>NW_027223761.1:31687526-32887526 GCF_028538775.1 Myotis yumanensis
GGAGAATGTTGTAAACATCTTGGTCACGCCCTTACTTTGCCTTGTAGCATGTGCTATAAAATAAAAGCATGGCTGTGGGCGTGGTTGCTGTCTCTCAGAGAAGCAACATCCCACTGAGACCCAGCTTTCATTCTCTTGTCTGTCTTTTCCAAGCCTTTCAGCTGCCCCCACTCAGGTTCACCCTTGGCTGTGCTGGTGTGGCACACTTTATAAAGATATGCCTCCATGCTCCCAAGGCGGGTTCCTGCCTCAAACCCTGCCTCAAACCCTGCCCTTTCAGGAAACAGCTCTGGGGAGGGCGCAGCCATTGCCAAGACAACCCTTGCAGGACTGACTTCCTTCCGTCTGGTTGCCGTTTATATATATATAAACCCTGGGATGAACACCACCCAGGATATATATATATATATATATATATATTTCTACATCAAGAAGTTCTCTCTTTTACCATGTTGAAATTCCTATTGCTGAAATAAAAGCTGATTTTAAAAAAATCAAATTGAATAGCTAGAAAGACAGCTCGTCACTATCCTTAATACATTACTTGTTCCTTTATCAGTGGAATACATTTTCTATCACCATCTCAACTATCTTATTTTTCTTCTAATTTTAACTTTCGGTCATCCTTCCACTCAGTGAATCTTTAAGGGATAAAGATATTGATAGTTTGTTTAGGACTTGAATTGGCCTTGAGAATCCCAACATCAGTCTTACCCTGTGGGAAACATATATAGGGTTGGGCAAAGGTAGCTTTACAGTTGTGAGTCTGAGAAACAGTCAATAAAGCTGCTCACTAATCATAACCTGCATGTCTTTTTTTCCATAGGAACAACTATAAACCTACTTTTGCCCATTCCTGTACTAACGAGTGCTAGCCAGCATCTTCTGAGGCTCCCTTTCTCCAAAGGGCTGCTCAGGAAATATGGCCACTCCTAAATAAAATACGTTTAGCTTTTCAGCTTACCCTGGTGCTCTCTTAGCAGGAATGAAAGGGGTTTCATAAGGAGATTGGAAGTCTCTTCTTCCACACGCACAAAAATTGGCAATCTTTGTCCCCTTTGACAGCTGGTGGCATCTTTCTGAAAAGCTTTCAAATCATAGATCATTTCTTCATAATGAAACTGTGTGGCTCAAATACAGAGGGTTGAAATTCTTAGCTTATGCTGCAGTAAAATGCTCTAATTTAGATTCACAAAAGGATTCCGTACTCTTTACTTTGGAGAGCTGTGCAATTTGCCCATAAAAAGACTGTTCAGCACCATTAGTGCATACCATAAGTGTTCACTGACATCATATTCATTAAGCAGCACATCCTTATGCATAACCTTCTCAACCTCGAATGTGTTTTTTCGTTTTGAAGAATGACGAATGACAAAGGGGCGAGGAAGCCCCCAAGCAATACTGTTGCCCTTAAGGATGAACTTGGGAACTTTAGCTTGATCCCCTCACAGGAAAACAAAAATCAGGTTCAATCCTTTCTTACCTAAGGCAAAGCCGTTTTTTGTTTGTTTGCTTGCTTGTTTGTTTGTTTGTTTCATGGCCAAGAGAGCGACCCCTGACTTCTGAGCATCAGAGTCAGATCTTTGCACAATAGAAAATTTTCATGAGGGCAATGACCAGAAAATTCCTTAGATAACATTTACTAAGCATCTACCTATGTCTTCGAGCCTACGTTAGTCACTGAGGGTAGAGGTGATTATAGAATATTAATACAACCCATAGTTTCTAACCTTTGGTACTAAGTATCATCTGTTTCCTAACTTGATCTGATAGGTTTGGGGGAGGAAAGGAGAGGCGTGTAGTGAAAGGGAAAGAATATGGTAGGTAGTTCTGCTTTGTTTTGTTTTTAAGAGTGAAAGGGAGAAGTAAGAGTGAAGGAGAATTATATTGGGAACAATAGTTGCTCTTGGCAGGGGCAGCGACTAACCCTAGCATCAATTTCATTGCTACTCTGTAGTGTTCCTGCACTCACAATGACCTCCAGTTATTCTCCCAGATCTTTAAGTGTGGTAGGGCAGGCCCTTTCTAAACCTGCCCTCCTCCCACCATTTCCCCAGTTCATTCATACTTTTCTCAAACTTGTGAGATATCTTCTTGTTTCCATTGTAGGTACACCTGAGAGCCTGGCAGAAAAAGAACGGCAGCTCTCTACCATGATTACCCAGCTGATCAGTTTACGGGAGCAGCTCCTGGCAGCGCATGATGAGCAGAAAAAACTGGCAGCCTCACAAATTGAGAAACAACGGCAACAAATGGACCTTGCTCGCCAACAGCAAGAACAGGTGAGCCCTGCAAAGGGAGCTGACGAACTGGAGATGTGGAATGTGCCAAGCTCAGCGAGTAATCACATTGATTGGTTTATTTGTCAGAAGGGTGCATGAAAAAAGAAGGAAAGAAAGAAGCCTGTTGGAAATCAGGTTCTTTGAGAATACTGAGGGGGATATGTAGAGGACAAAGAAAGGCATCATAGCAACTGGGCATAACTGAAACAATAACGTCTTCCAGAACATTGGCATGGGATCAATTACTCAGGGAAACTGATTCACATAGGCAGGCAGCACATAGACTCCCAGTGTAGCTTAACCATGAGTTTGTCACTTCTCTCTGGGCCTTACTCTTTTCATCCAGAAAAACAGGCTTCTGGTATAGGAAAACTTTGAGGACCTTCTAGCTCACGGATTCAATGATTTTTCTCTGACTTTAAAACTAGGGTCACACATCTGTTTTCCCGGAATAGCCCCGGTTAATGCCTGTTTTCCAAAATAAGTATTAATAATCCCCCTTCCACTTGCAAAAGTTGTCCTGGTTTGGATGCTAAATTATATGGTCACTCTATTTATAGCACAGGTAAATCATTGAAAAATAATTAGCACATGGCTCCTATAAGAATTTTATTTCATTGATTTAGAAGTGAGAAAGAAGAAAAAATAGCAAAGTTTAAATGTATATGTTTTTACATAAATCGCTCTCCCAAATGTTTTTCCTGTCTCATAAGAGTACATTAATCTAACACAGTGATCCTATAGAGTAGTCCCTGGTGCTTTAGATCAGAGAGACCCAAATTAATGTGCAGTTTTTAGGAATCTGACATTATTACTGGAATTATCTTTTCAGTTAAATGTATTTTATAGGGGTATATAGAGCAATATATGCTCTGTTGATTTTAATGAGTTGTGACGTCTGGTATTTTATATGCTTGAATATTTGCCCACGTGTAGGAATATGGACTCAGCCCCTAATGGAAAATAACATAAAGGAACACTGTAAAAAATCAGAAGTTAGAATGTCATTTAGCCATCCAGAGATGACACAGTAATTAACTATTGACACTTGTGAATAAGCTAGCACAAATTAATCTTGACACATTTGCAGACGAGTGATATCTTACAGTGAACACTTTGTAATTATATTTCAAAATGAAAATTAAATGACACTTAAAACTAGGTTGTCATGCTCAATGAAGCGAGCATGTAGCTCAACCGATTGGCAAATAAAATTCAGAATTTGAGCCACATGGTGCTTATGTACCATACTTCACTGTGTCAAACCCACACGTCTAAAGTGGATGATAGTAATTGCACTGTGGTGTTCTAGAGGCATTTCTGTGCAGCACTTTATCATTTAGGAGGGACCATCAATATTAGATGCCTAGTGGTGTTTCACTGGTTTGCTAAGAGGAAATAAATATTCAGAGGATCCAGCATCTAAACCTAGAGTCACAGAGTGAGTTGTCCATTTCCTTTTTTAAAAACAATTTTTTTAATTTAAATCATTTTTATTTTTCAATTACAGTTGACATACAAATTTATGTTAGTTTCAGGTGTACACCCCAGTGATTAGACATTATATAACTTACTAAGTTATCATCCCAATAATTCTCATACCCATCTAACACCATGCATAGTTATTAGAAAACTATTGACTATATTCCCCATGCTGTACTTTACATCTGCAGTATATTCTGTAACAACCAATTTATACTTCTTAATCCCTTCACCTTTTTCACCCATCCCCCCCAAAACCACTATGTCCTTTTCTGATTCGAATGGTGACAAGTAAAGTGGGCCTTTTCAATCTGATTAAATATCGTTTCCAGTTTGCTTATAAAGCTTTGGGAAGGAATGGTCCCATGTCTCAAACTGTTAGGGACAGTTTTGTCATGACTTCCAGAATGAGCTAGTCATTACCAGAAACCTTAAAGCAACATTTGGTAGCAGACTGCTATTTTGTCATCTTCTGTTGAATGAAAATCTGATTTGGGTGTTTCCCTCTGCTCTAGGCTAAAGCATCAAAAAGACTCAAAGCATAAACCTGAGGGTCGATACACCTTTGTTTTCACTTCCCACATTGCCCATTCTAGAATACTGGCTTCTGGAAATAGAAAAAAAATAGGAAAAAAAACAAAAAAACAAAACAAAAAAATAACCCCATACCTATATCTCTTGCCTAAAGGGCACCACTAAAAGTTTTCCTAAGTCCTCCCTGGCCACTTTCTCTCTGGCTTTCTAGGTTGGAGTGTATTCTAAGGGGCATCCCCCTCAACTCAGCTTTTAAGGCAATAAGCAGACTGATGCCTTCATGTTTTATAGTAAATGCCACTATCTTAAAGAAGTTGTTTGCTCTCCTGAGGGGCAGATTCAGTCTTCAGTGAGGCTTGCATGAAGAGGTTAATATTTCTTTTCCTAGACCAGATGATGTGTTAGGACTTTGAATTTGATTGTTGGGTGAAGCAAGAGACTGTAACACAGTACCCTCAGAAGAGTAACTAGATAAATATTAAATTTTGTGTTTAAAATGCTTTGTACATCACATCATTGATGTACATTTGTAAATCAACAAAAAGAGATCTTTGTAACGATTTTTGACATTTTGCTGTGTTTTCTTGATATTCCCTTGGCGATATTTGTCTTATCAGTAGAGAGTCCTTATGTCAGAAAAGGTTTCACCAAAGTCAGTTGTATTATAATTAATAAAAAGTTCTTTCCTGTCTCTGCATTCAGAATTTACCTTTTTAGTCCAAATTAAGCTCTTTAGAAACATGTAGCCATAGTTTTTCCATATTTACTCTTCAAGGGTCAGATTTTGAAACTCCCATTCTTTCCAGGTAATGAGTGCAGATAGAGGAGTTGCTCACTAATGTATGAGGGGTAGTTCTCAACTGCAGATGAAGAGTTAGGGGTACACAGAGAAGTGGCATCTGTTTGAAATTTTCCTTTTCTCCAAATTTCTGGTTCTGCCTCTCTCACTTTATAGGAACTCTTTCACATAGAAGTGCAGTAAAGCATTCTTGTAATACCAGGAGAGATACCTGAGGTAATGGCAAAGGTGTAAACATTTCATTTCAACTTAATGTAACTTTATTTCTGATAGATTGCAAGACAACAGCAGCAACTTCTGCAACAGCAGCACAAAATTAATCTCCTGCAGCAACAGATCCAGGTCAGTGTATTTTATTACTCTCGTCTGATTATATACTCAGAGACTTTCCTCCTTGAAAATGGAATTTAAAATGCTGCAAATGCACCCCTCCCTTATAAACAGCACCGATGTAGTTACTATCAAGGATGTTGTGTCCCATGGTATAAGTGGATGCAGGAAATATCAACTAAGTGGTGGTCTAAAGCATTCTTTTGTGACGTGATGCATATGCAGGGAAAAAACCTTATCTCTTTTCTTTCTGCCATTTCCCTGACAGAACCTAGTGGAAACCTAGTGGTTTCCAAGGTAGCATACACATGTTATTTTGATTGCCACAAACCAATTTCTCTTTGTATTTCACCATCTAACAGTATCATGGGGAGAAGCCTGTGCTTGTTTACTTGTTAGGATTCTCTCATTGGGCCAGTTATGAGAAGAATCTTATGACCTGGGAAAAGGTTGGTAATAATTGATTAGTTCTTTAACAGATATCAGTTGCATTTCTGTTAGATGATGCTGAGGGGAATATAAAGACGAATGAATAATTGTCTGTCTTTAGGAGCTTATAGTCTAGAAAGGAAGAATAACTTGTTTCTGAATCATTGTAACACAATTTAGAAATTCTCTTTTTTGTTGTGGCAGGGTAACACTGTCTATAGATCATGATGACAATGGCATGGCAAGGAATTTTGATTTCTGTCTTTCCTTTAGACACTTGGTGGTGAATTCAACTCACAGCTATTTGAGATAGGTAAGGGATTGGTCTCCATTTCTGAATAGGAACATAGGTATGGTTGTCTGGGGATTAATACACAGGAATACCGATGCCAGAGTTATATGTACCCACCACAGCCTCTGTGGTTTCTGTTGGCTGCTGTGGCTGTTTTCTAACCACCAGGATCTGCGATTCAGCCTAGTTGGGGCAGTATATTCTGAATTACATGATTCCTTTCCTTGAGATTAATATTATTACACCTTCCTGTATTCTTAAGAAAACATTCATATAATATCGTAGCTTACTCTAATCTTCTTCCTTACTGATGAAAGCTAGTGATTTTAATGTAGATTCTGCTTCATTTTTGTTAATCATACTTAGCATCTCAGGTAGCACTCACTGCATTTAAAATAATGATTAAGTGCCTGAAGAAGTACCTGTACCTGATTTGGCTATCTTCATGAGGAGGTTTTAACCAGTGGTTTGTTGTGGTGATGGTTGTTTTAAAATTAGTTCTGATTCTATATTCCATACCCAAGTCTATATGTTTCAAAGTAAAGGGTCCAAATGCAGAGGAAATGGAATGTCTCTGGTATTTTTGACAGCCAACCTTTACAATTAAATCTTGGAATAATTTCTCATCCCAATATCTCTTTTATAACTCATGCTGAGATACTTAATTAAATAACTGTCCAGGTGTTCCCTTGTTCTGTCCTTATTAGAATTTTCAGTGTGTCTCCTATTACTAAGGTCAAGATTTTTAGCCTGTGGCTTCCTACATTTTTCTCTAGATCCTTCTCTAAGAACTCAGTGGGTGTTAAATAACCTGATCATTTAATTCTCTCTGTTTCTCATATTTGTAAAGTAGGAATGGAAGACGTTCCCCATGTTCCCATATCAGTTACTTATTATTAATGTTTTTACTGCTTCTTTATTACTTACTTCTTTATTGATTTTGAATATATTTCACTTATTCAATGTTGTTTGTATTAAGTGACCATTTTAATTGTGGTACTGAGGCTCTCAGATGAATAGCAACCAATTCAGAGTATTTTTATGAAATATTATTGCTGTTTATTGATTACATGTGATTTTGTAGTCACAGCTTGACTATATGAAATTGATGTCTTTTTCAGGAAACTCGAACTTGATCTTAAAATATTACTCACCAGAATATTCAATGTGAAAATGTAGGAAAATAGTTGGTCCAGGTTTTCTAATAGAAGTTTAATTGCTTTTTATATTTGTGGATATTTCTCATTGTTTAAATTTATAAAAATTGAAGCTGATCAGCACTTGATCTCAGGACTTTAAGTTATAAAATCATAGAGAGATTTAAAGTGTCAGTTATATTCATTTTAGAAATGTAGGATTCTTTGTAACCAGAATTCACATTGTAAAAAATAAGAGGAAGCAATAACCTGCATTTACAGTTCTCTGTTCTGAGCTACTCTTCACTGCATAGCATGTCAGTATTTATCTTATCAGTATGAAACCATTTACAGAATTTTTCAAATGCTGAAAAATACTCGTTACAGAAGTATTTGTCTCTGACACTTAAAAATCGGTGTTTGATACTACGACTTTTAATTATTTTTTGAAAGGGAATGGATTAACTATATTTTCAAAAATGGCTTTTGACAAGCCATAGACATGATCAAATTTAGGAGAGAGATTATTGTTGAGCTAATTTTTAATATATATGTTTTTGAGCAAAATATGAGACTTATGAGATGTTTGGAACATTTTTTTTTCTATCATGAAAGAAACATTCTCCCTTTTGAAATCAAAACATAACAGAGTAAAATAAGATAATAAATGCAAAACCTAACTTCTCTTCTGAAAGTAAATGAATATGGAGACCATTTGCGCAAGTTTGACATTTTATTTTTTCTTAAAAATCTTGAGTCCTAGAACCTATTAGCTAATATGGTCAGCAAGAATGAGCCTTGGCAATTGGCTATGAATCGTGAATGTCAGGTGGTTATAGTCAAGATTATTTTTCACATCTAGTTCAGAATACTGACTTCTGAATTAGTTTTGTTGTTTTGGAATTTGCAACCTGTAATAGAAAGAAAGAAAAGAGTGTCTAACCTTTGGTAATAAGGGCCTATTATAATGAAAACCTGAATGGTTTGCATAAATTTAAAAGCAGGATTTTTCATTAGAAATAGGAAAAGGCACGAGGTAGTATTGTAATGCTATTTCACAGGCTTATTTTGTTTGCACTAATTCAAAAGTTATATATGCAGTTAAATAATTTCATTTATATATTTTCTTCCTTGAATATAATTTTTAACATAATTTGCCTTGGTAAAACCTAACTGAAATTTTAAAGGCATACTTTTAAAACCATGTAGACCTTGTTGAAAAAAGTAAGATGAATGATTTTGTGAACTAATGTTTTTATTTTTTTGATGAGTCAGTTTTTACCATTTAAAAAAATCAGGTTAATAACTAAACAATTATTAAAATGCTTTAATATTAACAGATCTTTTAGGAGGCTGTTTGCTTAGTGAATTCAAATCCCTCTGTTTGTGCTTGGGGGAAATGGTGATTCCTCTAATTTGTTACATATTAAGTAATTCCTGCCATGTGAGCCCAGAAAAAGTCAGATGTTTTTGCCATTTCTAGAACAAATATAGCACAGTTTTTATCAACTCTATGAAAAGCAAAACTAATAAATCATGGAATATGGATCCTTGGAGTTGGGAATGTTGAGTCTCATGCTATAATTCCAAAGGACAGATAACTGCCTCAGTAATTTCATCCCCCTTCTTCCATCCATTGCACTATATGCTACTTAGCTAGTCTCTTGAAGAATTTTATTTATGAGTTATGTTGATTAGAAAACAAAATTTATTTTTAATTCATTGGACATATGAAAACACAGTATTTTAATCAACTATTATATATACAGGTGGGCAAAAGTAGATTTACAGCTGTAATACAAATAAATAATACAATCTTACCTAATAATAGACAAACATGTAAATTAACTGTCCCTCCGCTATGCTCAGCAGCCAATCGGGAGAGTATGCAAATTAATGCAACAAAGGTGGTGGTTAATTTGCATACGTAGGGGCAAAGTGGCGGAGCAAAGACTGAAGTCTCTGTCCGTCTGGCGCCACGAAGACTGAAGGCTCTGTCTGTCTGGAGCCGAGAAGACTGAAGGCTCCGGCTGGAGGGAAGGCCTGGGTCCCTGGTGCCAGAGGAAAAACGGTGTCAGCAGCCAGGGGAAGGGAAGGCCTATTGCATGAATCTCTCCTTGCAACGGGCCTCTAGTAGGTAATAAATAATAATATAAAAATAAACTGTTTCAGGTGTTTACAACTGAAAACATACTGTTGTCCACCCCTGTAAGTCTAGTCTAAGCAAACAGAAAATATTTTATAGATCCTGATTTTTTGCTCCATCCATATAGTTATTCATTTACCATCATTTGACCATGTCATGGTTTTTGAATCCAGAGAAGATACTCTTTGTGGACACAACACACCACATTCTTTGGTTTTGAGAGCATGTCAGTAGGAACACATTTAATGATGGCATTTTACTGCTAGAACCTAATCTTTGCAAGAAAATTCAGCTCATTAAAATATCTTTGTGAGAAACTTACTTCTGCAGGCATGAATGGTGTTATCTAATTAGCCATGTCTGTTCAGACCCTAATTTTAGTGTTATTCAAGTGGCTTATGTTGTGTGCTATACAGGGAGTGTCCTTTCTTCATATCACTGACCGAACAATAATGGTCTCTTAAGAATGGACTGGCTCATTGGGATTTTATTTGGCTTGCTGGGTCAGAGCCAATAATTTAGTCAACTCACACACATCCAGCATCTGAGGTGTAATTGTGAAACTTGAAATGCTTAGCTCTTTGTTAATCTTTATGGTTAATATACAATTTTAACTGGCCTCCCCTCATATTTTAATACATTCCTTAGTTGGTGAACTCAGTTGGTGGAAGGACTAAACTAAATGCCATTGCTGTTGCTTTGCAGATATACATGGTCTTGTCCAAAACGTTCTTTTTTAAAAGCTGTAGTCTATGCTGCTTCTGTCCAAAACCAATTCTTTGTCTATTCAATGATGCCTCTTTCTTCTTACGGGTATTTGAGTAATATTCATAGTGTTTGAGTAATATAACATAGTGTTTTCTATTTTGGTTATAATCCTGTGTGCTATTTGTATATGTTGTCTCTGTGTGTTTTTCACGTGGCAGAACACCATTAAATGTGTGTTCTTCTTTTTTCCGATTAATCTGGAGATGTTAATATTATAAGCTAGGAGGTGATTGTTCTTAAACCATTAAACAGAATAATTTGAGATGTACTCTCACCTTTTAAGAGGATAAACCTGGCCTTTTGTTTCTTTCAGTATGATTAACTACAGGCATTTCTGGTATCTGCTGAGCAGAATAAGGACTCCCATTTATGTGAAGTAGTTGTCTAAAGATCAGAAATAATTACTTTATACATTAGCCTTCATGGCCTGCATGGCCTGGTTAATTAATTTTTTGCTAGGATAATAATAATAAGATATATATTTGGAGATATGCTTCATCATTAAGTATCTAATTGACCTCTAATTTTAAGAGCTGGACCTTGCCTTTATTGTCTTTTGGAGATGGCTGACGTGGCAAGCGGAAAACCTGAGGAAAGTCAGGAGCCTTCCAGTCTCACATCGTCCCTCTGTCTTATGTCGTATCTCTTTGTTAATTGTATTTAGCATTGATAAACAAAAAGCAATTACAGTGCTCCTGTTTTGGCTCTAGCGAATAGTCCTTTTTTGTGTGTTATTGATCAGGTAACTGATCTCCTTCTAACTGCCTCTGAAAGGACCAAATAAACCCATTGGAAGTAATCTGATACTTCTGTTGGCACTGTACATGTATCTGATACACTCTTGCAATGAAATGAGGGTTATAAACAAAGCTTAGAAGTTGGGATTAGCCCCCAGCTTCAGCAAGCCCTTAAAATATTTTGTAATTCTATCTTCAATCATGAATTAGCCAGGAAAAACAGACCCTCTCTCCTCTATTTTTCTGCTGTATGCTGTTTTTAATTGCCCACAGGCAGGCTGTTGTGATCTTCTTTGGAAGTTTAAAACCAAGATAAAAAATGCAAATCTAATTATTTCTTTTATGTAATCTAATTAACTTTTAAAGTAATGATAGATGCTCCATAGCTTGCTTCAAACATTTTAATAGTGAAATTTCTGAATTATAAAGAATAGGTAAAGCTACTATACTTCATGAATAGCAAGGGCCTTCAGAGCTAAAAATATAATTATTACTGTGGGTCAGAAACTTCGCATTAGTTAATCACACTAGACTATTTGTTAAAGTTGGGAGTGGATCTAGAATAAGAAGAGGTGGCACCTATGAGCTACTACATGGAATTATTAATCAGCTTGCTATCTGTTTTCTAAATGTGGATTATGGCAAAGATCCCATTCAGCAGACCAGAACTGGTGTGAATTCCAATGCTTTTCAGGGGCTATCCCTCAGATTCTCCAGCCCCCTTTAGGTGACCCTTTCTTCTCTATCTTATCTACATGAGCTTATCTCTCAAATGCCACACCTCAGCTCTCTCTCAAACGAGTGATACTAAAAATTCAGGGAATCCAAAGTCTTTGCAGCTTTCTGGGTTTAATGAAAGAGGGAGGTTGTCTTACCTCTTCAGAGGCGGGAGAGTATGGTGAAGAGTGGGCATAGGATCCAGGTGGTGCCAACAAGTGACATTACATAACAGTGAACCAGGCCACCATGGAAAAGGTGTCTCTTCTGTTTTGTTCTTCATCTCTCTGACTGTACTGAGGGCTCAGTGTAGTGTTAGTCTTTAATACCTTTTAGGATGTGCTAATCTCTCTTTGTAGGAGAGAGAGAGATCATCTTAGTCTGGAGCCTTTGGAGGCAATCATGTTTAACTAGAATTTAAATAAAATAAAACTTTTATTCTCATGGTTATCTGGTTATCTTCTATTTATGACAAGTGATTTTAGTTTTCCACTTGAGGGAGTGATGTAAAGTTTCCTTTTGAAATAAATGTAATAGCCTCCCCCCCCCAAAAAAAGGGCAATTTAAATAACAACTTTAAGCAAATAGTAATTGGATACTTGAATAAGGCAAAAATTATGAAGGCAGTTCTTTCATAATGGAATTGTGTGAAACCCTTGAAAAAGCACTGCACTAACAGGTGTTAAATGTCCCACCTCCTCCATGTCTTCACTTTCACAGAATGTCGAACTTGAAAACATCACCTTTAGGTCTTCCTGATTCTCATTCACTGATGCGGGGAGGGTGGGTCCAGCTATTCCTGTTGGATAACAATACAGTGAGTTTATCATTAAGATAGACTTAAAAATAACCCTGAGATTGTTCCCCCCACCCCCTGCTTTCTTTGGCATTAAAATGCCCTTTCTGTTTGTGAAGTAAAGGTGATAATCAGTGCTATGTGCTTTGTTTCTTTTGCTTTCCAGTAACTTTATTTGGTAAAATAAAACATTTCCAAATATATGTAAGTCCCCACTTTTGTGTTTCTTTGAAATGTCTTTGAAACTCTTTGAAACAAATCCTTTACTTTACACAAGGAAACTGAGGCACAGACCATAGACTTGTCCAAGCTTAAAAGCTAAATATTGTCAGAGCCGTGAGTGGAGCCCAACTTTCTGGACTCCGAATCTAGTCCTGTTTTTAACATCCAGATTGTGTCTCAACTTGCCCTTTTTGTGACTTGAATAAATCTTAGTGCACTTTAATTTTCTACTTTGCAAAATGTGGATAATAGTATCTAACATCTAAAATCTCATTATAGTCCCTTTACCTTTAAGTGGGGAAAAAAAGAATATTTGTTATAGGAATCAGTTTATACCCCAGAACTACTACAGCAGTGAGTACAGACCCACAAGGAAAGAGATAAAAAGAACATAATTGGAATCTTTTTGTAGGTTAGTATGAAATGTATTCATGGCTGAGTGACTCGTGGTATTTACATATAAACTCCTTAGATAGTTAATTATATTACTTTCTGGGGGCTTTAAAGTGTGATGTCTCTCTATGGAAGGTCAGTCACCTTTAATGTTAATACCTTTTTGTGCAGCTACCTTCTCCAGCTGACGTAGTGACAGCATTTGATTCCAGTGGTTCTCAATCTTGGTTGTACCTTGTAATCACTTGGAAGCCCTTTAAAAATACTAATGCCTAGGTCCCATTCCAGAAATTCTGGTTTAATTGGTCTGGGTACAGTCCCAGATGGTGACTGTTAAAAGCTCTTTGGATGATTCCAGAGGGCAGTCAGGATTGAGAAATCCTGCTTATACAGTGTAATGCAGATTAAGTTATTAAATGTGAACTCTAAGTTCTTTGGACTATCTATCTATTTATCTATCTTTCTACATATCTACCTTCCTACCTACCTATAGATAGAGGTTTGGGTCATAAGCAAATAATTCTTAAGCAGTTGAAATACACTTTTGACTTTGGTTATAGCTATTTTACTTAATAGCTAGAAAGCATATAATAGATTATGGTTCAAACAGTTTTAATAAATTTAGTTAGGTTAATAACTTGATTTTTATTTATTTGTAGGTGTACTGGAAAGATAAAAATGTGTTGATATCAGATTTGTGTCTTTGGGAGAGATATCTAAAAGTACAACATAGTTTTTCATAATTAGATAAAAATTTTTTTAAAAATATATTTTATTGATTTTTTTACAGAGAAAAAGGGAGAGGGATAGAGAGTTAGAAACATTGATGAGAGAGAAACATCGACCAGCTGCCTCCTGCACGCCCCCCAGTGGGGATGTGCCTGCAACCAAGGTACATGCCATCGACCGGAATCGAACCTGGGACCCTTGAGTCCGCAGGCCGATGCTGTATCCACTGAGCCAAACCGGTTCGGCTAGATAAAATTTTTTAGAAAATAAATTCTCAGATGCCATTTGACTTCTGTTATCTAAACAGAATGAATTTTGACCCAGGAAATCAACCTATTTTTTATTGTGTTTAAAAAATATTATCTATGTAATTGACTACAGTTTGACATAGGTGAGGGATGTATGAATGTGAATATACTTTTAAATTACGTGTACATATAAGTAGAAGGTATAGAGGATAAGATGCATTGTTTCAGAGTGTATTCAATTGAAAAATTTTGTAGAACCAGCACAGGTATTGGAGACAAATAAATCAAGATTTAAATTGCAGTTATACTACTTATTAGCTCTGTGATTGTTTTGCTACTTACTAGCTGTGAGGTAATTACTTAATGTCTTCGAACCTGAATGTCATTATTCCTAAAAGATGAATAATACTGGTACCTTACTAGTTGATTAGAGATCATTGTATAAAGCCTCTAGTAAGTGCTGAATGCATAACATCTATCACTATTATTATTGGTGTGACTATTGTTGTTCTTACATACTAAGTAAGGAATAATTTCAGAGGCCCTTATAAACATACATGAACATATTTTGTATCAGCATGTGTAGGCATGTTTGTATCTATAGACACATACTAGTCATAATTAGAACTCACAAATTTGTGATGTGAATATGGGATAGTCAATGTGGATACACTTTGATCAATTATCATCACGATAATCTAGAGTGAAAAAGGAACAACAGTTTTCTCTGGCTACGAAGTGGGAGGAATTTCAGTTGTCAATGAGAGGAAAAGTAAGGTTTATCAGGCACTCAGAAATGATTGGCTAAGAATGAGCCAGAGCTGCCTGGAGATTGTCTAAGAGGAAGTATGGCATTTTATTCTGGAAAATAGGGTCAGATTCTGACCTTTCACACTAAAATGGGCTTTTCTATTAGATCAGTAGTGCTTGTGAAGTTAGATAGTAAATGAACCTCTCCAGTTTATTTTATAACCTTAAAAACACACACAGATGAAGTTATGTGATGTAGCAGCACAAAATGCAAAAGTCTTTCTTGTTTAAAATAAAGTTGTTCATATAAATCTTATGTACGCCATCTCCTGTAAGTCAAGCATTTGCCCCGCTTTTGTGAATTATGTCTATACTTAGAATTTAAGAAGTTAAACAGTATGCATACCAGACTTGAGAGATGGGAAATAAAAATTGATATACTGTGTGACACTTGATATAGCACAGGGAAATATTTTTTAAATTCTGAAGGGATGTACTGACATAACCATTTTTAATTCACATAAGGTAACTCCCACTCAAAGTTATTAATGTTTAGAGTCAAATATTTTTACTTGTTCTAAATAAAATAAATGATGCAAACGGTGTAATGCCTCACTATGAGATACCGAATTCATTTTATCCACCACCCAATCCATTAAGAATATGTTAAAGTTGTAATATTTAATAACAAAAGTTAAGGAACTCACAGGTCAAAGTCAAGGATAAAGTCCTCTCTGTCAGGTCAAGGTCATGACATTTGTTAAACATATACTTTGCTGGAAGATTTTCCTCTTAAAACATATACAGATGAATTTCCTATGTGGCTGCGATTAGGGCAGATGGGAAGGGCTTTCAGTGAGGCTGACTTGGCTGTGCTTGAACATGTTGACAAGGTGGACAAACTATTCTAAAGAACTCCAACAGGCCAGGTGTATTTTGAACTGTAATAGCATCCTTCATTTCCCAGCCATATAAAAGTTGGTTCCTACTTATACATAGTTGTATTATTCATAGGAAAATGGGGAGAGGAAGACCAAGAAAACTGATTTTAGTTTCAATGGATTGTCTAATTACTTTTGTCCCCTTTCAAAAATTGTGATGAAATCAGAGTCCAGTTACCTATGCAGAAAAGCATTCCTTCTGTACTATGATTCGATAAAAGATGAAGTAAGTCATAGTTTGGTGATTTTTAAGCTGGATGTGGCAGAATCATTTGGTGATGTACAGAGAATTAGTGAAGTACAGGGCACTTCAGGATTAGTATAATTGAATGGTGTCTGAGGAGGCAATCAGGGACCTGAAACGTCAAGGAGAGGAAGCATCTCCAACTGTCGGTTGCGATATTTGTTTGTCCTAAAGGACCTTTTTCATTCTGTGGCTGTCAGCTCCTCCTTCATCCTCACTTGCCCTTCACTGGGAATCATAAATGTCATGATAGCTCTCAGATAATCAGTTTAGCAGTTGGAGGTTGGGGTTTGAAAAAAAACAACATGGAATCAGCATGGAGTTTGAAGGAATCAACATGATGGAGAGGAAAAATGTGCACCTGGAAAGGAAACTATCACCTTGCTTAGTGATGAGTGATGGAGGTTTAAGAAAAGGAAAAACTAGATACAAGTTTTCCTCTCTGCCATCCTCAGTGTGATTCTTGTAATGGGTGTGCAGACGGGTTTCTAGATTTTATGTTTGAAGGCTAGGTGGAGTGAAGACACCATTAGATGACCTGATATTCTTCGTATGTGGAAAAGCCCAGAGGAATAAGCACCTGTTAGATAGTAGTATTTATTATTGGGTTTAGCTAGAGCTTAGTCTTAGACGATAAGGTAAACCAGGTGAGAAACATAATGGTAGAACAAACACATAGTCTACTTTTGGAAGAATTTTCTAAAAATTTATCTTTTTGTTGAAAGTATTACGGATGTCCCCTCTTTTTCCCCATGTTGATCCCCTCCTCCTCACTCCTATCCCCTCCCCAGGCTTTCATCCCACTATTGTCTGTGTTCATGGAAGAATCGTAGCTCTTGTTTGGAATATCTATAATTCAAAGGTGAAAACCAGGGCAAAGAAAAATAAAGTTGGACTCTTGAAGTTGGCATCCACACAACAGCGGTTTTTCTGTTAAGATTGTTGGATTTTGTGCAATTGTGGACTGTCAGATACATTAGTTTCTGACAGGGCCCTTTCGTAGACTCAATTTTAGAGTGGAAGTACATCCTTGGAATTCCTAGTGATTCCTTGTGTGAGGGAAGTCCAGATGATTGGCAGTCCAGTAGAAGAGGTAATCTGAACACCATGTTTGGGACCTTGGCCTCCATGTCGATACAGTAAGACTGGGCCCTGGCTGTAGAGACTTAGATTTGTGGTACACTGTCTACTTCAAGTGGTTAAGAGTACAATGTTTAAGGCAAATGTCTTTGTGTAGTAGAATTATAGTTAAAATATTTTTTTCTTGTTTTAGTTTACTTCAAAAATTTTTTCAAACATATATTGCTTTTGTATAAGAAAAATACTATAAAAATCACTCAGTTTATTATGGTATATGTATGTGATGAGCTGTTATAGACTTTAAAAATTATATTCATGATTTGTGATAATGTTTACAATATAACAATAAGTGAGAATAAACCCTAGAACACAATCATGTAAATACAATAAACTATCTAAAAATAGGCATTTATAAAAAGACTGGAAGAGAATGCATTGTAATTATTATTATTTTATTTTTAAAAATTCAGGTAACACAAAAGGAGCAGGCAATAATCCTTTAATTTTGTGATCACCTCTGGAATAGTTGTGATCACCAATAGATCACCAAATCTTGCACTTGACTGTCATATCTGATTTCAGGTTGCTTAAATACTGTTTCCAATGAATAAAAACAAGGTCTTCAGATAGCTGGAAAAAATATGCAGCTATAGATCTTACCAGTGCTTTCAGGCTATTTT
Organism: Myotis yumanensis; assembly: GCF_028538775.1. NCBI lineage: Eukaryota > Metazoa > Chordata > Mammalia > Chiroptera > Vespertilionidae > Myotis > Myotis yumanensis. The sequence goes on from NW_027223761.1 coordinate 31,705,262, forward strand.
ACTGATATCTGTGCCTGCTCCATCTCTTACTCATTTTCCTGAGCAACTTTGTTCAGGACACTGAATTAATTCCAAAGAATTGTATGTTCCAAGCCCAGGAAAAGAGAAGACAAGGAGATGATTGATTGCTAATCTACTTTCAGCAGAACTTGTTCTCCTTTCTATTGAAGGTCCCAACTGGGATACAAAATAGTATCACAGAAGTGTAGCCTGGCAGAAAGAAGGCTAGATGTGGATTCGGGATGTCTGTGCCTTGTCTTTGTTTTGCTAGTGACTTACATGATCTCTGTCTAATTATTCTTCTGCACTAATTCTCACTTTCCATATATTTAGAACAAGGATCTTTATACAAAATTATTGCTGTAATTCCTTGTGACTCTGACCTCCTGTGATTCCAGATGACGGGAATTAACTCCGGTCCTTAGAAAATGGAGAGCAGTAGGTAGTCTTGCCTACAAAGCTTTCAGGCAAATGTCATGTTTGGCCACAGCATAAGCCATGTTCACTTAGCAATGTTTGCATTTTAAACCATTGAAAGGTTTTGAATTATGAGGTCAAATTCATGTTTGCTTTGTGGGGTATTGTGATGGCTTGTTATGCCTGCCACATGAAATGATAGCGACGGGGGTTTTTAGAAAAGCACATTTAAGGAAGAGGGCCCTATAAATGCCTGCTTTCAGGCCACACCTAGCACATTTCTGTAGCCAATGACAAACTCCTGGCATCGGGGCTGTATAATGGAAAGGGTGACACAAACTTAATTTTCGTGTTGCAAGTGTAATATTATAATTTTTTTTTGGGGGGGGGATCCTTATAGCTTTGCAAAGTATTAATTGCAGGAAATTACAGCATATTCTAGTGAAGTATTATGTCAGCGGCATATATAGCATATAACACCTTTTCTTAGTCTCTCTTGTTTTCACCCCAAGTGTTGCATTTTCATTTGAAAAGAGATGTGTTAAGTAGTTAGAACTTTGTCTGACTGTGGGGGTGGTGCTGAGTGTGGCTCAGACTGTCTGAAAACAATTAAGCTGTGAAGGGGTGATTTCTCCGTTATGCTTCCTAGAAGTGGGTTTACTGCTTGAAGCATAATGTTGATGTGGATATTCTTTTGGCCATTTCCTCATTTCTAGCTTGTTAGGTTTCATCTTCTAGTCCTAATAAATTTTCCAGCTACAATTTATTTATTGGGTTGCAAGATAAAAAACGAGAGAATTTCATTTCTGATGTGTGGTAGAATTTAATATGGCTTTCCGATTTCCTCCCATTTTGTTTGAAGTAAATAGGGTAATTACTCACTAAAATTCTAATATCTTTCAGGGCTTTAGGGATGAATCTAAAACAGAACTATATAATGTTTTATTTAAGCAAATCCATGTTCTTATTAGGCGGTTCACCTTAATGTCATTTTTCATAAATAAACTTTGTTTTATTTTTTTTCAAGGGTTACTTAATTAATTTTGTTGTACTACCACAGCCTGACATCTGCATCTGCTAAGGCCTGCAGGATATGATTTGTGGTTTAAAAATAAAAATAAATTATTATTTGAAAAATGGTAAATCATTCAGAAATGATACATAAAAATGAATGTAAAAGAGTCCGATGTGCTTCTGTTTTTGTTTCCTTTTATACTGAGCCACATGCACAGTTATGTGTTTGCGCAAAGCATTTGTGCCAGTCATACATCTGATTAATATTGAACTGGGTGTGAGCCTGTTCTGCAGAATCTGCTGCGGCGCTGGCTTCTTGAACTGCTTCTGGTCTCCATTAATTGCAGGGCTTCTCCATGCAACCATTGTGTAGATCTGGTTTTACTTATCAAGTGTAGATCTGCTTTTTCTCCTACTGCCGAGTAAGGTGAAGTGCCTTGAGCTACCAGCTTCTTAGTATTTGGGGGTTCAAGGCATCTTGGGGATTGTAGCTGTCAGCCTTGGAACCCCCAGTGTTTCTGTGCAAAGATTAACATTGCCAGAGCAAATCTTTGGTATGTTTGCTCTACATATAATGCAGTCAGGTTAAGCAAGTATTTTACTTTTTAATAAAGTCTTTATTTTAATAATTATGGACATATACTCATTTCCCCACAGCCCTTTTCGACCCTCTCTACTTGGGATAAGAGTAGGTCTAAACTGGTTGTTCGTTTTTCAGCATAGCCTTCATGTTTTCTCTCAGGGGAGGAGGAGGCAAGGGAAAGAGGTAGGGGGACAATACAGAGAAGATTTCTATATAAAAAGCAACGCTGCCTTTTCTCCTTAAGAAGGCTCTATTTTTTTGGAAATGAGAATGTGTGAAGGGGTATTTTTGTTGGGTCTATAAGAAGGCCATTTCATTTTCCTAGTAAAAAGAGCTGGCTGTTAAGTAGTAGTTTTAACCTCCACCCTAAAAAAACATGTTTGGCTGCGTGTTCCAACCAGGCAAAATGTGTTGAATTTAAATGGGGCAGCAAGCCTATCCCATTCTGGTCCTCTTGTTGTTACTGTTGTTTTTCCCAGAGCTAGCTTCTGAATCTAGGTTTAAAAGCAGCTGGGAGATATACTGGTAATTCACAAAATGGGTGTTCTAAGAATATAAGAAAGGTATCTGGGACGAAATCTAAGGAGATACTGCCTCTTCCTTTATGCTACCAGTGTTTGGGAACATTCTCATTACCTTTTTGACTGAAAAAAGTCTTATTACATTCTGAAAACAAACAAACAAACAACCCAACAATAGTAGGTTGTGTGTGTGTGTGTTAATTTAACTAACTAGCTGTGAAGTTGTATAAAAGAAAACACTTTGAAAAATGGTCAGAGCTCTCATGTATTAAGCAGAGCAGATGAAATGATTTATTGGATTTTATACGCATTCTGTAAAGGGTAAGCATTGCTAACAGAATGAGTGGCAGCCTCTGGGAGCTGATCAGGCCCCAGGGACTAGTCTTTGTTCCTCTGGTCTTGACAGGCATGTGTCTCTGTTAAATGAGAGCTTAATTTCTCTCATATGTGAACAATTTCCAAGCCCAACAAAGGCAGCCAGGATGGGAGCTATTTAAAAGAACCAGCACAGGAGGAAGCATTCTTGAAGAAAAGGGATGCTAAAAGGCTAATTACTCACCATGGCTTAGCAACTATTTTATTTTTCCCTGAGCAAGGTTTATTAACATGGATCTGCCACTTTTAAAAAAAACATAAACACACATTAGAATTACAAGGTTATATTTTTATTCTTTGTGAAATAGCCATTTGCTGATCTCTGCTCACTGAAAAGGGGTACCCCCATCAGCAGTGGTGGTGTATATCATGGAATATTAATTCACTAGAGGGGGAGGGGAGAGGCTAATATACTTTGGATCCTTTCTCTCTCAAATGGAAGGAATTTAAACTATTTACTAAGCAGCATCCTTGGCTACTGTGAACCCTTTCTTTAGATGGTAATTGCTTAAAGTGTAGAGGGGATTTTTATTTCAACATTTTCTGTGGGTGTTTCAAACTATGATTTGTTTAGTTTGCCTCAATTTCCGGACCCTGCTTTCTGGGGAAAATTCCATATTGTTAAAGAGGCATATGTAGGAGGTTACAGGTATATCTCCACTTACCTTGTTTTTGTAAACTGGATTATTTTTCTCTTTTGACTTGTATTGTAATCCTCATTAACACTTTATCTTAATTCTTGACTACTGATCTTTAAATTTCTGTACCTGTCCTTTCAAGCTTGAAATTTTTTTTCAGTAGGTAATGATCTATAAATAAACATTTAAATGTATTTATATGACAACTATTATATTATAACTAGAGGCCCGGTGCATGAATTTGTGCACATCAAAAGAAATTAATTAGAAGAAATATTTTAATATTGCTATTTGCCCTTTTTCTAGAATAGAAGTGTGAACCAAATTCACGATCAACAATGACAGATCAAAACACACACATGTGATTGGCGCCAGTGAGATTTTATATATATATATACTTAATTAGACCTGCTTTCTGATTTAGCTAAACTTTTTCCAGCCCAGTGAAGCACCCCAACTTCTCTTTCAGGTAATTGTCAGCAGCACAACAGTATATATCAACACAAAGCAGATTATTATTATAGATCACGCAGGGAGAACAAAGAGTAAAATATTTAACTGCAGCAGTGTTTGACTATATTCTCTGCAGTGAGAAAACCTGAAGTCATTTTCAAGGTCCATCATTTCTTACTTGGGTCAAGTTTTTAAGCTTTTAAATCTTCGTTTTCTGACTAATGAAAAAGAAAATAGGATTCTACTGGGTCTCCTATCTACCTACTCCAGGACTTCTGTGAGGATCAAATGAGATGAGGCACGGGAAAATGCTTCACAGACATTTGGTTAAAGTGTAAAATGTTTCCACCTGGCTATAAAGCAAGTGGTGTTCCTCGGCTGAAGAAACTCCAAGGAGGCTAGTTGCTAGGGAGAGGAAGCCGGGTGTTGCTACGTGATGTCATTACCCGGCACCCACAGCCACCATTCCTGGGCTGGGCTGGGTTGGGCTGTCAGCCGTATTTTGTGCCATGGTGTCTCGGCAACATCGGCTGTGATATGGTGGGCTGTTGCTCTGGGGTGGTGGCAGGGCCTGTGTCCCACTTGGAGAAGCCAAGTGTTGCCTTGTGGGCACCAGATCCACGGTGCCATTTATTGTTAAATGGCCAGTGTGCATCATGGAAGCTCCTGCATTGAGCGTCTTTCCCCCTGGTGGTCAGTGCATGTAATAGCAACTGGTCAGATGGTTGGACATTTAGCACATTAGCCTTTTAATAGATAGAGGTAAGAGTACTTAAATATGAGCAATAATCACCTTTTTATTTATCTGTTTTGAATGTTTTTATAACAGACACACCAATTATTTAAGTTGTTCATAAAGAAGAATTTTGAAAATGAACGGTGAACTTATAATTTATTTTTTAAGTATATTTTTATTGATTTTTAGAGAGAGAGGAAGGAAGAGGGATAGAGAAATAGAAACATCGATGACAGAGAAACATCATCAATTGACTGCCTTCCACACACCCCCTACTGGGAATGGAGATAGAAACCCGGGCATGTGCTCTGACTGGGAATCAAACTGGTGACCTCTTAGTTCATGGGTTGACACTCAACCACTGAGCCACACCATGCAAGCAGAACTTATAATTTTTTAAAATATTTTTTATTGGTTTTAGAGAGGAAGGGAGAGGGAAAGAGAGATGGAAATATCAATGTTGAGAGAGAATAATTGATTGGCTGCCTCCTGCATGCCCCACACTGTGGGGGATCAAGCCCAGGCATGTGCCCTGACCAGGAATCAAACCCTGACCTCCTGGTTCATAGGTCAATGTTCAACCATTGAGCCACGCTGGTTGGGCATAGTACTTATAATTTCTAATGAACACGCTAAAATGAATATTGAGGCCCTGTAGCCAAATTGGCTCTTGGTTTATTTTAGAACTAAAAAAGGTGACCTAGGTTTTCTTGATGATCACTAATAATTTTCTGAATGACCTTTGGCAAATCACTTTATCTCTAGGACCTCAATTGCCTTATATGTAATGAAGGATTTCCCCCCAAATTCTGAATTTCTATGTTTTAAGTATAAATGGATCTCTGAAATAAAATACATAACATGATTGCAGAGTACCTACAATAAATTTGTTTAAAAATCTCCCCCCAAAAATATTATTACATGTCTACATTTGCATTTTTTAATATAGAAATATCAGGACATCCTCCAATATGGTACCTTGACTGGCATAAAGCCAGACGTGCAGTATTATCACTTCATGGGAACAAGAATCTCCTGGGTATGACAGGCTTTGTGTGGCATACTAGAAAGGGTGGGAAAGCTGCAGATTTTATTTATAATGATGGACAGCTGACAGATAACTCTTTTGCTTGTATCTGATTATCAAAGAGGTCTTTATGAGTGGAATCAGATCATTTCCACCTGTGTGGTTATTTCTACTAGTATATAGATAGCTCCTGAAAGTGTCTGAGCCTTGTGTATAGCCACGGTAATCTAACTCTGAAGGAGAATGGGGTGGTATTTTTATTAAGATTATGAATTGATGACTGTGTGACTTCTAGAAGAAAAAAAAGTAAGTCATTTTCTCCCAGGTGGTTTTTCTTAGCATCTTTGCTTGCTACCCAGAAGTACTGTGGTTTTCATAAGAAGCCATGTTTTAGTAGAAATAACACATGCCAAACCACTTAAACTAATGACTAAGCCATCTTTGTTCCTGATTTGGAGTACATTTGAATATGAAAAACAGTAGGATCTTCAGAAATGAGAGCCAAAGAAAGTTCTAGGACCCTTATTTCTGACATGAATTAATTCTAATAAGCTTGCTTTCCCTTTTTATTTAGGGTGTTATCCAAAATGAACAGTTAATATCATTTCTTTATAAATTGCCCCTCTCTTTATATTTCCTGTTCTTAAAAATGAGTAATCACGTCAAGTCATACTCAATACCTGTTTTTCCTTTATGCATCATAGAACTACAAATTCTAGTCCAATTCACCTCCAAATGTCTTATATCCATCTTCTGTTTCATTCCTAATGTTACTAACATGATGTAGGTCATCATTACCTCATGCCCAAACTGCTGAAATATAGTCTTAAACTGTCTCTTCACCTTCAGTCTACCTCGCTCCACTTCACATTGCACAAATATTCTCCCTAAAGCACACTTTTCATTGTATTTCTCTTCTGTTCAGAAGTCTCCAGTGGTGTCTTGTTGCCTGCTATTTTTATTTATTTAACCAATTTTCATTGAGCACTTGTGTTTCTGACACTTTTCTAGACTTTGAGGATATGGCAATCTACAAAAATCTCTGCCCTGCTGAGCTTACATTCTAGTTGGGGGAGGCAGACATAAATGAGAAAAGTAAAATTATAGCATGTTATAAGAATTGCTATGGAGGAAAAACAGAAAAAGCTGGAGGAAAGTGGGAATGAGATACTGCAATTTTAAATAGTATATTTGGTAAGTCCTTATGAAGAAGGTAATATATGAGTGAAGACCTCAAGAAATTTAGGAAGCAAGTCATGTGGCTATCTGAAGTAAGACTCTTCCAGGTACAGGGAATAGCATATGCCAAGACTTATAGGTCAGGGGAAACAATCTCTAAGGAACATTAATGGGCAAGTATGGCTAGCAGTAGTGGGAGTAATTTTGGGGTGTGAACAAAAGGGAAAAGAGTAGACCATAAGAACAGAAGGGGCCTTTTCACATCATTTAAGGACTTTGGTCTGTAAGTGGGATGGGAGGTCATTGAAAAGAATGTCGTGATCTGATGGGTTTTAACAGAATCATTTTGCCTACTGTGCTGCAAATAGACTGAAGAAGGCAAGAGTAGAAACTTGAGAGGTCAGGAGAAGGCTATTTAGGCAACTTGGACCAGAGCAGTGGACATAAATGAGAAGTGGTTAGATTCTAGATATATTGTAAAAGTAGAGCCAAAAAAATTCAGAGTGAAAGGGAAATAGGAAAGTTAAGGGTGACTTTAAGGATTTTGATCTAAAGAACTTTAAAAATGGAGTTGCTATTCACCTAGCTTCTGCCATTCATTGGGAAAATTGTAGAAACATATCTACAGAGGGTGAGGGTGAGGGATTGTGGCAGGAGGGGTGCAGGGAAGATAAGGGGGGATTGGAAGTTTATTGTTGAATTGTTAAGTTGAAATACTTATTAAAGATTCAGGTGGAGATGTTGAAAAGGCAGTAGGACATGGAACTCTGGACTTCGTAAGAGAGATAAGGACTAGAAATGTGTATTTGGGAGTGTCAGTGTGGATGGTTTGGTAAAATTCAAATTCTTAGCTTGAGTGTCATGGTTCTCCATAACATGGTTCCTATCCTAATTTCTAGCTTTACTTTTTGCTAGCTAGTTAATCAAACTTGTTTATGTGTTATCTCCTGAACATGATTTGTGTTTTCTCATCTCTAAGTCAATTGTCAATTATTTTTTCTTTCTATTTGGGAAAAAAATGACCATTTTATATATACCCTTTCCCCCCTCACATTGATCTTTGCCTTTTAAAAGCCTAGAATTCCATTAAGGCCCAATTCCATGAAACCTTTTCCAATCACCACCATCCCTCTCCCTGGCCCCATCTAATCATCCTTTTCTCTTCAGAGCCTATACAGCCCCTTGTGTTTTTCTTAATTGCATGCACTATGTTTTAGTTATTTATGCATGTTATATTCCTCCTAAAGATCATAGTATCCTTGAAGACAGAGATCATATTTATTTTTATAGTAACAACATGCCCAGCTTGGTGCCTTGTATATGGAGAAGGTTCAGTGACTATTGTTGAATTGAATAGTTGAAATCTTAAATAATTTTAAGGGACAAAGGAGACAATAAAAATTACTCTTTCTTCTTTTGAATACTCATCATGTAATGACGCAAATATTGCAATTTTTTTCTGAAACAAATTATAGTAAAATATTTAGCTCATGATTCCATGAATTAAATGGAATGATCTGACTGAGGTTAAAACTATCAAATTTGAAGACAGAATATGTTGGTGAATCAGCTGTTCAACTCCTGCTTGATTATATTTGGTAATCTTGATGAAACAAACAGTGTACCCACTCATTTGTGGAATATAATGAACAACATAAACTGTTGAACAAAAACAGATCCAGAGACACGAAGCATTGAACAGACTGTCAAATCTCAGAGGGAAGGTAGGGGAGGATAGGAGTGGGGGTAAGAGATCAACCAAAGGACTTGTATGCATGCATATAAGCATAACCAATGGACACAGACTGTAGTAGGGAGGTGAGGTCATGTGGTGGGGGGTGGGAGTGGCCGGGGAGTGGTCAATCGGGGAAAAAGGAGACATATGTAATACTTTAAACAATAAAGAATTTAAATAAAAAGTTAAAACTAAACAGTGTACCTTTTATAAATGAAAAAACAATTCTAGTAACCTGTTTAAAAATTATTTTAGTTATCTGTTTGGATTGACTCATGTAAAAATGCTTTGAAAGAGCATATATGACTGTGAATGCATTTATACTACAAAGTTTTATTACTCTTTTTTTTTCTATCTTTAAATTAGTGAATAATTTTTATTTATAAAAATAATATTAAGTACTTAATATATAATAAAGGATTTTATAAGTTCTTTGCAGATGTATTTAGGCCTTTAAAATTCTTCATTCAGCATTATTGAACTTTTTTAAATAATGTTTTTTAGTAGTGGGTATGTTAAGATCACACCATGTATGATTTAAAAAAAAAATAGAGGAGGAGAGAGAGAGAAACATGGATGTGAGTTTGAAACATCAATTGGCTGTCTCCTTCATGCCCCCTCCCGGGGCTTGAGCCCCAAACCCGGGCATGTGCCTTGACCAGGAATTGAACCAGCAACCTTTTGGGGCATGGAACAATGGCCAATCAACTGAGCCACACTGGCCAGGGGAGCATTATTATAGTTTTTGAAAGTAAGTAACGCTATGGTTCTTTGGGGAAACTTCAGAAAAGAATAGTAAAAGCTATGGTTTTTACAGACTAAATTTATTATTTGGTCTCTTTTTAAAGCTTTATATCTTTTATAATTCTTGCTTATATTTTGTTAAAACCAGAAATCTTGAGAGTGGTAGATTTAATCCAATTCTTTAAACATCTATTAAGTATCTTAGTACTAAGCTGGAGTTACCAGGTGGAAAATATTATATCTCTGCCTTTAATAAGCTCACAGTTTAGTAAGAGAGCCATCTGAAAAATAATCATGTCAAATAAAATATGTTTTTTCCCATTTAATAATATTCTTTAATTAGCTTTGTTAACTGATCATAGCCTAAGGATTTTAGCTTTATCAACATCAAAGGCATATCTCTTAAATATGATGGTGGTATTTGTGACTTTCAAAGTTATCACACCAAGAATAGTAGCATTGGCTGGAACGCCAGAGAAAATACACTGAAAATTATTCCTCCAAAAGTAGATTTTTAAAGAACTGTTTTACCATTTGTTATTTTAGTAATCAACTATAGGAAAAACCACAGTTAGCAATAAAGAAAAAAAAGAAAGAAAGAAGCAGTTAATTCAGCCTACAGCCTACAGTGAATATCTGCTCTGTGTAACATGACTGAAACCTAAGTGTATGAAGGCAATATAGGAAATATGAGACATACTGTTTTTCTCTCAAAGAACTCTTAAAGGAGCCAAGAAAACAAAATGTTCATATATTTTAAAATGTGAGAGCAATTACAGAGCATCTTGTCAGCAAGTACAAAAACACTGGCTATAAACTAAATGGCTAAATGCTACAGGTCCACCAACTATAATGATTCAAAGTAAAACGTTACAGACCAAGCAAGAGAGTGCTTTGCAAACTTCTTACTTGCCTTAAATTGAACACAGAGTATAATGTACTTTTCAACAAGGTACCGTTAATGTGTTATTTGAGAATTTCTAGAGGCTCAACTCTTCTTTGTCTTGCAACCAATCTCTTTCAGAAATGGAGGGCCTTAAACACATTAGCTGGTTCTGTGGTTGAGTCAGTCACAAGTATACCTGTCAATGCCCAAATGTTTCCCAGAGGACATAGTATATCCCACATGATCAGCTGCAGTTCACAGGAGCCACAGAGGAAGAGTCTGCAGGTTGTTATCTTGCTGGGATTAACATTGTCTTTGGGTTCCCCTTAGAAGCCAAATCCATGTGATGTAAAGGCTCTGGGAGAATGGTTTAACCTATAACTTATGAGGACTTTACTCAAGATTTATTGACAAGATTTGTTTTTCACTTTAAGGGAGAGATACTTTTTATCCTGAGATTTGATCTGGAAAGTTTGTGTGGAAAGAATGTTTTCCTCTCTCCAGTTTTTGTTTCTCCTGAGATATTGGCTGAGAAAGCCTGGTTTAGACCTTTCTTGGGTAGATATATATTTTATCAGTAGTTTTAATCTTTTTAAAAACATCTATTTTTATTGTTTTCAGAGAGGAAGGTGGAGGGAGAGATAGAAACATCAATAATGAAAGAGAATCCTGCATGCCCCAAATAGGGATCAAGCCTGAAACCCAGGCATGTGCCCTGACCGGATATCGAGCTGTGGCCTCCTGGTTCATAGGTTGAAGCTCAACCATTGAGCCACTGTGCCCAGGCAGTAGTTGAAATCTTTTTTTTTTAATATATTTTATTGATTTTTTATAGAGAGGAAGGGAGAGAGATAGAGAGTTAGAAACATCGATGAGAGAGAAACATCGATCAGCTGCCTCCTGCACATCTCCCACTGGGGATGTGCCCGCAACCCAGGTACATGCCCTTGACCGGAATCGAACCTGGGACCCCTCAGTCCGCAGGCTGACGCTCTATCCACTGAGCCAAACCGGTTTTGGCTAGTTGAAATCTTTTTAATTTGCTTCTTTCCTATCATTTACTTCTCATTTTAAAGCTTTCATTTATAAAAGGTATAACAAAAAGAACTTTAGGGAAGTAAGCTGTTTGTGCTGGAAGGGATCCTATGGATAACCAGATCACTGACTTGCAAGTTTTATTCAGACTAATAAAGTAAGACGTGTATTTCACAGCACTACCTGATACATGTATTCAGCACAATACATATGCAGATATAACAGAAACAAATTTCACTAAATGATACTTGCCTTCTACACGGGCTCTGCATATGAGATCTTTTCTATTTCTTACTTGGTCTTCTCTTCCTCTTTTTTCATCCTCTTCTCTAGTATTCTTCTCTTCTCCTCTTGTCACACAATCTATTCTTTTTAACTTTCTTGATTTTCTCTAAATATCTTTATTCTCTTCACTCACTTTTTACTTTTTCTCTTATTTCTTTCATCTTCTCTCTACCTCTATACTCTTTGCCCTCTCTCTCCTCCTTATCTTTTTTCTTTATATCTTCCCTTTTCTCTTCTATTTTATTATATTTTAAAAATGTTAGCTCTGTTCCCATTAATTGGTCACAACCACAAAGTTTGGAAAACACTGACCCAGGTCAAACCACTTATTTTTCACATTAGGAAACTGAGGCTGATAGAAATGGAGTTTTCTGAGAGCACATGTTATGTCCTGGAAACACCTAGTTATTAGCTAGTTATAACAGAGTTAAGTTTAGAATATCAGGCTTTAAAGATCTCCAAAGGAACCAAAACATTCCAGGTTACATGGATATCTTACTGAAAATCTGAACCGAATTCTCTCTGTATTAAAGAATACAACATAGAGCTAGTTGAAATTATAAGCAAGAATGTCTAAGTAAAATTTTGGAATTTCTTACAGCTTGAGTTGACAAGGTTGCTACCATTATGAAGTTAAATTTTTTATTTTTTTTCTATGCAAGCAACAGTTATTACAGTTATGTATAAAAATTGAAGGAGTTTAAGGGCCCATCCTATCTAATAAAAGAGCAATATGCAAATTAACCATCACTTCATGATAAAGATGGTGGCGCCTACAGCCAATAAGGAGGGAATCTGCAAATTGATGTGACAAGGATGGCTGTACTGGCCGGAGCCACAGAGCCAGCCAGAGTGCGTGGGAGGCTTGGCTTCCTTGGTCACCCCAGCGATGAAGGAAGCCAAGCTGGCCGGAGAGCTGCGGGGGGAGGCTTGGCTTCCTTGGTCGCCCCAGCTGGCTCTGTGGCCACCGCCCAGACAAAGCCATAGTGGCAGGGCCAAGGCAGAGGCAGTTAGGGGTGATCAGGCCAGTGGGAGGGGAAGTTGGGGGCGATCAGGCCAGCAAGTGGGGGCAGTTGGGGTGAGAAAGCCGGTGGGGTTGCACTTGGGGGCGAGCAGGCTGGCAGGCAGAGTGGTTAAGGGTGATCAGGCAGGCAGGCAGGTGAGCAGTTAGGAGCCAATGGTTCCTAATTCTGAGAGTGATGTCTGACTGCCAGTTTAGACCCGATCCCACAGGGATTGGACAACCCCCAAGGGGTCCCAGATTGGAGAGGGTGCAGGCTGAGCTGAAGGACATCCTCCCCCCCAACCATGCATGAATTTCGTGCACTGGGCCACTAGTTATATATAATTGACAAAATCCTTGCATTAAATTTAAGACAAGAAAGAAGCAGGAGAATCTATTGATGTATTTTCATAGTTCCAGGAAGGGGTATGAGGGTAATGACTATAAGCAACCAGAGTCTGATAAAATAGCTATAAGTTCAGCCACAAACATATCAGTTAGTATATTTGAACAGGGAGTGGCAAAGAAACATGCTAAGACCAAGGTCAAGTGAGAACAACAAAAATCCTAAAATTCATTTTTTCAGTAAATACTGCCAAGTGCCCGGTACTATGGTATGTCAAAAGACAGAAAGAAAGAAGACTGAGAAACATTAACATATGTGGTAGAACCTGACTTGACTAAGAGTGGTAAAATTACTTAAAAGGGGTGTAGGCCAATATGGTTACTTCTAACATAAAGGTAGTAAGAAGAAGAATCTTTAATCTTTATATTGAAGTGAAGTCATTCACAAATCTATCAAAGAACACAGAAGATATACTAGCTGTTGAAATGAAATTATAGACTAAGGAGAAAAAATAGTTGTGGAGTATTTCATTTTCTTAAGCTAAATTCTGTTCAGACTTCTAAATTTTTCTTCCTCCCTGAGATCTATTAGAAGTAATGATTGGAAAAGCACACTGAGCCCAGAGGGCTAATTTCTGGTTGTGAATTACTTAACAATATTTCTAAATTAGTAAAAGAATCTTTGTAAGTGAGCTTCTTTTTGAATTCTTTCATTAATTCCAAATTCTCAGCAAAACTACAAAAAATTTTTTAACTCTTGATCCAAAACCAATGATATTGGTTAATTAAGTGACATATAGTAATTCTACCTAAAGAATTAATGAGGTTGGGCCTTTAGGCCTCAAAGTACACACTCACTCCAGAGCTTCCTGCTGAGTTGGATGGACTTTTGTTCAGCCAGGATAGTTCAACTTCTTTTTGTACCAATCTGGTGTCTTCCTCCTTCTCAATTACGGTGCTGTCCCTCACAAATATCTTGTACCCTAAACCTTCTCTCTATGTCTGCTTTTAGAGAATCCAACCTGCAGCACCCCTATACATATATGTTAGTATTATGTCAAGGCATTTCTTAAATGATTTTTTTATTGATTTTTTTAGAGAGAGAGAGGAAGAGAAAGGAAGAGAAATAGAGAAACATCAATGTGAGAGCAAAACGTCAATTGGTTGCCTTTTCCAGGCCCCCATAACCCCCAACCAGGGATGGAACCCACAACCCGGGCATGTACTCTGACCAGGAATCAAACCAGCCACTTTTCGGTGCATGGGATGATACCCAACCAACTGTGCCACACCGTCCATGGCATTTTTAAAAAAATATATTTTATTGATTTTTTACAGAGAGGAAGGGAGAGGGATAGAGAGTTAGAAACATCGATGAGAGAGAAACATCGATCAGCTGCCTCCTGCACACCCCCCACTGGGGACATGTCCCCAACCAAGGTACATGCCTTTGACTGGAATTGAACCTGGGACCCTTTGGTCCGCAGGCTGACACTCTATCCACTGAGCCAAACTGGTCAGGGCCATGGCATTTTTTTTTATCAGATCTTGCTAATAACATTGAGCCCTGCACTTTTGATATGATAGTCCCCTTTTATTATTTTCCTCCAATGACTTTGTCTATGGCTGACTGTTTTGAAAAAAAACTTCATTTGTTGTTTTGCTCCATCTTTCATTGCCTGTCCCCCAAATTCTGCCATTTACAAATATTGGGTAATGAAGTTTTACCTACCCCATTATCAAAAGTCTGATTGTTCTGTAGGAATGAACCAGGATGTGAGGTTTCCAGACAGAGTGTCTGTACAAAGGTCCACAGGGATGAATGACATTGCATGTTGGGGAACTGCAAATATATGAGTTTCTCAGGAAGTCTGGGATGTTGTGCAGATGTTCAGGTGTGGCAAAATGTGGCTGAGTTGGAACTACGTACTAGCTCTTCAAGGGTCTGTATGAAAAATTAAGAACCATTCTTTAGAAAATTTATGAAATGAAATGAAATATTCATTTCAGAAAGATCACTCTGATCGCAGTGTGGAAAATAGTCTGAGAATGCTGAAAGTAGAGTCAGAGAGAACATTTAAGGTCCTATCCAAAGGAGAAGAAATGACAGTATCTGAGCAATGGCAGTGGTAGGGAGAACAGAGATGAGATGGATTTGAATGATGCTGAAGAAATAAAATCTATAGGATTAGTAATTGATTGGAAGTAGGGGGAAGAAGAAATTTAAATGAATCCTCATATTTCTTCATTGATTGATAGAGTTGACAGCTCTGTTTAAAAGGATTGGTATTTCTTTAATTTCACAAATATTGATTGGGTGAATACTATCTACTAGGCACTGTTACGAGCACTGATAATATAGCAGTGAAAAAAATTGACAAAGTTAGGGGGGCTAGAGACTATAAATAAATAGATAATATTATGCAATGATGAGTTTTATGGAGAAAAAATAAGTTAAGGTTAAGTATGCGTAGAGAGATATATATTACTAATTTATGGAGGTTAGTCAGAAAGGTCTCCTTAAGAGAATTATTTGAATAAATTGAAGGATGAGACATGGATATTAGGGTAAAGGTATTCCAGGAAAAAAGAAGCACATTACAAAGTATGTGAAGTAGGGGTGTGTTTGGCACATTTTAGGGGCAGCAAGGAGGCCAGTAGAGATAGAGTGGACAAGGGAAGGGGAAAGGTAATATGTGGTGAGGTCAGAGAGGTATGGGATAGATCATATAAGGAAAAACACAGGAAGATGAGCAGATTTGAAGGGTTGAATGAGATGAATTATCCAGGTAGGTATGCATACTAGATGTTGGAAATGTAGGTTAAAAACTTGGGAAGGGCATCTGAGTTAGAAATACAGATTTAGGTATTATTAGCAAATAGCTGATAATGAATTTGTACAGAAATATAAGAGTGAGAGGAGAGTATGAAGCAGAAGCTTTGGAAACTTGAACATTTAAAGCATGGATTGAAAAAGCAATGTGAGCACGTGATGGAGATAGCAAAGAAGAAGCAGTGGAAACAACTCTGGTAAACTTGTTACCAAAAAGTTGGTTAAGGGACTAACTGACTGATCCTCATCAGTTCATCCCTGTCAGAGTCAATCATGAAATATTTATTGAGCATCTACTATAAGGTATCACAATGAATATGAATGCAATAGGATGTAAAACAGTAGGGTGGTAGACAAAATTTATTTAAACCTATTCATTTTGTGTGTGAGACAACTATAACCAAAGAGTAAAGTGACATGCTCTGATTCACACATGAAGCAGGACTGCACTCCAAGCCTTTGGATTCCTCTTTCTGCTCTGTCCTAGTGCGTTCAGGCTGCTATAAATAAATGTCATGGACTGGGTGGCTCAAACAGCAAACATTTATTTCTCACAGTTCTGGAGATTGGGAAATCCAAGATTGAGGCACCAGCCGATTCAGTGTCTGGTGAAGGCCCACTTCCTGGTTCATTCATGACTGTCTTCTTGCTGTGTCCTCACATGTCAGAAGGGTTGAGGGAGCTTTCTGCTGTGCCTTTAATAAACGCACAAGTTCTACTCATGGAGGCTTCACTCTCATGACCTAATTACTCTCCCAAAGGCTCCATCTTCAGATACTATCACCTTGGGCAAGAGGATTTAACACAGGCATTTTAAGGGGACCAAACATTTAATCTACAGCATGCTCCAATACATTTGACTTTAGACAGGGAAAGAGCATACTATATTGGAGGAATTGTAAAGAACTTTCTGGATCTTTAAAAGCTGGGTAGGGGTTGGATATTTGTGGAGAAGGGAAGAATAATATGAGAGTGAATATTAGAGCAAAGAAGTGAGAATAAGCTTGGTGTATATAGCATTTAAAAAGACATCCTTCTGGCCCTTGGTTGGAGCATCATCCCGTACACTGAAGGGCACTGGTTGGATTCCTAGTCTGAACACTTAACTTAGTTGCAGGTACATATGGGAGGCAGTCAATAGATCCCCAGAACCTGAAAAGACATTTTTAAAAATCTACACTAATAAAAGAGAAACATGGTAATTGGCGTACGACCGCTACCCTTCCCATTGGCTGATCAGCGTATCCTTATGCAAATTAACTGTCAGCCAAGATGGCGGCCGGCAGCCAGGCAGCTGGAAGCGAACAGAACATGAGGCTTGCTTGCTGTGGACTCCAACGTTCCCCGCCGGCCTCTGAGCTTCAGTTGGAAACATAGTAACATTTACAGAAGATAAACAAAACTCCAGAAACCTCCTGTCAGTCAGCCGGGATCTCAGAGCTGGAGTCACAACATTGTTTCGAATACAGAAAACAAAGGCCAGAAACCTGCTTTCAGCCGAGCCTCAGAGAGAAAGCCGGCTCTCAGCTCCAGTGACAGCCATAGAAGGTAAATAAATGCCAGAATAAAAAAAAAAGAAAAAAAGGAGAGGTTTGGAGCTTCAGTCGCCCGCCAGCCTGAAAACGGCCCTCAGCCCCTCACCCAGACTGGCCAGGCACCCCAGTGGGGACCCCCACCCTGAAGCAACAAGATGGCGGCTAATTTGCACACTGAAGGCAGGCGGCAGCAGGCAAGGCTGTCTGCAGTCTGGGACCCGGATCTGTGACCCTGCCAGGCGGGATCAGCGGAGCCTCGAGGCCTCCCGGCACCGGGATCAGCGTCACAAGGGGCAACGCCCAAACGCCCTGATTGCCCTGCGGCTCTGTGTGTGACAGGGGGCAGCGCCCCAACCCCCTGATCAGCCCTGCGGCTCTGTGGGTGATAGAGGGCGGCGCCCCAACCCCGATTGCCCTGCGGCTCTGTGTATGACAGTGGCGGCGCCCCAACCCCCCCACGGGCCCTGCTCTATGTGAGACGGGGTAGAGCCATACCTCCCCATCGGCCCTGCCCTGAGTGTGACAGGGTGTGGCGCCTCAACTACCCGCCTCCCCCCCCCCCCACGGGCCCTGCTCTGTATGTGACAGGGGGCGGTGCCCCAGCTCTCCTATTGGCCCTACTCTGTGCGTGACAGGGGGGAGCTCCTCAACCCCCTGATTGGCCCTGCTCTGTGTGTGACAGGGGGCAGCTCCCCAACCCCCTGATCAGCCCTGCTCTGTGCATGACAGGGGGGAGCTCCCAAAACCCCTGATTGACCCTGCTCTGTGCATGACAAGGGGGAGCTCCCCAAACCCCTGATCGGCCCTGCTCTGTGTGTGACAGAGTACGGAGCCCCAACCCCCGATGGTCCCTGCTCTGTGTGTGACGGGGCAGCGCCCCAACCCCCTGATCGGCCCTGCTCTGTGCATGGCAGGGGGCAGCGCCCCAACCCCCTGATCGGCCCTGCTCTGTGTGTGGCAGGGGGTGGCGCCGCAACTTCCCTATCGACCCTGCCTTGAGTGTGACAGAGGGCGGTGCCCCAACCCCCCAATCGGCCCTACCCTGAGCGTGACTAGGGGTGGCATCACAACCTCCCCATCCGCCCTGCTCTGTGCATGACAGGGGGCGGCGCCCCAACTCCCCAATTGGCCCTGCTCTGAGCCCAACCAGGGGCTGCACCTAGGGATTGGGCATGCCCTCTGCCACCCAGGAGCAGGCCTAAGCCAGCAGGTCGTTATCTCCCGAGGGGTCCCAGACTGCGAGAGGGCACAGGATGGGCTGAGGGACCCCCTCTCCCCTCCGAGTGCACAAATTTTTGTGCACCGGGCCTCTAGTCTTATATAATAAAAGCCTAATATGCAAATTGTCCCCTCGACAGGGAGTTCAACCAGGGAGTGGGGCCAGTGGCTGCATCGGCAGCAGGCAGGCAGCCAGCCAGGGGAAGGGAGGCACCCCGGACGGCAGCCAGCAGCTGCTAGGGACCCTACACGTGCACTAGGCCCCTAGCAAAAAATAAAAAGATATCCTTCTGTTCTACGGTAGAGGGATTTTTCTTAGGCACTGAGGAAGATAAATTTGGTCAGAATAAAGACTGTGGAGTGGGAAAGCAATAGGGAATTATTGCAAAACTAGTTCATCTTTAATAAAAGTATGCTGTTGAGGAGGAAGACATATATACTGGACTGTCAAGTGTATGTTAACATCAGAGTTAATGTTTATTAAGTGATTGCTATATATTAGGTGCTACAGTAAATGCCTTATATGTATTATATTACTTAATTAATACAATAATTCCCTATTTGGCAGTGACAAAATGGAGGTTTAAGAGAGGCCAAGCAACTTGCCCAAAGTATAAGTGGCAGGGTCAGTATTCTAACCTAATTAACAACAACAGCAAACACTTATATAGTGTTTACTGTTTGTTGAATGCTATTCTAAGACTAGTCATATTAACTTATTGGACCCTCAAAATAACCCTATAAAATAGGTAATATTATCTCCATTTATAAATGGGGGAAGTTAGGCACAGAGAGGTTAAGTAACTTGCCCAAGATCATACATTTAATAGGAGATTTACAATTACTCTGGCTCTAGAATCTGTACTCTTAACCACTGCCTCTCTATATGAATCTGGAACCCTAGCTCCTACTCACTATGTTACTTATATCTCTCAGAACAGAATTTTTAATTTTTTTTTCTGGAGAGAGAGAGAGAGAAAGAAACATCAATCAGCTGCCTTCTGCACACCTGCAACCCAGCAATCCAGGCAGGTGCCCTTTATTGGAAATTGAACTAGATACCTAGATACCTCTCAGTGCAGAGCAGGATTTTTTTTTCTTTTTCTTTATTTATTAATTTTTTTAGGGAGAATGTAAGAGAGAAGGAAAGACAGAGAGAAACATCCATGTGAGAGAAACACATTAATTGGTTGCCTCCTACAGGAGCCCTGACCAGGGCCCGGGCCAGGGAAGAGCCTGCAACCAAGGTACATGCCCTTAAATGGAATCGAACCCGGGACCCTTTGGTCCCAGGCCAATGCTCTATCTGCTGAGCCAAACTGGCTAGGGTCAGAGCAGAGTTTTTGATTGAGTTACTTGTAGACTCATTTGTCAAATTGGGAATTGGGCATAGAAAGATATTGGCCTAGGAAATACTCGAAAGGAAAACAATGAGATTTTTTTGCTGACAGTCTGACATACCCCCACAGTAAAGCAAAGAGGGTAATCAAGGACCACATACAGAAAAGGAGCAATAGTCTCAAATGGGGAAATTTACCAGGTTCACAGCTTATAAACGAGGAATGTATGAATAAGAACTAAAATATGTGCAGCCCAAACTGCCCCACTACAAATATTTGAACACTCCCTGAAAGACTAGTTACCCAGGCAATGCCTGGTTACAAACTCAAGGTGCAGATTTATCAAGGTAGGTAGATATGTTGTGTGCTAGTCTGTGGCTGTTTGTACAGCTATACGTGGAGAAACAGAGACAAAAAAATTTGAGTGATTACATATCACTAGAATTTTGTTGTGTCTTTAGGTAAAGCTACTTTGCATATTTTTCATGGGAAGATACTAAGTGGCTTTAAAAATCAATTAAACTATGGTTGAATGATTCAGAAGACCATTGTACTTAATTCAGAGCTTGGTGATTAGAAAAGGTCTGATTAAGGGACAGAGAAGAACCACTTAAAAGACAAAATGGGGGCACCAGAGTGAATCATCAATAGTTCATTTCTGTAGGTTCCATACAATTTAAAGTGAGGCTTTCTAGGCTGGTAAAAAGATACTGTGTAGGAATATGTAGCATAAAGGGGAAATGAGACAAAAGATTGGAGAGCTTTTTGTAATTTATTGCAGCATTTTAATTGGTGAGAGGGGCCATGTTCTTATTCTAGTGTGATGTTTGTTAGCAATTGCTCCCTCCCTCCTTTTTTTCTTTCATTCATAATCTTCTGTTGTACTCTTATTTTAATTTTTCATGTTTTGTAAACTCCACTTAGCATCCTGATTACAGCATAGTTTTTTTGTTAATATTAAGATAAAATGTGTGGTGCATGTTCATTGTTGGTCTCAAGTTAACTGCTATGAATTGCATTTATCCAATGTAAAAATACAGAAAACAGGTTGCAAAGCTTTGGGTAGTGATCAGCCACTATAAGGAAGATGGGACTATGATCTGAGCCAAGAGAAAAAGTTACAATCTTACGTTGCTTTGATGTTCCTTTTTTTTTTATTGGGCATCATCACCCAAAGCTTTGTGTACAGTGCCATACTTTGTTATCCAAAAAGTAGAATTTAAAATGATTCTTGGATTAGAATTAATTAGTGATATTGTTTGGCATTTTGCAGAGTTTGAACTTTATTATATTTCTCTTTGGGATTTCACATTTTGGCTTTTAAAAATGTTTAGTTTTCCTCAGCATCTTGTCAGCATCAAGCCAGAAAATGAATTTACATCTTGCTAGCACTGTTTGAGTTTGGGGCCACATATCTGCCTCATTAGTCTCTTCAGTTCTGTGGGCATTTGGGAAGAAGTGACAACTAGAAGATTTAAGCATGTTTTGGGCAGGGAACTAGAGATTTATAGTCATTACTGCTGATTGTCCCTTCTGAGACACAAGGAGCTCAAGTTCTGATGAGCCCAGTGGGTTCTAGTCTCAGATATGTTTAGTTGCTCATATTGGACTTCCTGGAGAGTGGGGTGGGTTCTTAGGCTGTTTTCTTTGGGGTGACTTGATAAGATATTTTATCAAGATGGTCCTATCAGAGAGAGTTGACTCTTTTGTTCTTAGGGTTAGGGAAACTTACTCTTTATTTCCCTGTGCAGTACTTCTTTGTAGGGTGATACATTACCAAACAAATGTGGGCAACTATCAGTTCACAAATTTTTTCTCTTTCTTGAGGCTATGACTTTCTTTTCCTTAAACAAGTAACCAATGTAACAATGCTGATATTTTTGTTTCAAGGTGCGCCTGTGCATGCATGAGTGGATGTGCATGTGTGTGTCTAAATTAAAACATGTAGCTAGGTGCCTGGCTGGTGTGGCTCAGTGGTTGAGCATCGACTCATGAACCAGGAAGTCACAGTTTGATTCCCAGTCAGGGCACATGCCTGGGTTATGGGCTCAGTCCACAGTAGGGAGCATGCAGGAGGCACCTGATTGATGATTCTCTCTCATCATTGATGTTTCTATCTCTCCATCTCCCTCCCTCTCTCTGAAATAATAATAGTAATAAAAAAACCACACATTAAATCAGGAAGCTAGAAAGTTGAGAGGAATGTAATACTGTTAATTCAGTCACTACACATTACATAACCAAATCAAGTGTTTATCAGGAACATCTTAGTTTGTCCATTAACATTAGTAGTTTGTGTTAATGAGGGAGGATGCTCTTTAAATTTAAATACACATACAACCCAAAGAAGACAGTAAATAGATTGTTCTTGTTTTATTTCTGTAACTTATTGAAGGTCCAGTGTCAAATTCCATTGGTCTGTGTTGAGATACCTTTTCATTTGTTTGTGAACTAAGCATCTGTGCCTCAATGATCTCTAGGCAGCCTTGGGGTTCCAGATACAGAACAGATCTGTCTGTGGGTGGGGCCAGACATGCCTGTGACTTTTGACCATTGAAAACGAAGGAAAACATTTGTGGTAAGAAACAACAGCACATGCTTGACCTCCAAAGCACACACATCTATAAATGGATAAAAGTGACTATTTAAGGTTGCTTCAAAAAAGAACCACTGTGTCTACAAAGAAAGAAACCCTAATTCAATGTTTGAAAAAGCAAACTATGTGTGGATGAAAGAACATGTTTTTGTTAAAAACATCTGTGGTGTTCCCTATGATGTATTTGATCCTGGTGGTAAATCAACAAAGTTAAGTATTAGAGACAAAATTGACTTTTGACAACTTATTATGTGATAAATAAGATTAATTAAATCCAAAAGATCTCAGGGCTGCGTTTAAACTGGTGTTTTTTTGGCTAATTGCCAGATATACGAGATGAAGTCCTCACCTCAAAATTAAAGACATTGCTGGGATTTGTTATCCAGCAGTTGCGGTTGGTCGTGTATATGTTCTTTGTACTCTCATTTTTATTTCTACCTTACCACTGTGTTTCCTAGAGGTGGTCTCCTCACTATCATAAGATAATTGCCACCAGGCCTAATTTTACAGGATTGAATTTTTCAACTTGCCAGACTTTTACATAATTGTACTATAGGCATGATTTATAGACTTCATTGCTCATGTTTTTGAAGATGTAAGAGATTCCATACCCAATTTTATGAGTTTATTTTCTTTCTCAAATGCTGAAATGATAAATTATGAGCCGAAGTCCCCCTGATAAAAAGTAAAATTCACAGATACAGATAATTAGACATGAATTTTTAACTCAATAAATTGGGTTGATGAGATTAACTGAAGGCAACAGTAAAACACTGTAAGGGATTTTTGTCAAAGGAAGCTAAGTTATGTCAAAAACAGTGAGTGGTATGAGTTATTAGGTGATGAATTTTAAAAGTAGTGTCCAAATGTAAATAGTGAAATCATTCAAAGTATTACTCAGCAGCTGCAAGAGTGATAGGAAAGACTGACATTACAAATTTAGTCATTTCTTAATCACTTTCGTTAGGCACTATTGTCAGCTCCAAGAGGCAAAATTTCATCTTGATTTAAACCCATAATGCTAATAGTTGAAACCTAGAAATTGTCAAAATCATTTGCTTGCAAAATACCTATAGATCATCTTAGACGTTTCTGTGACCCAATGTCATAAAAAGATGCAAAAATATATTGCATATGTCATCAAAGGAAATTTTCCATTCCCCACTTATGTGTTACAAAGGAGATATTATTTACTGTAAGATCAAAAGGTATTAATTAGCTGCCTTTGGTTTAAATAAAATTGATTGTTAAGGCAGAAAATAGAGGATAATATGAGTCCTATTCTGCTGTAGCCTCCCAATAAAAGAAGCAGTGACCCAACTCATTAGCCCTTTGATTTAATATATTGACACTTGGGTGGGAATAATTCCGTTTAGTGGCTTTTGCTTCCCAGGGATCAATTTAATTAGTTATAAAATGTGACTTCTTGTCAGGAGCTAGAAGAAATGCTGACGTTAAATAAAGTCATACGCAATTTAAACAATAAAGCTATCGATGCCTGGTTAAAAGTTAATGATGCAAAAAAAATGGCTTAATAGAGACAACCTCAGCAGTGAAAGTGATGCTAGGAAAATTAAGCTAAGTGGATGAATGAGGAATGGTGATGTTGTTGAATTGTTAAAACAAATTCATGGCTGGGCTGATAGCTGGCTAGGTTGTAAGTACATATTTTTCAGCCTGGGAGACAGAACTAGTTCTAGACTCTTTGCTTAGTACTTCTTCATGTGAGTTTCGTGTGTTTATAGGTTTCAGGATCCAGGGAGGGAGGAAATCTTGCTTAGGCTCTTTGGATTAGAAATGAACATGAAACTTCACATTTCAGAGGGTAAAGTGTTACTTATGACCATCCTGTAGTGGCTTCCATGAAGTAGTCTCACATGCATCCTGGAGACTGGGCCCTAGCATCACTAAAAAATGCCACTATAGGAACATTGCTGGTACAAGGCCATTGTTACTTGTGTGAAAATATTTGAGATGAACTCTGGGTCTGCACTTTGGCTTGCCAGCTTTCTGATATCCCTCCTTCTAGATGATGGTTATTGCAAAAGTAGTTCATCCCAATTTAGAGAAATGTAACCTTCTTCACCTAAGTGATTAATTAATGACAACTCTTTTAAGTCATCCCTGTAATAAATTAGTGTTATTTTATGCCTCTGACTGTGTCCATACAATGGCTTCACCGCAAACTTGATATACTTGACACAATCAATACCCTTATGCTAAAGAGTGACGATCTGGCTTAGAATTTAGTAACTAGATGAATCTCTAAAAGGCTCTCTAACTCCCTGACTCAGTCATAGACTTAACATCAACTAATTACTTCAGTCAAATCAATTGTTTGGGAATGGTGTAGTCAAAACAACCAGTTGGCTGACAAAATATACCCTGGTTTCTGCTGGTATATATACATGTACCACAAATGCCTCTCTTTTGGCATTGGCTGCTGCTGGGTCACTAACACTAGTTAGCTAAATAAAAGATAACCACATTTTATTGTAAGACAAAATTCATATCTCACTTCTCCAGCTGTTGCCTTTCTAAATCATTTGCTCATTAGCTAAAGATGAGGCATATGTTTAAACTTGATGAGTTTTAAAAGATTTTTTTTCCTAGCCAAAGGAATTGACATAAGTGTTCTATAGCTAAATTTTGTAAAGCAACCAAAGAAGTGTTTTTCTCTTTTCTGGTTTTGCTCCTAATTTATCTGCAAGCTCTGAAGTCAGTGGGTGGGAATAGGAGAGCAAATAAGCTGGGTTGTGGAAAGGAAGACGAAATGGGAGTTTATCGTCTTAATGCTCTATCAGCCTCCTGTGACCCCACTGTGTAGTGAAGCACACATTCTCCCAGCCTCTTATTCTGGGAACGGACTGAAAAGTTCAAGATTGGAAATCTTGGGCAAGAGCTCACTGTTTTGGAAGTATGTTTATTGGATTTTTTTCTCTGCCAGTTCAGCTGCCAAGGAAATTATAGTAGAGTCTACAGTAGACCATCAAAGTGCAGTGTACCTATCTAGGAAAATCAGTGAATAACCAACCTTGTCAGTAAACATAAAATAACTGGTTGAAATTAAAACAGAAAAGCTTTGAACTTCCAGTGAAATCTGTATATTAAATTGTGTTGGAGCTGAAATGAGTTGGAGCTTCATTTGTCATTCCATTTGTGTAATGTACGTGCACACACTGACAGGAAGGACACGGGGTAGTGGACATTGAGAAGGGGTATTTTTGAGAAACAGCTGACACAATTTTACCCAACAAAATGGCTCTCAGAAGCCTCCTAGGGAAGAAGAAGCAATTTGCAGGCAAATGAGTATGCTTACGTAGTATTTGGTAAAAACATTAACAGTAGCAAACACGTAAAAAAACAGAAGGGAATGTTGCTGCGAATAAAATCTGTGCCAGAGACAAGTTTTCCATTGGAGTAAAGGTTATCTTTTTTTTCTTTCCTTCTTAATGCTGGGGGAAGGGAAAATAACTGAGGACAAGAGGGAAATTGTGGGGGACTGATGTTAGATAAACTATTTTGTCTTTGTGTTGACATTGTATTGGCTGCAGCCTACACAGAAGGGATGCCTGGAAAAAAGTAAGGAGAGAGAGGCATTAATATTTTTTAGTGTGCGTGGGTGCGCCAGCACTGGAGGGGCCCGTGTTTTCTTAGGGCTCAGATGGCAAAGCTAAGCATTCAGCCTACGGCAGGAAAAAAGTGCCTTTTTTGTTTTCTGACGGCAGAGTCCAGGCATTCCCAGGGGAACACAATGAATGGCCCATTTTGTCCAACACGGTTTCATAGACATAGATTTCTTGTTTTTTCATAATTATTCTTGCCCGTCATTGGGTGTGCACATGACATTTGAGCGTGTTTTAAAGTCTTAACACACTCATGTGCCTGCAATAAAGTTACTCATAACAATCCCGGCTTTCTCCAGACAACAGAGCAGGGTCTGTTGTTTTCACAAGTCACAGCAGCTGGGAGGCAGTTGTGAAGACAACAGCTTAATCTAGCTGGAAAATACAGGAAGAAGAGCGTATACACTAAATTTCCTCCCATATTATTCAAACAATGAAGAATTTTTAAAAAATGGCTATGGGTGGTCCTACTCAATCACTGATTGGCAGAATGTCCTTTAAATTTCTTTAGAAGGTTGTCTTTCAGTGTTAAGGGTCTACAAGATTACATTCATCGTATTTGTTAATCAGCTAAAAGGCAGGCTGAGAAAGTAACACACAGACACATTTCAATGGCCGAAGAAGGTTATTACAGATCGTTGTGGTGTTTTTTTAAAAATAATTTGTTTAGTAGCAGTTGGTGTTTGTTAAAAGGATGCTATAACCAAGCTGGTATGAAATAATTGTTAATCTCCTTTGAAAGGTGTGTGAAAGAGTAACAGATTCATGGTAATTTGCATCTTCATGTCAGGCTGCATTTCTGGTTTGCAGTCATTAGCAAGTTTTAGATTTCACACTGGATAGCAAAGTTTAGGGACGAAGAGAAGTAACTCAGAAAGATTTAGATCTGACCTGGAACATGGGAGTGGTAAACTGGCTGTGCTCTTTTGGGTGCCGAAGTGAACCAAGTTATTTTTATTTCATGTGGAGGGCAGGGGATAGGAAATGTGAGAAGTACAATAAAAAGAAGGAAACTTTTTCATGTTCATCTAAGCTTTCTTTTTTGGGGGAAGGGATTAAGCAGGATTTGGGGAAGGAAGTGGCTTAAAGAGCAAGATTGGCAGTGCTGTGCTGAACTATTTCAAACTCCACTACCCTTTTCCCTTCAAGGGAACATTTTGTGAAAGAACTTCCTATGGACTCTTTAAAAGATAGCTAGGTGACATGAAAGCGTTTGGTCTCTAAGTTGTAATGGTTTTATTCATATTTTATTAGGGAGGGCTGATGATTTTTACCACGTAACTCATCTCATCGACTTTCTAGGCACTCGCAACACCTGAATAAATATAATCTCATTTCACTCCCATTCTTGGTGTGAAGATACTATCCCCTCCTGAATGGTTCTCATTGGAAATCGAATTAAGAAATCCAAATGCCTCTCTGGATCATAGGATGACCGTCATTGTCTTCTTTTATGCTGAGCTTGGAGAGTGATTTCCCCCTATTATTTATTTATTGGGCACCTACTCTAATTTTCCTTAAATTTCTTTTTGAAAACTATTTGTTTTATTATTTCCTCTTTATTTTACACATCTCTCCCCTTTTCTTGGCAGAACAGAGCACTACAGGCCCAATAGCTAGGGTTTTGGGTATCAAGATCTAATGCAAAAGTCAATCCTTTCATTGTCCTTGTTCATATTCACCTTGTTAGCCCGAATACCAAAGCATAATGAACTGTGTACATACCTTTATGTTAGTGTTTACCACTTAAGCTTAAAATTTTAGTAACAACTCTCATTTACCAGTCTTATCTACCAGTCACTCGATCAGTTTCTTTATGTATATTTTTATTAATCTTCATATGATCAAATATGCAACAATGTAGATGTTATCCTCCCCATTTGACAGATGAGGAAACTAAGGTTACACATCTAGTTAGTTAGAGCCATCTGTCCTATTTAGGTCTGTGCAGTGTCAAAACCTGTGATCTTACTACTATATTATACTGCCTCACAGTTAAATGAAAGGGTAGGGGGAATAGCAGTGCCTAATTAACAGGTAATAGGGACATAAATCTAAA
Source organism: Myotis yumanensis (assembly GCF_028538775.1). Classification (NCBI taxonomy): domain Eukaryota; kingdom Metazoa; phylum Chordata; class Mammalia; order Chiroptera; family Vespertilionidae; genus Myotis; species Myotis yumanensis. The sequence continues at coordinate 31,733,445 of NW_027223761.1, forward strand.
GATAACAGAGTTTCCCTCTCACTTTCTAATCCAATCACAGAGCCAATTGAGGAAGATAGCTGAGTGTAGTGACAGCCTGGTGGGGGTTGAGAAAAATGGCTTATGAGGGTCATGGCTCCATAAGAGTTGGGGCCAACTAGATGAAGGCTGCCAAATGGACAAATGTCTTGGTAGTGTCATGAGATTGACTGGTAACATATAGGAGGTAGGGAAAATAAATGTTTACATACACATAAACATAGATACATACACCCCCAAATTCATACATATGTACATATATGTATATATACATTCTTATATAGAACTAGAGGTCCAGTGCACGGATTCGTGCACCAGTGGGGTCCCATGGCCTGGCCTGGCCTGCAGGACCAGGCTGAAACCGGCTCTCCAACATCCCCTAAGGGGTCCAGGTTGCAAGAGGGTGCAGACCAGGCTGAGGGACCCCATCAGTGCACGATCAGGGCTGGGGAGGGATGCAGGAGGTTGGCCAGCCAGGGAGGGACCACAGCAGGGCTGCAGGGTGTATCCGGCCCGTCTCGCTCAGACCCGATGGGCCAGGCCCCAGAAGCAAGCTCACCTACTGGTCAGAGTGTCTTCCCTTTGGTGGTCAGTGCACGTCATAGCGAGCGGTTGAGCGGCCATAGCATGTCATTAGCATATTATGCTTTGATTGGTTGAAGAGTCGACTGGTCACCAGACGACCCGACACTTAGCATATTAGGCTTTTATTATATAGGATTATGTATGAATATACACACATACACATATAATGGGAGCCAGTTTTTTTAATTTAATTTTTTATTGAGATATTACTGATATATAGTATTATATTAGTTTCAAGTGTACAACATAATGATTTAATATATATTTGTATATATTGCAAAATGAGCACAATATGTCACTATATACAGTTAAAATTGTGAACTTTCTTTTTCCTTGTGAACTTTTAAGATTTACTTTCTTGGCAACTTTCAAATATGCAAAACAGTATCATTAACTATAATCACTACATTGTATATTATATTCCCGTGATTTATTCTTTTATAACTTGAATTTTGTAGCTTTTGAACCCCTCCTCCATATTGTCCAGTCCCCAACTCCCTCCTCTATGACTGTCAGTCTATTTTCTGTATCTATGAAATGTCCTGGAGCTTGGTGTTTTGGATTCTTTTTAGATTCCATATATAAATGAGATCATATTGTATTTGTCTTTATTCTGTTTCATTGATATTTCTGCCTTTTTTATATCAATACCATACTGTTTTGATTACTCCAGCTTTGAAGTATAGTTTAAAATTAGGGCACATGATGCCTCCAACTTTGTTCTTCTTTGTCAAGATTGCTTTGGCTATTCAAGATCTTTTGTGGTGCCATACAAATTTTAGGTTTTTTTGTGGTTTTGTTCTTTTTATGGAAATGCCAATGGAATTTTGATAGTGTTTAAATTTTTTTTTTTTAGAGAAGAGAGTTATTATAATTATGGAACAGAGGAAGGCAAGAATAGTTTGTGGTAATGGATTGAAATTGGAAATATTGATGTGAAATATTTTATGGTTCTATATATACATATATATCAGTATGTTGATATAGACATATTTAGATATATAGAAGTGAGTATAAGTATAAATGTGTGTGAATATATATACTATATACAAAAATATATTTCTAAGCTCTGTTTATTGAGAGGACCAAAGTAGTAAATTATACCCAGTAGTAACTAACACATCTTGCACCCAGATTTTGTTTCTAAATATCATTCTTCTGAGAGCAAGTCTGGAGCAGGGAAAATACCAGATACCTTGGGAACATCTTATTATTCTATAAAGTAAAGAATTATAGGGACATAAAAAGGGTTCAAATTCATCCTGAAAGGGCAACTGGTTCCATATCGGGCACAAGTAAGAATATAAACAAAACAAAACCTCCAATGAACTTATTCAATTTAATACAATTGGAATTTACCAATCCACACTGATATGTAAAGTAAATGAAATATGAAAGGTGGAAGAGAAAGCTCTTCTTTATTAGCAGAGTGCCAAATAAAAAATGCTCAGGAAATTATGGAAAGAAATTACCACTTGGCCACCATCATAATAATAATGAATTCAGATAAGAGCCATGAAAAGATGCTAAAACTATTAGATGAGAGTAGGATGAGGAATGGGATGATTATATAGTCTCAAAATGTCTCCCCACACAATACCTAGGGCATTGCAAAGGGAAAAAGTGTAACAGTATAGTGGGGACTATTAGATGAGAGTAGGATGAGGAATGGGATGATTATATAGTCTCAAAATGTCTCCCCACACAATACCTAGGGCATTGCAAAGGGAAAAAGTGTAACAGTATAGTGGGGACTATTAGATGAGAGTAGGATGAGGAATGGGATGATTATATAGTCTCAAAATGTCTCCCACACAATACCTAGGGCATTGCAAAGGGAAAAGGTGTAACAGTATAGTGGGGAAACCTGAAAGATACCACATTACTCAGGTGACATTAATAGCAATGTGACAAATCAATATCATAAGCTACCTAATGGGATGCAATGAGTAGAACATATCATCACTTCTGTGATATTTCTGCCTAAAATGGATAACCTGAATCTAATCATAAGGAAATCTCAGGAAAATAAATAAACACTTTAGGAACAGTCTACAAAGTAACTGGCTTGAAATCATCACTACTGTTAAGGTCATAAAGGTCAATGAGGAGCTGAATAACTATGCCAGATTGAAGGAGACTGGAGAGACATGGCAATAGGTGATCCCATATTGGATCTTATTGCTATAAACGATATGTCAGGACAGTGGCAAAACTTCAATCTGCTCTTTGAAGCATATATTGCAGTTTTTGCAATGTTCCTGAATCTTTCCTGTAAATTTGCAATTATTTTAAAATAAAAAACTTAAAATACAAAAAAAAAGAATTAACTTTGAATCAAAGAGTTCAAGAACAGAAAGTGGAGGTTGCTGTGATGGTGAGCTCAATGTTGTTATCTCAGTGATACTTAGAGGTTTTTTACAAGGAAATCTTATAAGGAACATACTATCAATCCATTTGTATGCCCTTTTCACTTGTATTTGAATATATTAGCCTTCATATTTGGAAGAACCCTATAAATGGTAAGATGTTTGGTCCTAGGCCATGGTTTCTGCTATTCCTTAAAAATATTTTAATCAAAATATTATTCTTAGCTTCTGAGATTCAGAAATGTCACTGTTGATGTGATTTCAGTGTTGATGAAATAACTTGCTAATAGTATCTTGTCAAGAGATTCATCATCAACAGATGATGTAGATTCATCTTCAAGAATTAAACATAGCCCTAACCAGTTTGGCTCAGTGGATAGAGCATCGGCCTGCGGACTGAAGGGTCCCAGGTTCAATTCTGGTCAAGGGCATGTACCTTGGTTGTGGGCACATCCCCAGTGAGGGGTGTGCAGGAGGCAGCTGATCAATGTTTCTAACTCTCTATCCCTCTCCCTTCCTCTCTGTAAAAATCAATAAAATATATATTTTTTAAAAGAATTAAACATAGCTTACTCTTGTACTTCAATAGAGTACTGAGGTTGGAAGAGATAGCTGGTTCATTACTTTCATTTCAACCAAAAAAAAAAATTGTGGTCATTAATCTCCACCAATGATGGAGCCAGATTTAAACTTTGATCAACAATTGGATCTTCTCAAATTTTAAAAACTTACAAAAACATTAATAAGCACAGCATAATCCCAGGTAGTGGTAGTTGCTTGGCTGATTAAATATTAATCTCCTTTTATATTGAAAGGCCTTATGATAAAAAGGCATCAGAATCTCTTGATTTTGAATTTAGCTCTGTGAACTTATTAACCTTTCTGAATTGATAAAATGATATAATCACACCTTACTGACTTGTGTTATGTGAATTAATTGAGATTAAGTGTTGAAAGTATCTGGCATATATTTTCTGGAATGTAGTAGATCATCAAGAAGTCCTAAGTATCAATTTTTAAAGCTTCTTTATTCCTAGAAGCAATTCTACTTAAAAATATTTTGGCTTACAGGTAATAAATGTAAATATATTCATTTGTATTTACAGATAGCAAATGTATAGTAAATGTAGAGGAAATAATGTATACTAATTTCTATAGTAATTCATATTTTTCAAATAATTTCCACATCTATTAAGTAGTGTTCAGCTTGATTCTTAAAGGCAATTCTTTTCTCATGTATATATAAGAAAATTGAGATTTACCGGTTCAGAAGATAGTAGAAGAAACCAATGTTTCAGCTTAGTCTTTTAGGGTGTAAGCATTAAACTTTTTATTATCCAGTATTTCTTAACCTTTTAAAACCCTTGAGCCCTCTAAATAAACAAAAATAACCTCATACAATTTTTTAACATTAACAGGAATTTCTAATTAGGTTAAATGGTGACACAAGAACATTATTTTTATCTTCCAAGGTTCACACTTTAAATATTTGCGAGTTTTTCCTAGGCAGTGAGAGCACAAAGCCAGTCACTTCTAACACGAGCCATATTGCTCTGCTTTGTTTTCCTTACTGTACATACAGTAAAACCAGAATCACAAATATATGTTGATAAAATTGGTTTACAGCATGGAGAGTGCTATACACTTATACATACTATTTCAAGCTAACCTCTCTAAGAAATGTTCAAGGCTCTCATTACTTCCCTCTAATCCCCCATTTCTTCACCACCCTTCCTCCCAATGTGTTGGCCTTGGGTTCCCACCTTGACAACCTCTGCATCATGAGGCAGTCTGACACACTGGTTAAGAGTAGGACTCTGGAACTAGAGTACCTGCACCCTCCACTTACTAGATGGCTGGCCTTGAGGCAAGCTACTGAGCTTCTTTGTGCCTCATCTATGAAATGGAGACAAAAACAGTACCTACGTCATGAAAATGTTTTGAAAATTAAACGGGTTCATGCATGTAAAGCACTTAGAAAAGTGCGTGGCACATTGAAATCCTATGTCAGTATTATGTTATTACTATTTTTACTATTAGCATTATCATCACCCATTCAATTACCATAGTGGCTTACAGCAATATAACAACATGATAATGTCACAAAATCCTGAGAATCAAATTAGATTAGTATCTGTCATTAGGTCTTCTTCAGTCTGTATCTCTTAATTCTGTATCTTATAAAATAATTCAGAATCTCTCCTATTAACCTTTCTTAGCTACTTCTTTGAAAATATTGTTTTGTTTGTTTTGCAAGATCCTTACTTATTCTTCTTACAGAAAACTTCCATATGATAAGATAGGCCCAGCTGTGTTTCTCAGAGATCTTTCTCCTACCTACTCTTCTCAAATGTGCTTTGGTGATTCTCAAGTCAAGTCTACCCATCACCTCAAAATGTAGACTGCAGAAACAACAGCAGCAATGGGGCAGGGTCTCCCTTCCCCTTAGGGCAGTGGTTCTCAACCTTCCTAATGCCGTGACCCTTTAATACAGTTCCTCATGTTGTGGTGACCCCCAACCATAAAATTATTTTCGTTGCTACTTCATAACTGTAATTTTGCTACTGTTATGAATCGTAATGTAAATATCTGATATGCAGGATGTATTTTCATTGTTACAAATGGAACATAATTAAAGCATAGTGATTAATCACAAAAACAATATGTAATTATATATGTTTTCCGATGGTCTTAGGCGACCCCTGTGAAAGGGTCGTTCGACCCCCAAAGGGGTCGTGACCCACAGGTTGAGAACCGCTGAGGCATACTGAATGTCCAGGAGGAGAGAATAAGTGCAGCGAATGCGCGAGCGCACGCACACACACCCACACACCCACACACACCCACACACCAAGATTCTGAAATGCTCTCCAAAAGGAGATGAGCCTCTTTATGAGAACACCGGCCTGGTTTGAAATGATCGAATTTAAACTCAGTGGATAGTGTCTGCTATGCACTACACACCTAACCACTTGACATCATTTTCTTCTCACAACAGCCTTGTGAGGTCGGTATTACTATTCCTCCTTTAATGAGGAGAAAACTAAAGTTAAACAATTTATTACATTACTGACTCTGATCTAGATCTTTTAACTTCAATTCACTCATTCCAGGTCTTTTTCTGCCATAACAGAATTGCCTCTGAACGAAATAATACACTTTTCACCATTTTTGGTTAAAAGGTAAAACTTTAAGAAAGGATTGAAATCTATCTACTCTTGCTTCTTCCCTCCACATGCCAGTATCCTGCCATTTTGGGAGGTTAGTTCCAGGGAATAAGGAATTAGGCTGCTTGGGTTTGCAGTGCTTGGTGAATTTGGGTGTCCTTGTTCTATAATCACTTTTCACTCTCAGCCAAGAGCAGGTGGAACAAGGCTGTCATTTTAACAAGTTAGTGTAAATGAAACAAAACAGAAAAGCCCAAGCAACCTGATAGTTCAGGAGCCTATGGTTTGAGCCTGGATTTCCCAATTGAACCCTTTTTCGGTTTAATGCTAAAGTAGACTTGTCCTTTTCCTAAGAATGCCATTAATACCCTTTACTCACAAGAAGCTTCTATCATTTTGGAAAGAGCATGGGCTGCAGAAGATTTAGGTTTAAATTCTGGCTCTGTCACTTATTAGCTATAGTGCTGGGTATATTATTTAGTCTTTATTTTAGTAATCTCATCTGTAAAATGTCCTACTTCATAGGACAGTTGACATTTTTCTCACTTTTGAAAAAATCGTCCTGCCTTATTGATGCATAAATTACATACAATGAAATTTATTTGAAGTGTTTGATGAGTCCTGGAAATTGTATATAGTCATATACAACTTTTTAGCTGTGAAAAGTTTCCCTGTGTCCCCTTTGCAGTCATATCCCCCTGTGACATTCTGGGTCCATTTCATTAATCTGCTTTCTGTCACTATAATTTAGCCTTTTCTAGAAATTGAAATGGAATCATATAGTATATTCTCTTTTATGTCCAGTTTCTTTCATTTAGCATTATTATTATTATTTTGTTGTTGACTCTCACCCAAGGATATTTTTCCATTGAGTTTTAGAGAGAGTGGAAGGGAGAGGGAGAGACAGAGAGAGAGAAACATCGATGTGAGCAAGACACATCTCCTGCATGTACTTGGGGGTTGAGCCTGAAGCCAAGGTACCTGCCCTTAACCAGAATCTAACCTGGGACCCTTCAGTCCTCAGGCTGATGCTCTATCCGCTGAGCCAAACCGGCTAGGGCATCATTTAACATGATTTGTAAAAATTCTTTCATGTTACTGGGTCTATCAATATTTTGTTTCTTTATATTACTAGATGTATTCCACACAATGGACATACCATGATTTGTTATCCATCCTCCAGTTAATAGACATTGTATTGATTTCAATTGCTGTGAGCTATTATGAATAATGTTTCAAGTCCTTTTGACACATGTTTTCATTTTTATTGTGTGTGTATCTATGAGTAAGTTGATTGCTGGGCTGTATGGCTGTTGTATGCTTAACTTTATAAGAAAGTGACTGTGTCATTTTTTATTACCACCAGCGATGAATGAGAGTTCCAGTTGCTCTGCATCCTTGCCAATACATGCTATTGTCAATCTTTAAAATTTTAACTGTTCTGGTGGGTTTTAGGGATATTTCATTGTAGTTTTCATATTCATTTGTCTGATGATTGGTGGTGTTGAGAGTCCTCTCATGTACTTACTGACCATATATATTTCTCTGTGTGTGAATTATCTATTCAAATCTTTAGCACCCTTTTAAGAACTAATTTATCTCATTTATTGAATTGTAAGTCTTTTTTTTTTTAATATTCTGGGTAGAAGGTTCTTTGTTTAATTTTGCAAATATTTTCTCTCAGTTCATGGCTTGCCTTTTTGTCTGTTTAATTGTGTCTTTCAAAAGACCAAAGATTATAATTTTGGTGACATTTTATCATTCTTTTCTGGTTCATGTTTTTGTGCTCTGTTTTAAAAATATTGGCCTAACACATTATTATAAAGATTTTTCTCCTATCTTCTAGAAATTTTCTAATTTTAGATCATATGTTTATATGGTAATTCATTTTTAATTAAATTTTGTGTTTGATATCACATAAGGTTAAGGTTTAGGTCAGATAGAGGTACCCCATACTGATAACCATTTCTAGCAAAATCTGCTTAAAATACTATTATTTCCCCCATTGAATTACCTTGGCATCATTGTGAAAATCAATCGGCAAACCTTTGGAGCTGGGATATCCCTCTGGAATATCAGCCAGCAGCCGTGAGAGTGGGGTCAGCCCTTTTTGCATCTCTGTTCTTCTTACCAGTCTTGATGTAGCTTCTTGTGTAAATCCTTGGTTATAGGCTTCTATTCAGCTAGTCTTCAGTTGGTTATTCAAGTAATTCCAGTTTGGTCTTAGAAGGAGATGAGTATAACATCCACCTAGTCTGCTGCCATCTTAGATCTTTCTATGGTAAGTCTTGATATCTTACTATAGTTGTCTAATTTTGTTGTTCCTTTTCAAAATTGTTTTGCCTAAATTTTTCATATAAATTTTAGAATTAGTTTGACATATTTAAAATATTCTTCTGGAATTATGATTAGGATTTTGTTGGATTTATAGAATAATTTGGGGGATAATTACTATCTTAATAATGGGTCTTCATTACATGAATGTGGCATATTTTTCCATTTCTTTAAGGTATTTACAAAGTCTCTCTTTGTATTGTTTTATAGCTTTCAGTATTCTTTGGTTAAATTCTTCTAAGTATGCTATTTTTATGCTGATGGTCAATGGAATTTTTAAAATTTTAATTTTTCTAGTTGTTTATTCTGGTATATAGAAAGACAGTTGATTTTTGTTATTGACCTTGTATGTTGTGACTTTGCTTAATTTACTTATTCATTCTGGCAGTTTTCTTTTTTTTGCTAAGATCCTTATGATTTTCTATGGTTAAGATCATTTTTTCTGCAGCTAAAAACTATCTCACTACTTTCTTTCCAAATTGTATGCATTTTCTTTCCTTTCCTTTGCGTTTGCACTGGCTAAGAAAATCCAGTACAATATTGAATAGAAGTGGAGAGAGTGGACATACTTGTCTGTTCCCGTTCTTAGATAAAAAGCATGGAGATTTTCATCATTGATTATGATGTTGACTATAGGTTTTTCAAATATACCTTTAATCAGACTGAGAGAGTTTCCATCTATTCAAGTTTACTGAAAGTTTTTATTATGAATGGGTGTTAAATTTTCCCAAATTTTTTCCTGCATCTATTGAAATAATAATGTTTTTTTACTTTATTATCTTATTATAATGAATTATATTGATTGATTTTCAAATGTTAAACCAACCTTGCATCCCTCAAATAAACTCTGCTTGAGCATGATTTATTATCCTTTTTATATACTGTTCCATTCTATTTAGTCATTTTACTTTTATGCTTTTTAAAAACTAGTACCCTGACCTTCAGGAAAATAACTCAATTTATATTTTAGTAAAAGCTGTCTTTGTGTTCTGTATTTTGCAAGGAATAGGAGGTAAAATGTTACAATTCTATTTCAAAAAAGTTCATGGTCTCCTACATTAAGAAAAAAAAAAAGAATAATACCTGATTGATTTTAATGTATGTCACAGGCATACAAACTTGGGGCTGGGTAGTAGAGGAAAAACAGGAAGAGAGACAGTCATCAGAGTCACTGTTTATAGTATTGCCAGAATGTCTTTGTAGAAGAATGGAAATTTGCCTTCATCTTCGGTCACATTATGTAGATTTATGTTTAAGAAAAAAAAATATTTAGACTAAAGTTGGGGACAGAAAGAGTATGTTTGTATTTAGGTTCTACCTTAAAGAATACAGAAAGACAACTAGAAAAGAAAAATGAAAATTCCTGTACTGGGAATTAGGAGTGCTAGTTTCAATCTTAGCTGATTTTGACAAATTATGTCATCATGGGCAAGTCACATTATCTCTATGTGCCTCACTTTTCCCCTTTATAAAATGTATGCTTAGGCCGATCAGTGATTCTAGACAAGGAAGGAGAGAGTATGTTCTATATTGTATATCTGAAAAAGCTCACTAGAGTGCTGTGTCTAGGTAAGACTCACTGGATTATAAAGTCTCCAAATCTTTTTCCATCACTGAAAAATTTCTGATTTTATGATTTTATGAAATCAATAAACTTGGAGACTAATGACCTAGTTTTTAACTTTTGCTTAGCCATTCTCAAGTTTTGTGAACTTGACAAGTCACTTTTCCTCTCTGGGCCTTATTATATTTATGTTTAAAAGGAAAGTATTGGAAAAATGGTTTTCTAAAGCCATTCTGGTTCCAAAAGTCTGTTGTCCTAAAGTTAAAGATAAATCTACTTATAGAATACATGTGTGTATATATCAAATATGGCAAAGCACTCGGTACACTGAGATAACTATGGCTACATATTGTATTTGAATGCATTCAGCATTTTTAAGAATCCTGGAAAATAAAATTCTAAGGCCCACACTATTAAACTTTTCTAATTTTAATGGGAAATGTAAATCCTTGGTCATATGTTGAAATGCTAGCTTTCTGTAGTACCTGCCCCCAACTTGTAACCCAAAAATCTAAGACTTCTATATGTTTTTCTAGATTGTAGTTTTCCTTTATTATTTACAGTCTGTTGTAATAAAGCTTCAAGGATATAGGGCATTAGAGCACCACATCTTTAACTAGCTGGGGCATAATACATGATTTGAGTCCCTAATATTTTCTAACAGTGAGGTTTGTTTATTAAAAAAACCCCATGCTGTGACTGAATCAGTTTAATGGAAGCCAAGTTTGAACTTGAACATTCAAATGTATGCCCATATATCTTGGGCATATATCACATATAATGATGTGGGGTCTAGACATCTTTCTGGGTTTGTTTATGTCTGTTATGGATTCCCCTCATTATCCATGGTGTTTGAGGGAGACCCAATGGATTCAGCTAGTTTATTGCATACTTTCTATATTTAAGACTAACTCAGAGTTCCAAGTGGCACATATGTTCCAAGTTGGAAGATTATTTTCTCACTTTCCTCTTTTATGATGATGATTAAAGAAAAATAAAAATAAAAAGATTTTAGGGAATGGTGACATGTTAAGAGTGGCTAATGTTAATCCTTTGGCCATGTTTCAAATACAGTTTTATAATCTTTAAGTTTATTATGCTACCCTTCCTAAAATATTTTGACAAGTTTGAGCTATAGCATCTGTTTTCTTATTTTGAAACCATATTGTGTATCATCTGTTGTTTTATTATTATTGGTTATAACTTTTAGGATTTAGTAAAGGTAGATAAATACTTTAATCTTTAATTATAACTAATTTTACAGTATATATATATATATATATATACACACACACATACACATACAGTATACTCAGAATGCTAGTGTTGAATAAGTGTACCTAAAGAATAGATTTTAGATATAAAGCAAACATTTTTTATTTGTAGTTCTATTGTTAATTTGAAGCAAGTAATTCATGGTCACTTAAGTAGCAGCTTTCATTGTTGCTGCTGTTGTTAAAACCTCTCCCCTTGACACTTATTTTAAAGAAACCAGTATTTATTATATTTTTTATAAGTTGAAAAGCTATTTTTTGATTAGGTGAAATAAAAGAATCAAATAACATTATAAAAATTTGCAATAAATATTGAAAGAGGATGGATTGTCATGAGAATGTATCATTATGGGTATTTTTAAAGGGGGTGATATAGCACTTGCTATAAATATTCATTTGTTCTTAAATGTAGAAATATTCAGTGCTTAGGTGATTTTATGCCCATTTATGCTAGAAGGAACAAAAGAAACTTTAAAAACTGAAAGCATAAACATAATTGAACCACCCACTTAAAAGAGAAATTGGAATAGATGTTTTCCAAGAGAGAACATGCTTTCTGTGTAAAAAGGGCTAGTGTAACAAGAAGTCATCTATTCTTGATTTCTTTAGACAGCTAGAGCTTTGTGCCTTGTCTAGTTTCTGCGTTTTAAGAGCTTGTTCTGTGTAGCAGAAATAATACAATAAATGGGTTTAACCACATTTGTCTCAGCTAGACAGTCTGCTTTGTCAGAGATTGCTGGTACAACATAAACAAATTATGTGTGTATAGTGCTTTTCAATGAAAGCCTATCTAACAGAGCTGAGATTGTATTTCAGCAGCTGTAGATTTAATCTCCTACCTGTCAGTTAAAACAGGCATTTCCTGAACCAGATAAGGACTGATTGTAGAGGAGGGAAGTAGTCACAGCTGGACAAGGACCTATTGTTATTGGCTGATAATTTCTATGTAGATTCAATTTCTTATTCTACCATGGAACCTATAATCATAGTGCAGTTGTAAAGGAGCGAATCTGACCTTTTTAATAGTTAAATTAAGAAGAGTTAAAGAGACTCAAAGCTGGGCTTTGTGTCATTCATATTTGGGAACTGTCATGTGGAGCTCAAAGGACATGTCTATAGGTTTGATCATCATGGTTCTAGATCACTGTGGATGAGCTAATAGGGTAATGCAAATATACCTGTTCACAAATTTGTAATTACATTTGTAGGGATTCAAGTTGTAATTCAAACTAAAGTAAAAAATTAAGTATATGGATAAATACTTTACCATGTGAGTAACATGTCATGGGACATATCTTTTGATTTGCTTTTTTTTTGAGGGGGCGGGATGGAGGTAGGGGTTTCCTTTCTTTCTCTTACCCTTAGAAATTTACAAAATAAAATTGAACTTTATCAAAATTTGTGGTGTTGGTTTGGGGAAAATATCTCTCTACATTTGGTTAAGTTATTAGAATATTTTTCTGAATTCCATGTGTTCCAGGTCATGAATAGGCACACTGATAGGCTGGTCCTTGCATTTATACTAACTTGGTCAGCAACCTACATCCACAACTCTTCAATTTTCAGTTTAAATTTCAATTTTTAGTTTTTATAGCAATTTCCATTTTTCAAAGAGCTTTTTACATATATCACTTGATATTTATAAAATATTTGGAAGGTAAGTATAACACTGGGGTTTGGAGGTGATATTTGCTGAAGTGTAAAGAACAGAATGGGCAGTAATCAGGTCAAAATTGTGGATATAAAAGACAGCAATAAAATTTTTAAAGCCAGCATTAACCTTTCTTGCTTCCTTCCTCCCTCTTTTTCTTTCTTTGCTTTCTTTATCTTTCCTTTCATATTTTTATTTTCTTCCCTCTCTTATCTTCTCTTCCTTTTTCTTAACATATTGTAATTAGGGCAAAGTTACTACTACTTTGTTTTTGGTTTTTTTTGGTGGTGGTACAGAAGATTGGCTAAGATTTTATATTGTGCTTACCTTAAATCTAAGCCAATCATCAAGGACTATGTAATAGTGTGTTTTAGATGGAGTATGGTAAAAAATTAATATCTTAATATAAAGGATAAAGAAATATTCAAATTTCTAACGAGGATTTCTTGCTTTAAGAATGTGTGGAAAATTCAGTATATTCATTTTCCATTTTGAATTCTGGTTTGTTTATTTTTCTATTGACCTGACTGGGCCAGTAGACCCTTCCATTTATTTTTGGGTTTGAGTTTCTATTCCCTTTCAGCTGTGATTGCATGAGTTATTCCTAATCATTCTTATTTTAAAAATTAATTTATCTTAATTTTAAATATTAACTTATTTTCCAACTACAGATGACATACATTATTATGGTGAACAACATAGTAATTACACATTTCTATACCTTAGGATAAGTCTAGTAATCATCTGCTCGTCTTAATTAATGCGGTTAACCTGTTCTTTGTAACAGCAGAGTATCATGAGAGGTGAATTGCTGCAGCATCTAACTCTATTGTAAATTCCAGTTTCATTTGGCAGATATGACATTAGTCTCAAATGCCAAAAAAACTAGAGAAGTTTAAATTAGCTAGTGTTTGAGCCGGTTTAAATTTTCTACTGTTCTGATCTTTACTAAAAGTTGATTTTTTTCCATAGGAAAGTTGGCAGAATAACTTGAATTATTTTAAATACTCCTGTTTTCCCCCACAGAGACTGGATTAAGGATTTACATTTTCAGTTTCTTCAGTAGGCTTCTCAGCTGCCTAAAATTTTATTAAAAGACATAGTATTTGGGGAAGAGAATTACAGGGAGGCTGCAGTAGCCTCTTAGATTTTATTATCTTACTAGAGGCCCGGTGCACAAAATTCGTGCACTGAGGGGGGGGTGTCCCTCAGCCCAGCCTGCACCCTCTTCAATTTGGGACCCCTCTTACAATCCAGGACTGCTGGCTCCCAACCACTCGCCTGCCTGCCTGCCTGATTGCCCCTAACCACTTCTGCCTGCCAGCCTGATCACCTCCTAACCATTCCCCTGCCAGCCTGATTGATGCCTAACTGCTCCCCTGCCAGCCTGGTTGCCCCCAACTGCCCTCCCCTGAAGGCCTGGTCCCCCCCAACTGCCTTCCCCTGCTGTCCCAGTCACCCCTAACTGCCCTCCCCTGCTGGTCATCTTGTGGAGGCCATCTTTTGACCACATGGGGGAGGCCATCTTGTGCAAGGGTGTGACGGTCAATTTGCATATCACCTCTATTATATAGGATGCTCTTCTCCCCTATAGGCATGAAAAAGTACCAGTGTTTGAAAGTGATGTGTGTGCTTCTTGTCTCATATGGAATCACTGGACAGGTCATGTTTTTAATCAGTCAGTTAATCAATTAGTTAATCAGTCAGATAATTATTTTTTGCCTTTCATATTTGCAGGCACTGTCCTAGTATCCATTAAGAATCTGTCTGCAAGATGTTTTCTTCTACTTTAGTAGAGAGGATATGTAAGATGGGAAAAGGCCATGATGATCCCACTTTTAGACTATTGAAGTAGTGTCTAAACTGGCCTCTCTGCTTTCATTCTTGCTCTAGTCAAGTCCATCTTTTTCCCAGCAACCAGAGTGATCTTTATGAACCTAAGTCAGGTCTCATGCCACTTCTCTCTCTTAAAACCCTGCAATGACTTTCCATCACACTCAGAATGAAATCCACACTTTTTGCTGTGCTCTGCAAAACCTGGAGTGATCTCCTCTATGCCCATTTCTCTCTCTCTCTCTCTCCCTCCCTCTCTCTCTCTCTTTCCCCCTATATTTTCTTTTCCTGTGCTGGCCTTACCAGCTCACTCACCCAAGTTACTGCTGCATTGGGTCCTTTGCACTCACATGCCCTCTGCCTGAGTTGCTTTTTTCTCAAATAGTTCCATGTAGCATTTTCTTAGGTCATTCAACCCTGCGCTATATTATCTCCTCAGAGAAGCCTTCCTTGACCATCCCTAACCAAAATAACCCCCTCCATTCCCTATGGTTACCTCCCACTTTCCACCATATACCCCTCATACTCAATCTCTATCTCTATCTCTATCTCTATCTCTATCTCTATCTCTATGTCTAATCTCTGTCTCTCTATCCCTAGCTCTACCCCTCATACTCTATCTCTATTCTTCATAGTATCTGTTATCAACTGGTATTTATTATACTTATATATTTGCTCATTATATACACATATATAGAGTGTCCCAAAATTCACACAAGATTTGAATTTTGCGTGAGCATTAACAACAACAACAAAAAATAAAAGCCTAATTTTACTTGGTTTATTGAATCAGATTCTAATATCTGTTGCCCTTTGATTTCAATCCCTTCAATTTGATAAGCATTAACAAGTACCAGTTATGGCCCAGGAGCAGGGACAATGAAGACCACAGCTTTGCGTATGTGCCAGCAAAGCTGTGGAGTTCATTTACCCGATGTGCTATTCCATACATAACCCTATACTGTATACTTTATGAATCAAAAAATAGTTTACAATTTTTAATTATAAACCTGTGTTTTCTATCAAAATTACTTCTTGCGTGAATTTTAGGACACTCTATATATATATGTGTGTGTGTGTGTGTGTGTGTGTGTGTGTGTGTGTGTGTAATATATATGTACATACATATACACCTGCATATATATCTACATTCATTTGTATATTGTCTGTCTTTCCTAAGAGTTAATGATAGGGAATTTTATCTGCTTTTATGTCCCCAATGCTTAGAATAGTGGCAAATATTGAAATGAAAACCACTAAATAATTCAACACAGTATGTGCAATGTAAATTTTGACAGGAAGGAAGAACTTTATACTTCTTCATAGAATTGAATTTGAACTGAATTTGAGCTGAACCATGAATGGTAGGTCAGGTTTGGAAAGGCAAAAAAGAGAGGAAATATCATTCTAAGTGGTGTGAACAAAGACTTAGAAGCTATCTATAATAATAAAAGCATAATATGCTAATTAGACGGGATGTCCTTCTGGACATCCTTCCAGATGACTTTCCGGATGAAGCCAGGGCTGCAAGGGAAGCCCGAGTCCTGGGTGTCTGCCAGCAGCCAGAGGGAAGCCTGGGTTCCAGGTGCCAGAGGGAAACCAGTCCTGGCAGCCAGGGGAAGGAAGGCTTATTCTTTCATTCTTTCATGAATTTCGTGCATTGGGCCGCTAGTTGAAAATAAGAGGAGAAAGATGGTAAAAATAAATAAAAACATTTAAAAAAATAAACTATTTTCTAATTGCCCAGCTAGTGTGGCTCAGTGGTTGAGTGTCAACCCATGAACCAAGAGGTTATGGTTCAATTCCCGATTAGTGCACATGCTTGGGTTGACAGCTCGATCCTCAGTAGGGATCGTACAGGAGGCAGCCGATTGATATTTCTCTCTCTCTACCCCTCTCCCTTCCTCTCTCTCTAAAATCAATAAATATATATTAAAAATAATTTTAAAAACTATCTTCAAATAAATGAATACAATCGATTTTTGTATTTTCATACTGACTTTTGTATTTTCAAAGTCAGACCATGGCATGCTAAAAGAAAAGAATGCTATGATGAAATATCTTGGAGGAGATGTTTATTTCCATTGCCTCAATTTGAAGATTATTAATGATGAAAGTACTTCAAATTGATTCAGAAGATTTAGATTTAACAAAATCACCAGAGTTGTTATGGCTTAGTTTTTGAACAACATAGAACAAAAATTCTTTAATGTATTTATGTAACAAGTATTCTTGAGTCCCTACTCTGTGTAAGAGAGACTTTTACTAAGCCCTGAGGAGGTACAAAGTCTGCCTTAAAGTTGCTTGTGCATAACTTTAACAAGTCCTGTAGTCAAAGATGTAAACCTGCATTTCTGGAGGAGGAATTTAATAATTGAACTCTGGTCATTGCTAACAGAATAAGCTTGTGTAAAATACTTCAGGGGTAAAAGCCAGATTGCCTTCATTACAGGTCAAAAGTTTACAAAAGGTTTATATCTGAATTTGGTTGTTACAAAGAAAGGAATGCTACATTCTTCACAAATGTTACCATCTTTATACCGCATTTATGCAAAATTAAAAAAATTAATTTTCATCTTGGCAAAACACTTTGACCATTGTGTATTTAATGGGGTTTCCATTTGAGAACAACAATCATTAGTCTCTAATATGTTTCATACTTCTGTGGAAATAAGACAGGGTAGAATAAGAAACATTCATCTTCACTAGTCTTTGGAAATATCCAAAGTAATTGACTAGCTCAGTCTTCTGTGATGGCCTGGTGACCACTAACTGTGACTATTTGCATAATAGTCAACTCTTCACTTCTGTAGTGATAACTGTTTGTATCTGATTAAAATTAAGACTGTTTTAGTTCTCTTGACTTTTCCAGAAGTTGCAAAAATTGAGATTTGCTGTTCTGCTTTAACCAAACAAATGCACACATGGGGATAACAATATGCTGAGTTTATGCAGATTTTACAGCACGAATCTGAATAAAATACCCACTAATAGATCCTTAAGGAGTAATAAACACACATGAATTTTCCTTAGTTGCACTTTAAAGTGATTTTAACATACTACTAGACCTTAACAATAATATTTAATTGACAAGATTATGCATTTGTATGAATTGAAAAGGTAGTAGATATCTAATTCCAAATGAATCATAAATTTTACTTTTGCATAACATGTTTTATTAATTTCTTTATGGCCAGGATATTCTACTTCCCTCCTGGTGAGCGTTTCTTAAAACACAGTAAGATAATTTAAACACATTTAATTAACATTTATCATCCATTTTATAAAGTAATCTGACTTTTGTCCTCATAAATACTCTCAAAAATTTATGGAGCTAAAGACCATAGGAAGACTATGGAAAGACACCTAATGGAATTTTTGTTATAATTTAGTTTAGTTTTGTTTTTTAAAGCACATCTTTCCTTTCTCTGTTGACCCTATTCCAAAGTAAGCTTACAAACTGATAATTTATACTACTGTGTAAGTGAAAACAAACCTAACCCCACTACCTGATAAAATAAGGCTATGGACTTCTCCAAGGTAGCTTTATAGTCCTAGTGCCTAGCATGGTACTGAGCGGATAGTGCTTGGTGCTCAGTAAATGGATGTTGAATATTTGAATGAAGATAAGCACTACTGACTTCTCTTATGTATTAACTGTTTCTTGGGAGCCTAAGAGGTCATTGTATATGTGTGGAGTTCTTTATTTCAGTGAGTAAGAGAACAAATAAGTAAGAGATACTGAGGTACGATTACGCTAATGCTAAACCTATGTCCTTTTCTTTGAGGATTCAATATTTAAACGTACAAATAAATGAGAGAGACTATAATGATGTTTCATTACTAATGATTCTGGTAGGTTAATGAGATATTTACCCATTAGAAAATGCAAATAGAAGGAATGTATACAGTATGTTGAGAATATGAAAAAAGGAGTTACCACAAAGGTCAGGATTGGTTCGTTCAGGGCTAACATTTCTCTCTGAATATAAACCTAAAGAAGATTTTTTTAAAATGTGTACTACTATCCCGATAGATGAAATCACTGTGCTCTTACTGTCAATGGTTATTTCCCCCTATGTAACCAAGGAAGGGAACTGGGAAGTGCTAGGCTGTGAAGCCGATTTGAAGTAGCTATCTTAAAGACCAGTCCAGTAAAAAGCATTGCTTTTGTTTGCATGTATTACTCTTGGAAGTAAGGGAAGAGACATAGTAAAGCTGGGGACAAGATGTGTCTTTTCCATTCCCCCTGTGACCATTTTAGGTTTTCTATTAAGTATATTTAATAAGTAAACTACTGGAATGATTTTCCCTTTTTCCTTTAAATTAAATTTTCACTGAAGTATATAATATACATACATAAAAATATGTATCATAAATGTAAAGTTAGCTCTAATATTCAAACTAAAACATATGACTTTGAAAGATTAAGGCCTGAGTTTTTTAAATGATGCCTTTAAACTGTAATATCTTGAGTTTATCCTACCTTTTCAAGGGTTTTCTTGTTCCTTTAGTGAGGATCTTGAGAAAAGTGGTGGCAGCAGCATGCAAGTTCTAGGAAGAAATTGCATATTAAAGGGCAATGATAACAATGGTAACAAAGTAGTATATTATCCTTGTTTGGGTTGGGGGAGTTGGGGAGGGAGAGAGAGAGAGAGAGAGAGGGAGGGAGGGAGGGAAGGGGAGAGAGAGAGAGAGGGAGAGAGAGAGAGAGAGAGAGAGAGAGAGAGAATCCTGCTATCAACAAACAAAATCACACAAAGCAGGACCCTCATCTAGGTGCAGTTACATTATTTGTACAATGTATATTTATTGGATTGGATGCTGGTGGGAAACATCTGAGAAGATGGGACTCTGTCTTCTCAAATATTTTTAAAAAGCTGTGTCCTAGAATTGTTCCTGATGAAATTTCGGTTTGATTGTCCTCCTGCTAGAGCTAACTAGATTCTCTAGGAAGCAGGGATTTGCTCTCCTCCATTAGCTGCAGCAGCCAGAGGTTTGCTAAATAAGACAAATGAAAAACAAACAAGGTGATATCAAGATGTATTTAAGTCATTCTTTATTTTCTTCTGAAATTGAGAGCAGCTACAGTTTTGCATCTTTTGCAGCTGCATTAACAATACTAACCCATGGAAACTAGTGCTTAGAAAACCTGTGCTTAGGCCCTAGGTGGTTCTCAGATGGATCAATTGAAGCAAAATGCCTAGTATGTTTTTAGCCGTATGATAAGAGCAGGGAGGAAATATAAATGGCACAGGCCATTCAGGACACTCACTTTACCTGGAGTGAGATGATTAGTGGATTGAAACAATTAGTGAATACTAGGGTAGGACGTATATAATATAAGGTTCCTCTGTGTACTTCAAACAGGTCAACCACGAGAAGTTCAGTGTGTTGACCAACTGCATTATGCTTTCTAAGGCAGGCCAAAGAAGAGTCTCAACATATTAGACAGATTTTAACAACAACAACAAAAAGTTTAAAATGAAAAGTGTTTATAGTTAAGGCACTATTTATCCTATCAAATGAGACCTTTCCCTTCCTGACTCTACAGAAGAGCTCAGCATGCACTTTTAGACAGTCAGAAGACACCTTCCTGACCTTGAAGGCTTTTAATGTAAGCTTTCTGGGGCCTTTATTTCTTTCACTGTAGACACTGAGGCTTTTACAGTGGTAACACTTTACACAAATGACTCAGCTATTCTTTGCAATAAAGAATATGGCCTTTAAATAATTCCCTTCCCTTCCCACCTTTTCTGTCTGTATTCTCCGCCTCTTCCTCTCTGACCACTCTTTCTCACTCCCTATTTTCTATCTCTGTCTTTCCCTCCTTCTGTCATGATTTATAAACATTGGATACACTTCTTCCAACAGATTAAAACAGCTTGCTCCAATGAAACCCCATGAGGAATGATATTCTAGAAATAAAGCATGAAAAAGATCTTCATTTGCTCACTGGCTTTCACTCACTAATAGACATTAATATTCTTATGATTTTCAACACAAATTCTTGTTTCCCATCACTAAAAAAGTTAGGTAATCTTCATGAAAGAGAAAACGAGTCCCCCTGAGTGTGTTTGCATATTAGCACGTAGCCAGGTCTCTGCCAAGCCGCTCTCTGACTGACTGCTGCAGATGCTCTTTCTCAAGTATTCTGAGTCATATCTTTAGTGCAAGTCTTCAGGGACAAACAATAGCACCTGTTCCTCACAAGATATCAGGCCAGTTAGCCCATTCATGTATCTTTAATGAAGCTCTGGGGCAGATGGCAAAAAATGGCATCATCAACAACTTAGCACAGAGAAAACAAAGGGGATGAGTGTTGATGCAACAATTCTGTTTTAGAAACAGGAAGAGACAGAACCTAAGTGTTTCACGTGCATCTGCCGCTGTCTGCATTGTCTGAACGACATGAGGAACACCCAAGCAATTAAAATCCCCTGGCATGTACCCTATTTGATCAAGAATGTGTCTCCTTCCTTTCCAAAAGGGAGCTGCTTTGGTGAGGGACTGTGGAAGGTTAGAATTAATGGACAGTTGTGATTTGGGGCGTGCACTGTGTTCCTTCCATGATGCACTGACTGAGCTTCACCTACGATGGGTTCCCAGTTTCTCATTAGTCATTCACGTGACATATCCAGCCAGTTATTGCTGACTTCCAGAACAATAAAAATAATGCAGTTTCATACTCAGATATATTTTTGTCCACATCAAGTTTCACTCTTTGTCTTAACAAAATCTGTTTTACTCCTTTATCTACAGGATAATTACCAAGTATCTGTGAATTTGTGCTAAGGGAAAGATACCCTTTCAAGCGAAAAGGATGCTATTTTGAATTTTTGATAACATCTTGGAAAATACATGTGGAAACTGGTCATTCTTTGATGCAGCAAGGGGAATTCTATTATTTTTTTATTCTTTAGTAAACTATTTTTGGAGGTTGCTGTTTCCAGTGTGAGTGCCTTTCCTGGCATGTCACTAGATGGGAAAATATGATGGTGGGAAGGAAAAGGAAAGGCAGGCTTACATTCTTCAGAGCAAGGTGGGGGCTTTTCTGTATCTTCAAAAGTCTTTATCTGCCTTAAGCACTAACACTCAGCCAGTGAACTGAATTCAGCTTCCATAGGAGGAAAGTACTCCAGGTGCTTATGTGTTTTTGTGTAGCCACCAAGCCCTCTTATCTCTCCTGCTAACTTGCCCTTGTTTTCTATTCCCCACTTTCAAGCAATAATCTTCTAGTAAGTACAATGAATGGACAGCTATGAAAGGGGAAATTATTGCTTTAATTTATACTTCCCACTTATATTACAGCCATGAACCGCTAAGACAGGGTCACCTTCTGATATATGCATTGTTTGGTGACTTGTGTGTTGTGCAAACATTATAAAGTGTAGTTACACAAACCTAGATGGTATAGCCTACTACTGTAGTTGTAAGTGCTATACTTTTATACACCTGGCAGCTCAGTAGGTTTGTTTACACCAGCATCAAAACAAGCATGTGAATAATTTGTTGCTGTAGACATTACAATGACTACGGTGTCACTAGGCTGTTAGGAATTTTCCTGCTCTATTATAATTGTTGTTATGTAACACATGACTATTTGCACCGGTGAGTTGTACTGGTAAGTTTTCTATAACAGATGGTGGTTGGAAGTATTCATAGACCTCCATTACCCTTACTAATTTTTAAAACAGATGATTCCTTTAAAGTAGTATCACACTGGGGAAATCTGGATAATATTGTTGGATTATATCAAGGTCAATACCCTAGTTGTGATATTGTACTATAGTTTTTCAAGATGCTACTATTGGAGGAAAATGGGTAAAGGGTACATTGGGTTTCTGTGTATTATTTATTACAACTTTGTACAAATTACAATTATGTTTATAAAACTTCCAGTCAAATAATTGTTATCACAAAGAATTATATTCCTTATCTCAGTTAGGTTGGTTTAGTAAGAAATGACTTTAAATGAGACTTAAAAGTATAGACTTTGAGCTGGTTTTACCTGGGACTTGAATCCTGGCTCTACCACTTTTTAATTGACCAAAGTTACTTAAACTCTCACAGTTTTGTCTTCCTCATTAAGTGAATGAGAATAATAACAGTAAGTACACCATAGAATTTTGAAGATTAAATGAGATAGAGCATGTAAATCACTTTCCCTGTGCTGGACATATAGGAAACACTGGAAAGGACTAGCTGCTGTGATTATCATTACCACTACTGTTACTTCTGTACATAGAGCTAGAAATGAGCTTTCTATCATCTCTCAGCCTAGATTCTAACTGGCCACTGGATATTTTGGCTTGTGTTTAGTAAAGGGCACTTTGAACTTTCATATCATTGTTTTACTTAAAACAAGTTAAGGAAAATTTTATCATTTGGAGCTAAATGATCATTGCTAATGAATGTAATATAATAAATTATTGGAATTAGTTACAGTAGATTTATGATCAAATTGTCCTGGGCACAAAACGAGAGAGAAGACGAAAGAAACTGAAACTAAATAAATATAATAGCCATACTCCAACAATACACCTCTGAAACATACAATTGTTTTTAGTTGCAGGGCTCCAGATTTTTCCTACCGAAAGTGTGTACACATGTGGTTTCCCCTGTTTTCTATCACTGAAGTCCATGTGATGCAATGGAATAAGCCCTGGACGGGATAATTAGCAGTTCTGGACTCTAGATCCAGCTTGGTCATCTAGTGTAAACCCAGGCTTGCATCTTTTATCTTCTCTAGTTACCTGGTTCCATGTGCGGTTTGATTTAGATTAGTGATTTTCAAAGGGTAGTCCCTGGACCAGCAGCACCAGCTTCACTTCACATGGGGATTTGTTAGAAAAATACACTCTTAGGCCCCTACCTCAAATCTACTGATTCAGAGACTTTGAGGGTGGGGTTGAGCAATCTGTTTTAGCAAGCCCTCCAGATTCTGATGCACACTAAAATTTGAGCATCACTGCTCTGGATTATTTTAGTCTACATTTTAGATAGTTGGATCCAACCCCAGAGTTTCTGATTCATAGGTCTGGGGTGGAGCCCCATAATTTGCTTTTTTAAAATTCTCAGGTATGGCTGATGCTGCTAGTTAGGGACCGTACTTGGAGAACTACTAGGTGAGATCAACTCTAAACTCTGTTCCACATCTGAGTCTACTATTACTATTGCTCTCCCTATGCCTTCTGTTCCCCTCCTTATTTACTTTGACCCTCATTTTAATGAAACTGCCTCTGAGCTAATAGCATTGAAAATGTCTAACATTTCCTACCTTGTAGAGGGTGATGGACAGAAAGGAACTTTCCTAAACTATTACAGCTTATGTTAATATGAAACCCCTATAGCTCCTTGGCATTAAAAAAGACCCTAGATAGTTTACTTAGTTTTCTCATGTACATAGCTAGTTACAAAGGAAATATCTTCAGGCACCAAGATTCAAGAATTATTAAGGTCTGATGCCTAATTGCCATTGATCCCTTATGATCTGAAGAGCTTGGGCACCGTGAAAATAAAATTATGTTTTCCTCCTAAGATGCTGCTTAATGAATAATTACATCTTCAGATGATCCCAGTAATCCCACCTCTTCTTTTTCACGGGTTTCTAGATACTTGGGATGGGATAATGCTCTGTGAGGTGTGGTATCTGCCGAGAACATGACAAGCCTCAGCCTGCCAAACTGAATTATTTAGTTGGCTCATGTTTTCTTTTTTGAATTAGAATTATGCGTAAGATCCACTGTTTCTTCTTTTATCAGTAAATTGATAATTTTCTAGTACTGAATATTCAAACTATATCAAAAAGAGAGCAAAGACCTAACGCTTACTGAGTGCCTATTATGTGCCACTCACTGTGCCACAAGCATTACTTTCCTTGTCTATTAATCCTCACAATAACCATGTAAGGTAGTATCACTAACTTTGCTTTTTACGTGACAGAATAGACTCAGGAAGGTTAAATGAGTGTTCAAGATCACACAGCCAACAGAAGGGCAGTGTATAGATGTAAGCTCGGATTGTTTGGCAGTAAAGCCTTTGTAGGCAGAGTAGATAGTGAATAAATTATGTGTCGAATGGATGAAAGAATGACTAGATCGCATTATCTTCCTAATGTTGACTTTTAAACAACCATAGAATTATCAAGTTGCAAAGGGTGTATAGGTCATTATCTAATCAGGGTTTCAGTTTCACATGTCCTTTCAAGAATTTCTCACATGTAGGTGTGCAACCTTTACTTGACCACCTCTAGGGCAATGGCACACACACTCTCTTTCATCAGTGATTGTTGGATTACTCATTATTAGAAAATTCTTTGCATTAAACTTCCCTAAAATCTCTTTCTTTTGAACATAGTTCTGCCCATTGTAACTGCTCAGATTTAATCTGGTTCATCTTCCATATATCATTCCTTCAAACATTTGAATATAACATATCTTTTCTATTCCAAGCTAAATGGCCTCCATTTTTTTCCAACTATCACATAATACTAACTTAATAGCCATGGTTATTAAGGTGGCTCATTGGTTGGAGCATCGTCTCATGCACCAAACTTGCAGGTTTGATCTAGTCAAGGCACATGCCTAGGTTGTGGGTTCATTCCCTGGTGGGGTGTGTTTGGGAGGCAATCAATTGGTGTTTTTTTTTTTTTTATCATATCTCTCTCTCTCTCTCTCTCTCTCTCTCTCTTTCTCTCTCTCTCAAACAGTGGAAGCATATCCTTGGGTGAGGATATAAATTAAACAAACAAACAAATAAATAAATAAATGAAATGTAATAAATGTCTGTTAAATGACAGAAGGAAAGATTAAATAAATATGATACCTAGACTTCTCACTTTCTTGCTCCCCTTCTTTAGAGTGTGAAGCACCTGTGCTATGTGCTGGGTACGAGAGAGGGCCATATTTCTAGGAGTAGATGAAATGATTTCCTTCTATATACTCTTGCACTGAACAATAGTCACCCACAAAGAATACCATGTTTTATTTTCTGACGTAGAACAGTGCCCTCAATGTTGACATCTCAGATTTGCATCAGGTCACAATCAGCTGGAGTTGGAAGCAAACTTAGTGTTTTTCTTCAGGGTTAAAGGCAAGACCTGGGCACTAGGGGATCAGCTCCAATTTAAGCAGGCTAAGTTTGTACTCTAACGTACAAAACTTGGGCTTACCTCAGCTAAAATGGGAGAAATAGCTGCCTAAAGCTAGTTTCTTTCACGCCCCACTGGCAAGGTAGTAATTGCACAAAGACCTTTTTATTATAAGTTGATTTTCCTGAGAAATGAATTCAGAAAAATACTGTAAAGTGTTTATTTTTTGCTTGCCCTTTATTAACCCACATCATAGGGCTTTCCCTAGAGAAAAACTGTTGGTAAATGAAACCTCTTAGACCCACACAGAAGCATTTTGCACCATGTCCCTGGCTGTGGAGGGAACAAGGACAGGACAAGGCAAGTTAGTGCTATTTAAACAGGGTCACCAGCCAGTGTGTGGATTTCTGCCTGAAAAGAAGATTTAGGAATTTAAACAGGGGAAAGGTTTGGGGCTGGTAGAATTAGTGGTAACGGTTTATATCTTAAATAGAAATTAATGTAGCCTTTTTATGCTAGTAAGGAGGCCAAAAACCCCGTTTGAACTAAAAGATCATTTCTGTTAATACACCCTAGTTTTGATCTTTATGTAACAAAAGTCCCGTAGTTCAACTTATAGAATCAGGCCCTGAAAGCCAGGACAAAACCTTCCTGTGATGCTCTCGAGAACCGGGGCAGCATGCTTGGAGGAAAGGAGGGAGCTGGGAAATTAAAGTGTGATTTCCACAGGCATGATTCTGTCATAGCTTTCACTTTCTTTATATGGAACACAAATACTGATATAGAGAGTGAAGATTTTCTATTTTGCATTTTTGTGCTCTTTGATACATTTATTGAGGTCAAATGAAATTTGATGTAGTAGGATTTATTATGAAATGCTCTCTGAATACAACTCCATAATTACTGAGCTACATGGTAGTGCATAAAGCTGTAAAACTGCTTAGCCAGACAAGCAATTTATATGTTACATCGAGGTGTGTATGGCAAAGAATATTAGTTTAATTGGGAGCCAAGATGTAGTAGCCTTAAATCTGAAGAGCTATATGTTTAACATAATGCAGTGAGGCTTTGAAATAAGATACCTAACTGGGGAGACACAGCTTTTGGAATACATAACAATTAGACATTATTTTCTGTCCAAGGATACTAAATACTGTTTTCAAAATAAAGCACAGAATGCAAAGCTGGTGTAAGGGTAAAACCTTTAAACATTGTACAATGTAAGAAGCAACTTATTTCTTTGTTTTAAAAAAGGAAAGAAAATAAAGGAAAAATAAAGTTGAGATAAAAGAAAACCAGTTACTACAATTTAGTGGAAGCAGGGGTGAAGCAAATTCACAATGAGGTGATGTTCTTGCTGTGCTAATGGAATCTAAGAGAAGGGACTTGTGGAATGTGGCCCGAGTTTTCTGAGGGAGCATATTTGGAATGAGGTTGGAGGTGGGTAGCTGTTTGGGTACCCACACACCACCAGGAGTGAAAAACAAATACTTCTTGGCGTACATTTGCTCTCTGTCTGATCATAGGCTCTCTTCTGTTTAGCAGGTTCAGGGTCACATGCCTCCGCTCATGATCCCAATTTTTCCACATGACCAGCGGACCCTGGCAGCAGCTGCTGCTGCCCAACAGGGATTCCTCTTCCCCCCTGGAATAACATACAAACCAGGTAAGTAGAGAGGAATTTAACATTCTTTTGGAAATGCTAAAATCCACATGTTTTTGCTTAGTAGTCACAACAAACACAGGAGCACATGAAAGAACTATGAGTACAAAGATTATGAAAGCTTATTTAAAAGTAAAATTAGAACTGGGAAGTTAATTGGGAAGGTGACATGTTAATAAACTAATTGGTTGCTAAAAACTTTTACTTTCTCTTCTTCCACTTGATTTTTTTTTTGTTCATAGATAAAATGCCACTTTCCTTGGGGGCGATTACACATTTTTATTAGCTCTGTCTCATACCTTTACTGTGAATAATTGTCTTTGGTTACCTATGCTTTCCTCCCCAAGAGCTTTTATATTCTGGCCGAGTGGTCACGTACAGTAAAAAATGTTGTTATTAGTTGTTGTCTGATTTCTCTTGGAAGAAAAATTAAAACTGGATTGATTTAATTAACTTACCATTAATAGCTAAAATTCTTTTTGATGTTAGTCTGAATAATGAAACATTCAGTAGTATTTTCTCATTCATCTTGGAACCTCAAAAAACAGGTCACATAACCTTGCAGTGAAATATGTTTTGAGATGATTTAGCAAATGTTATGATTTTTCTTTATTTCTCTGAGTTTACTGGACTCCTAGGGAATTCAATTAGGAACACAGAATGGTTTGAAGGTTCTTTCAGAGCCTCCTTGTAAACAGGGCTTTAAATGTTTAAAGATATGTTGCCAAAGGAATCCAATGTAAGAAGATAGTCAAGTAAATAAAAGTCAACCTTAATTTCATTTGTGCATTCTTTGTAAGTGACCTCAGCTCAGAAGTAGTGACCTTGTTCTACTCATTAATAATTTCTGTGTCAAGTTCTTTTTAACATATTAACCTGCTTATATTAACCACCAAATCTGTGTGTAACAAATCTGAGTGCAGCAGTTTCTTTGTGTTTGGGGTTTACAAAGTGAACAAAGGTATTTTAATATGCTTAAAGCACTAATAAAATATAAATCACTCTACTAAAATGCTTGGTAAGAAAGTTTACTAAGTAGCATAAAAACAAACCTGGTGAATTTTGATACTTATTTTAACTGTTTGTTGCTATGGATTACTCTTTTGCTCTTGGTCGAGTACACTCTTCCTTGTAAGGAAAGGTAAGATGTGTGTCAAAACTCAAAGGATTTAAAGAATAGAGATGTTAAGGGATTGGCTAATTTAAGGACTGACTTTGAAAATTCTTCAGATAAAAAAAATGGCAATCCTTAGTATTAAAGGTTTCTGGGCACCTGAGTGAAAGACAGTTGTGGTATTCAGATTGCTAAACATTGGTTTTTCTAGAGCAGAATTTTCAGAACAAGTTATATACCCTATGAAGTTGAGATTCATATTAAGGACAGGAGTATATTTTGTCAGAGAATATGTTTCTGTCAGTGCAGTGTTTCAGTCCTTCTCTGTTCTCTGTAAGTATTTCTGAACTGTTTCTTCATCTTGAGTATCTTTGGAATGTTGGTGTAAACTAAATTTACTGGTTTATCCTGAATCTGAGTTTGTCATCTCTCTACCAATCTTAGAATCCTTTTAAATGAACTATACGTGGAACTCTCTATTTAATTTCAGTGTTTTTAAATTTAAAATTCTCCACACTTCAAAATCAGGTATGAGCCTTACTTTCTACTAGACATAGATATCAACATAGTTAACATGTTGCCTAATTTTGTTAAAACAACGATGACATTTTTCATGAGGACAGATATTGTTATATAGTCAATGAAGTTGGACCATTTTTTAAAAGTCTTCTCATATAGCATCAATGAGATTATAATATGTAACTAAGAAGAATATAGAGATTTGGACAATATTGTACAGGCGTGAGTTACCTCCCTCGAACCGCATATGTGCAGCACAGTGTAGTGTTCTGGGGAAGCAAAGTTGTATTTGATTATTTTGGCTAAAATGTTTTGGTTAAGGCAGGACAGTAGATTTGGACATTAGGACAGTTTTTAATCCCAGGCAAGGCTGGTGATAAAAGTATTTTCTGGTGACTCCTAAGTTATTTCAGAGAAATTAATTAAGCAGAACTCTATATTCTTTAATTTGTTGGCTAATCTAGGCTTTACTGTATATAAAAATTATACTTAAAAAGATTTAAAGTTATATGTTCTTACACTACTAGTAGAGAAATTACATATTCAGGAGACTTAATCTATGCAGTGTTCATGTCATTCACCTGAATTTGGGGAGGAGAATTCTGGACCAGAGTCTGAATTTGGACCACAGTCTGGAGTAAGAAAACTTTTTTTGCTATAAACTGAGCTATGGTAATTTCACTTGAAATACACATGAGACAATGACTAAATTTTTAGAAGAGAGGAACTTTGTCACATATAAAAGCTGTGCAATGATCACATAACTTTATATTTTGATCCTCTAAGCAAGAGGCTGAGCAAATGCTACCTTGTTCTTCATAAATTACAAAATAAAGGACTCTCTTTTTTCTCCTTTTCTACCTTCCCGTAACCTAAAACAATTCCAGAGAGCTTATGCTGCCAGCTGATTGAATAATCGTCTTGATTGCTACACAGCCAGGCCCTCCTTGGGGTGATATTCACAGTGGAAGTTGACTGTTTCTGACCCCATATTAGCACAGTCTAAACTAACATATTTAGGGCTCTGGGACTTCCCCTTCAGATAGTTTGCCCATCGCTCTGGGCATTGCAGGGTTCCTGTGCACAGTGAGCAGCAAGCAAACTCTCCCACCTTGCTGGCTTACTGAGGAGTGTTGCCCACAGGAATTGTGCATGTTGATGAACTTTCCCTGTATTCCTACTTTTCTGAGACTAGTTTTCCTATCATGAACAGTTATTAGATCTTGTTAAATGCATCAATTGAGATGATCAAGTGGGGTTTTCCCCCTTTGTTCTATAAATATGATGTATTACACTGAGTCTTTTAGATGTTGAATCACTCTTGCATTCTTGGGATAAATATTACCTAGTCATAGTGAATAATACCTTTAATATGTTGTTGGATTCAATATGCTAATATTTTGTTGAGGAACTTTGTATCAATATTCATAAAGGATATTGGTCTGTTTTTTGTGTTTTTGTTTTCCTGTGATGTCTTTATCTGGGTTTGGTATCAAGGTAATGTTGGTCTCATTACTGAATAGTTAGGAAGAGTTCTCTCTCTCTCTCTCTCTTTCTTGTTGAAGACTTTGGGAAAGATTAGTGTTAATTTTTCTTGAATATTCAATAAAATTTACTGGTGAAGCCATCTGATCCAAGACTTTTCTTTGTTGGGAGGTTTTGATTACTGATTCAATCTCTTTACCTGTTATAGTTCTGTTGGTATTTTTATTTTTTCTTGAATCCATTTAGGTAATTTGTATCTTTCAAGAATTTGTCTATTTCTTCTAGATTTTCTAATTTGTTGGTGTACAATTGTTATCTAATGCTTCTTTTTAATTCCTTTGTTTCATTTAGCATTTATTGAGCACCATTTATTTGTCTATAAACATAAATAATAAATTTTATATACTAGTAAATAAATGAAATAAGCATTTATATAAAATAATTATATAAATATAATATATATTCTAATTTAATTTTCATAAAAATTCTAAGATAAAAGTAGCATTATTTCTATTTTGTTAAAAGAAAAAAGAAAACAAAAGTCAAACAACCAAAGAACTGTATTCATATACTAGTATTCATAACCCATGGACACAGACAATAGGGTAGTGAAGGCCTGGGGCAGGGGCAGGAAGGCTAGAAGAGGTCAATGGGGGGAAAAGGGGGTCAGATATAATACTTTCAACAATAAAGATTTAAAAATAAAAATAAAAAAAAGATGCTCCTTGAGAAAAAAGAAAATCAAACACATTGCTTAACTTTTCTAAGCACTCCCATCTAGGAATTAGCAGAGATAGAAGCCAGACTGGTTCTCTGATTTGATATTTTATGCTCTTGTGGACATGGTCTAAGTGTGGATGACATTAAGAAAAATCTGGTGTTTGCTTTTTCTGTAGGAAAAAATGTGATTTATATGTATGGGGTTAGCCAAATGACATCTTATAGAGCTGGGATTTCTACCGCTTCCAGAATTAAATCTTAGGTGTGTAACCACTGTTGCTGGAATACTTGATTAAATCTATCTACTTGAAATTAAAGCATCTTAGTTTCTTCATATTAGTGTTCTAATTTTTAAATTAAAATGTTGCAGTCCAAGAAGAAAATATGTTCATCCATGTAAACTAACCTGGCTTCATGGAGATCATTTTAACTGTTCCTCCTTCATATATAGAGCCTATATCATTGGTGAGCTAATATTAAGGCATAAACTGAGTGGTATTATAATTTCATTTCTTGCAATGGGGGTGGATTTATATCAGTTCATCGACCCTCACTTATTTAATTGCTATTGTGACAAATTCCATGGATTTTTATATATTGGTCAGAGGAGTGGATGCATCTATGAAATAGGTAAAGAAATAAAGATTGATTCTTGATTCTTAGCTTCTTTGAAGGTATCAAAAACAATGCAG
The DNA here is from genome assembly GCF_028538775.1 of Myotis yumanensis. NCBI lineage: Eukaryota > Metazoa > Chordata > Mammalia > Chiroptera > Vespertilionidae > Myotis > Myotis yumanensis. The sequence goes on from NW_027223761.1 coordinate 31,765,525, forward strand.
ATAGCCTGGAAAGCATGGCTCAGTGGTTAAGTGTCGACCTATGAACCAGGAGTTTGTGGTTCAATTCCCTGGTCAGGGCACATCCCTGGGTTGCAGGCTTGATCCCCAGTGTGGGGCATGCAGGAGGCAGCCAATCAGTGATTCTCTCTCATCATTGATGTTTCTCTCTCTCTTTCCTTCTCCCTTCCTCTCTGAAATCAATAAAAGCATATTTAAAAATAAACAAACAAACAACATGCAGATACTCTTAGGAAAACTCCTAAGACTCCTAAAACTCAAGACTCTTCTCATCATTGGTCTATTCCAGTGATGGCGAACCTATGACACGTGTGTCAGAGGTGACACGCGAACTCATTTTTTGGTTGATATTTCTTTGTTAAATGGCATTTAAATATATAAAATAAATATCAAAAATATAAGTCTTTGTTTTACTATGGTTGCAAATATCAAAAAATTTCTATATGTGACACGGCACCAGAGTTAAGTTAGGGTTTTTCAAAATGCTGACATGCCGAGCTCAAAAGGTTCGCCATAATTGGTCTATTCTTTAATGAACAGAGAAGGAGCAGTTTTGCAGGAGAAATAAGAGCATGCTTGCCAATTTTTTTTTGCCCAATTGTCCTCAGAACAGATGGAAGGTTTTGTTCTATTTTTAGAATTCTAAAAGTGTCACCCATCACCTGCTAACTTTTGCTGCAATGTGATGTTTCACAAAGATAAATTCAGATAGATTATGGCAATTTTTTATAATATAGAGGAAGTGTAATATTTTGCTACTCTGAATACATACATCCAGGCAAGATGCAAAGTGGTATGTCTAAGTCTACATTGATGATAGTGATTGAACTATTTCTATATTGTAGCAAGAATGACGATAGCTTTTAAAAATGGAATCTATATATAAGTTATTTGGCAACTCAAGTAATTTGTCATAAACCTATGATGCCACCACAAATTAATCTGTGAGATAGTTAGGGTCGTGTAGTGAATTTTTCTTCTGTCTTGGAGTGTGTAGAGTAAGGTGTGAGACTTTGAGCCAGTTAACTGAAGAATCTTTGAATCCTGTCTCCCAGTTTAATGTATCTTTCTTCTCTACTCCTCCCAAGCTTTTTAAATGATTTCCTCAATAGGTTAATATCTGAAGTGAATATCTCAGAAGACCACAACCATCCCAGTCCCTTGTCTTTCTGAAGAATCAAACTAAATGGGCAGAATTTTGCCTGTGTGATTTTTACTCTTTAATGAAAGTGGAATATCTATCTGAATTACACAAACTATGAGTATTCGTGTAAGAGGTAGACTGAGTCCTAGTTCTCCCTCCTCCTGTATTTAAGTCTTAATAAGTTTTGGCTTCATTTCAGTTTCCCTGAAAATTACACAATGTACTTTCTGTCATTCAGGGACTTTTGCTGTGGAGCTGCTTTGATTTCAAAGAAATGTTACCCAGTGTGACAAGTGAAACGACTGTTAGGCAAATGTCCCATAGGTTTTAAGTCCTGTTTCGTATTTGTACTGTAATCCTCAGGTAAAAATAGTCAGTTGGAAAATCTAGAAGGCTGGAGAGATGGATTTGCAGAATGGGCATTCTTTTCCAGACTATCTCTTGGAGGTTGTCTTCGTACACTAGAGGTGGCAGGAGCCAGAGTACGGCAGTGCCTAAAGCCTACCTGTTCCAACAGGCTTCATCTTCCTTTGTACAAATTTAAAAGAATGGGTGCTCACGCAAGCATTTCAAATCCAGAGACAAATTTGAAAAAAATTGCTACAACATGTTGACTGATTCCTTGCCAAGTCAGCCACTGAGAACTTTTTCTTGATCAACTCTTACACAGAGGAAACAAAAGGGGGTTGGGGAGAGCACGTAACTTTGTTATAAAAAATTAAACTTTCCAACACCCTAAATCCCTCTCCCTCTTATATTTTCCTCTTCTACTTTTATAATCCCCCTCTTTCCTTCTCCCTTATCTTCTCCCTCTCTTGACTTTTCCTTTTTCTCTCTCTTCTAATTATTTTATGTGATAATCTCTGTTGCTCTAATGTATTCATTTTTACTTTTAATATCAATACAATGATATGTTCTGGAGAAATAGCTTTGCAAAGATTATATTTAAACATACAGATTCAAACCAACAGCAAAGTTAGAAACGCTTTAAAAATAAGCTTGTCAGCAGTAGAAAGAGAGCTGTTTGTAGCCAGCAGGTGAGCTGGAGAGTACTACAGGGTGTGGTAGAGATAGTAATAAATTAACTAGCAAGCCAAAAACTATTAAAAAAAATCAGCAATTTCATAGCATAGAAGCATGACAGCTATGAAAAAAGGAGTGCCCCAGGGAATTCTTTTTAGAGTTTGATTTTTTAAAATATGTTTGACATGAAAAATGTTTTAGTACAAATAAAGCAACTGGTATTAAACTTACAGGGAGGGGGGTTTTGTGGTTTAGAGTTAGTATGAATAATGCATGATATTTAAAGAAAGAGTAGCTCTAAAATGTTCCGGGAGGCAGTCCATGTTGATAGTTGGAATGGTGATTTTTTCCCCCCTATTTTTGAAGCATCATTAATTCAGCATCGTTTTGTGATTTTTTTAACATGATCAGATATCAACCAAAGAAATACTATTTGACTTAGATAGGAATATTCTTTCATCCGATAATTTAGTTTAAATATCAAGGAGATCAGTGGAATTATTTAAGCATAAAGCGACAGTCACTTACTATAAAAAATAATTTGGCCTAGTTAACTTTTTTAAAAAGCCCATGCAGCACTGCAAACCAAAATCAACCTCATGGAAGGGGAAAAACAAGATCAGATATTTTGAACATTACTCCATAGGAGACCAGCACAGCATAGTGCTAGTGAGTGCATTGTAGCAGCGCTCGTATGCAATCAGAAGCCAATTGTTACTGGACTGCACACGAGCACACACTGTGCTCAATGGTCTGATGAGGTATTATGGATATGATGCAAAGAGACTGTGCAGATCAGAAGCTAACAATTTGTTAAAAGTGAAAGTGACTTAACATGTACATTGGGCCAGCTGAGCAGCACTTTGTGTGGCAGGCAGGATGCGTCCCAGGGAAGCAGGGGCATCAGGAGGCTCCAGGTATTGGTGTCCATGCAGAAAAAAACAAAGAAGTTTAGTTGCTTTCCAGTTGACTACCGCTGTTACTGCGATTCTTTCTACACCGTCTCTTCATTATACATTCAGTTTTCAGTGTGGAAAAGTTCATGCAAAACAGCATGATTATTATAAATGTCAAAAATGTGTGAAGGAACAGCCTATTAAAATATAGCCTAGAAATAGCGCATGACACTGACTTTAAATGAGTGGCCGGAGCCCAAGCGATGCTCCATTTAATCACGGATATTGTGTGACTTGTCCACAAGTATTCATTTTGACCTCAGTTACCATGATCACAATACAGTCCTCAGTGCTTTCTCTTGGTCCCTCAGGTCGCTGCACACAGCCTGTGCTCTTAGGTCACCGTCGGCACCTCTGTCCCCCTATTTAGGAGAGGCCTGGAGTCAGAAACACGTTAGGATGTAGCACTGACCTCTGCTGAACCATGCTTAATATTTTTCCGAACTTTAATGGAGATATTCCATGTAAAACATGTGGTTATGAAATCACATCATCAAGGAGGAAGTGATAAGTACCTAGAGTGCATGGTTCTCTACTAGGCTCCACAGAAGTTAATCCAGAAAAATAATGCGTCCACTCCCGTTGGGAAACCAGGCATTTCACAGAATGTTGGCAGATAAGATGAGTTTCCCTCTCACTGCTATCAATTAAAGAGATTGCACTTTAAAATTTTTTCTCTATTTTTTTAACAAAGTATAGTTTAGGGTTATGGACAGTCAACAGATCACAATCTTTTTTGGGCTCTAACGCTCTGCCTTGCTTACCAAGTCAGTTTTTGTTGTTAATACAAAAGCCTTAATGCTTTCTTAGTGAACGGAGTGTCAGCCTGGCTTTAAGATATTTTTTTACCCTTAAAAAAATGATGTATTACAAGATTTGTAATGGAGTGAACATGCTTGAATTGCACATTAAATTTTTTTTTAACATCACATTCATGTTTTGCCAGTTTGCCTACCAGCTATCTGTTAACAAAAAGTTCCAAGGCAGCACTGCAAGTCTGTGCCCAACGAAGCCTTTTGTTTCTGCAGATGTTTGAGCTTAGAGCAACGTTGTAAAGCTCAGGCAATCCCAGGGCCATGTTTGTACTTGTCTGCTGCGATTCCCTGTGCATTGTCTAAACCTGTACGCATTGTTCTTTCCGACAGGTGATAACTACCCCGTACAGTTCATTCCATCAACAATGGCAGCTGCTGCCGCTTCGGGCCTCAGCCCTTTACAGCTCCAGGTAAGTGCCAGAGGAAAATGTGGGATGCTCGCCAGTGCTCTAGTGGAAAACTGCTAACCAGCTGTATGCTAAATAATGGCCCGAATGTTAAATAATTTTTTAAGCATAGCCTAGGAGGATTAACACCTTATGTACTTGCCATACTGCAAATAGAAAAGTGCCAGTTTCAATATTTTTAAAGGAAAAATGACACGATGACTTAGGACTTTATGTTCTCTATCAGGTGAGTTAATGGTTTGACAATTTCTTTATGGCTGGTTGTTATTGGCTGCATTAGCTTTCTCCTTGTCAAGTTTCCACCCATGTCTTAATTTATGTCAAATTAGCTTTTACATATAAGCATCAAAACAGAGAACAGTGTTGGATATTTTCCTTCTAGCAGCTCATAGAACAGGGGGTCATCATTATTACCAAATTACTTTAGCTACTTAGTAAAATGTAAACATATTGCACCTGAGCATGCGTATCGTCACCTCATCCTCTTCCTCATTCCAGGTTGAAAGTCTGGGCATGGTGTCTGACCAAGTTCTTTACTTAAAAGCTAAACTTGGGGGAAAGTGTTTAGGAAGCTGAATGAAAAATCATCTGCACCTTGTCTTCTTCACATTAAAATGAAGGGTGTACAGTAGAGTGAGGCGATCTTTACACCCTTCCAGTACTGCCTTTTAGTGGGAAATTGGCTGTAAATGAGTATGCATTTTTAGCAAAAAGATAATGTTAAAATAATGGTTAAACCTTCAGAATTTAAACATTTAAAAAGTATGATAACAACCAACTTTCATTTCAATACAGTGGAGAGTTTAAAGATAGTATTTTATTCTTATAATTTATTGTGATTATTTTTTATTTTTCTTAAATAATCTAGGAAATAGCACCTGGCTAGGCATTTTACTTTCTTCTTTGCTATTCCCTACATAACCTCAACATTAAAAAATGTACAAGTATTTTACCATGAAAAAAACATTATTTTGACCGTTTTCAATTGGGTCTTCAAGTAAGAATTTTTGCAAGACTTTGAGTGTTTATCCTAAGCCTCATCCAGAAAGCCTTGTTATGGACTGCCCAGCAGAACTAAAAGTTTTGCCTATAAGAGTGGCAACCCTACCTCTCTTCCAAGCCTCCCCCTTCCCCACTACTAACGCTGGAACTTGCTGAAATTGGTGAACTCTAAGAAAAGCCTCACTACCAGGAAACCTAATCTACTTCTCCCTTTTAGATAGCTATGCTATAGAGTGTACCCTTGAGTCAGAGGCAGGAATAAGAATCAGTCCCATTGTTTGATCTTAGAGCCGAGTTTCTGTGAAGGAGCATCTGGGTCCTAAACCTTCTACTTTCTATGCTTTGGTGTGGTCAGTACCCTGGGTGTAGAAATATGTGTTCTGTTTCATAAGTTCTGACAGTGTGTTTTGTCTTTTTTTTTTTTTTTTTTTTCTGAATACGCTACTAAACAGAAGGGTCATGTCTCCCACCCACAAATTAACCCAAGGCTAAAGGGCCTAAGTGACCGTTTTGGCAGGAGTTTGGACACCTTTGAACATGGTGGTGGCCACTCTTACAACCACAAACAGATTGAGGTATGAATACTTCCATTGGTGCTTCATTGGGTGGGGGACTGGATTGTTCAGTCATATTATAGGCGTTCTCAAAAGTGGCAAACACAAAACCTAAACACTACAAGATAATCATTTCCTACTTCTAATTCCTAAGGAGGCTCCTTTTTGCTCCTTTTCTTTCATAAAAAAAAAAAAAAAAAAGCAGATGTCAAACCAATGCCCCTGAATTAGGTCGTGTATTCCTGTATATGTATTTAGGCAATTTTTTTATATTATGTGTGTTTTCAAACCATCTTTATTTTCTGTACTTATTATTACTTTTTTAAATGTATAGTGATGTATAATGTTAAAAAAATACACTTAAACACTACAAAAATCTCATTTGACCACATAAAACTCTGTAAAGTTGATAGAATATGGTTCCACTTGTACAGATAAATAACAGAGGTTCAGAGAGGTCAAGTTTTTTAACCAAGGCTACAAAATATTCCTGAGTCAAAGTTTTTACCTAGGATTTTTTTTTTAACTCTACCTAATTCAGGTTTCTTAACTTAGTTTTCTCAGGCTGAAGTAGGGATGGGTGCCTGGGCCTGGCTGCTTGCTTTTTGCCCCATAAATTTTGATAATATTCCTTTTGTATTTAACTTCCAGTAAGGCTCTTAGTTAGTTAATTAGTTTGTTTGTTTTTTGGTGCGTGTGTGTGTGGTATTGGGAGAAGATGGCTTATATGTCTCTTTTGAAAACCAAGTCCTTTTCTTCTACAGGGATCTAATTGTTCTCTAATTTCATGCTTAATTCCTTTCCTATATCATTGGTGTTCCTCTCTGGGACTCTCAGGTACTGGTGAGTTGCCAGCAAGCTGTTGAATCACAATAAAAAAAAAAAAAAAATGGAGACAGATTACCTCAGACTGAAACACACTTTGACTTTCTGAGTTAGATGTAATACTACATTTTATATTCTAACCAAGGATAGGAAACCCAATTCAAAGAGAGAGAGAGAGAGAGAGAGAGAGAGAGAGAGAGAGAGAAAGGAAGAAAGAAAGAAAAAGTAATTATAGCTAGCAAAAGTTGTATATTCAGCTTCTATTGGCTCTGCAAGTTATACATATTACATACTATGTATTCAATAAAGTGTCCATGTGACTTCTTCTCTGCTGCTTTTGAATCTACATTTTTAGAAAATGATAAAGTTTACTCCAGAGAAAAAAGGAGGGAACAAGATCAAAGGCCACCTTGGAAATAGCCTAGGGAGGAGTTCCAGAGCTCGCTGCCCCCTTCCTCTCACCCTTCCCCTTTGATATGAGGTATAAGGGGGTTTCCACCCAGGCATGAACAGGCATACACTCTCAGTATCTGCTGCCTGCTATACAGCCAGAAAGGATTTCTCTCCTAAGAAAGAAATCCTTTTGGATGCAGAAAAGATACCATATTTCTGGACATTCTGAAAATCTATGCTTAGGATTGATTGCTAAATAGAAACTGGACATTAAGAACAAGTTTCCATGTGAAAACAGTTATCAAGCTTACCCTCTCAGGACAGTTAGTTTGTTAAACTTTTAAGTGCTTGAATGAATGTGAACGCAGGTGACCTCCTCTCCTCTTTGACTTTATGTTCTCTTGAAGTGTTGAGGTTTATCCCATCAACCTTCTCTTAGCCGTTTTCTACCCAGATTTTCTTTTACTAAATTTTCACAAGTCACTTAAGTTGACTTCTTTTTTTAAAAAAATATATTTTATTGATTTTTTTACAGAGAGTAAGGGAGAGGGATAGAGAGTTAGAAACATCGATGAGAGAGAAACATTGATCAGTTGCCTCCTGCACACCCCCTACTGGGGATGTGCCCGCAACCAAGGTACATGCCCTTGACCAGAATCAAACCTGGGACCCTTCAGTCCACAGGCCGACACTCTATCTACTGAGCCAAACTGGTTAGGGCTTAAGTTGACTTTTTTTCTGTCACAACATCACTGGCTCCTGATGCTGTCAAGTCAGGCTTCTGTTGGGCTTTGATGCCATAATGTCATACATGTGAGGGCCAGATCTGGGTGTTGCTGTAGCAGTGCTGATGGGGAAGCACAACATATGCCGATGTCTGTCACTTTTATTAGGCTAAATAGAGAACCCATTTAAGCAGGAGCCCTCACAGCTTTGCAGTTTGAGTTTGGGCTGGTTTGAGAATTTCTTGGGTTTCTGTTTATCCTTGCTCTGTTTTCTTGCTTCCATTTTTTGCAAGTTTTTTCCTGCATGTTAGGAAACCTTTGTTGTGTTTGCTTGTATGGTACCCTGGTTAGAAAAGCTCGACCTTGTTTGAAAGGCAGATTGCCTAAACTTTCCAGGTGTTAGTCTAACATGTTTACTGGGACGTTTATGAACAGCAGAGTAGACACTCATGTCGAAGCTGCTACAGACATTAACATTTAAAGTCTTGAGCAAGAATAGAGAGAACATTTAATAATATCTTGCTTTATTGATTTTAAAGTAAGCTTTCTTTTCTAGCTAAGGTTTTCTCCCCTTCTTTGACAAGCTAAAATGTCACAGCTCCAACAATCATTACCATGGTAAACTGTTGATACTAAGGAAGCATTGCAAGTATGTTAACTTGTTTTATTTCTAAACAGAGATTCTTAGTTAAAAAAAAGAAAAAACAAAGTCCACAATACGTTGATACCACTACCACCATCACCACCCACCACCCCTCCCCCCCCTGCTGTGTTGCTTAGCACTGGTTCTATCTGATGTCACAGTTAACTTGTCCTTCAAAGGTTATTACTTCTAACAGTTATAAGCCTGGATAAATCTTAACAGTGTTTATGGTCACACCCTGGAAGCCCGAAATTTTGTTAGCAAGTAGAGAAAAGATATTTAAAGTGGAAAGATCCTTCTTACATTAGTATATTCCAGTTCTGTCTTTCTCTGGAATAAAGAAGATGCAGGAAAGATTTCTTTTTACTTTGTTGCTTTTCTGAGCTAATCTAAGGCATTTTTTTTCTGTCTCAGGGGCACAATTTTAGAAGAGAGCAGGCCAAAGAATGCTATTTTTAGTTGAACAGTTCAGCAGATGGTGACATGAATACTCATATATCTGAAGGTTTAGGGGCTTGAACCATTAATTTTGATAATGTATTTAACCCTGGGAACAATCAGAAACTGTAACTCTAAGGTTGCAGTGTTTTTGACCTTCAGAGAACAGAGGGCATTTGCTACAGTAAACAATGTATTATATTGCTACTTATTCCAATTCTCTACCCGTATAAATTTCAGGACCAGTTGCCATTTGCTTTCCTCAGCTATGTTAGCATTGGTCCTTCAAGTAAGTCAAGAAGAATGTTAAGGAATGGGGACCAGTATAAATGAGGTGGTCATGTAAATTTGGCCTTTGAATAGCTAAGATGTTAGATTGTTTCTGAAGAAATATCATCTTAGAAACTAAGCTCTGAATGACTTTTTTTTTAAAGGAAAAAATGGTTTCAGTGTATTGATTCATTGTAGGTGATGACTTTCAATATAATAGATCCTTAAGGTGATCTTGTTTAATTTTGTTTTTAATTAGGAGTAATGTTGCCTCGTAGTTGTAGCTTATAGTAAACACAATCTGGTACCATGTCATGCAAAATAATACACCTGTCTCATGCCTTCTTATTAAATGATACATGCTCTCTTTAGCAAATACAGCAGTTAAATATCACACAGCTTAAGAATTTCTAATTAAAACATCTCCACATGTCAGCATATTGGTAATGTATTATTTTAATCCATTTATTTTGTTTATGAAACAGTGACATATGTTTAGATTGTGAAATATATGAGCCTTAAAAATCACTTTATTGAAGAAAATTAATTCCTACAATACTGTCTCGGTAATGTGTTCACTCACCCAGTCAGTCACTGGCGGCACTGCCAGTCTTAATGTTGGGTAGACATACTCACCAGTTTTATCTGCACAACAGTCTCGGGAAGAAGCACTAACAGTTCTTTTTCTTAGCTCCATATGGTAAGGCTTTCTTTCTTTACTTTCCCCCCCACCCCCCTTTACTCATTAATTCAAACCTATCCACCCAAAACACTTTTGTTGCTTCTTTTTTTTTTTTTTTTTTTTAATACAATGAAGGATGGGACAGTGTGTAAGTATAAAGGATTTTGAAAGACCAATCAGAATTAAAAACAAGCTAGTTACCTTTTCAAAGTTAGACATAGTAATTTGTTTGTCAGCAGGGAGATGTTTGGGTCAGCCCTGAGATACAGTGACTGTCAGCAGTTATTCCTACAAGACAAGTAATTTCACTCAATGTATTACTGACAGATTGCTCACTTCTCTGAATCACTGGAGAAAACAAACTTAATATTGTTACAGGCAGAGTTTCTGTCTTCATTAGCCTCAGAGAATGATTTTTATCGAGCATTCAAAGCCTACCATGCTTTAGTTGGAACATATTTTAACAGATGCGTTCTTATAATGATAGTATGGGTAGTCGTCTAAATGAAAGGAACTAAATATGAAAAATTTTTTAAAAAAACAATATAAATGCATTTTCACTTTTATTTGATGGGCACGATGTATAGTTCAGGGAAGATGTGAGGAAAGGAATATAATTGGAGCCTTAAAATACTAGAAAAACCTATCAACTATAAGTTATTCTCAAATGAAACTATTTAAGTCTTGCCAAGTTTGCAAAGATGGAGAACAATTGAAGTTTTTGCAAAAATAAATCCAAACATATTTTATTTAAATGATGTTGACAATTTCCATGCTACAAATGGAAAGTGAAGAAGTGCCCATCAACCTTGAGAATGCTCTATCTCTATTTCAGTTCCAGCCTGAGTCTTTATGGTGTTGTATTTAGATGCTCTTCCTGGCTCCTACCCCGTCTTCTTGTTTGCAGTCCCAAACATGCCTCAGTGCTGTGGAGGAATGGGAGGGTGAGCTAGTTTTGCTGGGTAGGCTGGAGAGGTTGTGATTTCTAATAGAGAGCTGAATAAAGAGTTGATTAGAGTGGCCTATTACTGGCTACCCAGTGAAGAAAAAGGAATACACTGATTCAAAGCTTGTTTTGAGGATGCCAACCAGGGGGTTGTGCTTTGAGGAGAAATGCTTACTTTCTCTTAATCAGCCTTCCCTCACCCCTTTGACTTGAGAGTGTGATGGAACTTGGGAGGACCGTGATAGCTTGGACTAGATGAACTGGGGCTAATGGAGTGAGCTCCATTTTGGAGTCATTTTATTGGATTAAAGTTTCCACTATTACTTACTTGCTATGTTGTCCTGTACTGGTTTCAAATTACCTTCTTTTTAGAGTTTGTTCATTGTAAAAAGTGGCTATTTTTTCGCAGGGTTTTTATGAATAGTAAATGGGATTATGAGGCATGTGTTAGGTTTCCAAAAATAAAAAAGAAATCATCAAAATAAGGGAATACTTTCCAGCATCCCAATAAGCAGTCAATTCTACCCTCGCTTCTCTGCCTAAAGCGCTTCTGATGGGTAACTCTAATTTACTAGAATGTAAGTCACTGAATTCAGGGACTTAAGTCTCTTTTGTGTACTGTTGAATCCTGAATATTGCCTGGTTCAGTATTTGATAAATTAATGAATTTTATCTTTGGGGGCCATCTGGGACCTGAGCTTCTATGAAAACTTTTTTTGGATATATTCAATCAAGTACTTTCTCTTTAGGAAGCATTATTTTATGTAAACAGCTTTTCATTTCTAGGTAGTCTTCTTAAAAAAAAAATAGCAGGCACCAGGAGAATCCTGATGTAGGTAAAAGAAATGTAGGCAGATTCAGAGAAGGATGTAAAATATGAAGATATTTCCTAGCATTTAGAAATCTGTCTTATTGTATTCAGTGAAACAGAATAAGTTTATACCTACTCACAAATTAAAACATTAGATTAAACTGGACTTTCTTTTAGAAAATGTATTTTCAGTTGGTTTTAAGGTAATACCTAAAAGTTAAGAGCGTACAACATTTCTTACTTAAGCCCTGTTAATCACTGTATTTATGTAATTTGATGCTGGGATGTTCAATTGTACTCTCAGAGATGGCTTAGTAGGAGCCCAGGACCTGGGAACTACAAAATCAATGAAGTTCTGTATCTTTACTAATATACAGTTTCCACCAACATTCTGTTAGCTCCAGCCTCACTAATTAAGCCACTCAACAGGGAGCTCCCAGTTTATGAATACTGGTATTTAAATAGACTCTATGTTACGTGCTGTTTTCTAAAATAGTGACAGGTATTTTTATTCCTTTTTTTTACCAAACTGGATTTTGAGGTATTGTTTGGTTGGTACCATGTATCATATCATATACAGATATCACATATCTGTCTGTATATAATGAACTATTTTGAAAATTAGAGAGATGATGTAATTAAGGATATATTGGAAGGTTAGAAAGCAAAATGTTCTGGTGTTTGCCCTGGCGGGTGTGGCTTGGTTGGAGCATTGTCCCATAGATCGGAAGGTTGTAGGTTCAATTCCAGTCAGGGAACATACCTAGGTTGCAGGTTTAATCCCTGGTTAGGGCGTGTACAGGAGGAAACTGATCAAAGTTTCTCACATCAATGTCTCTCTCTCTTTCTCTCTGTCTTCCTTTCTCTCTCTCTCAAATCAATAAACATATCCTTGGGTGAGGATTAAAAAAAAGTTCTAGTATTTTAGAAAATGCTTCACTCCAGTTTCCAAACATAGAATAAGTCAGCTTAATACCTTTGAAATAATATATATACCTATATATCTATAAATCTATATCTATATCTATATCTATATCTATATCTATATCTATATCTATATCATATCCATATCCATAACTATATCTATATCTATATCCATATCCATATCCATATCTATACCTATATCTATATCTATATCTATAATCTATACCTATACCTATATCTATATAATCATGATTTTTAGTATTTCATTAGTAATTTCTATAATGCTATTGATCTTGAGCAGCATGAACTTAATAAAAAATAAATATGTGATAAATACACATAAAACTTTTATTACTTAAAATGTACACAGGTGTTGACTTTTTCAAACCCTGTAAAGTGCAACATATAGTGCTCACTCGTCACCAGTTTGAAATAGAGGTGCTTTTAATCTAGACAGTCCATGTTCGAACTGTTTATCAATTTTTCACTTTAATTCACCTATTCCTTTAAATTAAATGAATAAATCATGTTACTTGAAATTACACTAAGCTTTGAATCTGATTGTTACAGTGACATAACCCTTTTTGTGTTTTAGGGTAATATTAACATCTTTTTTTTTTAAGGAAGGTTATCAATAAGGGATTATGTTCAGGAAATTTGAAAAAGTTTGTATGAAAATCCAAACAATAAATTTAATCATTCAGTTATTCAACGAATATTTATTTAGTGTCTATTATGTGCAAGGTACTATTCTAGATCAATGGTCCTCAACTGGAGGCATGTTGCCCCCTAGGGTTCAGTTGACAATATCTGGAGATATTTTTGATAGATCTGACTTGAGGTAGGGATGAAGAGATCACTGGCATCTAGTGGGTAGACAGGCCAGAGATGCTACTGAATATCCTACAATGCATAAGACACGCCCTTATAACAAAGAATTATTCAGTCCAAAAATCAGTAGTACTAAAGTTGAGAAAACCTATTCTAGATACTAGGGCAATATCAGTAAATAAAACAAAGTTCTTGCTGTCATGGAGTTTACATCCTCATCTGAGAAGGAAAAAATAGGGAAGGAAAATATAGTAAAGACTTGTTTTACAAATCTTAGTCATTTTAACAGAAATATCCCACCCAGCTCCCTGTGCAGCTGAACCTAGGTGGGCAGATTTTAACCAATTGAGACTCATTTGATTGTTTAGCCTCAGTTCTTAGTTTCATTTTGATATTCAAAACTAATACTTTTATTCTAGCTAGTGACTTCTTGCTAGAACAGTCACAATTCTCCTCAGGCTCATCTTTTCTTTTTTAAAAAAAAATGTTTTTATTGATTTAAGAGAGAGAAAGAGAGAGGGAGAGAGAGAGAGATGAAACATCAATGATGAGAGAAAATCATTGATCAGCTGCATCTTGCACACCCCCCACTGGGGACCAAGCCTGCAACCTGGGCATGTGCCCTGACTGGGAATTGAACCATGACCTCCTGGTTCAAAGGTGGATGCTCAACCACTGAGACACACCGACTGGGCCAAGCTTGTCTTTTCAATTGTATTAAGCATACCATATATTCTGGCTTTCCATGGAGGAATATAATTTCTGACTGTTGTGGTATATAAGTCTATCTTTCAGAGTGAAGAAAATATGAAATTTGGTTGGGGCCTGGGAGCTGTTCATTAGTTTTTATAGGATGCTGTTGAGATTCCATCAGATGAGTAGAATCATTTTTGGCAGATAACTTGTATTTGCTGTGTGAATTGGATATTACGAAGGAAGCCTTGATTTCTTTCTAAAAACAAAACAAAACAAGACGGATATAAGAATGGTGTGGATATTATATATGTATACATTTATATACATCTATACATATGTATACATATGTAACACATGTTATATAATCTTTTTCAGTTTAGTAAGTAATTTATATGTAGGCTTTATAATAAATGTGCTTTGATATTATCACCCTATTTTAGAAGAAGAAAATTAGACTCAAATGGGTAAGTGACTTGGGTCAGATTACTAATCTATTAAACAAAATAGGACTATAATAGATGGTTTAAGTGTATTTTAAAATTTACTTCTTGACCAGGATTCTTTGCTTTAAACTGTGCTAACTAATATGTAAGAAGGACAGTCACTTAGAAGCTCTCTTGCATAACTTACTCTTCTCTTATTATAACATTCAAGTAAATTAAAAGTAATTTAATGAAATTATAAAAGGGAAAAATTTCAAAGTCAACATGACATTCTCTGGATCCCAAAGAGTTTTTGCATTTTCCAAATATCTAGTTAACTGTCCAGAAGAAACTTGAAGCCTAATAGAATTTAGCAAGGATCAGAAGAATTATCATGCAATCTGTCTTATCGTATTCTGTAGCTTTCTTCTGAGTAAAGTGTTTAAAATGTTGCTGCTGAATGCCAGAGCTCTATTCTTTTGAGAGTTGCTGGGGCTGTCCTATAATTTCAAAGTTTTGATGAGTCTCCTGGAGTCGCTGGGAGTGTGTCCTTGCCCATCCCCAGCCTGTGCTGCCCTCTGAGCGTGTACAGCAGGTTGCATGCCAGCAGATGAAGCAGATGTTTGACCATACTGGAATGGAGCGCCTGCTGCATCAGGAGCTGGGGATTCCTCTTGACATCTGGACATGGCTGGGTCGGGATGCCTGCCTCAGACCAGGAGGCTGCAGGAGCCATGGGGCAGAGAGCATAGAGTCTTTGCTGCTCTTTAAGCGATTAGTGCACCGAAGCAGCAATAATGTTGAATTATCGCTTGGCTGCTTTCTTCTCAGGAATCTTGGGATAATAGGAGAGTCAGGAAGGAGCATTTACAGTAAAGTCATGTTCAGAGAGACAAGACTAATTATAGAGTATTAAAGAGCTTTATTTTAAACAATTTAATTTACAAATAACCCTGGACAGTGCATGAAACTTTTTAGAACCATAAACCCAGTGTCTTAAAGGGACTTTTTTCATTTAAAATGGTTAGTATAGAACCATTATTTTAGCAGTTTTCCAATTTTAGAGTTTGACCAAGTTGTGCTACTGAAGATACAGCATTCGCTAAAAAGAGAAAATATACTAATCCTTTAGCTGCTGGTAGAAAATTCTCTTAGTTGATGGGAAGGATGATTTTTAGGCAAGCAATGGACTGAATTCTGCACTGGCTTTCATAGTTGTTCTTTATCACACTGCAGACTGCTCTGTACTTGCTACCCAGAGATGAAATCATCTGTTACCCCAACTTCCTTTATGATATGTGTTGTCGAAGCACAATGGATGTGGAGATGGATAGTTTAAAATGTATGTTGTCACATTATGTTTTCCTTTTCTACTTTTTCATTAGTGAGACCTCTGTGCTCAAGAAGTCTTATAAACAGATTATGGCCATTTGTGTTCACAGTAATATATTGGAGAAGAGCGCTATGTTGCTCTCACTTAACCTCACATATTCTAAGGGGGTTATATTTAATTAACACTGGTGAGAGGCTGACCTGAGAGACTGTGGAAAGTGATTGAGCTGCATTTTCCAAGCTCTGGGAGAGAAATTTTTAAGAAAATTAGAAAGTACTATTTTCTGAAATTCTCTCTAACTAAGCTGTATTTCAATGGACCATTTAATGCTCAAATGGACAAAGGTATTACTTTAGTCATTGAATTGTATCAAACTCCTTCTCAGAGGCCCATTTTGAAAACTCTATAGGAAAAGTGATTTAGCATCACATTCTCAATGGATTATCACTCAGTCTGTTTAAAAAGAGAGTCCCCAAATAATGCATAAATCATTAGCGCAGACAGTACAGGTGAGAGTAAGAACAAGAGTGAGAAGCCTTGTGAGATAGTAGAGGCCTGGCTGTCACTTCTCTATCCATTTAGCAATAGTTTTAATAAAAAAGGGATTTCTTAGTTGCAGGACTAAATAGTCATATACAATTCACTTATGTCCAACCATACTACCTCTTCCACATTTTCTGATTATGAATCACTATCACCACATACAGATGTACCTCCCATGAAACAGGAAGATGCTGTGAACCATCAAGTAGTGATGGACAGCCATACATTAGAACAACGTGCTTACTTTTTATTCAGCAGCTAGCTGGCTCTCTGACATGTTTTTCATCTATATAATCGTGAATAGCTTGGAGGTTTCAAGAAAGCAGTGCTTGGTTCCAGAGGACTCCTTCAGTTAAAAGAGCTCTGGCCCTAGCCAGACTGGCTCAGTGGATAGAGTGTTGACCTGCGGACCAAAGGGTCCCAGGTTCGATTCTGGTCAAGGGTATGTACTCCTCCCTAGCCAAGGCCCTGGTCAGGCCTGTGCAGGAGGCAAGCAATCAATGTGTTTCTTTCACATCACTATTTCTCTCTGTCTTTCTCTCTCTCTTCCACTCTGAAAATCAATGGAAAAATATCCTTGGGTGGGGATTTAAAAAAAAAGAGCTCTGTGAAGTTGAGCTCATTTTCTCTGCACCTCAGTCTCCTCATCTGTGAAATGGAGATAACAGAACCTCCCATACTATGAATATTAAATGAGTATTGTAAGCAATTACCTAGCACAATGTTTGCTATATAGTCAATACTCTATAAACATCATTTCTGTCCACGTCCTTATCTCTCTTATTTATTCATTAATTTAACTGATATTTTTAAAACATGTGCTATATACTTTAGTACTCTACTAAGCAAGCAAGCTAAGCAAGTTCCTGCCTTTTTATAGTATTAGTCTAGAAAGGAAATGAATTAAATGAGCAATACTTCCAAGTGATAAGAACAGATAACATAAGGCTGGTCATCTATCTGCACTAATAAAAGAGAAAGATGCAAATTGACTGTACCTTTATGATAACCACCAGCCAATCAGGAGTGGGTATGCAAATTAACCCAACAAAGATGGCAGGTTGATTTGCATATGCAGGCGCCGAGTGGCCCGGGATGCTTGTGTCATCGCCATGGTGACAACACAGGTGTTCCGCTCAGCCCCAGCCGCTCCGGGCCTCTGGGCAGCATGGGAAGGTGGAAAGGTGGCTCCAGGCAGGAGCAAAGGCAGTGCTGGCAGCCAGGGGAAGGAAGGCCCATTCTTGCATGAATCTTCGTGCATCAGGCCTCTAGTATATATATAGAAGCCTAAGCGACTGGTGGATCGGTCGACCGGCCGACTGGCCGGTAGCTATGATGTGCAATGACCACCAGGGGGCAGATGCTCTGACGAGTAGCTATGACGCACACTGACGACTACCAGGGGGCAGATGCTCAACACAGGAGCTGCTGAGCTACGGTGACTTGGCAGCTGCGGTTCTCAGGTGCCGCACCCAGAACCAGAGAGGAGGGAGCCCGATTCCAGGTGCGTCACCCGAGAACCACCCTCTTGCAATACAGGACCCCTCAGGGGATGTTGGAGAGCCAGTTTTGGCCCGATCCCTGCAGGCCAGGCTGAGGCACCCCACCAATGCACAAATCCGTGCACTGGGCCTCTAGTTTATTATATGTGTGTAAAAATATACTCATTTACTGATTGATGAAGCTGGTTGTATATAGACTCTTTGAAATCTTCTTATCCAAATACAAATGCCTGATGACTGCTCCTGAGACACAGTGCAGTATTCTTTAGCAAGAAGTAATAACCAGACAGTGATTTAGGTACTTTAAACCGGACTTCCTACTAATCAAGAAAAGATACCACCACATTGAAAGAAAAGCCTTCACAAATAGACAATGAGATTGTGAAATTGAATGGACTTCTAGAGCTAAAAAGGCCCTCAGCATCCTTGAGGGTCAAATCCCAACCCTTCCACTGGTTCCATGAGTTTTAGAAAATTAATCATCCTATACCCAGATTCTAAATAATGGGATTAGGAGTAATACCCCCATAGGGCAATTGTAAGGAATAAATAAGATAATGCCTGTGAAAAGTGCTTTGTACACTGTCAAGTATTATGTGAATCATTTGATTTTTCAGTTGAAGAGACTGAGGCTCAGAGAAATGGATTAACTTAACCTTAGCCACAAAGCTTGTAAGTGGCCTGGGTTAGGATGTACAGAATTGTGAAGCAACAGTGTGAAGAACTAAATTTGATTGTGTCTCATAGATAAATTTTGGATGAATTGAACTGAATTAAAACATGGCCAAGAAGACAGTATATCTCATGCTTCTATCTATGAGCTTTTGTAGAGATATATCTTTTGAATTTGAATGAACCAACCTAATGAAAATTATCCTTTAAAAGAACAAAATAAGGCATATTAAAATATAAGACCATGTAACAGTGCTGGTAGTAGTGACAAGGCCAGAATATAAACTTATATTAATTTATATGATTAATTATTACATGAAAAAAGGACAAATTATTTCATTAGTTCAGTGACACATTAACTCCCTGAATATTTATTAAGTGCCTGCTGTGCAGTAAGCCCTCTCTTCTTGAACTTGATCCCTGCCCTCAGAGGGCCCACAGTCTAGTAAGCAATGTGATAATTGTTAAAAATAGTTGTGTTTCCAGAGTAAAAATTAAATGGGAGGAGGAAGTGTTAAGCTCTGCCTAAGGAAGTGTTGGTGATCTTCATGCGTGAGGTGATGTTAAAAATAGAATCTTTAAGTTTACAAGGTTTATGGGGAGAGGATGCAGAGTGGCCGAGATGCAGAGAAGAGGAAAAGCAATCCAGACAAAGGACACAGCTGGCCCACAGGTGTAAAGCAATAGGCAGTGTAGCACGTTCAGTAAACGCCAGTCCAGCACAGGCTGAGTGCACGAGAGCAGTAGTCGGTGAGATTAGAAAGGTAAGCAAAGGGTCAGATCACAGAGTGCCTTTTACACCATGCTTGGGAGTCTGCAATGCATGTGGTAGACATGATTTTACTCACACCATAAATGGCAAAGTGGTGTAAGGTACAGTGAACAACTTTATGATGTGATATTCCTCTATTAATTTGATCTCTAGTTTACATTTCCCATTACACTAGATTTAATAGCCAGGGAACTGTGTTTGGTGAGATTCATAGTCCCTTTAGTACAATGGCACGTGAAGCTGTACAAAGAGTGTAATGATACACACAGAATAAACAATACTCTTTAAAATGGAAGGAAAGCCAGGGTTCAACAATTTCTCTGGGAAATTTCAAGAAATCTTGTATTCTGCAGTTTGTACTGAACCCCATCATATTTAGCACATTGCTTCTCAGTGAATAGGCCTTGCTGCTGTATTTCAAACAAATGATGAGGCAAGGAGTAAAAATCTATAAAGAAAAGCTATGGTTCTTCTAATTGTTAATGCCTTGCAATTATGCCCCTTTCTGGAATAATAAAATGTTCCCTGGCAGAGGTCAGGATCTCTGCCACTGACTTATTAACAGATCCTCTTAACATCTGTCCTGCAGACTGTGCACTTTATTAGCAGACAAGAGACCCAACAGACTTAGCCTGCTGTGTCCCTTTTTCACATTCACACAGCTGTGGATTAACTCAGACTTTCCAGGAGAGGACCAACCAGAAGGGATAGTAATGTTGTTGGCTGATCCTAAAAAGATGGGAGAAAAGAGCAGAAACAAATGTTGCCCGAGTACAATTCAGTGTTTTTAGGGTGACAATTACCAGCCTGTTTGAAAAAGGAATAAAAGCAGCTATTTCACTAAAAAAGGAAAGTCTATTCATATCTGTGTGGGAACCTAATCAGGCTCTTGTTTCCAATGACGATGACTCCACAGTCGCACCAGGTCTGGGACAAGAATGCTCCTTTTGTACGCCGATAATGTGGAAACGATAAAATTTCCCTTAAGAGACATATGTGTTTACATCATGAGATGTGTTATTTGACAAAATGCTTTGTTCTCCTCATATTTTCCATGCAGAGTTTCATGCTGGGTTGTTTGGCTGGAAATCTTTGATTAACTAGAATTAGTAGCTGAAATAAAATAGACACTTTTGTTTTATGAGTCCTCTTGCTGAGCCATAAATTATAGTACAACATATAAGGAGTGACAGAAAGAAGTGCTGATTTGAACCTCTGACCCACGACAGGCACAAAAACATAAGATTATTCCTTTAAAGAGCTGCATAGCGACATAAATATTCCATGGTCCGCTCGGAATTATGCCCTCTAAACAAACTAAAGCTGTGATTTTACATCATGCAACGTGAATTTTCTAAGGGTGTTATAGTAGGCTTAGCGGAGATATTGAAATTCTGCACAAGCCCCCCTAAATGAGGACTTTGAATGCCTGAAGGTTTTTCTGTTGAACAATGGACAAAACAAAGTTTCTGTTCCCTAAGTGAATAGCCAAGGGCAGTTGCCCTCTTTCTAGAGAAGTGGCACATTTTATGAATCGCACAGCTTTCTCAAAGCCACATCAGGTCGTAGTGTGAACGCCTTAGTTCTGTGGGGCACAGCCTTAGAGCATTATCCCAAAGGAGAGGGCTGGGAGGGGGAGACATTACTAAAAGCAAAACAGAAACTATTAGCTTAACCATGAAACGTTTCAGGGGATCGGTGTCTATTCTGCTCAGGATTTTTTTATTGTTGTTAAATAATTTTATAGGATTATTTTTAAACTTCTAGTAAACATAGGATATCTTTCTGGGCTTTCCTGTAAGCAAGGCCTACCTCACTGTCCTCAGTCAAACTAATTATGATGTTTGTGTTAACCAGCCACTTCCACAGGATAGACATATATAAAGCCATCACATTGTACACCTTAAACTCACAGTTTTGTCCATTATCTACCTATATAAAAGTCTAAGTGACCATTGCTACCGAATGGATGACCGAACAGGCTGCGTGGGGTGACCAGGCCGGCAGGGGGGTTAGTGAGGAGCGACCAAATGACCAAGCAGCAGGCTGCGGGGGTGACCAGGCCAGCAGGGGGAGCAGTTGGGGGCAAACAGGCTGGTGGGGGGGCAGTTGGAGGCGATCAGGCCTGCAGGCAGAGGTGGTTAGGGGTGATCAGGTTCGCAGGGAGGGCAGTTAGGAGCGATCAGGCAAGCAGGCAGGTGAGCGGTTAGGAGCCAGCGGTCCAGGATTGTGAGAGGGATGTTTGATTGGGCCTAAACTGGCAGTCAATCCCTTGGATCGGGCCTAAACCGGCAGTAGGACATCCCCCAAGGGGTCCCGGATTGAAGAGGGTGCAGGCTGGGCTGAGTGGACCCTCCCCCCATGCACGTATTTCATGCACCGGGCCTCTAGTATCTCAATAAAGCTGGAAACAAACAGCTAAGTGTGCCTGGTGATGCTGTTTCACAGTAATTTATAAATGCTTCCTTTACCGCTCATCATATTGAGTCTTTCTCCCTCTCCTTCCTGTTCTTGCTATGAGCTCCTGAAAGACAGCATTACTAGTATTCTTCATCTTTGTTTCCCTAATTTTTGATAAAGTAAATCAAAATTCCAAATGTTTTTCTGAGTAAGATTTTCAGAGTAACATCTCTGAAAAAGAATATACTGATAAGAATAAGAATAAGAGCCTGCAAGTATTGAGTCTCTAGTGTTACCTCTTCTTAGTATGTTATGTGCATTAATTTACTCCATACAGCAGTCTTTTGGAGTAGGTACTGTTATTTTTGCCCATTTTAAAGATGGGGAGATTTAAGGCCCACAGAGATGAAATAACTTACAGAGATCACAGGAAACGGGTTATTTCTGGCTAGAGTGTGTACTCCCAGTCACTGAGCTACACTGCTTCTCAGAGCAGCATGTAAACCCTATTTTCCCAACTTCCTTCTTCAGTCCTTTATGTTAACCATTACCTGCTTCATCAGCTACAAGGAGTTGTCAAGGAGGATTATTGAGATATCTATCAGAATCATATCTAGTGACAATAAAGCACCATGTATGCTTATTACACACTATTTGAATAACTTTTACTATGGCTGCTATGTGTAAGATATCATTCCTTTCTGCTAATTAGGGAGGAAGCCGTGGGTATTACTGTAAAATACAGATGGTGTATTTACATACTGTAAAATATGCTGAAGTTCTCCAATTGGCAATACTGATCATTTGCAGTTTAAAAAATGACAGTTAGTAGAGGTGGCTCTGAAGTAGGGGAAAACATTTTTTCAAAATAATAATAAAAAAAGCAAATAGAAGAGGATGTTATACATTATTTCTTGCTTATTTTACTTGAACACTTAAAAGTTAATTCAAAATACATCCTTACCTCTGTCAATATTGATTAGAAGTGCACAGTTCATATTGATATGATCAATATGGAATTTATGTTTAATAGATCTGTACATTCCCTCATAGGTATGAATTTGGTTCATTCGCATGATTTTGGTGTTCATGAATTCAAAGTCCCTGAAAAATTAAAAACCAAATTCAGTTTAAAAACAGTAAAATCATTTCCATATAATAACATGTTTACTTCCAACCAGCAACATTTGTTCTATTGATTAAAGTTTTAAAAATAGCATTTGGAAAATATACTTCCATGCAATTTTGTTTTCCCAAATGTATATATTTTTTAACAATTTAAGTAAAAACTTTTTTTATTGCATGCTTACCCATATTTGTCTTCATTCTGTGTTGTTTGAGAGGCTTTATTATGGATGGAAATTGAAGGGCATTGAAGCTGGGCAGTTGTAGAATATTTCTCAAGCAATAGCATCTGTTTTTTTGGCAGTCACTGAGGGCCAAGGCAAAGCAGCCCTGGCATATCTCCAGATTTTCCTGTGGGTACTGCTGAGGGATTTCCAGGTCTGCCATGTTGTTATAATTGTGTTTCCTAGAAACTCAGAATATAATTCAAAGTCTGTTAGATACTACATAAGGTCTACATGATCTGGCCCCTTGTTATCTTTTTGACACCTGACCTATTATATTACCCTTCGCCCAGCTAACTCTGCTCCAGCCACACTGGCCTTCTTGCTATTCCTCAGACATTACAAGCACAAGCACACCTTTGCCTCAGGACATTCACCTATCTTTTGCCTCTGCCTGGGATGCTATCCCCACATAATGACATGGTTTATTCCTCCCCGTCTTTCAGGTCTCTACTCAATTGTCCCCTTCTTTTCATTTTCCTGATTTCCCCTATATTTAAAAATCCCCTCTCCCCCATATTCATATGCCTGGTCATGTTATATTTCATAGCACATATCACCACCAGAATTACATATTTATGTGCTTATTTATTTGTCCTCTGTTCCCCCCTCCCTTCCCCAACGTTTTCTAATTGCTCACTTCTCTTTTCCCAAATAGTACCTGGCCCATAGTGGCCACTCAGTTAATAATTTTTCAATGAACCTGAATCAAAATTCATCTTTTGTTTGCACGGTAACAATGCTTTTAAATATTTGGAACCAGTTCTACATTCATGTATTAAAAGTAATTGATTGGCCCAGCCAGCATGTCTCAGTTGTTGAGCATCAACCTATGAACCTGAAGGTCATGATTCAATTCCATGGTCAGGGCACAAGCCCCGGTTGCCGGCTTGATCCCCAGTAAGGGGCATGCAGGAGGCAGCCAATCAATGATTCCCTCTTATCATTGATGCTTCTCTCTCCCTCTCTCCCTCTCCCTTCCTCTCTGAAATCAATAAAAATATATTTAAAAACAAAAAATAATTGATTAAACTCAGCACATGTCCTCAATATATATACCCATTGAAAATTTCTCTGCAGCTTAGTTTATGGGAAATCATGCTTAGATTTCAAATTCAACTTCTTTGGTGAGTTTGTGTATCTTATTGATAGAGTGAAGATGCACTAGTTTAAGGTTCCCTTGATGAGCTGGGCTTTGTGCCTAGAGAGTTAAAGGGCGTTACAAATGTGAGCTGCACCACTTGGAGCACATTCCCAGAGCTGGGCCTCTTCAGCTTTGCCTGCCTGGCTCTTGGAAACAGAAGGAAAACAGTCAGATTCATTCCCCCAGTGCCAATTTCCAACTGCCCTCATTATCAGATCTTCCAATATCTTCCTTCAAGAACCAATTTACTAATTGTTTTAATACTGAACTTTTTTGTTCTGTACATAAAACATGTATTTACATATTTTATTTAGCAACTTAAAATAAAGATACTTGGAAGAAGCAGAAAGAGATTGAGTTTTCTTGTTAAAACTATTGGGGACCAGCTGGTGGGGCTCAGAGGTTGAGCGTTGCCCTATGAACTAGGAGGTCATGGTTCCATTCTTGGTCAGGGCACATGCATGGGTTGTGGGCTCCATCCCCAGTAGGGGCTGTGCAGGAGGCAGCCAATCAGTGATTGTCTCTCATCATTGATGTTTCTCTCTCTCTTTCCCTCTCCCTTTCTCTTTGATATCAATAAAAATATATTTAAAAAAAACTATTGGGGGCTGTGTTTATTCTTAGTGAATTGTACTGTGCAACTATGTTCCATAAGGAAAAGCTCTTATGAGTGCATTCCAATATAATAGGTGCAGTCCAAGAATGAATTCTGACTCTTATTTTTTTATAGCAGATGACTAGGTGCTCTGTTACCTAATGGACTCCATGTTGTTTTTATTTTTGTTTTTTAATTTCCTTCTTGTAAGGGTAAGACCTTGACCTGAGCCTCTCTCCTATCCTCTCTCTCTATTTCTTCTATATAACTTCTCCTCTCCTCTGTACCCCACATATTTTCTCCACTCCCCCATGCCATTAGCCCGAGTTATGTCAGAGGAGCAAGCTTCTTTGTGCTTGGGAAAATAGGCAAGAGGATCTCTAGCCAGGAAAACTCTTTTCAATTCATTTTTCTTTACTTGACATTCTTAAGCCTGCTGCAGGGGATAATGAAATGAATTAAACAGGTCCTGGCTCTCCAGTGGCTTATAGTCAATGTGTGTCCATTTTTCCTTTGGCTGTTGTAGAAAGGCAAATGGCAGAAATCTCAAAGGAGGTGAAATAGGTCTGCTCTCACCTGAGACAAATTTTTGGCCCTTCATGTGTATTTGCATAAACTTTAATTTTAAAAATCTAAAACACCTTAACGTGATTATAATTACCTTAACCTAATTACTATGGTTACATTTTAAAATGTGCACATTTTAAAACAAATATTAAAATAAAATTCTAAAATGTAAATTATTCTCGGGTGCCCAATGATTACTTTTCAAGTACATATCAGATAAAATTTTCTTTTAAATCCTAGGGTAGAAAAACATCCCCCCCTTTTTTTTGCAGCTCAACCCAAAAGCTCTGATAGAATGTACAGATTCTATTTGCATCACTTCCCTAAGAGAACAGAAGACGGATAAATGAATCCATGTGAATACTGGATGGGGAAATAGGGAGCCTGGGTTCTAGATGTTATTCTACCTATTGCTCACCAATTGGTATTCTTATGCAAATACTCCCCCCCCCCCCCCATTTGAGTTTTCTTCACCTGTAAAGCCAAGGGATTGGATTAAATGATGTTTGCAATTCTTTCTTCTGTTGACATTGTGTTATCTGATGCTTCTTGCAAGAAAATCAGTGCATTGCATGATGAACCCACATGCCTGTAGATTCAAGGAGAAGAAACAAAGAAAGATGACCTCCAGTGCTGGGGTTTCTTTTGGAGAGGGTGTGAGAAAAGGTAAACGAAGAATAAGTGTAGGCAGAAATGAGAGCAATTTCAAGCAGATAGAGACAAGGATGATGAAGAAGGGGTTTTAATGGTCAGTGTTAAAAGAGCATCTATTAAATGTTAGTCATTATGTTAGGTGCTAGAGACATAAAACAAATAAGATTCAGTCTTCACCTTAAGGGACTTGTAGTTTGGTGGTAGAGAAAGACATGAATAAAAGAAAAGACATTTTATGAGTACACAGAGATAGAGGATGTGAAATGGTAGGAACACAAGGCAATGGTCAGGTAAGGCTTAAAGAAGAAAGTGATTTTTAAGTTGAGACTCAAAAGATGAGTAGAATTACGACAAATCAGAGGGATTAATAAGAAAGGAGAAATAATATGGCAATAGAAAAATATACAGAAGGGGCAAGGAGATTGACTTGGCAATTAACCCAATATATGAAAGGTGGGTGTGGTGGTTCTTCCCCCGTTCCTTCTCCCACCTCCTATCTACAGCCAATTTTCTTCAGTGTCAAATATTAAGGGTAGAGCTAAACAAGTACCTTCTATGCTGAAAACAAGGACTTCAGTTCTTTCCTTCCATAAAACCGCAGCTATGTTTCCTGGATCATTTGTTGACATTGGAGGTTTATGAGAAGTAAAAGTATTTGTGATCTCTTTCAAATTATTTGTAAGCTCTCTCCCCCACCCCTCCTTCAGTCTGTAATGACTTGTTACTGACACACTTTCTTTCCTGTGCTGAACAAGCACTAAATCAGGCTGCTTAATTACCTCTGTCTTCGTTCCACCTCCTCACAGCCGAGCCTGTCCAGCTTTGCAGCAGCCTTGCCTGGTAGGCAGAGGAATGGTTGTCTGCATTGTTTTGAGAAGGATCTCTCTGGAGAACTGAGCCAGGCGTGGGGCCTAGTGTTAGCATCAATCAAGTAAATAATGACATTTTCTTAAGGATACCCCCAACCTTACCCTGCTTGTTTCTTTCAAGTAGGGTTCCCCTGAGTAGAGTCGGATACACAAGAACAGAATCTGAGTTAGCCTGGGCTAAGCCTGGGATTCCCAGACAATGTGTGGAACCCCAGGAAATGGGGTGAATATGATGGTAAGAGTTGAAATTTCAGTCGTGTCTGTGAATCTCTTCTTATAGAAAGGCATTTCCCTTCTCTTCCTTTCCTTATTATCCACCAATTGGCACATTGCATTTGAAGGAGAATTTTTTTTTCTTTGGGCCAGATTCTGACAGGTCACTTAAAAATGCCCTTTCTAATTGAAATGATAAAACACAGGAGAATTTACTCCAAAGAGAACCAGTGTGTGAAGTTGTGCCTGCTTTCTTTACTGTTGGTTTCTGTATACTGGAGCATCCTGGTGCCAGTTTAAAGCCCCTGTTAGTGTCCATTTTATCAAATTCTCCTATTTCTACCCATACTCTGCATGGTTCTTTTTACTTTATCAGTCTATTAAAACATGTGTCACTAGGGTATTTCAGGTGTCTTATGTTATGGCTTAGAGATTGGTTGGAGAAGGGAGTTGTTTGGATCAAAATTATGCCCCTTGCTCCTTCCAGGTGCTGGTGGTCTCCATCTGAGGACTGTGAAATGCCATTTTAGAAGAAGTAGCTGTAAGACATCTGGAATTATAGTTTGCTATTTGAGAGCTCAGAACAGCAGCAAATTCAGAGTCTCTCTTCTCCTTGGACAATGACCCCTGTCTTGTGGCTAGGGACAGGAAATGGGTTTCATTGTGATTCACTGTATAGTTTATTTAAAATAATTTAATTTTAACCCAAAAAAGCAGAAAGTACATGGGCTTAAAAGTGACATTGACTCTAAAATGAGTAATCCTATCTTATATAATACTTTTGAAGTTTAAATAATAAATGGAAAATGCCTAGCACAGTACCTAGGTTAGTGCTCTGTATGTTTGTTGAATTAACACATGAATGAATGGGGGTGTTGTCCCATGACTGCATGACCCATTAAGTGGTTATGTGAAAACCATGTAATTATGAGAAAAAAGGCCTTGAACGCCCCCCCCCCCCCCCGCACTCTCCATTGGAGATATTACATGATTTTATCATAGAAAGCAGATATATATATATATATATATATATATATATATATATATATATATATTTCACATTAGGGTAAATATCAGGCACATTGTGACACCACCCATTATAATTTGACATGAATTTTTCTGTTTTGGGGGCAAAGTATGCCTCTCTTCCCAAATACAATAGTGTTATAAAATGACTCTGACACAATACATTTCTTAGGTCCGGGCCATAGACCAGTGTGCATACTCGAAGACACTCAAGAATTTTACCATAAGGCTGAGTTTGGTTGGTAAGACCTACTGTTTTGTGTTGAATCTAAGCAGGCTTAGTTATTTTAGTGTCACTAGGATCCAAATGCAAGATAGGTTGTCCTTTAAGGCTAGTCTCAGGACAAAAACTCTATAATTACTATTGGAGGTATATATTTGTGGATTTGTGAGATCTTCATCAAATTTAATTAAAAGATCGGTCAATGAGTTAGCGGTAAATCATAGAAAAACTTTGTTGTGTCTTGGTTTCAGTTCATTCCTCTTTGTAGATACTTCTATTTGGGGGATAAGGTCTGAAATTATTAATGTGGCCTCTCAGGCCCTACTTCTCTCCAGCCTCTTCTCATCCCACTCCGCATTCACGCGACAATCTTGCTACATTGGCCTTTTTAAAGTTCCCTGAAAATGTTGCCTTCTTTCCTACCTCAGAGCCATAATAATTGATGTTTCTTCTTTCTGAAATGTTCATTATCAACCTTTCCACCTGGATAATTCTTACTTAAAATGTTACTTCCTTAGAGAAGCTATTCTGATCCTCCAGACTCTGCTAAATACCCTTATTAGATGGTCTCTTGACATTCTGTATTTTCCTTTCTCAGCACTTATCTTAACCATAATTTACAGTTACTGTCTAAGCATTTATTTAATATGTTTCTCTTTCTAGCTTCATCAAGGTAGGGATTATTTTTCGAGTTGCTTGTTGCGGTACCTCTAGTTTTTAGCACAGTGTTTAGTTAATAGTGAGCAGGTAATAAAGATCCATCATTGAACACATTCATCAATGCTGCAAACGTGCTTGAAAGGTGCAAAGGTTGCTTCATCATATATCCATTTGTACTTTTAATGATAACATTGGAGTGAGTGAGTCCTAAGCACTTACACAATCTCGGGCATGCTGCTTCTGCTCTCTAGACCTCAGCTCATCAGTAGAATGGGGAGGTCAGACTCGGCTAAATGATATGTTAAAGTCCTTTCAGTTTTAGATGCCAAATATGTCAATGCTCAGCTTACCAAAATTTCAATGCTGACTACTTTATTAAAAATGAACTCATAAAATAGGTGGAATATTTTTAGCTGTAAAATAGTAAAAGCATTTGTAAAAGTGCTCCTCTAAAATGTGAGTGATTTTATAATTTTGAAAAATATTTAGCTAGACTTATTTTAACATTTCTGTGCACTGCATTTATTTTACATATGTGGAAAAAGAAACAATTCAGTATCCCAAACAGTCACTGAGCATTTCTCAAAATTGAAATGGAATAATCCATATTTATAAAAACACTCTTCACCAAATGTTAAATGTTTGTGAACTTTGGCTAAGCCTGTTAGAAGCTTTACTACATTGTTGATTTTTTAAAAAACCTCAACTGTATTTGGAAATGAATATTCATTATTATCATCATTATGACCGATAACTATGATCTAAGAATCCTATGTTATAAACTCTTACGTGATAGTTAATCAGAGTTTAACCTTCTCCCTATGTAAACATTTGGTCTGTAAAGCAGTGATCTAGCTAAAATTATTTATTTGAATAAATAATATTTTATCTTCTTTCAAAAAAAGATACAGTAGCATTTAGAGAAATGTTTAAATTTATAAGTAACTGGGCTGAGAAGAAAACTTGGTGCTGCTCCATAGTTACTGCTCGAGCAGTATAATTGTGTTAGAAAAGTTTGACAATTATTGAGCAGCTATCTACCTGACATTTTAACAAACAACTTTACATGAATCTTTTCTCGTGAAACAATATAATTTAATTTGCACTGAATTTATTTTCCTTTTTTTAAACTCAACATCATAAAACTATTCATTACATACATAGTAAATATAATCATATGCCATTTCTGTTGCCTCAGCTATAGAAAGAGAATATTTCACCTTCCTAACATCCAGTGGTTTTACATACTGTTAGTTAATTCAGAAAATATTGATTTGTTATCATTTATTTGCAAGGCATTGTTCTTGATGCTTGGCATCTATAATAATAAAAGCGTAATATGCTAATTAGACCGGACAGCTGAATGACCTTCCGGACGTCCTTCCAGACTACCTTCCTGATGAAGTCAGGGCTGCGAGGGCTTTGCATGAATTTTGTGCATCGGGCCTCTAGTTAAAACATAATTAGATTGATCAGGACTTCAATAAGCTAACAGTGTATCAAAGATGATAAGACATGTGCATAACTAAACAGAAGGTTAAAAATTGTGATAAGCATCACAAGGAAGGTGCAAGCTAGGCATTAAGGATCCATAGCTTACATCTCCTATACAACTTTATGTTTGTTCCAAGACTTTGCATCTTCCTTAGTGCCTAACACAGAGCCCTGAATATAAAACATATGCAATTGATGTTAGCTTAACAGGTGAGCTGTGAAACTATTTTTTAAACCTATATCTGTTTGACAAACAGGATTCTTTTTATCAAAGTCAAACATAAAGTCTTCAATCTGAAAAGCATGATACTTGACTTTCTTCTGATCTTGTGAATTACTGAGGTAAAATGAAGGCATAAATGATGTCTAAGGACTCTTGCCTCCCTAAGATTTCATGACCCTTTAATACTCGATAGTCAGGCATACTGGTCATGATCCCAGCTACTGTACAGTCAACACTTTTTTAGTTCTCCACCATCTCCACTTCAGTACAGAACTTTTCTACACTGGCTTACACCAAGCAGAAAATTTTCCGGAAGATTCACTTGCCCCCCTTTGAAGACATCTGGCTGAATTTCAAAGGAAAAGGATACAACAGGATAAGAAGGAAACAAAAAAGACAGTCCTCTTTACTCCTCTAAGTTTTAGCAGTTTGACTGACTCTTTCTTGTGAATTTTTCTTGCCACTGAGTCATTGCACACACAGAATTATGAAGCTTTAATTTCTTTAGAGGCTTGTTATATTAGAAAAATTGTTCCAAAGAAAGCAACAATCATGACATAAGCACATCTGGCTCTGGAAAATTATTCTTTATTAAGCTTTCATTTAATTACATGTGCTGAAAGGTCTGTTTTTGATTACTGTAATTTTTTTTATTTGTCCATCTGAATGGTAGTAATACTGGAAATTACATACAAACCACCTGTTTTTTCTCCCCTACTAATGTAGCAAAGTTTGAGCTATTTTCTTTGTGGTTACTGAAACTAGGAAGTTTTCTACTAATTATGATATAATATGCCTATTAAGGTAACGGCTTATTCTTGATAAGAAGAAAAGAAAATATTTAAATGGCGTTTTCAAGCATGAAATAGTGGCAAGATTGAGGTATCTAAATTCTGGTCGACTAGCAGTTCAACTAGTTAATGTGTCACCAGTTTCATCCAAAACCTAATAAATTGGCAGTTAAGTGTTTAACGTCCTGTGCTACAAGAAAGAAGTTTGACTTTTATTTTTTTACTATTATTTTTTCACAAATCTGGCTGTATTTTCCTTAGGACCATGGTATACACTGCCTAGAAATAAGACCCTGAGGAAAGAGCGATGTTCATTGGGCCTCAGGGATCTTGAGGGCAGCACTTTTATCCTTCAGAGAGATCAGCGGTCCCAGAGAAGCATGGTCAGTACCGAATGAGAACAATGTTCTTGTAGGAAATCCCTAGGAAAGCTCAGATCAGTTTCTTAGTTCATGAATGTTAAAATTACAAGAATGGACACACTGACTTTTAAAGAACTTTTAGTAAAGATTTTAGACACTAGAAAGAATCTTTGAGACCATTTAGTCAAATTCCTTTTTGGGCAATTGAAGAGAATGAGTTCTGGAGTGATCAAGTCCTTTGTTTAGGGACATAAAGTTATTGCTGGAAGGACCAGGGACAGGACAATGACTCCCATACCAGTACTTGTTTTTTTGTTTTGTTTTGTTTTTTGTTTGTTTGTTTTCTGTTACATTATTTGATCTCTCTTATTTTCCTCTTTAAAAAATAGTGAAAGAGAAATTGCAAAGCTGTCAGAGAAATAGTTATCTAACAATACGGTAAGTTTTTTTGAAACTCCATTTCAGCTGCATTTAAAGAGATAATGTTTGTCTTCCCTGTTTTGCAGCAGCTCTATGCCGCTCAGCTGGCCAGCATGCAGGTGTCACCTGGAGCAAAGATGCCATCAACTCCACAGCCACCAAACACAGCAGGGGCAGTCTCACCTACTGGGATAAAAAATGAAAAGAGAGGGACCAGCCCTGTAACTCAAGTTAAGGTACTTGCATTGCAGGATTGTGGAAACAGTTTGGAAAATAGCTTCACAAAAAAGGTAGTGAACCAGGCTGTGCTGGGAATAAACAGCAGGAAGCAGAGCAACATAAAGGATCCCCAAATGCTCCTCTTTATGGTGAATTTCATGATTGAGCACTGAGAAACAGGTGTTTCCCGTTTGATAACAATAGTGCCATATTGTGAGATCTTTACCTAAAAACGCAAACTCACTTCTCAAGAGTTTTCCCCCTTTGGACTCTAGCTTTTATTTTTTAATGTTCACTGGCATGAATGGCCATGGTTTTATTACCAGTGTTTGTCATAGACTTGTGACATTTCTCTCTAAGTTTCTTAAACAGGTGGGGAGCCAATTTATACTACTAGAGAAGGAGGATCTCCAAACTTTAGATTTAAAAAGGGAAACAAAAAAAAGAGCCTAATGCTGGGCTTTCTGTGGTTTTCTGATAAAGGTTTCCCCTTCAAAAATAGAAAGGTGGGCTCTGAAGAATGAGGGGTAGCATTGCATAATCATGTCTGATGCCATATAGGTTGTGATAAGATAAACAGGCTCTCCCAAGGTATGGCTAGGACATTAATAGATACCTTTCCTCACTGATTTCAGTGCCTAAGAATGGGGCGGCCAGGAGGGACTTGGTGATTAAGGGAAGTTGATGATCCATTCCAACTTTGTGCTGCAGCTGGTACCTATAGGTGGTACTGGTTGGTTTTTATGATTGCCTTTCCTTCCTATATTGAATTAACAAATTCAAACAATTCAGAAAAACAATTGTTTTATATAATTGACTTATCTACTTAGAGGAGTATGCTAAGCACAGATGTATGATTGTAATGTGCCCAAAGTACTTCATTGGGGAGAAAACTTGCAATGATTAAATCTTCACATGGAAAATATCTAAAACTCAACAAAAAAGCATTGAATGCTACAGACTCACTGAAATCATTTTATTTTCTAATATTTGCAGACAGAAATGTTGAGATTTCAGAAAGGACTTTATAGAAATGGATCCTAATACCAAAGATAAGAAAAGTAAACATCATTAAGAGAGATAGTCTGGCTGTGCCACACCTAAAGGAATTAATTTAATGCCACCCATGTTTTTAGATTCTCCAAAGAACTAGATGGACATTTATGCTTTGTTGTTAGAAATATTGAAATATGAAAATACGCTGTTTACATTTATTAAGGTAGCATAACTATGGTAACACACTTTTTATATTCCAACAGTTTCTATTTCTGAATAAGAGTCAGAACTCTACAACTCAAACCAAGGCACTTTGTTTAATTATGGTTGTTAGAGTATGAGCATATCAAACATCAGTGATTTGAGGTATTGAGTATTAGCTATTTTAACATGAAAAAGTCATTTTATAAGTGAATTGGCCAAATGGAACTGCACCAAACCAAGCCTTTACTGGATGAGTAAAATGTTCCCTGGTTAAATTTAAGTTTATATCTGCTTTCACCATTCCAGCTTCGTGGGCCAACTGAATTTTATTACTCACTTGACCACATGCAAATTCTTAGGGAGTTCTCTATATAATTTGACCTGACTATATTTTATGTTAATAACAAAGGAAGTATTCCTTATATGTATGAGATTGTTTATTGTATGTGTGGGTAAAAATATATAGGCCAAAACATAAAACAAATGTTTTAAATTTTAAAAATAGCTCCTATCTATTATTGAAGAAGTTCTGAGAACAATCTTGTAATCTTCTAATTGAAAGAATTATGGTCACTAAAATATCTCATGTTTTTGTTTGTGTCATTGCTTTCTTTGTGTATATAACATGTCTACATCACAAAAGGCTAGTTCTCTGAAGGTAACAAAAATAGACACAAATGGTTTTATGTACCTTCTTTCCCCCAGAATTTTTATTCACTATAATTCTCAACATCAGAAGTCAGAATGCTTCTGTCTAAATATCAGTTCAATCATTTTTACCAGTCGTGTCACGGGCAAGTTACTTAAACTTCCTTAGACTTAATGTTCTCCATAAAATGAAAGATACTATTATTATGGATCTTAAATGCGAGAATACATCCTCTAGCATGTAGTGAGTATTGCAAAATGTTAATGTAGTGGTGATGAGGCTGTTAATGATGATCTGATAGAAATAAAGAAGATGGTGGTGGTGGTAGTAGGGCTTGTGATTGAAATTTCTAGGTGTATACCGAGAGATACTAATGAACTACCTGGAGGATTAACATTTTCAACTATGATGGAGGAACAGGGACCAGATATACTGTACCAGGTTAAACGACTGAAACTCAGGAAAAAATCTATAAAACAATGGTTTTCATATATTTACAATAGGAGTATAGGACAGTGATCCCTGACTAAAAAGAAACAAGTGAGACAAAGACCGTAGTTGTTTCAGCTTACTATCTAGAGCAGCATTCTCAACCTGTGGGTCGCGACCCCTTTGGGGGGTCGAATGACCCTTTCACAGGGGTCGCCTAAGACCATCGGAAAACACATATATAATTACATATTGTTTTTGTGATTAATCACTATGCTTTAATTTATAACAATGAAATTGGGTGTCACCACAACATGAGGAACTGTATTAAAGGGTCGCGGCATTAGGAAGGTTGAGAACCACTGATCTAGAGGGAATTGCCAGGCAATAGTGCAGGGAGGAGTACACATGAAGTTTGGCAGCCTCCCTTAGTAAAGAGATAGAGTTCATAGTTTAGGGATACTAAGGTGGATGGAATTAGTGAAGTGGGGTGCCAGTGAGGATAGTGCTGCACACAGAGAGTGCATTGAAGATCTATGGAAGGTTCCCCAAATTTAGCTGAGTATTGATTAGCATATGCATATGAGGAAACTATCTAACAACAGGGAAGATCAGATTAGCAGACAAAACAGTTGTAAGATTCACAAAGGACTAAGGATGGTTTGAATTCCCATTAGCCAGAGCAGAAAGTTCTCCTGATAGATGGCATATCCAGTAGAATCCCCAGAAGGGTGTGACCTCAGTAGTGGGGCCAAATTATCCCTAGATTAAAAGCAGCTCTGGACCTGCCTAACAGCACTTTAAAGTGTGTCCAGAAAGGATTAAATTGTCCTGCACCTTAGCACTAAGTTCACAGATACTTAGAGGGATATACAAACTCTGACACCCAATGTAAAGTTCACAATGTGTAGTGTCCACTCAATAATTATCAGGCTTTTGTAGAGGTTAGAAAATCTGAACAATAATGAGGGGAAAACTCAGTCACTAGAACCAAACCCCCAAAATGATACATATCATTGAATTAGCAGATAAAACAGTAAACACAGCTATTATAAGAGACAAGTATAGCCAAGTGAGGAATTAGGCAAATCTGCTTCCCCCCAAACACCCACAGAGTTTCTGTCAGGCCAGGACCAGCTGTGAGGACCAGTAGCAGGTCTGACAGGGTAGAAAGAGATACATGATTGGGAGCTGATAGGTGCTTCCTGTGCCCAGTGGCATTGTTTGTGCAAGTGCCAATTATTAAATTATAAAGATAAATAAATTGGAGTATATTCAAAGCTGAATAAAACCAGATGTTATAAACTCCATATGTTCAAGAAGTTAGGGAAAAACATAAGAGTTATAAGGCAAGACATGGACGACCTAAATTGAATGTCTAGAGATGAAAAAAAATCAACACTGTTTGAAAAGTACACTTACTGGATTAGTATTGATTGAGATTAGCAACAAACTAGACATTACAGAAGAAAAGATTAGGGAACTTGATTACATGACAATGAGACTATCCAAAATTAAATACAGAGAAAAAAGACAGTGCTATGGGACATCAAATGACCTGATATATGCAACTAAAACCCCAGAAGGAGAATGAAGGAACAGAAAACTATATTTAAGAAGAAATTGCTGATAATTTTTCAAATTTGAAGAAAACTCTGACCTTAGATATCTAAGAAGCTGAGTGAACCTAGCATCTGAATCACTATTATTTAGATATGAATAAAGGAACTGACTAGTCTAAATATCCTTTGAGTTTAGAACAAAAGGAAGTAAATTATAATTAAGCATAATGGATAATTTTGACATTCACAAAGGATGTAATTGTTACCTAAGAACCTATCCTATGTCTAGATGTAAATAAAAGAACATTGCAGCATGGATGTGTCTGATTACCTATTTCCTACCATGACAAAAACAGAACAAAACAAGAGCAAAAACCCTGTAGGACATCCCTACATTATCAAATGACTTACAGTGGGGCCTTGACTTATGAGTTTAATTTGTTCCGTGATGGAGCTTGTAACTCAAGTTACTCGTATGTCAAATCATAAAGTGAATGAGTGAGACACGTGATGTTGGGCTGATGTTGTGGCGTTCACTGTGACGTTCGCTGCGCCAACTAGCGGTGGGGTATCTGAAGCTGGCTAGTAACCCGAATTTTAGCTCACAACTCAAAGCAAAAAATCGGCCGAAAGACGGCTCATATCTCAAAAAACTCGTTAGTCGGGACACTCGTAAGTCACTGTATTGTCTCTGATAGTATAGTAGTAAAGGGACCTGGGATTTGGAGTCCAATAAACTAGAATTCAGATTTTGTCCTTCCACGTAGAGCTTTGGACAGTGCTTTTATCACTCTGACTCAGCTTCCTTTGTGAAGTTAGAATAATACTGCTCAACCTCATAGTTTATTGAATGTGACATAAGCTAATATGTGTGAAAATGTCTAGCACAGTGCTTGGAACATAATGGCTCCTTTGTTGAATGTGATTTTTATTTTTTTCAAGTTCTCCTTCCTGAGTAGTATTTTCTGGCATCCCTTTTTGTTGCCTCTTAAACAATGACCATTAATACTGGAAGAGACCTTAGAGATCAGCTAAAATCAGCCCCCCCCCCCCCCCTGCCTTTTTTTTCTACAGATGAAGAAATTGAGCCTCAGAGAGGTCACAGGGTTGCCAAGGGGGAGGATGTTCTGTTTCCAAGCTCTACTGTGTGTTTTAAACAATAACATTAAAAGCAAGTTCTCTGTGCCTCCTCAGAAGCAAAACAGGCCTTAACATTTGCTGACAATTTCATTTTAGAACACAATAATGCAGATCTTAAAACTGAGCATTTAAATGAATATGCTCATATTACAAGTAAGTTTTTAGCATGGTGGAAGTGTTGTTACGGGTGTTTTATGGCAGGATAAATGAGACAAAATAATGGCAAGGAGCTTAGCTTTTGAACTTCTGGTTAAACCAGAGTTACAAGCAAGATATTTGAGTCCTGTGCTCAGTATAGGACAGGTCTTAAAATAGACATTCTGTAAATATATGGAGCAAAGATATAAAGAGACATCACTTTAGACATGAAAAATAAATTGCATATAGCATGGTATGTAAAACATAATTATAATGTGTGCTAACTCTTTGCAAAAATTAATTTTAAACATGAATAGAGACCAGAATACAGACCATGAAGAGTGCCCACACCCAGAAAGCCACATAGAAGCCATGCTGCGGCAGGCGGCTCCGGGCAGAGGCCCAGGAGATCAGAGAAGTCCTCCTGTGTTTCCATTTTTAAAGTACTGGCAATTGTTTGATTTAAAATATATATTAAAAAATTAGCTGCAGGGCCTATTTATAGTTCCAGGAACTTTTTAGAGAGA
Organism: Myotis yumanensis; assembly: GCF_028538775.1. NCBI lineage: Eukaryota > Metazoa > Chordata > Mammalia > Chiroptera > Vespertilionidae > Myotis > Myotis yumanensis. The sequence goes on from NW_027223761.1 coordinate 31,803,726, forward strand.
ATAACACAAAAGCACTACAGAGCTGCTGAAATTTTAAATAATTCTTTGTGAATGCCCTAGGTTAATTTAGATCCCTGAAAACACATTAGGAAATTAAGCTGTAATGTGAGCTAATTCAGATTTTAATTTGGCAAAAAGAATGATCCAACTACACAGTTAATGTAAATAGAAGCATAACACAGGGAAATTAATGAGGTTTCCTTCGATGAATCTTCGAGGAGGTAGATAATTAGCTCCTTTTGTTATGATTGTAGGAGAATGTGGCATTGTCTCTGAGGTGTAAAATAACTGTGGCTTACTAAGTGATAATGTGCTTCATTTGTCTTTTTCTTTTTAATAATTATTTATGTTAAACTCCCGTAGGATGAAGCTGCAGCACAGCCGCTGAACCTCTCATCCAGACCCAAGACAGCGGAGCCTGTCAAGTCCCCAACCTCTCCCACCCAGAGCCTCTTCCCAGCCAGCAAAACCAGCCCGGTCAGCCTGCCCAACAAAAGCGGCATCCCCAGCCCCATTGCAGGGAGCCTGGGAAGGGGATCCTCTCTAGGTAAATGGAAAGGTCAACACCAGGAAGAGACTTATGAATTAGGTAACAGAAACCACACCTGTTGAGCGATGACTGATCCTTGCTTCCAAAGTGTTCCTTAGTCCAAGAAAAAGAAAAAAAAAGTAAAATCTGTCCTACTGAAACATAACCCAATTTGGCGCCCTTTGGGTTATTAGAGCTTTTGGGAAAGGCCATCATATAAATTCTGCTGGGATGGGTTCTTTAGATGATGATGAATTCGATCCAGCAAATCAGACTGTTGGGAATTTCTGTGTTCGATCAGTGCTTTGCCACTAAAGTAACTCTGGGCAGAAGGCGTGACCTTGAGCCCTCCAAGGACCTAGAGGGACCCTGGCCTCAAAGCTGCCCACCAAAAGTCCAAAATTCCTTTCAAATGTTATGTTTTCTTTTTAAAATGTATGTGAATTTCACATCTAATCTATTAGTTTGCATTAAAACAAATCTACGTGAAATAAAATTGGAATATAGTAAGATATAATGATCCTCTGGCTTCTTAGAGTTGCTGACACGTGGCCAGGTCTCTCTAGGAACGCTCACACCCCGTGTGAGAAGTGTGCAGGGAAATCATGGCTTCTGGCGTCAGACGGACTTGGACTAAGAGCCTTTACTTACTAGCTGTATAATCCCGGGAAAGATATTTAATCTTTTAAACTTTAGTTTCCTAATCTTGAAAGGGGGATATTATTACCTTGCTCATAGGTTGTTATGAGAATTAAGAGAGAAAAATGCATGTAAATTGTCTAACGTGGTGTCTGGCACTTTTAAGGGGTAAGGTTTAAAAAGGCTGGGCTGAGTGAATACCGGCACCCTTACAAGTACGTGTGGAATGAAGCTTGTGAAAAACTTGTCAGGAGCTCTGTTACTTTATTGTTACTATACTCTTTAAGTCTCTCACTTTTCAAATAAAGACACAGACATTCAAAGGGATTAGGGACTAGTGCTAGCATTTCTTCACCATATTACCTTCCTTGTGTTATTGAGTCCTGGAGCCTGAAATGCTTATTGCAGTAAGTTAAATAATGTGTACATGTAGCCATTTACAGCTTACCATTTTTGCCTATTTGGTTTTTTCACAATAATCTTATGAGTTAGGTAGTGTAGTGTTATTACCCTGGATGTATGTAAATGGGGTTCTCACAGGTAAAATGACTTGCCCACAACCATGTAGCTGTGCAGTCAGCGGAACTAAGGCCAGACTCCACGTCCTCTCCCACGCAATCAGTGCTCCTTTTGTGAACCCAGAGTTGGGGCATTTGCTGAACTGTGCTGAGTCGAAGGCAGAGGTGAGTCGTCCTCACTGAAATTTGCACATTAGGAGCCACACAGTGGCCTGTTCTCATTTTGAGTCAGGATGCCTTTTGGGGGCCCGAGATCCTCAGCCCAGGTCAGTGGGTTTGCATGGGAGCAAGGACCAAAGCAAATCCGGTGTGTGAATGTGACCACTGGATCATCAGAAGCTGCAAGATGAGGAAAAAGCCAGCATCAGTAAATAATAATTGACTTGGTCTTGAAATGGCCCTCTATTATCCATTTACGAGTTTTGTTGGGAAAGCATTGATTTGCTGTGTTGAGCATTGTGAGGGACGGAGGTAACCCTGTTACAGGCCCTGCTTTTATGAAGTTTATACTTCAGCAGAGCATATGTCTTAGATCCTGAGCTAGAAATGGGCTGAAGTAATGGCTCTCTGCTCCAGACAATATAGGAGAGATTTTTTGGTATCAGAAAAGCTTCAGAGCACAAGACATGGGTTTCTATATCCTAAAAAGTGACTGATTTTAAAATTTTCCCATAGATAGCCTTGGGAATATTTTCTAAAAGCAAAGGCATGTGCGCATGTACACACACACACACACACACACACACACACAGACATGGGCCATGAAATGCTCATACCAGGTTACAAACAAGTGGGTTTGAAATCTACCAATCAGCAAGCTATTGTCTTATTTTTCTCTAGAACTGGAAAAACTTCTCTAAAGTATAAATTTTAACCTATAGTATAATGCAAGATATGAAGGAAAATTAGTCAGTTTAATTTTGAAAATTTTCCCACTGTGTTGCATGGAACATAATGAAAGTAAATATTTATTATCACTGTATTTGAAGCTTTGTTCTTATGTGAAAACCATCCCCACTCATACAGCCTCACTGTCAGGAAGGCAGGAAGCTGAGAGCAGTGGGTGATCGGGCTGGGGGCAGGGAACGGGTTGTCATTCTCTTGGTAAATAACTGAGGCAGCATGATGAGTAGAATGCTTCATTAACCAGCCAGTGACTGCGGAACGGAGAGTGTGGGGTGTTTCTTCCCGCCCCCTCTCTCCTGCAGTGGACATACAAACACACACATACAGATGTCACTGAAGCACACATGTAGCCTCGCAGATCCTTTCTGCTAGGCCAGCAACAGCTTTCCGGAATTAGCACACCAAACATAATGAGCAGCCTGAACAGACATCTCTGTCCCCCCTTCCCACCCCTATCTTCCCCTCTACTCTCCCGTTAATTGTTAGACATAGCAGCACAGATAAATGTATACACACAATTGGAATCCAGGAACCTTCATCTGTGAGGTGGGTTGACAGCCCAGATAAACTGGAGTGCTAGGGCATCCTCCAAGAGCTAAAAAACAAAGCGAAACAAAACCAAAACCCAAAACAATCACCAACAAAACAACACAGCTTCATTGCCCTGGCCTTCTGTGCTCTGTGCACAGTATTGCGATTTTCTTAGTAGCAAACTTGCCCTTCCTTGTTTGGCGAATGCAGCATTCTACAGGGGAGTGGAGAGCAGAAGTATTTTGTAAAGATTCTCACCTCACAAGCCTCTGATAATGCATCCTGTGTGTGCAGATATCCTGTCCAGTCTCAACTCCCCTGCCCTGTTTGGGGATCAGGATACGGTGATGAAAGCCATTCAGGAGGCTCGGAAGATGCGAGAGCAGATCCAGCGGGAGCAACAGCAGCAACAGCCACACGGGGTTGATGGGAAACTGGCCTCCATGAATAATATGGGGCTGAACAACTGCAGGAATGAAAAGGTAAAACTGGCTTCCCTCCTTCACTGGCGCGCTAGCCCCATTGGCTCCTTCTCATCTGGCTCTTTCCAGGCTCTCAAGCATCAACCAGGCACTCAACCTACTTGCCCATTGTTGTCTTCCTGTCCCATTCTAAAAGATTTAGAAATATCTTAAAGGGGATATGTGAGGTTACTAGAATAAGAATATAATATTTAAAAAGAAGCTTGTATGGTCATGATGGGATAGATTACTATAACTCATCACTGAATTTGCTCTAAGCTTCCTATCAGCCAGAGCAAAAAATAAAACAGAGCAGCTTATAGAATGCATTTGCTGATTTTGTTGTTGTTGTTTAACAAATATTTATCAAGTGCTTATTTTATGAAAGATACTGTTTTAAGCATGGGAGATGCAAGAGTTAAAAAATCAGATAAAAATCCCTGCTCTCATAGAGCTGACATTCTAATAGGGGAACACAGATGACCAAAAAAAATAATATGAAATATATAATGGAATGCAGCAGTATTAGGAGTGAATAAGTGCTTTGAGAAAAATAGAAGCAAGTTCAGGAAATAGGGATTGTGGGGTTGCTCCTTTAGACAGGGAGGTAAGGACTCTCTGAGAAAGTGACACTGAGTAGAGATATGAATGAAATCATGGTGCATTGAGGTCCTGCGAGGAGCTGGAGTAAGAGCATCCAGCAATGGGAACATTAGCGTAGAGGCCCTTGGGGCGTAGGACCAATGACCAGAAGGCAAGTGTGGCAGGTGCTGCATGAGAGAAGGGGACACATGGGACAGCATGGTAGACCTTGTGGGCCTTGGAAAGACTTCGCATTTTACTCTGTGGTGGGAACCCTTAGATGGGTTTTGTCCAGAGCATTGACATGATATGACTTACCTACAAAAAGATCATTCGTGTGATGTGTGAGAATGGACTGTAGGAGGTTAAGAATGGGGACAGTTGAGAGGTTTTTGTAGTTTATTGAGTGAAAAAATCTGATTATCTGATGAATGAATGATCCTTGCCATTCCGTGGCTTGTTGCTGCATCACTGCAATTTCTGCCTCCCTCTTCACATAGCTGTCTTCTGTGTCCCTGTCTCTCCAAATCTCCCTCTTCTTAGAAGGACATTAGTCATTGGATGTAGTTCCACCCTAATCCAGGATGACCTTATTTTAACTTGATTATATCTGCAAAGACCCTATTTCCAAATAAGGCCCCATTTTCAGGTACCAAAGGTGAGGACTTGAATATATCTTTTTGGGGGACACAAGTCAACCAATTAGTGGGATACAGAGCCATTGCTCATTTCATATCACCCTCCCATACTTGATGGATCTATATACGTTAGCTAGGAGACAGCTTGGATACCGGGTGCTGGGAAGGGGTTTGAGGGGATGGAACTCTCATAGCATGTCTGTGACCAAAGCCCTCACCAGATTACAAAGCTTAGCTCTGGAAGTGTTGACTTCCCAAAGCTTAATAAAGAATTCAACTTTATTCTCAGTTCTCATTGCATTGAATTACTGAAGTTAACATTAAATATGTATGTATATGTGTGTGTGGTGTGTATGTGTATACTATTTAAATGTAATCATTATTGGACACCCTGCCTTGATTGATCCTCAGGTCGGAGAGAGACTATCTGGGGGAATGGCAGGTCTTTCGGTGCCTGTTAAGCCATAAACATTTATATACTTGGGACTTGTCAGGCACTTGCCAGCCACTGGATCTGTTCAGTCAAGTGCTTCATTCCCCATGAAGTGCTTCATCCTTGGCAGTGGGCTCACAAGGCAGAGCCCTTCTTTAAGAGATGCCTGAATATGGTCAGGACCACAAGGAAAAAAAGGCTTTGTCCCCAAGCATCTTCTATCTCTCTGATATTAAAGATAAACACAGAGATATTCTTTTGACCTAAGATACTGTCTTGGGCTCAGTGAGAACACCATGGAATAATAACATATTTAATTTTAATGTAAATAACTTCCTAAGATTCTTTCTTGGAACATGGGTAGGTAAAGAAGTTTTGGCATAGGGCTAATGAGTAGGAAATTGGGTTAAAAATGAGGGTTTATGCACCATGGACCATCTCCTACTTTACAATTTTGTCCAGGGTTAATCCTAAAATTAATTTGAGACACATGTCAATGATTTGTTTAATTGAGTCTTTTTTATTTATTAGTTTTCAAATGAAGTAATATATACTTACTGAAAATTCTGGTAATACAGAAAGATATATGGTGAAAAGCTAATTAGCCTCTTCACCCCATTAACTACCATTAATGATTCAAAAATTTTGAGTAGTAACAACCATTAGTGATTCAGAAATTTTCTTTGCATATATGAGAAAGTATTAATGATTTTAAAAATATATATTCTCACTTGGAATAGTAGTCACTGAGTGTCACCAACTACGTGATATTTGGCAAGTTGGTGAACCTCTCTGACTCTCAATTCCTTCATCTATAATAAAAGTAGTGATCTGGGTTATAATGACATAAGCTTATGTGAATATACCCAGCCCAACTGCTGGTACAGAGTAGGAACTTTCTTATCTTATGTTTCCATACCTTTTTTTAAACTGAATTTATTGGAGTGATATTGGTTCACCAAAACATACATCATCTACACACTGAATCATGTGTCCACCTCCCCAAGCAAAGTTTCTTTCTGTCCCCACTTTCCCCTGCCTTTGCCCACCTCCATCTCCACCTCCCCCTGTTTCCCTCTGGCTATCACCACACTGTTGTCCATGTCTATGTGTTTTGTAAATATGTTTTTTTGGTTAATCTCTTCACCTTCTTTCATCCAACCCCCCCCCCCCACCCCTCCCCACTGACAGCTGTCAGTCTGTTCCATGTATTCTTTCCAACTAAATCATGGTGAGTTTTTTATGTGGAACAAATATACTACTTTGTCACAGATTTGAGATACTCACACAATAGTAGGAGGGTCAGTAGAAGGAAGCAGTAGACGTGTTGGCATATTGGCCAACTCACATACTTAAACTCCTTTCCAACTGAAGTAATATACAAAGTTAGAAACTTCAGATTTATTAGATTAAATCAGGGTTTCTCAGCCTTGGCATTATTAACATTTTTGCCCTGGTAATTCTTGGGGCTACTAATTTGGCCTCTATTTATTAGATGTCAGCAGCATTCCCCCCTTTTGTAACAATTAAAAATGACTTTAGACATTGCCAGATGTCTTCTATTGGGGGAGGGAGGACAAAATTACCGCTAATTGAAAAACATTGGGCTCAGTAAAATATATTTAGAATTAATACATTTCAGAAATTTCATTCCACAAAAAACTAATTATTTCATTTAAATAGCCATATTATCATTAAATTATGAAAAATAACTTGCCTTTGACTAATGTCATGAATGAAATATTTCTTTGAAAAATACATATGGAAATTTTTGTTTGGAATATTAACATAAAGAGTATTTAAAATAGAATGTGTATCTATGCTATTTAGTCTTTGGGGAAAAGAGACATGTGTTCAGTACTGGTGCAGTAATTCAGCCTTTCAGTGAAGGCCCTCAGTCCTATTAAGCAGGCTTAGAATAGCAGCATCCTGATCCATAACCTAGCAGGACATTCGCACTGGACACACCTTGCTTTCAGCAGTGACTCTCCCTGTGTCTGACACTGTGACCCGAGATAGTTGAATTTGTACCATCAATTGGAGTTGGAGTTCAAAGTTAATCCACTATTAACTTCAAACACAGGTCAATTTTAAGTATTTCTCACTGTTCTCTTAATTCATTTTGGAAGAAGATGTCTGAGGTTCTGAAATAAGAACACCTTATTTCACACTAGAAGACAAGGAAGAGAGATGAGAGATTAGGCTAAGATCAAAAGTAATGATGAAAAACCAAACTTGACCTAAAACATATCACACTGAATATGACTGAGCCCCTGAGGGGAAGCAGCAGGGTGATTTCTACAGAACCAGAAAGCCCTGGTTTCCCCGTTAAAGGGAGTTGTCTCAGCCGATGACTTTACTGGTTGAATTTGGAGCACTGGAAAAGTCCATGATATTCAGGGATGTGCTCACAAGCTCTCCTTAACTTTTGTGAGCTCCCTCCCCAATAGTGTCACTCATTTGAACATACATTTTGTGGTTTTGTAGGCTTTGTTTAGTTTCTAGAGTCGGTATCTATTCTTGCTTATTAAGTTAGTTGCAGTCAGAAGAGTAAATTTAGAACGTTAAAGGACTTCTGTTATGGTAGATTTGGTTCTCTTATAATCAAAATAACCCATCTTAATTTTATGAACTTCCATAGGACACTACTTTTTCTTCTGGAGGATCAGACCTTCTGAAGTCAAAGAGGGTAAATATATAATGTGAAATAAGGTGGATAAAATGGATTGTTTCAAATTCAATTTAACTGTCTTCAAAATTGTCCATTTTGGAATTATCTCAGTTTCCGTAAATATAAAGATCTATAAATTAGATTTATGAATTTGTTCTCATAATCTGTAATACAGTTTTAGAAAATTTTTCAGTGTTGCTGTCATAAAACTTTATAATTTATTAAGCATCCCTGGTTGCTCTCTTATTTGGACATTCTTTATAAAGGGGTGTGTCATAGAAGCAGATGATGAGGTGGAAATTAGCGAGCAGGTTTATTGGGGAGTTCTCTTTCTGATTGCCACCTATGTAATGGAAAGGATCGAAGCAATGCAGTCTCAACCAACCTCAGCCAAGCCCGTAGGAAGCTTGGAGGCTGCTATGTCCATTCAGAATTGCCCCAAGTGGAGGGGGTGAGTTTTTACACACTTGTGTCAACCAGTTTTTGGATGAGGGCTTCCTTTGGAAGTCTCTTCAGCTAGGTCAATGCCAAACAGCTGAGGGTGAGCTACCAACATATTTTGCAGCTGAGGGAATAAATCTTTCAGTCCTAAAGGAGAAATCTGGGCAGTGCATCACAATGTCCATTGTAGATTGTTTGTATGACATGTAGTAACATTAGATGTATATAAAACATGTTTGATATGTACATAAATGTGGACAAGCATTTACTACACAGGCATAGAAGTGCTTGTGTCTTTATAATATGGAATCGCAGATATGTTCATATGAATACATGTCTACCCATGGTGCATTTCACCTTATTGGGTAAATCCCTATTTTGGTGCTTTTAAAATGAAACATTGTTAACTTGATCAGCCAGAACGGCACCAACGGAGATGTTCTGGTTGGTTGTGTCACAAGATATTTAGGGTCTGTTAAATATATAGATTGTAGGGACAATAGACTGTAACGGCACCTTAGGAGCTGTTCTGCCCCATCATTTCCACATAGCTTCTATGCATGGACTGTGAGAGCCTTGCCAGCAGAAGTCTAAGTTACTGCCCTGGCTTTTAGCTTTCCACACCAAGAACACCAGCCATCTCTATTCCTCAGTACCAGTGCAATTAGATTAGATTATAGGCTAATTGCTTACCAACTTTTGTTGTTTTGACATCTCTAAGACAGAATATTTTAGCCATAACAGTACACAGCAGAGTTTTAAATAAGATGCTTCTAAATGTTCTTAGAAGTAAGTTAGAAGAGAGGCAAGGCAGGGTGGGCTTTCTTAGTGTTCAAATGTATTCTCTGACTTTTCTGAGGTTCTTAATGTTTGAATGCTGACTTGAAGATTGATTAGAGCACTGTCCTTCATAGGTATTATACAACTTGGGAATCTGGTTAATTAGCTCATTTTAATCATCTTGAGGAGCCAGTAGACTGATTGCCTACTGATCAGAGCTGCTCATAAATAGGTAGATTATACATCCGTACACATGTAACCTGAACTGCTGTCCCCCTCATCTTTGGAGAGTCTCTTAGGAAAAAGCTTGACCTCATTGGGTGTCAAAGTGAGCTGCCGTGGACACTATGATCACACTTTGCCTGCCTCTCAAGTATGTTTGTGGGATTAAAACTGCACAGTGAAAGATTGGATGGGACATTACATTTGATCTAGTCCAATTACTTCAATTCACAGATGGGAAAACGAAGACCTAGAGAAAGACAATGACTTGCCCATGATCACACAGTGTATTCGTGGCAGAGCATGAATTAAGCCCCAGCTTTTTCTTAGTCAATAACATTACTATTTTCAGAATAGTACCAGATTAATCTTCTATGAGATCTTTAAGCCTATTACATACAAAACTACTTACACTGGCAATCTCAACCCTTAGATAGAATAAGCCAGGGTGAAAATAAACTGAAACTATGAAGCAGAAAAACATTGAGCTCCCTGACTCCTGTATACTTGTCACCTTCTGTCAAGGTGGGACATTCTTCCCTGCCATGATATCCACTGGTTCTGGCTGCGGAGAGATACCAGTCAGGAAAAAGAAGGTTGAATGATGTAGATAGAGACAGACGTGGTGGCTAGACCCAGAGCAGTGTTAGAATTAGAGACTATGGGTTTTGGAGTTGATTAAAACTGGGCCTCAGTGTCCAGGGTTAATCTTGGAAGTCACCTGTGCTATTTTCTAATGTTATTTAGGTGAGTGGCTTAACCTCTGTGAATCTCAATGAGCACATCTATAAAATAAAGGGAATTATCCTTTTCTTGAAGGATTGTTTTGAGGAAAAACATGTCTAGAGTACCTGATACCGAATATATTCTATTAATGTTGGGACATTTTTCCTCTTTAAGGTCTCAGCAGGTTGTCAAATCTATTGTTAATTTTGTTAAATTTTCACTCTTGATATTCTCCAATGATGAATGGGTTAACCTACTGCTTCTTGGGGCCAAAATGTCTTAAGATAGAGTAGAAGGTTAGTAAGAAACTAATAGCCACCTTATTACAAAATCAAGATACACATTTTTCTTTTTCATTCTTCCAATAACTTGCATGTACTAGCTACCTGCTATGATCTGGCCATGGCGAAGATAATAATGTTCAAATTTGATTACATTATATTGCTGGGGAGCTTCTGTCCCTACTAATTTAATATATACTTTAACATATTTTCAGAAAATCAGAATTTCAATCTATGATTTTTGAAAATACTTAACCTGATTTTTGATAACCATATGAATTTCTCATGCCAAAATGATACTTTTTCAATCATGGAAATAATAATCCAATCACTGAGGTACCATGTAAACTTGTTCTTGTTTATTCAAAAAAGCAGTTGTTCATTTTTCACAAGTGTAAATTCTTGCTCATCAACCATAGTTTGCAAAAAAAAATTCAGAATGTTTCTTGAGTATTACATTGATGTCATCATACTGCCCCCTTTTACTGGAAATGAAAAACATATTGGATGTCTTCTGCTCCACATTGTCAATGGCCACAGCTCCTTGTTATTTGTACAATTGATTCAAATATTCATTGTTGCGTGACAGGATACATTCAGACAGAAGATCAATATAGCTATAAAACAATAAGCAAAAGAGGATTGTGAGCAAATGATTTCGCAAAGTGTGTTTGGAATGACTGAGTTTTTATATAACACACAGAATAGCGAGATTTTGTTGTTTCCAAAGGAGTTCATAGTACTGATTAATCAGGAAGGTTGTTTTTGTGAGTGTTTAACTAACATGCTCAGCTGCAGCGCTCCTTTCCATGTTAACCTGTTCCCAAGATAACAATGTGTTATGAGGGGTGTGGACACATTAGACAATTTACAGTAAAATAAAATTTAAATTTTAACATCCTCATTTGCAAAGCAGAACAGTAGTTGGTTTTTAAAAAACATTTATGTAGCATTTTTCACATCATGACAAGAAATATTTTTGTAATGCTTCTATGTTTTAAAAATATTATCACATATTTATCTCTCTTGAACCTTTCCAAATTTGGGGATGTAGTGATACTATCCTGTTTTGCAGATTAGGAATGTAAGTCCAGCCCTAGATCACGTTCTTGCTCTCCCTCTAATTTTCTCGATCAGCATTCCTTCTCTTCATCATCTCACTTGTTCCCTCCATCTCTGTGAGATTGACGGGGCAGTTTTATTCAGAATCTAAAAGAAGACATACATCTGAGTTTCAAACATCAATTTTAATGAAGGGAATGCTAAAATCATGAGATAAAGAAGTCCACCTACATACATATGCTTCATGCATATTTCTTTGAAAAGGATAGTTATTTATACTTGTGATGGTGTTTCTAAAACAGTATACACAGATCAAAATGCTATAAAGTTAGAAAAAATATAAGTTTTATTAATTTTAGGTTTTATGTTTGAACCAATAACATTGGGCAACTATGCAGTATGGTGTGTAGGCTTCTGGCTGAAGGTAATCATTAAATTCCATTTATTTCTGTTGTCAGGGCTACTTGATTGGTTGCCTAGCTACTAGTTTAAGATCTAATCCATGAAAACAACAACAAACTTGTTTGGTTTTTTCTTCTCTGCACGTAAAATGGAAAAAATGGTGAGAATTTATATAGGTTTACAAGGTTGAAGATACTTGCTAGGGATGGGGTGGGGAAAGAGCAATGCAGGGCTTTTAGGTTTGTTTACAAGTATCTTAAATTAACATGCCATTCCCAGTGGAAGGATCTCCCAGAGCAAGGGTTAAAATTAGATACATCACAGTCCAAAACTTTGCATAAAGACTTGTTGGTTTGAGTATGTATGGAGCAGATTTACTCATAATGAGGATTTTATAGACCTAACCTCCGGCTATGGCAAGTACATCCTAATCCTTAATCTTTCTGGATCTAATCTCTTAATCCTCCTAGATCAGCTGTCCTTAACATTTTTGGTTTTAGGGCTCCTTTACAGTCCTAAAAATTATTAAGAACCCCAAAGATTTTTTATTTATGTGGGATATAGCTATCAATATTTACCATATGAGATAGTAAAACTGAAGAATTAAAAATATGTATTTAGTTATTTGAAAATAATAGTAATAAACTCATTAGACGTTAATATAAATAGCACTTTTTAGTATTAAGTAAATTCTTCAAAATAAAAAAAAAAATAGGAAGAAGACCAGCTTTGTTTTATATTTTTCCAAATCTCTTTAATGTCTGGCTAAGTGGAAAAGACAGCTTGATTCTCATATCTGCTTTGAATTCAATCTTTTGCTGTATCACAAGGCCATTAGGCCTTTAATAAATATTTCCTCCCTCTCTCCCTCTCTGTCTCTTTCTGTCTGTCTCTGTCTCCATCTCTCTCTCTCTTTCTTACTTTGTTGCTAGCTTCCACATCCACTTGGTTAGGTTGTAGATAAGAGCAAAGATTTGAAGTTAGACTGCCCAAGTTTCTCTAAGAAATGGGAATAGTCATAGTTAATAAGCACAAGTGGTTGTTGTGAAGATTTAATCACATAATCCACGTGCCAGGCCTTGTCCAATGCCTGACCTATAACTGGTAGGAAGGCAGTTTGAAATAGATCATTGCCATAGCTAGTTTAGGTTTATCTTTATAGATATGAGCCATTAAAGGTGTGTGTGTGTGTGTGTGTGTGTGTGTGTATGGGGCACGTTTAATCTGAACTGCATTTTAAGAAGACTATGTCAGTTTAAAGAAAGAATGGGAGAGACCTTTAGAGAAATGTGGACAATTGAAAAGCGAGTGTGTTTTGAGGCTGACTGACCTGAACCTCAGGTTCTGGTTCTATTCCTCACTAGCTCTGTGACCTCACTGAGCCTCGGTGTTCTTATCCATGGTTGGCAATACTTAGTTTCTTGGTTATTGGGAAGTCAATCAGAAAACTGTAAGCCAGTTCCTAGGACCATGCCTTTAAAAAAATCCATGCTTTTCTCTTCTGTAGTATTAATTAAAATTTATTTAAATCTGCCTTAGATTCTTTTGCATTCTCTTTCCTGAGGTTAGAGCGTGTCCCTTTGTCCTGGAGGCAGGCTTTTCCAATGGAAAGACAACCAATACACAGAGGAAGGATATGTCACAAACTTAGTATCCAGTGACTTAATGCTGTGCCACCCCACACAAGTAGTTCATCAACTATTCCTGAAGAATTCTCAACCTCCAAGTTAGATCAGTTCCACCCTAATCGCCTTTAGGATCCACTCAGTGTACTAAACAATGTAAAAGTATCTGAAGCATCACGTGGTTTCAAAGTGCTCAACTTAGTCTGAGTGCTATTTATATCATTATATTATAATCTTTGCTGATAGACCAGGTGTGATATTCTAGGACATGTGATAACTTGACTAATCAGAATATCTGGTTAAATGGAACATAACATTTCTCAGGCATGCCTCGCACACAGCAGGCACTCAATATAATATTAGCTGATTTAAGTTGATGCCAGTAACAAAATGTTCTGTACTTGTATTTGCAGATGTGAAAGTTCAGTCTCTTACAGCTGAATTTTTTTTTTTTGAAGATTTGCTTAGGCCTTGTAGCAGTGGATGCGATGGATTGTACATTCACTCTTTCTTTTCCTCAGAGCTTTCTTTGCCTGTGACAATTTTAGGAAAATAATAGCAATCATTAGAATCTCAGTCTTTTCATTATTTGAAAGGTACTTTTTAAGCATTATTATCACACTTAATAGCCATCTTTAGAGGCAGAATTTTTATCACTCCTCTCCTACAGAGGAGGATGAGGTTCAAAGAGCTCAAATCATTTGCTTACCTTCACCCAGGTAGTGCCAGTGTTGATGCTCTTCAAGTCCCCATTTTCAAATCTCTTTCCACAACAGAAGGAAGACTTCACCCTCCTCCCCAACACTAACCTCTTCCCACCTGTTCTGGTGAGCCCTGAATAGAAGCACAGAGCATATGAGCATACATTAGCTGTGACTCTGCATGAGTGTGTGTGTGTGTGTGTTTGCATGTGCATTTCTCTGAGTACTTAAGTGTCTTTCTCATGGTGGGTGTAAACCTGTGTGTGAATCTGTCTGTCTGTGTGAGTCTTTACTCCCTGTGCATAAATATCTATCTATGAGTCTATGTGTGTGTGTATTTGTCTGTCTGTCTTTAAATCTATATCAATGGGCATCGATGTCTGCTGTTATCTGTCTATCTGATTGTGTGCACATGTGAGTATGCCTGTGTACTTATCAGCATCTCTTTGTGTCTGTGTGTTTGTCTGGATGTGTATATGTCTATTTGTGTTTGTGTGTCTATAAGTATGTCTGTGGGTCCATGTCTGTGTCCTTCTCTGAATCTGTGTCAGTATGTCTATGTCTGTTGATCTAGGTATGTATATGTCCATATAATAGTGTATGTGTGTGTCTCTGTGTAAGTCTGTTTGTGTTGTACTCTCTTCTCTTTGTGGAATTAGGTATTAATACACTTGATTATTTTCATTTTCACCTTGTAGGCATACAACTATGTACGAAGAGTACATATGAAAACTCTGCACATAGATGTACTTTATGCATTATTTCTATTACTGTTTCCCTCTCAGCATTATCTTAAACCTGGTTGTCAAAAATTTGCCATTAGGGCCGAAACTGGTTTGGCTCAGTGGATAGAGCGTCGGCCTGTGGACTGAAGGATCCCAGGTTCGATTCCGGTCAAGGGCATGTACCTGGGTTGTGGGCACATCCCCAGTGGGAGATGTGCAGGAGGCAGCTGATCGATGTTTCTCTCTCATCGATGTTTCTGACTCTCTATCTCTCTCCCTCTCTGTAAAAAATCAATAAAATATATTAAAAAAAATTTGCCATTAGGAGCACTCTGGCAGAAGTTCACTTTTATCTAAGATCCAGTTTGAAATTTTTGACATTTGCAACTAAGATTAGAATGTTCCAAAGTGCTGTCTTCCCTCTGTGGATGGAAATGCTTGCTTTTGTTTTTGGTGCAACCCTGATTTGCTCTTTATATATTTTTATAAATGTTGTCAACAGTATTGGTTCTGAAATAACACAAAGGGTGTCTTGTAAGATGCATTGTCCAGTAGTTTTAGTTCCCTAACCATTCTAGGCTTCCGGTCCCTATAGTTTTCAACAAAGAAGATCACTGCACATCAGTTTATCAATACCTTTCTATTCCTTAAGAAGATGAGTTCTCTAATTTTAATAACACTCCTACAAAGGAGATGACAACAAGTTTAGTCTTTCTTATTCTAGCCCATTAATGTGACTGCTGTAAAATAGTTTCCCCAGTTCTAGGCAAAACATTGGTAATAGAAGAGGAATATGACCCTTTGAAATCAATCACATCTAGGTACAAAACTCAGCTTCACCTCGACTGGTGTGGCTCGGTGGTTGAGCATCGACCCATGAATCAAGAGGTCACTAATTCAGTTCCCAGTCAGGGCACATGCCTGGGTTGCTGGCTTGATCCCCAGTAGGGGGTGTGGAGGAGGCAGCTGATTGATGATGTTTCTCTCATTGATGTTTCTATCTCTCTCATTTTCTCTATCTAAAAATCAACAAAACTCAGCTTCACAGATTAAGTTGTGATTTCATTTCAATACCACATGTATTACTAGCTATGTTACCTGGGGCCTGTTACTTTTCTGTGCCTTTGTTTACCCACTTGGAAGGTAGGTATGATGAATATCCTATATAATAAAAGGCTAATATTCAAATCAATAGAACAGCAGAACGACTGGTCGCTATGATGCGCACTGACCACCGGGGGCAGATTCTCAATGCAGGAGCTGTCCCCTGGTGGTCAGTGTGCTCCCACTGGGGGAGCACCACTCAGCCAGAAGCCTTGAGCTGGGCTCACAGCTGGCGAGCGCAGTGGCCGTGGCAGTCGGACATCCCCTGAGGGCTCCCGGACTGCAACAGGGTGCAGGCTGGGCTGAGGGGAACCCCCCCCCCCCAACAAGTGCACGAATTTCATGCACCGGGCCTCTAGTACCATATAAGATTGTGGGAACATTAAATGAGGTAATGTATATAAAGTAAGGTGGATGCAAACAAATATTCTTCCGGATCCTTTGTTGTTTGCAACCATATGACATAACAGACATTAGGCAGGGAGAGCTCACCATCTGATATATGGGGGCTTGTGATGGATTCTTGGGATTCAGATAAATGTTGACCAGCCCCTTTCTACCCTGAAGGAAAATATAGTCTGATTTGGGAGAAAGGACAGATGCATATAGAAGGGAACCTGACAATGTGAGGTCCAGGTGCCAAATGAGTGAAGGGAGCTGCCAAGGTAATTAAGCTCATGAAAATCAATGACAGGTGGAAAGAGAGGTTCTGTGAAGCAGGAAAGACTTAAAATGTCTCAAAGGAAGGGCAAGCAGGGTAGAGTATGCAGAGAAGAGTGAGCAGGCAGGGTTCTAGCAAGAGCCTGGATGGGGTCTGGGTCCTCTCACGTGGGGAATATGGCTGGAGGACAGTTCATCCAGGAGAGGTGTAGAGAGGGGGCCGTTCAAATGATAGAAGCCCTGAAGGCCTGGCTAAGAAATTTAGCCCAGAGTTTTGTTTTTTGTGTGTTTTGTGAGTGCGTGCGTGTGCGTGGGGGTGGGGGGGGTGGAGAATGAAAAATAATGATGTTAGTGTGGCTTAGATAAATTGAGTGTATTTCTCAATGTAAATAAGCTTACAGAAAATCAACCTGTTTTTTACAGAAAAACTATAGGAGCAATTGCTAAGTGATAATCTTCGCAGTGGAAGACTCCTCAGAGTGTATAGGATTGTAAATCCAAATTAAAATTTGAAATAGTTTATATTAATTTATAGGCACTGGTGGATGATAGCTACTTTTATATAAACATCTCATTTGATTTTCATAAAAATCCTATGGAAGAGATTATTGTTATTCTCCAGTACAGATGAAAAGCACCAAGAATCATGGAGGTAACTCTAGGTTCAAATACCAGCTCTTCTCTGAGTAATTTTATACGTCCAGTGCACCATACTATTAGGTTACTATTATTATTGTTGAAGGAAGAGCCCAGGTCTTACTCTGCTCTTTCCCTAACACTGAGCCTAAAATTCTCAGTCATTATTCATTGATTGCTTGCTTGTGGCCAGAGACCAGACAGACGAAGAAGTAGTTACTCTTGTAAGGATAAAAATGTATTTTCATCTGAGTCTGTCTAGGCCAGTGGTTCTCAACCTTCTGGCCCTTTAACACTTGGAGTGGGGGAAACGAGTTAAGTCGGCTCGCGTGAATTGCGCGTACTCCGCGGGAGCCGTCTTAACTCGGTTCATATAGATTTGCGGTGGAGTGCGGGAAACGTGTAAACTCGGGCCGATTGTAACTGCGTATTACCAAATATTTGTTTGTTTGCCGTTCACAAAGATACCTACCTGCGTATGCGAACCGTTTCATACCCATTGGGGTAATAGGTATCATAAAAATCCCCGATTTTGCGCGGGAAACCTAAATAATTGCCCGCGCCATCTTATATTTTGGCGGGAAATTCACCCCACACCGGAGTGTTAAATACAGTTCCTCATGTTGTGAGCCAACCATAAAATTATTTTCGTTGCTACTTCATAACTGTAATGTTGCTACTGTTATGAATTGTAATGTAAATATGTGGTATGCAGGATGGTCTTAGGTGACCCCTGTGAAAGGGTCGTTCGACCGCCAAAGGGGTCGAGACCCACAGGTTGAGAACCTGCTGGTCTAGGCTTTAGTGAGTGTCTGGCCTCTTTCTGACAGGAAATTCACATTATAGGAGAGTTGCTTCTTATTAGACTTTATGTAGAAAAATTTTTTTTCATTTTATTTTTTAAAAATTTTATTGGGGTGACAAGGTTATATAAATTTCAAGATACAATTCTATGATACATCATTTGTGTATTGTAAATTCAAATCTTCTCTTGTCACTGTGTACCTGACCCCTTGACCCTCGGATAACTTAGTTAGTGGTTAGAGGAAGTTTGAAGTCTCCTTTAGCTATCCCGTGACTCTGCCTTCCTGCCACTCTCCCTCTGCCTTTTCTTCTGGAGGTTGTTGATCAGTTTCCCAGTACTTCTCTGCCTCCATATGGATGAGAGCACACTTCTGTCCTTTCCTTCTTACCCCCTCCCCCTATCTCTCTCTACTCCCCACCATTTCTCCTCTTCCTCTCTTGTTCCTTTTCCCTTTCCCTTACTTTTTTCTCTCTCTTTGACTTCCATTTTCCCACTCTCCCTACAGTCATGCAGCCTACTGCAGTCAGGGTGCCGTCTCTGACCACCGAGGAGGGTTTTTCTCCAAGCTCTCAGAGCTGCAGAAGCAGCAGCAATCGCTGCATTTTTCCCAGGCAGGCTTCTAGTATGTGATGCCTGCATCTCACCACCCACCTCCTCTGGTGTAAGGAGATATCCTGAGTGTGTCTAAGGATAGGGCTTGGAGACTTTGTAGAAGAATCAATCACACATGAAGGAGGTAACAGAGCTTAGGGAGGCTAGGAGACAACCAGTACAAAGTCATTCAGAGTCTAATGTTGATTTTACTTATTTAAATGGTGATGTGATCAAGTCTTAGATCTGAATACCTAGCTTCAGAAGTTAAATTTATAAAATGAATTCTGACTGACAAGACTTTGGAAACCAGTTGGGTCCTGATTTTCCTGATTTCATGACATGTTCCTAAAACCGAGTCAAGCTGTACAAAAGAGGAGAAGGGATTCAGCTTGGGTTTTAAATTGGGGAATCTATCTTCTAGGTCTCTCTCTGACTCTTACTATCTGGGTGATCTTGGGGAAGTGTCTAATCTTACTGAGCCTCAGTACATTCTGTAAAATTGGAATGATTCTGCCTTACAAATGACATATGTGTATAAAGGACTTTATAATTTTTAAGATGCTTGTGATCAGAAAGCTGAGTGTGGGACATCATTTTTGTGTGAGGAGCAAGTAACTGAGTCAGTGATTTCCTCGAGGAAGCGAAGTTTTGAGCTGTGTGCTTCCGGCCTCCTGTTTTGTTGGAACAGGGTGCACGCAGAGCTGCCTCAGGCTGATAGCATACAGAAGTAGCATGCCGTCACGTTATTTTGATAAAACAATTTTTTGTTTAGCCTCTTTGTGGGTGGTGGAGGGAAGAAGAGGATGTAGAAAGGAAGTAAAGTCTATTTGAAGTGCATCAGGTCTGTTGTACCAGAGATCTCTGGAGTTCATAGGAAGCATTTATTATTTTCTCAAAGAATTAGCTGAGGACTAAGAATTAGCCAAATGTAAATGGATTTACTGATTAGCACAATACAGCGAGATCACAATGCTCTATGAGTTAACGAATTTCACCTGGCTTTGTACAAACTAGTTTTCCAGAATCATGTCTGTAAGCATCTAATTTTAAATGAGGTAAAAGTATCTATAGGTGATGTTTGAGGGAATATTTAATACTGATGTATCATAAAGTGAAACTATACTGATAGTTTAGTTCCAGTATAGTGAAACTAAGCCAAAAATAAAGCTTCAAGTGAAATTGGTTTATCCAAAAGGAAAAGTATGTGATTGGTTAGAACAATAGACAATGAATTTTAAAACAACTTAAACTACAGAGGGTGAGTGCGGTAAATCTAATAGCTGGTCCTCAAAGGAAAACTAACATTTCAAACCAAACAGTACCTAAAAAGAGATTATATTTATATTAAAACTTGTCTATTTCTTTGGTCTGAGCAATCTAATAATCCTGCCCTTCATATCACATTAGCAGAAAGAGAATGCAGCCCACACCTTGAAGCCTTGTGTAAATTAGAAGTTTTAATATGCCAGTCCTGATGCAGGCAAGAAGGCAGGCCAGCCCTGTTAGCAATGGTTTTTCTATTCTTTTGGTCACTTCAGTTATGGAAAACTAAAATTTTAACCATAAATTCAAATGTGAGTTTTATTGAATCAGTACAAAGAAGATTTAGTCTTCCTTTAGGTTGTGTTCTTTCAAATATATGCAGTAGCGTGAAATAAGAACTTTAATCTTAAAACTTTGTACCGTGTATACTGTTATGATCCTTTTTCCTTGTCCTTAATTAGTCTGAAAGTACCATTAAAAATTTCACACAGATTTAAAAACTGATAAATATAATGTCTACATGGAAAATTATTTGTTCTACAAATAACTTCTTTTTTTCACACTGTGTAAGTCCATTGCAGTTACCCTCATTAGACAATCTTTGGGATTGAACAAACAACCTCTTTGCCTTGTATCCTGCTCTAGTTAATTTTCCAGGTTTGTCCTTGTCTAGGCAGGCGATGGAGAGGGGCAGGGAGAGCAGCTACCCTGGCATTAGAAATAAACATGTGCTTGTTTATTGATGGTCCAGAAAGAGAGCCCTTGGGGTGTCACTTTTATTTCATTTAGAAATTTACTGTAGTTCAAGCATCATCCCTCATTCTGCAGGAAAGATTAGTTACTCTCAAAGCCTTACTTTTAGGCTGGGAAATCTGATTCCAAATTTTAAAATATATTTACCATTTAGCTCCCAAACTTGAATTAGAAAACTTAATTCTAATTTACTAACTAAATCATAAATTCAGCTTCACAGCTAATTATTATGTTGACACTTAAATTATGGCTGCAATGAAAAGCTGAAGATCAATTTCTGTTTTTGAGAAATAAAGTTGGTTTGGTCTTTCCCTTTCTATTATGACCTAGAATACACTGCATTTCAAGTCTGAATTTCTGAAGGTGGAGATGTCAAACCTTTTATTTTTCTAATAGAATAACAACAAATAAAGCTCTCCCCCAAATATCCTTTACATGGGAATATTTCAAGTTCATGCCAAATTAAGGTCAGCTGCCATGAGCAGGTGGATTTTTTCTTTTTCCATTTGTGGACACGGTGAAGGGAATAAAGGCACTTGCGCCCACCGTCCTGTCTTCGGGCTCGCTGATGACAAACGGCCGGTATGTGTCGAGCACATACCTCATTTACATCACATGCATAATGCACTCTATCGGGATATTAGCTTCCCGGGTTAGCGGTGTCGCCTAACACACACAGCGATCAGCACATTTTTTGAGGCTGCAATAATCAGAGGAATGCAGCAGAGATGTGGGAACAAGAGGAAATAACATGGCATAATGATGTACCTATCATTGTTCTGTTGTCATCCCTCCTAACCAGTTTGGTTTCCTTCGCAGCCTAACAAAAGGGTCATGAATTTAATAGAGTAGAACATGAAACTGGGTGCAAAAACAGTGTATCTACTCCTGAGCTCCACATTCAGAGGAAAGGGGGAACTGTTGACTACGCAGGGAATGAACTGCCCTGAGAGTGTTGTGGGCCTGTGCATATGCTTATGTCATCTTCAAAGGAGATGCGCAGCCTTTTACAAATGTGTCTAGCCTCATTTAATCTCGAGTAAGCATTTAGATATGAAAAAAAGAGTAGGAAATTAAATCTTCAAATATATGCAAAACATACGTTTCTAATAAAATATTGTCTGCTATATTAATAGCATGCTGTTTACAAAACGTATTCTTAGCATATTAACCTCTTCATGGTTTTCACACATGGACTGAAAGATAATAATCCCGTAGCAGTTTTCACCCATTGGTTCCAGATTTTAGCAAGAGTTCAATCCTGCAAGTATTTTACAAAGCAGTGTGCATGTCCCAGTTCTATAACAGTTGCAGTATTCCCAAATAACTCTTACACATGAGTTCAATAAATAATTGGAGGCCCAGATGTTTGAAACGGATATAGCAGAAACACTGGAGCTGTGTTTTAAATGCAGCTACTTTCCCTTTGTCCTCTCATCAACTTCACAGCATTGCACCCTGCCATTTTCAGTTCTCTTCTAATTAAACCTAGCTGAGCATTTGGCGTGTACGTGCTCCCACACGTGCCCCTCTCAGATGCAGCCTATGGAGGCTCCTGTGTTATTGTTGCTGACTTGAGACATTCCAAGGAGGAATTCGACTTCTTCAGACTGAGCTATAGCATTCTTTGTTCCCTTAGTTCACCTCCTGATAAGGAAATTGCTCATATTGAGACATGGTTTTACCACTTCACATAGCAAATAACCGGAACTTCTGTGTAAGCTGTCTTCTTAGACAGAGCCTCACTCATTTCTGTGTTCCTCAGTAGCGTCACTAAAGCAGGCTCACGGTCACTGATAAATGCATTTAAACACATATTAGGTATCAGTAAAAACCAAGAACATTCTTGAACTTGGTTTTAAAATATAGCTGCTTAATTTTCAGGAACTTAAGACATGTGGAAAATTCTAATTTTATTTAAAGCAGGTTTAGGTTATTAAATTTATTTTTTTGTTGTTGATATATAAGTCTCTCTCTCCCTGGGCAGGTTTTCATTGTAAAGCTATATGTCTTGTTCTTCCCTTTATGAAATAATTACACTAATTCCTGAAAAGTGCTGTGACATATCAGAGAAAAAGTTGTTTTATTTTTTTTAAGAGATAGGAGAGTATTATGGCTACATTTGGGAATTTTTAATTTGTATCTTATTTAGTCTGGTGTGCAATGTGACACCAGTTAATTGTACGTTACTTTGTGGTAACTACATGTTAACTCTGTTGGAAGTAATGGTAATTATACTGTAATTGATATCAGTTCTCCCACATCTTTGGAAAACCGTACAATTAACACATAGCACCACAGTTGGATACTATCTTTTGTCCTTTGTAATGTTGCCGTCCGTGGTGGCATACTATTTCGCACAGGGTCCTAAATGCTTTCTTTCTTTTTAAAACTCATTTTTGAAATTTCAATTAGTTTTTAAATTTTTCATGAAATGAAAGTTTCCAAATTTTAATTTTACTTAATCTTAAAGAAAACTTTCCCCAAAAAGTATCAGACATGGTCTTGGGTGAATTTTATTTATTTATTTTGTTTGAGAAGTCGCTTGTGACTGTCTTTGACCTTATTAGTACTTCCTGTTTCCTAGAGGAAGATAACAGTAGAATATGCAAACTCTTGACATCAAGGAGTTAATTAGTTTAGTTTAGTTTTGTTTTTGTTTTTCCTGAAGAGAGGCTCTCTTCTTACCAGCAATGTTTGCATATGTGTTACTTTGCTTGCAGACAAAAAGGGATGTATTCTGCTAGTGCCACTGTCATGAGTACCAAAATCAGGGACATAGAAGTATATTTCACCACATTAGATGTAAACGTTTCCCTCTGATTTTGCCTGCCTCTTTCCTTGCCTTCCCCTGCCTTGTGTCGCTTCCCTCTGTCACTTTGCCCTGGTGGAGAGGGAATTTCAGAAGTAGCAAACAAATGCTTTTTGGCTAAGTGTGATCATGGTTTTGGTAGGCTTGTCTGACAGATGGATTACCTTTGAGCTATTTCCTTGAGAATATAAATAATTGCTCAAAAATTTTTATGAGATGTCAAAGCTATTTTCCTAATGTGTGCTGCAGTGTGGGTGTCAGGAGCAAAAATGTCGAGTATCAGAGGATCATCCGATCTTAAAGCTGAAAGAAACCGTAGAGAGAAGTTCGTTCAGCTCCCACGTTTTGCAGATGAAGTAATCAGGGATAGTCTGCGAAGGGCACTTGTGATGCAGAGCGGTTCAGTGGAAGGAGCAGGAATCAGAGTCTGGAGGCTGAGACAAGCTCTGAATCTGTTACTGGTTAGGCTGCGACTCTGGGTGAGTGTCCTAAGCTCTGTGCTCTCTGAATGCAGAGGCCGTTACGTTTCCTTCTAGCACCAGACTTTCTCGTGCCCCCTGTTTCTTCTTTTGAAGAAATATGTTATTTTTGTAGCACACACATTTCTTAAAATTATAGCCAAATATCTTAGGAAATTTTAAGATATACATAAAAAAATGAAAAGAAATGGTTGGTAGCAATACCTTACATTTACCCCATTTTTTGTGTTTGTTTCTGAGAGAAAATTTTTTTTTCATATTTATCAGTTTGCCAGCTACAATTGAAAGAGAAGGCATAGTTTGAGGAAAATATTCATTCTTGGTTTATATAGCTTTGATGTCTTTAACTTGAATAAATGGCACCTGTGTTCCTACAGATAATATTTTTCAAAAGTACACATTGTAAAATAAATAGGTCTTTGAAATCAAGTGCCTAAATTTTGAGAAAACTGAATTCCTAAGATAATTTTTTTGGACTAAGACATTTGCTTAGCTGGTCATTAATTATATTGTGCCTTTTTGTTCATGTGATAAATGTTAGATTAATAAAGTTGTGCTGGTGGTTTAAGTGGAGATAAAACTTTCCAGTTTTTAAATCACATGTTCAGTTTTAATAGGAGTTTATATAATTTTACAATGGAATTTTTGTGAACTTGTTATTGAAACAAATAGTTAATCAGAGAACATTCATGAACAAATATGCATCATGCCTCTGTACACAAGTAAAAAGTTGGGAACCACATATAAGTAGAAGTTGGGCTGCCACACAACTGGATTTGCTTAAATCTGAACACTTTATAACTCTAGTTGGGAGTTGCAAACTTATAAATAACCTTGCAATTGGTTAAAACCATATGAAAACCATATGAATGAGACAGAAAGCATTTGGTTAAAGGGGTTCAGTAATCACTATAATCCTGATGAAACTAATTTAACTCAGTGGCTCCCAAGACTAAAAGGGTCTCACATCTTCAGAGTCAATGCTACTTTATCATTTATCATCTGATGACCAGTGACAAGAGTCTAAGTGTATGTTGCAGGAGATATACAGGATGCTGTTCCTGCCCGGGGTGTGGAGAGAGAACTTGCTTAGTTTGGTGTACTCTTCAAATCATGAAGGACTTGTGGTATATCGTTTGAGAATGTTTTTGTAAATTCCATAAAACATCTCCACAAGAAGCTCTACAGATATTAGTTCCTTTCAGCCGGTATGTGCTACATGCTTTTCTGAGCTTACAGGGCACAGTCCTCACTGGAGGTAGAGAGGGTCAGGAGACACTTTCCCTCTCCCAAGGAGCTTACTGTTCAGTGGCACAGATTATATCAGCATCCTGAGAGGGGATCTGAGCAGCTTACATCAATCTGTACTCATTCTATGTCTTGCCTCAAGTATGAATCATCTGGAATTTTAAAAACTTTTTTTTCCAAGTCCTTATAAATATTCATTCTCTTTAAGGGGGAACTGTTTCTTTTAAAGATCCTAGGTAGATAGAATTATAGATAGATAGATAGATAGATAGATAGATAGATAATAGATAGATATAGATAATAGATAATAGATAGATGATAGACAGATAGATGTAGATAATATATAGATAGATTATAGATAGATGACAGACAGATACATAGATAGTCAATAGATAGAACCACTACTAGATCCTAATGCAAAAGCTATCAGAGGATTGCTTATCTAACATTTGTTGCCTTATTGCTTGAGGGAGAAGTTGCTATTGTATTAGTTTGCTAGGGCCATCATCATAGCAAAACCCACAGACTGGGCAGCTTAAACAACAGAAATATTTTTCTCACAGTTCTGGAGGCTAGAAATCCAAAGTACAGGTGCCGGTTTCACCGGAGGCCTCTCTCCTTATAGATGGCTGCCCTCTTGCTGTGTCCTCACACGGTTTTCCTCTGTGAGCACACATCTCTCATGAATCTGTATGTCTTAACTCCTCCTCTTATAAGGACCCCCATTGTGTAGGATTGGGGCCCACCTAAAGGCATCATTTTAATTTAGTCACCTCTTTAAAGGCCCCATCTCCAAGCACAGTCACGTTCTGATGTACTAGGCTAGGGTTAGGGCTTCAACATGTGAATTTTTTCCTAGCTTGGGTATTCCCAAACTCTTGTGAAGTTATTTTCTTTGGGATCAGAGTACTTTGACCAAATGCTTTATGTCTCTGCTCCTATAGTTTCATCTGCCTCATCTTTCCTAGAGATATTCTTCTTTCTCTAGAGGAATTAACTGGAGTTAATATGATTTTGTTTAACAGTTTATTCTACTGTCCATTCATAAGATATTGACATTGTTAATTAATTCAAATGATGGATTGCTAAGCAATATAGGACTGTGTGAGAAGAATATTGGAGGTGGTGGTAGTTGAGAATTAGGGAAGTTTCTTACCGAAGTCCTTTCAAATAATAGTAACTAAGCAGACTTCCTGTGTCTCAGTACTAAGGTAACCCTGACAAGATAGATCACTATATTGTTCTATTGACTCAAACACCTTCCTTTGTATTTACCTACCTTTTAATAATCTATATGTCACTGTTTTTAAACAATATCTGGAAATTAAAAGTAAAATTAAAATGAAAGAAAAGAGGGAAGTAACTTTATCAGGATTATTAGGATGTAGCACCCAAAGTACCTAGTATTTGCAAGCATCATGGGAAGTAATGATGGTAGGAACTGATAATATAAAGATAATAAGACATAGACACCACACCTTAAGGAGTACGTAGGGGAAATGTAAACAGACATATACATTAACAATTGTAAAACATTGTTCTATAAACATGGGGTGGTGATGGGATACCATCATTTCTGCCTGGAACTGGTAGAGAACATTTCTTTTGTTCAGAAGAAATGTTTTATTATTTAGGCCTAGAAAGGACTCAGGAAAGGCATTCTAAGAGAGAATAGTATATGCAAATATGCAAGGACATACAGTATCATAACTTATTCAGGAAACTCCAAGAAGTTCCATCTTACTGGGACAGAGAACATGAACTGAAAGGAGTAGGACATAAGGCTGATGGGAGAGCGGGTGCCAGACCATGAAAGGTTCTACAGGAAGTTTGAGTCTCCTCGTGCAGATGATAAGGATATTTGAGAGCTTATAAGTAGAGAATAATAAGATCCATATACTACATGGTTACTGACATTGAGATTTAAATTTAGTCCTGGGATGCTTAACAGCCAAGTTAAAAAGGAGAGCATCTCCAGATGTATAATTGCATTGTGGACACAGGAGGGTGGATATCGGCCTTTACATCAGGACACTGTCTTCATTAGCATTTAGCTTTGAATCATGTAGCAAACACTATATAACATGCTTAACAGAAGTGGGTATTTTATGAGTTGCTTTAATTTTGCAAAGCACTCATGCACCTGATCTCTTACTTAATCATCACAATCCTGCAGCATGAGCATTTTCTTTTCCATTTTACAAATAAGGAAATAGGCTCAGAAAATCCGCATGGTAATTAAGTTCTAGAGTTAGCATTTCTGAATTCACCTTGGCACCAATACCTATCTAAATTTTTGTTGAGTTAAATAAAATATTTAAAAATATTTTTGAGCCTCACCTTTTATTCTCTTGTAAAATTGATAGCAGTAGCAATATTTTCCTTGTAGCATTGGTGTGAGGGTTAAAGGAAATACTCATTAGGCAGTGCCTTGCACATAGTAATGAACAGGAAAGACACTCTGTCCTACCCCTCTGTGTATTTGTGCTGTGGAGGCAAACAGAATTGGAGAACTTAGGCCTTAACTGACTCATGAGTCCTAGCACAATTTTAGTAAAGAGTGTATTAAAGTCTAGACAAGTTAATAGTGTTAGCTGACAAAATGTTATTTAACAATGAGGTTTAATAATGAACCTTGTTTCTCCCAGCCACGGTCTTTATTATCATGATTACTGAGTCTGGGACCATCAAAACATCACTATGAAAGTAAAGCCTAGCGCCTCTAAATGAACTCCTTCCAAAAAAAGAATCACCCTTTAAAAAGCATATGTGATTACTTTCCACTGGAAAGCCTACATTTTTTTTTATCTTTCATTACATTACTAAGTGTATAATAAAGGATATAAAATAAAGGCTAATAAAGTGATAGAGCTTGCTAAGTCAATAAGAAGGAAACCACATGTGTGCTTAAGTAGTACTTCTTGAAAATCACATGATGGCAAGATATGTCCAGAGCACGGAATTAGAGAAAGTTTTTCAGAATAAGAGACAGGCTCTGTCAGCATTATACTTAACATTGTCCTATTTTAAAACAAAACAGAGCAAAACACAAATTTTTTTAAACTTTAAAAAATATGTACTGCTTTTTCAGCCATGCATTTGTGGTGGGTAGGCTCGTCTTTTGCCAGTGTTCTGCAAAGACTTTGCAAAAAGATGCAAGTGTTAAACTGCAGAAATTCCAAGTCAGACTCCAGACCCTTTTTTTTCATGTTAAGTTCTGCAATCAAGCTGTATTCTTCCACGGTATTCTTCTAAAGTTGCTTATTGCCCTCTTTTATAAAATATTTAAATATTTTTCTGGATTTCCTTGTTTTGATTATCATTGCCCAAAGAGCTATCACCAATAAAGTGTGGAGTGTTGAGTATAAACATCTCTTCTACAAATTTGAAATACTAGAAAGTTGGTAGTTCTTGCTCCTTTTGGACACTCGGGTGCATAGAGTGTTTTTCATTTATGTGGGTAAATCCGTTATGTGGCCTTGCCCTGGCCAGTTTGGTTCAGTGGTTAGAGTGTCAGTTTGCTGACTGAAGGACCTCAGGTTCTATTCCCAGCCAAGGGTATGTGCCTCAGTTGTAGGCCAGATCCCCAGCCCTGATCAGGGTGCCTGCAGGAGGCAACCAATTGATATGTCTCACATTAATATTTCTCTCGCTCTGTCTCTCCCCTTTCCTTCATTCTCTCTAAAAAATTAATGCAAAAAATATCCTTGGGTGAGGATTAACAAAAACAAATAAATTATGTGGCCTTGTAAAATCCTATAAATATGTGTGGACACTAATGCCAACTACATTATAAGATATATAGAAAAAGTGTAAGACACAAGCCCTGGCTTGAAAATATTTTGACATTGTTGGAGGAGACTTGGAGGAACCAAAGCTTAGTTCTTTGACGTAGTTGTATAAGTTGTGGCTAATTATATAGGGAAGACTAAGAATTTTTGTAGATCAGAGAGGTTGTAGAGTTCATGGACAATTTGGGTTTTTCATTATGAATAAAACTTGGTAAGGAAGAAGACAGAAGGAAGGGAAGCAGCCAGGGGGAAGAGGGAGCAGGTGTGATCATGGTACTATTATGGGAAGGTGAGTTGCTTACTGTGCACCGAGGACAGAGGATGTATGATGAGAGAGTTGTAGGAAACCAAGTTAAGACACATGGGAGCAGTGTAGGAAGGATCTGGAAAAGCAGGTAGAGGATGACATGCAATAGAAAATAGGAAGCCATGAGACATTGAGTGGGATCTTGTGAGGAGTGTGAGCGGGCGGACGCAGGGCGAGGGGCAGTATCAAGGATCAGGCAGACCAGAATGGAGGCTGCAGCAGTGATCTCGTGTGCAGGCGTGAGGGCATGTGCTGGGCTAGTTTTTGATGGTTGGAGGCCCATGAGGAGAGGGACTGGCACAAAAGTCTCTGTGAAGGATCAGTCAGCAAGCCTGATGATTAACTGGGCATAGAGGGGCGAGGAAAGCAGTGAGACCAATAGTACTATGGGGAAAGCTGCTTTTGCAGGGAAGTCTTAACTTTTAGTGTAGGAAGGAGTTGCCCTGGGTTGGAGAGACACTAAAGCCTGGAGCCGGGATGAAATGACAGGTGATACTTAGACCAAGCTGACACTGTGTGGATAGATAAGATCTCAGAATGTTGTGGTGGCCTGAGAGAATTTTTATTCATAATGCATGTGTTGGTTATTTCTCTTAGAAAGCTCTGCTTCAGGAATACACACAAACATAACTGGTGGCGCTGCAGTATTAACTTTTCCTGCAATGTTTCTTATTATTATAAATTTGAAAAGACTTTTTAAAGTCTTTAATATTTAAAGACTTAATATTTTAGGATGTAACAACAAAATCTTGTTTACTTTAAAAAGATTCATGCCAAAACCACATATAGGAGATAGGTGGTTTTAAATTTGTAATTACACGAGCATAAAATTTTCTATTTACTGTCTTCTACATACTATACAGAAGTATAATATATAATATGTATATATTTTATAGGATATATAATATTTGTATAATATATATTCTATAAACAGAATATTTGAGTTACTGTAGAGTATATTAATTATAATGTATTTTTCATGTGAAAGTAACATGAGGTTATTTTTGACCCATTTTAACTGGACTATAGGTAAATTTTGCAGTTAGGTGTATTTTCTGTGGCTGTTACGAATGACCCCATATTCAGACATTCTTTAAAAACGAGCTTCGAATAAAGGTTGGTAAAGTCCCTCTCATTTAGAGCATTGGAATAAAGTATATCACATCATTGTCTAGCCATATCTACCTGTCAAATGAAATATACTTGTTTGTAAGGCAGCAAACAAAACACCCCTCTCAGCGTGTACCACTTTCCACTTTGCTTCGTGGAAAAGGGGATGGTGTTGAAATCATTGGAGGCAAGACCCAGGCTGGTCAGCCTTGGCGGTCTGGCAGGGAGGGGCCCGCTGCGTCCTCACATTCCCGTTTCGAGCGCTGCTCCTCAGGAGACGGCCGCCATCAGCCATCTCACGTACGGTTGTAAAAAGGCTTGTCTCGCTAGCGAGCAAACTGTTATTTAAGTGCACAATCCACGCGACCACTGAGACAGTTTTGCCAAACTTATCCAAGTATTCTCACATGCTTAAAGATGGCATAAATATCATTTACAGCGAGCAGTTTTCTTCCGACTCCATGGAATGCCTTCCTGCCGCCTGATCTAAGTGTCCCAGTTTACATTATGGCCTTTACTGCCTCTGTTTGATGGAGTGATCAGTAAAAATTTAATGACACTATAAAATAATAAAAATGTCATTAATTTACCATGGATCTCGGATACAGTGGTTGTAAAGTTACATTAATAAACAGAATATTTTTTACAACAAAAAGCATTGTTACGTGGGAACGTATAAATAACACACATAAATTTAAGAGCAATTTTACTGTTAGCACACACATTATTATGGAATAGCCAATAAGTGTATAAAACATAGTATATAAAATTTTATTAAAATATACTGTGCACATCAAAAATTCAGCTTTTATCTAAGCGCAAAGAAAAACCATTATTGTGTGCTTACTGTTTCGTGGCTGTTCTTCCCCCCATCACAATTTTACATTTGTTGCCAGTAAGAGGAAGTAGATTTTTTTTTTTTTTTTTTTTTTGCCTGGATGGAAACAAACCTCCGTTCTTTCAGTTATCCCAAACCCATTCTCTCTCTCCACTGATGCAAAGACAACCTTGATCAATCTTGCCATAGGAGGGAGGGAAAAGTTGCTAATATAATGCAAAGTTAAAAATGATGCCTGAGGAGTTGAATGGTCTGTGCAGTGACTCTGGAAATAGGGATAATAATGCGGCAGTCTATCTGTCACCAGTGAGACTGCCCGCCATTGCCTCGGATAACACAGGAAGGTGATGGATGCCTGGGTCTTGTGGCTTGTAACATTTAACATTCATCAACTCTCACTAAAGGGGGCTTTATCATTTAAATATCTTTATTTAATATGCAACATCTACCTCATACATCATAATTTCAAAGCACTTAGCCAAAGTCCTGCAACACGGCAGAGCTGACTTTCATTTCTTCCAATAACTTTTATGTTGCCTGCATGTTTGTGGCTGACAATGTTTAAGTGTCTGATCACATAGTTGCCTGTCAAATACACATTTCTCTGTCAATATGGAGATGGGGGGATTTTCCTTGAGGTTTGAGATTAAGTTAGCATGGGGGTGTTTCTATTTTGCTTATATCTCCAAAATAATCTTACTTGGGAACTATGTACATTGTGGGAGCTAGTTCAAGTGCATGAACAAAATTTGGAGTGAAGACCTTTCCGCCCACAGTATATATTTGTTTCATACATGGGCATGCCCATTGGCACTTAATGGCTAAAAGTTGAAGCCTCTTGTCACTAAAGTATCCTTGAACATCTCTCTGTGCCCACATCCACATCCTGTATTTACTAGACTCATGTTCAACCTCACTAATAAAATC
Source organism: Myotis yumanensis (assembly GCF_028538775.1). NCBI lineage: Eukaryota > Metazoa > Chordata > Mammalia > Chiroptera > Vespertilionidae > Myotis > Myotis yumanensis. The sequence continues at coordinate 31,835,926 of NW_027223761.1, forward strand.
TTTGCTTCGCTCAGCTGCCCAGAGCTAACTCGTAGACATCAGGCCCTCTTATCTGATGGTTATGTGGCTGGCAAATAAATATTCTGAGCTATTCTTTGAAGAATAGAAGGAAATCTTCTGGGAGACTAGGTAGAAATGTATATGAAAGGGCATGGCTTGGCGGGGTCCTACTTTAATCTCAAACACAAGTGCTTAATATTACCAAATATAAAATGCAGCCCACCGCCCAAAACAGTTTTTTTTCCATTGATTTATTTTCTGTCTATTTAACAAGTATTTCATGGGGTATTCTTCCTTGACTTCTTCCATGTCAAAATATTGATGTTTTATAAGGAAAGTATCTCTGCAGAAGGATTTTTTCAGTAAAGTCAGAAAAACGCATGGCTTCAGAGACATCGTGAACGTGTTGTCGAATGTTCTGATTTTTTTTTTGTTATGATGAAAAACAAGCTGATGCTACTGAATTGTGAGCACACTTCATTTTTTTTTTGAAAAGAAAATATATCATCATCATGTAAGCTTTGTTGTCTTAGGATTTTACAAACCATGGCATGTAATTTTCCCTCTTCTCCTTCCTTGTCAAAATATTGATATTCTTTCAGGAACTTTATTTATTTATTTATTTTTTACTGAGAATATTTTGCAGTAAAATCAAAGAGAATGACTGACTAGAAAGATACTTGGAATATGCATACTGATGGGTAGTAAGGTCTGTTGATTTTCAGAGGAAGTTGTTTCTCTCCCCCCGCTTCTCCCCCCATGAAAATACAGCTAAAGGTTGTTCTTCCAAGAAGATTGCAGGTGTCACATGAGAACTCTTTTTGCATTTAACACAGGGAAAGGGTTCACATACAAATGTCTGAAATTCGAAACAACGTGATAAAACAAAGGTTGCATATTTAGCTTTCCCTGGTACTATTCATCTCCACTGTAACTCTCTTCCTTTATGCCAGGGCAAACAAGCGTGCTCTTCAAAAATAGAAATTGGCTAATTAAAAGCAGCTGTCTTTGCCCTGGCCAGTTTTGCTCAGTGGATAGAGCATCAGCCTGCAGACAAAGGTGTCCTGGGTTCGATTCTGGTCAAGGGCACGTACCTCAGTTGCAGGGTCCTCCCAGGCCTGGGCCCTGGTCAGGGCACATGCAGGAGGCAACCAATCGATGTGTTTCTCTCACATGGATATTTCTTTCTGTCTTTCCCTCTCCCACTCTCTCTAAAAATCAATGGAAAAATATCCTCGGGTAAGGATTTAAAAAAAAAAAAAAAAGCAGCTGTCTCCCCCTGACAACATGTGAAACCACCGCATGGCTTCTGGGTGCATTTTGTTGTGTCTTGTGTCTGGGTCAATTTGTTCTTGCGTAGCACTGTTTTCACCTACGAAGATATGGGGAACCATACCTAATTTCCTTTTTATTTTCATTCTTTTTTAAATTAATATTTCAGAGGTTTCCCTACATTGTAACTAGTTAGTATTGATGACCCAGTTGGTGAAATTCATGATTATAATTTTGTTGCACATCTTTCATAGAAATGGTGCTAGGTTAAAGCAAGGTTTATGCTGTGTTTTCTTCCAACACAGATTTCAACACATCCCATGCTGAAGGGGAATTGGAAGACTTCCTGCACAATTTGACTGATGGGAATTAATTATAGAAATATAATGATATTCAAAAATAATCATATTAGAAAGCACAAACATAGTGAGACTGTACAAATAAGAGACAGCCTCTATCAAGTAATTGTATGTTTGCTCTTTAAGAATATCTCCAAGTTTCTAAACATCTTACAGAAGGGAGCACTCGGAGTATTTCCATCTAATACCAAACATGCTCAGTCCAGAACTAGGTCATTGAACAATAGACTGCACAGCAATCAGCACTCGACTGCTGCATAATGCATTAAGTATAACATGCAGAAACCATTCCCGGAGCTGCAAGCTGCTACTTCATGTCTGTAAATTCAAGCTGACATGACATTTAATATTGTTTCGTAGTAATGAACAACAAGGTTTCATTCATTCATAAGCACAACACAAAGCCATAACACAAAGTCTGGAGAGTATCAAGGAGGCGAGAAGGGGACACGGGCTGTTTCCGTAGATGATAACACCCTATTAATGATGGCCAGTGAGCCCTCTGCCACCGATCTGGAGAGCTGCGAGGGGGAGTTCGGTGTGGCATTTCAGACTCCCGCTTCTAGAGAACCAGTTAAGGGTTTCCCTCCTATAGCAGCAGGAGTAGTTCACTTCTTGACTCAATGGCTGGCTAGGAGTAATGTCCTCCTTTGCCTGCCCCAGGAACTTATGGTTGAAACTCCTAGGCAAAATAATAGTGTCAATGCATGCTATCATCTAGTTTGCCTGCTTTGAAATATTTGTTTCTGAAATCCTGATTTGTACTTTCCCAGGAATACCAGTGCCACATATGATCTCTAAATGGGAATGTGCCTCTCCCATTAAATAGCAGTACGTCTATTTTAAAGGGAACTGCTCTCACAAGTTTGGCACTTTTGTCTGAAACTTCTAGATTGCATTCCTTTTAGATTCCTGGAGCCAGCACAACAGCAAGAAGATGCACAGTACAGCGCTGGCAGGTTTGCAGTCCCAGGTTTCCTTTCCTTCCAGGTACTGTGGTTTAGAACTGGCCAGCACTGTCAGGGCCAGCACCCAGCTTCCACGGAATCTTCCTGAAAGATGTTTTGAGCCCACAGTGAACAGAAATGATGTTTGCACATCTAAGTTTTGCCCACTAAGCAAGACAGAAACTGGAAGGAAACGTGGCTGTTTGGGAAGCTGGAATAAGACTCTGATTGTTCTTTCCTCTAGGAAAGAACGCGCTTTGAGAACTTGGGGCCCCAGCTAACAGGCAAGTCCAGTGAAGATGGGAAGCTGGGCCCAGGTGTCATCGACCTCACTCGGCCAGAAGATGCAGAGGGTGAGTGGCTTTTCCTGCAGCTCTTTCCTGCTGCCCGGGGTGCTTCTGGAGGTGTGTCTGAGCTATAGGATCTTCATGGCCTTTCTTGGAAGTACCAGCTCGGTTTTCTTGGCAAAGCAGGGCAAATGTTAGTCTTCATCGTATGTTATAATTGAGGATTTTGAGATGTAGCTAGATCCTATATTACTGGACACTCAGCAATCCACATACTTCAAGGTGCCATTCTACTTTTAAACTAAAATGACCCTCTGCCTTCCAATGAACAACAGAATTCTGTTTCAATCACTTCACTGCATTCTTGTTAAAAAAGGAAAAAAGGACAAACCTATAAAGGAGGATTTTTTTTAACACCCCAAATCAAGTGATCCCCAGGTGCAATCAAACAATTTTGGGAACTAAATGGCGGTTTGAGCAGATTTGGCATAAAATTAGTAATGACTTGGGTAAGGCCCGGCCTGGGTGTGGGTGCTAACCATGAATAAAGTCTTTGGAAGGCTGGAAGGAGAGACTAGCTTCACTCTCAGTGGGTTTTCCCGCAGCACTATCAATGCCTGTCCACTCTTCTGCACTTTCTGTTTGTTTGTTTTAAATGCACAGCAGCAAATCAGCAGAAATTGCTCCCCAGAGGCAGGGTACGATTTATGAGTTAGGCCAGCACTTCAGTAGTGCTGTTGCCTGGTTATTTACTGTGTCATCACAGAGTAGGGGCTGGTTTTCCCGTTAGTTGTTCCTTTTGCAGATTCCCTCCCTCTACCCCCAACAGTCAGGGAAGATTAATCTGTTCTCTTCAGAGTAATACAATACTTCACCTATCTTGGGTCTCAGCTAAAGTCCTTCTTTAGCTTCAGGGATGGAATCCTTTCTATTATCCCTTTTACTGGCAGTATTTGTCCCAGGACCCTAATCCCCAGAAAACACATGAAGACATTTCATAGCAGCATCTGAACTGGGCATAGCTTCTGGTGATATTTGGCCATCCCAGGCAGTTCAGAACCCCCGGCACGAGTACTAAGGATAGGTAGTGTCAGATGTAAGGAGGCACCTCAGAGGGTTTCCAGAAGACAGACTTTTCATACCAGTAGGAAAGACTAATGTTTAGTGATAATCCTTGGGACAAGGTATTAAAATAAACTCTGATGTGTGTGTGGGGGTGTGTGTGTGTGTGTGTGTGTGTGTGCAAACATTTATTAAGCACTTATATGCCACAGAATGTGCTATGTTTTCACATACATACTATGTTTTTTATTTACACCTCATACAACTCTCTAAAGAAAGTATTATTATTTTTCCCATTTTATAGATGAGAAAATTAAGGCTGAGAGTAATTAAGTAACTTGCCACAGGTCACACAGCTAATAAGTGCAGAGCTGCGAATTGATACCAGGCAGCCTTGGCTCTGGTACCCCAGCTCTTAAATACTGTGCTATACTGCACGCCCTATGTACATAGATATATATGTGATGCCTTCATTTTTTGAACAAACCTCTTGTGACCTTCCTCAGAATGGCCCATTTCCTCTTCCCTAAATATAGCAAGTCATGCCCTACACCAGCTCTCCTGTTACTCTGTCACACGTAGCAGCAGTGCCTGCTGAGTGTAATGGTAGAAGGGCTGTTGTGGCCCAGGAGCTTAAGGAGCATGTGCAAAGCTCCCTTCAGAAGCTTGCCCAGCATTGCCATTGAGACCTCATGTGCTTTTGGGGGACTGTGAGTTCATGAATGGAGTCAAGTTACATGCTCTGATTCGGACAGAAGCTGATGCCTTTGTGAGGACTGCTGGGATGGGTAGTTGCCTTCTGCTGACTTCAGAGTATTTCCTGGAATCTGCTCAAGTGTGAGCTGACTGAAAAGCCTGCTGGAGTTACAGTTCATATTAGACTCAGAGTAGATAGCAGATACACAGAATACTTGCTCCATGTTGCTCCTTTCCCTTAGCAGAAAGAGTAAGAGGGGACTGAAGTGAAAGGAGAGCTAAAACATTTATAAGCTCCTTGTGTCAGCTTGTATTCTTAAAAGCAAGCAAACAAGCAAGCAAAAAACTGTTAGGTGCTACTGTGTACCAGTCCCTGAACTAGATAGACTAGACACTGGATAACCAAAGGAAACAAAACAGACATGTTCCTGACCTCTTGGGGTTTAAAGTCTAGTGAAGAAAGACAGAAGAATAAAAGGAAAATGCACACATACATACAGACAGACATAATTATCATTGAGAAAAGTGCTAAAAAGGTGAAGACTTCTTTGTGCCCCACAGAGATCCAAAGTGAAAGCTCCGAGGAGAGTTCAATGACAGGTGCGTTTGGTGGCTGCAGCCCGGAATGCCACTCCTTCTCAGCCCATACATGATTGTTTCCATGTTTCCTCTGGCTTTGAACAGAAAAAGTTAATTTTTTTCAGCTTTATTGAGATATAATTGATGTATAACTCTGTGTAGATTTAAGGTGTACAATGTGATGATTTCATACGTGTATGTAATAGAAATTGATTACCACAATAGGGTTAGCCAACACATCTGTCACATGACATAGTTATCTTTTTTTTGTGTGTGTGAGAAAATTTAAGATCTACTCCCTTGACAACTTCATATGTATAATACAGTATTGTTAACTATAGTCACCGTACTGTACATTAGATCCCCAGAGGTCATTCATCTTACTACTGGAGTTTGTAACCTTTTTTTTTTAATATATTTTATTAATTTTTTACAGAGAGGAAGGGAGAGAGACAGAGTTAGAAACATCGATGAGAGAAACATCAATCAGCTGCCTCCTGCACATCTCCCACTGAGGATGTGCCCGCAACCAAGGCACATGCCCCTGACCGGAATCGAACCTGGGACCCCTCAGTCCGTAGGCCGACGCTCTATCCACTGAGCCAAACCGGCCTTGGCGAGTTTGTAACCTTTGACTAAGGTCTATCCACTCTCCCCAGACCCCAGCCCCTGGCAACCACCATTCTACTCTCTGTGTCTATGAGTTTGGCCTCTTTCAATTTCACATGTAAGTGAGATCATACAGTATTTATCTTTTTCTGCCTGCCTTATTTGACTTAACCTCATGTCTTCAAGGTCCATCATGCTGTTGCAAATAGCAGGGTTTCCTTTTTTATGGATGAATAACATTCTACTGTATCTATATCACATTTTCTTTTTTCTAAAATGATTTATTTTTTAAAATATATTTTAATGATTTTTTACAGAAAGGAAGGGAGAGGTAGAGAGTTAGAAACATCAATGAGAGAGAACCATCGATCAGCTGCCTCCTGCACACCTCCTACTGGGGGTGTGCCTGCAACCAAGGTACATACCCTTGACCAGAATCGAACCTGGGACCCTTTAGTCTGCAGGCCAACACTCTATCCACCAAGCCAAACCAGTTAGGGCTCACATTTTCTTTATTCATTCATCTGTCAGTGTACACTTAAGTTCTTTCCATGTCTTGGCTATTGTGAGTATCACAGAACAGAAATCTTTTTTAAAAAATTTGTTTTTATTTGTATTGATTTCAGAGAGGAAGGGAAAAAGGGAGGGGGAGAGAGAGAGAGAGAGAGAGAGAGAGAAGCATTAATGATGAGAGGGAATCATTGATTGGCTGCCTCCTGCACACCAGATCAAACCTGCCATGTGCCCTGATCAGAATCGAACCCTGACCTCCTGGTTCATAGGTCGATGCTCAACCACTGAGCCATGCTGGCTAGGCGCAGAACAGGTACTCTGCCCTCGATCCACTTCTACCCCATACTCCTGTAGGGCTTCTGAGGTGACTAAAGTAAGTCAGCCTGGGAAATCGGCCCTGTTCCAGCCCAGCTTCTATGGAAAACGTCTGCCCATCATGAAAACGCCAATATCACTTAGTAAGCAACTTGTAGACCTGCTCCACAGCTCTGAGCATAGGAGCTGCAAGGGAAAGGTCATCGAAACAGGCAGCTGTGCGTGTGTATTAACCACTCATCAAAATCAAATGACAAAATGATAAGCCAGGAAAACAGAAATTAAAAATATAAAAGGCAAATGCCTTCAAAATTTTATTTTTAAAGTCCAGCTGTTATTTGGCTTGAATATGACAAGACAGCATTTCTTGTTCACCGTGATATTTATAAAACTACAAATTCATTGGTGCTGGGGGTTTAGGAAACACGTTTAAGGTCTTGTTATTCTTTGAAGCAGTTGAAGGCTTCATATGTTTTGAGCAACAAAATTGGTTAGCTCTTAGATGGGACATGCAAGGAGGAGAGGTCTTGATTAGCTGAGACTGTCACCATGTATTAAGAATGACAAACAGCCCTAACCGGTTTGGCTCAATGGATAGAGCGTAGGCCTACGGACTGAGGGGTCCCAGGTTCGGTTCCGGTCAAGGGCATGTACCTTGGTTGTGGGCACATCCCCAGTGGGGAATGTGCAGGAGGCAGCTGATCAATGTTTCTCTCTCATCAATGTTTCTAACTCTCTATTCCTCTCCCTTCCTCTCTGAAAAAATCAGTAAAATATATATTTTTAAAAAAGAATGACAAACAGCTGTTTAACTTTTTTTTTTAATTAAATCTTTATTGTTCAGATTATTACATTAGTTACTCTTTTTTCCCACGATAACTCCCCTCCACCCAGTTCCAACCCCACCCTCTGCCCTCACTCCCCACCCACTGTCCTCATCCATAGGTGCACGATTGTTGTCTAATCTCTTCACTCACCCCCACACCCCTTTCTCCCCCCCCCCCCAAGAATAGTCAGTCCATTCCCTTTCTATGTCCCTGATTCTATTACAATCACCAGTTCATCAGATTATTTATTCACTTGATTTTTAGATTCATTTGTTGATAGATGTGTATTTGTTGTTCATAATTTGTATCTTTACCTTTTTCTTCTTCTTCCTCTTCTTACAGGATACCTTTCAGCATTTCATATAATACTGGTTTGGTGGTGATGAACTCCTTTAGCTTTTTCTTATCTGTGAAGCTCTTTATCTGGCCTTCACTTCTGAATGATAGCTTTGCTGGATAAAGTAGTCTTGGTTGTAGGTTCTTGGTATTCATCACTTTGAATATTTCTTGCCATTCCCTTCTGGCCTGCAAAGTTTCTGTTGAGAAATCAGCTGACAGTCGTATGGGTACTCCCTTGTAGGTAACTGATTTTCTTTCTCTTGCTGCTTTTAGGATTCTCTCTTTGTCTTTTGCTCTTGGCATTTTAATTATGATGTGTCTTGGTGTGGTCCTCTTTGGATTCCTTTTGTTTGGGGTTCTCTGCGCTTCCTGGACTTGGAAGTCTATTCCTTTCACCAGGTAGGGGAAGTTTTCTGTCATTATTTCTTCAAATAGGTTTTCAATATCTTGCTCTCTCTCATCTTTTGGCACCCCTATAATTCGGATGTTGGTAGGCTTGAAGCTGTCCCAGAGGCTCCTTACACTATCTTCATATTTTTGGATTCTTTTTTCATTTTGCTTTTCCGGTTGGGTGTTTTTTGCTTCTTCGTATTTCAAATCTTTGACTTGATCCTTGCAACCCTCTGGTCTGCTGTTGGGAGTCTGTATAATATTCTTTATTTCAGTCAGTGTATGCTTAATTTCTAGTTGGTCCTTTATCACAACATCGAGGGTCTCATTAGATTTCTTGAGGATCTCACTACATTTATCGGCGGTCTTACCAGTCTTTTCGAGGGCTTCTAAACAGTTCTTTAAAAACCTTAAAAGTGTGGTTTTGAACTCTATATCCAACAGTTTGCTTTCCTCCAATTCTGTCGTTTGTGTCCTGTTTCTTTGTCTCGGCATTTTTTTATGCTTCGCTGTGTCGATAGAGTGCCTTTCTGTGCTAAGTGTCCCAATTACCTAAGGTAGACACTCTTGGTGCACCCCCTTGTGGGCTTTGTGCACAGTCTTGTTGTGGTTAAGCCTTGATTGTTGTAGTTATCACTGTGAGGAATTGACCTCCAGGTCAATTGGCTATGAGAATCAGCTGTGTCTGCGGTGGGAGAACTTCTGTGCTGGAGACACCCCTCTGGGGCTAGACTTGCTTCGATGGGGCTTTGGTGCTCACTGAGTCTGCCTCCTGAGTGTGTCTTTTATGGTTCCACGGAGCTTAAAGCTGGATGGTCCCACTCTGACCTCTGGGCTTCCTGGCTCCTGGATCTCTAGGGAGGTGCTAATCTAGCCTTTGCCTGAGGCTATCCAGCAAAAGCCTCCCTGCAGGGCTTGGGCGGGGCGGGTCCCACAGGATCAAGGGCGGGATTAGCAATTATGGCTGCTCTCAGTCTTGCCCTCAGAGGCTCTGCTTCTCAGTGTCCCAGTAGTCGCTGCAAGCCCCACGGAGAGAAAGCTGCCCTAGGGTTCTGAGCGATGCCAGACAGTCCCGCTTCTCCCGTATGAGTCTGGATCCTTAGAGACTCGCCCGGAACTGGAGCTCAGAGCCTGAGACTCCCTCCCGATTGAAAACAACCGCGCCCTCAGCCTCCAGCCCACTCCACATGCACTCCGAACCTTAGTATTTTACTTCAGCACTGCGCCTCCTCTGAGCCTCGGTATGCTTTTCTCTTTCCTCCTAGTTGTAGAACATCCATTCAGCCAGCTTTCCTGTGGTTCTGGATGATGTCCGTTCCGTCTTTTAGTTGTATTTTTGAAGTGGTTGTTCAAGGCAGCAAACTCCCGTGTTTACCTATGCCGCCATCTTGGTTTCTCCTCAGCTGTTTAACTTTTTATAGACTTTTCATATAGCATTTTCCCTCACCTTGTTCTCCTAAGGCAAGAGTGCAATTCTTATCCCAACTCTCCTAATTTCAAGGTTGCAAAGTACAGTAGAAAGGGCTCTGGTCCAATTATTGGGATATTTGGAATTAAGCTCTTTTGCTAAATAATGGCAAACAAGGGACTAATTCCTCTGGGTTTGAGTTTTTATCTTTTATTTTTTATTATATTATTTATTTTTATTTTATTTTTTGGATCACCATTTATCCCTTCCATGCTCTTTTCACTTCTACCTTCCCTCCACTACTACCCTCAACACGCCCCCAACCCCCACACACACACATACACACCACCAACACCACCACCACCACCAGTACTGTCTGCCTGCTCTCTATGAGTCTGTCTCTATTATGCTTGGTAGTTCAGTTTGTTCATTAAATACCACATATGAGTGAAATAATATGGTACATTTTTTATCTTTTAAAAGAGGTATGTTGAGTTCCATTATCTCCACGGTCCCTTCCAAACCCAAGATGTCATTAGGGTATTCATAAAACAGAGTGTATGTTTCCTATAAGAAAGGTAGTCTTTCCACACTACTTCCATGTAGTTCCCCCCACCCCCCACCCCCAGAAAAATAAAAGAGGAGATCGGTACTTTCAGGAGTACTTGCTGAATCAGGTTTTCAAGTCCATAGATCTTGTCTTGTTGATGAGATCACTTCAGTAGCATTTCCCAAATACCTTTCACATATGGGCACCCTCACATTTCTCTTCCCATCTTCCCCCAGCAGCATTCCTTGTGGTTTACCTTCATTTTTATATTCTTGCCTTCCTGTTTTTGGATTTTTTCCTTTTTCTCATACCTGGGGTTGCTAAGAGGGATACTTTCCTTTTTTCCCATTTGTTTTGTTTTGCAGAATAGTTTGGGTACAAAAACGTTCTTGTAACTCCGACTTTAATTCTCAAATTCAATTGCTGTGCCTCAGCCTCAGAGGGAGGCTGCACCTCATTTTAGTGGGAATAGTGCAGTGTGAGCACTGAAATGGGTGAGCTCTGATCAGGACTGTCATTGGCCAGACTTTCGGACCCTGGGTTGGAACTGTAATGGTGTTGTCTCCATGTATTAAAAACTTGCGTTGATTAGAATGGAAATGGGTATGTGAACCAAGAATAGCCACTTTTAGAACTGTTGCTCTCAGATTTGCTTAGGAGGGTTTTATAGATTTGTACTGAATTTGTGAATTGGATTCCAGCCAAGATGGCCTTGAGCCTTCTGAAAGCTTCATTTGTTTTCAATGTTTTTTTTGGTGAACTTCTGATTGCTTCTCAGTTTTATATTTCAGAATAACTTTGTTATTGTCAACTTAAGCTCTCTGTTTATAGACAAATATCAGAGACTGCAACTTTTCCTCTTTTTTCTTAAAAATGCACTATTTAATATGAATGTCTTCTCTTACAAATCCTGCTTACCCTTTGATCCATCCTCTGGGAACTCTTTGAAGCTTTTTTCATTCCCTTCCCCTGCCCTGGATCCTTACTCCTGGTAGAAAAGGGAGGTTGACTCCATGATACACGGCTCATTCAAGGCAGCAGAGGCATAATCTAGGGTGGGATTTAAAGGCTGCAACTATTTACACTTTGGAGTGAAAGGCTCTCTATTAGCTCAGGCCCCAGAATACACTGCTTCATGCTGCAACCCTTAGATTCTCAGAATCACAGTAGAGACATCATCAAAGTTTTAGTTCTAGCCAAGAAATCCTGTGTTATATTCCTGACCAGTGTTCATCTTATTTCTGTTCAGATGCCTCTAATCGTCCAGTGACTGAAAACTGATTACTTCCTGAGAAGATCTTTCCAGTACTAATTATTAATTCTTTGTTATTTACAGCCCAAATTTGCCTCTGCTTCCATTTAACTCCTACCCATTGCTTCCAATCTGACTTCTGGATTCCAACATAATAGAACTTATCATTTTCCCATATGATACTCCTTCAGATATTTGCTCAAAGACTAGGAGACTTAAATTCCAGTTGTTTCACCCTAAGCAAGTCTCTTCCCCTGAGCTTTCTCGTCTGTAGGCGGGGAAGCTGGGCTAGGTGATTTCCAGTTGACAGTCTTTTTTAACTATCTTATTTCATTTCCAAGTAATTGAAAACATTTACCTATAAGTCCAGTAGAATGTAGCAAGTATTAATTAAAGACCACACCATCTTTTAAATAAATGAAATTAATATAGAAATATGGCAGTGGCAAGATGTCTTTGCCCAAGAAGGTATCTAAGCACTAAAGTATATACCAGGAATAAAATATGGGGAATTGTACACATTAAAAGAAAAGACTCATGCCCTCGCAAGCAAGCTCAGTGGTTAGAGCATCGGCCTGAGAACCAAAGGGTCCCAGGTTCAATTCCAAGTCAAGGACATGTACCTGGGTTGCAGGTTCCCCACCCCAGTTAGGGAGCGTGCAGGAAGCAACCAATTTATGTGCCTCTCTGACATCAATGTGTCTCTCTCTCTCCTCTCCCCACTCCTCCCTCACTTCCACTCCCTCTAAAATCAATAGAAAAAATGTCCTCCAGTGAGGATTAACAAAAACAAATAAAATAAAAAAATAAAAGACCAGGTAAGTCTGAAGAGGGCACTAACCAGAGCTGTGCTGTGGGCTTATGGGTCTGACCTTTCTTAACTGCCTAAAACCGTGTTTCCAAGCATGTCAGAGAAATGAATAGGCAAAGCAGTCTCCATGGAACCAGCAGGCTGGGGTCTGAAGCCAGGATAGGTAGCCAGGGAGGCCCAGGACACAATGAAGACTGAGTAACAGCCACGCAGGCTGGGAGATAAGCAGCGTTCCCAAAGCCCTTGGCTCTGGACTAACTCTGTTGTATGAGTATCACAAAAATGTATTTTACTGTGGATATAAACAGTTTTAGAGGATCCTGTGCACCAGTTTATATCAGCACTACATATAAAGTGCAGCTCTCTTAAACAAGCAAATAAACTTCTCTTAAAGATATATATTTGCTGTGTCTTAAAAGCTCCCAAATAACTTTTAATGTTGGTGGAAAACAATTTCCATTGAACTCTCCAAGTGATGGATAGTCCTGATGGGGCAAGTGCATGAAATGTCAAGATTCTTGTGTGACTCCATCCCCTAATACTCTATAAAGGGAACTCCATCTGCTTCTCAGAGTTGCTTACGCCAGAAAGCCTAATCAAAGACTCAGACTCTCGTTAGTGAGGAACCCAGCCCTGCCCAGTAGCTGGTTTTCATTGAACTGCCTTCTCTAAAGGAGTATCAGTGACAGTGTATATAATCAACACACATACACACACACACACACACACACACACACGAAAACATCTATTTTCTGACTGCATATCCTCTACCCTGGAGAAGAAACACTTGTCTGTGCCATTGCTGAATCACACAGAAGTACTTCCCCATCTTGCTATAGCAATTGGGCGAGAAAAGATTAACACTATCTACCATGAAAATTAGACTCAAGACAAGAGCAGCCAACATCTGTTCCCAGTGGGACTGTAAAATTGGTCCATGCTTCCTCAGCAGTAGGTATGTTTGCTTCCTATACCAACACATTAGAATAAACCCTAGCCCCTGGAGGCCTGTCTCCATGTTTGGAGTGACTGCATAGTTTTTGAGGTATTGACCCTGTCCCAGAGTCCTCCTCTCTTGGCAGCAAGAGCCGCCTCACTTCCCATCTACAGGCTATAGAATTCAGCCCAACCTTAGGTTGGTAGGATTTAAAGAATCATACCAATTTGGAGTGCTCTTTAATTCTCTCTGCTTAAGGTCAGGATTGGGTTTGAGAGTCACCTTCCCTCCTCCCCTTCAAGCTATGTTAACCGTGCTTCTAACTTATTCCAAAAAGTCAAGAATCCATTGGCATTTGCATTATACTATAGACTGTTGCATTTAGGAATAGACTATAAAAGTAACTCTAAACTAAAACTTTTAATATGGACAGAAGAATTCCATAAGAATTTCAATATATTCAACCATTTAAAATTTATACTAAATATAAAAATTTCAGTTTACTGGTTTATATATATGTATATGTATGTCTATATGTGCCTATACATGGTTTATATACTTTCATGACAGAGAAATCACTTAATGCAGCTTTCAATATAAGCTCACTTTTCACTGGGAAGGTTGATCCTATGTAGGATAAAATGCAAAAGGATAATGCTAGTCCATGCTGCAGAGTAGCAGAACTGTTATTGTGGGAGAAAGAAAAAACAACTGTCCACTGTCCCTAGCCTTAATTTGTTACTGTCTTATAGTAAACTAGAGGCCCGGTGCATGAATTCATGCACTAGTGGGGTCCCTTGGCCTGGTCTGTGGATCAGGCTAAAACCGGCTCTCTGACATTACCCAAAGGGTCCCAGATTGTGAGAGGGTGCAGGCCAGGCCGAGGGACCCCACTGGTGCACAATCGGGGCTGGGGAGAGACACGGGAAGTTGACCAGCTGGGGAGGGACCATAGGAGGGCTCCAGGGTATGTCCTGCCCATCTCACTCAGTTCTGATCATCCAGAGCATCTTCCCTCTGGTGGTCAGTGCACGTCATAGCAAGCAGTTGAGCAGCTTTAGCATATTAGGCTTTTATTATATAGGATAACCCTAATCATTTGTTATTCCAATAAATCCTTCAGAAAAAGCTGATCCATAAATGTATAAGCTAATGGTCCTTTATTATTGTTGTTGTTCAGACTGAGAAGTTTAGTCTGGTTACAGTTCTCACATGTGGGAAGTGAGGAGATGTGAGGTGGTCTCTCTTGGTTGGGTCTTATGCATATTTAATACATTTTAGTTCTACTTTTAAAAAAAATATTTCAAACCCTACAAATAATAGCTTTCAAATACTTTCACCAGATTCTCAGGGCGAAAACATTTTGGTGGACCATAAAATTGAGTTGGTTTCCCAAAATCCTTGAGCCATCTCCTTTTAATATTGTCTATTTCTGTATTCCCAACCAAATAAAAGATTACTTTATACTGCACCTATGATCTACATCTCTCATTGTAATAAAAGGCAGATTCCCTAGAATAAATGAAATGAAATGAAATGAAGAAAAGAGACCAACTACATTAATTTTGATAATAGTTTTTAAAGCTAGAAGGCTAGTCAGCCAGCAGAGACAGTGAGGCCAAGGCAGTTGATGAGATAAGTATGGAAACAAGACAATGGATTTAGTGGTATCTTTGTTAACCAACGCTGAGATCTGCTTCATCTTGGTTTGTGCTTCTTAATTTCATGTAGAGTCTCGGGTAGTGAATTGAGTTGGATAAAGCCAGAAGCTGCTGAGCCACATGAATTATTTAGTCCCCCAGCTTTTCACCAGCCTCTGTCTTCTCCCAGGGAATCGACTTGAATCTGAGCCTGGTTCTCTGAAAACTTAGGAAGCCAGACCTATTATTGTCTTATTTCATCCACAGTGGTCTCTGGTTCAGATGTAAACGCTGCCTTTTCGCCTGGTTCAACAGCTTGTAAGCCTTCCTCCTGTGCATACAAATACCAAATAGATAGTAAGTGGAGTATTTGATGTTCTCTGTTTCTTTCGGGCCATTAAAATAAAGAATCACATAAGTTATCCCAGTTGCCCTTGGATCCTATAGTTGAAACAAGGTAAAGGGCTCTGTGTAAAACAAATACAACTTGAGAATCTTTAAAAAAAAAAAAAAAAGTAAACACAGGAACCAAAACTGAAAGCAAGAGACTCTTGAAAACACTGACTGGTATATCACTGGTTAGAATTTCCTTCATTTTGCAAAGCCACGAGCCACATGCATCAGCTCACCACAAAGTCATTAAGCCTTTTTAAGCTCAGATGAAAAACATTAACAAATACCACAAAAGGCTTTAGTATGGCCCCTTTGTTCATTCACATATGGCACTTTATAACTCCTGCGCCACTCCGGTCGTGTGTTTGTTTAAGCTGCCTCCATCAGGCTGGTCCTGAAAGAACAAAAGACATCTTGAGCAATCCTAAGCAGGAAATGGGCTAATCTAAACATGGTTTGTGACACTTTAAGTAGAATAGAAAGGGGAGGGATTGATTAGTCATTAATGTCCAATTGGCTCCATATGGATGTTGCAATAATAAAGCCCCTTTTTTTTCAGAGCAGTAGCAGAGTTATTGAATTAGAGGTTTATGTTTCCTTAGAGCTGACCTTAGGGAATTCCCTTTTGGTTCTTCTTGTTGATCTTTTAAGAGAATGGAGTTTCCAATAGGAAAAAATAGAAGCCTTATTCACAATAACACTTGCTCCTAATCCTGCAACCAAGGAATGCATTAATTTAGCATCGTTTCAGTCCCTGCTATAATTTCAATCCTGAGTGCTTTTCTTTGCATGCTCTTGCATCTCTGGTGGGACAGTATTTCAGTGACCGATTAGATAGTGGCCTGAACTTCATAACTGGTAATGGGCTCCTCTAATGTGCTTAGCTGTGCAGGGAAATGGCATCCTTACAGGGGGAAAGTAATGTTCCAGCCAAGGAACCGTGGGCTTTAAAACTCAGACTTATTTCAGATCCCTGAATGGGGGCTGGGGTAGCTTTGGGGTAGGAGAAATGCACCATATGGGGAGTGAGAGACGAGGTTCTGGGTCTGGCCTGCTGCTTAGTAACAGTAATCAGCAACTGGTTATTTCAGGGGAAGGTAGCATAACTCTCTGAACCTTGGTTTCTTCATTTATAAAATGGGACAAATATATCTACCCTCCCACCCATTTCAAAGAATTATAAAGAGGATTAAAGAAATGTATTTACTGAAAACACTTTGTAAATATTATTATATGTGAAAAAATGGCAAAACTGAAGCTGTCCTACTTTGGGCACATCATGAGAAGGTAGGGTTATTTGGAAAACACAGCAGTGCTCAAGAGAATTAGAAGGCAGCTGGAGAAAAGGAAGACCAAATATGAGAGGGATTAACTCCATAAAAGAAGCCATAGGAATGCGTCCACGGGAGCTGAGCAGGGCTGTTGAGGACAGAATATTGTGGACATGACTCTTTATAAGGGATACCAGGAGTCAGAGCCAACTTAACAGCATGTAACACAACATACCTAGTGTTTCTATCCTATAAATTGATTTTTGACCTAGTGTAGTCAAAAAGGTAAACTGCTCTTTAAAGAATTACTTTGGTACTCTAATTAGTGACATGTCTGTTTCCAAAGTGTTCTCTCTTTCTTTCCTCTTTTCTTTTCTTTCCTTTCCTTTCCTTTCCTTTCCTTTCCTTTCCTTTCCTTTCCTTTCCTTTTCCTTCCTCCCTTCCTTCCTTCCTTCCTTCCTTCCTTCCTTCCTTCCTTCCTTCCTTCCTTCCTTTCTCTCTCTCTCTCTCTCTCTCTCTCTCTCTCTCTCTCTTTCTTTTTTCATCTATCTATTATCTACCTACCTACCTATCTCTCTAGTTTATTCAGTGAATTTCTTGGTATAGATAAGTTCAATACTTGAGGTAAGTAAGATATTTGTTTGTAGTGGAATTAAAGAACCTTAAGATAAAAACAGGGAAATGATAATTAGCCTATGGCTTTCCCCCACATTGGACAAATGAAGAATTTACACCTTAATCAAAGTATCATAAGTAATGCATCTTTTGTTTTTGCTCCACTAGTGTCTATTCTTTCACCAATCTTCAGCTCAGAAAAACTGCACCTTCCATATTTTGCATTCACCTTCTTTAAATGACACTTGCTAACCTATCTAGCTAATCCTATATAATAATAGGGTAATATGCAAATTGAACCTAAAGGCCTCTCCTGCCTCCTCGGCAGCGCTAAGGATGTCCAACTGTGGCTTAGGCCTGGGGCCTAAGCCGGCAGGTGGACATTCCCGAGGGGTCCCAGACTGTGAGAGGGCACAGGCTGGGCGGAGGAAACTCTCCCCCCCCCCCCCCCACCCCAGTGCACCACTAGTCTTTTATAAAAAGCATAAAGAACAAATCATACTCTTCAACCCTGGCATCCCTTCTTCTCTGAAGATGAACACTTCATTTCCCTAATGATTAAGGTTCTGGCTCAAATATGAAATATATTTTTCTGTCAAGTAAATTACTAGGATAGCCAAATTGGTTACTTTGTTTTGGTTTGGTTTTTTTTACAAGAAGAAATCAAATTTGAAGTCTAAGCAGCCATCTTATAATGAAAGTAAGCTCACATTCTGGCAAGAAGCAGGAATGCAAAGTTTGCAGAACTTCCATAATTATAGACAGATAGCTGTCAGCCATGTCTACAACATACTGAATTAGGCCTCCATAATATTAAGATAGATTTGGTAGGATAAACATGGTGAAACAATCTGATGTATGTAATATTAATACCCTTGTTAACTAACTGTTTGTGTCCCTTTCTGAAATTCCTTCATCTTCAACATTTTTGTTTCTGATGTACTCCCTATCATTATCTATTAACCCAAATAAGGGCCTATCAAATCTATCTAACTCTTTCCAAAATCCCACAGGAGAAAATCAACTATTCTGTTGATAGATTGAAGTAGTCTAAAATACTGTGATTGTCAAGTAACCCAGTGATATATATTCATGTCTCTTTTCATTAATAAGCTAATTTTCCCTTTTTAATGGTTCTTTTTCTAAAAAGAGACCATCTTTTTGAGTTCACAGTGGCCTGAATATACCATACACTCAGGTCAACAGAAAAGAGAATCTTTCCAAAAAGATCACTTTTGTTTGGTTGGTTTTCTGTTTTATTTTCATTCTATCTTTATTTTTAAACTAAGAATTAAAACAGTTTTGTTTTGAATAGTATCCCATTATATGTATATAACACAATTTATTTATTCTCCAATTATTTTCCATCTTTGGTTATTATGAATAAAACTACAATGATATTCTTATATAAATTTATTCCTTAAAAACTGTTTTCATTTGTTTTGGGTGAGTACCTCAGAGTAGAATTGCTGAATGTATTCTTCTTTATAATAAACTGCCAAACTGTTTTCCACAATGGTTATGCCAATTCACACCAATACATTAGAGTCCCAGTTGCTCTATCTACCTGCCAATATTTAATGTAGTAAGCCATGTTAGCGGGTGGGAAATGGTATATCATTGTTGTTTAAAGTTGCATTTTCCTGATTACTAATAATATGGATTTCCATTTCAAGTGCTCATTGGTCATAACTGTATTTTCTTTTGTGAAGTGTTTATTCCAGACTTCTACACATTTTTAAATTAGATTATTTGGTTTGTTTATGTGAAGATCTTTACAACAAAAGAAACCATCAACAAAACAACAAGAAAGTCCGCTGCATGGGAGAACATATTTGCCAATGTTATATATTCTTTTTAAATTTTATTTTTATTGATTTCAAAGAGGAAGGGAGAGAGAGAGAGAGATAGAAACATCAATGATGAAAGAGAATCATGATTGGCTGCTTCCTACACACCCCATACTGGGGATGGAGCCCAAAACCCGGCATGTGCCTGACCATGTAATCTAACCGTGACCTACTGGTTCATAGGTCAATGCTCAATTACTGAGCCATGCCGTCCCGGCATGTATATTCTTGATACAAGGTCTTGTTAGATATGAGCATTGTGAATATCTTTTCCCAGTATGTGCTTTGACATTGGTTTCCTTAACAATGACTTTTGATGAGCAGTCTTAATTTTAATACAATTCAATTTGTCATTTTTCTTGTATATTTCATGATTTATATGCCATATCAAAGAATCTTTGCTATTCCAAGGTCACTAAAATATCCTCCTAGTTACTCATTGAGGATTGTTACAGTTGTTGCTTTGGTTTTGTTATGATTCATCTTGAATTAATGATTGAGTGTAGTATGTGATAAGAGAGCAAGGTTTACTTTTTCCACATGTTTATCCATTTTTGTTATGGTTCTGCAGGTAATTAATTCTCTTAGCTTTTATTTTTTTGAAAATGTATTTCACATTCATTTTTGAAACATGTTCACTGGATACAATTCTGAATTGAGCTTTTTTTTTTCCTTCTTTCAGCATTCTAAAGATGTTCAATAGTCTTCTAGTTTTCATGGTTTCTAATCACCTATTATTTGTATTTTTGTTACCTTGTATGAACTTTTCCCTTTGTCTTTGGTTTTCAGCAGTTTGACTAATGTTTAGGTATGGTTTTCTTTATATCTATACTGACTGCTTATCTGAATGTCTTGAACCTATAAATTGATGTTTTTCACCCACTTCAGGTAATTTTCGGGCAGTGTTTTTTTTAAATACTTTCAGTTATGATTCTTCCTCCTCTCTTTTTCTGGAACTCTAGTTACACATATTTTAGATCACTTAATACTGTTCTATGTATTGTTGAGTCTCTTTTTACTTTTTCAGCTTTTTTCCTTAATGTTTTTGAGACTATTCATAATTTCTTTTGATGTATTTTCAAGTCCACGGACTCTTTATCTGAACTCCAAACCTCTGTGAAGGCTATTCAGTGAATTTTTATCTCAAATATACTTTCACTTCTAGAATTTCCATTTTTTATTTTATTTCTATGTTGAGCTCTCCCCCTTCTATACTTTCATTATGACAATCTTTTCCTTTAAGTTCTTGAACATATTTATGATGGATACTTTAAAGTGCTTGTCTACTCAGTACACTGTCTGAGTCATCTCAGCTACTCTTTCTGTTGACATTTTTTGTTTGTTTGTTTCTGGGTCACATTTTCCAGGTTGTTTGAACAACTAGTAATTTTTATTATGTGGAAACTCTGGTTTTCATTGTCCTCCTTTATTAAGAATGTTAATTTTTGTGTTAGAAGGCAGTTAAATTACTTGCTGATCCTGTTGAAATTGTGGAATAGCTAGAATGAAAATAGAAAGTCAGTCTTAATTGGATAAATGTGTCAGAAGATTCTGTGAAGTCTAGGCAGACTACAGAGTGTCTTCATGGAAAAGCTATGAAAAAAAAAAAAAAAGGATTTCAGTGAAATTCTTTTCTTTCTAGGATTGAATCCTCTCCAGTTTCTTTTTAATTTTGGTAAATCTCCAATGACTTCGAATGGTTGCTCTTTCATATTTTTTTCCAGAGTTTGTAATTAATATCTGCTTGAGGGTTAGTCTGACATAAGCTATTCTGCCATTACCAGAACTAGATCCCAGAAGAGAATCTTTTGTGCCAAAATTTTGCATAGATCACATTCTGTCTGACAAAGTGTAAGTTGTAATGGGCTTGTGTGGTATTTATTCTCCTTATTTTTCTCTATTCCTTATTTTACTAGTGATCATTGAGACCATTCAGTGGTAATTGCTCATTATGTTTTCATTTTGATCTCTTCTAGAATATATTTTTTCATGCCTGCTTAATTACCTTAAACAATTCTTGGCTTGGCATTCAAGGATATTTAGCAATCTGGCCCCTGCTTACTTTCCTAATTTCATTTCTTAATATTCTTCTATTTTCTCTATAAGCCCAAGCCATAGCCAGCTTCTTTTTATTCCCCATAACCTACTATGCTTTCACTATAATTCTGTGCCTTCATTCATGCTGATTCTCCAGCCAGGAGTGCTTTTACACCCATACCTGTTGGTAAAATCTTACTCTTCCTTTAAGATGCTTTCAAGCACCAATTCCTCTTTGAAGCTTCCTGATATACATCTCTGTCCATTCCAATATCATTCATAGAGTCACTTATCTGCTGTCATAGTATATTAAAATTACCTTTGTTAGTACTTATACTGTTTTGTAATTTTTTTTCTTTATGTGTCTGTTTCCCTCACGGGACCAAATTTTTTAAAAGCAAGGCACATGTGTTGTTGTTCTTTGAATACCTGATCACAATGCTGAGTACACCTAAAAATGTGTCAGAAGTGTTTGCTGAATTAATGCATGCATAAATGATTACCAGGCACATTATAGAACTAGCTAAAGCTCCTCCTTAGTGAGAACTTTATGTATACAAAAGCACACACCAAACACTTACTCATTCACTCACATAACTCTTGGAATTTACCCAGGAAAGGGGCCTCTCTAGGATTAGTTTAGGACCATTGCCATAGGCTATGGTGGTTAAACTGGCCCTCTTTCCAACCCACCTGGAAAAACTCAACTTTCTGTCTTCTCTTTAAATCATTTAAATCTCAGATTCCTAAGGAAGTCTTTTCCTTTATAATTTCTATTTTCTCCCCATACACAATCTTTCTTTATCTAACTGAAAGTTTGCCTTTACACAAACTGTGATATGGGAGATGAAGGGTGAATTAATCAATCCAAGCCCCTTGGTGAAGTTGGAGCGAGCAGGAATGCTGGGAGTACAGGTGACCAGTGTGCCTAAGGTGGTTCTGTTGACCTCTGGCCTTTCAGCAACTGTCATTTAGGAATGCTTTTGTTGATAATTAAAGACTCTTGGATCAGCTGGAAAGCAGTAGTCCAGGTACATAGCTGTGGTTCTAAGCTTCTTCCAAATGTTTTCCTTGAGAAGACACAACATGAATAAATGATCCTCTGCTAGAAAAAGTAAAAGAAGCTGCCTTATAGATTCTGAGACATTCGCTAGGACAATTCCGGATTCTGACACAGAGCATTGGCTATTTCAGGATAAAGTGGCTTTAAAAAAAAAACACCCAAAAAACACCTTGATGTTATTTTCAAAAATGAATGAAGCAATATGAAGTCACACTTGATATGTAGATTTAAAGTTAATTAGAACAGAACATGGATTTTAGGCTTTAAATATTCAGACTAATAGCATACCTTTTGAAAACAATCTTTTAGTGTTCTATAGAATTTTCGTTATGTGTTTAAAAGGGCTTTCATAGAATCCATTTTTAAATTTCTGAATTTAATATGTATTTCTATTGTTGCAACAATTATTGTCTAACCATTCTGTTTCATAAAGCAAAGTTTGGGGAAATTAAAGGACACTTTCTAAATATTCTTTTGATTTTGAGGCCTCTTAATACTTTCCTAAAATTCTGATTCTGATCAGATGTTCAGTTTAAAAATGATTTCCCAGGGTAAGTCTCTTCTTCTTCCCAAATCTTGGTTCATATACACAACATTCCTAGTTTTCCTTAGGATGTCCCATTCCTTTTTTCAGTTTACTCCCCTTGGAAGAGAGAAGAGGAGGCAAGAAAAAGGGGAAGTGTGCATGACACAGAGCATTTTCTATTTTATCTTTCCTAATTTGTATTTTATACTCTGTACCATGCTTGGATTTCTTAATTTCCTAGAGCAGTCCTGTGACTCACAGAAATCTGCTGTGTAATTAATCTAGTGTCAGTGTCATGAGACAAAATGTTCTATGGGAGAAAGAGGCAAGGTCAGTGGAGGGCAGTTGATGGGGTAAAACCTGAACCTCTTCCTTGGAAAAAGGTAAAGGTTAGTAAGATAAAAGAGAGTGGAAAGGATATGCTACGAGTGTGGAATAGACTGAGACGGGGAGAGATGGGGCATATGTGTGATGTGTCTGGGAGAATCAATTGATCTGGAATAGAAGATCTACTGAAACAGAATCTAAAAATCCACCATGGTCCCTGTTAGGTTGTAGGAGATTAAAACATCCTATTCACAATGAAAATACATCTTTTAAATGAATAAAAGCTGGCTATTTTAGGTTTGTTGGAGGTGGAGAGAAAGCTATGACAATAAGAGCAAATCTCCAATGTCAATCACCTGTGGCATAGTAACTAACTTAGAATAATATTGAAATGTCTTTGCATATGGCATTCTCCACAAGCCCGTCTTCTTTTATGTGTATGCATGCAAGTATATAAATTGCTGCATCCATGTCAGTTGTAAAGTAATGGCACGGAGGGCATCATAAATTACTGGAGTGATCCTCAGGAGAAGACACTGTCGTGTCTGAATGAGTGTTTCACTGCCAGAGTAATGTATGCCTTCATCTGGCCCAGCAGTCAGCATATTGCCCCGTGTTGATGGATATTGTCAGCTGGAAGCTACACTACATTTCACTGCACAATAAACATGGCTGTCAAACCCATATAAAGTGAAATCAATTTATCCTGTATGGTCAGTGCATTTTAAATGAAATTAATGTACTGTGGGTATGGTGGCAAAAAGGTAGCATATTAGTTATGCATCTTGGGATCTGAGTCTTTTCATGTAAGGGATCATTCTGTCTAGTAGGCCTAAAAGAAGGCCTGTTTATAAAATGGTTTTGTTTGCAGGGTCCTCAGAAAGTGGCCCCTTTGCCCGCCTTCATGTTTGGAAAAGAATTAACACTATCATACAGTTTGGCCCTTTTATCCTGTCTTTTGTTTGCAACAAACGATGGCCATATTTGCCAAATAATAGTGTACTTTATTGTTCTGATTTATTCCTATATCCAACACAAACGAATTTCTGCACAATCAAGGTATCTGGAAATGGAGAAGATGGGCCAGGGATTGATTGAGTCCTGTTGTTCCTGTATAATCAGTCCACTGAGCTGAAAGGATTTACTTTGTCCAGAAAGTAAAAATGTTGGTTTTAATGTATATTTTGCTTCTAAGCTTTGGGGAGTAGGTTTTCTGCTTTATACAGTAGAAGTGCTGGCTTGCCGTCTGTCTGTCCAACACTACATTTAACTAGAGAAGCTCTCAATCTACAGGAAGATGTTTCGTCATTGACACATTGTGAAGCATGCATCAGTGTGTCATGCTGGTGCATGGAAGCAAGCGGGAGCTATGTTCACTCATTCCATTGATTTATTCAATCATTCACTAATTTACCACACGTTACTAAATGAAACTCTACATGCCAGGTGCTTTACTGGGACCCAGGCCGGTTCCTGCCATATCCTCAAGGAGCTTTCAATCTAGGGTGTTACTAGACTCACCTTTTCAGAAACTATAACTAATGTCAGGAATTTAGACACAGTTTTGTAGGGGATGTTAAAGAACTACCCTTAAACAGCAGGAAGATATATCAGGACCCTTGGAATGCATGCCTTTAGTCTACTACTTTTGCATGTGAGTTGAAGACCAAACAATCTTTTACATTAAATGAAGATATACTATGTGGGAAATCCTGGGATACAAGAGGGAGTAAACATAAACACCAGCTTTAGGGGTCTCATATTCCTGGGGATGGAGTAGAAAAATTAGAGAGAGATAGTCACACAGACAGTAATAACTTTGAAGCATATAGCATAGAGGCCACAAAATGAATGCCGCCTGGAGGCATCATTACAGATGCTGTTCCTGTCCCTTCCCATCTGTCTTAGCTCACATGCTAATTCTCACTCATCCTCCAGGACTCAGCTTAGATAGGACCTCTCCTAGGGTACTAGCTGGCTGTCCTGTCCGGTGCCCTCTCGGAAACCTGTTTACTTCAGTGTTATAAGCACTTACCTTATACGCCGTGACGATTGTCTCTTGGGGTCTGTCGCCCCACTGAACTGTGAGCTACTTAAAAGCAGGGGCTATTTTATTCACCTTTGTATCCCTAGCACCTGGCCTAAAACCTAACTCACAGCAATGGCTCAATTAATATTTTTATTGACTTAATTAATTCATGAAACACACCACATTTCAACAGGCCTTGAGGGAAGAGTGGGACTTAGTGTGAAGAGTGGGAGAAGGGGCTTCCTTCCAGGCACTGAGAAGACCACTGGCCAAGGCCCAATATTGTGAAAGAGATTCTACTGGAGGGAAAGAGACAGTTTGAAGTGGCTTCAATTTCTGGCAAATGAGGCTAAAATGATAGGTAAGGGTCTGCTCTCAAAGAGAGGAATGTCATCAGGAAAGTTTAGTATAAAATAATGCCTGTCGTGATTACTTCATCATCACTTGCAACTGATTGTTTTAAAAAATGTACTAGGCGTATAAAAACATGCACCATTCATGCTGCCCAGTGTGTCTCTGAGGCCTATGTCAGAAGGGCCTGTGAATTGTCATTTGAAACTGTCTTCTGCTTCCGAGAGGTCCCTTAAAAGGAAGAGAAGGGCCTAGGGAAGGCAGCTGAACCAGGCAGCAAGCTGTGTTACATGATCCAGATAATAATGCTTTGCACCCGTCTTGTTCTTCCTGCCCTGACATTACAGGAAGTAAAGCAATGAATGGCTCTGCAGCTAAACTACAGCAGTATTATTGTTGGCCAACAGGAGGTGCCACTGTGGCTGAAGCACGAGTCTACAGGGATGCCCGTGGCAGGGCCAGCAGCGAGCCACACATCAAGCGACCAATGAATGCATTCATGGTTTGGGCGAAGGACGAGAGGAGGAAAATTCTTCAGGCCTTCCCCGACATGCATAACTCCAACATTAGCAAAATTTTAGGTGAGTGCAGCCGCTGAGGCTGACCTTCTACCCCATGAGTGTCCCAAGAATGGAAGCAGGGGCACCATTTGATACCTAAGGGAGACTGGTTTGCAGAAGTTAGATATAGCCCAGCAAGCTACCATGGGAGACTTTGTCACCACCTCTGCGTCCCCTGCCCCAGAAAGTGGCATTTAGCTTTGGGAGTTCTGACACCCACAGGGTGCCAGGGCAGGACTGACTAAAAACGCCTTTTAGAGACAAAACTATTTCTAGGATGTGTTAATACTATGAATTTGGCAACTCTGAGTGGTCACTGCTACACAGCAGTCATGGAGACAAGCTTTATCTCCTCTTCTTACTCAGTCTTCTTAAATTCCTAAGTGGCTATGAAACTTAGAAACACGTTCAGAGCCTGCAGTTTTAGGCTGTTGTATTCTTGTTCACATGTCCCTCTGAAAGAACTCATCACAGACGTGGGGGTGAGCCCCCACATCGTGTGAAGTTCATGGAGTGCAGAACAGTGCCTCTAATGATAACTTTAGAAGCTGTAAAATAAAACTACATTTACTTTAATACGATGTGACTAGTTCAAATTTCATAGCAGCGAGCTGAACACATTAGACCACAGGGCAGAGGCCCATTTTGCGGTGAATTGCCGGAGTGATCCTCCCGTTTCTCAGGATTAAACTCAAGCCTTGTTCTATTAGTGTAAAGCTTGCCTCGTGCGGATTATACAGTTTGGAATTATTGTGCTCAACATATTGAACATATTTTATTCAACACGCAGCATTACAGTCAACATGTTTCCTCTTTAAAAAGAAAAAACACAGAAGGCACTGTTCTATTTAAGCTGTCAGGATGTGACAAAATCTCAAAGGGAGCCGGCAAAGAAGCCGAAAAACATTAGAGACTTAAACTGTGGTTTTCATTTTTTAAATGTTTTGTTCAAAAGCAATAAATATTTAACCTGAGTGAATATCAGTGATCTGGACACACACAAATACACATGTTTTGTCACTGTATAAATAATTTAACTTGATTCTGAGACATTTTGAGGCAGTGACCTCTAAGAAAATTCAAAACATACATGAGATCAAATAGTGGTGAAATGTTAAAATACAAATTTCCCCCTTTTTTTTCCATTTTTCCATTGGAATTTCACAATGGATAGTAAATGTCGTTACAATTAAATTTATTTTTAGAGTTTCAGAGATATGCATAAAGGTATTATTCCTTCTAATTTAAATACCTTTCAAACCAAAATGCTCCCAATGCATACATTAAGTTTGTTCTAATTAATAGACATTCTAAAGAAAACCAAGGTTTCCTCTGTACTTAAAGTTTGATATTTAACTTTGAAAATTTTTTTTCTTTCTTTTGGCCATTTTAGCAGCAGTATGAGTAAGCTCCCAGATGGGCACAGAACTTCTCTGTTTCCATTTTGGCAGCTGTGGGGAATCTATATTATTGGTGTGCATTCTCTGAAAAAATTATTAAGAACATAGTAAGTGTATTCATTAAAATGTAAACTTTTAAGCACAAGAGCACCAAGCATCCTCTGTTAGCTGGGTTCGAAGCTGCTAGAAGTCAGGGGGACAGTGAGGAGCTACCTGCACGGACTTTCCAACATTCACAACAACCAGGAAGGAGCAGGGATGGATGGGCTATTAAAGCAGACCAGGATATTGCTGGCTACAGAGAATATTTGTACAACTTTTCCATTTGTTTATGTATGAAAAATCTCCACTGAAGAATAGCTCCCATCCAGTCAGCACAGCTGTTACCGCTTTATTTGCCAGCGAGACACAAAAATGCAATTTGATACATGTAAAAAAACACATCCCTTCTTCATCAAGTGTTTAGATAATTCTTTATAAACAATATTAGAGGAGTGAATACTTTTGCTTCTTCCTGTATAAACCATATTAAAAATTTTTGTACTTTCATTGGGACAGCTTTGAATGGACGTTTATAGTACTTGAAAATGGTGTATATAATCCCAATGGTACCTTCCGGCTGCAAAACTATCACTTCTTAAGTAGAGTTGAGGCTTTTTCATTACCCTAGGCCAGGGGAGACGGTGTGCACAGGAGGCTATGGTATATGGAGCGATAGCCTATCTGCTGAGATCTTATCAAATGATCGCTTTGCTAGAGATGCTTGGAGTGAGAGAGAGGTTTGAGTTTTTGGACCCAAGAATGTTTCTCCTGAGAGCCCTGTCACACTGAAAGGAGGCAAGATTAGGTGTTTAACCCTCTGGAGAGAGAGGGGCAGATGGGAGGGTGAGAGACTTTGGTGTGGGAGATGACCTTTAAGCAGCAAAGACATGTTTTAAAACAATGCACTTATTGTAACACCATCTTTAAGTTACTTTAAGTTATTGAGGGAAATAATATAATGTATCAAATAAAATTATTCTTTGCTCTATAGTCTAGCAGGCTAGCTGTGAGGCTCAGGGGTATGTGGTACTAGGGGCCGCTCAGAGCACAGATGGGAGGTATGCCTAGTTGTATTTGCCAGGAATATGTTACCTTCACCATTTGGGCACTTAAGGTTATTTTTATGTCCAGGGTCTCGCTGGAAATCCATGTCCAACCAAGAGAAGCAACCTTATTATGAAGAGCAGGCCCGGCTAAGCAAAATCCACTTAGAGAAGTACCCGAACTATAAATACAAACCTCGACCGAAACGCACCTGCATTGTTGACGGCAAAAAGCTCCGGATTGGGGAGTATAAGCAACTGATGAGGTCTCGGAGACAGGAGATGAGGCAGTTCTTTACTGTGGGGTAAGTGCTCCTGAACGTAGCCCCCTGGGCTTTCCCTTCCCAGCAAGAAACCGCAGGATGGCTATCCGGCAGCCTGTTTGGGATGGAGGTTAGGGGAGGGAGGAGGCTGTGACCTATCGAAGGGGCTTGACTGTGGTCACCTCCATAGTGTCGCAGGCACACAGCCTTCAGCATGGCTCCTGCTCACATCCAGACCTGCGGCAGGTCACTCCCAACCCATCGCCCCTGTCGTCGTCTCCCCAGCTAACATAAGACGCTCGGTGCCCACACACAAAGTTCCTGGTAGTGTATCTGAGCAGACACATGGGGAGAGAAAATAAAAACTGAACGTAAGAAATCCCCAGAAGCTTTCCAACTTCTCTGGGTGGTGCTTCTGACTCTAATCACAATAGTCTGCTTTTGTTGTGGGATCCACCACAAGATAATTGGCCTTGACATTGGTTAGAGGACCTCATTTCTGGCATAAGATCCAGAACTCCTGTTGCAGTAAATTATTCTGTGGTGGAAACAGTAACAATGTGGATTTTCTTGCTTAAATCAAAAACTAGACATGTTTTTGATATCTTCAAGTCTGATTTCATGTCATTTTGTTTAAAAATTAGGTAATAGATTTCTGGTATAAATTTCGACTTGGCTGACTGGCTGTCTGCATTCAGAAGAGGCCCCTGTAACCACAGTAGTCAGGATAAGTGGGGATGCAGATGCCTGTAGGTCCCAGCACAGCCAGACCCAGAAGTACAGGATGGGGGGGGGGGGGGGGAGTGCGGGGAGGGGGGAGGCTTTCCGGAGGTACCGGCGAGGCAGCTGGAATCAGATTGGGAAGACACTTGGGAAAGAATTTGCGAGAGAAAAGTAGAGTAAGTAAAGAGGAAGCTGTATTCACTGTTAACTGGACAGAGAATTGAGAAGCTGTGCAATGCCAGGGAAATAAGAAGAAAAGAGATACCTGGAAAGATAAGTAAAGAGCTTGTTAGTTTTAACGACACTCAAAAAATAACCTCATAGAACAAAAAGTTGGTTTTAGAATCCTGTATTTAAAGCATAAAATTAATTTGAAATAGTAAACAATAAAAATAACAACAAAAGAGCCAATGAAAGCAGTCTAGGCGTGATTCTAGATAGTGTGCTAGAGTGCTCTGGGAGGAGCCTGGGCTTTGGAGTTGGTGAGATTCAAACCAACTGTACCACCCACTTGGGCAGTGATTTAACTTCTCTAACCTTCTGTTTCCTCATGTGTGAAATGAAACAACAGTACCTATCTCATATGCTTGTTGAAGGGATTCAATGAGGCAGTGCTTTTAAAAGTACTTTATATAGTGCTTACTTAGTACAATACCAATAAAGGTGAATTTCTATCATCATTACTATTAAATATGGATTTACTATCACAGTAAAACTATACATTACATCACACTCGGTAATCAGTGAATTTCTTTCCACTGCAGAACCTTTTCCAGTAAAGAGGGGTTTAAGCCACTGTGTTATGTCAGGATTCTAATCTAGTAACAGATGAAGACATGCAAGACAGGATTGTCAGATTCTCCTATATTATAAATGTTTGCATTTTTTAAAATAATGCTTTTAACACCAAAAGTACAATGCAGTGTAATTGATCTGTTCACATGCTAACTAGAGGATTTATGAAAAATAGCAATTCATAGTGCACTTTAGGAAGTATAGTCATATGCAACACAAATTTAAGACCCTGTGATACGTGTTTTCTTTTAATCCTGTCAGTGTATCTCTGAGACTGTATATAATCTCTTTTGATTATATCAAAAGAATCAAAAGTTTAAGTTCGAGACCCTTTGTGATTCCCACCCTTCTCTCAGTCATGTCCCCTGTGTGTCTAGCAATACATAACGAGTCTCTTTCACCATTGTCTGGGAGGCTGTCAAAAGTTCCGTTTTAGTTCCCTGGTACTTACTTGAAAATCTGAGATGCAGTAATTCTGCTTAATTTAGTTCCCTTTACCAAAGGATACACTGAAACAGCTCTGGATCAGAATATCTGAACACATAACAATGCTTGTAAAATAACCAAGCTAAAACATACCATTCATTGTCTACTATATATTGTGTAGTTGTTTTAGATAGACAAATCACATGGTCTTCTAAATAAGAGAAAGACATAGTGGCTTCTGGCGGTCCTATGGCTGCTGAAAGGGGAGAGAGAACAAAGGTTTAAATCCCTATCTCTGTCTATGTTGTGCCAAATGACTGAGGAATTGTCCTTACCCCATTGCCTCAGAATAAGCCTGTGAGCCCTATTTTGGCACAGTCATGAGTATGGCTGTGCTATTTGAGGAAGAGCTCCTAGAAGCTAGAGAAACTAAGATCGTTGGCTGTGGTGTGCGGTGGCATAAAAGAAGCTTTAAAATATAGAGAGTAAGGATCCTGATTTGGGTCATGGGGGAGGTTCTTTATGGAAGCATCATTTTAGCCTGGGGATGAGCTATAGATGTGCAAGCAATGACCAGTGGATATCGCATTCTTTAATCCTCAATGCTGAATATTTTCTTCTGCCAAGCTTGGTCATACTTACTACATAAAGCCAGGTATTACTTCCACTTAAAGAACTGTATTTTTTTTTTTTTAACTGTATTCTCTTTTAGGTAGTTGTATTTGATAGATTATTTACTCCCTGGGGTTCAGCTTTGGAAATTGGTCTTCATTAGATGTGACGTTCTTACAAAAGGGAAAAACAAACAAGAAATTGAAACATTGCTATTGACTTATTGAGGGAATGGGTAAGATCAATATTTATTGCTGATTTTGAAAAAACATGCATAACTTTCCAGCCAATAAAATTTTGTTCAACGTGGTCATGCATTTTACTGATGATACAAATAGTAGGTCAGAGAGTTAGGTTGTTTTTTCACTTAGCTGTTATGAAATGAATTTATTAATAATATGAAATGGAGTAAAGCTAGCTCTTGGATTTAATACCCTTGATTGACAGGTTAAGTATCAGAATTTTGTAATAATTCTGATAAGAGTACTGTTAATGTTGAAATGATATTCATTAGGGTACATATAGTTACAATGCTGTCTTTTCCCAAAGAACTATGGCCAAATGTACCTCCATTTGAAAATCATTCAATAATTTACCATGAACTAATAGAGGATTATGTAGATATTATAAGATATTCAATTTGAGGCTATTTTTGGATAATAATATTGGTAAATTATTGACTACTTATCACATGCGATATACTATGCTCAGGGATTATACAGACCATTGCAAATACAACAGATTTACAAAATCCTCACAATGGAGTTGGAAAACATGATGTTCAGAGATGTTAAATAATTTGTCCAAGGCCACACAGCTAGTAAATTGCAGAGTTAAGATTTAAACCAGGCATATGTGAATGTGAAACATATGTCCTTTTCACCATTACACATACCTCGCAATTAGAGCCTACAAATTGTTTAGAGGTTGTATGTATAGTGGTTAAGAACATCAATTCTGGAGCCAGACTATTCCAGCTCAAATACTAGATGTGCTTCTTCCTGGCTCCAGAAACTAATGCAGACTGATCTTTATGCCTCTGAACTCTCCACTTGCCAAACTTACTTAAACTCTCTGTATCTCAGTTTGCCATGTATAGAATGGTGATGACAATTTTACCTAGAACATGGGACCCTTCTGAATACTGAATAACTTAAGTATATCTAAAGTGCTTAGAACAGTTTCTGTCAGAGAGTAAGCCCCAAATTAGAGTAAACATAATTATTCTAGAAAAATAATTCTATGCGCCAGGTATATATTTTATAATATAAAGAATTGCAGTCTACTGCCTTATGCTATATGCAATTTGAACATTTACCCTTTTAACCTTAATTCTAAAGAGATCTAATCAAACCTATAAGAGACTTATAAATATAATTGATTAGCATAGACAAGCCATACTTATTTTCAGTATTGGTCTTCTGCAAAGAAAGCTGGATTAGAATAAGTAAGGTAGAAAGATTGCTTTTATTTCCACTCCTTTATGCACTATCAACTATAGAGATGTATAATGTGCGGGTTTATCTCCTAATGAAACAGACTTGGTTGCCTTCATTTATAGATGCTGTAAAGGACTGAAGGTTCAGCAAACAAGAGAGCTTTGCCAAAATAAGTATGTAGTTCCTTCGCAATTGGCAAAGCTAGGCTATACTCTAGAAATATTCCGGTGATTTGGAAACCATGCAACTATGCTGGATTTTATCAGGGTCAGCTTGGACTCTCTCAGGGTCAGCTTATACTCATTACCTAGGCTGGGATGTGAGCGTTTTTAGCCATCTCTGCTCATATAAGTTGCATGAGCTGCATGTGTATACTTTTACAAACATCTGCAACTTTGGTTTTGATGTGCACATTCATTATTTGTAAAGCTTCCAATACTTACCAGCTATTCCTGTTTGTGAAATTTGCAGTGTTTGAATTTTGACTTTGCAATTGATCTGTAAAGGAAGGAAAAATGCTTTTTAGGAAAGTAATTTCCAATAGACAAAGCTTGAGCATACTGGCTGGATTTTCCATTTTGCTAATTGATTAGTCAGTCAATTGGTAAGGGCCTATTTGAAACTAGCACTGTGCCAAGCACTGTACTAAATTGATATAATATATGAGGCATTAATTCTGTGAGCTTTCAGAGAATGCTATAGATAGATAAGCCAGACACATACATGAATAGATGAGCAAATAATAATTGTTATAGGCACACACAAAATATATATTGCATAGTGCTACACATAATGTATAATGAATTACAAATTTTTATAGAAATAGCAAGTATAGCTCAGAGGAGGAGAGATTACTATACATTAGGGCCAACTATGGGTCATCCTTGAGGAAGAGGGCTTGAGGTTTGGGTAGGGTCAGCCTGGTAGAAAGTAGGGATAAAGATTTATATTTAATGTGAAGGAGAATATGAATGCATAGGATGGGGGAATATGGAAATGTTCAATAATAAAGAAGGAAGCTAGGAATTTCCCTGGCAGTAAGATAAGTAAAGACGAGTAAGATAGATAGGGTGGAGCAATATTTTGGAAAACCTTGAAATCTAGGCGTCTTCAACTATAAATAGCTACGTTCACATAATTTTTTAGTCTCTTTTTATAACAACAATGAGATAGAAAGACCATTGTGACAGTTGGCTTATGCTTTTGCAACCATAGAATCAGTGGAAACTTGGAAGGGGTCTCAGAAGTCGTATAGTTCAAGCAGCCAGCCATTGTAGAAATCCACTCTGAGTTATGCTCAAACTCTTTGGGACCAAAGAGCTCACCGCTTCCCAAAGGAACTAGTGTCTGTGGAACATCTCCTAATGCTAGAAAGTTCTTTTCTTTTACCTGAGTCTTAATCTGCCTTTTGGCTACTTTGTAGGTTAGTTCTATTCCTTTTCTTTGTTCTCTTCTAGAACAGATCTTTTCCTTAGGAACACAATCATTCAAGCATCTAAAGATGGTTATATTCACATCCCTTCTTCAGCACCTTCTCTTCCATATATCTAGTCTCATTACATGTTATCTTTTCTACATTAGGTTAGCCAGTTTTTTCATTTGTTTTCCCTCTTATTCACTAGCCCGTTCATTCATTCATTCCATGTATTCAGAAGATTTTTATTGAGCACCTCCTAGGTTCCAGGTATTATCTAAGCTCTGGAGCTATATCAGTGAAAATGCCCATCCTCATGAAGCTTTCATTCTAGTGGGAGAAGTCAGACAATCAATCAACAAGTGAATAAATAAATAACAGATAGTAATAAGTATCTTAGAATAAGGTAAAGTGGGAAAAGGGGTAGGGTGTTTCAAACTGTAGAGTACAATGTTAGACAGAGTGGCTACAGCAAACCTCACTGAGAAGATAAAACTTGAATAAAGACCTGAGGAGGTGAGGGAGCAAGCTGTGTAGATATCTGTGAGAAGAACTGGACAGAGAAAGCGGCAGCTGCGAAGGTCTTGAGGAAAGGCTGTGATTGGCTTGTTTAGGAAATAATGAGGCCAGAGTGATAGGAGCTGAATGAATAGGTGAGAAGAATAATAGATGTCAGAGAGGTAATAGGGGCCCAAATTGTGAAAGGACTTTTTGGCCATTGTGAAGATACTTAATTTGCCTCTGAATGTGATGGAAAGACACTGAACGGTTATATTCAGAAGAGTACTATGATCTGACTCAGGCTTAAAAAAGATCACTCTATCTACTGCATTTAGTATTGTCTGAAGGGCCATGGCCTGAAATGGCCAGGCTCTTACAATAAACCAGATTAGAGTTGATGGTGGCTTGGACCAGGTTTATAGGGGTGAAGGTGGCAAGAAGTGGAGAGATTCTGAATATATTACTGAGAGTGGACTGATAGGGTTTGCTGATGAATTGCATATAGGTTTGAGAGAAATATGATGACCAAGGATTGGCCTGAGCAAACAGATAGCTGAAGTTACCATTAACAAAGATCAGAAAGGCCATGAGATCAGATATTTGGAAGCATGATCAGGAGTTTAGTTTTATACCTATAAGGTTGAGATGGCATTTTGATATCCAATAATAATAATAATAATAATAATAATAATAATAAGTTTTACATATAAAACACTGGCATTTAGGAATATAGTGCTTACTATAGATATAAATTTGAGAGTTGTCAGCACACATAATATTTAAAGCTACAGAATTGCACAAGATCACCAAGAAAATGAATTTAGACTGAAAAGAGAAGAGGTTTAAGGATTGAGTCCATGGGTACTTCAGTGTTGAGATGTCAGCAAGATGAGGATGATGCATCAAAGATTAGATGGAGCAGCTAATGAGACAGGAAGAAGACTGGGAGGGTAGTCTTGGAAGACAAGTGAATAAAGTATTTCAGCAAAGAGAAAAGTGATTCACTGTATCATATGCTGCTCATGGCATGAGTCAAGTAAGGTGACTTTTGAATTTAACAGTGTAATGTGCCGAGCTGGCATGGCCATAGGTGAACCTGAGCTCAGGTCCTTGTTCCCCATACTCAAGCCCCACATTGGGCGCCATATGTGCTGCACCAGCACAGCCAGGTTCGGTGAGCCTGAGAGGGGGTGGTGAAAGATTGAGAAAAGACAGACAAAAGAGGAAAGCTGGACATGGGTGGGGCACTGTCCTCTCTGATGGAGAGCTAGTGACAGCACCATCGCCTGTAACTGAGTATTTTATAGCCAGATTCTACGAGGCAAAGTGAGGGCGTGGTCAAGATGTTTACCAAGTTCTTGTGGGTTTCGAATCTACTCAATTACATGCACCTGATCAAGCTTTGTTTACTTGCTGCACCTCTTGCAGCCCATATCACTTAGCCACATGGGGCTACAGGTTTGGACCATAAGGTCAAGCTTACAACTATAGCCTTTGGCTGTAATTGTACTGGGACTTGCACGTGGCTTTGCCATGAGAGGATCGTGTCCTTTCATTAGTCCCAGGCTTGAACCTGTCCAATCGCTGTAGCCGCTCTCCACAGTGTGATCGTTGGCAGTGTGACCTTTTCAAGCTCTGTCTCAGTGGAGTATTGGGAGTGATAAAAGTGGCTTTAAAAAAGAATTGAGTAGAAGAAATGGAGAGAGTGAATATATACAGTCTTTTAAAGAGTTATGCTTAAAAGGGGATTAGAGAAACAGAGTAGTAGCTGAAAGGGGATGTCAGTCAAGAAACAGTGTTTGGTTTTTTTTGTTTGTTTGTTTTAAAGCAGGGGAGATTATGGCATGTTTACGTGCTAATAGGAACGATCCAGGAAAGGTGGAAAATTGATAATGTGGGGAGAGACAGCTGCTGGAAAGAGGTCCCTAGAACAAGAGCAGATAGATTCAGTGCACAAGCACATTGGATTATGAATTGATCCCAAATACAGAAAGGCATGAAGAGAATTAGGGGCATAGACAGGTAGCAGATAATGTGATGACAGGAGCTTGTGAAAAGTTCCTTCTGATTACTTCTAATTTTCCCATGAAATGGAAAGCTAAATCAACTGAGAGTAGGGATGGGGAGGAGAAGTTAAGAAGGTATGAAACCATTATCTAGCAGAGTAGAAGAAAGAGTGCAAAATGATGGCTGAACAACACCAGAGGTCAAGGTCAAGTTCATGCTCATGAACTTAGAGACTAGTAAGCATGGCAGTGTGCTTTTCCAGCCAAGTTCCGCTGAGTGGTGTAGTCACAGAGTTGCCAGAGAGTGACAGTTTTCGCAGGTAAGAATGTAGAAAGTATCTGTGTGATAGAGAAACTAATTGCAGCACTTATATTGGGTAAAGAATAAATAAATATCAAATAGTAATAAGTATGGTGAGGACACAATGGGAGGGAGGGACAGTGAGCATTGATTAAAGGTTCAAGAAATTGTAGATCCTTGAGGGGTGGGAGAATTGTTGAACTGGGGAGTAGAGGAAGAAACTGGAAAGATGCTGTAGCCGCTCTCCACAGTGTGATCGTTGGTCAGAAAGTGGGATGTTTAAAATTGAGGTCAAGGAGAGGTTGTAGTTGGAAATGACAAAGTCTGCCATATGACATGAGAGTGAGCAACTGATACAGGGAGGGGGCCAGTTCAAGAAACTGAGACAGCAATGTGTCAGAATGATAATCCGTGTGGAGAGTAAGTCATCAAGAATTAGGCAGGAGTAATGTTGGAGAGAGGGCCACAGTGAACCAAGACCTGACATCTGTAAGGAATGAGGGGCAATGGCCAGGCAGAAAGTAAATAGGTCAGTGGGTGACATCGTCTAGTATCACTCAACCACCCAAGCTTTTGAATATCATATGCATCTTGCTCCAGAAAATAAGCTGTACAGGTGTTTTATTTATCTGTTGACTTGTTTTTAGTGACTCATTACCAACTTAATGTCCAAATACTGTTCAATATGTGAAACCCACTTAAAAGAATTTGATTCTGATTCAAATTGCTCAGTATCTTTCTGGTGTGTGAGCTTGCCTTTCTTGCCCCATGCTCAACATCCAGGAGAGCATTCATGACATAGGAGCGCTCACCTCCTGGCTGTGGGATTTGTGTGGCCTTGGACAAGCAACTTAAAATCCCTGAAACTTAATTGGTTACTTCATCTGTGAAAGAGGGCTTATTGTGAAGGCTAATTGTGAAGATTAAAGAAGATACCGTGAAAGCATTTAAGCATGGTCCCCAGCATAGGAGCTTAATTCAAATTTTATTTAGCAGAGCTAAAATTTGATATTTTGAGTTAAAAACACTGCAAAAAATGACCTCCTAGTCTTGGTGAAAAGAAAATGTCCTTTGTGAAAATGAAGTGTGCTCTCCACTAGCTCATGTATGGTAAGTAGTGTGTTTACAGATTAGCCCACCAAATTGGGAATTCTGTAAAATGGGTTTACTGTTGCAGTGAAAGATTTTTCTACACACTCATTAAGTGATTAAGGCAAAATTATTTGTATGGAAATTATCCAAATTTAGTAAAATGTTTAATGAGGCATTCACTGCCTTGGGCAGGTTGGCATAATAGTATATTCGTGTTTATTTGCCCAAAACTTAGGAAGCAGAAGTGTACTGTTCTTAGAATGTGGTTCTTTAAGAGGGAAATCAGTATTTTATGAGATGTTTCTAAACATAGATTTAGATTTCTCTATCATCTTCTCCTTCAGGCATTTAAAAATTCACCATGAGCATCACAGAGAGTGGATCAATAACAGGTGCTTAGTGTTAGTGGGATAACAACAGGATCGATAGGAATTGGGAATTTTTATGATACAGAAGCATGGTGCCTTGTATATCTATAAAGAAAAGAGTGATGGAATCTAAGTCACGCGACCTCAGTTCATAGGACTCTGCTGGTAGGCCTTGTTTTCTCCATCCGAAAAGTGAGCATAATAGTACCTCATGGGGCTGCCATGGTAATTGAATGAGGCAATAGATGAGAACAGATATTATATATATTATGTTAGTCAATGGTGAGGGATCATTATGATGCCTTCTAGGGAATGAAAGAGTTTATTAAAGATAAGTCATCAGATATCTCACAGAGTGATTCTAGGCCATTTTCATCATTTCTCCTCTGCTAAGATGGAAGGTACACAGGCCTTTTTGAGAAAATTATGTTCCTTTGGACATGTTGAAGAATAGCTGGGAACCAAGCTAATTCATTGATTCAGGGTACTTTCCTTTGAGACTGAGGTAGACAGAAAGCTTCAATGATAATGTGGAGGGTCAATAAGAATCATTTAAGTGATGGACTGACCTGAAGCCATGAGTATTAGAAGGTGAA
This sequence comes from Myotis yumanensis, assembly GCF_028538775.1. Classification (NCBI taxonomy): domain Eukaryota; kingdom Metazoa; phylum Chordata; class Mammalia; order Chiroptera; family Vespertilionidae; genus Myotis; species Myotis yumanensis. The sequence goes on from NW_027223761.1 coordinate 31,874,762, forward strand.
AGGACCTTCCACAACTCCCCTGACCCCAGCTTTTATAAATATATGGAAACTGAGGCTCAGAAAGGATAGTTACAGTAACGTTTTGAAATAAATTTAAATTATAATCACTGCACATTAAGATTGCGAAAACTTGGTGACTGTTGCATCCATGAGAATGATGTTTCAGCCGTAGCCTCTGAACGAGATTAATCCTTTTGACCTTTTATAGTGACTCAAGGACAATTGAGACAGAGAGCCATGTCTCCCTGCAGATTGAGAGACTGAGCTTTCTAAAGGGTCTGGTCGTTTATTTTAACTAGAGGAACATCGTGATGGAATGACCTGTTTTGACCAGGCCTTGGCCTCTGCTGGGTTCTAGGATGAGGCAGTCAATGTGTGTCATTCTGTTAAGTGGCAGAACTCTCACTGCTCTTCACTTCTGACTCCTCCAACTCCAGCTCCAGCCCAGGGCCTCTGGAATAATGACATCCAAGATCCTTCCTCAATTAGGAAAATAGAAGCTCCTTGAAAGAGTTTCCCTACAAGTTCTGCCACAGAAGTAAATAGACATTTGCATGGACACTAAATCTATGCTTTGTTAAATCTGACTCTTTGGGACCCACCAGATCCTTTTTCATCTTGATCTTTCCTCTGTACAGTTCTCAACTCCACTTAACAGTGTCATTATAATATGTCTCATGTCACCAGTCTACTTTTCTTAATGTTCTGGGAGAATCTTAAACAACAACCTCACATGTAACTTTATGGAATTGTTCCAGCTGTTACCCAAGCTTTGCCAAATTTGTGATGTTATAAGTACCCTGCTTTTATGTAGCAAAAACATCAATAAATCGCTCCATTGTATTGCTTAACCCCCAACTATTGCATCAGAGAGATTCGCAGGACTCCTCCAGGGAACACCTTTGTCACATTTTGTCATTTGCTTAGAATGTCAAACAGGGCGCTCTTTTGGCACACATGGGGGATGACTCTCAATGCCACACAGAAGAGCATATATATAAATATTTCCCCCTGTTTTATTTTACTTTTCTGAATCTATACAGGCAACAGCCTCAGATTCCAATCACCACAGGAACAGGTGTTGTGTATCCTGGTGCTATTACTATGGCAACGACCACACCATCACCTCAGATGACATCTGACTGCTCTAGCACCTCTGCCAGCCCAGAGCCCAGCCTCCCGGTCATCCAGAGCACTTATGGCATGAAGACAGATGGCGGAAGCCTAGCTGGAAATGAAATGATTAATGGAGAGGATGAAATGGAAATGTATGACGACTATGAAGATGATCCCAAATCAGACTATAGCAGCGAAAATGAAGCCCCAGAAGCTGTCAGTGCCAACTGAGGAGTATTTGTTTTCTGAATTAAAATACTCTGACATTTCATCTCCCCTTCCCCAACAAAAAGTTCTTAAAGAGCCCGCATGCATTTGTGGCTCCACAATTACATCAGCAGAATGGTCTTAATTATTTTGTAAAGTGTGAGACAGATTAAGTTTTCCCTGATTTTTCATGAACTTGAGTTTTTTGTCGTTATTGTTATTGTTGTTGTTGTTTTTTAAATTTAGGTGAAGACATATTAAATATGAGACACCAGGACTTGAAAACTTATCTCAACCCATAGCTGTCTTACAAGTCTTATATTTTTGTCTTACTTTTTTTTTTTTTCTTTTGGATGTTGATAAAGGTTTAAGTTACTGTTTTAGATGGGGTTAAACATTCTCACTCAGGTATGCTGTGCCGGCCTACAGGTTGTGAATGTGTTTTTATTCTGAATTACTTTAGAAAATAACTGAGGATTTCATTTTGTGAAACAGAACAAGTCCACGGCGTGTGCAGCTGCATGTAGAGCATATTCAAAAGGCCTCAGAATTCCATGTGTCCATGTGTAGAGTTAAACTTTGAATGTGCCAAACTTTTTCATCACTTTTGAATCTTAATATTTTGAAAAGTCTTAAAGGAGACACTGCAAAGTCTTAGACAATCTTTGGCATCTTAAAATAAAATAGCAAACCAGACATTTTTTTTTTCCAGAAAAATGGTAAAGTACTCAGGAATCTGGAGACAAGATATTGAAAGGAGTGAACAAGGTTGCCACAGTGCATGTACCCAATCGTGTTTGCCTCTTGACGTGCCATCAGTGTGTGACGTGTATATGACGTGTGCACACCAGAGCGATCACCACACCAGATACCGACATGGTGGTCTCCTCTGCCCGAGACCACCTCTCACTACATCCATCATCCCTTTGCCTTTAACCCTGACATTCAGTCTTAACACATTTTTTCTTAAATAATTTATTCATTCCAGAATGTCAAGGGTCCACTTACTATTTATTTTTTAAAAAATTGTTGGTGGCATTAATTTAATAATTCTTGTTTTTCACCTTCCTTCCCCAAAGAACTTTTCAGCCCTTCCACCTCCTTCTCCTGCTAGATACGAAAGATGTACATAGTGATTTTGTCCCCAGAGCATCTGGAAGCATTTCTGAAACAAGGTACTATCAAATACCTTCGTGTTGTTTTTAAACATGAGTGTGTATCGCGCTGCAGGGCTGTGTATTTGGATACAGGTGCAGAGTCTTACACTTCAACAGCTAGGCCCTTAAGGTTTGCTGTGACCCCGAGTCTCTTGCCAGAATTTCCCCCTAAGTCAGCTCAGCAGCAAGTGGTAGGATCTGCCTCCACGGCATTTGCCCTGAATGTCACTCAGCAGCAAGGGTCAACGGTGGTGACTCCCAGCAGAGAAGTCCCGCAGCCAAACCTACAGCCCAAGGCTGGGGGCCATGCAGGAGGCCACAGTGACACTGTCTCGGGCTGGCATCTTTACACTGAGTTGCCTTGTCCCATCTGGCCCATTTAGGGAGTTCTTTGTAAAAACCCCAGGATACAAGAAGCCACGTGACAGCCTCTATGAAAAGACAGAGGCAGAGAGTCATGATACATCCAGAGGGTGAAAGAAAACCTTAGGGAAGGAGAAGGAGGGGAAATACATTCTCTACAGGGGGTGTTTCCACTGTTAACTCTGGAAACAGATCACTCCTGGGGCAGCAGAGGAGTTCCTCGGGCTTATGTCCTCTGTCTGTGGCCTCCGTGTGAACAAGATTAACTACACTTGTCACACAAGGACTTTTTTGAAGATGTGCTAATGGGCTGGGAGGCAGTGAGGCTGGATTCCCCATCTCCTCCTCACAGGGATCTTGGCCTGATTGCCTATGGGGGAGGGGAGCCATCACCAGAGTGGTTCAGTTGGAGAATGTCTGCAGATGGGACAGTTCACCTCACAGGACAATCCAGAATCTGATCACCAGAACATAGGAACAGCCCCATTAGATTTCTTGAGCCATTTTTGTCACTTGGAAGAAAATAGTGTACCTTCATATTTATTTAAAGAGTGCTCAAGGCCATACCTAATAGCAATAACTAGCTCTAGCCACAATATACTGGCTACAGCGTTAGCTGGGAGTGCTCTCCATAAGCTGATTAAGGTACTGATAGGTATATTTTGTTCTTAATATTGGTTGGGGATTGGAACTTTGTTTTTGTACATTTATTTCAAATGAGGAGGAGGTCATTTTTCTTTAAAAAATGAGTATTTATTATTGTCTTACTGATTTCTTTTGAACGTATACCTCTCCTCCTCGTTCATCCTCATGTTTTTTTCTCATTCTCCTTGACTTTGCTTTGCCCTCTCCACTCCTTTTTTATTTTGTTGCATAGGTAGAGTGCTGTATGGCTAGCATTGTAATGTATGTAATTAATTTTGCACAGAGGCAAACATTTAGAATAGTAGGTTAATTTTGTTTGTTTTATGACCATGCCAAAATAATATTCTGGGCTGGTGGAGAACAAAGGACTGTTCTTTAGGACTGAAACTTGATTTCGCTTGTAGTAAAACAAAACAAAACAAAACAAAAACAACAAAAAACACACACACTCACAGATGTTGTTTCGTAAGTGTTATAAGCACTGGATATAAATGGTATTTTTTATCACTTCTGACTAATGTGAAACTGTTGTACGAAAACTACATGAACAAAAGTCATCTGTTTCGACTCGTGTGGGCTTGCCTCACAGTTGCCGGATTTGAGTCATTTTTATGTCTTGTTATTTCATTTATTTATGCAAAATACATGTGTGTATGAACACTTTGTTTTAGCTCCAGCTCTGCCCCAGCACTGGGGGTTCAGTTACTTCTAGTCGTGCTCTCGAAAATGAAAGGCTATTCAGGAATGATCTGATTGTAAACACCCTTGCATTGGGTCAAACAGTGATGCTGTATTTGAATCTAAATTCTGCGCATAAGCAGTTTGTTCTATTTATTAGCCAAGTCTGGCTTTAAAAATCCTTAGAAATTAAGAATGACAATCATAAGGATCACTTCATTTTCTTTGCAGTGGGGCTTAAACAAAGTTTTTTATGACTTTACCATCTCATTTTAGATTTTTTTTCTAATTGTGTAAATATAACATAGAAATAGAATTTATTTTTGGTTCATGAATACTTAGTGAGATATAAGTTATGTATTTCCTTTTTGTTCTCTATCCGTATGTGTTGGTCCAGACTAGAAGTTGAGGAGTCACTGCACCGTGTGGGGGTAATGGGTTACCAGCCACGGTGAGAGTGCAGCGTCCCACTGGCGCTGGGGCAAGACAGCCCCTCACTCGGGCCTCATGCAGTTAGAACCCACTGTCCGCAGACTCAGACTTTGGCTTTTTTTCTCATAGAAAGTCGATGAATGGAGCGTACCACATGTCCAGGGCAGCTGGGGGAGAGTCCATTTGCTTTGTGAATCCACATCAATTGAGTAAGTTAACTCTGTGACCATTTATAGCAAGAAGCGTGAATGATGTTATAAAAGCAAAAATCTGCCCCTGAGATTGGTCATGAACTAAAGTCCCACCATGCCAATTAAAGGAAATATTATTAATAAACTCTTTTCAGTGCTTTTTATTTCATAGTGTATTCAAATCAGAGATAAAAATGTTCTCCATTTTGGTAAAGAATTTACAGGAGTAGGATTTTCCATGTCACTTAGAATAGGGACACTGGCAGACAATCCTAACCTAAAATTGGACCATAAAAAATAGGAAGGAAGGAAAGAGAAAGAAAGAAAGAAAGAAAGAAAGAAAGAAAGAAAGAAAGAAAGAAAGAAAGAAAGAAAGGAGAGAAAAAAGAAAGGAAAGAAAGAGAAAAAAGAGGGAACGAGAACAAGCTAATCTGTGGACAGGAGCAGCAGGCTGGCAGTTTCTCTGTTTCACTGGCACATGTGATGCAGTATCTTTTCCAGAAGGTATGAGAGCTTTGTTGTTTTCACATGTACCCAGCTCAACCTTTTAGGAGCGCATCAGTTTGCTTCATTTGGTATTTGATACTCCCCAGCCTTGTCCTCAGGCCTGATTCTGTTTGCCAGGGTCCTGACACCAACTCGAAGGCCAAGTTCTAAATTCAGGTGTGGGCTCAGTGCTATTGAGCTTGTCAAAGCCTGGCCTCCCCTGAACATTGGCCCCACTGGAGCCTGGGTGTTTGAAAAGGGTGTGATCACCCCAGGGCTGAAATTAAAGGCTTCTTTCTTTTCCTCATGAAGCCCTGCCGCTTCTTCTTGGGAGCACACCCTCCAGAGCCAGGAGCACAGGCACTAGCTGAAAGCAGGGACTGTTTCGAGGAAGTCCATCTGCCCCCAGTAGGAAGGGAGGCTGGTCACTTGAACACCACAGCCCAGGCTGCTTATCTCAATTTACTGATGTTGCAAAGAGGTGACCTCTACTGACTCATTAGGGACAGGAAAAAGAATCACTTAGTAGTTTTAAATCATACGAGAAGCCCTGTACCAAGTGCCAACAACTGCCAACAGTGCAGCTAGATGAATGTATTGGAATTATTTCTGGGTCTTCCTTTTTGATGAGAAAATAACAGAGTGGTTGCTGTAGCTTTGCCTGATTCTGTACACGTTTGTCTAAGGACTGAGTTGGCACTTAAGCTCACTTCTCAAAGTATAAGATTGTATGACCTCATTTGTCCTTTTACAAAAGCACTTGCATCGTTTCCTTCAGTCATCTGGCCCCTCCCCCACCAACGTGTTTTCTTCCTTAATAAACAACTTCTATCTGTTATTCATGCCGATTATGTTCTGTTTCCGATGCCCTATACTATTACTGAGCATAACCCTCTGCTGATATCATTGAAAATATTGATATGCAAACACATTTCCTTTTCATCCCCATCCCATCTTTTCCTTTGGGGACAGATTGCTTTCCCAAAGCTCATGAACAAGTATTAGAAGTGCTGGTACCTTCGGGGTGGGGCTAGAGGTGGGGGGGGCGGGGGCGGAGGGGCAGACGGGTAACAGTGCAGGTCTTCTCATTGGTGTCCGTGGCAATATGAAAGCTTGACGGCAACTCAGTGACATATCTTGCTCACTAGTTTCTTATTCCTGAAGAACCACAAGCATAAAGTGAGGCCTCAACGCTGGTGCTCTTGGAGTATGGGGAATGTGCAAATATTTAACTGTTGTGTATGCTGCACATTGCAGGTCTGCTCGTGTGCATTCTCCGTTCGTCTTCCTTTGTCATATGTGTTTTTTGCTTTTTGGAAAGTGCAGTCTTTATTGTAACCTTCTCCAGCGTGTAGCAAATTAGAATGCTTAGCATTTATGTTTATGCATTATTGTATTTGCCATGTAAAATTTTTATTACCGTAGACAAGCTTATAAGCTGTTACTACATAACTTATCTGACTGTAACTCTTTTATTTCCCGACATTGTAATTTGTTTGTGATGTATATTGTGAGATTGTATTTTATGTTAATTTAATCAGCACAATTCACTGACATGCTGGACTGACATGCTGGCTGCTGTTTCAAAGTGTAAAGTGTGTGTAGGGCTGTTGGGACAACTGCAACTCTGTTGTCAAGGTACTGTGCTTTGGTTCCTGTAGCAACACTGCGGGTGTGGCCCTGGAAACGCCAACGGCACATAACACACCCTTGAGCAAATCTTAACTGCAGATTTTCTTTGTAGAAATTCTATGTATAACGCAGGTACCTACTTGGCCCATGGCTGGTAACTATTTGGGCAATTAGAAAAAACAAAAACCATAAAAACTAGTGTCTATTGCTGCTTTGAATATGTTTGAAAGTCTGAAAATGTAAATAGTTTATCAAAAAAAAAAATCTTGTACAGTCCAGTGTAAAGTTTTTAAATGACCTTAAGTGTTGCCATCACATCTTTCTCACACTCTCCTCTTGATAATGGGAAAAAAAGTTTGCTAAGGATTAAAGAAATGGGGGGAAAAATAGAATCTCTTCAAATTTAAAGGAATGAATCATTGTTCTTAGCTTTGTTGCATACACAAACTTCTTGGATTTTGCTGTGCAGTATTGATGTGAGACAAAACTCAACATTGAATAATCTTTCAGTGGTACTTTTCGAAGTCTCTCCCCCCACCCCCTGCCTCATAATTAAGGGAAAAGACAAAATGGAAAGACACGCTGTCTTTCTCTATCCTGGTGTATGTTGGCACCTTAGCTACTTTTTTTTCCCCCTTTTTGCACAAGGTGCTTTCCTGATATGTTAACCATGCCATCTTTGGGTGATAATGTACATGCCATGATGGGGCCCAGGCCCCTCAGGGGAGTGTCTATACGAACTGCCTATTTATGCTCATTTACCTCAAGACTGTCCTCTCTACCCTTAATCTAGTCGTCATCACTCCATCTTTTGTACTGCTGTTGACACTTACAAATTAAAGATAAATTTTGTTTTATGACCTCTGTGTATGGCCTTGTCTATGCCCTGCAGACTGTTGCGCCCTAGAGCCCTGTAGTCCCTAGGGTCGTTGCTTGCTGCTGGAGCCAGCAGAGCCCCTGCCTGCCACTCACGCTGCTGCCTGGCTGGGAGGTCGGTCTCTCAGAAGCCTTCACCCCCCACCCCACCCCTAACCCCCAGCCTGGGAAGCCTTGCCTGCTCTCTTCCTTGTGAGCACGCGCTGCTGCAGCAGGAAATGCTTGTGGATTTAGGTGGTAGGAACAGGAGCCAAAGTGGATTTTTGTCAAGAGAAGATGAGAAAGAATCACTTCCTATTTGCCTGACTCCTCCAGGAGAGTGAAGGTTTATCAAAGCTCCGAGCATCCCGGGGTCTGAATGAATCTCATCTGACACCAACTTCTACAAGCCTAGCAGCCACACTTCTGGAACCTTCCCTTCCACTGTGGCTGGGAGTGGAAGGACTGACATGCTGGCTGACTTCATGGTTGCTTCTGCCTCAGGGGAGAGCTCCCATCTCATTGTCCAGCGAGGAGGTGGACCTGGAGCGAAGTGATATCAGCTTTTAAGAGTCTGAGGGAGAGAGGTGGGGACTGGGCTGAAGGGAGCTTGCAGCCCAGCCCAGCCAGTGCCACGGATCCCAGAGGTTAGCAACCAGCACCTGAGAGTGAAACAAAATGCTCAACAGGGAGAGAGGGGAAGACACAGTCCATCTTTTTGGTATTTCCTATGAAAAACGCCTCATTAGAGAAAAGCCAAGGATTGGTGGAACTTTAGCAGCCAAATTGTAAGTTTGACACAAGCTGGCATAAGTCGTGGAAACCTAGCATCCCAGGGTCCTCCCTGTGCCCCGTGGGCTTTTGAAAGCCCAGGTAAGTAGAGGGTGTGGCTGTGGAGCCACAGCAACCCAGCCCTGCCACTTGCCAGCTGTGTGACTTTCCAGGTAACTCCTCTGTGAAATGGGGTTGTGATCCCTACTTCTCAGGGTTTGGGGGGATCCTGTGAAATGGCCCAAGTGAATTGTCCGGCAGCATCCTGCACACGCAGCGCAGGAAGGAAGCTGCCTCTGATCGAGAGGCTGAGCTGGGGAACCATCGCTGTCACTGGCCCAGTAAAGCCAGGGGCTTGCTTGATCACAAGTCTCAACCTTCCTTCAAGATGGGCTCCCAGACATATAGGTTTTCTCATTTCCAGTGTATTCTCATCCCTGCCTTTGTTCTTCTTTCTAAAGCACAGATCTGCTCTGTCCTCTCTCCCTCTGTTCCTCTCCTAAAGTCTTCTGGCTGTCCACAGATGTCGAGATGGAGTCCAGGCTTCCTGCCCTCACAGCCCCACCTCAGCAGACCCGCCAGCCTCCAGCTCTCTCGGTCCTCCACGCCCTTCACTTCTCGGTGTTTCTCTCACACCTCTGGGCCTGTCCCCGACACTGTGGCTCTTTCTTCTCCTTTTGCTCTAACTCAACCTGTCTCTTTCTCTGTTTGGGAGATCTCCACTCCTCCAGACCCCATCCCAGACACCACCTGGTCTGTGACATCTTCCCCGGCTCCCCAGGGTTTCAGGCTCTCCCTCAGGGACCCCACGTGCCTGGAAGGGACCTCCCTGATCACATTTGCTGCATGGAAATGATATGTTTCTATGCCTGTCTCTTCTGCTAGAAGATGAGCTACTGAAACCAAGGACTGTGCCATGGCCCTCCCAGCTCCCAGCACAGTGCTTGGCATATATTAAGTGCTCAACACTTATTTCTGGAGTGAATGTGGCCACTTGGCCTCCATGTGTGGTATAGCCTGTGAGCGTCAGGGTCTTAGATGGGGACCAGGGAGTCTCTAGGGGCACTTTGGTACTAGTTGTTTCATTTGGAGAACATTATTAGTTGGAACATCTCTGTTCATTTGGGGGAAGCCATTTCAAGTCAATGTGATGGCTTTTCCCGATCAGGCACGAGGCCATTAAGTCACCCAGGCTTTCAGAACTCACACCAGGATGCCCACATTCCTGAGCCTGGAGCCTGTGCTCTGATTTGCCTCCGAGGCATCCCGGCTGCAGTGGGGAAAGGACAGTCCAGGAAGAGGAGCTTTTATGAGTTTGCCCTAGTCGTCCCTTGATATCCCGGGGTCCAAGATGACCCTTCATTCTGGGTCATCTTAGACCCCAGGACAAAGGTTAATGGTACTCATCAGGGAAGGGGAGGAAACTAAGTCCGTCCTCCTGCTGGAAGAGGGCAGGCAGTCACCCCACAAGCTGTTCACTCAGAAATCTCTCCTTTTCTCTCCAAAGAAACCATGGTCCAGGCAACAATGATTCTTTCCTTTCATCGTGCTATAGAGCCCGACTCATAGTGTGGTCCACAGATGAGCAGCATCTGCTCCACTGGAGACATTAAGACCAGGGGAGCCACACTGAGTAGCGTACAGGCAACTCCAACAACCACCATCACCTCTTCGTGAACCACATGCCACGGCATGGATAGATGAAGGTTAGTCATTTGAATTGTGAAGGCCCAGAGACAGATGACTCACCCAAGGTCACACCGTTTAAAGGGCAGTGCCTGAAAGCACACTTGTGCTTTCCAGTGCTAAAGCCAGTGACTCCATTGCATGTGGAGATTACTCATCAAAGGTGCAGCCCTGGATCTAGGCCCCGGCTATCACCAGGCATCTGGGGACCCTGTCCCCTTCTCTGGCTGGGCCCAAGGCCTGGCCCTGACTGAGGGCCCAAGAGACACCAGGCCAACAGGACAACTCTCTTCAGAACTTATTGTACAGCATCCTCTGTCTATTGGCCACCTGGCGATTGTTTGTATTGTAGCACCATCTTGGGTGGCCATTGAGTAGATAATGAGGAAATGGGTAGATTCTGGGGCCCCCTTCCTGACTCTGGTAGTAAAAGACAGAGTTAGATACCCAGTAAAGGGAGTTAGTCAGGAAAGGTGTCTGAGGTACATGTTACCCTGCACTGGGGCTCCTAAGACCCCATGTGGATGAGTCATCCAGCAGGCTTCATCAATTCAGCCCCTGCCAGGCGGCCTTGGTCCCGCCCCATCTCCCATCAGTCAGTAGGCCTGTGAGCTCTGTCTTTCCACCTGCTCTGATGGTTTGTGAGGTGTTTGCTCCCTCCTCCATTTGTACCTTATCCCCTCTTCCCACATATTTAGTCATGGCCTAGAATACACAAAGACAAAGCCTGAAGCGTTTGCAGAGTCCTTCCTGCTGCACTCAGGCCCTGATCTGCCCTTCCATCCACATCCCGGAATGCTCCTGACACCGCACACTGGCGTTGTTACCTGGACATGCCACACCCTGAAATGTCACCTTGGGTGTGGAGGTCCCTCTCTCTCTTCTCCTGCCACCATCATCTCCCATACTTCAAAGCCCAGCTGAAACATCACCTCCTATGGGAAGCCTTCTATCAATATACCTCTTATGTACTACCTGCTTATGTACTCTATGTTTATCTGTACTTTATCCATTTAAAAAAATGTCTCAGCCCCTAAGAACCAACTGTTTCCCCCTTCGGGGCATGAGATTGTCCCTATTGAGAACACATTTCTATAGAAAGCTCACTTGGAGGTTGGCCCTCACCATAGGGTTTGTAACTGGTTTCCCACTATAATGTAAATTCTGGATTTTGATTACTGTGGCTTAGTTACAATTTCTCCCAAAACATAGCAATACAAAGCAACCATTTATTACCCTCACAGAATCTGTGAGTTTGCAAATGTGAGTGGGACATAGGAAGGCTTTTCTCTGCTCTACAATGTCTGGGAGCTCAGCCAGGAAACTCAGAGACTGGGCTCATTTACTCTCATGCTTGGTGGTTGACGCCAGCAGTTGGTTGGAGCCACCGGCCAGAACCCCTATGTGTGGCCTCTTCCTGTGGCTTGGGCTCCCTGACAACATGGTGGCTGGGTGTCAAGGGTGAGCAGCCCAAGAGAAGAGTGGGGACCGAGCTGCATCCTTTCTTGTGACCTGGCCACAGAAGTCATGAAGCATCTCTTTCCCTGCTTCCAGTCATTGGTGCAGGCACATGGTCATACCAAGTTCAAGGGGAGAGGAAGTTAGCTGCACCTCTCAATGGGAGAGTGATAAAATTCTGAATAGTGTATGGGACTGGATATGTTGCTGTAGTCATTTTTGGAAAATACAATCTGATATCTGTTCATTTGTGACCCCGGTTCTCCACCTCAATACCACCCCTCCTTCACAGGGCCTTGTACATGGTGCAATGCTGGTATCTATGTATGACTTTTATTTGGATGCTCTAAGTTGGGAGGATGAAGTCCCAAGTCTTGGTCCATTTCTGCCATTACCTGAGTGTGGGTTCCCTGGCCCAGAGATGCCTGGAGAGGCCAGCTGTGGGTAGGAAGCTCACAGATGCACCAGGGTACAATGGTTCTAGGTACAATGGTACCCAGAGCAAATGGTAAGTGAGCAGCAAGCATTACAAGCCAGATCCTGATGAAAGTATTTTTTCCTCTCAGAAGCATACAGTTATTTCTTCAGTCAAATCCATATATATATATATATATATATATATATATATATATATATATAGTGAGTCACCAACAGCATTTGCAGTAGAATTTGACTGATATTCTTGTCTATAGGAGCCTGTCAAAGAAGCTAATGTTGTCACTAATCAGCAAAATACTAGTCTATCCCCCTTTGGTAATAATCTACCGGTATTGATATTTCTATCAACACTACTATCATCAATAAAACAACGGATGTTTTTAAATGGCAATAATCAGTACTAGGAGCCATAAAGTATACACAAAGATAATTTAGCATTTTTCAAGCTCAGGAAATAATAGTTTGATGTCCTAACATTCCCTAAACTGACCTATACCATTAATTATACTCAAAAGTTAGATTGAGAAAAGCAAAATTAACCTAAAAACAACCTATTAAGTTTCTGACTTTGGATTAACATTTATCAGTTCATGGATGTTTTCAAACACACTCAAAACAGGTCCAAAGAAGCAAGGATATTTAGCATATTTTATTTGAATCTTATTTATAAGTCTTTTATTTTTTAAGTATATATATTTTATTGATTTCAGAGAGGAAGGGAGAGGGAGAGAGCAATAGAAACATCAATGATGAGAGAGAATCATTGATTGGCTGCCTCCTGCACACACTCCCACTGGGGATGGAGTCCACAACCTGGGCATGTGCCCTGACCAGGAATTGAACTGTGACCTCCTGGTTCATAGGTTGACACTCAACCACTGAGCCACACAGGCCAGACATAATTCTATTTTATTTTTTAAAATTTATCTTTATTGTTGAAAGTATTACAGATGTCTCCCTTCCTCCCCTCTATTTAAAAAACTCAGCATTTCCATTAGAAGCATTAGTAAAAATAAATAAGGCTGGATCTTTACTATGAAAAGCCAAGTATAGAATTTAGATATGTTTTTGAAATGGAAAGTATCCCAATGATATTAATGAATAAGACAGGTAGAAAAGTTAGGGAAACCAATTATAATTTGAACACAGAAGAATAATCAGGGTCCTAGACAAGCTAATTGCTCTTCCATGATTTAACATTATACTGTCCCGATTCACCTTAGAATAGATTTCATTGAAAAAAAGTACTCTTACATTCTATACTCAGATAAAAAAAACTCTATGAAATAATTTCAGTGCATTTATTACACATTGCAAAATTAATTCACTTAGAAAAGGCACTTGTTTATTAATAATGGAAATAAAAAAACCTGCTTAATATATGGGTGTGAGCCACTGCAGAAATGAGGCCTGGGTCCGGGGGCACCTTTGTTTGCCACCTGCAGCGGATCCCAGGCCCTTGGTGAGTGTCAGGGAGGCAGGTAGTTGATGTGCCGGGGCAGGTCGGCCAAGCACGCCTGCTCTGGACAGAACTATGGAAAAGATAAGCGGTCTGTACCTTAAACTGTGTCAGATAAGACATACCAAGGCATAAATGCTGCAACTATAAATACAGCTCACAAAACAGGATCATTTTTCAGGCTGTTGAATTTCAAATGCCTGCCAAACAGGGTATCATATCTGGGACTCTTATTTTTTGCAACTTCTAACTGCAAGTCCAATTAATTTTTTAAAAATATGTAAAAAAAACAAAAAAAATCTGGAAAGTGAGGACCTAAAGTGTCCAGTCAAACCTTGGCATTGAAATTAATTCCACAAATTTTAATATGATGTTTGGAGAAAATTCAATTTAACACTAAATTTCAGTCAACTCCAGAAAGAAAAAATAAATAAATAAAACAGGATACTAAAGAAGGGTGACTATTGATTAATCTTTTTATTGCAATCCTGTCGGTCAGACAGCTCAGATATATGAATTGCATCAAATTTGCTTGTTAGTCTTCTGGAGGAATAATTCAAAGAGTCAAGGACACCTGGGGAATCTTCTCTCCCAAACAAAACACAACAAAAGAAAAACCCATAATGCTTCGGAGAGACCAAATACTGCCTTGTTTAGGTGTTGTCAACTATAAATGCCAGAAACCCAATTTAAATGACTTCTGTGGCCCAAAGGGATTCAGTGACTTACATCACTGAAAATGTGCAGGATAGCAGGGCTTCAGGCATGGCTGCATACAGGTGTTCAAACGGGGCGTCAACACCGGATGCCTTTAGCAGATTGTTGAATCTCAGAGGGAAGGCAGGGGAGGATGGGTGGGTGGGAAGAGATCAACCAAAGAATTTATATGAATACTAGTAGATGCATAACCCATGGACACAGACAGTGTGGTGTTGGCCTGGGTGGGCTAGAAGGGGTCAATGGGGAAAAAAATGGGACATAGGTAATACTTTCAACAATAAAGATTCTTTTAAAAGGTGCTTGATGTCTTCATCTCTCCACCTGCACTGGTTGGCCTTGCTCCCAGGTAGTCTCTTTCCATGAGATAGTCCTCTGCAGCTCCAGACTTACATTCTCTCGGTTTTAAGTTCAACAGAAAGAGGGTTAATAGAGCTGCTTCCTGGCTTTTCAGTTTTGAGAGTGAACACCAGATTTCCAGCTCTGGATCCTCACTTTGCATACTGACTTTGCAGTCAGAGTTCACAGAGGAGACATGTAAAAGATTAAGGTCACCTTTTCTTCCCTACACGAGTCATTTTCCCTGTTCTGCAGAATTTTATCCAGCTTCTTTCATTTATGAAGTTGTCTATGTACTAATCACTAATTTAGTTCTTCCACTTGTTTAAATATCCTCTTAATGTGTTCAAAGACCTTACTCATTTATCAATTTTAAGTTCTTGAAGAACAATTTTCTGTTCCAACACAGGTCAGTTGCTGATAAGCTACTGACAACTTGAGTCTTGGGCTCTCCCTTCTCCAGCACACTGCCTATTTCTCCTTTCAGACACGATGTCTCCTAGATTCCATCTCCTAGATTCCGTCTCCTAGATTCCGTCTCCTAGACTCCATCTCCTAGATTCCATCTTTCTCATTGTTTACTCCCTCATTCTTCAGCTGCTTCTTGAGAAAGGGTATCTGAGAGGTAAATTTTTTTTTTAGATTTTGTCTAACATAATTAAAAAAAAAAATAGTTTCATTGATTTTAGAGAGGAAGGGAGAGGGAGAGATAGAAACATCAATGATGAGAGAGAATCTTTGATCGGCTGCCTCCTGCACACCCCCTACTGGGGACCGCAACCTGAGCATGTGCCCTTGACTGGAATCAAACCCAGGACCTTTCAGTCTGCAGGCCAACGCTCTATCTACTTAGCCAAACCAGCTAGGGTTAACATAATTTTTTGACTGCATAGAATTCTAGGTTGGAAATTATTTCTTATCAAACTTTTGAAACTATTGCTTCATTGTCTTCTAGCTTCCAGCATAGTTGTTGAAAAGTCTGACACCATTCTGATTCTTGTTTCCTCCCTCCCTCCCTCCCTCTCTCCCTCCCTCCCTTCCTTCCCTCCTTCCCTCCCTCCTTCCTTCCCTCCCATAACGTGTAGGATCTTGTCCTCTGCATTTTGAAATTTCATGATGTGCCTTAGAGTGTGTGTATATTTATTTATTGTACTGTATTAGGTACTCAGTAGGCCTTTCACACTGGAAATTCATATCCTTCCGCTCTGGAACGTGATCCTGAATTGCTTCTTTGGTGATTTTCTCCTCACCGTTTTCTCCACGTCTTCCTCAGGAAGTCACAGAGTCAGATGTTGAACCTCCTGATCTGGTCTTTTCATTTTCCTTGTTTCTTTCTTTGTATTTTTGCTCTGTGTTCTGGAGAAATATTCCCAACTTTACTTTCCACATGTCAAGTGCGTTTTTCATTTCTGTGTCACATATTACATTTCCACGTGCTTTTCTTTCTCTCCAGAAGTTTTCTTCTTTTAAGCACCTGGTTTTGCTCCGTGGAGGCTGAACATATCCCTCTAAAATGATTAAAAATAATTAAGATTTTTTCTTCTTTTTAAACAATCACAATTTCTTCCCAATTGTTTCAACCATCCGTTTCACTAATATTTATTGAACACTTACTATTTGTCAGGCAAATAGGAACTTGGGATAATTCTGGAAACAAAACAACCCCCCACCCCCCAATCCTCGGGCAGCTTACATTTGGTTGCTTATTGTGTTGTCTGTCTTTGGTGCTAGAGACTTTGCTAATGTGTTTGGTGAGCCTCAGGCCTCAGAACTCTTCTGGCATTTAAGGGGAGGAAACAGAAACCCAAAGGGAAGTCCCAGGAGGGAGGAGGGCCCGCCGTCTATTATCCTCACTGTGAACTACACGTGGCTGCTGCCTGGAGAACCTCTGAATTGTCCGTCTCCTGCCCGGTAGGTCTAAGCCTGACTGCCAGCCCTCTGGGAACGAAGCAGGGACATGTTCAGTACGTTGACTTCATTGAATCCCTTGCTTTCCGTGGCTGGTGCAGGTCTCTGCTGCTCCCTTGCAGAGACCAAGCCTCCAGTCTCCTCCTGCAGAGCAGCAGGGGGGCGTGGGGGGCGGCGGGGAGGCGGGTGGGGGAGGCCCACATCTGTGCAGAGGTGGGCAGAGGATGCATCCCCTTCCTGCACGGACAGACCACCAGTTCTTCCATGTCAGCCTCACCTTGCCTTTCTCTTCCAGGGATATCAGCGGCAACCCCCGAGCCTTTAGACTCTGAAGTTTAGAGGGTTCTGCAATGTAAGTCGTTTTGCTTCTGCAGTTTCCGCTGCCGGCTCAGCCGGGCTTTCCTGGGCCTGCTCATCAGTTCCATTTCGGTCTGCTTCCTCCATCGAAAATGCTAGTGCCGCCTTCCCTGCTGCTCCCTGTATCCTCTGGTTTCATGCCTTTAAAAACACTGTAGTGCAAATACTGTAGTGATGTTTCTGGAGGAAGCAGCGCTAACATGTATGTGTTCAAACTGACAGTTTCAGCTGTCCTCCTAATCCGTAGTGGGTTTTGTACAGGGTGAGAACTCCAGGGTCTTTCGTAGCTACGGTGAGCCAGACACAGAGCCAGGCAATTTACCCACACTGCTGAACTCAGTCCTGACAGCAGTGAGCTTCCTGGAAATGGAAAGAAAGGCTCAGAGACATAAATTGATTTGAGGATGACTGGGTTCACTGGATGTAGGGATAATTGGTTAAGCGACTTCACGTGCCTCAAACTGAGCCAGGTGCAGAGGATGCATGAGTGCATGTTGACTTGGTCATCTGAACTTGAGAGACTGTCCCCCGTCCTTCCTGCATCCTACTGCTTTGCTCACCTGGACACCCCTCAGCCGGGCCCTCCCCTGCTTGCCGGTTCGCCCTGCCTTGGTTCAGGGCCTTGAGATCCCTTTTCTGGACCCCACAGTAATGTACCACCCAGACTTCGTGCCTCTAAGCCCACCACCCCAGGCGTAGCCGAGGTGGTCTTTCTAAGCCGCCAAGCTGATCGCATTGCCCCGCAAGCCAAGGTCTGGCACGGACGCTGCAGTCACCGGACCCAGGTACATCCCTAGCTTGTCTCTAAGCCCTCGGCACTTAGCACAGGGCCTGGAATCCTACTCAGCGTCCATGAATGGTGCTTGGACTGAACTGAGCGTCACAGTTAAAGTCATCATGAGCTTACCTTACACCCCTTAAGTGTATTGGAATCCACCAGGATTGCAACCCAGATCTGAGGATTCCAGGCTCAGATGGCGGCCCTGTTGAGCCAGTGACAGCATCCACTGCCTCCTTCTACTCCATCCCTCCAGAGAAAAACAAAGCACCTCTCCTGATAGTTTATTCAAATACCAGAAGGGCTGGAAGGGAAGGAGCCACGGCCCCTTCCCCTTGGCCAAGCTCGGAAATCCCCCGCCATCTAGGAGGCCCAGCTCAATTTTATGTTCGGAATCGTCCAGAGTTGTCCAGGCACTGAACCTTCTCCAGAGAAGCAGTTGATTAGATTGTTGGGAGAGGGGCGGTGGGGAAGGGAAAGGTAGAGAAAGTTTATTTGGTTTCACCCATATAATATTAGGTGGGAATTTCCAAGAAATTATGTGGCAATGACGTTATAACTTTCACACGATGGCTGGAAGCAACATTATAAAAATATTACCTAACACGACTCCATATGGACATATGAAATTTCATTCCATTTTACACATGTAATTAAGTGGCCCACATAATGAAGTACTGTGTGTGCAAAGAGGGAGATGTCTTCTGTAGGTGAAAGATAGCTGGGGCAGAAACAAGACTGGCATTTTAAAGGGTGAATAATCAAGCGAGGGTGGCTGAAAATTATTGCACTTCATTCTACAAACAACTTAAACTTGATGGATTTTCCCCCCTTACAGCTAGTCTTCTGGTTATAAGCAAGACAAATACATTCAATATCCTGCTGCTAAAATACTCTCCCTCCCCTGTTTACTAAAGGGGGTGAGTTGAAAAAGTCCTGAGCCTGGAATCAGACAGAGCTAGATTCCAATCCCAGATAGCCACTTACCAGCAAGTGACCTTCGGTAAGTGGCTAAGACAGTACTACTCACACTGGGGTCTGAACCAGCATCATTTTTTGAGGATTTGTTACAAATTCAGACTCAAAGGCACCAGCTCAGACCTAACTGAATCTGAGTCTCTGAGGGTGGGGTCCAGGAATCTGTGTGAATTTTATTTTATTTATTTATTTTTTAAATATATTTTATTGATTTTTTTACAGAGAGGAAGGGAGAGAGATAGAGAGTTAGAAACATGGATGAGAGAGAAACATTGATCAGCTGCCTCCTGCACACTCCCTACTGGGTATGTGCCCGCAACCAAGGTACATGCCCTTGACCGAAATCGAATCTGGGACCCAGGAGTCCACAGGCCGATGTTCTATTCACTGAGCCAAACCAGTTAGGGCTTGTGTGAATTTTAACAAGCACTCTAAGTGGTTCCGATTCACTCTAAGAATGAGAGCCACTCAAATGATCATTTCCTGTCATTGTATCCTTTATGGCAGATAACCTAACTCCAATGAACTGATAAAAAACCAAAAAACAAACAAGAATGTAATGATTCACATAATCAAAATCCTGACGTAGAAGCACCTTCAGGTGAAGCTTGATCCAGCACCTCAAACAATGTCTCCCAAGACCCCTTTATTTTCAGTTCCTGACATCCTGGCATAAAGAGGGCTCAGAAGGGAAATGCAATTGAGGGGTAAAGTTATAGTTTGGCATACGTGAGTTTTAGAACTAACACGTATGTTATTTACACGTTTACTGAACGATTAACCCAGGCCAAGTTTTGTGTGTTGTTGAGACATGAGGGTAGGCCACTCTGCATTCACCGATGACAACTGCCTTGCAGTTCTCCAACACTTTGTCTATGTCTCTCTCCTTGCTTTTGAATGTGCTGTTTATTTGCTCTGAATTACTTTTCTTTGTAAGGACCATTGGGGGAACTCCCATTTATCATTCAGAATTTACTTGGACATGGACTATTTTCCAAAGCTTTCCCAGCTCCTCCACCAGCAATCATCTCAGCTCCTTTGTGCTCCCGGGGTCCCTACCATATGCTCTGTCCTCTGCCTGGTGCCCATGAGGTCATTACCTGCCTTCCAACCTGGACAGTGAGCTCCTTGAGGGGACAGCCCTTCTCTCATCATTTAAAAACCTCTAGCTCCTGGCATGGGGCCCAGTGCAATGAAAATACACAACAAATCGTATTGAAATGCCACTATGATTGCATTCTCAGAACGGTAGGTATCAGTAGAAAGCCAATCCCAAGCTCAACGCCACGTAGGACACACTAGAAGGTGCAGGCTGTCAGTCCTCACACTGGAGCCTCCATGGAACTCACAAAAGGTCAGCTGGTTCCACCTCCGTTGGAAGAGGCCCGCCGTCATAACGTCAGTGGGTCAGGAGGAACGCTGTCCAGCAGAACTGTGTACAGCGAGGAAACATGCTATGTCTGCGCGGACTCCCACCGTCGCCGCTAGCCACGTGGCTATTAAGCCCTTGAAATGTGGCAGTGAGACTGAGGAGCTGAATTGTTGGTTTTTGAAATATTTTTACTGAATTCAAATTTAAATAGCCGCACAAGACTAAGAGCTACAGACATGGCAGACCTGGAGGATGCCTTGGAGTCATCTGGTGGGAAGGGACGTGGCGCGGTCATGCCAGGAGTGGCGTGTACTAAAGTGTGTTTGGGAAAACTTCACGCAATGCGTGTCCTCTTCATCTAAGCTTTCAAATGTCTATACTCGTCAGAAGTCCAAGAGACTTTCCGTAATATTTATTATCCTTCCCACTTTCATGCTTGCGATTTGCAGCTCTTGTTTTCTTATTTGGTCTTGCTCAAAATCTATCAATTTTATTGAGCTTTTCAAGGCACCAGCCTTTGGTTTTATTGACTTTTCTCAATTGCTTGTCTGTTTTCTATTTCAATGATTTCCACTCTAATCTTTGTTATTTCCTTCCTTCCACTTATTTTGGGCTAAAAGAGCTTTTCAATAATTGCCTATGCTGTTCCCTTTTAATGGAACCCTCTTCTCAACATCTTCTCTAGCCCATTCTCACCTGCCAGCAGGTAGACTTAGCCATCAGGGTCTAAGGAAAGCCTTTGCTGCCCTTCTCCACGCCTGTTATATACGCTCACAGCCCACGAGTCTCTTCCCCAGAGCACTCATCGCTCATCACCGTTGTCATTTAACATTTGTTTTTGTGACTCTTTGTTAATATCTATCTTCTCTCCTCACTATAAACTCTCTGGGGCCAGAGAGCTTGTCTTGCCTTTCTTCTTTTTGCCTAACCATGACCTTCCCCACACTTGGCTCAGTGAAGGACACATGTATAGTCCCAATATTGGCCACTAAGATATAGTCTTTCTGAGGAACCGAATGGGTCTTAGTACACGCCACTCCTGGGATGACCATGCCACCTCCTGTCCCACCAGTGTGACCACTCCCACACTGCATGTGATGGAATTAGGAGCAGACAAGGAGAAGGGCCAGAGTTAGCCACTGGCTGGACTTCAGCAGAAGAGAAAGGCTGCCCTTGGCTGAATCTATGGCAACTTTGGCTGTCATGTTGCTGGCATGAAGGGGAATAAGAAGTTGGGTTCTTCAGAAGCCTCAGGAGCAAACTATTTTAGGGCCATGGTTAGCCAACTCCAGCATCCTCAGGAATCATCTGAGAAGCATTTGAAAGGCACCCATTTCTGTGTGTGTGTGTGTGTGTGTGTGTGTTGAGACTCCTTCCCGATATCTCTGTCTCTTGGGACTTAGAACCGTTTCCCTGGTCACAAAGGGCCCTTACTAGGGAAAATGCCAGGTGCATCAGAAGAGCAAATGCCAGCCCATGTATGCACACACGTGTGAATGTACTGCATATTTCAGATGCCTGCTATAATTTTTAATTACTTCATTCAAACATTAGTTATTTTGGTGACTGAGTTCTTTGGGCACTTTCTTAAATTTTGCAGCAGAAGTGAATATCTCCTCTGCCTCACCCTAGTCCTGGCCCTTCGGGAATGCACAAATGAAGTACATATCAAGTACCCGGCACAGTATGGGACTCAGAGCAGGCTGCAGTGAGTGCAACACCCAAGGTCACTGTCATAAGTTCAGTGAGGCTCAGTGAGTTGTGTGGTGGGAGCTCCAAGACAGGAGTACAAGAGGAGGGGGGATGCTTGAGGGGGTCTTGAAAACAGAGTAAGAGTTTGTCAGGCAGAGGAGGAGGACGGGTCTTCCAGAAGAACTTGGAGAACAGCGAGATTTCTGCATGGCTGGAACCAGGATGGGTGGAGGGGCCCTGTGACAGTGAGGCGACTGAGGGGGTGAGCCTGGTCCAGGTGGGCCTGAAAAGCGCAGAGAGGGGCCTGAAGCTTTGTCCAGTGGGTGAGGGCGCAGCCAGAGGCATTTTAGCAACTGTTGGCTGACCTCCACAGAGCACACTGCCTTAGCCTTTGTTTCCCGGGCTGCACGCTGGAAATCATACCCTCCGCAGGAGAACTCAGTGGGATGGTGAATGGGAAGTTTGGAATCTGGAAGGGCCATGCTGGTGCATAATCGTATAATAAAGTTCCCTCACACTGTGATGATTCAGTCCGCCTGCCTGATGCTGAGATGGCCTCTGACAACAAGTTCCTAGCAGATGGGGGAGCCATCATACTGGCCCTGAAAAGGTATCTTCACCCACCTGGGAGGGGGGAAAGGGCAGCTGCCCCACCCCCCACCCCACCCCACACAGGCTCCTGCCCCCAGGTACCCTCCCAGCCCTCTGCATGTGTTGTGACTGTCCCCAGCATCTACACCCACCACCCCACTACCATGGGCTCCCTCACCAAGATCCTGTTCTTGCTGCTCATGCCAACTGACCAGCCAGATAATGTGTGTGTGTGGTGTGTGTGTGTGGGGGGGGGGGGGGGCGAGGGCGGGGGGGAAGTCCTCCTCGTGTCTCGGAAGGAAGACACCACAAGCTGCATCAGCGAGAGTTGAAGCAAACCCTCACATCACAGGCACAGGGAGCAGTTCGCTCCAATGTGCCGGCCCCTGAGCTGTGTGCGGTGCTCCGCGTTACCCGCACCCACGTCAGGTGCTGCTCGTGCTCATGCAGTGGTTTCACACACCCCGAGCTGCACACTCGGTGTGGGATTGCTCATTCACGTGGGCAGCCAAGAAGACGTCCCACACTTGCTCAGCGCCACCTACCTCACTGCCACATTCAGGGGTGGCCAGATCCCATGACCGGGGGCAGGGGAGGGGGGCGGGTCAGGAGGGACCCTCGTTTTCTTATGGAGGCCTTTGCCTTTCTCAGGGAAGTTCCCTCAAACGTTCTGGCTGGAGGCCACCGTCGGGTTTTTCCTTCTTTTTGCTGCTTCCTGTTTGGTCATGAAATGACTTCCTGGGAAGCCCTGCCCTTGTGAGGGAGGGTCTGTTAGGGTTCCCCTACCGTGGATGAGGGAACCGAGTCTCAGGCCAGTGAACTGCCCTGAACAAGCTCATGAAGCACAGAGAGTATCTGCTGATGTCTCGCCACCTATTCTTCTTCCAGCACAGCCCCCACCTTCCTAGGGACTTGGTCCAGCAGAGCCTAGCTCCCTGGGTACCAGTGTTCTCATCTGTAGAATGGGAGTGGCTATAAGAGTGTCCAGGCCCACATAATTGGGAAGCCCAGAAAAGCTGATAATTCTGTTCAAAGGTGTGTGCTTTAAATATTTGTTCTATATTCATTTTATGGGGGGGGGGGTGGTTTAGGAGATGACGCTGAGGTTGCCACTAGACAAGGAAATTCTGGGCCCTGGGGGCTCTGAGGGTCTCCAGCCTCCTGGCCCCTCTGCTGTTACTCAAGGGGGGGCGGGGGGCTGAGGGGTAGGGGTGCTTGGGCGGCAGGAGGATCAGCTTACACTCCTCTCTTTGTGCAGGCACCTGAATTAGGTTTGCATTTCTGGTTTATTCCAATGATGTGTTTTAGTGCCCCTTAAAGACTGGGGCCCTGAGCAGTGGCCTGGTTGACCCTCCCTGAGACTTGGCTGTGTGAGAATTAATAGGAAAGTGCATGAACAATGATTCTTCTGCCACCCAAATGCCCCTCCCTCCCAGCCCCCCTTGAGTAACCCCAGAGGGGCCAGGAGAGCGGAGACCCGCAGAGCCCCGAGGGCCCAGAATCTCCTTGTCTAGTGGCAACCTCAGCACCATCTCCTAAACTACCTCCCACACGTGGATATAGAACAAACAGAAATGCAGGGCGATACTGGGCACATAGTAGATGCTTCATAAAAACACAAAACTTCTAGTTGAGCCCCAACTGTGAGTCCCCAGCCCAGTGCTGATGAGTTCGGAGCTTGCCTCAGACTGCATTCCAGGCTTCCCTCCCCCCACCCCCACCCGCCAGCCAGGCTGGCCTTGCCCCCACCATGAAGAGACCTCTCTGGTTTTCCAAAGGGAGACACTGAGCCCCCAGGGCTGACAGCGATCCTGCCTCCCGCCCAAAGGTGGATGGTTTGGCTGCCGAGTTCCCCGAAAATTGGTTCCGCATGTTGGCGACATCAGGCCTGAACGTTTGCTCAGCACACAGCCATGAGGGCCCTCCGGGGAGGCTGAAACCCCACACCAGCCCCACCGTCCGCCCCGAGCCGCCGGCTGCCAAGCCACTGCCCACAGCCAACTCCCAGGACCAAGTGGTGGGAGAGCAGGGCCCTGCCAGGAGCTTCTCTGGCCCCCCAGGCGGCGGCCCCGACGCCACCTGCTGGCTGCCTGGGGAATTGCACCAGCATGGCAGCCCCCTCTCTGGCCCTGGCCTAGGGACTCAGGGTGTGCTGCTGCAGGGCTAAATCCGCAAAGATGGTCCCTCTCCCATTCCAGGAACTCCCCAGGGCTGGGGAATGCGGTTCCCAAGGCTGAGCTATTTTTAAACGTCAGCATCCGCCATGCAGATGCTCTGTTTATGGCTGGGGTTCCAAGCCTGTGAGAGGAGCTGTGCATTTAACCAAAGGCAGATGCAGGATGGGAGTAATTAGGCTGGGCGGGGCCTGTCTATTCCCAGGCCTGGGCAGCTGGGCAGGGAGAGGGCCAGCGGGCCACCCTGGGGCTGAGGTTGCCTCTTGTCAGGGAAACTCTGGGCCCTGGCTGGTGGCTGGTGAGTGCCTCTGAATGACCTGGGGGGGGGGGGGGGGGGGGGGCGTGGGGGAAGGGGAGACAGGAAAGCCTCTTACTATCCCCTTCTTATCACTGCCAACAAGCTTTGCCCAGCCATAGGTCTTTATAAAGGGTGGGCATGATTTTTCCCATTTTGCTGATCAGGAAGCTGAAACTCAGAGCCATTATGATACTCAACCAAGGTCACCTGGTGTGTTTTTTCAAAGTTTTTTTCAGATTTGTTTTTTCCAACAGGAGAATGTGACCAGATACCCCACCTTCCATGGCTTCTGGTCACTCTCAGGACTAAAGCGCGTCCCATGAGAGCCAGGCCTGCCTTTGCAGCGGTCACCCTCGGCCCCTCCCTCTCCCCTTGCTCTTTCGCTATCCCAGGGTTGTGCCAGCCCCCGGTCATGGCCTTTAAGAACTTTCCCATGGGTTCTTGCTCTTGGTTCTCTCCATTCTTGCCACCACCTCAATGGGCCCTGATCCCAAAAAACCTGCAATCGGATTCCAGGGCTGGTGACGCCTCGACTCAGGTCATCTTTGTGCCTTTTATCTCTGCCACTTCGCCTGTGACCTGGCTCAGAAATCCTCACGGTTGTTGACTGAACGCTTGAGTGAATCTGTGAAAGCTTGCCGTTGCTCAGCCCCGACAGAGAAGAAAAAGGCGCTGCATGAATTCTTGAGGGCCCTACGGCCTCCTTTGAGAAAAGACGGTCTAGGCCAGTGGTTCTCAACCTTCTGACCCTTTAAATACAGTTCCTCATGTTATGACCCAACCATAAAATTATTTTTGTTGCTACTTCATAACTGTAATGTTGCTACTGTTATGAATCGTAATGTAAATATCTGATATGCAGGATGGTCTTAGGCGACCCCTGTGAAAGGGTCATTCAACCGCCAAAGGGGTCTCGACCCACAGGTTGAGAACTGCTGGTCTAGGCGGTGTGAGTGACCTGCCAACCAGGCCTGCAGGACTAGGGCAAGCTTGATGGGGGACATCCTGGAGGAAGAGGAACAGAAGGGGGCCACTGAGGGAGAATAGAGCGAGTCTGGGGTGATGAGTACCACTTGGTGGGGTGTCAGGAGGAGATACTGCACTGCAGGCGGGGAACACAGCAGCAATCTCCAGCATGAAGGGCAGCCACATGAATATGTGTGATCTCACAGGCTCCTAAGTCAGTCCTGGTCGAGGCAGGCTGTACCTCTGAGGCCTTAGCCCCCAGCCCCCAGCCCCCAGCCCATCTTGGATGCAGGGTTTTAGGTGGGCAGCAACTCAGGCCTGGATGCCTGTTAATGGGAGGATTCCTACTCTGTCTTCCCAACTGACAACTGCCTTGATTTCCCTGATTAGCCCTTCGGTTTCATCCAGAGCCAGGTCCTGGCCTGAACTCCTTGTAGCTAGCTTAGTCCCAGGACTGAGCCAAGTTCCTGGTAGCTTCTGCGGTCTCTCCAGTTGTGCCTGAGCCTGGCCTTGAGAGGCTGACAAACTGCCTGTTACCCCAACGCCGAGAGCTTCCAACCCTGAATCCTCAGCCAAGCTCCTCGGCAGCCCTGGCCCAGGTGAGCCTCCGTCTCCTTGCCCATCCTGGCCTAGCTTCTTTCTCTAGTCCTCTGGGCCTGGTGTTGCCGTATGCTTTGTGCCTGAGAGTGGGGCCAGACTTTGAGAGGCCTTGAACATCAAGCCAACGGGTGTAGATATTGTGTAGTGGCCAGGTATACAGCCCATGTGGGCTCCTGGGCGGGTACTGGGGGTGGGTGGGTGCCTGTGGCAGACAGGGAGGCAGCTGGAGGCCAGTACAGCAAACTTGGGGTGGCTGAGGATATCTGAGTGAAGGGTGAGTATTCTGAAGGTCAGAGCTCACCCTGGTCAAGTGTAAGAGACAAGGCTGACCTAAGAGGACATCAGATCCACGCCCTTCACTGCACAGAGGGTGACACTCCAGACCAGCGAGGACAGGACAATTGCCTGGTGTCACACACAGCACATCCGTGGTGCCTTCCCCAAGTGAGCAAGAGTGTTTGGCTTCTCAAGAAGCTCTCTTAAAAAAAAATTATATGTATATATTGATTTCAGAGAGGAAGGGAGGTGTAGAGAGTTATGGAAACATCACTTATGAGAGAGAATCATTGATTGGCTGCCTCCTGGGCGCCTCACACTAGGGATCAAGCCTGCAACCAGGCATGTGCCCCAATTGGGAATTGAATCATGACCTCCTGGTTCATAGTGAGACATACTGGCCGGGCTCAAGAAGCTCTCTTGAGCTCCTACTTCTCTCCCAGGAGGCAAAAGCATCAAGTTTGGATTGAGGCAGTTCTGGGTTTCTGTCCCAGCACCAGCTGTGTGACCCTGGACAGGTCACTTAACCTCTCTGAGCACAAGCACTTTTACCTTTCAGATAGAGACAATGCCACCTTCTCACGGGACTTTTAGGAGGACTGAATAAGGTAACAGCCATTCATGTGACAGCGTAGCACCTGGCACTTAGCAGTATTTCTCGGAAACCTTCTTTAGCCACGGGAGGATCCAGGGATCATTAGAAAGAGGCAGTAGCTAGTTGGATGGGCCAAAGGGAAGGGGCCCAGGAAGGGGGACAGGAGACAGCCAGACTGTCCAGCCATCCCTGGAGTCACCTCTCCAGTCCGGAGGCTGGACAAATCCCTGCAGTGGGCAGCGGACCAGGCCCACAGAGTAGTCCTGCACCATGTCCTGTGGCCTCCAGAATCCCCCGGCTCTGCCAGGAACAGCTACCAGGCCTTTGAACTGGTCAGGCCCGGGGCTTCTCGCTCCGGCTGGGGAGGCAAATATTTGGGCAGCCAGTGGTTGTGTTTGGGGCTTTCTGTCCTCCCTGCTGGATCAGCATGTGCCAGGGGTGCCCAGCTGGGAGGGTAGCGCCCAAACCCTGCGGAGGCGGCGGGCGGACGCGCAGGCCGCAGATCCCCGGCGCCTGCCACGGAAGCCCCTGGCCGAGAATGGAAAATGCCACTCGGGCGCACAGTCCAGCCTGTTGTAATCCCCGGGGCTGGCGTCACCGGGGCCGGTCCAAAAACTGTGTCGTGCCGTCTGCCGCGGGAGCGCGGGGAGTGGCGGGGGCCGCCGAGGCCCATAAAAACAACCCCAAAGGTTTCATTTGCTTGTGTTACAGGCCACTTGGCTGCCCTGCAGCTGGGAGCCGGGGGCCCAGCGAGCGCGCAGAGTTATGGGGCAGCGCTAAGTGCTCTGTTTGTAGGAAACTGCCAAAATGTTAGGACAAAGTGGTAGGTGTTTGTGCTGCAGATAATAACTGATGGGCTCCCGGGCGGGGAGGCGGATGCCTGGTGCTTGTGGCCGCAGCTCCTCGGAGCAGCCTGCAGCCGCCTCGGGTGCAGCCGTGTTTTCCTGAGCGCGGGCGGCCTGGCAGCTGACGGGCGCGCCAGGGCCTCCGGAATCAGTCCCGAGAGAGGGGTGGAGACCGGCTGCTGGTGTTTATCTGATGCTTGGGGTTTGCCCTCACTGGCCAAAGTGGCCCATTCCTCAGAACGTTCCAGAACCCACTGTGCTGTGGGAGGAACAGCGATGCCTGCTCCAAACGCCAAGTGCCTGGGTGTCCTGCTTTGGGGACCCGAGGAAGCTGTCATCCAGGAGGGCTCAGTGGCCGGCCCCAGGGGCTGGTTCAGATGCTGCCAGGAGAGGGGTTTTCCTGACGGGGAGGGCTCCCGGGGGGTGGGGGGGGGGGCAGAGGGACCCCACCGGCTCCTCCTGGGGGCGGGGCGGGGGGGCACGGTGTGCACTGCTTTCCCGGAGCTGGGTCCCTCTGCGACACTCCTGTTTCCCAAGGAGGGAAGGAGCCAGACCGCGTAGCCTGAGGTTCTCCGGCGCAGTCTCGCCCCTCACACCTTGTCAATGTGTGTTTTTGTGCACATGCACACAGAGCCTTTGTTCAGCTTATCCCTGGGGGTGGGGGGAATAAGGCATGTGTACAGCCTGCTAGACAATTGATCGATTCATTGAATTTACTGGGTGCCCATTGGTTGATTGATAGGTAGATAGATAGATCCACGGGTTAGTATTACTAGGTGCCCACTCCTGGCCAGGTTCTTAGCCGGACGTTGAGGAAGCAGTGGTGGATAAAACCAGAAGAAATCCCTGTCCTCGCGGAGCCTCCCCATAGTGCACAGCGATGGACAAAATACAAATAACGCATCATCTGAGGAGAGGAGCCTAGAGAAACGATGGAGCGGAGCAAGAGGGCAGACAGAGAGGGTAGGGGAGCTGGGGAGGTGGGAGCTGCAGGATCAGAGGGGTGAACAGCACACCCAGCGTCTCTGCTGCAGTGGAGGTCTCTGGCACTGGCTGGGATTGGCTGCTGGTGGGAGTGGAGGCCTGGGATTGGCTGCTGGTGGGAGTGGAGGCCTGGGATTGGCTGCTGGTGGGAGTGGAGGGCTGCTCTGGGATTGGCTGCTGGTGGGAGTGGAGGGCTGCTCTGGGATTGGCTGCTGGTGGGAGTGGAGGGCTGCTCTGGGATTGGCTGCTGGTGGGAGTGGAGGGCTAGGATTGGCTGCTGGTGCACATGGAGGCCTGGGATTGGCTGCTGGTAGGCATGGAGGCCTGGGATTGGGAGTGGAGGGCTGGGGTAGGGAGTGGAGGGCTAGGATTGACTGCTGGTGGGCATGGAGGCCTGGGATTGGCTGCTGGTGGGCATGGAGGCCTGGGATTGGCTGCTGGTGGGAGTGGAGGGCTGGGGTTGGGAGTGGAGGTCTCGGGTAGGAAGCAGAGGGCTGGGATTGGCTGCTGGCAAGAGTGGAGAGCAGGAAGCCCGCCTGATGCTAACTCCCGCGCTGCCCCCCCTTCCCCCCTCTGAGTTTGCCTCTGGAGCTGTAGTGGTCAGTTCGCTGACCCGGGAGTCAGACTGACTGGCCTTGAATCCTGCCACCCACTCCTCACTGACCATGTGGTCTGCAGTGTAATTTCACTTCTTTTAGCTTCAGTTTCCTCCTTCCCCATCGGGTTTTTATGAACAATAAATGAGAAATTTCTCTCTATAAAGTATACATAAACCCCTAACATGAAGCGTGGCACGAGGGGCTCCCTGTAAATGGCTAACCTTACATTGGCATCCTGATGTTCTGTTGCGCGCGAGGCCCTGAACAGAGGGTGCAGCCACCCAGCTCCTCCGGTGCCAGCTCCTGCACTTGGCCCTTGTCATGGAGCAGCCGGTCCTCAACGGGGCCCCAGCTCTCTGTGAGGGACTCCGGAGCCCCTGGCTGTGTCCACACCTCCCCAGCTCTGGATCTAGAGGCCCCGAACCTGCCAACGACGCTGATAGTACAGCCTCTCAGGGAGGGCGAGGGCCTCCTTGAACCCCATCTCGGAGCTTTGTGCCCGTTCCCAGTGGCTCTCCACCATTGCCTCTCTGGACAGAGAAGCGCATGGTGACAGGTGGGGTGACTGAGGCCAGGACCTCAGGGGCTGGGGAGTCTTGCTGGACACATGCCTTCAGCTGTGCTCTGTGCTGAGCCCCACCTCTGTCCTTTAGCAGCTATTTCAGGGCTCTTTCTCATAGGAGAGCAGGGAGGAGGTGCTCCCACCGGTACCCAGAGTTCACCTGTGTGAGACAGTGTTTGTTTGCCGGATTCCCTAACTTAGTGTCTCTAAATAGAGCCTCTAAAAGTCACTGCAAATTCAAATGCATGCCCATCTAGAACTCTACTAGAAAGCCTATGTTTAGCCCAAAAGGGTTTCTCGTTCCCCTGAAATATGGAAAGAGAAACATGGTAGGGAAGAGACAGGGAATTATCCTCCCATGCCTGTGCCCCCTTTTCAATAATAGGAGAATTTTAAACTGGACGTATGGCTGCTCAGCTAAAGACTATACACCCTGGCCTCCTCCATAACTGGGTGTGGCCATGCAGGTGAGTTGTGTCCAGTGGGACGGAGGAAAATCATATGAAAAACCTCTGGATTATGTCCTTAATGGGGAGGAGGGGCCCTGGTCCCTCCAGCCTGCTTCCTGGCACCCGGAGGCAATGGCAGCCATATGGTGAGGGTAGCATGCAAGGGATGGCACAGCAACAGATAGAAGAATCCTGGGCCCCTGAGGTTACGAAGCCGTGACATCAATCCTGGGTAGCTTGTTACACGAGCGAGAAATGCACTTCTTTCTTATTTAAACTCCGGTTAGTTTGAGGTTTCATTACAGCAGCTGAACCTCTATCCTACTTAAGACAGACGGGATTTATGGGTCTCTTGGCCACCCCCGATGTGCTAATGTTCAAGAGAGGCTGAGCCAGAGAACCCACCTGCCTCCCGTGGTGAAAAATACGAATGCTGCCAGGAAGCATCTTCTCACCTCGATGCCAGCACACCCCCTGCATCCAGCACTTCACGGAAGCTGCAGGGGGGTGCCGTGTAGACGAGGCTCAGGACGGCAATTTGTCCAAGATCACATGCGCATGAGTGACAGAGCCAATGTCACGGCTCATGGTGTCTGATTCCTAATCCAGTCCTCTCCCTACAGTAAAGCTTCCTGTCCATCTATAAATCTATAAATAGTGTGTGAAGTATGTGTGTGCGTGTGTGCTGCAGGGAGGGGAGGAAAGGAGAGCTGTAATCCTGCTCCAGTCTTTAAATGAGGACATCAAAGTAGCAGGCTGGGGGCGGGCTCCTGCCAGGGACACATGGGGGCATCGCACTTGCCGAACCCAGCCTGCCACCCTGCGCCCTCTGGCCTCAGCCTTTGCCCTCTGGGGCTTCTCAGAACACCTTTGGGAACAGGTTTTCCCACATGGAGCTAGTAGTGCAATTCTTCAGGGAACATATCCAGGGAACCGGCTGTGGCTGGGATCCCTATAGAGGAGGAGATGGCCATAGCAACCCAAGAGGCCAATTACACTCCCTACCTCACTGGGTTTCTGTGAGAATGAAAGGAACAGGGTGTGTCAGGGTGTTCTGTAAAGTAGGTGCTGTCCGAGTGCTCCTGAAGTTAGCTCACAAGACTAGGAAGCCAAGGGCTTGTCTAGTGTGTGCTGGTCTCAGAAAGCTGGAAAGAATTGATGTGTAATTACAAAGGGTGTGGTCCCTTCTGTGTCCTTTAGGTGTCCGGGCAGCTAAGGGGGTAGGATGGAGGTGGGAACTTTGAGATTTCAGCTTGCTAAGTGACCTTGAATGAGTCCTATAGCTTCTCTTTGTCTTTCTTTTCTCATCTGCAAGAATCAACTGAGAGTAGATCTACTCTGAGATGATCATGTTAAAAAAAAATCTGTTAGAATGCTTAATTCTATTTCTGTATTTTCTAAATTGCTGGAATAAGAGTTTCTTATTCCTGTTTTGGATTTTTATATCTCTTTTCATGAGTGGGACTGGCCAGTAATGTTCTTTTCCCCCCTACTATTCTTTTGTGGTTTTGGTAATAATATTATACTTCAGAGAATGAGTCTGGGCGTGTGGCAAACTGCTGTAGGGTACTTCAGCTCTGCACTCCCTATTTTCCTGGACGCAGCTGTATGGCCAGACACCACATTTTCAGCCTCTGTTGGGCTGAGTGTGGCCCATCCATGTGATTAAATTAGCACCAAATGCAATGTGAGTTTAAAATAAAATTGCTTGTCCTGGACTCTTTCTCTTTCTGCAAGCTGGCAGACAAGCATGGCCACGACCAAGCTTCAGCTGGAGAGATGAGGAAAGCACCCCAAGGACTGATCAGGCATCACCATGGAACAGATTGCAGTCCCCGAATCCCTTGGTGAAGCAGACCTGCCTAGCCAGCCTGGTGGTGGTGGTGGTTGTGATGGTGGTTTGGGTTATCTTTTCATTATTGACTTACACCTTAAATTGCACAATAGGGATCTATTTGAAATGGGTTGAGAACTACTTTATGGCTTAATATGTGGACAATTTTTGTAAAATTTTAAATTATGTACTTCAAAAGATGTCTACCAACTGATTACGGGGTATAGAGTTTTAACTAAGATAGCTGATTCAGTTGTCCAAATGCTTGTATCTTTCCTACATTTTTGTCTGCTTGATCTGTCAATAGTTAGAAAGATATGTTGTATTCTCCCACTATGAAGGTAATTTTTTCTTTTCTTTCTATATTTTGAACAAGTTTAAAACTATATTATCAGATGAATGTAAGTTAATAGACTTTATAACATCCTGGAGATTGAACCTGTTATAATGTATTGACTCCATTGCATTTTGCTTAAAGTGTAATTTTATATCAGTATAGCTACCCCAAATTTATTTAGTTATACTTGATCTGGTATATATTTTTTTCCATTCTTTTGTTTTCTCTACCTTTTTGTGTCTTTATGTTTTAGATCTATCTCTTTTAAATAGCATATACTTTTTTAAAGCCAAACTGCTAAGTTGTATATTTTAATGAGTGACTTTAGTCCTTTTATATTTTTTTGTGGTTATATATATACTTGTTTTTTAAAGTTTACTCATTCTCTTTGCCTTGTCTTTTCTGTACTTCTTTCTCCTGCTTTGTTTTTATTTTTTTAATGGTTATTATTGGATTAACTTTCAAAATTCTTTTTTCACTTCTACACTTTTTAAAATCATACATTTAATTTTTGTATTTTTAGTTATTGCACTTGCTTTTTACCTATGCACTTAGCATCATTAAAAAATATCTAAATGTCTCTCCTCAACAGTCCCTGAAACAACACAAGAATGTTACATACTTTAATATACTCACCTTTTTCATGACTGACATGATATTGTCATTGAGTATTTTAGGTCTGTCATATATTGTATCTTCTTATATTGTTACTAGAGGCCTGGTGCACGAAATTCGTGCACGGGTGGGGACCCTAGGCCTGGTCGGTGATCAGGGCTGATTGGGGACTTCCAGCTGCCGGCCTGGGCCTTCCTTTTGGCTGCTGGCCAGGACCTTCCTTCCTGCCAGCTGCTGGCTGCTGGCTGGGGCCTGCCAGACAGGGGGGAGGGACCGTGGGAAGTTGGCTGGCTGCAGGGAGGGACCAGGGGAGGTTGGTGGCGCAGGTGGTTGGCTGTGGAAGCACACTGACCACCAGGGGCAGCTCCTGCATTAAATGTCTGACCCCTGGTGGTCAGTGCACATCATAGCGACCAGTTGTTCCGGTCGTTCCAGTCATTATGGCATTCCAGTCGTTTCAGCCTTCTGGTTGCTGAGGCTTATATATATATAGATTGTTGTTGTGATTAGCATATTTTCCATGGAGAGAATGTCTGGTTTGTATCTACCTACATGTTTACCAATTTGTTTGTTCTTTGTTGTACTCAGAGATCATCTTTCTTCTTCTTGAAGTTCATTATTTAGAAGTTCTTTTAGAGAAGTTCTAATGATTGTAAACTTGGTTTTTATTTATCTGAAATGTCTTCATTTTGCTTTGAACCTTAAAACAGTTTTTTGTTTGTTTGTTTGTTTGTTTGTTTGTTGTTTTGGCTAGTTCTTTGCTCCCAGCACTTTGATGATTTTATTCTGTTGTCTTGTGGCTTCCACTACTGTTGAGAATTTTGCTGTCAATGTAATTGTCATTCCTTTGGGGAAGACCTGCCTTTGCTCTCTCACTGCTATTAGAATCTCTGTCATTAGTTTTTCTGCATGCTCCCTGCAATAGTATTAGTGTGGATTTGTTTATTTAGCCTTGTTTACTATATTTATGTTTCTGTATCTGTAGATTCATAACTTTTCTTCAGTCTTGGACATTTTCTCCACCATTACTTATCTCAAAATTGTCTTTCTTTCATTCCTATTGCTCCTCACATATCATTTACCCTCCTGTACGTTCCATCTTTCTGACTGAACTGTTGTTGTTTTTCATTTTTTCTTTTTTAAAATTGTTTAAAGTATTACATATGTCTCCTTTTCCCCTGATTGACACCCGCCCACCACTCCCACCCCCTAGGGCAAGCTCCCACTGCCCCAGTGTCTGTGTCCATTGGTTATGCTAATATGCATGCATACAAGTCCTTTGGTTGATCTCTAACCCCCCCCACAATTGTGTTCTTATGAATTTCTTGAGCTCTATCTTCCAGATCATCAATTCTCTATTTAATTGTGTTTAATCTGCTATTTAACCCATCCACTGAATTTTTAACTTCAACTATTTAATTTTCATTTCTGAAAGTGTCTAAAATTTCATTTTCATATTTGCTCATGTATTTTTGATAGTTCCTTAGTCCTTGCACATTTTTAGCTCCGTTTTTTTTGTTCTTTCTTTATTTAATGTAGGGTTCGTTTACAAACTGCATATTACAATTCCAATGTCTAAAGCTTTTGAAGGTATAAATCTACTTGTCATCCTGCTGACTTTCATCATTTTACATACATTTGATTTCCATTGCAAGCTCATTTTGAATTGAACTTATCTAAAAGCCAGGTCAGACCTAGATTGGGAGGTTAATTTTTCAGAGGCAAGTGATAGATATACCTCTGCTGAGAGTCAAGGAGCACCAGAGATCTGGATTCACTTTAGTTCCCTTCCAAGGCCCTGATTAAAGTTGGAGTCAGGCTCAGATCTCTGACCTTGCCTTCTACACGGGGCTTAGTCTTCCTATCAGTGTTGACATTTGCCCTCAAGGAAACCCTACCTTTCACCTGTGAGTTTTAATTTTCTGATCTTGCTCTCTCTCTTTTTTTTCCCCACGTTCAGCCATAGAAATTTCCCTGACTTTCTAGGGAGCCCAGCAAAGCATTAAGAATTCCGTTTGTTGGAATGAGTGCAGGATCCAGCGGAGGGCTTTTCTGAGTTGACTGGGGCCTCACTGCCAGGCAGAGAAGCAGCACAAATTCTGCGCCCTAACTGAGCCCCTTTGGTGGGAACAGGGAAGACAGGTTGGCCAGGGCATTTGGAGCCACGTGGGCTGGCACAGGGCAGGGTTCTTGATGCTGGGTGGTTCAGACATGGGTCTTACCTGAGAGGACAGAGACACTACCTGGGTGAGGTCAGTACTGAGGGAAGGATCAGATGGCAGGCCTGAAAGGAGGGGAGGGGCTGAAGGAAGGAAGGACATACCACAGGGGTGGGAGGCAGGAACCAGCCATGCACACGTGCTTCTATGGATTCAGAGGAGACCAGCAGAGCACTTTCCAATGGGCATTTGATTAGCCTGTGGGCATCCCCCATCAGTGCAGTAGGATATCAGAAGAGACTTAGATCAGTGTGGGCTGGAGAAGGTATACCAGGCGTTTGTCCCTGCACACCTCTGCACCATCTGTTCCCTCCGTCTAGGATTGTCTCTTCTCCAATTCTACCCTGATGGGCTGCTACACGTCCTTCAAGGCCCTGCTCAATGGCAGCCCTCCGGTGAAGCCCTCTCTGACTTCCTGAATTGCGGGTGACTCCCTCAGTACTGGCTCCCACCCTCTTTTCTCTGCTTACAACAGTGGCTACGAAGTATTTCCTGTTCTGCCAGCTCATCCCTGGGCTCCGGGAAGGACCCAGCCTTTTGTGTCGCAGCCTGTTAGCGTGGCCTGGGGTATGAGTGTGGACCCTGCAACAGAAGTCAACCCCTCTACTTAATGCTGGGCCACCTTGGCACCATTGCTTAGCATCTCTCTGTGTACTTCAGATGCCTCATCTGGAATTGGATATAAAATCAAACTTCCTCAAAGTGTTGCCTCAAAAGTTAAAGAATTAACACTTGTCAGGCACTGAGGGCCCTTCAGCACTGAGGAGGCGCTCAGTCCACGGGTGTGACATCATCCCGCCTCAGCGCTGAGCGCCAGGCGTGGGCATCACAAATGCACACCCTGAGCCGGTTCCTTTAGGCGGCGTCAGGAAGCACATTCCTGGCAGGGATTGCCAAGCTACGTGAAGCTGAAACCCACAGGATGTCATTTCAGTGGGCGGAGGGGCTCTCAGGAAGGACAGCTGGGCTGCATAGAGGGCGCGGGGTCTGCCAGCCCCTCCGCAG
Organism: Myotis yumanensis; assembly: GCF_028538775.1. Taxonomy (NCBI): domain Eukaryota; kingdom Metazoa; phylum Chordata; class Mammalia; order Chiroptera; family Vespertilionidae; genus Myotis; species Myotis yumanensis. The sequence goes on from NW_027223761.1 coordinate 31,911,426, forward strand.
ATGCCTTCTCTCATCTCCAGCTTCCCGCCTGCACCTTGTTCTCCTCTCTCATTGCCGCCTGTTCCTGCGGCCCACAACTGCCACGTGTGCCTCTGGTGTGACCAACAGCGCTAACAGGTGCTACAGTCCCTGGCCTGCCCGGCACCCAACGGACTCTATGTCTCAAGCCCAAGTCCTTAAGGGATTGTCCCATCTTGCCTGAGGAGCAGCTCTGCACCAGAAAGTTGATGCCTAGAGGAGATGGTTGTGTTCACTTGGTACTCAAATAGCATAGGGAGGTGACAGGAGGGTGTGGCTAGGAGGCCACCATGGAGGCCTAGTGGACAGAGGGACAGCATGGGCTCAGAGCCAGGACCCCACCCTAGGAGAGGACAGTGGGGCACAAAGCCCATGTAAGCTCTATCCCTAGGCCTCCGGGGCCAGCCGATGGGAGCCAGGAGGTGGGAGGCAGCCTGGAGTAGAACCACATCAGGGAGGATGCCTGCCCCCAGGCCTAATGTTGAGTTAGGATTCCACAATGGCCTTTCTGGAGCCCAGCTCTGGCTTTGGGGGCTACCTCAGCGGGGCAACTGCGTCCGTGAGCAGCTGTGGTGGCAGCTCCATGGCCTGTCAGGCCTGTCACGGGAGCATCATCCCTGACACGGCCATAGCCAGAGGCTGCCCTAATGCCAATTGCGTCATTGGTGTCCCCCTGAGCCTCTGGCGTCTGAGCAGCTGAAGGTGCCATGGCCAACCCCAGCTCTGGGCCCCACTCCCTGCGCACTGCAGCCTCTTCAGAGCCAATTCCTGTTTGTGGGAGGCTGCCCCGGGCACGCACTGCCTGAGGTGCAGACATTGACCGGCAGTGTTTATGACGGTGATGATTATTTCCATCATTCAGAGGAGCGAACTGAGAACCCGAGAGCGAAGGGGTTGTCTGAGGTCACAGAGCTCCTAAGTGGCAGAACTGGGATTTGGACAGAGTCTCATAAACACAAGACCTGTGTTTCATTCCCACGCTGCCTCTGATGCGTGAGGCCTGGAGGCCACCTGCTCTTGGTAGTCACCTTTTTCAGTTCATTCATTAAAAGGACATGTTTACTGAACACGTACTGTGTGTTACACATCAGACATGGGCTAGATACAAAGATAAAGCAAATGGCCTTGCCCTCAAATAGCTCCCAGCTATTCATTGCCAAGGTTGCAAAGGAAATGCATAAATCTGTAACAAAAAAGAGCCTTTGAGTGGAACGGAGTGCTCATCCACACAAAACCAACCAGTTCCCTCTTCAGTTGCTCTTTGTGGCCCTCATCAAGTTCAGGGCCCCCACCCCAGGGCTCTCAAGCCCTGTCAAGGTCTGGCCCCACCTCCCTGCCCTGCCTCATCTTCTGTCACTCTCCCTTCACACCACACTACTAAGAGTTCCTTCAGGGTGACTCCTTGCTTTCTTTCCTAGCTTTGGTGCCTCCTGCTACCTGGAATGCCTTTCATCTCCTTTCTTCCCTTGTAAACTCCTGCTCTTTTCACAGAGACCACAACTATGCCCTCATCTGTGAAGACACCACTGCCATTGCCTTGTAAAGACAGAAAACCACTCCCTTCTCTGATCTTATCTGTACCCTGCACAATGGTTTTTGTGGGTGGACCCCAAAAGATACGTCCACCCCAAATCTGGAACTGTGGACTTATTTTAAAAAAGGTCTTTGCAGATGAAATTACACAAAAGATCTCGAGGTGATATCATCCTGGATTAGTGTGGGCCCTAAATCCAATGACAACTGCCCTAATAAAAAAGGTAAGGATGATTTGACGCAGACACAGAGGGTATGGCCATGGGAAGATGGAGACAGAGATTGGAGTGATGTGTCTACAAGCCAAAGAATGCCAAGGATTGCCAGTAGCTTGAAGAGAGAAGCCACCAGAAGCAAGGAGAGACCTGGAATGGATTCTTCCTCGGAGCTTCTAGAAGGAATCAACCCTGCAAACACCTGGGTTTCAGACTTCTGGCCTCCAGAAGTGTGAGACAATGCATTTCTGTTGTTTTACGTCACTCAGTCTGTGGTAATTTCCTAGGCCAGGCCTAGGAAACCATAAGTATTGCCTGCACAACACTGAAAACATTTGTTCACAGGCCTGTCCCATCCACTGAGCTATGAGCAGGATCTGGGTCACCTGCGTTACTGCATTCCCAGTTCAGCTTCTCTGTGACATACAGTCGGTGTTTAATAGGTGCTTGTGGACTTAAGTTGGCAAATGAACTTCATCTGTTAGAAGTAACTGAAAAGCGATCTGCTTCATGGAGTCAAACGTTGCCGAGCACTCAATGAAAGGGCCTGTTAGCATTGGGCGTAGGGAAAAAACTAGATTTGGTCGGTCAATTAATCATCAAACATCTCTGGCCCAGAGTCCACATCTGGATAGATGCGTGACTCCTGTTTGCTCCTCATTAAAGGATTTCAAATAGAACATAGCTCCATTTGGGAAAGGAATGAGTCGGTCTCACAGAAGTCCTTTTCCCCCAGGGCTATGCACTTGTCAGTGGTCAACAGGTAGCTTGTTTTGAGCGTTTACACAGAGAAGTGGTTCCCACAGAGGCGAGGCCGAGGGCAGTGGAGGCTCAGTGAAGGCATTGGGCACTTGGGGGATGCTGTTGTGCCCCCCATCCCTGCACCTTTCTTCTGTTAAGTGACCTTGGGATGTCCTTTGGGAAATTGCAACTGCTCAATTTTCAGCTCTTTGGGGGTGGAGCTGACACAGCTCTTGGCATTGCTGAGGACAGTGATTGGTTCAGGGACTGAGCTTTCATTCTATTGCTTAGTACAGTGGTTCTCAACCTTGGCTGCACATTAGAATCACCTGGGAATCTTTTTAAAATCCTGATTTCTGGGCCTCATCCTCCGGAAATTCTGTTTCTTTGTTATGGGGTGAGGCCACAACATTAGTAACAAAGAAACAGAATTTCCGGAGGATAAGGCCCAGAAATCAGGATTTTAAAAAAGATTCCCAGGTGATTCTAATGTGCAGCCAAGGTTGAAAACCACTGGCTTAGTAGCTTCTTTTCCTAACTTTGTGATGCACTTTTGTGATTAGGTCTCATCTGATTAACCTGTGGTCACAGTTCATTGTTTCCTCTGCCTGGAGATGAGCACAAGAAGTGTGGGGCTCGACTGGAGAAGACCACAGACCTGTGAAGCTACGTTGGACCTACTGCCGTTGTTGGTGGGTCCGAGGAGGCTCTTGAACTGCCTCAGTGCAGGGGGATTCTCACTTGTGTCCACTCCGCAAAACTTTGAATCGACGCTCTACAATCAGCTCTTTCTCACCCACCCTCCACATTCACTTATTAATCCGCTGTAGTGTGCCAGTCTGTGTGCGAGGCTGGACAGGAAGGGTTTTGTTCTGAGAATCGTTTGCTGATTGATTGATCAAACATTACTCAGTGCCTCCTCTGAGCTGGGAGCTGGAGGAAAAAGAGGAAAATAGGTTGTACCTTTAAAATCTGGCAACCTGACCTGACAGAGGAGCCAAACATGAGAATAGAAAAGAACACTCAAGTATTATTGGGCCTCTGGTGAGAGAGGCAGACCCAGGAGGACCCAAAGGAGGGAGTGCTTATTTTAGTCTTGGCATGGGGGGAGGAGGGTGCTGGGGTCCAACCCCAGTGGGTCCAGGGGTCCCCAAAGGTGTGGACAGAGTCGGCGAAGAAGGAATGACACGGAGGCTGAGTTCAGTTGATCATCATAGTTGGGTTCTCTTGTCAGGGTCTCCTGCCATGTTCTGTAGCCATGTTCTCTTGCTAGGTTCTCCAGCCAGGGTTCTCCAGATTCTCCAGCCAGGTTTAGTTGCCAGGTTCTGTAGCAAGGTTCTCCGGCCAGGTTCTATCACCAGGTTCTTTAGCCAGGTTCTATCCAGGTTCTTTTGCCATGTTCTGTCTAGGTTCTCCAGTGAAGTTCTGTAGCCAGGTTCTGTCCAGGATCCTTTGCCATGTTCTCTGGCTAGGTTCTGGTTAGGATCTGATGAGGATCTGATGAGGATGTGATGAGGATGTGATGAGGATGTGATGAGGATGTGATGAGGATGTGATGAGGATCTGATGTTTATTGTCTTGTTATATCCGTATTTATACCAGCCGATTTTAATCCTGTCAATTTCTACTACAAAGGTTAGGGCGTTTCTTATCTCCATTCCAGGGAGTAAAGATTATGTAGCTTAACTACCCGCCTGGCATTTAATTAGGGGGTTGTATCCCCTCCCTAACCTCAGGGAAAAATCCCCACCTGGGGAAACAACCTTTCTCAGAGAGGTGATCTTGGTTAAAACACATGGCGCTAAAGAGAGCAAACATATTAAGAACAATATGCTATATATGCCAGGTCCCTTGAAACATATGCTGTGCAGATGTTTCTTTCCTGCAGCGACTGTGTCAAGCAGCAAGGATGGACCGGCTCCCGGCAGGAGGGGAGCTATAAAGGTTCCATCAAGAAAATGATACTGAACTTGAGATGTTTTTAAAATATATTTTTTATTGTTGATAGTATTACAGATATCTCCCATTCCCCCCCCCCCCCTTAACCTCCCTCCTCCCAGCCCCTACCCGCCCCCCTGCCAGGTCTTCACTACCGTATGGCCTGTGTCCATGGGCTATACATATCCATACTAATAAAAGCCTAGGAGGTCCTCGTGCCCTCGCGCGCGATGTCATCACAAGATGGCCACCACAAGACGGCTGCCACAAAGATGGCTGCCACAAGATGGTTGGGCTGGAGGAGACCCTCCCCCTGCACAAATTTTGTGCACTGGGCCAGTAGTCTATATATATAAAAAGCCAGTGTCCATAACGCCATAAAGATCGTAATGACCTGTTGCTATGATGCCCACTATGGCCAGCAAACCACCCAATCAGGGGTTGGGGCCGGCTGGCCAGCCCCTTATCAGACTCTCTTACTCTGATCAAGGGTGGGGCTGGTTGGCCAAATCTCCCTTCACCCCCCTGCCCTTCCCCCTGCCAGCCCCACCCCCAATCGGCCCACCCCACCATGATAGGCCCGAAGCCCCAGCTGGCCCTGCCCTTGATCTCACCCCCCACCTCAATAGGGGGTGGGGCCATCCAGCCAACCTCCTGCAGCCCCTCCTCCCACCAAGGCCCCCCACCCTGATCAGGGGCAGGGCCAGCTGGCTAATGACCCATGGCCCCTCACCCAGGCTGCTGGCCCCCGGTTGGCACCCCCCACCCCATTCAGGGGTAGGGCCAGCTGGTCAACCTCCCGCCATCTCCTCTTCCCAACAGGGCCAGCCCTGATCTGCCCCGATTGGGGCCGGGCCAGCCAGACCCCACCTGTGCACGAATTTGTGCACTGGGCCTCTGGTAAGTATATAAGTTCTTTGGTTTATCTCTTTTCATCCCCCCAACCCCACATTGAGGTATGTTAGTATGTTCCATGATTTGAAAGAAGAGTTGGTGTTTACTGGGTGGATGGGGAGGAGGAAGCAAATGGCATTGCTGCAGAGTGAGCAGTCTGGTGAAGTTGGGTAGCTTTGGCGTGTGGCTGGGGCACAGGAGTGATGCACAGGGGAATTATGAGGGGCAGGACCGGAGAGGGAGGGAAGCTGGGACAATGGAGGAGGATCTTGTGGGCACACTGAGAGCAGAGAGTGGTGGGAGCAAGACTGAGCCACACTTACTCTTGATCCAAGTTAATGGGAATGTTGTGGCAGCTGTTAGGCTCTGACAAAGAAGAGGGGTTGGGTGGGTCAACGCCCCCAGAGCCTGTGATGCGAGCTCAGGGCAACAAGGAGGCCAGGTCTCTGGCTGTGGCTGTGAGGCTGTAAGAGGAGGCAGGGCTGCGAGGCCTGGTAGGCAGGGTAAAGGGCCAGTTTTTATGGTCTGAGGGTCTGATGGGGTATTCAGAGGCTGCAGGCAGGTCTAGGGATGGAGCTCTGTGGGGCCTTTCTTTGGGGAAACAAAGGTGCAGCTCCCTGATCAGCTTCACTCCACCTGACCAGTCCTCCTGGATATAAAGGGTCCTGCAGGTTCCTGATTGGGTTCCCTGGCTGCCAGGTTCCTGCAGCCTTTTAAAATATTACACGTGGACTGAGGACCTGAGTTGAAATTCTAGTTCTGTGGCCTACCTGACTTCACTGAGCCTCAGTCTCCTTAGCTGTGAAATGGGACTCGTAATAATATCAGCTTCAAAGTGCTGTGATGACTACGTGATTAAATGGGAAGTGGTCAGCAAGGAGCCCCAGCCTAACAGCCTGCAAGGTGCTGATAGGGTCCTGGTTCCAGAAAGGCAGAAAGAGGCTGGGAGCAGAGCTGACTTCTCAGGGGTCAGCAACAGCTACACCCCTCTGCCTGCCCCAGCCTGGAGGGCCAGCTCGTGAGCAGCTGGCAGTGCCAGGGCCCTGTCTGAGGGCTGCAGGCTGTGCTGATTGAACCACCTCCTTCTCTAATCAGGCCACTGCTGTGAGTGGAGTAGTTGGGCCTGGGATGCACTTGGCTAATCAGCGTGCATTCTTAGCTGCTGCAGTGGAATATTTTAACTAGGAGATTTCCTCCCCTGGGCTGATTGAGGCCCATCCATGTACCAGCCTGGGACAGGGGTTGCCAGGGCAGAGGGCCAAGAAGCAGACGAGGCAGGCTTGTTTTTTTAGGACTCTAGGCAGTGAAGTGTGTTCCAGGTGAGCAATGTTTATCCTTTGTAACTCAGACATCCAACTGCCAATCCCTCTGTTTGGGCCTACTACCTGTAGGTAGAGTAATAAAAACTAGTTATCCACCTATCCACTCATTCATTCATCTCTTCTATCCATCTACCTACTCACCACTCATTGATCCATGCATCCCCCCCCTCTACCCACCTACCCATCCATTCATTCACCCACCGTCCATCTATCCATTAATAATCAGAGTTCTACCCTTCTCTGGACTCTTGTCTGACTGGAAGAAATCTCGGCTTCACCACCCCCAACCCCGCCCTGAATTTCCCTGAGGCTTTTTTGGGAGCATTTACCTGTGGTGTTTGTGACTTGTCCCCTCCTCCGTCAGCTGCAGTTGTGGGCTTCCTCCCTCTCCCTCCCCAGCTGTCCTTGCTTCTCTGGATCCCTCTGATCCCCTAGAGCAGTTTGCCCCAAGCGTGGACAGAGCAGTCTTCCTTACTCTCCAAGGCTCCCATGGCATAAAGGTGTCATGGGTAATGGATTGTACTGAGGATATTCTAAGGACATGGTGGCACCAAGAAGGGAAACTTAAAATGAAACCTCCTGTGTCAGAGTTCCCACAGCCAGAACCTAGGGCCCGTCATGAGGAGCGCTTTCCCTGCCCCTTTCTCCGGGGCCCTGGTGCCAGCCAGCTGTGGGCAGGGCCCAGGAGGGGTGATCTTGCTTCCACTCAGCTCCAGGTCTTTCTCAGCTCTTTGCTCTCTCTGGGCCCAAGGCCATGAAACACTACATTCCACTCATCAGGAATAACTCATCAGGAGCAACAAAACAGAATCAAAAGAAAAACTACCACTCTTTTAACATTAAGAAACACACACACACACACACACACACACACTAAAGTGCAGATATATACCCTTATCCAGAGGGCAGAAACTTAATTATCTTGTAACTAAGTTTGACACTGAATTTCCTTAACCTGCACTTTTAGATGAATCCTAGGGTCTTTATCAAAAGCAACAGGCCAGTTAATGGCTTTTATTTCCCAAGAAAAGAGCAGTCTTTTAAACCCAGGAAGAAACGGCCAGGTCTCTTTAGATTACAAAACTGCCCTGGTGCCCACTCACACATCCACTTGCCCTCGGTCCATTATGCTGCCGCTTTTTCATTTATGCAGCAGATTTCATTGTGCCTCTTCTGAGTTCCAGGCTCTGAACTGGGGACCGAAGACATAGCCATGAATGAAATAGATGCAGCCTGTGTCTTCACAGAGCTTACAGGAGAGAAAGGGAGAGAGTGAATACATATATAATACTTATTTCAACAGAAATAAATGCTGGAAAGGGAAAATGCATCCAAGCACATGTCCATGTAGCCACCTATGCATTTCCTCACTTGTCTGTTTTTGCTCATTCACTCTTCCAGTCAACAACAAACATTGACTCAACACTTGTCATTTGGTACTAGGCCAGGCGCTGGAGACTCAGATACAAAAAAGACTTTCACCCTTCCCTCAAATCATGCACAGACTGACGCGTGGGAGGAAACAGATACATATCTAAGGAGGATGTGGAGGGGCTGGTAGAAGAACAGATGCTGCTGATCTGAGGAAGCCAGAGAAGGAAGTAACCACTGTGTGTGTGTGTGGAAGGGGGGGGGGGGAGGCTGAGGGGCAGGCTTCCTGGAGGAGGTGTCATTTAATCAGGACCTGGAGGATGGGGAGGAGTTTGCCAGGTGGAGAAGAGGGTAAGGGCATTGAGGGCAAAGAGGAGAGCAGGCAGTGAGATCTGGGGGCTTTCCTGGAATGGGGTTGAGTTGCCAGTGGCCAGGAAGTGTATGCAGGGAGAAGTTTCAGAGGAGGCCTGGGCAGCTTCCCAGGCTCTCAGGAAACTTCCCTGACAGCTGTTCCTGCCAAAGGGACCCAGAAAGGAAGCTGGGACTGTGGGAGACACAGAGCAAGAGAGGACATGGCAGGCTCTGCAGAGAGGAAAATGGAAGATTTTCTGAGGCATTTGGAGGCCCCCAACCTCTGCACTCGATACCTGCTGGGGTGTGTTTGGCTTCGATGTGAGAAGCCTGTTGCTGCAGGGTAAATTCTCCCTGGTTGCCTGCACTTACCTCCCAGCGTGCTAATGAGTGCAGAGCTTCAGGAGATGCCAGAGCCTGCTATTTAGTGTTTGTTGAGTGGAGCAAGGCTAGGCGGAGGCACTGCCAGTTAGAAGCAAGGGTACCAGGGCCAGCTCTGGCACCTGGCTCTGCAGGACCTGCCACGGGCCTGGGGAAGGGAGAACTGGGGCAGAGCCAGAGCCATGTAAGAGGAAGGTGAACATACGGGTCTGGAGACCAGGGGAAGCAATGTTCTGAATATGGCCTGTCAGTTCCCAGAATTCTTGGAAACACCCAGTGGAGCAGCTCATGTGGCAGGATGGCAGTATGAAATATTAACTTCTGCATTTGGACTCCGGGATCTTTCCTCTTCTGCGCTGCTAGTCATGAAAGAATGCTTGCTAAGTAAATTTTTCCCACCTGACATGAGATTAAAGCAAAACAAAACAAAAACAAATTTTACCTGTGTTGGAAAAGGAAAGGCTCAAGGGTATATTAGGGCAAAGTCTAGGTTGTTAAAACAAAAGAGGGTTGAACATGAGTGTCAACCTATAAAGGTCACGGTTCGATTCCCAGTCAGGGCACATGCCCAGGTTGTAGGCTTGATCCCCAGTGTGGGTCATGCAAGAGGCAGCTGATCAGTGATTCTCTGTCATTATTGATGTTTCTATCTCTCCCTCTCCTTCTCTCTCTCCCTCTCCCTCTCCCTCTCCCTTCCACTCTGAAATCAATAAAAATACATATTTTTAAAAATGCAGCATCATAAATAAGGTGAAGGCAAATTCATTCTCGCTTAATCCTCAGATGAGAGTGGGCCAGGTCTGCAGGCAGTCTGCTCCATAGGTACACTCAGGGACCCTCCATCCTGTGGCTTCACCATCCTTAGAATAATAACCTCAGCTGCATGGTCAAATGTGGGTCACAGATACATTGGTGTTCAGTTGGTGGGAAGGAGAAGAGTACACTAGTAGATTGTATTGTTCAGCAAATTTTTACTTCTCTTTGGTCCACCACCCCAGGGGAGTAAACTTTAAGCCCTAGTTCTAAGTCTCGGCCTTAAAAGGCATCATGAGTTTCTGTTTGATCTGCTGGGAGCTTCTGGCTTCAGCCATGAGCAGAATCTGCCCAAGGTTCTGTCTCTGGAGCTTGGATGCCAGAATGAAACATGTGAAGCAAACCTGAACTTTACCCTCAGCTGGGAGCAAAGAAGCTTCTCAGAGACCTGCAGATCTCTGAGCAAGAAATAAATGCTTATGTTTGTTTGCCATTGAGTTTTGGGGTGCTTTTATGCAGTGTCATAGCAGCAAAAGCAGATTGACACAAAGTATAGATTATGAGCAATACATTTTTTTAAACAAGCATGAGTGAAGTTTAAAAAATACAATTTATTTCCCATTTTATTAATCATATGACCAAACCTAGCTGCAAGGGAGTCTGAAAGACATAGTCTGTAGTTAGGCCATTTTATGCCTCATTTAAAAGAAGATATATGGATGGCATATATGCACATAAAAATATGCTCATTGGTCAGTAGAAAAATGCAAATTAAAACCATAATGAGATTATGGTAAATTACCACTAGAATGGCTAAAATAAAAAGGGCTGATTATACCATGTATTAACAAGGATGTAGAACAACTAGAATTCTCATACACCACCTGTGGTAATATAAAATGTACAACCACTTAGAAAAATAGCTTGACAGTTTCTTAGAAGGTTAAATACATGTCTACCATATGATCCAGGCAATACATTTCTACATATTTACCCAAGAGAATGAAAGCATATGTCTACATAAAGACTTATATGTGAATGTAGTAACTTTATTTGTAATTACCCCAAACTGGAAACAATTCAAGTTATCAAGAAGTGAGCGGATAAACAGATTGTGGTACATCCATACAATGAAATACTATCTTTTATATATATAAAACCCTAATATGCAAATAGACCAAACGGTCGAACAACCGGTCACTAGGACGTGTGCTGACCACCAGGGGGCATGTGCGGAACGTGGCGGGCATTGGCAGCAGGTGGCAGAGCGAGAAACATGGTGGGAATTGGCCACAGCAAGATGGTGGAATAGGTGAGCAGTGGCACCAGACCAAGGCGGGCGCTGGCCGCTGTCATCAGGGCAAGCCTCTGGTGGTTACTGAAAATTCTTTGCTCCTGCATGCTGTGGTCCTGCTGGGTGCTCGCACCTGCTGCTGGTGCCAGAGCTACCACTCGCACCCACTGACAGTGCCCAGCGCTGGCCCCCATCACTCAGTGCTACCTCAGTGGATATGAGCGGTGGCTGCCAGCCCCCATTGCTCCTGAGGGCTTCTCCACCTCCCCCTGCTCCTGAGGGGCGATGGGGCTGGCAGCCGCTGGCCCTGCTTGCACCCGTAGCCAGTGCTGGAGCCACCACTTGCACCCGCTGCCGGTGCCTGGCGCCGGTCCTGATCGCTCGGCGCCATCAGTGGGTGAAAGTGGTGGCTGCCGTCCCTGATTGCCCCTGAGGGCTTCTCTACCTCCCCCTGCTCCTGAGGAGTGATCAGGGCAGCGGCTACTGCTTGCACCCACTGCCAGCACCAGCCCTGCTTATACCCACTGCTGGTGCTGGCCCCAGTTGCTCCATGTCGTCAGCAGGTGCAAGCAGGGCCGGCTCCATCAGCACATGGGGGGAGCAGCAGCAGCAGGAGCGGGGTTGCTGGCAGACTGGACCAGGGGCAGTGGCAGGAGGGGTTGGGCAGGGGCATGAAGGATAGGCCAAGACCCACTCCTGTGCCCACCACAGCCTCAGGCCCACAGTTCTTTTCAAGGTGCACATACTTGTGCCCTGGGCCCCTAGTTTATATATATAAAAAGCCAATGACCATAACGCCATAATGACTGGGACAACCGGTTGCTATGATGCCCACTGTGGCCAGTGAACCAGCCCCATCAGGGTGGGATCAGCCTGCCAACTTCCTGCAGTCCCTCCCCCCGGCTGGCCCACCTCTGATCAGGCTCTCCCACCCCGATCAAGGGCGGACTGGCTGGACAAAAGCGCCTCCCCCCCCCCACAACACCTGCCCTTCTCCCCAGCCAACCCCACCCCTGAATGGCCCACCCCACCATGATAGGCCCAAAACCCCTCCCCCCAACCGCCCCACCCATGATCATCTCCCCACCCCAATATCGGGCAGGGCCAGTGGCCAACCTCCTACATCCTATTCCACTGGCTGGCCTCACCTCCCGTGGGCCCCTACCACTCTGATTGACCCACAGCCCCTCCCCCTGGCTGGCCCCACACCAATAGGGGGCAGGGCCACCAAGCCAACCTCCTGCAGCCCCTGCCCCCCCCCCCATTGGCCCCCACCACCCTGATTGGCCTGCAGCCACTACCCTTGTCCAGCCAGCCCCTGATAGCCCCACGCAACCCAATAGGGGGCAGGGCTGGCTGACCAACCTCCTGCAGCCCCTCCCCCAGCTGGCCCCACCCCTATGGGCCCTTACCACGCTGATTGGCCCACAGCCCCTCCCCAGTTCAGCCCCCCTGGATCGCTTCCCCCACCCAAATAGGGGGCAGTGCTGGCCGTTCAACCTCCCGCAGCCCCTTCCTCAGGCTGGCCCCTACCACCCTGATTGGCCTGCAGCCCCTCCCCCTGGCCAGCTGCTCCTGATCCCCCCCCCCCCTCACCCCAATAGGGGGCAGAGCCAGTAGCCAACCTCCTGCAGCCCCTTTCCCTGGAAGGCCACTCCCCTTATGGGTCCCCAACACCCTGATTGGCCCACAGCCCCTCCCCCTGGCTGGCCCTGCCCCTGATCGCCCCCCCCCCCCCTGCATAGGGAGCAGGGCCAGCGGCCAATCACCTGCACCCCTCCCGCTGGTCTCCCTACCCCTGATCACACCCCCCACCCTCACACCCCCTACCCCAATAGGGGTTGGGGCTGGCTGGTCAACCTCCTGCAGCCCATCTTCCTGACCAGCCCTGCCCCCAATGGGCCCCCACCTCCCTGATCAGCCTGCAGCCCCTTCTCCTGGCTGGCCCCACCCCAGATCAGCCCCACCACCCTGATCAGGGCAGGGCCAGCTGGCCAACCACCCATGGCCTCTCCCCCAGGCCACTGGCCTCCTATCAGCACCCCCCACTCCTTTCGGGGGCAGGGCCGGCTGATCCACTGCCCACAGCCCTTTCCCATGGCTGGCCCCGCCCCCAATCAGCCCCCCAAACCCAATCGTGGGCAGGGCCTGCTGGCCAATCACCTGTGGTCCCTCCCCCTAGCCTGCCCAGCCCTTATTGGGCCCTGATTCAGGCAGGCTGGCCAGCCAACCTTCTGCCATCCCCTCCTCCCAACAGGCCCAGCCTTGATCTGCCCCTATTGGGGCCAGCCCGCTGGACCCCACCTGTGCATGAATTTGTGCACTGGGACTCTAGTTCAACAATAAAAAAGAATGAACTGTTGGTACATGCAAAAAGATGAATGAATCTCAAAGTAATCATGCTGAGCAAAAGAAGCCAGACAAAAGAGTACATACATATGATTCCACTTATGTAAAACTTTTAGAAAATACAGTCTAATCACTAGAGATAGAAAGATCATTGGCTGTCTGGGGATGAGGGACATGAGAAGGAGGGAGCAAGGAAGGGGCTACAAAAGGGCATAAAACAACTTTTGGAGTGACAGATATGGTTGTTTTCTTGACTTTGGCAATGGTCCCATGGGTATATACATGTATCAAATACATGCAGTTTGTTTTATGTCAATAATATTTCAATATAGCTGTAAGACAAAAATAAAATATCTTACTATGGGAGGAATAGAGAATGAATTTTGGCAGATCACTGGCAGTCTCTATCACAGAGGGTAGAGGAAATATTTAGATACCAGTAGGGTTCTCTGAAAAATGGTTTTGGGTCTATCCTGGAGCTAATTCCTGCCCTTTGAGATTGGTTTGGGGATTGAGAGTAGGAGGGACCTATGTCCTATCCTGATAGAGCCCAGGGAGGTAGAAGACTTGTAGGAGTTCCCTGGGCCAGTGAAGAAAGAGTGGATAAGATGTGGCCACACTGGGAGGGAGGATGGTGGTCAGGTACAAGTGGTTTGAGACAGCTGTCTCAGTTTTCCCCTGCAGTCTTTTTAGAAAAGCAGGGAGATTTTTAAGAGCTTTCAAAAAGATATTAAATCTAAGAAGTAAATGCCAAGCGAGGAAGTAGCCAACTGCACCCTCAGCCCTCACTTCCCTGGGCCCCAAGCTCACAACATTTGGTCTTGGAGTTTGGGATGAGCGCTCAGGGTGGGAGGGACAGGAGAAGGAGGCTCATCTTTGTTTTGCACTTGTGTTCAGACACTCAGAATTTAATTGAGTACTTCTTCCTCTGAGGTGGACAGAGAAGCCTTACCTGGCCCAATTATTAGCTCCTCCCACTGTGGGCAGGGCTCTCTGCCATGCTTTTTACTCTGGGATCAACCAGGTGCCCTGCTTTGGCCAATGCATGATAAGCAGTGTAGTGTGCAAGCAGAGGCCTCACAAGCACTTGTGCATTTGGGTTTACTCTCCTGCCACTTTTGCTCCTTTGACCCCCATGAGAACATGCCCAGGTAAGCTTCTGGAGAGCCAGGAAGGAGCGGCATAGAAGACACAGTCATCTCAGCTGGGCCCCCCCAAAGACCAACCAGCCCCCAGCCAAGCACTGACTGGCTGCAAATGGATGAGTGAACTCAGCCCCAATCATTGGAGCCTGGCCCAGATCCTCACGACTGTCTAGCTAAGCCATAGACTACTAAGAAATAACAAATGGGTGTTGTATCAGGCTACTACATTTTGGGGTCATTCGTTACACACAACGGCTAGTTGATAGTGTCTAAATCTCTGACCCACACCCCTGTCTTGATTTGTCTACTCATCTGAGAATATTTATTCCAGCCCATGTTGTCCCTTGTTTTGTCCACCCCAAGCTTGGGGACCTTCTGGGGAGTGGAGGTCAGAGAGTGCCTAGCCCACTCCCCTTGGGGAGAGTAGGGGACTGGCTGTCTCAACATGAGCTGGTGCAGAGGAAGCTGGAGTCATGAAGAAGCAGGAAAGTGGGAGGCCACGAATTCCACTCAGGGAAATGCACAACTTGATTACTACTCAACATTTACAGTACCCAGATACTCTAATTAAGAGAAAAGGTCAATAGGTTAAATAAGTAACTTAATCAGAAAATTATGCAAAGTGCCACCAGTCAAAGATATTACACAGCCCTTGAGATCGATATGGTATGCAAATCGATCACCCGGGATCAGGACGATTCAGCAGCTGGAAGGTAGAAGTCAGTCAGGGAGGCTCAGGAAACCCCAGCCTGAGTTGGGGAATGTGGGGACCTAGCACCCCGAAGTGGGAGTGGTGATCATGGTGGCCTTGGGTGTGTGACCAGCGAAGGAAGTGCAGTCTCTCAGTGGTGAGGGCAACATGGCATAGAGCATGGGTTTGGCGGCCCACAGACCTGGGCTGGAGTCCAGCTCTGCCCCTGCTGAGCTGAGTGGCCTTGAGCAGATGAGCCACATAGCCCCCTGAGCATCATAGTGAAGCAGGAATACTAATACTGGTTCTCAAGATTTGGGAAGGATTGATTATCAGCCCTTGTGAGTATGTGTGTGTGGGGGGGGGGAGGCGGGGGGGGGGGGGGTGGATATTAGGGGTTTGAGGTGTCATGGCTCCAGTGAGATTTCCGTCCTCTCTGCCACCTGCCTTCTTTCTTGCCAAAGCCCTGCAGCCAGGACACTAGATCAGAGACCAGCTAATGGCTTTTAAGTCCATTTAGGATGGTTCTCAATTAGGGGTGACATTTGGCGCGTCTGGGTACAGTTTTGGTTGTTATAACCGGTGGGGGTGGGGGATTGTGCTACTGACATCTAGTGGGTGGAAGCCAGGGATGCTTCCTAAATAATTCCGTAACACACCGGCCAGCTGGCTCCCCGCAACAGAGCGGTGTCAAGCCCCAGATATCAGCAATACTGAGCCTGGGAACCCCTCATTCAGAGGCTTGAACGGCTTGTGAGAGAAAGAGTGGGGTAACTGAATCAGCCAGAGCATAGCAGGTGGCAAGTGCCCTCTGGACTGGTGGGAGGGCCTATGACAATAGCCTGCCAGGGCTTCAGGAATCTCGGGGGCCCTGACTCCTGAGTCATCCTAGCCCTTCAGCGGATGCTCTAGGGCCCCTGACCCCAACCCTGAGAGGAATAACAGACTCAGAGGACAGAGTTTACTCAGAGCGGGCCTCGCTCAGAGCTCTGCTGCGGAGGGACCAGCTGCTGCGCAACCCGGGCTGGCCTGGAGACATCAGGCCTGGCCTGGCCTGGTGAGGGGGGCAGTGTGGAGGACTGCCCGGGCCTGGCATTTCCTTGCAGCCTGAAGGAATGCTGGAGAAATGGACCCTTATTTGGGCTTGTTTTGATCCTCCAGGAGTGTTGGAGCTGCCTGGCCTTTCCCAGGCTTGCCCACTGCTCAAGGGAGGGAAGTGGGACCTTGGGGACGGTCCCAGGCCTGGTGTGGAGAGAAGAGCACCCATCCCCCACCCCGGGTACCGAGCGAGGTCTGGAGCTCCTGGCACCCTGCAGGCGGCCTATGCTGCTGTTGGGAACTCTGTGCAAAGAAAGGGGTGGCTGTTTGCCTCCTGCCTCCTGCACCAAGTCCCCTGATGGGCACTCTCCCTGGGGTAGCAGAGCCGGGAGTCCATGCTGGGGCCTTGAGAGGAGCAGGGCTGGAGGGCAGTGAAGGGTTCCTTGGGACAGAGACAGGATACATGTTGGACAGAGAGGGCCCGGGACAGAGAGAGCGGTGAGGGCATCTCTCTTCCTTCCAATAGATCCATCCCTCAGTGTCTTGCGTCTCCTGCCCACTGAGTATCTCTGAAGATGGATGCCACTGACTCGTGTCGTGGGTTCAGTCTCGAGAGAAGAGCAGAGGGATGGTGAGGACAGTCAGGCTTCTTCCCTTCGTCCCCCTTCTCATGACGCCAGCAGTCAGCTTAGGCCTACACACCCTTGCCTAGTCCTCGGGTCCTGTGCGATTGGAGCCAGCACAGTGCTCCCCAGTGGTGCAGTTGGGGAAACCAAGGCTCACAAATGGAAGACGAGGGACTGGGTCAGTGGCAGGCCAGTACCAGAGTGTGGCCATCTCACAGCTGCCTCTGCTCACCTTGCTTTGCCCTTCTCACGAGAAGCAGCCTTCCAGAAAGGACACTGTATCAGCTATCTACTGCACTGTGACAAGTTACTCCAGAACTCGGTGGCTTAAAATAACAAACATTTATTTTCACGCAGTTCCTGTGGGTCGGGAAACCAGACGCAGCTTAGTTGGGTCCTCAGAGGGTCTCAAGGTCTCTCACAAGGACACAGTGGGGGTGCCAGCCGGGGTGGCAGCCATCTCAGACTCTACTCGGGGAGGATCTGCTTCCAAACGCACATGCATGATTGTTGACAGACTCTGGGTCTTCGGCTTCTGGGCAGAGACATGGTTTCTTGCAGAGACGATGGCCTCTGCACAGGAAAGCTCACTCAGGGCAGCAGGCTTCCCTCAGAGGCCGGGGGCGGGGAAGGGAGAGAAGGGGAGAGAGCAATGGAGAGAGGGAGAGCTAGGCAGAAGCAGAATTTTTTTGTAACCTAATCCTAGTGTGATGTCCATCACGTTTACCACATTCTGCTGGTTAGAAGTGAGTCACAAGGTCTAGCCCGCACCCCAGGGGGGATTACACACTCGCGTGTGGGAGGCGGGGTCACTGAAGCCCTTTGAGAGTGGGCCTCCGACAGTCCAGACAGGAGGCCCGCTGGCCCGATGTGGGCCCTTGGTGTCTCCCCTCCTTTAATAATTTATTTGTTTTCAAACTCTTGGGGGAAATCCCAGGAAATAAGATGATTTAAATGGAGCTGGAGCTGAGGTGAGATCCCCTTCTCCCTCTATGCCACCACCTCCAGGTCAGGAGCCCCGGCCTAGATGAAGCCCACGTTTCTTTCCAGTTGTACAACCTGGATTTTAATGGCGTCCACTGGAGGCAAAAGCATTGGGTTGTGGGTTAGAAACACAAGTCCCAGTCCCAGTCTCAAGGGCTCCAGGTCTGTCACTGATTTTGAAGTATGGTAGCAATCATCTCAGGTAGAAACTATAGTTTAACTTTAACCCTGCTGTTGGGCTTCTGTCCTTATTTGCTTTGTTTAACAATAGAAAAGTTACTTTGGTTTTCTGAATTGTATAAATCATCCCATTCGATTGAATGCCTTATTGATTGTAATGTGAATATCCCATTGATTGTGATCTTACTGATTTTAGAAAGCAAATTCCTCTGTACCTGGGACCAGGACAGCACAATTATCTCAAGACCTGAGGGTTCCAGATAATGTTTCCCTGTCAACTCTGTGGTCCCAAGACCCAAAACTATAATTAATCTTTGTAGATAACTAATCGGCTCAATCTCACTGCTGTAACTGCTTTGTGCAAAACCAGAGTCCTCATTCCAAACCCTGGGATGTAATTGATACCTTTGTGATCTTTGCCTATATAAATCTGGTGTTGGGGCCATCTTATCACTGCGAGATTTGGAGTGCGCGGCCCCCTCATAGTCCTGGATTGCAATAAATGTGACTCTTTAATTCAACTTCTTGAGGCGCCCTTCTGTGATTCGCAGGGTACATTACAACAATTTCTCGAACTTTCTTCCCTATGAAAAAAGGAGCCTGGATGAGGGGTTTCAATGTTCGTTCTGCTGTGTTGAAATTTTTTCCCACTGTGGGAACCCAAAACTCCCACATTTCTGCCTCCCCTGGCCCTGCCTGGGATCCCACACCTGGAAGATGCCTGGGCTTCAGGAAGGGGTTGCTGCCTGTCACACCCCATGTCTGGAGGAAGGAAGGAGGGGCCCGTGGAGAAGGTGCAGGAAGCAGGCCTGGAGTCCTAGCAACAGGGCCCCTGCCCAGGCAGCTGCCTTCACCTTCCGAAAGTCTGGGCTCTGAGGAACGTGGGAAGGCCCATATGGAAAGTTGGCTTCTGGTCCTCCCTCCCACAGAGGGCAGCCTATGTCCGAAGTGGCTCCTCTCTCGGGATCCACCTCCCAGATTTGCTTCTTTGTCCAGCCTTTGCCCAGCATGACACTTCCCGCCAACCCCCTCACCCAAACCTTGCTCTCCGCTGCACCACTCCCACACCAGTCCCATGGGCTGGAGCCAGCGTGCCCACAGTCTTTGGAGGATGGTGGTGGGTCATGGGAGTTGCGGGAGCTTGTGGGCCTGGGCTCCCACATCCAGGCAGGAAGGTGCTGCCAGCCTGGGGGCAGGGAGGAGGCAGTGAAAGCTGTTGCTTGGGTCTCAAATTCATTTCTAATTCACTTTCCTTCTGAAGTGGTTTTGAGAAAGTGCGATATCTGAAAAGGCAGCTAATGTAGGCTCTGTAAATAGTACATCCCCAGGCTGTAATGGAGGGAGAGGGAGAGAGAAAAAGATGGATTAAGTGCCCACCGCAGGCTTGAAAAAAAAAATCCTTTTGATCTCCCCACTGCACAATGCCCTATTACCTTGTTGGCTTGCATCAGCCAGAGAGAGGATGTTTCTTATTGTGATTGCTGCAAATTGGCACCTGTTTCCCGGGAGAGTAGCTTTCCCCTGAATTAAGTAGAGCACCCGTCTCCATCCGGGTGATAAGGACCTCCTATTAGTGGGTAATGTCACAGGGCAGCTGCCTCCACCGGCCTCGCCTGCCTTGGGGACCCCTGGCTGACCACACTCTCTGAGCTCAGCCTTTCCGCAGCAGCCCCATCTGTCCTCCCCTACGGCTGTCCATGGCTCCTGACAGATCTTTCTGATGGCTGCAGTGGGCCTCAGAACCACTTGGGAGATGGAGTTCTGACCTTTGAACTCATTTTCTTTCCCCAAACTTGAGCTTCCTAGATTCTCCCTTTTATTTAATTCACTTGACAAATATTTATTGAGCACCTACTATATCCCAGGCACTCTGTTGGGTGCTGGGGGCACAGTGAATGAGACAAAGCCCTGCCCTGATAAGGCTTGCAGAGGAAGTTCCTACCATCACTCAGTGCTCATTGCAAAGCAAAAGTCACTTACGACTCCTTTCTTTTCCTTAAGGACCGCATCCAGGTGATCCCCAAGTCTTCCTCATGAGCCTTTCTATTATAATTGTTGGTACCAAGATTGATCTGTCTGCATCTCTCTCACAAATCTGGACTGAGCCCCAGCACCTCTCACTTGGTTTCCTGAATTAGCCCCTGTCATTAGTTTCTTACTTGCTGCTGTAACAAATTACCAAAAACCTGGTGGTTTAAAACAATACAAATTTATCTTCCAGTTCTGCAGTTCAGAAGTCTGATACTGGTGTCACTGGACTAAAAGCAAGCTATCAGCAGGGGTGTGTTCCTTTGGGGACCCTTGGGGAGAATTAGTTTCCTGGCCTTTTCTAGCTACTAGAGGCTGCCTGCATTCCTTGGCCTGTGGCCCCTTCCTCCATCTTCAGAGGCTGCAAGGATGGCTCTGACCTTCTCTTCTGCCTCACTATTACATTCTACTGGCACACAGTAGGGTCCTAATGAATATGTGTTGAATGGGTGAATAATTATATTCACCATATATTTGGGAGAGAAAAAAAGAGAAAGATGCAGAGAATATGTGTAGCTTATAGGTAAGAAAAAAAATCCTATACATGTGCATGGCCTATGTTTGTGCAAATAGAAAAGTGCAGGAAGGACCACATTTATTGCAGTGACAACCTCTGGGAAGGGAAGTCGATGAGGGTAGAGAAGAGGGTGAATTCCCCTCTTTACTTCATATGCTTCTGGTCTTTTTTGTTATTGTTATAAGCATATATAACCTTTCTTAAAGGGAAAAATAAAACTAAACAAAAAATTATCTTCCAGTTGAATATAATCAAATGCAATAAAAAATGGACAATTATCTACACTAATAAAAAAGAAACATGCAAATTAACCATCACTCCACCACTCTGCTACACCCACCAGCCAATCAGAGTGACTATGCAAATTAACCCAACAAAGATGGTGGTTAATTTGCATACACAGGCATGGAGCGAAGACTGAAGACGACTGAAGATGGCAGTGGCCACAGAGCTGGAGCAAGCAGGAGGCTTGGGTTGCTCCCAGAGATGGAGGAAGCCAAGCTTCCAGCCCACCCTGGGCTCTGCTCAAGGAGCTGGAAAAAAAAAAGGAGGGGCTGGGAGAAGCCAGAGCAGAGAAGCCAAGCCTTGCTGCTGTGGCCAGACCAAAGGCCTGGGTCCCAGGTGCCGGAGGAAAACCGGTGCCGGCAGCTAGGGGAAGGAAGGCCTATTGCTCGAACCTTTGAGCAACGGGCCACTAGTCTATCCTAATAAAAGGGTAATATGCTAATTAGACTGGATGTCTTCTGAATATCCTTCTGGACAAAGCCAGGGTGGCCGGGCCAAGGCAGAGGCAGTTAGGAGCAATCAGGCCAGCAGGGGAGAGCAGTTAGGGGGATCAGGCTGGCAGGGGAGAGCAGTTAGGCAGTTAGGGGGGTCAGGCTGGCTGGGGAGAGCAGTTAGAGGGATCAGGTCAGCAGAGGAGCAGTTAGGGGCATCAGGCAGGCAGGCAGAGGCAGTTAGGGGTGATTAGGCAGGCAGGGTAGCAGTTAGGGGCATCAGGCAGGCAGGCAGAGGCAGTTAGGGGGATCAGGCCAAATGGGGAGAGCAGTTAGAAGGATCAGGCCAGCAGAGGAGAGCAGTTAGGGTGATCAGGCCAGCAGGGGAGAGCAGTTAGGGTGATCAGGCTAGCAGGGGAGAATAGTTAGGCAGTTAGGGGGGGTCAGGCCGGCTGGGGAGAGCAGTTCAGGGCAATCAGGCCATTAGGGAAGCAGTTAGGGGCATCAGGCAGGCAGGCAGAGGCGGTGAGGGGTGATCAGGCAGGCAGGGGAGCAGTTAGGGGCATTAGGCAGGCAGGCAAAGGCAGTTAGGGGCGATCAGGCAAGCAGGGGAGCAGTTAGGGGCATCAGGCCAGGAGGCAGAGTGGTTAGGGGCGATCAGGCAGGCAGGCAGGTGAGCAGTTAGGAGCCAGTGGTCCCAGATTGCAAGAGGGATGTTTAACTGCTGGTTTAGACCTGATCCCGCCACAGATGGACATCCCCTGAGGGGTTCTGGATTGGAGAGGGTACAGGCCAGGCTGAGGGACCCCCTCCCGTGCATGGATTTCATGCACCAGGCCTCTAGTATATATAAATTTTATATATAAATTATATATATATATAAATTTAAATTGTGCATCCTAAATGCCTCTCAGAGATGTCTTTTGTGTCCTCTCAGACTCTCAGCTTTGCTCACATGACCATCTGTCTGTCTGTCTGTCTGGGACCTGCCCTGACCTGAGGGATGTCTCCAGTCATATGTGAGCACTCCACCTTCCTCCTGTCCCAGCTGTGCTGTTCCTCACCTGGGAACACAAACCAAGTAACTGGGCTCCTGGAGTCTGTGTGGGGGGAGTCAGGGAGGGAATTCCAGGTCAGTGGTGCTGCCTGAGTCTGGCCTGACTCTCCAGCCTCATCCCTCACGTCCTCGCACCCCATGTGTAGGAACCCAGAGCCACAGCCACTGTTGTTTTGCCTTTATAGCTCTTTGTGGGTGATGTGCTTTCCACCAGGGATGCTCTTCCCTGTGTACTTACCTGTATCTACCTGGTGAAGGTCTCTGCATCCTTCCATGCCCCGTTCCCCTGTCGAAGTGTTCGTTCTGCCCTTCCCGACCCTTCCCTTGCCCAGCAGAGTTGGCCCCTCCCTTCTCTGGGCAGCAGCTGGAGAGGTAGTGTGATGGTTCAGGGAAGGAGCCTTTGGCTCCACGCTGCCTGGTTCCAGTACCTACTGGCTGTGACTTTGGGTGATTTAAGCTCTCTGAGCCTCAGTGTCCCTATCTGTGACACGAGTGATGACACCCACTCATAGGTGGTGGTGCCCTTTAAATGGGGCGACCTACTTGAAGCTCCCTGCCCAGAGCTCAGTGCCTGCTAGGGGCTCAGAAAATGCTAGTCTGAAGGACCTTGTGACACCATCGATGGGCCAGGGCACACAGCAAGGTGTCTTGAGGGGCCAAGGCAGCTTTGAGGAGGAAGAAATATCTGCACTGAGTTCTAAAGAACGAGGGGTGGCTCCGGCTGGTGGGTGGCACCACACACATCAACCACACACAATGGGAGTCCAGGAAAGTGGAGTCATGGAGAAGAGCGTGCCCAGTGGCCCCGAGGACCAGAGCCACGGGCGGCAGGCCAGTTCCCTGCTGGAGGGATGTGGGACTCGCAGCCTTTGTGCTACTTTAGTCCAAGCTGTTGGGGTTTGGCGTGAACACACAATGGTGCCCGAAGATGTGGCTCTGATTTCCCCCTTGAGCTCTCAGATGTCTTGAAATTGGTCTGAATAATTTTTTCCCCTCAAATTGTTCTAAATGTTCTGTTTCTGGCCTGAGTGCTTGGGTTTCCTGTTACCTCATGGGAAGGGTCCTGGGGCAAACTTGGAGGCCTTGGGAAGCTTAGTGAAACAGGGCACCCTATCCAGGTGCCCTGCTTCTCTGCCAAGCCAGCACCCCAGGGGCCGGAGGGCAAGGTGGCTGCTGGGTGCTAAGGAGCTGAGCTCTCAGGCCCGGCTGCCCAGGCTGCAGCCAGTGCCTGTGGGCAGGCTGGGCTGCAGGCCCAGCGCGAGCCAGCAGGAGCTGTCTGGAGTCTGGCCAGCTGAAGCCTGATACCTGGCTCCTGGTTCCATGGGTAGCTGCCCAAGAGGGTGGGATGGAGGCGTGGGCCCGCTCCAGCGGCCTAGCCCAGGGCGACTGCCTGCTCTGTTTGTGTTGGCTGCAGCCAGCAAGAGTGAGGAGCTGCTGATAGCATCTCGGGGCCCGCCCAGCCTCTGGAGAGATAGAGCTTGTTCATCACTGGCAGGGGTGAGATGGGTGGACACACACACACACACACACACACACACACACATCCCATCCATCCATTAGCCCCCTTCCAAAACTTGCTTTGAAACAGAAGCTCACATGCATACATTGCAGCAAGAAGGCACCCAGGCCAGGGGAGGCAGGGAGGCAGGGGGGCTCGAGACTGTGACATCTGGGGCAGGATTTTGGATGCTGGAAGGCCAGAGCTTTATATTTGGGACAGGGAGGAGGGTGGGAGGGCAGGAACACTCTAATTATAGAATAGTCCTTTCAAACTCCCAGCTAGTATGTACTTTCCAGAGTTCTGTGGGTCTTAACTCAGAACTCTTACTGCCCATGACAGCCAGGGCCACTGTCCTGTGTTGCACAACTTCAGGGGCCGCTGTTCACACTGAGCTCTATGGGAACCGTGCCGCCTGGAGACCGTGCTGTGAGTGCGCCCCCTGGGGCTCACAGAGAGCATTGAGAGCACCCCACGGAAGGCTGTTGCCCGGAAGGGGATGTTAGCTGACCCTGGGGTTTGGAGCCATCCTGCAGATGCAACTTCAGGAATTTGTTCTGTTGTGACTTATGCGGGACAGCGGTGGGTGGGAGAGGGGCCTTCTCTGTGGACGCTGTAACTAGTGGGCAGTACCTAGTTCTCCACATGGCTCCATGCCCATGGGTGGTTGGGAGCAGTTACTGTCCCTTCTTGAGAACCTCCTGTGTTCCTGTCCCTCCTCAAAGCAAACACACAGGCTTCTGAGTCAGACCTGGCTTCCACCTGGCAAACACGGAAACCGCTGTGGCTAATTTGGATGAAATGGAGATTTATTAAAGGGCTGTTGGGAACTGGCAGAATCCCTGGGAGGGCCAGAACTTCTGCCCTGGAGCCCTCACCCCCTACCCCCAGCCAGGAATGACACCCAAATCACTTGGCAGAACTGAGTGGGTCCAGGGAGACTCCCAAGACCGTCACCGCAGGGGGCTGGCCCTGTGGTCCGCACGATGGATGTCACCGCCTGCACGGGGTACAGGATGTCCCAGAGCCTTGGCCCCGGCTCTTCTAGAAGCTGGGTGTGGCGGCTGTGGCACCCACGCTGAAATGGGCTCCAGGCAGCATCGGCTCCGTTGCATCATTTCCTTTTGCTTCTGAGATTCAGAGTTTGATGTGGGTGAGCTGGGTCAACAGAGTGAGGTCGTGACTTGACCTTTAACTTCAAAGAAGCTGGAAAGCAGAGGTCCAGCTTCCATACAAAGAGGGCGTCTCGGAGTGGGGAGTTCCCTAACACACGGCGGGGGATTCAACAGTGACAAATGAGCTCTGAGGGGCTGAGCCCCGGCCCCCCCATGACTGACCTGGGGAGGAGCTGCCCCTCCCTGTAGAGGTGAGCAGAGCCCACCTCAAAAAGCAGCGCGAGTGATGTTTTTCTTGTTTCTTTTCTCTTTCTCTTCCAAGGGCAGGAACGTCAGCCTGGGATACAGAGATCTGAGCTTCCCCTCCTTTAAGCACAACTGCTTTGCCAAGACCTGCAGTCACTGTCCTCGCCTCCTTAACCCTGGGAGCCACATGTGTCCCAGGGGAAGGGGTGCAGTCCCAGCCCCCCTGACTTTGGTTCTCTTCATTTTTTTTTTTTTTAAAAACTACTTGAACACTTGGGCATCTCACAGCTTTGAGTAGACAGATGCGAGGAAGGCTCCCCTTTGCTTGACTCCACCTGCATCTGGGGGCGGCCATGGGTCTGTCCAGTGAGCAAAGGTGGAGCTGTGCCCTCAGAATCTGCTGATGGCAGCTAGCTCCCTTCCGGGTGACACTGACAACACACACACCTGGCCCAGGTGAACATTCATCTTCCCTGAAGATAACAGCCTGGTCTCAGGTAGAGAAGGGCTATTAAGCTTGACTGTTAAGTTGACTTTGACCTTCCCCTGTGCAGGGCCCTATGCCCAGGGTGGACCCTACCTTCCTGATGAGCTTACAAAAAGAGAGGCAGTGCTCTGGCTAGAAATGAGTCACCGTGTGTGTGTGTGTGTGTGTGTGTGTGTGTGTGAAGGGGGGAGGGGAGATGGCGTGGGGCACGTCAGGTGTAGAATAGAATACATTGGAACACACCCTTCCCCCACCCCCACTGAAATGGTCTTTTCCATCAGTTTATCCTACTGCTCTACCACAAGGCTTAAAACACACACATATTAGTTTATTTTTAATTTTAGATTAGAAATGTCCTGGTCTTTTATTATAGAAGTAATTCATACTTTATAAAGATTCAAGCGCTAAACAAATATATAAATTAGTGAAGAGTCTTCTTATATGGAACCCCACTTAGATAACTGTTGTTAAAAGTTTTTTTTAAAAAAAAGACAAAACAAACTTACACATATAAATGCACTTATTTGTGTATCTCAAGATGAAATCAGTGTGTATGTGGAAGGGTATTCTGATACAGTGTTGGTTATAAAAAGCCAGATTACATTAGAGTCTGCACTGTTTCCCACCCTGTTTGGGGTGAAATGGGAAGCTGCAGCCACAGGCGGGGCTGCTGCATGGAGTAGTGAGCTCCCTGTCACAAGAGGTGTGCTAGTGGAGGCTGACCAGTCAGGCATAAAGCTGGACCCGAGCAGCAATTCTTGTGATTTTGACACAATTGTCCCTGGAGCCTCACAGCTGGTGGAACCAGGGATTGCCAGCCATGGTCACCCCCCAGGGAAGGAGGTACAGAGGGAAGAGGGCACACAGGCTCTGAGGGGCTGAGCCCTGCCCCGGTCCCCCATGACTGACCTGGGGAGGAGCTGCCCCTCTCTAGGATCCCAAGGGAAGAGCTCTGACCCCCTCGGGCATTACAGTTCCAGAGGCCAACCTGGGCCAGGACAGACAGAAGGTGGGGGCCTTCCCTCTGGGAAGCGATAAGAACATTCCATCTTCCTCTGGCTCCAGAGAGCCTGGAAAACAATCACCAAAGGGAGACAGACTCCCCAGGGAGTCTCATCATTAGAGTCTAGTGGCTCCTTCCCAGGAGACACCCAGGGCATACCTGCTGAATGAGTGCATGGCCACCTGTCCCCTCGAGGATGTAATCTTTACTGTTTCTGAGTTTCAGAGAGCAACCCCTCCCCGTCCCACTTCAGGAAGTGGACCCGTCCCTAGTAAGTCCCAGGGCCCTAGCCCCATGAAACTCCTGCTTTCTGAGGAGGACAGCCACACCTCGGTCCCTTGTCCTGTCCCCTCCTGTGCAGGCCTCTGACCTGCCAGAGCTCTGTGAGGAGGGACTTTGGAGGCTCGGCTTCCCACAAGGGACAGAGTAACCTGCCCTTCAGAGAGTGAGCCTGTTCTCCATGGAAGAGTGCGAGTGGGCCGGCCACCTAAGGGTTGCAGGGGCAACTCTGCCCCGGCTGGGACCCCCCTCTTCATAGTTCAAAGGTGTGGCGGGGTTGAGGGGGAAGGGCATCTCTCAAGGGGGTTCAAGGTGAATTGCCTAGGTTTCCATTTATTAGGGGCTGGTCTGTGGACCCTTGCCCTCACCCCCAATTTTCCCTCCCTGGTTCTGCTCAGCAGGGCTCATGCCCATTACCCCTCCACCCTTACCATCCCTTTCCCCTCCCCATAGTTCCCAGAAGTAGGACCCAGGCCGCCAGCTGCAGCCTGTCCAGGTTCCCTATCGGATTATGAAGCTTAACATTTTTGTGAAAGAAGAAGAAAGCCTTCCCTCTGGGAAGCGATAAGAACATTCCATCCTCCTCTGGCTCCAGGGAGCCTGGGAAACAATCACCAAAGGGAGAGAGACTCCCCAGGGACAGGGGCAGGGCTCAGGGCAGGGCTGCCCTCTGCTGGCCCCTCTGTCCCTTCCTCTCCTGCCCCCTCCCCTCTACAAGGGGCCTCTTCTTGCCTGTGGGCAGCCCATGAGACCCTTGGGCTCTGGGCCTAGGGAGGAGGGCAAGCCTGGATCCCAGGGACCAGGGCCCTCTGTGTGTTGGGCTTCCTCCCAGCCTGGGGCTGCCACTGGGAACCTTGGGGGCCAGCTCTCTTGATGGGATGGTGGACAATCTAAAAGGTAGGGAACTTCAGAGAGTGAGCCTGCTCTCCATGGAAGAGTGGGATTACATTAGATGTCCTTGTCCAAGAGGAGCACCAGAAGAGACAGCCATGCTGGGGGTTAGTTAGCAGTGGGAGGTGGGCCCCACATGTGGGCATGGCCTAGAGCCTATGACAGCTGAGCCAGTCACTTGATGGGCTGGGGGCTTGAGAGAGGCTCCTGGGGCTGGCATGGTGATAAGAACCTTGCCCAGTCTATGCTCCACCTGTGCACTAATCCTCCCTCCATCCTTTCTTCTCTCTTCCCTTTCCCCCTTTCATGGCAACGTTCACTAAAGCCTATTGGGTGCCAACTGGGCCTCCTCTTCATCCCTCGATCGAGGAGGACATGCACTTCCCTCAGCTTCCCTGCCTTCAGAATCCAGGCCCCTCCACTTCCTTCAGGCCGTTTTTCAGCCACCCTCTCAGTGAGGACCCCCATGCCTCCTTACCTAAAATGGCAGCAACAATTCCTGCCCCCTTTCTCTCAGCACTTACTACTATCCAGTACATATTTGACTTATTGATCACACTTCTTGTCAGTCTCTTCCCACTAAAATTTAAGTTCCCTAAGGGCAGGATTTCCTCCCCTTGATTCAGTGACTAGAAGACCCTGGGACACAGCAGGCCGTATGACCCAGGCACCTGACAGGAACCAAGTACAAGGCGGTGGAGTGGGGAGTGGGATTTAAAGAGAATTTAATGAAGAGACTATTTACAAACCATGTACATAGCTAAGGGACACCAGCAGGGTGTGGAGCACCCCAAAGCTAACAACAGTGAGTGTGTTCACTCACCTCAGGTGAGAGAAAACAATAGTACCAGGATGCTCTTGGGTGGAGCAGGGCCATTGTCATCCTGCTAGCCAGCTGGGCAGGCGTGTCCATCTGCTTTTGACCTCTGGTCTCTTGAAGCCAAAGGATGAGGGTGCCTGAGTCATGCAGCCCACAAGGTCAGAGTCCCAGAGTGGAGTAGAGCCTGGATCTGGAGGAGTACCTGGGAAGACCCCCTCACACACACACACACAAACACACAATAAATATCTGACTTGAGTGCTCTTTTTCCTGGCGGCCCTTGGAGAGACCCCAGCTGGGAGACTGCCCCCTTCCTCCAGGCTCTTCTCTTCCTTTATGGCCTGTAGGAGTTATCTATTGCTGTGTAGCAAATTATCCCAAAACTCAGTGGCTTAGAACAGCCACATTAATTATCTCACCGTTTCTGTATGTCAGGAATCCAGGTACAGTTTAACTGGGCCCTCAGTGTCAGGGTCTCTCAGAGGCTGCATGGAGGTGCGTCTGAAGGCCCGACTGGGGAAGGACGCTCCAAGCTCATGCCCTTGGCTGCTGGCAGGTGCAGTTCTTCACTGACTGTTGGTGGGAGGCCGCCCAGTTCTTTGCCACAGAGCCCTCTCCAACATGGCAGCTGCATCATCCAAGCAAGCCAGCTGAGAAGGCAAGAGAGAGCCCGAGACACGGAAGTCAGTCTTCATAACTTAATCGTGGAAGTGACATCCCATTACAGTTTGCTGTATGCTGTCACAAGGAGCATGCCTGGATCTGGCCACACCCAGGGGAGGGGTTACACGGGTATGAACACCAGGAATCAGGGGTCACTGGGAGCTATGCCAGAGGCTGCCACCACACAGCCCTCTTCTCTCTTGGCAGCTCTCAGATCACTAGTTCCTGCGGGGCAGCTGACCACGTCCTGTTCACAGTCACCGGCGGGGAGACTGCGTGCATTCATTAACTGACTTGTTAACTTAACAGACACTTACTCTGGACCTACTGTGTGCCAAATCTTGAGTGCTGGGGTTACACAACTAAATAGGGTGCATTGCCTGCCTTGAAAGAGAGATCTGGAAAGAATTAGTGAGATTTAGTGCCTGCTCATGGAGGCTTTGGGAAATAACAGCGCTGATGCTGTTAGCACTTACGGCATTCCAGGCATCTAAATGCTTTCTGTGTAATATCTCTTTTAATCCTCACAGCAACCTATGAAGCAGGTACTATTATGGTCACTCCATTTTATAGAAGAAACTGAGGCACAAGGACACATAGCAGGCAAGGCCGGACGAGGCTTCTAGCCTGGGCAGCCTGGCTCCTGAGTCCACACACTTCGATGCCATCTTGTATCTTTGAAGGCAGGCTCCAAGAGGGTGAGCTTGCAGCGGAATGACAGGTGTTGGGGACCATCCTTGGGAGCAGTTCTCCCTCCTCCCCCACCCCCCCGACTCTTCAGGAGGAATACATAAACAGATACTTTCCTTGGGCCTTGGGGAAGCTGCCCGCTGGACTGTCTGGAGTGGGAAGAGTAGCTGGGACGCCCACTCAGCAAGCTGGGGAAGAGAGTTGTTTTGGTTTCAAAGATTGACATTTTAATAAACTGCTCTTAATTAGCCGCACTTTGAAATTCTGAGTGGCACACTCTCCATCTCCAACCACGGGGGCGGGTGGCTTCGCAGAGAACGCGACGCTTGTGGGCGATCTCCCTTTTTGAAACAAACCCAGACCCTCCAGTCACAATTTATTTTTCATTCTGAAAATGATCTTTACTGCAAATGTTGCTTTGGTTCGAGCGAATTAGAAATCCTTATTACACAGGCAGGCACTTCAAACAGTGCCCGGCTCGCCGCACCGGCTGTGGCATCAAAGGCTCAGCTGGAATCTCTGATTACCACCCAGGCTGGCGACCACTGGGGAGTGGGCGGCATGGAAGCGGGCCCTGGCTCCGGGACCAGCGGGCTCAGGGAGCCCAGAAGCCGGGCGGCCTCCATACCAGGCTCAGTGCATCCCCGATTCAGAGGCTTAGAAGGGGGTGCTGTGGGCAGAAGGGAAGGAGAATGGCATAGCTGCCCTTGACTGAGCACCTACTATGTTCTAGACACATGCTAAGAACTTTCATGTGCATTATCCTATTTAAAATTTCTAACAGCCCCCACCACAGTTGTTGTAAGGCTTTAAACAAGTTCAATAAACAAAACCCCTCTTTCCTCCCTTATTCTGGACCAGTTGAGAAATAACACAAATGTGCAAGGCAAATAAGAGGCCAAATATCATGCTTATTCCTGATACTAGAGCTGATATAGCAGAAGGCGGCTTTCCCTGCAGGCAAGCCAGGTTTCTCACGGTGAACCTTCCCCAGACACGAGCATACCAGTGGGACCTGCTGCCTCAGGCGACGCACACATCTTTAACTGGTTAGGAGGGGAGCAAAATGCATGACCTGTTCGGGTGAGTCAGCTCCCCAGATAGAGAGAGAGGAGCTGAGAGAACCGTGACCATGCTAGTCCTACCACATGACCGGGGAGAAGACAGTGTGTTTAGGGACGTAGTCAATTTACACGCTGGCCCAGCTCCTCATCTCACTGAAGAGCAGTACAAACCAGTTCATAGACGGACAGTGGTCCATGGACCATGTGAGCAGCACTGTTGTAGCACATGTAAGAAATAGAGAGAGATGATGCTGATTAAAAAGGTGGCCCATCTAGCAGATTGGGATGTTTCTTCTGGGCGATCCAGAGTGAGGAAAAGGCTGGTCAGAGGGGTGAAGAGAGGGCTGTGCTGTAAGCTTTCCTTTCCCCTACAGACATTTCTTTTGATTGTGCTGTTAAGCCTTAGCAACAACAAGGAGATGAATTTCTGGCAACTGTACTGTGACACTTACGTGTTCTTGGATTTTACCAAGTTCTTGATAAATGTAACATCAGAAGGCCTGTGGGCAACCCAGCCATCCTAGAAATTGTGAGGTTTTGTTTCTAGGGCACTGGGATTCAGGTGTTTAGATGGGCAGGGTCCCAGGAAAGGCTGAGATGAGCACCTCTAACCCACTTCTTCCACTGGTCAGAATCTTAATATTGACTGACCAGAGGCCAGAAGGCCCAAGAAGCAGGAGAGAGGCCTTGGTGGGCTCCCCTGCCACCACCCAGAGTGGTCTGTGTTTGAGGGGTTGGGGTGCCTGGGCTTGGGTTCTGAGAACATACCAAGGACATTCCTGGGGTGTGGGGTCCTGTTGGTAGGAGAGTCTGTGACAGGGCAGGACATCCTTCGGGGAGGTGGAGAGTGAGAATACAGAGTAGGCCTGGGTTGCCTTGACCTCTTGCCTGTCTGCCCTTGAGCCAGTCTCGAAAGGATGCTGGACAGGACTCAAGTTGCCAGTCCACTGAGCAGTGAGGGTGAGGTCTCAGGAGGAGCTGGCCGAGGCTGGGCTTGGCTGCCCAAGAGGGAATCCCATTAAACTGAATCCAATACAACACTTACCCCGCAGGCACCTCCTTTATGGTGGGCTCTGCGGGAAGACCCAGAGCTGAGTCAAGCACACCCTGCCTGAAGCAATAATAATGAGAGCTAATACTAAGTGTCTACCACACGCAGTGTCTGTGCTCAGAGCTCGATGCAGTGTCTAATTTAAGTCTTCAGGACCTCTTAGAGGAGGTGCTGTATTATTATCCCCTTTGACAAGCAGCCAAAAGTGGTCACCTGAACAGGGGTGTGGGGCCAGGTGAACAGCAGGAGGTGGTCAAGTGGATCAGGCAGTAGGGCCACGTGAATGCGGAGGAGGGTCACAAAAGGATGCAAATGCCCCACGTGCCTGTGGTCCAGACTCTGGATGGCAGCAAGAAGGTCCCTGTCCTCAAGGAAGGGCATTCCCTGTGAATGAGGCAGAAAGCTGGCCCTCAGGGCCTGGTGACCAGTCAGTGGCTCTGGTGGGGACATGACAGGGCACACTCAATTTCAATAATTGAGATTTGGTGACTTAGCCTACCTGAGGTCACCCAGCTACTGATGGTGGAGCTAGGACTTGAACACCACAGTGAGGTTCCAGATCAGTGGCTTTGACCTTGGCTGCCTATTTGCATCATACCCATACCTAGATCTCTCCCTAAACCAATAAAGTCAGAATCTCTGAGGGTGCAGCTGGGCAGTGATATTTAACAACTTCATTCCAAGGCTGCACGTGCACAGGGTTCAGAACTTTGTCTCCTCAGCCTGCTCATCTCCACCATAGCCCCTAACACCACATATCGTGATGACCCCTGAGCAGTTGCTTCTTCCCACCGGGCATGCTGGCCCCAGACTGTGGCTCTCACGGAGGTCTCTGGCACAGGGAGGACCACTGCAGTGTCCTAGGAGAGGTACCCTTCCATCAGGGGAGAGCCAAGGGCAGCTTCATGGAGAGGACAAGAGGGTTTGGGGAAGGGTGAGAGGTCTGAGAGGCTGCTGGAGCTTAGCAGGGGCCCCTAGTCTTTATTCATTCATATGAACTGGATTCCTTAGGTACTGGGGAGCCATGGAGGGTTTTTGCTGAAGCTCCTGCAGTTCGTACTATACACTCTCGCCCCAGGGGGAGTCTGGGAAACTGAGTTTGCTGAGGAATTCATTGAGACATAAGGTTGTAAACACATTACCGGAAAAAAACCCATCTTTTCCTGTCCGTGCACCTCCCTATCCTCACTAGCAATGCCAGGGTCCCCCAGCCCACACATGCGGTGCTCCACCTCTCTTGGGCTTTGTCCCCACAGTTTCTTCTGCCTGGAAAGCCCTCGTGTCAGCCACGCAAACATATTTACATTTATGCTTCCAAACCTGCCCCTGATGCCATTACGAACCCTTCCAGGAAAGACTTTACCCCTTCCTCCTTGACCCTCCCATAGCATATGCCTAATTCCAGGGCTGCCATCACCTTGTCATTGTCATTGTCTATGTGCCTGGTCCAGGCTAGCCCTTCTGTATTTCCTGGCCCTTCAGCAGCATGCCTAGCACACAATAGGTTCTTAAATCATTTTCAGATTGAATTGCTCTCCAAGGTCAGGAGTCTGGGAGTAGCAGAATTTTAGGAAGCACCCTTAACCTCCTCTTGTAATCCCTCCTTTCTCAGTCAATAATATTCTTCATTATCTTTACTGCCATGGACCAAGCAATTGTCTCAGAAGATCCCTTTAGAAAGACAAAGCATTACTTGGCATCAGTTTGATCAGAACTTCCTGGCCGCCATTACAACTGAGTCCAGCCCAGCTTGTCAAATTAGCTCTACTAGGGCCTGGAGAAAACCAGACACAGATCTGGTATGTTTTTATGCAGATGAAAGACCAGGGAGAGGAGAGGGTTATGCCTGAGGGTGCAGTATTTTGTGAGGAGTAGGACACAGCCAAGAGTAGCATCAAAGTGGGCTTGGGGAATGCCCAGTGGCCTGAGGGAGGCCATTGGCTGTGTGTGCATAGTAGAGAGAAAGGCTTTAGGGGAGGACAAGGGCCCTCTGATGGGGACAGAGAAGGAGCCATGAAGGAGTCATTGGGTGAAGGCTGGCATCATCCCCATGGGTCAGATCAGCTGTGTGTATGTGTGTGTGTGCGCGTGCGCACATGAGTGAGTGTGATCTACCAATTCTCCCCATGACCATGGACAGACTCGGGCTCCTAGGGCCAGCCAGAGAGGGGATTACTTTTTGCTTTAGTAGATTAAATGCTGAAGTTTCTGTGAATTAAACCCCAATGCAGCTTTGGAATGTTTTCACTATCTGCACTGAGAAAATGAGATCTTTTTCATCTGGTAACACAGGGATAATATTGCCCAGATCCCTGGGCTACAGTGAGGATTAAATGAGATCCAGCACGTCAAAGCCGTGGCCTGTGCCTGGGACACAGTGAGGCCCCAGTAAATGGTGGTTCTCAAGTGAACCGAGCTCAAAGGAGCTGGTCGGGGACAAGCCTGGAATAAGGGAGCTTTATTCCTTCAAGAGAGCAGCCAGCCTCCTTTTATTTAGTGTCCTTTGGTCTCAGAGCTTCTAGTCCTGGGATAGCTCAGCTCAGGGTCAAATGTGGGTTTATTCCCAGCCTGCCATGTCCTGGTATGGGATCTGCAGCAAGTTCTTTAATCTCTCTCAGTCTCAGTTGCCTCATAATAATAGGACTTATCTCATGGGGTTGCTGAAGGATTTGATTATCTTCTCTGCCCCTACCTCAGTTCCCAGCCTCCCCCTTGACCTCCTCCAGACTGTTCTCCAAAGAGTGGCCAGAAAAACCCTAGAAACAGAAGTCAGAACCTGTTTTCCCAAGCACACTACTCAGAGTGTTTAGAATGAAGTCTGAACTCCCGGCCATGGTCTGGCAAGCCCTATGTGATCTGCCCTCTGCTACCTCTCATCACCAGTTTGATTCCCCTCCTGCACTTTACCAGCAGCAAGCTTCCTTGCCATTTCTGAGCTTCTGCCTCAGGGCCTTTGTGCTTGCTGTTCCCTCTGCTTGAATCCCTTTCTCCCACTGATGGCAGAGATGCTGCATAGCATTGCCTCGCACTCAACCTCTGCCCGAATCTCTGCCAACTCCTCCTGGAGACCACCCGATTTTCCTCTCTAAACAGTCCTCTCAGCCCTTCTGTATTTCCTTATCCTGATGCATTTTTTTATGGCTCTGGGCAGGGGCTGACATTGTCTTATATTTGTCTATTGTTGCTCCCTGGCTAGAGCAGGAACTTTGGCTCCCTGCTGTAGGCCCAGCAACTGAATCACTCTGTGCTCAATAGCTGTTTGGTAGAGGAGTAAATGAATAAGTTAGTGCCCTCCATTATTCCCACCACACAGGGAGTGTTGGAATTATTAGCAATGGAATTAAATGACCTTGAATTTATAGTCTTAGGGTCCAATTCTTGCCCTGTTGTCAACTTACTGTGCAACCTCAAGCAAATTAATTTATCCTCTCTGGACCCTGGGACAGCATTGGGCAAAAGGGGATACCAGTTCCTATTGTGGCTGAGGGAGATCAGGGGTCATGGAAGGGTCAAGTTGATAAGGAGAGAGTTTTCCCAGCAAAAGCTCCTAGAATATAAAGTAGAGGCCTGCCTTCCCTGAACTACGCCAGTGTCTCTGGTTTCCCAATATGCTGCCAGCTGCGCTGTGTCAGGTGGTCATGGATAAGGGGGAAAAATCCTTTTGACTGAAATGGTGATGTTTTAGCGAAGCTACTTGGTTTTGCTTTCAAATAATTTCTTCAGGGCTCCCAAGTGCCTTCTTTCTCTTATTCATTAGCAGTCTACAGAACTTAAAGGGAGACTCTAATTAGGGGGAGCTTTTGCATCACTTACTAGGAAAAGGATGAGGAGGGGGCTGCCTTGTGGGCCAGAGAGAATCTTCTGAATCTACATGAGGGCTCTTTGGCCCCGGGCTCTGACTTGAGCTCAGGAGCAGAAGCTAAAACCACAGGTCAGGAGGATGAATCTGTCATTTGGAGCAGGCAATCATTATTATTTTTTAAATATAAATTCTGGAAAAGTACATAGGTCTGGGGCATCTGGGGTGCCTGGGGATGGGTCTGACTCTTGCTTGTCGAAGAAGTGCAATTATTGACTTTGCTGCTAATGAGGAATGTGTAGTTTACAGGCTCAGGGCAAAGGAAGAGCAGCAGGGGCAGCCTGGACTGGTAGAGAAGATTCCAGAATCTGCTCTGCCGTGCTCTAACTCTGAGACCCCATCAGAAAAGTGGCAGGTCTACTGACTCCCAGTCCCTCTGGAAATCTGTGAAAGTGAAAAACTATTTAGGTTCTTGTGCTAGTATTAGCTCAGTGTGTGTCAGCAGTGGAGGAAGGTTGCCTAGAGTGCTGATGTCTTGGGTTATATCAATATAGGTAGAGTGTGCTGAAGGAGGGAGGTGATAGTCCTACCAATCTCCATATTGGTTAACTCCAATAAAATCAGGGTGTTCGGGTGTGGTCTCTATAACTGAACCAGAACCTAGACAACATAGAATTAAGGGGAGAAGTTGGTAGAGTGGTATGATTATTTCTTAGACCACTACTTAATTGATGGTTAAGCAGCAGAACTAAGACGGGTAGAGGGAATCTTTATGGCAATGACATTGATTAGCCAAGTGGCTATGAGCAAGATCTTGGAATTACAGGGCTCTGAGTGGAAATCCTGGCTCCATATTGCTAGTTCTATGGCCTTGAGCAAACATTTTTCCTCTTTCCCTCTGAGCCTCAGCTTCCTCATCTCTAAAAGAAGATAATGTGTTCTATCTCATAGGGATTTTGTGAGGGTCAGTTGGGGTAACCTATTATGTAAAATGCTTGGCACAGAGCACACACGCAACAAATAGCAATTATAAGTATGATTATGCTTGCTCTGAGAGGGCAGAGACATCCTTGGAAGTGTACGGGGGGATGGGACTCTGGAAGGGGCTCCTGTCTAGGAAGGCAGTGCACTAATTGGCCGTGGAGCTTTGGGCAATGGCACAGGCAGTGGCAGGGGGGTGAGTCCTTGTCTATGTGGGCAGCGACTTTCTCAGGCTGCTCTGCTTCCTGGCCCTTCTGCCTCAGCCAGGAGATGCTTGTGTGATACTAATGAGTGATGTTTGTCCTGTGGGAGGGGAGGCGAGGCTGTTCTTAGATGTGGTCCCTGAAAGCCTTCCTGGGATCCAGGATATGGGAAGCAGTGGCTTGGAGGATGTTTGGAATGACGCGGATGATGCAACCCAGAACAGACCTGGGGGCTGCTGACTCCAATCCCAGAAGCAAAGGGTCTCAGCTTCTCCCGTGTGTCCTTTGGTCTGACCTGGATCACCAGCCCAACCAAGGCAATTCCATCAGGGCCAATGGGACTGCAGAGGAGATGTGCTCCGGGGCCCCATCTGCAGCCGTTAGTATGAGCCTGAGCCCAGAAGGGGACAGGGCTACGGTTCCAGCTGATACAGTGACAGGAATGTGATGGGTCAGGTCTTAGGTGTCTGAAGCCCTAAGCGATAATCCTCCCTTCGCTCTCCTCCTATCCCCGTGAATTCTCTATGAGATCGGAGTCGGCATCACCTTGGGAATCTTATTCTGGGTTAACATCATCCACTGTCATTCCCAAACACCTGGTTCCCAGGCCTGGTGGTCAGTGAAAGAAGGTGGTCAGGGAAGGAAACAATGTGTTAGGCATCAGACACATATTATCTCATCAATTTATGAAACAGATATTCTCATCTCCATTGACTGATGAAGAAAATGACCTCAGAGAGTTTAAGCAAACTACCCAAGGTCACTCAGGTAGGCAGCAATAAACATTATTTTTGCACCCGAGTCTTTCTGACTTCAAAGTCTGTGCTCTCTCCTAGACTTGTTTTGTGCCTGCAGGACACTGCTGTTGGGATGAGGGAGAGTGACCGGGCATCTACCCCAAGGTCTAGGTTTGAACACAGGGCAAGAAAGCCCCCTTGAGAATGGGAAGTGAGGTTGGTGAGTGAGGGGTCAGAGACTATTCCTGCCCACCCCTTCCCCAGATAAAGGCTGGTATGGCAGTCAGAGGTCGGCTTCCTTCTGCAGGGAGGCCCACAGGGGAGTCCACTGTGGGAAGAACTTGGGAGAGCGCCCCAGGGGCTGCCTCCCACCGTTGTTGGATTGACTCTGTAGTCGTGAGAAAGCCACAGCCCTGACTTAGCTGTGGCAGCACAGATGGCAGACACAGGGGTCAGGCAAGACGTGGTCACTGGCTCTCCACTGGTTTTCTCTGTGGCCTTGGGCACACCAGCCACACCAGCCACACCACCTCCAGGGATGTGCCTAGCGCATATGTTCTGTACCAGGCCTCCCAAACTTGAGAGTGTCTGGGAGTCATCTGCTGATTAAAAATTAGATTTTGTTTTAGGGAGACTGCAGAAGGGCCTGAGAACTTGCACTTATTTTTTACAATTTTTTACAATTTGTATTGATTTCAGAGAGGAAGGGAGGGGGAGAGAGAGATAGAAACATCGATGATGAGAGAGAATCATTGATCAGCTGCCTCCTACATGTCCCCACTAGGGATTGAGCCCGCAACCTGGGCATGTGCTCTGACTGGGAATCAAACCCTGACCTCCTGGTTCATAGGTCAATGCTCAACCACTGAGCCACACCAGCTGGGCGAGAACTTACTTTTCTAAGCTGCTCCAAGATGAGGCAGATGCTGCTGTCCAGGGGCTACACTGAGGAATCCTGTGCTCGTCCTCTGGGCTCTGAGCCCACCGTAGACAGCGAGTCAAGGTGTTTTCTTCCCCTGCATAGCGCCCGAGTGTGAAGAGGCTGGGCTTGTGCCATGGGCATGTCCACCTGGCCCCTCCAGACGTCCTTCAGGGAGTCATCTCTGACTTGTTTCCCACATTCAACTCCTTCAGGGACAAAGTGGTTAAGAACATGGATCCTGGAGCTGGATCTTTTGGGTTTGAAGCCTGTCCCTGCCTGTGTGACCCTGTGCAAGTTATTTGACTTCTCTGTGCTTTGGTTTCAACATCTGTAAACTTCGGATGATGCTAATACCTATCGCACAGGGCTGAGGATTAAAGGAATTATTTATTCACAAAGCTCTCAGGGCGAGCCCTTTATAAATGTTAGTTCTCTCCTTTATTCCTGTCACCATCACCATCTCTTTCCTCTCAGCTCTTCTGCAGCCCTGTCTTGTTCATCGCCTCTGACCCCAGTGCCCAACACAGAGAAGTCGCTCAGAAGTCAAGTGGGGAGCCCTGTGGGCTGGGCAGAATAGGGCTGCTTCTCATGAGATGCAGATTTATGGCCTGGAGGCCAACGTGAGGGCTGACTGAGGGATTCTGCTGGGATTACCAGCTCCTCTCAGCAGGGCTGACCTTTTCTCATCTTATCTGGGAGCTGACAGAAAACAGAGGGTGTCCCAGTTCCAGCCCCACCCTACTGCGGGGCCCACGGCCAAAGTCTTTGTGTCCTGGCCTGGGCCTGTCTCCTGGGTTCTGCTCAGAGGCAGTCCTCTCCCATAAACCAGGCCTGGGAGGGGGCATCTACAGGCGTGGGGCGGCGGCGCGCTTCAAAGCTGCCAAGACAAGGCACCGACTAGATCTGTTTCATCACGGCCTCTCCTGTCTTCTCCCCAAATGCTGGGGGTGCCCTGCCCCGCCGGGGGCGCGAGGGGTCAGCGCACACTTTGACACAATGCAGTCCTCTCTTCAGATCCAGGGCTAAAAAGAAAAATGCGTGCACACCAAACCAAAGCCCTGCTGCCTAACATAAAATACTGCCTCCTAATCCCAAGTGTGGCCAAGCGC
This sequence comes from Myotis yumanensis, assembly GCF_028538775.1. Taxonomy (NCBI): domain Eukaryota; kingdom Metazoa; phylum Chordata; class Mammalia; order Chiroptera; family Vespertilionidae; genus Myotis; species Myotis yumanensis. Next base: position 31,951,126 of record NW_027223761.1, read on the forward strand.
GCCGCGAAGATAGTTAGAGGCCCTTCAATTATTTCCACTTTAAAAATGTTTTTATGTCTCCCGTTTTGTTCCCTTGGTTGGCTGAGGTGTAATTGCACTCCTGGCCCGGGCTTTGCTTCCTCACCAATGGGGTCCCCAGTTTTGTGTCTTGATATTAAGAACAGATACTGAGAGCTGAATGGGGCATTGTTTCCCGGCCAGATCAGTAGCTGCTGCCTGTGTTGAGTGAGTGAGCTGGCCCAGATTGGCGGCCCGACCTAGACCACGTTGTGGCTTGCTTTGATTACTTGCTTCCAGCCAGCTCGAATCAGGAACTGATCATACACGTTCAGGTTTTCATTTGCTCTCCCTCCCCCTGTCCATTTTCCACAGGGGCAGGTTAGAGCAGTGGGTTTGCGGGTAGGCAGCCTGTGCTGATTTTTAACTTGACTGTGTGTTCAGGGAGCTGGGCTGAAGAGACTGGGGGCACCTGGTCAGACCTTCCAACCCAAGCAGAGGCCCGGAATCTAAGCATCTGTGCTGACACATTCCTTGTGACCAGTATAGGTTCTAGAAACTTCCCTCAAACTCTAAACAAGAATACCCATTCTTTCCCCAGAACTCACTTGAAAATTTGGACTTTTCTCATTTTAACCAGATAGGCCTAAATATAAAACCACAGCATTTCATTTTATTTTATTTTTTTATTTTTTATTTTTAAAGAATGGAAGAGAGAGGGAAAGACCAAGAGAAACATTGATGTGAGAGAAACACATCGATTGGTTGCCTCCTGCACATGCCCTGATCAGGGCCCTGGCTTAGGAGGGGCCTGCAACCGAGGTATGTGCCCTTTACAGGAATCGAACCTGGGACCCTTCAGTCCACAGGCTGACACTCTACCCACTGAGCCAAACTGGTTAGGGCCACAGAATCTCATTTTAAAAGGATTTGGGAAAATGACCTACTGGTTACTTAAAAACTTTGACTGCAAGTCTTTATGATCCCGCCCCAGGCCCCACGGCCTCTCTCCCTGCTCATCATGTTTGCTCATAAACGCCAAAAACCCAAAGAGAACCCTTGGAGCAGCGGGGCCCAGCTAAAGAACAATGACAGGATGTTGGCTTGCAAAGTGTCAGCATTTGCCAAATAAGTTTATCCTTTATTTATTATTTTCATTGTGGCTTAAAACATGCAGCCCTCCAAGCCAAGTCTCTAAACCGAAACGTATGGCAGGCCTGCCTCTGCTCAGAGTCCACAATGAACGCGGAGACTTCCCCCCGCGCTCCTCTCCAGCGATCGGGACCGAAGATAGTATGTTTTGAATTTACGGAGAGATCTACTGCTTTGGGCTCACTTTTAGTACTTTTAAAAAGCAATCAATAATGGCCAGTTTGTAATAAGAAAAATTTATGAACTGACAGGCAAAATGTAATTACGGAGGGGATTCCTTGAAAGAAAAAAGAGGTGATGTTAACAGACATCCCGACAATCTGTTTGCACTCATTTTCATTCATATAAATGATGATGTGCTTCTGGGTGGAAGCCGCGGTCTGCAAAGGCTTCCCGGGAGCCTGGAAAGGTCGCTGCCAAAGTTGTCACTAACGAAGGGCAATGAGTCCTTGCGTTCACTTCTCATTGTTCCCCACAGAATGGACTTCTCGCAGGGCTCCTTCTATGACTATGACTGTACCCCAGCAGCGGGTTACGCACCTCATCTTCCCCGGTCCCTGGGGAGCTTGCGAGCTTTCTGGAAACTGGGAGGCACCTGGGAGTCTTGGTTCCTTCCACCCATCACTTTCTCTTGCCACTTTCTCCTTTCAGCCTCCACTGCTGAGGAGAGCCGTGCAACTTCCTGATCCTCAAAGGCCCCGTGAGAGAGGGAAAGCAGAGATTCCTGGGAAAACAGCGCAGGTGGCCTCACCGCTGCCTCATCCTGACCGTGCACAACGTCAAGGTCAGAGCCTTTCTACACAATAGGTCCCAACAAGTGCATGAAAAATGAGAATAATGAGATCTGAGACTATTGACCTTCATAGTAATCCAAAGGGACATTTATTAGTATACCCATTTTACAGATGAGGAAGTTCAGGCTCAGTGACATTAACTGACTTACTCACAGTCACATAGCTTATTAGGACTTGAACCAGGTTTTGGATCTACATTTTTTTTCTTTTTAAATATGTTTTTATTGATTTTTTTAGAGATAGGGGAGGGGAGAGAGATAGAGAGATAGAAACATCAATTGGCTGCCTCCTGCATACCCCCTCCTGGGGATGGAGCCTGCAACCCAGGCAGGTGCCCTGACTGGGAATTGAACAGGCAGCCTCCTGGTGCAGGGGTCTATGCTCAACCACTGAGCCACACCAGCTGGGTGGGTCCACATTTCTTGGCCTCCAAAGCTTGTGTCTTTCGAACATCCCAACAATAGAAAAAACAATTCTTTTAAGAAGAATGAGGAATAGGATGGACATTCTTATTCAAAAAGTACAGTCCAGTGAAACTTTAAGTTTGTTGACTTCTAAAGGGAGCCCATGGTGGCAAGAGGTGAGAACTGTTTTACCATTTTGCGTCTGGAGTATGTGGTGATTTTCCAAGTGCTTCCACATCTTGACTTGATGTCATTTGCAGCTCACCACAGCTCTGCGGGGGAGGCAGGGCAACGTCACCACCCTCACACTGTGGAGGAGCAGAGAGAAGCTAGGAGGCGAGGTGACCTGCCTGGGGTCACAGAGGGCACCCTTGGGAGCCGGAAGCTCCTGACCACAGCTCAATGACATAGAAGGGGATTCTTTTTATTGCTTTTACAGAAAAACCTCAGAGTACTAGAAGCTGAATAGTGCAGTCCTTAGTGATTCGCTCTTTTTATTCTCTGTGCTTACCTCTAGGTTGAAAGCCAGTGATCACAAATCAAGTTGAGACCCGGGAGTCGAGGCAGGCAGCATTCATATAAAGAGCAGTAACTGGAGAGGCACCTGGGAGGGGTGTCAGGGCCAGCACAGCCCCACCACCGCCTGACCCCCACCCTGACGTTCATTCCAGCCCTAACACCGTGGCCTTGGCCACGCTGAGTCATGGAAGTGGATGATCACATTTCACAAAGGTTTCCAGGGACAAAGATGGAAACGTAAGGGGTCTGAGCCTTCAGTTACCTGAAGACTCAAACGCACGGCATCTTACATTTCTCTAGGCTCGACGGGCAGCTGCAGGTTTGGATGTGATGGCTCGGTGCCACCTCTCCAGGCACAGTCATGAGTGATGAGTGTGGCTGGAGGCAGTTCGGGCTGTGGGGGAGGATGTCAGGATTACCCGGTCAGCCTTATCAGTTAGGAATCTGGTTTTTGGATCCCCATCTGTCTCTCTTATGTGTTGCTATAAGAAAGCTGCAAACCCTCTAACTTAGTGGTTTAAAATAACGCTTTCTTCTTGCTCCTTTTGGGTGTTGGGATCGGCCCCAAGGCTTTGGTTTGGGTGAAGGTCTGTTCCCTGTACTTTTCCTTCCCCCGGGGCCAGTGGACCACCCAGAGCAAGAGCCATGGTGATGGCAGGAGCACAAAAGCCCAGCCAAGCTGCTCGGCACATGAAGGTCTCTTCTTGTGTCACATTTGCAGCCAAAGCCAGCCATGTGGCCAAGCCCAACCTCAGTGGGCCAGGGAAATCTGCTCTGCCCACTCCGGGGAGCCCAGAGGACTGTGACTATTTACTGAATTATCCAAACTAGCACACCATCTGCCGGCCTCCAGCATCCTATTTCTTAATGGACTATAACTCGGAGGAAGAAAAGAGATGTGACTAATTATTATAGAAATCCCCGGGAACGCTTTAGGTGAGAGCGAGTGAGCCACGGGAGTGAGGGAGGGGAGGACTTGGAGGAGGGAGACTGGGCAGTGTGGCTCCTCCCTCTGAGGGGCTGACACTGAGGAGCTGGGGACCAGCAGATCCTGGGAGGTGGTTTCAGGAACCACAGGACAGAAGGGCAGGACAGTGGTGAAAAACAGCAGCACTAGAACCTGAATAAACTGGTCCATGTCCCTGCTTCTCTATTCACTGAGTCTGCCACTTACCTCTCTAGCCCCGGTTTCTTCATTTTTAAAAGAAGGAGGGCGAGTGTGCAGGGAGAGGAAGCAGAAAGCAGGGACCACTTGGTGCAGGAGGTTGGCTTTGAAGGGAAGGAGTGAAATGCATTAATAGTTGAGCAGGTTTGGGTCTCTTTATAGGAAGGGGCGCTAGAATAATTTTGTAGGTAAAACAGGAGATGGAGAGTTTGAATGAAGATGGCTTCTCTGGCAGCTAGTTAAAATGTTCCCCGATCCCTTCAGGGAATGTTTACTGAGCTACCACCAGGTGCCCCGCAGCAGTCTAGGTGCTGGGACTACATCAGTGAATGAAATGGGTGAGAATCGCTGCCCTCGTGGTGGGATGGGGGTGATATTGACTAAGCATGTGCTATATTTCAGGCACTGCGCTGGCCTCGACATCCACCATTGCAAGAAGGGAACTACTACGTCTACTCTGAGGATGAGAAAACTGAGACTCAAAATAAATAACTTCTCAGTGGCCACCTGCAGCCAGTAAGAGGCTCGGCTGATAGTGCTCAACCCCAGAACCTTTCTGTTCTGTCGCACCCCCAGGCACCAAGATGGCAGTTCGCAAACAAGCCTCTGGGACTTTTGGAGGAACGTGGGAGACTAGAAGGGAGGAGATGACAACAGCATGTTAAGGTGATTTCCAAAGACTAGAGATGGGGCAAGGCCTGCATGCTGATGGGAGCAGAGGCATGAACTGAGGGTTCCAAGGTGGGTGCGGGAGCATGGGTGAGAGTCCTGCCTGCAGGGGGAGCCCTTCCCGACCTGTCCAGGGGGGCAGAGCAGCTTAGTAGCCCTTTCTTAAGAGTTAGAAAGCAGGGGTTGTTCCAGAGGGATCACTGTGAGCCGCTTCGTTCTTAGAGCCCAGCCAGCTCTCATCACTAGTGTCAAATGCCTAAAGATAACAGGACTGAAGCTTGCCTGAAATAAAAAAGAAATCGGGAACAGATGTTAGAAAACCATTTTTTTTTTTTTTTTACTTTGAATGTGAACATAAGCCCAGCGATTATTGGCAGAACTCTGGCACGTATCAGAAACAATTAGCTGCCTGGCCCGAGACTGAATGGAATCCCCAGCTTCCTTTTACTTCCTTCCCAGCTCAAGCTAGACATCTCAAAGGACAGGACATGGCCTTCCCATTGGATGGATGAGCCCCACACTTCCTATTTTGTTTGGCCTTCAAGGCTCTTGCTTTGCTCCTCCTGACTCCCCATCTTCCTTACCCTTTCTCTCTAATCCCCCTCACCCCCACTAATTATGTAAGCTTGGTGGGTATACACACACACACACACACACACACACACACACACACATGCTACTTCCAATCTTGGCAACTGCCTCAGGGTTTAAAATGGGGGTCATTCCCAACCATTCATACAGGGACAGCCAGAGACTCATAACCCTCCTGCTCACCAAGGCTCCTCAAGAAAAAATCTTTCTGTGCAATTTACTCTTAGCCACTCCAACTGAATGGGCTTTTGGCTGGGACCTGCTTTGGAAGTTCCATGAGCGTGGGATTCAAGACTATTAGTGGAACACCTACTATGGGCCAAACACTCTACAAGCATATTCTAACCGTTTTCAGGGTCTCTCTAGCCTGAGGATCTAGATGGTGTCTCCACGGTCATTGTATCTCATGTTTCATTGGCTCCGCCCCATCCTGCAGAGCTCCCTGGTCCTGTTTGGAGGACCTTAGGATGGTCACCCAGCAGCTCCTGAAACAGCTGTTGGCTGCTGTGGCCATGCAGTCTGTGTCAGAGTCTTCTTCTCCTGTCCATGGCATTTGTGAGAGCTCTGACATCAGTGACTCGGGCATGCTGTCTCTCTCTCTCTCTCTCTCTCTCTCTCTCTCTCTCTCTTTGATTCACATCCACACTCATCGAATTAAGACAATTGGCACTTGGGAGACCGTTATGGGCACCCCTCTATGTCAGTACATACAGATCTACCCCCTTCCTTTGAACAATGTCATATTCCTTTATCCTATGGGTCTGCACAGGCATGGAGTTTCTATGGGCTGAGTTCCTGTGTAAAACTGGAGATATACAAGGTGAAGGATGCTCAAATCTGCCATTTTGATCCAGGCATTTTGAATATAAATATTTAAATCAGTATTATGCTAACGCTGATTAATTTCTACTGTGAAAATATTTTCAGCCCCAAAAGGCCTTAGGCCAATTCAAATCCTTGATTTTTTTATAGTTAAGCTATTAATTAAACCATCTCTATTTTTTTGGTGATAATTGTAGATTACTAAAATAATGCTTATTTTTATTAGCTCTTTTTCCATGAAAACTTTGTAATAGAGATCTGATTTATGGGTAAGTGTTTGATCCTTGTCAAGTTATATTGATTGTAAATTAGGCTTCAATGAGTTTTCTTTTCTAGCCATTACTTCTGTCAACTTCAATTTTCCTGTGTCAAATTGTATATATCCACATGCTACTAGTTCTATTTTTATTCATTGTCTATTATGTTTCATGTTAATTATTTTTTACAGATAATACTGATTAAGACTGGGATAAAAGACTTCATAATGATCATTCATAGCAAATCCTAGAGAAAGTTGTGAACAATCACTCTTGGGGTTCCAGAATGGCTTTCTGGCCCTGGACTGATCTTTTGTATGGCTAGTCCAAATCACCTCTCTCCTTCCCATCCCTTTGCCTATGGTTTGTCCCCCCTGGCCCTTGTCTGAGCCAATAACAAGTGGAGGACACAACATGTGGAATCAAATATTTTTGTAGCCAAAATGGTGAAGCCCAAACATCTGCTTTTGGTACATGAATATAAAACATGGCTCTTGCTCTTTCTAGATTTACAGGAATAAGAATAGATGCAAAAGAATATATCACTTGAGCTAGGGCTAATGGAATCCAACTCGGTGCTCGTGAATATAGAAGAATATTCAACTGCTCCTTCTTGAAGAAGTTAAGATGGGAACAACAGTCATGTTCATCAGCCCACCCTAATCTGGAAATGTGTGATTTCAAAAATCGTTTCAAGAAATAGGTTGAAATATACTAGTAGATTGGCGGGGGGGGGGGGGAAGGGCGGTGGGTGGTGGTGGTGGTGGTAGTGGTGGTGGTAGGAGAGAGCATTTTTTGTTAACTTCCAGTAAGCTAGAACTTTCCAATTACTTATAATCCTCTCTGCCTGCCCCTTTGCCCTTTCCTGAACACTCTGGTTAAGCAAGGTTGAACTGTACCTCCCCAGGGGGTCTAAGAGAAGTGCTCTTGAGCTTAGGGAACATTTGGCTTTAGGGACAGGAAGACACTTATATGGTGCTGTGTCTTTTAGACACAACAGGCTAAGTCATCTTTCTTTGTCTATTTTTCTAAACTGAGTATCTATTAATACAAAACCTTGGCCAGTGCTGGGGCCCAGAGGGCTGGGCAGCAGAGGCTCTGTGTGCTGCTGAGAAAGCTTTCAAGGCCATTATCTCCTGGGGCACAGTAGGAGCCAAAGTGGGTGTCATTAGAGGCCTCTAAAAAGCTGGTCTGTATCCCACCAGAGACACACAAAAAAGGTTAATTATAAAGATGAGCTGGCTGAACAGAGGACCAAAGACAAGAAATTGTAAAAGGGAGAAAAAAAGAAAAAAGTAAAGACAGGATAAGTTGGGACCAAATGGCAGTTCCCTAAATAATAAATGCAGTGGGAAGATTGGGGACCGCTCTGTAATTGTGGGGTCCATGAGGGCAAAGGAGCTTTTAGAATACCATTAAGATAGAAATGTTTAAACCGTGGCTGGCCCTAAAACCTGCAGAGTCAAGCATGGAAAGAAAAGGGGTCCCCCCTGGACTTCCAGGAAAGATTCCTTTTATACATTCCACAGGCTCCCTTCTCTCTTTAGATACTTAAGGAAAATACTGTAAGTTTCTCATCTTTTGAAATCAGCCAACTTACTAAGAGCAGTTCACTACATTGCCTCTCCTGGCTTGCTTTTATGTGACATTTGTTGTAGTAACCTCTCTTAGCAACCACTTTACAGATGTGCCTATGGCAGACCCACAAGACAACACAGTCTGAACCTGCAGACCAACTTGGGTCCTAGGACATAGGCCTAGCATGCAATTATTAATGGATCTGGTGCTGTAAGCAAATATAAGACAGAAAGGAGACTGAAATAAGAAACACTTGGTTTTAGCTCCCAGCTTTGCCACTTACTAGCTGTGAGAAGATAGGGAGTCAGTTCACCTCTCAGAGCCTCCATCTTCGACTTTGTAAAGTGGGTACACTAGTACCTACCACAGAGGGCCAGTCTGATGAAGCAGTGGCATGGCCCTAGTCTAGGCTCCCTTTGCTGCTTTCAGTGGCTCCATGGTACTTGGATGAAGGGAGCTCATTGAAAATGGTGATGATGGTGGCCTCCATAGGAATGGCCATTCCAAGGGTGGGAGCACAACCTTAAATTTGAATTAGCCCCCCAAAGTAGGCTGTAATACAACAGGAAACTTGACTATCAGGATGGATGGAGATATGCCTCAGGCACAGTGGACCAGCATATTAATTTCTTATGATCGCCATAACAAATTACCACAAAAAAGGAAGTTTGAGGGTGATCTCCCTCCCCCAAGTATCTGGAGAATGTGACTGTTCACGTTCATATTGATTATTGATTGTATAGGTGGGCACCTCTTTCCATAAGATTTCTAATGGATTGGCCAAGTAATTAATGTCATGGCATATATATCACTTACAAACACTCTTGGGTAATGTGAACTATAAATAGACAGGTTTACCAGAAGATATATCAGATTCCATATTTGATTAAGAGGTTATAGATATCTAACATTACATGGCTAGCCTGGAGCTAGACCTTCGGATTTTCTGGGTGATTTCTGTCTGCAAAATTTGTTTGCCACCCATGCATTTTCTTACTTTTCCTAAGGGCATTCAAGCACACAGCCGCCTTGACCCATTCCCAGGCTGGGCAGGTATTGTAGGCTCTGAGTTTCTGAAAAGACCAGGAGCTCAGGTTAGCTCTGCCTGAGGTCAGGCTCTCTCTTCTCATCTAGCACCTCCCACCACACCCATGATGTCTTCTTGTGATGTTCTTAAGTCTGGCCAGTTGCCTATTTCAGTGATTGAATGGTGGCCTTCAAAAGATACGCCCCCCTAGAACCTGTGAGTGGGGACTTATTTGGAAAAGGGGTCTTTGCAGATGGAATTAAGTTAAAATATCAAAAAGAGATCATGCAGGGTTACCTCAATGGACTCTAAATCCAATGACAAGTGTCATTAAGGGAGACCAAAAAGGGAAGACACCGCCAGAGAAGAGAGGACAGAGACACGAGCCATGTAGGCATAAGGAAAGCTGACAACCACCAGAAGACAGGCGCAAGGGGGATTCTCTCCTCGAGCCTCCAGAGCGAGTGTGGCCTTGCCAACACCTCGATTTTCCACTTCTAACCTCCAGAACTGTGAGAATAAATTCCTGTTGTTTGAAGCCACGTGGTTTGTGATAATTAGTTGCGGCGGCATAGGAAACTGATACACCGGTCCAGCTTGCTTTCTGCCAGGCTGGGCTCTCTCCCAGCCCGCTCTCCAGGATCCCCTGGGAAGGGTGATTAATGTCACAATGGGGTTGTTATCCTGTCTCTTTTCTGCTTACTTTCAATGTTCCTGTTTAGCTGAGAAAGTTGTTCCCCTCCCAGTGTCCTACCTGCTCACCCACTTCTCCAAGTCCACTCTTTTCCCCACCACATCCCTTTTGCCCACTTGATTTCAATATGTGGAGGGCTCAGACATGTGCATCTCAGCCTCATCTTTTCAATCAGGAGACACCTGTGCTTAGGACACAGTTAGCAGGCATCTCTCCTGCCTATGCTTTTCTCATAGACCATCATCTAGATCATTCTCTCTTCCTATTCTGGTTTCACCCCTACAGCATCTTGGCAGGGAGACCTCAGACCTGCCCACCTGCTTGCATTTATTCAAGGAGCTCACTAACCCAGGGAAGCCTGGCTAGGTTCTGTCTGCCTTTGGGACCTTGGATTGGCCAGATATTAAGCCAAACCTGCTTTCTTGCCTGAAGCTTCACCCACTGCTCCTTTTCCCCATCTGAAGTTGGGGGAAAGCAGGCTTCCGGTATTTGCTGCGCTGACTGTTATCATCCCTAAATTCTCTTAGTCTCAGGGTGAACCACTCAGCTCCCTCCAGGTCATCTGTGCCTAACATGCTTTCTGGCCCCTTCCGGACACAGTGCACTCTCCTCTGCAGTGCCTTCTCCAGCCCGGCACCTCGGCACCTCGGCTGCACTCTCCACCCTCACACCAGGGGGTGGGGAGTGAGGGGGAGTAAGGCCCTGGACAGCTACCTCTTGCCCCTTTGCCTCCCTTCCTTGTGTTTCTGAGGAGATTGATGAAGGGTGTCAACATTCTCCCCACAGAGAAAACACCTCAACCCCCTGGCACCTTATGTGGGCGGATGGACTCCTGCAGGGACTCATTTGTGACCAGGGGTGGTTGTTATCATGTAAGCCTCTAGGGCCGTCTTTCCTACCTCTGGGAGAGGCCCTAGTAGAGAATGCTGCCAGCACAACGGAAAACCATTAAGGGAGAGAGAGGAGAAAGAGATTTGGATTCCCCTGTGTTTGATGCTAAACCACACCTGGACCTTCCCATCATGTGATCCTACAAATCCCATCTTTGCCTGAGCTAGTTTGACTTGTTTTTCTGCCTTTGCAAGAAAGAGTCTTGCCCAATACACCCAGTCCAGCCAGGGCTGCCTGTGGGCAACTTAGGAAGGACTGGCTGTGTTTGGTCTTGGGCATTGCCAAAACTCCTGGCTTCTTTCTGACTCTGCCTTCAGCCAAAGTCATGCACTCCTTCACGGCGCCCCAGCAACTGCTATCTTCTTGTTTCACTTTAGTCGCTTACAACCCAGCTTCCGGTCTGGGTGTCCCCCCTTCCCTGCTCCCTAAGCCCCATCTCTGGGCTCTACTCCAGGAGACCTCATATGCAGAGGGGTGTCCCCATGCCATCGCCAAGTCCTGTCCTCCTCAAGCCCGCAGGGAGTCCATTTGGTCGAGTCAGTGTCTTTGCGCTCCTCAAATGGAAGCCACACTGCAGAGGCTCCGAGAAATCCTGTGCATGCAATGTAAGAAGGATCACCTTCATTCTAACCAATTTAACCCTAAGAATAACAGCGTTGAAAAACAATCTTTAACCATCAGTGCCGCGATGAATTATGCAGCGAATCATAAGCATCACCCCCAAATATTATGTCTACAGGAAATGGCTTTATACAGCTAATTGTTAACTGGGAAACTCTTTCATTAATTCAAACGGGTCAACATTTTAAATGATACGCCCATATAAATGCGGTATGAAGGTTTACGTGCAGATCACTCTAAGGTATTCCTTTTTTTGTGCGTGTGAAGCCGACTAATGCTGCATTATGTTTTATTGTGCAATAAAATTATGTGCTAAAATTACGCTCATAAATGTACGCAAATGTAAACCAAGCTATTAGTTATGTTTTCACAGATAAAAGTCATTAGCATAGCTATCAAACTCTTCTCCCATTTGAATAACAGAATTATGTCTGGAGTCTCTGGCTGGCTTGCTGGGGCCCCGTCTGAGAGAGAGAGCTCGTGTAAATCTTGCTGCCTGTGGGTTGTGCAGAAGCAAGTACCCTGACCTGACTCCAACTGCGGAGGCCAGGCCGGCTCTGTGTGGGACCCGCTGGAGTCACCAGCAAGGAAGGACCCTTTCGGCATCTCTCAGCATCTCACATCCCTGGGGAGTCATTCTTTAACACCTCCCCACCTACTTCCTGCTAATTAGACTTATTGAAAAACAATTGCAGATCTTTTGCGATTTCAGGAGGCTGACAGCATCTTTTAGCAACAGTCACAGGGAAACAAAGTTTCATGTATAATTCATGAGGTGCGTGGTCATCCTGGTGGGAAATTATCTCCTGACAGGCGTGGTGGTGGTGGTGGTGTCCTGTCAGAACGGCCTACAGTGTATAATTAAAACCTGAACAGAACAAATTAATGCTGATTACTTTATAAACAGTTTGAAAGCTTGAATCCTGTTCCCTGTCTTGCAAGAAGGAAACGGATATTTCAGAACTGTGTAGATTTCCACCCTTCGACTAATAGTTCTGCTAATAAAGGACCCTTGAATAGATAATACAGTTAGCAGTCTTTGTCCTCCAATTTGCTTCCATGAGGCCCATCTGTACTATGTCGGAGGCACCAAACCAAAAATTTGGCAGGTGCTAAATTTTCATGCTGAGAGTGTCTGCCCCTCTCCTGTAAATCCATGCTTGCCTCTCCGTCCAGGCTGAGAAAAGCTCTAGCATTCGCACAATGTGAGCACTGGAAGGGCCCGGTTAGGTCAGTTAGTCATACCCTATGTTTAGAGATCAGGGTACTGAGGCCAGAGAAAGAGAGTGACCGGCCCTAGGCCAAGCTGAGATGTGATGAGACCAGTTGGTGGCTAATCCCGAGTTCCTTCCAGAGCTTTGTATTTGGAATAACAGCAGCGATATTAAACTAACGTGTTCAAATGTTTACCATATCCCAGGCGCTATGCTAAAATCTCACTGAATTTTCCCAAATACTATTATTATCCCCACTTTACAGATGGGAAACTGAGGCTCAGAGTTGTTCAGATGCTTGGATGTCTCACTCCGTTGAATAAATAAATGACTGCTGGATGGATCATGTTACTTTCCCTCCATCCTCACAGACACCAACCTTACCAAACCCCTCCACTTCCATCTGAATTGTTGCACCCGTTTTCTAAGAAGTCTGTCTCACTGCCTCCAACTCTGATCTCTCCAAGTGGATTCTCTGCGCCTCTGCCAGAGCTAGCCGTTAGAAACAGGATCATTTTGCCTCCAGCATAAAAGAATCCGTTCAACAAATCTCTACTTAGCTCCTGCCATTTGCAAGGCACAGTGCTAGGAACTGGGTATGTGTCAGTGACTGAAAGAGACATGGTGCTCACACTCCTGGAGCTTACAGTTGGGCGGAGGGGACAGATGATGGCTCCCCATTGTCCTTGGGTCAAGATCCAAATTCCTAAACATAGTCTAAAGCAGTGATTCCCAAAGTGGGCGCTACCGCCCCCCCGGTGGGCGCTGCAGCGATCCAGGGGGGCGGTGATGGCCACAGATGCATTTGGGGGCGATAAGTAACTGCTATGAAAATTTAAAAAAAAAATTAATTTCCAGGGGCTGAGCAATATTTTTTCTGGAAAGGGGGCGGTAGGCCAAATAAGTTTGGGAACCACTGGTCTAAAGGGCTCAACAAATCCTGGGATCTTTTTTTTAAGTTATATTTTTAAAATTACAGTTGATACACAATATCATTTTAGTTTCTGATGTACAATATAGTGATTAGACATTTATATACCTTACAAAGTGATCCCCCCGATTAGTCTAGCACCCACCTGGCACCATACATAGTTATTACAATATTATTGATTATATTTCCTACCTTGTACTTTACATCCCCATGACTATTTTTCTAACTGGCAATTTGTACTTCTTAATCCCCTTCACCCTTTTCACACAGCCCTCAACCCCCTCCCATTTGGCCACCATCAGTTTGTTCTCTCTGAGTGGATTTCTGTTTTGTTTGCTTATTTTTGTTTTTTAGATTCCACATATAAGTAAAATCATGGTATTTGTCTTTCTCTGTCTGATTGATTTCATTTAGCATAATAACCTCTAGGTCCATCCATGTTGTCCCAAATCATGATATTTCATTTCTTTTTGTGGCTAAGAAATATTGCGTTGTATATGTGTACCACATTTTCTTTATTTGTCTATCGATGGACATTTAGGTGGGTTCCATATCTTGGCTATTGTAAGTAACGCTGCGATGACCATAGGGGTGCATTTAGCTTTTTGAATTAGTGTTTTGGATTTCTTTGAATAAATACCCAGAAGTGAAATTACTGAGTCATAGATAGTTCTAGCTCTAATTTTTTTGAGGAACCTCCATACTGTTTTCCATAGAGGCTGCACCAATATGCAATATCATCAACAGTATCTTAGTGTTCGACATCACTAATCATCAGGGAAATGCAAATCAAAACCAAAATGAGATATCACCTCACACCTGTCGGAATGGCTATCGGCAATAAATCAACAAATAACCCTAGCAGGTTTGGCTCAGTGGGTAGAGCGTCAGCCCTCAGACTGGAGGGTTCCCAGTTCGATTCTGGTCGAAGGCACTTACCTTGCAGTTGCAGGCTCCATCTCCGGCTCTGGTCAATCCCGGCTCTGGTCGGGGCCTGTGCTGTGTCTCTCTCACATCAATGTTTCTCTCTCTCTCTGTCTCTCCTCCTCCCTTCCACTCTCTTTAAAAACCAAAGGAAAGATATCCTCAGGTGAGGATTAACAAAAAATATAAATAAATACAATAAAAAATAAATCAACAAGCAAATGCTGGCCAGGATTTGGAGATGAGGAAGTCCTGGTTCCTTCTCTCCAGCTTCAGTTCCAGGAATCCTTGCGGCGTCGGACAAGTTTATAAAAACAAAGAAATCGGTCTCAGCTGGATTTCCTTATTGCAAAAACCTGTGAAATCAAACCTCCTGCCCTTCTGTCCCATCTGCCTGACAGAACCCAGAGCTATACTTCTCTTGTAGGTGACCTCTCCATGTCTGTGGAGGCCAATGGCGGCACGGCCTGGTCTGCCATGGCCAAGGAAGTCCCTGGCCTGCTCCAGGCTCAAGGGGAATTCTCCTTTTTGCTCAGGCTGTGGCAAGGGGCTGGGGGCTGGTGAGGGCAAGGCTTGGCTTCTTGCAGTGTTTCCTGATTGGCGATCTCTGAGCCTTGTAGAATCTAGGAGGGAAGTCTGTGTGCCCACAAAGTAGCACCCATGTGCATGGATGGAGAAGAACTTGAAGACCAGAGCCAACATGAAGGATATCCTGGGGCTAGAATAGTTTTGGCTCCACTGGTGGCAGGAACAACACCTGCACAGGTAGATTGGGGAAAACAAGGGGCTCACAGGCTGCATTGCACAGCTCTGGGGCGTGCCATTCCTATCCTAGTCACTGTAGGTTTGTGCATTTATTATACTTTTCTGGCAGGTGGCAGATAGTGAAGTACCTAAATAAAAGTATTTTTCTAACTTGTACAAAGTATCTCAGAAGTTGGTAGTGGTGCTGATCAGATGTTGAGTCCCTACCCATCTCCCAACTATGGAATCCACTCCCCATCTCTCCTCCTAGCCTGATATATGGTTGTCTTTCCCCTCAAGGCAATGCCTGACCCTGATGTGCCAGGTCTAATGGGCTGGGCTTGGGCACCCCTAGGCCAGAGCGAACCTCTGCTTGTGGGGAGAGTGGACTCAGGGTCCAGACAGACTGAGTGAAGTTCCCAAATATAGGATTTTTTTAAAAAACAAACACACACCTTTCTCCCAGGATGCTTTAGAGAGTAAATGATGCCAGCACCAGCTCACCCCAACTTTCCCAGGAATAGGAATATCGCACTCCATACATTCTGCAAATGTGAAGTGAGATATTTATCCCTCTGTTTGGAGCTAGGTCTCCTTCTTGGACTTTCTCCACCCCTGCTAGGTGGAAAGAGCTTTGACAAGGAATTAAAACCCGGGTTCTGACCCCCCCATTCCTACTTCCAACCATGAACAACTCACTTTCTTTCCTTCTCTGGGATGCACAGTAGTTCTTTTTAAAAATATATGCTCATTGACGGCAGGGTAAAGTATATGATCTCAAATCACCTCTTTCTGTATTAAATTCCATTCTACTAGGTGCCGGATGCATTTTTTTTTACCCCTCCAGGTCTCAATTTCTTTTCTTGGGCTATTTGCTCAAGTCCACCACTGGTCTAGTTCCTCCCACTTTGAATTCTCTGCCACTTCTATTAGCTTCTGACTTCATGTGCATTTAGTCTGGGGTTGGGGTGAGCGCTGGGGTTGCATTTGTTGCACAAACAGCTTCTCCTCAGGCCCCCATCTTCTGTAGATTAAATTTGCGCTGTCAATTTTTACATTCCTTGGCACTGAATCTTTACCAGAACTTCAAGTGAAATCTTCAGATTATTTTCTTCTTCTTTTTTTTTTTTTTTTTTTACTGTAGAGTGTGAGATCTTCTGCATACCAGCAATATTAAGTGCCAAGATTTGTAGTTACAGAGGAGTGTATGCATTAGTGCCCTTGGTGGGGCGATGGGAGAAAAAGGCAGAAGGGGCCGGCAGGGTATCTGTTCTCTGTCTCAGCAAAGAGCAAGAGGAGATGTGCACACACTGTGGCCCAGGAATGAAGATTAGACACCAGGGAGAATTTACTGAGAGCGAGGAATGCAGGCTTGCAAAGTCTGTCTGCCTGCGTGCATTCAAGCATTCCTGGATGCCAACTTCCTGCATGCTTGGGCTGGGAATCCAGAGATGAGCAAGATTCAGAGACCCTGCCCTCATGGAACATACCGTGCAGGTCGGGAGAAAGAAGTAAACAGATAATTTCATGTTTACAACTCTGAGGGAGAAAAGAGCTTTTTAAATGGAACTTGAAATGTAAAAGCCATAGAAGAGATGGATGCACTTGAAGACATCAACAATTTAAAGTTCCATATAATAAAAGACAAAACATAATGTTAATGATAAGCAAAAGATTAGTAGAAAATATTTACATCATATATAATACAGAAAGGATGCTGTACTGTGTTGTATAGTATGCTACAAATAAAAAAACTAGGAAAATGGGCAAAGGATATGTACACATTATCTATTGCTACGTAAGTTGCCCAGCCACGACTTAGTTGGGTCTTCTTGCTTGAGGTCTCCCACAAGCTGCTATGAAGGGGTTGGCTGGGGCTGCAATCATCTGAGGCTCCACTGGGGAAGCTCCGCTCCAAGGTCACTACTGTGATTGTGGAAAGGATTCTGTCCCTGGAAGGCTGCTGACTGAGAGCCTCAGGCCCTCCTGGCTGTTGGCTGGGAGCCTTGCTCAGTTCCCTACTCTGTGGGCTTCTCCACAGGATAGATCAATAAATGGCAACTTGCTTCATCAGATTGGAGAGCCAGAAGGAGAGAAATAATACCAACAAGGTGGAAGTCACAGTCTTTCCAAACATAACACTGCAAGTGACAAACTCTTATCTTTGACACTTTCTACTCATTAGGATTTCACCAGGTCCTTAAAGGAAGGGATTGCATACGGGCATGGATACCAAGGGATGAGGACCTTCGGGGACCTACTGCAGATACACATGGGTAATCCTTGGCAGAGAAATGACCAATAAACTTATGAAAAGATGCTCAGCTTCATAAAGAACCAGGAAAACAAAAATTCAAATGAAGGAAAAATCTCCATCAATAAAAATATGATGAAAATCAAATCTAGTTTTGGCAAGAGTTTTTGGAAGCAGGTATTGTTATCCACTATCGGTAGAAGAGAAAATTAATACTGAATATAAAGATGCACATAACTTCTTACTCAGTAAGGGAACTTCCAAGGAAGTCCTACCACAGAAAAATACAGGTGCCCAAGACTCGTGTACAAAAAGCTTATTGGAATAGTGCCTGAGACAGTAAAAACTGGAAACCAAAGGTGTGCCCATCTATAAGGTTCATTAAGGTTCTATGAGACATATAATCTATGAGATTTAAGCCAGAGATAAAAAGAATGAGGTACAGTAGTTCCTCAAATAACATAATTTTGTTTAAAGTCATTTCGTTAAAACATTGATGAGAGGCCATGGAACTTAACTCTTGTTCATATCAATTAGCCTATGGTAAAATTGGTTTTGTTATATGTCATTTTGCTGCGGTTCCAAAAACCTATCGATGATGTTAAGTGAGGACTTAAAATGGATGTAAAGGTATTCAAAGCATATTTTTAAGTAAAGATAAGAAATTGCAAAATACTTCGTGTAATACCATGTAAAAACAAAACAGAAGCACTCAACAAAAGCAAACCATTATTATTCTGCATGCACATTATGAGTGTCAATAGCATACTGAGAGTGTGGAAGGACACCGACCCACGTGATGATAGCGATGACCTCTCAGGGGAGTTGGAGGGAGGTGGAAGGATGGCCCAAGGGGGGTTTCCCTTCATCCGTGTAGTCTTAACTTTTACACTAAAGATGTGTACATGCATTTTCTGTTTAATTGAAAAATAACTGAAAAGAGTGAATTTTTAAAAGCACACCAATACCATCAATAGAAATAGCACTATCAGAGAGTTATCATGAGAATCAGTTCTGCCTCCCAGGAAAAGAGAGCAGACTGTAGCCGTAACTCTCCACCTGGGCCCTGAATGTTGCTGTGGGATATACATCAGATGAGGTTACAGAGACCTGAAGCTAGACCGGCCTCAGATCAGAAAGAAGGAAGTCTGATAGGCAAACAGAAATGGAGGAGACTTGGAGAACTTTCAGATCTGCTCCCCATCGGTCTCTGACATTATCTTCTTAAGGTAAAATATAAAACTGGTTGGAAATGCCATATATCCTACAGGTCTGAAGGGAACCTTTGCTTGGGATCAGTGAAAACCTCAACAAATAATGGTGAGATCAGATGAGTAATTAGACCCTTTTTGGCCTATAACATCTGCAAGGTTATCCCTTCTGGTGAACTGTGGTTAAAAAACTGAAATATTTCCATACTGGTTAGTAAATTGTCACTGTCATGTGTGCCTTACCCCTTCCCATCCACTCCCCACCTGACACTTCACCTCCTCCCAGACCTGCACCTCCCCCACGAATCAGTAAGAAGAGAGAAAATGCCTGGCACAGGGGCCCAGGACCTGGCTTGACAGGCCAGTATCAGCTCTGATTGGCCAGTGCCAGGCCATCACAGTTGTTAATAAGATGTATAAGTTTTAGAAAAATTAAGATGCAGGTGTAAGGATGCTAACCTGTGTATAATACGCAAGGAAGGAACAGGGTTAGAGGATGTCATAAGATCTCTTTCACTCTGCCCTTTAGATCATGATGGTGATAAGCCATGTAAAGAGGACACCCAGCTCCTGTCTCCAAATGTGGATGATTTGCTGGACTGGGGCCAACATGGGACCTGGCTGCCATGGGGGAACGGGTTTGCTTCATTTGTTTGTTTGCTTGTTTCTCCCTCTTGCTGGTCTGGGAAAAGTGGAGGTGCTCAGGTGGAGCAGCCCCCAGAAGATGAATAACGATGGCAGGACCAATAAGGAGACTGGAGGTGGGGCATTTCTCTCCCCTCTTCACTGAGTTCAAAAATTTTCTGAGAGGTGTATTTCAGACAGAACCGCAAGGCCAAAGGCGCTCATGGCAGGTGAGTGCGGTGTGGGGTTAAGGAAGGGAGGGTTAGCGGGGCTCCCCTTAGAGGGTGAGCTTCAGGAGTCATAATGCCCAGTGTTCAGTTAAAGATTGTTGTTTTTTCTTCTTTTAAAATGTTTTCTAATTATTCTCATATCCTCACCAACATTCTGCTCAATGTTTAGTCCTTCCTGGTCTTACTACGCATTAAAAAATTAAGTCAGAGCCATGGTCTACACTTGTGCAAAGAGCTCTGGGGAGAATGTAGCTGTGGCAGCAGGAGGTGGAGTGAAGGAACAGCTGGGGTGACCCCGGGGAGTGGACAGTGGCCCCAAGACCATGCAGGAATACCTGGGCCTGGGAATCTGATAGAAGGACTACTTTCTTGGAGGTGCCGGGGAACAGGGCTGCAAGTCCCTAGCTGGAGTTGTTTGTGCTTTTTGGAGCTAATGCGTTGTCTCCTCCCCACTCTGGATTCTGAGATGGACACAGGGTCAGGATGCAGTATCAACAGTGAGGCATCTGACATCAGAATGAAAATCCTAATCTGCATTTTAGTCTAGATGGTAGTTGCCTGAGGGGCAAGTTGGGTCTGCTTGACAGACCTTCACTGAGCTGCGTGGAGGATACCGATGCCCTCACCTGACAATGGGATGGATTCAATGGCCTTGACTAGTGAAGCCACCATCACCTTCTCCTATTACAAAGTGATGGACCAATAGAGGTCACATTTCTGCCAGTTCACACTTCGGGCAAACAACCCCATCCCCAGGGAAAAAGCCAGAATGAAGCAAAGGGCACAGGTTTCTTTTCCCCTGGGGGTGGGGTAGGGTGGGAGAGAGAATGATTCCCCCTATATGTATTAGCATTAAGGATGATCTTTGAAGGAGGGAGAACCTGGAAACCTATACTTATAATGGTAGACAGTGAGAGGTAGATACAGTGAAAAGCACACACACAGAAATCGACCTGGTTCTGCTGCATGCCAGCTGTGTGACCTTTGGCATGTTACTTATCATCTCTGTACTCAATGTTCTCATCTGTAAAATGGGAGTACGTGATAAAATATCAATTTCCTTTTTTGTTTAATAGCATCTGCATTGGTACAAGATTGAAATAAATGAATACGTATAAAGCTACCAGATTAGTGTTAACTCATTGCTTTAACTCTTATGAGGGCTTAAGGGTGCAACACAGCTCCTGGCACACAGCTGGCAGTCAGCAAGTGGTAGCTGAATCCCTTTTTTACCTTTCGGGTGAAAATCAACACTAGGTAGCCAGACACTGGATGGGAGTGGTCACTGGGAGGAGCAGTGATTCTGGACATGGTTACTTTTCAGAGAAAATATAGTAAATTGTTCCAGTAATAGTATTTGGAGAGAAATTCCTCTCCCAAGTGAAGCCAATGATTTGCTCTCTAGTTGTATGTAATGTTGCTAATGTAGGGTGTATGACCTTAACTATTCTAAAATGTCAGTGTCTGTGGCTTTCCCCAATCCCTGCCCTCTCCCCTGGAAAGGGGGCCTGTCTCTCCTGTCCCCTCCAGCCCGCCTGCTCCCTGAAGGCTTGGCTCCCTGGTCATCATTTTACCATAAAAGAAAGTAAAATGTCCCCAACCACTCGGACTCTGCCAGAGAGGGGACCTTACCCTCTGGCTAAGTCACAGAAGTATTGAGCTGAGAACTTTGGTGATTGTCCAAACCCTTCCATTTTTCCGATGGGGGAAAATGAGGCTCCGAGACATCAGGTGACTTCCCCAGGGTCAGGCCACAAAGGAATGGTCGAATCCAAGTCTCCAGACACTCATTTCACAGGGCCATTGCCTGCGCCACACTGACCATTGTCAGGTCTCTTCCATGGCTAAGTGTTTATTGTGTCAGAGCCACCAAGGAATACCTGCTGAGCTGGGGCCTGCGCTCCCAGGTGGCCCTGGAGCCATCTCTGGAAATCCTCAGAGCTGCCCTTTTGCCTGTTCAGCTCAGCAGGGATGCCCAAGAGGGAGAATGAGGATTCATGACTGTGGCCACAGCACAGTCCCCTGTGAAGCCGAACTTTCCATTGGACCTGCTGGTTGCGCCCAGAGGCTGACTTGCAACTGAGAACTAGATGGAGCTGGGGACAGGTGTAGCCTTAGGTGACCAGCACAGCTCACTCCTCTTCCAGCCCAGAGAGAGCACAACGTAGAGGACGTGGCATGGGCTTGGGTGTGGGACAGACCTGAGTTCAGGCCTGGCACTGCCACTTTCTAGCTGCTGTGTGACATTTGGCCGTACAATTCATCTCTCTGAACCACTTTTTAAACTAAGAATAAAAATTGCTGGCATCTGATATTTTGCTGCCTATGGATTCTTCTAAAATTTTTATGGTTTCCCATCTAACGTTTAAGTCCATTATCCATTTTGAGTTTATTTTTGTGTATGGTGTAAGTTGGTGGTCTAGTTTCATTTTTTTGCATGTATCCATCCAATTTTCCCAGCACCATTTATTGGAGAGACTGTCTTGACTCCATTGTATGCTCTTGCCTCCTTTGTCAAATACTAATTGAGCATAATTACTTGGATCAATTTCTGAGTTCTCTGTTCTGTTCCATTGGTCTATATGCCTGTTCTTGTGCCATTACTAGGCAGTTTTGAGAACAGTGGATTTGTAATATAGCTTGATATTTGGTATTGTGATTCCTCCAACTTTGTTCTTTTTTCTCAAGATTGCTGCAGCTATTTGGGGTCTTTTTTTATTCCATATGAATTTTTGGAGAGTTTGTCCTAGGTCTGTGAAATATGCCATTGGTATTTTAATGGGGAGTGCATTGAATCTATAGATTGCTTTGGGTAGTATGGACATTTTAATGATTTGATTCTACCAATCCATGAACATAGTATATTCTTCCATTTGTTTATGTCTTCCTCTATCTCTTTTTTCAAGTCCTGTAGTTTTCCGAGTACAGGTCTTTTACCTCCTTAGGTAAGTTTATTACTAGGTATCTTAATTTTCTTGGTGCAATGGTAAATGATATTGTTTTTGTCTTGTTTGTTTATTTGTTTGTTTCTCTTTCTGTGAGTTCATTATTGGTATAAAAAAGCCATAATTTTGGGGGTTTTAATTTTGAATCCTGCTACATTGCCCAATTCATTTATTAAATTTAGTAGTTTTTTGGTTGAGTCTTTAGGGTTTTCTAATATTATGTCATCTGTGAATAATGACAGTTTTACTTCTTATTTTCCAATTTGGATGACTTTTATTTTTTCTTCTTGTCTGATCTGTATGGCTAACACTTCCAGTACTATGTTGAACAGGAGTGGTGAGAGTAGGCATCCCTGTCTTGTTCCTGTTCTTAGGGGAAATGGTTTTAGTTTTGTCCCCATTGAGTATGATGTTGGCTGTAGGTTTGTCATATGTCATAGCAATATCTTTACCAATATAGCCCCTAAGGTAATGGAAATTAAGGAGAAAATAAACAAATGGGACTACATCAAAATAAAAAGCTTCTGCACAGCAAAAAAAAAAAAAAAAAAAAAAAAAAAAAAAAAAAAAAAAACACACATAAAAAAACAAAAACAAAAAAACAAAAAAAACAAACTATCAACAAAACAAGAAAGCCTACTGCATAGGAGGACATATTTGCCAATGTTATATCCCATAAAGGCCTAATCTCCAAAATTTATAGGGAACTCACACATCTTAACAAAAGGAAGATAAACAATCCAATAAAAAAAAGGGCAAAGGAGCTAAATAGACACTTTTTGAAAGTGGACATACAGAAGGCCAAGAGACATATGAAAACATGCTCAAAGCCATTAATCATCTGAAAGATGCAAATCAAAATGACAATGAGGTACAATCAACAAACAGCAAGTGCTGGCGAGGAGGTAGAAAAAAAGGAACCCTCGTGCACTGCTGGTGGAAATGCAGACTGGTGCACCCACTGTGGAAAATAGTATGTTGTTTCTGCAAAAAATTAAAAATGAAACTTCCATTTGACCCAGTAATCTCACTTCTAGAAATATATCCCAATAAATCAGAAACACCAATCAGAAAGGATATATGCACCCCTATGTTCATAGTAGCACAATTTACAATAGCTAAGATTTGGAAACAACCTAAGTGCCCATCAGCAGATGAGTAGATTAAAAAACTGTGGTACAAAAAAAAACCAAAACAACAACAACAAAAAACTATGGTACATCTACACAGTGGAATACTATGCTGCTGTAAAAAAGAAAGCACTCTTACCATTTGCAACAGCATGGATGGAACTGGAGAGCATTATGCTAAGCTAAATAAGCCAGTCAGAGAAAGATAAATATCACATGATCTCACTCATTTGAGGAATATAATGGACAACATAAACTGATGAACAAAAATAGATCCAGAGACAGAGAGGCATCAAATAGATCGTCAAACTTTAGAGGGAAGGCTGGGGATGGTGGCGGGGGCTGGGGGGCAAGAGATCAACCAAAGGACTTGTATGCATGCATATAAGCATAACCAATGGACACAGACACTAGGGGGGTAAGGGCATGTGCTGGGGGGAGGGGTGGCTGGGGAGAGGTCAATGGGGGAAAAAGAAGACATATGTAGTACTACATGTAATACTTTAAACAATAAAGAATCTAAAAAAAATTCTGGCATCATAGGCTTTTGTAGGGATTAAAAAGCTTTTTGATAGATATACTGAGCATAAATCTGGGCTCATGGTAAGCACTCAATACACAGTTGTTATTATTATTATTATTATTATTACTGTTATTATTACTATTATCATCTCTGTAAAAAATAAGGCAAACCTCAAACCAAAAGCCTCAAATTTGTCATAAAAATAGTGATATTATTCCTGCCCCACAGGCTTAACCAAAACTTTATGGAAAAGCAACTAGATTGTTCTGCAGTCAGCGCTAGTTTCCTTCTTCCTTCTGGCAAGTCTGAGAGGGAGTTCTGGTAGACAGAAAGAAACACGAGGTAACCGAAGATTAGGACTCACATTCTAGTATTTCCACTATGGGTGCTGATATCTATACTTATACCTATACCTATACCTATACCTATAAATATAACTATAACTATAACTATAACTATACCTATACCATGTATATGTATATCTATTTCTATATATACACCATCTATATGTATATGTATATCATCTATATCTATATCTATATCTATATCTATATCTATATCTATATCTATATCACCTATATGTATATCATGATGTATATGCTTTCAGTGTTCTTTTCTTTTTAAAAACAAGGGCAACCATTCAATTTTATTTGAAAAAAAGATACATGCTCATTATAAATAATTACTATAATAGAGAAAAGTTTAAGGATAAAAGTAGTAAGATAACCCCAAATGCTACTACTCAGAAATTACCCTTATTGATCATAAATAAACACCATCTGTTTACCTTTGTATTCATATGCCTAAGAAAGTAGCTATCTAGAAACACTTAATACAAGTGAGGTCATAACTCTAAATTCCACTTTTAAATATTAATTATTACCTTTAACTTTGCTGGAATTCAGCAGAAGAAAAGATGGTGGAGTCAAACTCCAGGTTATTGAATACATGCTTCTATACTGCTGGACAGTATTTCATGAGAACTCCTCTGAAGGCTAATCAAAGTGATCATCACAAACATCACGAGGTGGCAGCCATCATTTCTTTTTAAACTCCATGCTTCCGTTCTAGCATCAATTGTGTTTGGGTTGTGGAAAGTAAGGACATTCGCACTCTCCCATCTCTTCCAGCTCCCCTTACCACACAATCTGAATTTTGTTAACTACAGGATTATTTGTGCATTGTTCAGACTTGCGGCTCCCACTGACTGCTCTGTAATTAGAATAGCTCTTATATGTCATGCAACTCCTTAATTTCCTCCTATGAGGTGAGGCGGAGTATAGATAATCAACAACAATGGTAAAACACATGGTATATTAGAAAACCTCACGCGCTATAGAATAAAAGCAAAAAGCAAAGCAGAGGAAAGGAAATTGAAAGCACTGAAGTAGGTGGGGGCACATATTGCCATAGTAAGTAAGGCAGTGAGGGTAGGCTTCATGGAGACATTGTTTAATATTAGCATACATATTAAATAGAATTATTGCCTATCACTAGTTCTCTTTCTTGGTGTTTCAATTCTTACGTCCTTTTTTTTCTTTTGTTTCCTCATTGTCCGACTGTCATTGTTACATAGTTTTGTTCAAAAAGGGCTCATGGGTGCTGTATTTCTAGGTCTCTTAGGTTTGAGATCTATTGCTCTTTACATTTAACAGCAATATTTACTGGCTATAATATCCTGGGGTGCATGTTCTTTCTCTGTTGTGAAACTGTTGTGAGCACTGTCTTTTGGATTAAATGCTGCTGCAGGGGACACTGAGGGCAGCTTGATTTTAACCCGTCGTAAGGAATTGCTTATTCTGACTAAATGTTTGACGTGTCATTCTTTAAAACTAGAATAGTTCTATCTTGATCTGTCTGTATTAGATTTCCCTGGAACATGGTATGTCTTTCAATTTGCATATTCAATTCTTTAATTTATTTAAATAATTTTTAAAAATTTACCTTTGGGTTTGGATGCTTCTTACTTTTTATTTAACAGGCTTTAAAAATCTATTAGTTTCTCTATACTTGTTTCTAATATCTTTGTTTTAATCTACATTTACCATGATTACCTCAAAATTTCATCTATGTAAATAATTTATGTTCAGTGGAATCTACCTGTTCTTTGCTCTAACTTTTGTATTAGTTCTATAACGATGTGGTTTGGGTCCTCAATTTGTTTCCTTAGATCCTCAATCCCCCCTTTTTGTTTTTAATCTCATCATCTTGTTTTTCAGCTCACCTGTTTTTTGAATTAATATTCTTATTAAGATGCTCTGTAGCATGAAATAGCTGAAAAATGTCTTTGTGTTCCTTTGCTATGTTTTCTCCTAGGTTGTTCTTTTTTGTTTCTCTCTCCCTTCTTCCTTCTTTCCTTTCTTTCTTCCTTCTTCCCTCCCTCCCTTCCTCCCTCCCTCCCTCCCTCCCTCCCTTCTTCCCCTATATCACTTTCTTTTTTTCTTCTTTCATGATATGTTTGCACAGTTCTTTCATAAATAAAAGAGGAATTTTTATGATGCTATTTCAACTCACCAAAATAACATTTGTAGAAACTCATTATAAAGTGTCTGATTCCATTTTCCTGCCTTAGAAAGTACCGTCTGGGGAACACATTTGAATCTATGTTTTGTTGCCTAAGACCCTGAGAGCCATAGGGTCCCCATTTCTAACTGTTTCCCTGCATCCGGTGTTGTGGACTGAGTATGATTTAAACAGGGCACTACATGGGGCTGGTAGGTTTGGACACAGAGCAGTGGGGAAATGCCAGGTCTAGAAGCTATAGGAGCCCAAAGAAACTGACTTGAGGGAACTAGAAATCCAACTTTTAGTATTTATTTATTATTATTTTGTTGTTGTTGTTAATCCTCATCTGAGGATATTTTTCCATAGATTTTTAGAGAGAGGAAGGGAGAGAGACACACATACAGAGAGAAACATTAATGTGAGAGAGATGTTTGCCTTTGCACATGCCTCCACCAGGCCTGGGGAACGAGCCTGCAACTGAGGTATATGCCCTTGACTAGAATTGAACCCAGGACCCTTCAGTCCCCAAGCCAATGCTCTTTCCACTGAGCCAAATCAGCTAGGGCCCAACTTTTAATATTTAAACGTAAAATTTAGAATCAGTACCTATAGTGGTTGAAACATCTTCTGTTCTGGAAATAGACACATGGGTAATTAGTTCAGCCTCCCCAGCTTACTGGTTTTGTACTAATCTTAACCTTCTGTCTTCCCATCTGTAAAAGGGGGATAATAATGGTGTCTTTCTCATAGAATCATTGTGGGGATTCCATGAGGTAATTACCCCAGTGGTGTCCGTTTTAACAAATGCTAACTTTTTCTATCATTATAACTAATATTATACAAATTTCGCATAGTCATTGATATCAGAGAATGTCTGATCAGAAGTTGGCATTGAGCAGCAGAAATAGGTTTTAAAAGTGACTCGGAGTTCATTTGGCGCCAGCCACAGTGTTTAAGGCTGTTGGTTAAGCATCACAGTAGGCCCAGACTGTGGCTGGGAGGCATGGAGCTCAGCCTGCCTCCTCCTTGGGGCTGGGTTGTGAGAGGTGAGGGAAGGGGAACCTTTCAGTCCAGTGCTTTTCTGAAGGTGGTCCCCAGACCAGTGGCATCAGCATCACCTGGGAATTTGCTCAAAATGCAAATTTTCAGGCTCCATTTCACATCCACTGAGTCAGGAATTGAGTCCTGGAAATGTGTGCTTTAACAAGCACTCTGGGGAATTCTGATGCACTCCAAAGTCTGAGAGTCATTCCGCCTTCTCTTGTTGGGCTAGTCTTTGGGGAATTGAGTGGCCAGGATGAGAGGGATGTAACTCTAGATTGTCTGGGTCAACAGTGACTTTGTGGCCAGAATTAGACTGAGTTGTGCTTGTTCATAGTCAATGAGCATTTTAATAGGCACACAGATGACCTGTGTATTCCTCTGAGGACATCTCTGTATCATCTCCATAGATGTGGATACTCCTATGCTTATCTATTTTTTTTTAGTGAACTATAATTTTGCTTATAAAGTAATAAATATAGAGAAACACTTGACACCCATTGTTATGGTAGGTAAAAATCTGGGGCTCACCATGAAACCAGAGTATCCTCTGCCATCTGGTGGCAGCATACCCCATTGGTTTCAACTGCAATAATTTCAAGTCAGGGATCTCAGAGAGAGAGGAATGGGGTGGTGGTGGGGAGGGATTTTAGGTGAAGAAATGAGGAAAAGGTTTCCCATAAAAGCAAGTCATTAATGGCTCCTTCTCAAAGAAGTGAGGTGACGTGGGGAAGAACATGGATGTCAGAGTCAGACAGAATTGGGAGAGAGAAACCTTTGAAAAGGTACTGAATATCTCTGAACCTCGGCTTCCTCAGTTTGAAATGGAGATGAAGGTATACTAATGCTTTCATCTCCAGATTATTGTGGGGGCGGGGGTCAAATGAGGGAATTGGTTGAAAACAGCTGGATGTGTTTGTAAAACAGTTATAAGCCACCCAGATGTGAGTTGTTTATTATTTATGTTTGGAACTTGGTCTTTAATTGTGGAATGTAACGTTCTCTATTGGAAGAATTCTAGACATTAACAAGCAGGTGGAGAAAGTATTTGGTGTTTGGATTTGTCTTGAAATCTTTTTAAAGAAGGATGTTGGAGAGGGAGCTTTAGCCCTGAGATTACCCCAACTGTGATTTAGGAAGAAAAGAGGAATGGCCAACTCTGCTCCACCCCTGTGGCAGGCAAGAAGAGCATGAATCCTGGACATATGCATGGCCGGTGTGGCACAGTTGGTTGGGTATCATCCATGAACTAAAAGGTTTTGGGTTCGATTCCCATCAGGGCACATACCTGGGTTGTGGGTTCAATCCCCAGTAGGGAGCATGCAGGAGTCACCAATCTATGCTTTGCTCTTGCATTGATGTTTCTCTCTCTCCCTCTAAAAATCAATTAAAAATCATATATAAAAAGAATCCTGGACATAAGTCATTCTGTTGAATCTTGTCCTTGTGTTGTCTTGACTTGGGGAATGGAGGGATAGAAAAGAAGAAGCCTGAATGGAAGTTTGCAGAGACAGTGGTGGGAATGAGGGAAAAAAAGGGAGAGAGAGGTACAAGGAAGAGGCAAGATAGGACAGGAAGAGAATTAGTAGCAGAGAAGGAGAGAGAATGTTTTGAGGCAACCAGGTTAAAAGAAGGATCAAATAGAGAGAAGAAGAAAGAATTTGTGCCTTGGTTCAGCCGCCCAAGTTGTTCTAGGCCTTTCCTACTGGTGGCACTTCCTGTGAGTTGGCTTTTGCGACTGAAACTCTTTTTCCTTCAGGGATCTCGCGCTTTCCTACATGTGAAGTGTTTGGAGCCAATGTGCTCAGTGAAAGAGAGGAGTCATACATCGCTGGAAAAAGAGACCAGATGTCTTTGAAATCATCTAAATTGTCTCTATTTTTAAAAAAAGTTACTCTTTCCATTGCTGCCAGATCTGAGAGTCCAATTTGCCAGGATAATATATCCGGTGTGGATAAAGATTTCCAAACTTGGAGGATCTGTTGCTTAGCAACCTGCAGGTGTGAAGGGCCCACTTGGGCTTGGCCATTGAACCTTTCAGGACCCAAGACTCACTCAGCAGTGGAAAACGGGCTGAGAATGAGTGTGGGCTCACTCAGGCCTTGAGCTCACTGTCTCTGCCCTTCCAGATTTCTTCCCAGGTATTGGAGGCTAATAAAATATAAACAGAGGCAGAAAGGGATGCAGGGAAAGAAGCAGAGAGAAAGGGAACAGCCTGAAGAGAAAAGGTGAAAAGAAAAACACGAATTGTGCTTATGATTAGACCCTGACCTTCAACACACGTCCAAACAAGTACTTCTCAAGTGGTTTGGGACAGGGACACTTTCATTCCTTCAAAAAGGCTATTTTTAACATAACTTTTGATGAATACTGTTATTATTGCTATTTTTTTTATTGTTTAGGAAGAATGCTTTTAGTCCCTACATGGTGGCTTGAGCCTGCCTCTCCCTAGTGACACAGAGCCTACTCAGAAGTCTGAGGCCTCGCATTTCCAAGGAGACTTGTTCATCCATCATCTATGTTCTGCTGGGGAATGGAAAATGAGGGGTCATTTCCCCAAGTCCATTCCCCCTTCCCTTGGAATTACTCGGATTTGGAGCCTGCTTTCCATGTTCCTGCCCTTACACAGTTCTTGCATTGGCAAGAAGGTGAATCTACGCCTGTGGTCCAAACCCAAGCTAATATGCACAATCTTAACTTCTAACCATGGTTATTGGTTAAGGGGTGGCCCCTTCTGGCTATTGATCTACAAGAAGAGGAATTGGCTGTGGTTTCCTAGGAAAGCTCATCTGGAGAAATTTCTGGGTGTGGCCCTCTACTGTCCTCTCTGGATACTCACAGTCATTGTTGGGATCATGACGGGCAGACCGTCTCAGGGTGAAGCTGATTCTATGAAGGGCAGGGTGAAGAGAGAGGAAACAAACAAACAAATTCTTGATGACATGGTTAGGCCACTAAATCAAACTGCTCCTGAAGCCCAGCTTTGTCTTGCATCTCCAGTTATATAAACCAATAATTTTCCTTTTTTGTTTAGGCCAGTGTGAGTTGGGTTTTGTGTGACTTTGAATCAAACATTCCTTATTGATGCAGTAACATTTATTGAGCACCTATCCTATGCCTGGCACTCTATAAAATGCTTTTATGTGCATTATTCTCACCTAATCCCCATGGTAACCTGGCAGGGAAGGCATAACTTGCCCATTTCTTTTCAGCTGAAGACAACTCCAGTTCTAATACAGGGGTGGAGCCAAGTAGGTTTACTGTGTGAGTATGCAACATACAGACTTTATTCTTGCATTATCATTCATTAATTATTGCATTATTTATTTGTATGACAACTGTAAACCTACTTTTGCCTACCCCTGTATTGAAGTGGTTTGCAGCAGAGCCAGACTTTTAACCCAGGGCCATGGGACTCCAGAGCTCAGGCTCATCCCTGGCTCAGTCTGGGCTGACAGCAGAGAGCTCTGCTCAGGGCAGAGGTGGGAGAGCTGAGTGCAGAGGTGCATCTGCGCTCTGAGATGACAGCACTGATGAAAGCCAAGGCGAAGGCCCTAAGTAGCATCCACCCTGCGTTTAGATGACCAGCTTGTTCAGGGTCCTCATGTGGCAAGCTGTCCTCTGACACCACGTGGCCCCCCTCTATAGCTGGGCCACCTTGCTTTATATGCCAGCGCCCTGGACACCATGAAGAACAACTTAATGACAAATACTCATCCCTATAAACATTTGCAAAGGCTTATAAAAATTTTGTTTTGGCTAACTCATGTTTCCCACTTTAATGTCTCCCATTCAATCTCCTGCTTCCAGGTTAAGACAAATCAGCAAATCCCTAGAATGGCAAGATCCTTGAGATATGACAATACTAGTTAATGTTCACCATTTACTCGGTGCCAGGTGCTCTTCTAAGTGCCTTCTATATATAGTTTATATGTTATGAGGTAGTGTGTTGTCACCCTCCTGTTGCAAATGCGAACATGGAGGCTCAGAGAGGTTAAATAGCTTGCCCCAGGTCACACAACTAGATCTGTGCTCTCAACCGCTATGCTATCTCGACTTTTCATGTGGGCAGATTGAACAAAACCTGCCAAACAGGATATAATAGGTCTAGTGACAGACTGGGCATGCCTGACTCTAAGTGCCAGAAAAACACCATTCAGTATGGAAATCAAGCATGGAAATGGAAAAACAGGGGGTGGCTATGAAGTAGTGAGACTGATTTTTCAGAAATACGGAATACCTTAGCATGCTTATTACTGCCATACTTTTAAAAGTTATCCTCCATCCCATACACTCCTGAAAGAAAGAAAACCAGTAAAGACTACAAAAAAACTATTTGAAAAATAAAAATGATGATAAGAGATTAGCACTGGAAGATATTAAATATACTACAGAGCAGTAGTAATTAAAACAGTATGGTTCTTGAACAAAAATAGACAAATAGATCAGTGGAAAATAATAGGAGGCTCTTCAGTACTATTATTAAGTATATAATAGAAGTAATATTTCATATGTGGAGGGTTAGGCAAAAGTTAGAACCTAGAAACATATTAATTTGAATTCTTTCCTCCTACCATATGCCACATTAAATTCTGGATAGCTTAAAAAGTAAAATATAAAAACCGAAGCCACAAAATAGCTAAAAGAAAAGTTGGGATCATGAATAGAGAAGGCTTTCCTAAATATTGCATCAACAGCAAGAACCATAAAAAATTATAGATTTTACTATATAAAAATTAAATATTTCTGTATGACAAATATGCCATAAAATATATGAAAGACAAAAGGTTCATAACCTTAATATATAAAGAACTCATAAAATCAGTAAGATAACATGGTGAACATAGCAACATAAAAAGGTGTCAGGCCACTTTCATAAATTGTTAATGCAAGTATAAATTTACAAATGATGAAACACAATGTGGCAAATACATCAAAGATCTTAAACATTTGACCCACCAATTCCCCTTTCAGAAATTTATCTTAAGAGAATGACTGGATAGGCATGCAAATGCATTTGTGTAAAAGATGATCATTGCAACATTATTCATAATAATTTAAGAAACCGAAACTGTCTGGAGGTTTAATGAAAGATAATATCTATCCATTCAAAGAACAGTTAAAAGTGATTAATAAAAATGATATTGACGCCCTAACCGGTTTGGCTCAGTGGATAGAGTGTCGGCCTGCGGACTCAAGGGTCCCAGGTTCGATTCCAGTCAAGGGTATGTACCTTGGTTGCAGGCACATCCCCAGTGCGGGGTGTGCAAGAGGCAGCTGGTTGATGTTTCTCTCATCGATGTTTCTAACTCTCTATCTCTCTCCCTTCCTCTCTGTAAGAAATCAATAAAATATATTAGAAAAAAATGATATTGATGTATATTTTTGACATCAAAATGTGTTCTTGATCTGTGAATAAGTGGAAAAAAGTTACAAATATGTATAAACTATGATTGTATTTGTTGTATAGGTACAACCCTGTTTCTCTAGTTAAGCATAAAAATGCCTGGTAAACTTGTCACCTAAAAACTAAATATATCTGATATATATCTGTTTTCTAATATTTATTAAAATATACATTTCTATGTAGGAAACTTGAATATATTAGCAAATTATTTTGCATGTATCAAATAATAAAACACAAACAAAAACTGAAGGTGTGGCAACAAATATCAAGACTATTTTTTCCCTTTTTCTAGGCCAAGTGACAGATGAATTGGCTGATTAGGTGGCAAGGAAGAACACAGTCTTGGAAATTCCACTGACCTGGATTGAAATTTCAGTTATTCTAAACCAGTTGTAAGATTTTAAAACATCTCTTAACCCCCCAAGATTCAGTTTTCTCATCTGCAAAATGAGAATAATAGTTACCTTGCATGATTATTATGTAGAATAAATTAAAATGACAAAGCCTCTAGCTCCATCACTTGCACATAGAAGGGTCTAAGTCAATTGCAGCAAATATTTTCCTCCATATTTAGGGTCATGAATAAGGAAGGCTTTAAGTGCCTCCCTGGATGCCTTCACCAGCCACCCTGACAGTTCATTCTTTCCTGACAGAGTGCTCTCATGGCTGTTTTTTAAAATTGAATTTATTGGGGTAACATTAATTAATAAAATTATATAGGTTTCAGGTGTACAATTCAATAATATATCATCTGTATACTAGAAGCCCATTGCACGAAGATTTGTGCAATAGGCCTTCCTTCCCCTGGCTGCCAGCACCAGTTTTCTTCCGGCACCTGGGACCCAGGTCTTTGGTCTGGCAGCAGCTGAGAAGCCAAGCCTCTTCAGTCTTCAGTCTTCACTCTGCGCCTGTGTATGCAAATTAACTGCCATCTTTGTTGGGTTAATTTGCATAGTCACTCTGATTGGCTGGTGGGCGTAGCGGAGTGACACCAATTTGCATGTTTCTCTTTTATTAATGTAGACTAGAAGCCCAGTGCACAAAAATTTGTGCACTCGGGGGGGTGGTCCCCCAGCCCGGCCTGTGCCCTCTCGCAGTCTGGGACCCCTCGGGAGATAACTACCTGCTGGCTTAGGCCTGCTCCGGGTGGTAGAGGGCAGGCGCAATCCCTAGGTGTAGCCCCTGGTCAGGCTCAGAGCAGGGCCGATTGGGGAGTTGGAGCACCACCCCATCATGCACAGAGCAGGGCGGATCGGGAGGTTGCGATGCCACCCTCAGTCATGCTCAGGGTAGGGCCGATTGGGGGGTTGGGGCGCTGCCCCCTGTCACTCACAGAGCAGGGCCAATCAGGGGGTTGGGGTGCTGCCCCCTGTCACTCACAGAGCAGGGCCGATCAGGGGGTTGGGGCGCTGCCCCCTGTCACTCACAGAGCAGGGCCCATCAGGGGGGTTGGGGCTCCATACCCTGTCATACACAGAGCAGGGCCGATCAGGGGATTGAGGAGCTCCCCCCTGTCACTCACAGAGTAGGGCCGATAGGGGAGCTGGGGCACTGCCCCCTGTCACACACAGAGCAGCGCGGATCAGGGGGGTGGGGCGTTGCACCCTGTCACACTCAGGGCAGGGCCAATGGGGAGGTTATGGGTCTACCCTGTCACACACAGAGCAAGGCCCATGGAAGGGGGTTGGGGTGCCATCCTCTATCACCCACAGAGCAGGGCCCATCAGGGGTTGGGGCGCTGCCACTGTTACACTCAGGGCAGGGCCGATGGAGAGGTTATGGCTCTACCCTGTCACACATAGAGCAGGGCCCATGGGGGGGGGGGAGGTTGGGGCACCACACCCTGTCACACACAGAGCAGGGCCAATCAGGGGGTTGGTGCACCGCACCCTGTCAAACACAGAGCCGCAGGGCAATCAGGGGATTGGGGAGCTCCCCCCTATCAGGCACAGAGCAGGGCTGATCAGGGGATTGGGGTGCCTTCCCCTGTCATGAACAGAGCAGGGTGGATAGGGAGGTTGTGGCCCTTCCCCCTGTCACTCACAGAGCCTCAGGGCGATCAGGGGATTTCGTCGCTGCCCCCTGTCACGCTGATCCTGGTGCCGGGAGGCATATTACCCTTTTACTATATAGGATAGAGGCCTGGTGCATGGGTAGGGGCTGGCTGGTTTGCCCTGAAGGGTGTCCTGGATCAGAGTGGGGGTCCCCACTGGGGTTCCTGGCCAGTCTGGGTGAGGGGCTGAAGGCTGTTTTCCGGCTGGCGAGTAACTGAAACTCCCAACCACTCCTTGTTTTCTTTTCTTTTTTTTTTTTTTTAATTTTTTTATTGCTTAAAGCATTACAAAGGGTATTACATATGTGTCCTTTTTTTTCCCCACCCTTGACAATACCCCGGCTTTCCCTACCCCCCAGTGTCTTATGTTCATTGGTTATGCTCATATGCATGCATACACGTCCTTCAGTTGATCTCTTACCCCCCTCCCTCCTGCCCCCCAACCCTCCCCGGCCTTCCCGCTGCAGTTTGACAATCTGTGTGAGGCAGCTCTGCCTCTGTAACTATTATTGTTCAAAAGTTTATAATGGTCTCTATTATCCATGAATGAGTGAGATCATGTGGTATTTTTCCTTCATTGACTGGCTTATTTCACTTAGCATAATGCTCTCCAGCTCCATCCATGCCATTGCAAATTGTAAGAGTTCCTTCTTTCTTACAGCAGCATAGTATTCCATCGTGTAGATGTACCACAGTTTTCTAATCCATTCATCTACTGATGGGCATTTAGGCTGTATTCTGGGCCAGCTTTAGCTCTGAGGCCTCGCTGCTGAAAACATCGATACAATGTTGCGGTCCGGCTGGGTGAAGCCCGGCTAAATGAAAGCCGGTTTCTGGGGTTTTGTTTAGCTTCTTATTTGCAACATAGTACATAGTTAGTGCTTAGAGTTGCAGCTGAGAGGCCGGCAAGTGAGGCAGGGAACGTTGGAGTCTGCAGTCACTGAAGCAAGCAAGCCTCCCTGTTCGCTTCAGTGCATGATTGCCGGCCGCCATCTTGGCTGACAGTTAATTTGCATAAGGATATGCTGATTAGCCAATGGGAAGGGTAGCGGTCATACGCTAATTACCATGTTTCTCTTTTATTAGTGTAGATTGTATTTTGTGTTCCATGCCAAGTCATAACTGGTGATGAAAGAGACATGACTTGGTGTCTCATGGCTCTTTATGCACACCTGCTATTGCTCACTCTGCTTTTACCCACTAGATGTGAGCTGCTAGAAGCCAGGGACCAAGTGTGCCCTCCTCTGGGTCTTAAGTACTTGGCTCAGTGCTTGGAACACAGTAGGGGAACATGAAGTATTTGTTGAACGAATAGAGTGAATGGACAGAAATTATAACTGTGACAATGTTGAAATAAGTAAACATTTCCCTAAGGGGACAACTTTGGAGGCCTACATTCGCTGGATATGTATATTGTGATGCATTTAAAAAACCTGCCTGGCCAGGCCATGGTGGCTCAGTGGTTGAGCATCAACCTATGAACCAAGAGGTCACAGTTCTATTCTCTGTCAGGGCACATATTCAAGTTGCAGGCTTGATCCCCAGTGGGGTGTGCAGGAGGCAGCCGATCAATGATTCTCTCTCATCATTGATGTTTCTACCTCTCTCTCCCTCTCCCTTCCTTTCTGAAATCAATAAAAAAATATTTTTAAAAAAATCTGCTTGAACATAATTTTGGAATCCCATATTATCCAGAAGATAGCTTATTATAAGGTTTAAGCTATATAACAAAAACAATTGGAAATATTTTTTGAGTACGTAACTGTGTGCCTACACGCGCGCGCA
Source organism: Myotis yumanensis (assembly GCF_028538775.1). Classification (NCBI taxonomy): domain Eukaryota; kingdom Metazoa; phylum Chordata; class Mammalia; order Chiroptera; family Vespertilionidae; genus Myotis; species Myotis yumanensis. The sequence goes on from NW_027223761.1 coordinate 31,987,828, forward strand.
CACACACACACACACACACACACACACACTACCTAGCATAATGCCATATATTATATATGTTTATTCCTCTCAAAAGATAAATGATGAGGAAACTCATGATTCTGCAGACCACTGGTGGTCCATGAGGTCCGAAAGGTTGGCCACCACTGGATCAGAGGATATAAATCACCTGCCTCCAGTATCTAGAAGTGGCAGGATCAAGATTTGAACCCAAGTCTTTCTGGCTGATTCAGTGTCCTATGCTCTTAACAACCCTCACCAGAATAGCATTTTAAAGACTTTATTGAGAAGAATGATGAAAGCCCTGTAGCAGCTGGACCAATGGGCCTCAACAGTAATTTAGAGAAGCCTACAGCAGTGGAAGGTGAGGGAGAGGAAGAGTCTTATGCTAAGAGGAGGTAGGAGGCAAGAATGATGGAAGGGAGGAGGAGGGAGATGATAGGGAGAAACAAGATTGGGTGACAGCCAGGGGGGTGGAAAAGAATTCCATTGACCACCGTGGCCTGACATTTCGGGAAGCAGCATTTTTACAATTTGGGCAGATGGTCCCTAGGCAGAACCAAGGCAGGGCTGAAAGGTATGCCAATGGAATTTCATGTAGCTTTATAGTTTTAAAAGACCAATCTTTATTGAAATAAGTATATTGATTTGTTGTGGTGAATGAAAGCAGATCGACTCTCCAGGAAAATGTTGGCAGTAGTAAGAGATCTTTTACCTCCCTTCCCCACAAGCCCTAACCTTCTCCCCACCCCCAAGCCTTCTTGGTGGTGTTCTATTTCTGCTAATCCTTGCTAAGAAGTAACTGGTGAGCAAGAGGTTAGCTGGTGGGGTCTCAAGGTGTGACCTTTCCCAGGGGCATTTGCATGTTCATAAAAGATACTGGGAACCCAGGAGCTGCCTCCAGGTCTCAAATGAAAAGTCCGCAGGTGGATGAGAAGCGTGGGCACAGCCCCCAGGGGCCCTGCTGGGTTGGCCATGTTGATTCCTTGAGTCCGCCTGTGTGGATGGCCGCTGGTCTGGGCTTCCCTCCAGCTGCTTTTACAAAGAAGTAGTTTGGGGACGAACAAAGCAATTGTGTTTATCCCAGGCAAGCGCATCGATGCCAGGGCTCTGTGCACAGTGCCCACATCAGAGTCTGGGCCCACGAGGCTTCGCTTAGTGGTTAGTCATTGAATAACTGAAGGAAGCCCTTCCCACCCCCACCGCTCTACACCTTTAGCCCTACTGCCCACGAGTCCCTTAAGCCCAAGAGCCCAGGCCCAAGGTCTGGGCCACTTCTTTCTATTGATAAGAACATTGGCAAAAAGAAATGTCTTTGCATCTTATTATAATTTTTTTCTCCTTATAACTAGAAAACCTCAGACTTGTGCTGAATTGCATGACCTCACTGACCATGTTTCATGCTCCTTGTTGAACTGTGGTTAAAGCAATCTCGTTCTTAACTATGGTCAAACTGCAGAAAAGAACATTTCTATGTTCTCATGCACGCACACATTTCAGGGTCCTAGGAAGGGGAAGGGTTAGGGGACAGGGAGGCAGCAATGAGGACAAGACTACTTTTCTGTTTGGCCAAATTCATCAAAGCTATCCAACCCCCATACCGAACATTCATCGCTAATTAAATCCTAGCATCATAATTCAGAGAAAACAATTACAGCATTTAGAATTTTTAAAGGAACTATTATTGCTGCCTTGGCCCTTTTAAAAATTATGCTCCCCAAAGGACAAAATGTGATCCATTAATATGTATGTATTATTACTTTTTTTTGTGAGGGGAAGATTGCTGATGCCTGTGAATATGGAAGCATTTATCGGTTGCCGACAGCCTCTTAGTTGACTTGCAGTTTTAAGTGCAGTATTTTCTAGAATCTAAAAGGCCATAACATTAATTACCTTTTTGCCTTTAGCTGGTGGCCTGCCAGTTTCTGTCCCATGTTCCCTTCTTTTACCTGGTCCTGCTGGTGACCGGTGACCCAGTGAAAGGGTTAGTCAGACCCAGGAGGTGTCAAAACCATCACAGGGAAAGATCACACAAGAATTCACCCTGTGGAGGGCAGTTTCTCCCATTTACCTTGGATGCCCAGGCATGGGTCCCTGTTTTTCAGTTTTCATTTTAAGTCTCCTGTGTGTTGTGTCCTGTGCTAGTCCCTGAGCAAAAGGCATTCTGAGCTTCTAAGTCAAATCTGTGATTCTCCCATGGTGAGTGTCCCCAGCTACACTGGGATCTGACTTTTTTTCCCTCTTTCATTTTATCCTTCTTTGTCTTGATAACTTAAAAGTTATGGAGAGAGAGGTGAGTTAGTGGTTCTGGCACCACGGATCACGATTGGACTCCGTTCAGATGTACTGTGTGGTCGCTGTGTGCATGTGCGCTTGCACGTGCACACACGTGTGTGTAAGTCTACATGCATATATGGAAGCACGACTCAGAAATTTCCATTCAGCTCCCTGATCGCTCTATTGTCACATGCATTTGGCATTCATTATCCGTGAGCCTCCGGCGCCTCTGGTCCCGTGCCCTGGCTAACAGTGATTTGGTTTATAGAGATCATATGGCAGGGAAACAGACCTTGAAAGACAGAGCTCTGAGAAGCACATTTGATGAATTTCCTATGATTTGAGTCTGGGTTTATTCTTCCCTGTGGCGGGCGGACACCCCAGAGCACACACACCAGGCCTGGGAGCCCAGCGAGGAGTGGAGGCTGTGACAATAAGCACACTGTTTTTTTTCTTCACACGTCTCGGGTTGCATTTCCTATCTGGGAAAAAAAGAAAAGGGAGCCTTGTAAAGGATCCAAAATCTGGGCAGGAAACCACACAGAGTGAAGGTTGCCATTGTCATTAGCAATTAATGTAACCACCAGGGCTGGAAGGAGAAAGCCCTGCCAAGGCAGTGGGTGATGAGAGGGGGGCACAGGCTAATGGGGAGGGGGCTGCTCACCCCCATTCACCAGCCAAGGTTGGTTGAAGGACTGAGCAGGGCATCTCCCCAGGCACTCCCAAGAAATACCACCGTACCAATTTTTTAAATTTATTTTAAAACAAGGTGCCCAGGTCTTGATAAGTTATACAATGTTTCTGCCACCCATTTTCACTTTCTGTGGTTCCATCCATGTCCAGGTCCTTAGTCCCCTTGAAAGCGGATATTTTTCTGAGTCTATAGATTCATTTCTTTAAGGTATTTATTGAATGCCTTCTATGTGCCAAGAACTTGGGGGGCTGGGCAGGAGGCTGGTGTTCATCTATAATGTCTTGTGTGTATGGACTAGGCACACTGCTATGTGTTTTCCATGCATTACCTCATTTAGACATAGCTACAACTCTATGAGCTAGATTTTCTTCTTACCCCATTTTACAGATGGCATAGCTGAGGCCCAGGGAGGTTAATTCACTTGCTCTAGTCATAAAACCAATACATGGGCTAGCTGGGATTTGAGCCATACCAAATTTGTCTTGTCAAACCTATGCTCCTAAATCTTATTTTATTTCCTACTAGAGCAGTGGTTCTCAACCTTCCTAATGCCGTGACCCTTTAATACAGTTCCTCATGTTGTGGTGACCCCCAACCATAAAATTATTTTTGTTGCTACTTCATAACTGTAATTTTGCTACTGTTATGAATGGTAATGTAAATATCTGATATGCAGGATATATTTTCATTGTTACAAATTGAACATAATTAAAGCATAGTGATTAATCACAAAACAATATGTAATTATATATTCAATAGGTGTTTTCCAATGGTCTTAGGCGACCCCTGTGAAAGGGTTGTTCGACCCCCAAAGGGGTCGCGACCCACAGGTTGAGAACCGCTGTACTAGAGGATCAGTGCACAAAATCCGTGCATGGGTAGGGTCCCTAGGCCTGGCCGGTGATCAGGACCGATTGGGGCCTTCTGGCTGCTGGCCAGAGCCTTCCTTCATTCCGTGCCGCCCCCTGGTGGTCAGTGCACGTCATAGTGAGCGATCTAACTCCCAGTCTCCTGGTCAAACTCCTGAGGGGACACTTTGCATATTAGCCTTTTATATAGATAGGAGCCTGCAGTCTAGGGAGGGTTCTGGCAAGCCAATACGTGATTAAATGGCAAATGATATTGGCTAGGATAGGGGTAAGCTTAGGGTTTCTGAAAGTCCAGAGAAGAGACACCTAATCTATCCTGGGAGGCACTCAGGGAAGGCTGCCTGGAGAAGGTGACTCTGACATTCCTCCTGTCTTCTCTTGTGTCCCAAAGGTTTGTGAACTAGTCGGCATGGAAGGGAACATTCATGTGTTGGTATGTATGTATTGCTCACGATGTAAGTGTTGGAATGCTCTGCAGATTTGTCCAGTCCCCAAAGATGTCTGCCTCTTATGTCCTGCTTAGTGAAGTCCCAACTGCCAGCATTTCTTCCACACTTTAAATGGACTAAATTGCACTCCTGTTCTTCCTTCCCCTGCCCTGCTTTGTCTCTCTCCCTCTTCATCCCTCCCCTCTCGCCCCCACCCTCTTTCTCTTTCTTTCTGGTAGTTTAAAAAATGCCACTTTTCATTAATGTGACCAAAATGTCATCAAGTAGTTTAATGCTCTTTAATGTCCTTGTATCGTTTACGTTTTGCGAACAGTGTGGAAATGAATCCCATCTGTGGGCTCAAGAACATCAAAAAAGTTGGACAGGCTATTTAGACGCGCTACTTCACATTGCATTAGCATGCACAGTGTCAGGGGGCCGAGCCAAGGCCCGCTGTCCAGGCCTCACCCCCCTGCCCGGCCTGCAAGGGACAGATCACTTACCTCTGGAACTCAGTCAGTCCAGGGGATGGGGTCTGGAAGGCTGCCCAGAGGCCCCAGGAAAAGTGTGAAGCTTAAATAAAAATGAGAAATGATTCAGGAAAATCTCTCTCTTCCTTTCTGGAGCCAAGATGCCCCAACAATAACTTTTTCATCACTTGGGTGAGAGGCTGGTTATAATACTGTCTGACTTCTTCAAAAGTAATTAGCTTCTCTCTCTCTCTCTCTCTCTCTCTCTCTCTCTCTCTCTCTCTCTCTCTCTCTCTCCTTTCCCCCTTCTCATCCTTCTCCCCCTCCCTTCTTCTCCTTTTCTCTCTTCCAAGCCCCCCGACTCCAGTTCCCCAGGAAAGAAAGCTCTGGGGCCAATATGTAGCTGATAGTTTGTGAGGAGGGAGCTATAAACAAAAATGACCAGAGAACATCAAGTGTAGGGCCAGCAGAGCTCATAGAAGCAGAGCTCTCTGGGGACCTTGAGAAGGTCTCAAAACCCAAACCAACAGGATAGGGACCTCAGGGTGACCCTGGCTTCTCTACTTTCTAGAAATATGGTCTTGAGCAGATGAACCCCTGTCTCGGTTTCCTTACTTGCAAAGTGAGGCTAATAATTATATGAACATAATAATTACATGAACCTAATTAAATGGCTGACAGATGTGAAACATGTAGATTAGTGTTCAGCTATAGTAAGCACTCAATCAAGGTTAACAGTCAGCTGTCATTAGTGTGGCTTTGTTGCCCTGATCTTGTCGCCTTACCCACCCACACTGTTCCTGCTCCCAGGTGAAGTCAGGCCCCTCTCTCCTGGGCAAGGCTCAGCCCGAGCACTTCCCTCCCCCTCCCCTGCAAGCACAGAGGTGCGCGGGTGGGGCAGGGGACCTGGACTCCAAAACACCCTGGCTTTCTGCCAGGTCTGTGGAAACCCCTCAGTTTAATGCATTCCCTGGGAAGAAAGACACGGCTTTTTATTTCAGGAAGAGAAATGCTTCTATTCTCCCCAGACATGGGGGACAGTAAGAGTAGATTTTTAACTGTTAATCATTATGGCTGAATTAGTAACCCACCTCTTTGAAGGCCCTTAATCCCTTGCCAGTATGCAAAACCCCCCTCCCTTATTTTGCATTTGTTCATATGAATATCCTTCACTTCTGCATATAAACATAAGCAAATATCTTGTGATTATTAATTCATAATTTTCAAGGCAGGGTCATTCTGTTTTAATTTTCAAGTTAAGCAAACAAACACACACATTCCCTTAATGCGATTACCAGGAAGACAGTGTGTTTCTAAGTACTTTATAAAATGCACACCCTTCATCCTGTTGGCTACTGATGCTAAGACAATTGGGAGAAGGAGGAGGGGTGGTATATCCTGAGGTCCCTGGAGACTTGTGAGCACGGCTTATAGCAGCCACTGCTCCGGACTTTGTGGTGAGACTGGAGGAAAGACACTGGGCTCTAAAGACTGGCAGGCCTGGACCAGTGTGTCCTTGGACCAGTCAGGCAGACTGGCCCAGCCTGAATTTGAGGCCAGTCAGTATCTGCCACTGGCCTCAGGCCTTTTCTGACCTCCTGTCTGGGTTAAGTGCTAGAGCCTTTCTTGACCCCTCATCTCCATTTTAACTCTCATAACGCTGTTGGTGGCTGGTGGTATAGAACTATATGGCTGAGAACACAGACTCCGGAGCCAAACTACGTGGGATTGAATCCTAGCTCTGTCACTTGCTGGCAGGTGACTCTGGATAAGTCACCAACTTCCAAGGCTACAACTAGTGTCCATCTCAAAGGACTATTGTAAGGCTATTGAGTTAATGGGTGTTTGGCCCTTAGCCTACTGCCTGACACATGGCAAACACTTTGTGTAAGTACATCAGCTATTATTCTCTTTTCGATGTTTTCATATCTGTCTTTAGTGCTACACTAAGAGTTCTGTGAGGACATAGCCCACCATTGAACACAGTGCCTGGCACCCGATAGACTCTCATTATTATTTATTGAATTGTATTAAAGTGAAATAAAGGATGTAAAAATGCTTTGTAAACCACCATGCAACAATTTTTTCATTATTAGCTGTGGAAGGAGTTTATTAGATGAATGATATCCAGGGCTCTCTCCAAATTGCTGCTGCTGTGGAACGTAAAAAGTTTTGATCCGTTGGCCAGTTAGTTTATGAATCACCCCTGTTGTCAGTGTTCCCCTTGTCTAGTTCTCTTCTTCCTGGTGTGTGCTGAGTGGGCCTGCCCGAAAAAAACCTGAGGGCTTGCTAATATATTCGACTTAACCAATGTTTGCTGCGTGTTCCTTACAGGGGGACCCCAAGCTGGGCGAGGCTCAGACAGGAAGCACAGTGAGACTCATTTCCAAGCTCACGGTCTAGTTGGGGAGGTAGATGTATGAATTTAGACCTGGCCTCACATAGCATCCTATGCCCCTGACCATAGTAATAAGTGAGCACCTGACCCACCATGGCCCAAAGCTCTTCATCAGGATTTTATATAGGGTGACTGAGAGATGCAAGCTCTTTCTTTTCTTTGGGGTTAAAGGCTGGTTAAGTGTAAGTCATGGACATGACTGGAGGCCATACGTACTCTTTCCATGTTGCCTGTAGCCTATCCGATGTGGCAAAGGAGGAAGACAACACACAGAGTGAAATGGGGTGGGGCGTGAGAGAGAATTTGGGGGTCTCTTTGTTACTGCAGCAAAGCCAGCCTATTCAACTAAAATAAGCTTCATTTTCCCTAAAGCTCTTTATGATGCCGTATACCGTGGCCTGAAATCCCCATCCTCTGGAAGGCTCGGGAAATGAGTTAAGGGATTCCAAAGCTGTGGAATGTGCAGGAATCTTAAGCAGGGCTCTGTATCTGTCTTGTTGTTGACATCCTGGTCTCTAATGAGGTCATTTCAACATCTGCAGCTTATCTGCCAAGAGCCAGTTCACTGGAAATGACATTAGTCACTGTTAGCAGAATGTCTCTTCCCCCGTCTCCCTTGGATCTGTGCTTTGGGGACACTCCACCACAGCTCACTGGTTCTAGGGCCCCGACATCATAGGGAGGGATATAGCCACCAGCAATCCCATGTCAAAGCATTCAACGTGTTAACTTGCTGGGTCCCAACCTTTCTGATACTGAAGACCTCTTTTAGTAACCCCTCCTCTTGAGTCTTGAAAGATCAAGTCTTCAAACAAAAAACACTGATTAAGTCATAATATACTTATTTGTCCATTTCCTATTAATTCACCTTCACATAGAGTACTGATTAGATAACGCTAGCAACATGGAATTGACATACATTGCAGATCAAAAAATTTTTAGTTAGGCTAGATGGGCTTAACGATGCTAAGAGAGGGTTCCTGGTAGGTCTTTTATTTTGTTATTTAAAAATGAACCATTAATGTTAGACCTTGTAAATGAATGAACCCTTATCTTTGAGAACCTTAAAAATCTGAGATCTTAAGCTGCCCTGTATTCTGCCATAATGGCTCACTTTAGTTAATTGGCACCTATGGGGGCATGGGGATCCAAAGTATAAGACAGTTTGCACACTCACTGTGTGCCAGGCCTGGGCCAGGGGTCTAGTGTCTTAATACCTTTGACTCATCTCCAAGCCCTGCAATAGAACCATAGGAGTGACCAACTCAGCAGTGTTTGGCTTTGGGATTCTTAGAGTAGCTCTTAGCTCCTGGGGAAGAGGTGCCAAGTGAGGCCAAGAGCCCCAAAGACAATCCTATTGACCTTAAGAAGAACTTAGTGTCCACCCTGACCAGACTCAGTATCCAGGGCACAGCTGCTCTGAAAGGAAAAGTTTGGTCTCCCTCCAGATTATGTGTATGTGAATGTTTGCACCAAGGAGTTGGTTTCCTCATAAACAGTGTTTTCCACTATTTCCATCAACACAAGTAACCAGGCAACTGTGCTGTGACTTAATGGAAAGTAATGTTGGAAGGGACCATAAATCATCATTTCAGAGATGAGGAAACTATAACGAAGAGGAGCTCTGAAGTGCCAGAGGTCACACGTCGAGTAGGAGAAAGTCAACATTTCTGGTTCCAAAGCCAGTATTCTTACAGCTTATAGAGTGGCAGGGTCAGTTGGACCCGGACAGACTAGCTAGCCTAAATTCTTCATTGTGCAGATGGGGAAACTGAGACTCAGAGGGGGGTCTTCATTTGTCCAGGGTTACAATTAATTAGTAAAAAAAAAAGAAAGCGAGGGAGGGGTTGGGGGGATAAAACTCAGGTCTCCTAACTCCAATTCCTGTGAACCTAAAGAATTTCAGTGACTATCAGTGATGGATGGAAGACTAGAAATTTATTTATTCACTCATTAACTCAACCAACTAACCAACCAATATTTATTCCCTCATTAGAAATGAGCACAACTGGCCCAGAGGCTGCCATCAGCCATGTCTCATTGGCTAAAATTGCATTTTATGCTGAAACCAAGCACTGGTCAGGGAAGTAGAACTGATCTCTCCTCCCCTCCCTGTATCCCGCTGCTGCCTAATTAACACCTTCAATTGGAGGGCCAGTAGGCATCTCAAACTGAGCACATAGGCATCCAAGCGCTGGATCTTCCCAGTCAGAGGTGCTCCTTCTCTGGGCTCTTGATCTCAGTCAAGGGCACCCTTATTTACTCAGTTGTGTCAGCCGGTGATTTGGAGCTGGCCTTCATTCTTCTCTCGAACTCTCCCCACCTAATCCTTTTGCCTCTGCTTTCAAAATAGTTCCTAAATACCACCAGTTATCACCCACCCCTGGCTGCCACCTTAGTTCACTGTGCTTACTGGTCACCTGCTTCTCCTTTTGCCTTGCTTGAGTTGGCAATATAAATCAGATCAATTCTGACCCTTAGGGAAGAGCCCCCAATGGTCACATTGTATGTAAAACAAAATCCAAAGCCCTTCCCCTTCTCACAACACTCCAGCCACATTGGCATTCTGGCCAGTCCTCAACATGCATGTTTATCCCTGCCCTGGGGTCTTTGCACCTGCTGTTCCCTCTGACTAGATGTTTTACTCCCAAAGATTCACAAGGCTGGCACCCTCTCTTGGTTAATGTCTTTGCTCAAATATCACATTCCAAACCCCCCTCCCCCCTGCACCTTATCTAAAACAGAAAGCTTATTTCTGTCTCTTTTTTTTATCATCCCTTTCCACCTGACTTTATTTTTCTTTATAACACTTATCACTGATTGCCCTGACATTGTATATTTATTTCATATTATATATTTGTGTGTTTATTTCCTATCACCCCAACTAGAATTAAGGTTTCTTGATGGCAAAGACTTTGATTTTTTATGACTTTATCCTCAGTGCCTAGAACAATGCCCAACACCAAATGAATGCTCAATAATGTTTTTTGAATGAATGAATTAATGAATGAATGGCTTAGACCCATGAGGATCTACCTGGTGAGGACGGGAATGGACCAGTCTCTCCTAGAGAAGGGTGTGTATCTGAGCAAAATTGGGTTCTACTAGCTCAGAAAGAAGGGCAAATGGTGCTGAGTGGATGACCAATAGAGCTTGTCCAGTGTCTATGATTACAGTCGCCAAGAACCCTGTTGGGTGAGCTCAGCACGTCCCACTGTGTTTTGTTTAAGAAAAGCAGACAGCAGGAGGGTGTGTACTGGCTCGCTGAGGCTTGGCCAGGGTGGGAGCACAGGGTGTCTACTCTCTGAGTCCTCAGCAAAGCCAAGAAATGAATTGTGACTTCCTGGGGCAGCAGGAACTCGAGGCTGGTCTCCATTTGTTATCTCCGCCGGTGACAGGCTGGTCCCCAGTGATGTCATCTGAGCATCTGCAGGCACCTCTGCCAGGAGTCCACTAACTGGAAATGACATCAGCTACCAGCAAAGTGACTTGGGCGCCCGGCAGACACGTCCCGCTGATCCTCTGTCTGGAGCTCATCTCCTGCCTACCTGGAAGTCTTCTGGCTGGCACTTTGGCAAACAAAGAGGCATTTGAGAGGGAATTAAGTTGACTTTAAAAGATAGCCTCAAAGTGTTTCCCAACACACCGATGCTTACATTGAATTATAGGTGCTAATAAAGCTGTCAGAGCCTTGGCGCGAGAACTGAACTCAAGCCGAAGGATCCCTGGGAAATGATGAGAATTCATCTGGGCCTGGCCCAGCTGCAGGCTCACACACACTCCAAGGCTGAGAAAGGGCTGGAAGTAGCCATTCCAACTGCCTAGCCGACTGGCCCAAAGGGCCTGCTGTGGTCTTAAAGCAGAAGCTGAAGTCCCCCGTGGTTCTCTGTATTCCAGGACTGCCCTGATCCTTTCCTTTCTCAGATACTGGGTGTGGCCATCACACCTGGGTAACTATCAGAATTTGCAGTAAAGAGGAAAAGTGTTTAGAGTGCTAGGGAAAAAGAGACACCACAGAGCACTCCTCCTGGGACTTACCTAAGTTCAGAACTTTAGTAACTGGGATTTCATTCAAAAGACACACAGATAAGTCCCAGATCTCACATGGAGCTCTGCTTACTGGGAACTTATTATAGGCCAGGCCTTCCACCACGTTCTTTACATTCATGATCTTTTGAAAGCATCCAGTAGTCCTGTGAGCAACTTTATATATTCATTCATTCATTCATTCATTCATTCCAACAAATACAGGGCTGGGCAAAAGTAGGTTTACAGTTGTTCATATGGAAAATAATACAATAATTAATACATAATCATACATGAATAAAATCTGTGTTTAACGTACTCACAACTGTAAAACTACTTTTGCTCCACCATGTATTTTTTGAGAACCCATAACACTAGGACCTGAGCCAGACCCTTGGGTTACAGTGGGGAACAAGACAGACACATACTGGACCCTGTCCCTTGGATTGGTCACATGAGCAGCAATCACTAACAAGTACAGGTGCAGAAAGTATTATGAAGTCTGGGGGGTGGGGGGTGGTGGGAGGATACGATGGGGGAATCTGAGGCTGAGGTGTCAAGGGAGGCTGCCTTGAGGAGGTGGAATTGAAGCTAAAAGCCAAAGAGTAAGTGGGTTTTAAGGAAGGCAAAGGGTGTGCCAGAAGAAAGAGGCTGAGTGAATGTCACTGTGTTCATTTCCCAGTGCTGCTTGTAACAAATCGTCACAAACTTCGTGGCTTAAAATAACTCAAATTCTCTTACACGTTCTGGAGGTCTTAAGTCCAAAATCAGTTTCACTGGGGTTAAGGTCAAGGTGTTGGCAGGGCTAGTTCTTTCTGAAGAATCCAGGGAAGAGCCTGTTTTGTTGTTGTTGTTGTTTTTTTTTTTTTTTTTTTTGCTTCTTTCGGCTTCTGGTGGCTGATGGCATTCCTTGGCTTATGGCCTCATAGCTCCAATCTCAGCCTCCATCCTCACACTACACTGCCTTCTCCCCTTCTGTAGTCAAATCTCCCTCGTTTTCCTCTCCTGTGATTACCTTCAGGGCCCACCCAGATAACTTAATGGTTACAGTGGCAGTTCGTCAGCCATGGCTAACATCTACAGCTCATCTAGACCCGGGCCCTCATATTATATCGGCTTCTTGGAGATGCTAGTGATAGAAATTCAAATCAAACTGGCTTAAGAATAAAAGGTTTCTACTTATAAAACTGGAAAATGCCAGGAGGTATTGCTTTCAGGAATGGCTAAATCTAGGTGCTCAAATAATGTTGAGAATTTGCCATGTTGTATTTCTTAGCACCACTTTTATGTGTACTAACTTCCTTCTCGGGTTATTTATTTCATGGTAAGACATCCACCAACAGCTCCCAGCTAACATTCCATCCAAGTCCAGGAGAGGGGAAGAGCTCTTTTGTAGTAGATCCAGCAGAAGTTTCAGTGTGAATCTCATTGTATCTACTTGAGTCACATGCCCGGTCTTAAACCAATACCCTAATTGGCTGAGCTAGACCATATGTCTCCCCTGGAGATAGGTGAGGTGGGTCACTCTTATCCAAATCAAGTGGACTGAGAGTGGGAGAGTAGGTACTCCTCAAAGGTAAATTTAGGTACTGTCACTTAAAGAAGGGAAGTTGATGGTGGACCCATAAAAACCCAGTAATGTCCATTCTTCTCACAGACCCCATGTGCTTTCCGGTTTTGTACGACCACCTACCTGATCCCTTCCACCTGAGACATCCTCCCTTGTTTCTCTACATGTATAGATCTTCTCAGGGCCAGGTTCAATTTCTTTTTCCAGAGAAACTTCCTTTATCTCAAGGACAGACTCCATCTTGTACTCTACCCTGTACCACCTCCTCCGCATTTTTAGGATTAAGAAGGTGGTTTTTTTGCATCAGAGTTATCTGGGCCAGTCCTTCCCACCTCTCCTGATGGCCTGGCCTGAGCAGGGAATAGGACGGCTGTATGGAAGTTTCTCCCCTGGACCAGGCACAGCAGAGAAACTCATATGATATTTGCAAAAACAACGATTGCCCGATTATAGTCATAAGAAAAATTATTCCAAAGACATAATAATAATACTTTAGTAATGAGTTAAAGTAAGATACTGCATACTTCTGCCTTTCCTGCTCCTCTACCTACTTAGAGTCCCCCCTTCATAGAGTTAGAGACTCTTTAAGCTGGGAGAGGCCTCAGGGAACACCCAATACAGATGCAAAGCTAGACTAGACCTGAGTATCCTGACAACCTGTTCAGTCATCTTCCCTTCATGACCCATTTTTCTCCTTTTATGAAGTATTTGTTTGTTCTCATGGCAATGTTATAAATAAAGTATAGCAGGTCCTTGTATAACATCATTTCATTCAATGTCTTTCTGTTATGAAATGGTAAAATTGATTTCATTATACATCATTTCGCTTAAAGTTGCAGAACCAACAGACACCATTAAGGCCTTACTGTATTCTTCTTCTAATTTTATGATGTGAAGACTGAGGCTCAGAAGATGAAATGGCTTGCCTCATTCAAGTTTCCTTTTTGTGTAATCCTCCCTTTTATAGTCTCCTCATCTGTTTTTCTTAATACCTGTGCATCTTTTGTTTTACTGTTATTTCTTTTAGTATGTTAAAAGTGTTTAGGTGAGCCACCTGGAAACTTTTGTAATGAGGTGGAGTATTTAAAAAATGCTGATATAAAAAGTAACTCATGCAAGGACACAGGGGCCTGGGACTGATGTCTCAGCCACTCCGTGGCCTGGACTTCCTGCTGCTAGAATGTCCCCCACAGGCTGGGGCTGAGAATGGAGGTCCCCTGGAGGAGGGCAGGAGAGTAGGGTTACATTTGGAGCCTAGAAACAATATGATTCACTTCCCATCAGGCCTCAGATGCCTTTTTCTTTCCCCGCTAGACATGAGCTCATGGAATTCTGTTTCACGTTCCTTTCGGTAGATTTTCCTTTTCCTGGAGTAAGGTTAAATGGAACCATCATAGGGGCGCATTCATCCGGAGCAGCCATTGGATAGTAATAGGATAATTGTGCCGGCCCTGGTACCACCGAGATGATAACTAGCGTCGCTTTAAGAATGTGCAGAGGCCACATTTACGTTTCAGGGCAGCCCCTTTGAAAACTTTGGCACAGGTCCCCAGCGCTGTTTTCCTTCGCGCAGCGTGATGTGAGAACACTGTTACAGTGCACGCCTTGTTTAAGCACAAGCCAGGCACTGTGCGGCCTGGGAGGTGGATTATGTCCCAGAGGATGGCGGAAAGCCTTGGCAGGGGTGGATTCTGTTCCTCCAGGCGCAGTGTATATATATTATGATAATGTGTGTTGCCCACAAGCTCTGTGGTTATCATACCGATGTAAGGAGCAGCTGGATGTGGAGGAACAAGTGAATGTTTTGATTATTCATATTCTTGATCTTGACATTAAAGGCCCTCTACATGTAGGTACAGTCTTCCTTTTCACTAGCGGTTTATATATACCTTAAATCAAGAGAGAAAAGACATCTCATTCTCTGGACCAACTGTGAGCACTTGGGAGTGGCTGCCTGGAACAGTGTTGAGAAGGATCCCGAGGCCACATCTTGACTAAGCAGGATGAAGCTCTGTGATTGATTAGTGAGGTCTGCCATAGGTGAGGGCAGGGAGTTAGCAGCACACACATCTGCCACCCCTCAGTTCTCCCCAGCACATTTGCTTTATTGGGTAAACTAGACTATTATATCCCCTGCCTTTTCCCATCTTCTTCCAATTTGTTAGGAATTCTTTTTTGTGTGAATATTCTTTTGTGTGTTAATATTCTTCATGACCCATTGCAATCTGTAGACTTTCTATAAGGCTATTTTCAAATCCTCCTAAGCAGACACATTTGTTTTCCTTCACCATTCCTTTAGCCTTTGCTAACACTCTTAGTTACATACCATTTTCTAGCTTGAATTAGAGGCGTATGTATGTGTGCAGGACTTAAACTCTTCGATCAGTGATGGCGAACCTATGACACGCGTGTCAGAGGTGACACGCGAACTCATTTTTTTGGTTGATTTTTCTTTGTTAAATGGCATTTAAACATATAAAATAAATATCAAAAATATAAGTCTTTGTTTTACTATAGTAGCAAATATAAAAAAATTTCCATATGTGACACAGCACCAGAGTTAAGTGAGGGTTTTTCAAAATGCTGACAGGCCGAGCTCAAAAGGTTCGCCATCACTGTCTTAGATGGTAGAAATCAAATCTCTTTTATCTTTAGATCCCATGTCCAGTTGCTAATAGAAAGGCTAGAATTCAAGAATGGGTCTTTGTTCTAGTCTCCACATTTTACAGATGGGAAGACTGAGACTTAGGAGAGGTTAGGAGAGTTGCCAAAGGTCACACCGAAAATTAGGAATGGTGGTTCTAATTCCAGTACTCAGAACCCTGGAATATTAGAGTTGGCAGGATTCTCCGTGGCTGCTTGGTGAGTCTGGGGGCCAGGAAGCTCCGAGTGAAAGGACGGACAGCTCACCTGTGTGCGCTGCTTGCTTCCTTGTTCTGGGCTATGATGTCCTAGTTTCATTGTGATTGCTTTCCGGTTAATCTGACTTTATTGTGAACCATGACAAATTGGTTTTGGAAATAAGCTGAGAGTGAATAGTGAACAAATAAAAATAAATTGGTCCTCTCTATTCATTCTTCATTCATTCATCCATGGAAAATTATTGACATTATTCTAGGTCCTAGGGATATAGTAAGGTATAAAACAAACATAAAGCCATGCCCTTATGGGGTTTAAATTCTAGGAATGTATGAGTTTCTGTGTGCATATGTGTTTTGTTTCACTTGTATTAAGTCATTAAGTCCTCAGAAACTACATATGATATTAATATTAAATCACTTCCATTTTGCAGGGGAGGAAATTAAGGCCCAGAGAAGTTAAATAATTTGCCCAATGTAGCACAGCAAGAAAGCAGTGGAGGCAGGATTTGAACTCAAGAATTCACATTATTCCCAGACAGAAAATTGAGACTCAGAGAAGGTAAGCCACTAAGCCAAGGCCACACAGCTGATTAAGAGGCAAGGTTGGGCTATCTGACTCTCCTCTCAGGTCACCAGTCTACCTTTCTTTCCCAAGAGATGGGAAGGAATGGGATAGACAGAATCTATGGGTACAATGGCTGGGTTAGATCTGAGAACACACAATTTCTCTTACAGGATGGACACACAGGCTATTTGTTTCTTACCCTGGCGAGATGGTGGAAGGGTGGGGACCAGACTTCCAACACACCAAATATTATGCTAATTGGCTCAAAGGCCATGATTGTATCAAGTTCCAGAAATTATGAGCGAACCAGACAGTTAGGCCACCGCAGTTGGTTGGCAAATTATTGGCTGAAGTGTTATAATTATTAAATGCAGCAGAGAGAGAGAGAGAGCAAGAAATTCAGACACTTAGTCCAGGATAATTGATCCAAAAATTATGGGTTCCAAGAAGGCCAACACTTGCTTAAATTTAGATTTGGACTCAACTCCTGTCACACGCACACAAATGACTCCTGTTTCCTGGACACCCACTCAGCACACACAGTTGGCCCTTGCCTCTGCCAGCCCGCAGGAACAAAAGGGATTTTGATTCTGATTATTTTTAAACTTTAATGACAAATCTTTTCCTTCTCCACATTAAAAAATAAAGGCCGTGCATAGCACCATTAAGGGACTGCTTGCTGCTGCTCGATTCTCGGAGGCACTTACGTTGTTTAAATTTTAATTTCCGGTTGAAATTTTTATTGAAAACATTACTATCTTTCTAAACAACCAAAAAAAGTTTCTTCTCTTGTCACTGTGCTGGTTTGTTCTCTTACCTGCTCGCACTGCTCCTCCATGGAGGTTCTCCTGCCTCATGTGGCTCTGGCTCCTGGAAACCCCGCTCTGTATAATCCAAATTTGCCATTCCTGCCCTGCACAAAAGGTCTTGAGTAGATTTCTTTCTTTTGTGTGTATGTGTGTGTGTGTGTGTGTGTGTGTGTGTGAATGAGAGTTTGTCTAGGGGCAGACTGAGGACTTAAGTTTGCAAATCCTTGACCACTCAGGGGCATGTCCCTCTAATTGTAATGAGGATTATGAGGATGAGGGTGATATAACAGTAATGATATTGATGAAACCTGGCTAAGTGTGCCAGCCCCAAGTCCAGTTACTTTTCCTGCATTGTTTTCTACATCCTTCAGCACACCACAGGGAAGCCCATTTGACCCCATTTTACAGAACAGGAGACAGGTTCTGAGAAATCACTGTGTTAGGGAAGGGGAGATGTAATCACTTATCATTCTAGAGTAATGGCAGTGGCAGATATTAGAAAGTCAGATGTGAAGGGCTTAGCGAGATCCAGAGAGACATCTTTTAGTTAGGTGCCGGGTAAACCAGGAAGTCTTCCTGACAAAGGGAGCATTTGAGCTAAATGTGGGAAGCAGGGTAGGGTTTTGACAGGCAGAGAAAAGTCCAGAAAATGTCCTTAATAAAGACAAGGAAACTGCAGGTATGTTTGGGTGTGTTCCCTGGGGGATGGTGAGGAGCAGAGTTTCAGGCAAGATTTCGGGATGCAGTGGTCAGTTCTTGGAAGGCCTTGAATATCAGCCCATGGGTAGAGGAGTTATTGAAGGGTTTTTAATCAAGGGAGTAACCACATTGGAAATGCAACTTTGAAAGATCACTCTAGCAGAGGGAAAATGGGAAATTGGAGGAAGAAAGACAGGAGGCAGAGAAATACTGCTGGAATAGTCTTCCCAGCCCTATTTCTTATCTGGCCATGTTCTTGGTGACTGGCCTTGGGTCCCTGCCCTCCACCTTGGACTCCCAGTTGCCACTGGCCTCAGCCTGCCCTGAGATAGCTCTCTGCTGCCCCCACCTGGCCCAGGCAGCCCCTGCCACAGTTCACTTGCAGGGCCTGGCCCAGAGAATCTAACACATGTTACTATCACTGTGAATCATGCTACTGCTCCTACTATTAGCTAAGCTTCAGAGCACATATTTTGTGCCAGGCACTGTTCATGTCTTTTACATGTATTAAGTGCTTAGCTCTCATAGGAATTCTATAAACTGGCTACTTTATTACTTTCATTTCCCAGGTAAGGAGAATGAGGTATAGAGCTAGTCTACCCCCAACATGGTAAGATGCAAGAGTTTTGACAGAAGCCTGCCGAAACTCTGGGGTTTTTGCATTAGAGTCACTTCTGTCCAGATCCTGGGGGAGGACCTGGTTGGAGCCCCAGTGCGGGCTCCTGACCATGAGGTGAGATGAAGGTGTGGCTGCTTCAGGGACCTGATGTGGGCTGGAGAGGGCATGAGGGATGGGGGAGAGGGCAGGACGAGAGTGATTCTGTCCAGGGTTGCAGTGTTGAGAACTGGGGCCAAGGGAGAGACAGTGTGTCACATGGGCAGTGGAGGCAGGAGACGTGGAAGACAGAAACAAAAAGCTGAATGGAGCATGGAGGATGCCCCAGCAAGGCTCCGGCCCACAGTGTGACTGGCATGGGGCTTGGGGCTGGCTTTGGGTGAGCGTTCGTTCTTACTGCTCAAAGTAATCTTTCAGAATTGGCATTATTTGGGGATTAAGGTTCTGACTTTTAGGAGATTCCTGTTTAGCCCCCACCCCACCCCCCAGCATCTTTGAAGCTGAGAGCAGGGCCCTCAGGAGGCCAGGGACAGACAGGGTGGTTTTTAATGGGAAGATGCAGGGCAGGGCATGGCTGGCAGCCAGCAGGAGGGAGCAGGCCCAGAGAGGTGTGAAGGAGCCAAATGTTGACTTTCCCCACTTTCCAGTCTTGCCTGGGGCCAGCTCTGGGCACAATTATATTATTTCTTTAAAAGAATTCTCGGGAAGGCTGGTGTGAGAAGGCAAAGAGCACCTTTCCACAGTCAAGTACATCCTGCCAAGTTAACGACTCTCTGGGATCGGCTGAGGTTGTGAATGCGTTCCGAGGATACACGAAGTATCAGACCGTGGGAGGAAGTGAAAGCTGGGAGTGTGCACAGGTGCACACATTCTCAGTGTCACATCTTCCTCGTGTCAAATATGCCACCTCCTTTCCCCAAACGCTTACTGTCTTCTGGCTGAAGGAGAAATGTCGCAGCAGCTGAGGCCCTCCCCAGACAGACTAATGAAAGGATGTGAATAAGAGTGGGAAGGACATCATCTGGGTAGTCTTACTCAGATTATTGTTGGCAAGAAACAGAGAGCATCTTAAGACAAGAGAGGGTTATTGTAAGGATGTGTGTAGACCAGAACTGGAACTTCCCTACACTTCAAACCAAGACGGCCTATAGACCCACTTCTCTCTTGGTCTCTCTCATGGGCTGTGAGGTCCTGTGTTCATAGCATCTCTGCTTCCATATGCTCCCATAAGTCTCAAGATTGAGTGGATAACTATGTCTGTATGCTTCAGGGAATCCGTGTGACTGGCGTAGCTAATTACTGTGGGTTCCTCTGGAGAGGGTCCTTCATGACAGTTTCACGTGGATACTGTCTGGCCAATGGACAGGCCGCTTTGGATGGGATATCCACCTGTGAGCCAATCAATGATTACCTGGCACTAAGAGCGGCTTATGATGGTTCCCTCAGCAGAGATGCAGATGAGTTGTTTGTGGACAAGAGAGAGAACAGAAGCTGGGGCTCAAGCACTATAAAGACACATGGAGACAGGGAAGCATCTGATTTTGGTCTCCATGCAAGCCATCTGGAAGTCGGAGAAGGAATGAGGGAATGGAGAAAGCAGAAGAACAAGAGCTGAAGCATACCTTAAAGAGAACCTGGCCAAACGTGACAAATGGGGAAACTGAGCATCGAAGAAAGAAAACAATCTTGGTATTATCGATCCATTCTTCCTTCACCTGTACACTGTCTTCTCTCCTCCGAGCCACATGTGTAGGGGAAGAGATTTCTCAAAGCAGATGATTTAATGGGTCAGTCAGCCTCTTTATATGTAAAGGACAGATCTGTACCCTTTATTGGGATTCGTTGGGAGACGCTTAAGTAAAGATCTTGTTCTATAAGGACCCCTGAAGTACCCGGGATTAAGAGTTAAATACACAAAGATCAAGCCACAAAGATGCAAGAAAAGTTAAAATTAAATTTTGATTAAATATCGGAATTAGAAATGGCTTTATAATCTTAAAACCAATACAAGTACCAAAGGGAAAGATTGATATATTTGACTACGTAGAAATATAATACTTCTGTATGTGAAAATTAACATAAACAAATTAAAGTGGAAAAACTGGGAAAAATTGGCACAAATGTCAAAGGATTAATATCCTAACTATAGTATGGAGATTTCATAAAAATTGATAAGAAAAACACTAAGTTCTTCATGGATAATGGAGAGCATATATGAACAGGCACAGAAAAGAGGAAATATATGATTAATAAACATTTGAACAAAGTCTCTGCTATCCTATTCAGAGCAATGAAAATTAAAACAGCAACTAGATGCCCCCCTTTTCCTACCCAAATTAGTAAAAATTACAAACAGTATCTGGGACAGGTAAGAAGACAATGAAACAGCCACCCTCCTACACTGAGTAGACTGAGGAGAGTTTACAATGATACACTCATTTTGGAAATAATTTGGGAATAGGAATCTGGGAATTTGTCATAAGGAAATAATGTAGAATTCAAAGATATTGGTTAAAGAATTATTTATTATAATGAATAATTAGGAAGAGCTATGTATCACCACAGAGGAACCCTGAAGCAAACCATGGTTCCTCCATATACAAGAATATGCCCACATTAACATATTTCCAACAACCTGTGGAAATTCTAACATCATGGTGTTAAATTAAACCTGTGCACACATAGCATGGATATAATCGTGTACGAAAAAGGCACAGCAGAAAAGCAAGCATGCAAAACTGTCTGTTTCCTCTGCTCAATGAACATTCCAATCATTCTATTTTTATTTTATTCTTTTGCTTTTCTTCAATCAGAACCAACATGTATTATTTTTATAACAAGCAAAATAGATCAGAAAAATTGGGTTGGAGTTTCATTTGAACTCAAGTGAAGCAAATAAAAGGGATTGAGAGAGTGAGAGAAGAAACAGTGAGGCAGAGGGCTAGGTCCCCCATCGTGTGTCCCCCCTTTGTAATCTGGGAGGGACTGATCCCACCTCCAGGTCCAGGGGTAGACCCTGATTGGTGTAAATCAGTCAGCATGACCCCCTCCTCCCTACCTTGCTACAAGTTGGTTTTGGTAACCCAGACACAAGCCAAAGAGACTGTGGTATTTTTCCTGGGGCCCCAGTAGAGTGAAGCAAAGCGATTCAAATTGTGGGTTACCTTCTCCCCGAGGAAGCCTGCAGCCCCTGCAGCTGGTTGCCATCCTGCAAGCTTGAGGGCAGCCAACCTGCAACAAAGCCGACACCAAGAGGAGGGCAGAAGCACTGAGGATGGTGGAGGAGCAGTGTTGCCGTTCCCCTACCCTAAGGCGTTTCTACTAAGTGTACTTGAAGTGCATTACATCGGTTTGAGGTGTGGGGCTTATTTTTCATAATGTTACTTACAATTGTAAGATTCATGATTTAGGGAGACATTAGAGATTGTCACTAATAGACAGATTATACCAGGAATAGAAAGGAATGCAGGAAAAGGTGAGGGCATGTGTCTGACTCTACTATTGAGAGAAAAGAGCCTGAGAAAGAAGCCTAGTAACCAAGATGAGTCCTAGAAACAAGAAAGAAGTAGACGTGCCCCTAAAAGGAAAGCCCTTTAGAAGTGATGATCCACAGGATCCAAACTCAGCCTTATCACACCTCATCTTACCTCACTGTATCATCGCCACGGCCCTGCTAAATCTCACAGACTGGAGGAGGAAAAGAATGATGTTTCCCTAGAGCTGCGATTTTCAACTGGTGTGCCACAAGAATTTTTAAAACATGCAGTACCTGACAATTTAGTCGGGGGCATTGACTTCTTTTCCTTTAGACCCGTGGTCGGCAAACTGCGGCTCGCTAGCCACATGCGGCTCTTTGGCCCCTTGAGTGTGGCTCTTCCACAAAATACCACGTGTGGGCGCGCATGTACAGTGCGATTGAAACTTCGTGGCCCATGCGCAGAAGTCGGTATTTTGTGGAGGAGCCACACTCAAGGGGCCAAAGAGCCGCATGTGGCTCGCGAGCCGCAGTTTGCCGACCACTGCCTTAGACCAAGCATGTCAAACTCAAAGGCTAACACGGGCCAAATAAACCAGGCACGCAGCCCACGGGCCGCAAGTTTGACATGCCTGCCTTAGACTGTCAAATAAAAAAAATGATAATGGCCAACATAACAATAGCTGTCCGGTGTGAAGGAATCAAAATTATATCTTTTTTTCCCTGTCAGATGGGCAAAAAAATATATATATTTTTTGGTGTGCCGCAGAGTTCTAGTAATTAGTTTTAGGTGTGCCATGAAATGAAAAAGATAGAAAATCGCTGCCCTACATGGAAGTTTCTGTGCTCTCTTGACATGCTGCTAGATTCTAGATGGTCTCAGAATTGGGATGTGCTGGCCCTCTGGATGAACCCTGATGCTACCGAACACACAGGACCTTGCAACAGGTGCCAGTGTCCAGGCTCCACCGATGACTAACTGGCAGAGCTCCCAGTTAGAAGTGAAGGCAGGGAAAGCTTTGCAAGATCTATGTGTAGTCACTGACTTTGGATTTTAAACAGATTTGAAGAAGAAATTCCTCAGCTCATCTAAGCAATTCTCACTTTGAAATTAAATACAAGTTGCTGCCCAGGTCTTTCTGAAGAGTTGAAAATGCATGTGTGTGATTTTTGTATTTGATACTAAGGTTTCTAGCAGAGCTCTGTGTAGCTGGCAGGTCTTCTCACTCTACTCAGTCATTCAAATGATTTCAACTATTCATTTAATCATGTATTCATTTAACAAATGTTTGCTGGGGGTCATCCATTTGTGCTAGAATCAATTAAATATACTTATTTAACCTTTCCTATATGCCAGGACCATAGTAAGCACTTGCATTGTATTATTTATTACATTTCATCCACCGACACAAGCACATAGCTCAACACTATTATTTATTTTAATTTTACAGATGAGGAGACTAAAATTTCAGTAGCTAACTTTCCCAAGGTTATACAGCCTCTAAGAGATGGGACCAGCATTTAAACCAACAGCTTATTCACACTTAATTAAACTTATACCAAAGGTAAGACAGAGGCCCCAGTAATGAGTTAAATTCCCATGGGATCATATGTGTACAGTACTGGGGAAGGTGAGAAGGTGGCTACTAATTATGATATAGAAAGGCTTAAAAGACAAATGGTCATTTGATCTGAATCTTGACAAATATGGAGAGAAACAGTAGGTACAGGAGAGGAAGTACATTCCTAACAGATAGCAGAGCTGAGCAAAGATGTGGAGTTGAATGAGCATGGTGTGCCTGTGTTTAGGGAACACCCCAAGTTTACTGTGACTGGAGACACTAGTTCAGTGGGGAAGCGGCAGGAAACGGATGGTGAGAAAGGCTTTAGTTGCCAAACTAAGGAGTTTGAACTTGACCTTGCAGGGAAGGGCAGCCAACAGAAGTTTTCAAGCTCAAGGCAACATCATCAGATTTGTGTTTTGGAATAATCTCATAGGTAGCCAGTGAAGAGGGAGAGACCAGATGTAGGGAAACTTGTTGGGGAGGAATCTCTAAACTCTAGGCAGTGAAATGAAAAGGACCTGAGCCATTCCAACCCTCACCTCATAATGAATAGAAAATAGTCTCAATTTAGAGTTCTGTTTTTCTAGAGTTATGGCTGCAAATGAAGCAATGTAATATCAAGAGGGCTTGGATGTCAGACCTTCCTGCCTTTAAATCCTGGCTCTACCTCTGACCTAGTAATGTATGACCATCAATCCTCACTTTTCTCATGTATAAGCTGGTAATAAGACCTGACTCATAGGATATTGGGAGGATTAAGTGCAGTAATTTATGGAAAGTGTCTAGTATAAAAAATTCAATAAATGGTCGCTCCATTCCCTACCCCTTCATACTAAGAAATGACAGATTGCTACCCACAGATTAGCTAGAAGACCTGCCACATGCTGACAATTTCCAAGATTGAATAAAACATTTAGCCTTCTGATCCCGTTTTTTTTACCACTTTGACTTATTAAATTGATTATTTTTTAGCACTTTTTTTCTACTGTTCTAGCTATATTAGTCAGGATAGACTAGGGTATGCTACAGTAACAAATTAACTCTGGAATCTCAATGGCTTAAAACATAAAAGCTTATTTTTCAGTTATTTTACATGACCAAAAACAGTCATTGGGGAGACTTTGCTCCACATAGTCAGTCAGGGACCCACGGTCTTGTAACTGCACACTCTGGAATTCAAGGTCTCCAAGGGTTCTGCAGAAATGGGAGAGAGAGATGAAGGAGGTACACAGGCTTTTAACTACCTTGAATCAGAAGTGACACATGTCACTTTAACTCATGGTCTCTTGTTCTGAACTAGCTACACGGCCTAAGGCTAACTGCAAGAGAAGCTGGGAAATATAAGGAAGAACATGGATATTCGGTGAGCATTAACTGTTCTGTTACACTAATGATAGCCATATAAACAATTTCAAGTGTATTTCTTTCTGTTGAGGGTCAAGTTATCATTGGCAAATGGAGTCAGTCTTTCTTGTATTAGTTTTCATCACAGTCAGAGTAAATCATCATGGAAAGGTCTCCTACACTCTGCATTGTATAATTCTTCAAATAACAGGGCTGAAAGAATCTCAAAAAGAACTTCCTGGTCAGCCTTTGCATGGAAATAAGGTTGCCTGAATTGGTAAAGGATTCATCAAAGCATAAATGTTTTGTTTTGGCTCTTGATGCTTTAATAAATGAGTGACAAGTAAGGTTTTATCGGTACTTGTCATGTACCTATAAATGGTCATCTCGTGGAAGATAGTCCCCTTCAGCACCCCCCCCCGCCCCCAGCCCCCCAGCCCACATAAACTCTGAAGGTAAATAAGAATTTTTGTGTTTCTAATCACTATTTCTTCAAGTTAGGAACCCAATAGATTCTGTACCAGAATATACGGTATCCAAGTCATATATTAGATGTATGGATCTATGAAAAGGGGTCAGGAATCTTAACCATGCTTAGTATTGCTTTGAAGAAAAACTGATCCATTTTTGTATTATGGTTCATTCATGGGTACAACATCATTGAGGTTGGGCAGGATGAGGGTAGAATGACTGTGTATAATTGCAAAGATTGGGCTCAAAGAATTACCACCTACAGGACTTACTGAGAAATAGCCCTTAGATCACGATGGCCTTGTGGGAGTGGAGTCACCCAGGGTACACCTTCCCTGGAGGATCAGATTTCTCCATGCCAGAGATGAAATAAACCAGACATTGTTCCCCAGGCACTGCCAGTGCCAACCACAGGGAAGTGGGCCAGTGCTCTTCAGCAGCACCATGTGGCAGGGAGAAGCTTTGCCAGCAAGGAAGGCAGCCAAAGAGCAGACACTAGAACTCTGAAGGGGATGTTCTACAGACCCCTTTAGGCAAAAGCCCTTGTGGTTCTCAGAGAAATGGAACATGGAGCGCTCAAGAGCATGACATTGAATGCATTATTATCTGGTATCTAGAAGTTCTAGTCTATTTGAAACTGAGTTTGGATAAATGGATTAGATATGAAGAAACCTGGCTCTGAGTTGTGGAGAAATTCATACTGATCATTTCCAGATGGATGAGAAAGCTGAGACCCAGACAGAAGGCTTACCTGAACAAAAACAGTGAAGAGTGGCAGAGCTAGATACCCAAATCTCCTTACTCCTAGTTCAGTGCTTTTGCTATGGAACCAAGCTGCTCACAGCAAAATCTTAAAAGTCTAGAAAGTCTCAAGGTACAACTTTATCTTCTTTTCTTCTCTAGTGTCCCATGTTTCTTGTTCCCCCTTCCCCCCTTACTTTTCTTATCTTTCTTTTGCTGTATCTGATTCACATAGCTACTTTGGACCTGGGCAGGGATAGTCATGGGAAGGACGAAAGTAAAGACTATACCATGGGAATTTAAGGACATCTGAAAGGCAAAATTGGAGCAATGACATCAGAGATGCCAAATTAATACAGATGAACTTGTTTGGTATATCTGATGCCATTGTTCAAATCTGGCCCCATAGGCTTCCCTAAATCACCAGGGTCAAGTCTTGGTTCAAGCAACTTTGTTTATGCAGTTCACACCCCTCCTTATCAGACATAGTTAACCGTGTACATGGAATTAAGTATGAGAATGGTGTATAAAAATCATTAAACCTCTCTGAGCCTAATTCCATTATCTATAAATTGGACATACTCATAGCTATTTCATGGGATTAAGCAATACAATGTAATAAGTATGGTAGACACTTGAACAATCCTTGGTTTCCTTCTCCCATTTCAGGCTCACCCCTGTCAATGGGGAATGCTGGCATGGGAAGAATCTAGGAAACAGAAACCACAGGACTCTTGTTGCACTCTTGCCAGCCCACCTGGGTGCTTGGCAAATGTCTCAACACTTGACACAGCTAATTCTGAAAGTCAGATACTATGCTAAAGAAACGTGGGAGGAAAAACTATTGACCTATTTCCTGGAGAAAGGAAAAAAATTCTGCCAAAACAAAGATGTTTCCAGAGAGTGGGTTGGTTTTGATAAATAATTAACTTGGGCTGGTTTCATTGTGTCTGGAGGAGTAATTACAACAGCATGTTCACGCCCCTGGAGTTCTGTTGTCACATTTTCCACGATAAAATCTCCTTTGAAAAAATTGTGTTCAGGAACTTGGCTATAAAATAGTGCTCTGGTCTGAAGAATGCCATGAAGACTTTCATAGTTTATGTGCAACATTTTTAATTGGATCAAAAGATACTCTATTGTGTCCAAGTGGCTTCCATTAAACTAAGGTAAATGAAATTGTATTGCCTTTGGATGCATTTCATAGCCACCAAAGTAAAAAACAAAAACAATTTAAATAAACCCTTTTGTTGTCCTATTGAGAATATTGCTCCAACCCTCACATATATCTTTCTGTTTGCTAGGTTCTGGGGCTGTTTGGCAGGTGGATATGGCAGGAACTTTCATTTGATGTTGAGCTCACAATCTCACTGAAGAGATGATAGTTTATGATGTAGTGGAAAGAGTGATGAGCTCAAGATACTGATTCAAATTTAAACTCCTCCACTGACAAAATCTAACTCTCAAATCCCTTTTTCTGTAAAATGAGATAATTGGGTTATATAGTAAATAGACTTAACTTCTTAGGTCAACTCTGGTGGTAGTGTCTTCTATATTGAGTAGCTTTCTGAGGTCATGTTCATGCTTTGTGGGCAAGAATGTTACAAAAGAACAAAATAATGCTTAAATTATTCTCTATGAGATAATATGAGGGAGGAACCAAAAAGATGGCAGAAAAAAATGCTGTATTTTCACCAACTCTTCACTTTCCTTCTTGGACCACTTATTATTTCATTCCCAGTACCCCCTTACACTTGTGAGGGCCCACGTGACTAAGTTCGAGCCAATGGAATGTATATCACTTCCTGGCTTGGGTCCTGAGACATCCTGTGTGGCTCTTCATACTCAATTATCCACACTCATTCCCTGGTGTCCCAATTGGATGCAGAAGGTCCAAAGGAGAACTTTGAGATAGAACTGCTAGAGAAAAGGAGACCTGATTCTTGGATCACTGCATAAATAAATTTCTATATAAATAACCAACTAGACTATGATGTGGGTAAGAAACACGTTTTTAAAAATCCACTGAGATATTGGGACTGTTTGTCCCTGGGAATTTTCAATGGATTCGTACAAGACAAGATTTTGACTCATTTTTGTCTAGACTGTAAAGGGGAAGGAAGACTCCAGCTGACCTCAGGGTTACCAGAACTCAAGTCTCAAAACAAACTAGTAACATCAGCAGCACTGAAACATAGGTCTCCTTCCAAGCCCTGCTCAACTCCCAGCTTGGCTCCCATGTCGCCACCTTCTTCCCTGATTCTTCCTGATCACTCAGTCCACAAGCATGCCATGTTCTACGGAGTCTTGTTGGTCAAGAAATCCAAAGGCCCTGTATTTTTTAGTGACAGGACTAGAGTTTGGCTCCATATTTTGGATAAATGAAGTAAAATGAGATCTTTGTGGAGCAGGGCACCCTAGTCCTCATCCTTGGGGATAGAGCTGCTTATGAATCAAGATTGGGTTCTATGAAATTCCAGGGATGAGTATTTGTCTATTTTCTTAAACTATAGTTGGAGAAAGTTGGATTGGCTATGATTAACCCCCCACTGAATTAGTGCCAAAGGACAGTGGAATTATTTTCATTGGATCAAGTTTCTCCACAACTCTCAAATAATACATATTTAGATGTGAATTTTAGATTCAGAGCTTTCCCTTTTGCTACTATTTGAGGAGTCTTGCCAGGTGGATGTGTTAACTCTCCAGGCCAATGGCTGAAATCCAAACCATTGTTTTCCTTTGGGATTGTTTGTCAGTCTCCTGAAGTCTCAGGACTGCGGATTCACGATGTATCCCCTGTGCTGTTCACAGTTCATGTGCTTTCACATCCAGGATGATTTAGTTACACATTAGAACCCAACACCTTCCTACCTGCCATGTCCCTCAGGGCATCCCAGAAACCAAAGCTAATGGTGATTCTCAGAAATCCAGGTTTATTATTTATCATTTCATGAACTTCTAGCAGTGGGAGAGTACTGAGAGGTGGTCTAATACAAACTGGTTACTTAGCAGCTGAACAAAAGAATGATACCCAAAGAGATGAAGTAATATGAAGGAGGTTTTTAGTCTGATTTGTACACAGAAGCAAAAATTAATAATACATTTTGAGTACACTTTAATTTCATTTAAGTATATGATAAAATAGTATAGATTCAACTGAAGAAGAACAAGAAAGAAAGATTTTAGAATTAGAGAATGAAAAAGAAATCAATGAAAGACATCCCATAAAGAAGATTTCTAAACTTCCTTCTTCCCAAATAAACAAGAATAAGATAATTGAAGTGAATATACAAAAACTAAACCATTAACCTGACACTAGGGAAGTATCCTGATCTCATACTGGGAGTGTTATGAAAAAGGATTTTCAGGTTCAGAACCATTTGGAAGAATTGAAAGACAATGAATGTCTGGCATCGAGGTACAACACCCCTTAGAAACAACATTGAGACAGAACAAGAAGTAAGGGGAAGAATGGCTGAATTTTGCTGGTAGTTCAGATTTGGAGCGATAAATGTTAAGGTTGTTCCAGGAGTAAAAATGGCTATTGCTGCCTGTTGAAAACGCTTTTTTTCCCCATGGTTGATTTTAAAAGGTCCTAAAAAGCCTGGGGTGGAATTGCTACCAGCTTTTCCTTTGACCTCTGACAGGGCAGATGGTATGAGAATAACAGAGGAATAATTTCTTAGGATCCCTATTTGGGATGATCCAGCAGCAGCAGCAGCAAACACAGGCTCAGAAGGGTGTGGAAGTCAATGCATGCCTAACCAAGTCAAAAGCCTGTGAGAAACAAGGGAAGAAACAAGGACAGCAACTTCTCATAGCCAATTACCCTGAGAGGGGAACTAGCACAAGCCTAAGATCACCTCCCATTTCTCCACGAGACAGAAGAACTGAATCACCAATATGGTGGTACTATCCTCAGTTATTTCTGAAAAGTATAGAGAAAGAGAGCAAAGACAACATTCCCTAATTGTGGTTACACAAAACCTCAGATCCTTGTCCACACCCTTTGGGACTTGGATGGCAAGAGACAACAAAGCAAAACAAAACAAAAACATCCAGTGCTGCAACTAATAGTCCAAGGAAAAGATTCACATAGTGTTCAGGGCAACAGGAAATCCACACCAAATTGGGAACGGAGCAACTTCAGACACACTGGCTCTGTTCAGAGAAGAGTGAAAAGAATCCCCTGCTATATAAAACCACAACAAGAATTAACAAAAATAAATAAGTGGAACATAATATGAAAAATACAAATAGAGTGAATATTTAAAGAAGACATATGAGAGAAAATGCAAGAACATTTTAGTTGCAAGGACTTCACACTCCTAAGGAAAACAGACTTTACCAAATAAGAGGTATATTGATAATTATGCAACTTATTAAAGTGGAAAATAAACTGGTAAAGAGGAGGAAAATTAAAGTGGGAAATAATATACTGTAAATTATAAAATAAAGCATTAGCTTCCAAAGAGCAAAATTAATACCTGAAACTATTATTGATGGTATAGACACAGCACTGAGATAATAATAACAGAATGAAGAAAAATAGGAATAGATGAAACTATTCACCAATACAATAACATAATAGGGGGAACAGACGTTGAAGAGCAAAATGTAATACTTGAAGAAAGAAAGCAATGTAAATAGAATAGAAATGTGACTCCAAGACCTAAGAGAAGAAGTCTTTTCAGATGTGAAAGAATAACTGATTTTGTTTTGAAGAGATAACCTTGTTCTAGGAAACTTAACAGAGAACAAAAATTTCTCAAATATAGTTTAGTGAGTTATTAAATTTTGAAGAAAAGAAAACATATATTCTAAATTTCAATTCAGGTTACCTAAGGGGAAAGATAAATGTGGTTGAGTTTAGGATGCGAGAAGATAATTGTGCAAGCAATAGGAATTCTATAACTAGTTAAGTTGTCACCAATGTGTAAAGCCAATGGAAAGTTATTATCAAACATAAAGGTCTTGGGAAATATTTTACCCAAGTACTTTTCATAAAAAATCTTCTTAACGATATAAGTTAGCCAGGATATTTTTAATAGTGAAAGTAAAAGTGCACAAGAATGAGGAAATCTGAGTATTTTCATTGAACATTAAGTAGGATAAGCATATAATTAGTCTTAAAGAAATGTAGTAATTATAGTTTAAAATGGTTTGCAAATGTTATAATTTTTAAAGAAAAATAAAGTAATGCTAAAATTAGAAACAAACCAATAATAACAAGATCTCAAAAATAGCATTATAATAAACTGGAGGAAAATCCCAGAGTATCCCAGAGTAATTACTTTTCATTTCTTATTTTACTGTGAGGAGAGGGGTGGAATTTATGACTGTCAATAGATTTGGTATTAAAAATATAGTTTGATCTCATTGATAAACAGTGATATAAGAATCCCAAACAAATTAAATATCTGAAATTCAATTATAACAAATATTTATTGTACTTATATTAGGTTCATGGTCTAGGAATAGTATAATAAATATGACAGATAAAATGCTGTCTCTCATGGAGCTTATATTTTTCACCATGATAAATGGTGATTTATGCCAGGAAAACAAACATGGGTTAATACTTATGGCATCTACTTATATAATTCAGAATCATGAAGAGGTTTCCGGTTGTGCATGTAAGGAGCTTGGAAGTCACCACTCTGTCCTTAAAAAAACAAACAAAAGGAAAAACAACAACTCTTCTAGGATTCCTAGGAGAGGTGAGGACAGGGCAAACCATTACCCCCAAGATTGGAGAGACAGACAGGCAAATACAGGGAGCGACAGCTTTCTGGAGCAGAGACCCACAAGGGGGAACCTCAGAAGGAACCAGTACTAGAACCAGCAGTGGGGCAGGATAACCGGAACTGTAATCAACAAACTGCTGGGGGCTAAGTGTGGACTACTCTGACATTTAAAAACTCCAGGGGGAACCGAGCATACGGGGACTCTGCAATTTTATGAGATTCACCTCCAGGAGCTCCATCAGGTTCCCACAAATATCAGAGAAAAAACCCCTCATGCTTCTGGCATGAGGATGCAACAAGGAGCCAGAGCATTCTGTTCTTCCTAGCAGGGCCTGCATTCAGTAGAAACCTGTTCACTAGAGCCTACCTTGCTGGGCTGTTATTGAGACTAACTGACCTGGGGAAGGGAAATACCCAATCCAGCTCACTCTAGCAATCCTCACCCACCAAAGTGGGGAAACTGAGGCATGGGCTCACTGAAAGACTGAGCCCTAATCTAATAGGACGGCAGATCACTTCTCCTCTCCTTTCTCATCACATTACTTAAAGCCTAATTACAGCAGGTCTTTTTACCTGGTACATTAAGTCTGGCCATCAAGAAAAAACTATAAGGCATACTAAACAGCCAAAAACACAATTAGAAGAGACAGAGAATGATCAGAACTAGACATGGCAGAGCTGTTAGAGTTATACATGCAAGAACAGATGGACAATGTAAGGAGAGAAAAGAAAATCCTAAGAAATAGCCAAAAAGAAATGCTAGAGATCAAACCACTTTAACAAAAATGAAGACTGTCTTTGTCAGGCCCTTTAGTAAACTGAACATAACTAAGGTAAGAATCTCTGAGCTTCAGTCAGAGGAAGAGGTGACTATAGTGGAGAGACACGAAGAGACGCAATGATGCTGATTTTGAAGATGAAGGAAGAGACCATAAACCAAGCAATGTGGGTGGAAGGGCAAGGAGATACATTTTCCCCTAGAGCCTCCAGAAGCAACACAGTTCTACCAACACCTGGAATTTTGCCTGGTGATACGTGCGTTGGACTTTTAACCTACAGATCTGTACAGCAGCAATTTGTATAGTTTAAGCTGGTAGGTTTTTGTAGATGGTTATGGCAGCCATACTAACACAAAGCTAATACACTGACCATATCTACTATGATTATGAAATGCTGTGAATATGAATATTAGATAGGAAACAGCCATCATTACTTGTAGGTCATATAGCTGAAAAACTCAGCAAACTATTAGAAAATATCAAGTGTTCAGACAAGAGAATCATCTACAGATTAATGTAAAAAGACAATGCTTTCTTATATTTAAACAATAAACAGAAAATATAATGCAATAAAGACCCTAGTTACTGTAGCAAAAGGCCATGAAATACATAATTTTCAACAAAAATGTGCAAGTGTCTTTGAAGAAAACTAATACACAATACTGAACAATATAAAATAACATGAAAAAAATGTAGTTACTTTCTTTTATGACATAAACAGTCTTGATATTATAAAAAGTCTCTCATATTAAATTTAATAACATGCAAAACAACTTATCCACTGTCTTAATAACGGAAGCTTGTTCAAATTACTCTAAAATATATCCCTGGAAGATTAAATATACAAGACTAGGAAGAAAAATACCATACAAAATATTTTTTAAACTACAAAACTGTAACATGGTGCAATATACAGATCTTGTAACAGAAACCCACACCTGAAAACTATATGTTCATGTTGACCAATATCACCCCAATAAATTAAATTAAAAAAAAAATTCCAAAACTATATTAATTAAACCAATGCGGTATTACTTTAGGCTACAAAGGTAGTTCTGTTGACCATAATTGATTAGTGCAGAAGTATATTCAAATAATATAGGAATATATTTATTATACGATAAAATGGTATTTCAGATCAGTGATAGGAAATATAGATTTTAACAAATAGTGTTAACAGTAAAAGCAATGAAGATGAAGTAATACTTTGTTTTATATGAAAATTAATTTCAGATAGCTTTTATATTTAAATATAAAAATTAAAGTAATGAATATTTTAAAATAGTGATATTATATTAAAATATAATTTTCTTAGGAATAGGAAGGCCATAGCACAGAACTCATAAACCATAAAGGAAGAGACTTACTACATTAAACATTTCTATATAAAGAAAAACATAAAGTCAAAATTCTAAAATCAAACTGTGAAACATTCTCAAGAAAATAATGTCATATAATCCACTGTTAAATTGGGAAAAATACAGACATCCATTGAGGAAATAATAAATATGAATAGCCCATAAACATCAGAAGAGATATTCCACTTTACCTCTAATAATATAAATGCACATAAAATCTATGATATGCTTTCATTGTACCATATCAGATCAGTAAAGTGGGAAAATAGAGATAATATCTAGGTGTGGCCAGAATGTAGGGAATGGGAACACTCAAGTATAAGTTGAAATATGTGAGCGTTAGTACAATCTACTTGGATGATAGGATACTGAAGGATTTAAAATGTGTATGTCCTGTGATCCTTCTAATATGAATTTACTCTATGAAGATAATTGAAAAAGAATTCAATTATATATGCACGTTCATTGAAGAGTTGTGTATAACTGAAATAATGGGGGGAAAATCCAAATGTCCACAGAAAATGAAGTATGTAAGTAAAGTTTTTACATCTATAAAATGGAGTATAGATATATGATAATTATATGGATTTATAGCTATCTACTAATGGTTTCTAAAATATCATTAAAACCTATTTTTCCCTTAAAACATGTAAATGTTTATGTATTATTGTTGAGTGAAAAACAGGGATCTGATATTGAAGGGGTTTAGAAAAATGTTTATCAAAAGCCTGATGGTGGTTTCTCTGAATGGTGACAGTTTTTGTTGTTGATTAGTCATTTGTTTTTCAGATTTTTGTTGTCTTTAGTGTACCTTTATGCAACTTGGGGTTTTTTATAATAAAGATTCATTTATTATTTTTGTAGACAAAATTAAACAAAAAAAAAAACCACCAAGTTCAGTAATGTTTTAGAAAAACACTTCAGATGCCTCATTGCAATGATTCTGTTAAAATCATTCTGTGAACAAAACATTTCATTTACTTGGAACTATCTTAACAGGAAAAATGCTTAATTTTCTCCTAACAGATTTTCTGTTATGAAAAAATCTTAAAGTAGAAACAATTTCTTCAAGTTATGAATTTTGTTGTACAAAAAAAAAAAAATGTGCTTTGGGCTGGTAAGTCTGCCCTATGATTTAGAGTCATCTCCCCCTTCCCCAAATATTTCCATTAGTATCATGATAGCCAGGCCACTCTCTGGTGGCCTAAATGTAATTGCAAAGTGGACTAGTAGATTTAGTGATGTAATATAAAAAGCCACAGTATTACAGTGGTGAAACAAAACATATTTCCATTAACTTCATTTTATAGTTAAGGCAAATCATGCTTAGAAGTAAAGTGGTTGAGTCAGACAGTGAGTCAATGACAGCTTGGAGACTTGTACTGCACCTATGATTTGCAAGTTGTTCTCTGATGTGTTTCTCCTAGAGTGTGAAGTTGCTTAAAGGGCCTCCTGAATAGGCACAAATAAATGGAAAAATATTCCCCACTCATGGATTGGGAAAGTGAATAGTGTTAAAATGTCTAAACTACCCAAATATTCACATTACGAATTCAATGCAATTTCTATCAAAACTCCAATGGCCCTTTTCACAGAAATAGAACAAATAATCCTGAAATATGTATGGAACCACAAAAAGATCCTGAATAGCCAAAGCAATTTTGAGGAAAAAAAAGCACAAAATTGGAGGTATTGCACTTCCTGATTGCAAGCGATAATTACAAAACTATAGTAATAAAAAAAACATGGTATTGGCATAAAAACAGACATATACATCAATGAAACAGAATAGAGAGTCCAGAAATAAACCCATACATATATGGTCAATTAATTATAACAAAGAAGCCAATAATATATAGTGGAGAAAGGATAGTTTCTTCAATAAAAGGTATTGGGGAAACTGGACAGTCACATGCAAAGCAATAAAACTGGAACTCAATCACACACCATACACAAAAATCAACTCAAAATTGATTAAGGGCTTAAATGTAAGATCTGAAAGCATAGAACTCCTAGAAGAAAACATAGGAAGTAAGCTTCTTGACATAAATCTTTGCAAAGATTTTTTTGGATTTAACACAAAAACAGACAACAAAAGCAAAAATACACAAGTGGGACCACAGAAAACCAAAAAAAGCTTCTACATAGCAAAGGCAACCATCAATAAAATGAAAAGGCAACCTATGGAATGAGAGATAATACAATTGTATATCTTATCAGTGTTAATATTCAAAATATATAAAGAAGTCATACAATTCAGTAGCAAAACACAAATAATCCAATTTAAAAATGGGCAGAGGAACTGAATAGACATTGTCTAAAGAAGATATACAAATAGCCAACAGATTAAATAAATGAAATGGTGCTCAAAATCAATATTTAAGGAAATGCAAATCAAAGCCACTATGAGCTATCCCCTCACACCTGCTAAAACGGTTATCATCAAAGAGACAAGTGGAGACAATATAGAAAAAAGGAATTCTTGTGTGATGTTGTTGGAAATATAAATTGGTGCAGCCACAATGGAATACAGTATGGAGGTTCCTCAAAAAATTAAAAATAGAACTACCATGCAATCAGCAAACCCACTCTGAGTATATAGCCATAGGAAATGAGGATGGCTCTTGAGGGCATTATGCTAAGTGACATAAACCAGACAAAGAAAAACAAATACTGCATGTATCACTTGTATGTGGAATCTAAAACAGAACAAGACAAAAATATTAAACTCACAGAACAGAGAATAGAAAAGTGGTTGCCAGAGGCTAGGGATGCAGGGGAGATAGAAAGAGGTTGGTAAAGGGTATCAATTTTTAGTTATAAGATGAATAAGGTCTGTGGATCTAATGTAAAATATGGTGACTATAGTTGATAACAACATACATATAATTTTCATGTTTAATAAAATAAAATACTGGGCCTAGAGTAGATAAAATGACTTGCTCAAGATATCATCTGGGCAGATTGCCATAATGAAGAGAATCATATCCTTCCCCCTTTCACACAATTGGCATTTTTGAAAGGGGTTAATAGATAAAGAGAGGTTATTAGATAAAGCACCTACTGTGTGTCAGGCAGCATGTGTCATCGGTGTGTTCACTAAAATGCATGTTTCATACCATCCCATTCATTTGAAACAAAGAAAATATCAGACCCAGCACCTTTTGGAGGAAGCGTGGAAAGAAGCAAAAGTGGGATGCACGCACTTTGGTTGGAAGTGCTGGAAACTCCAAGAATTTCAGGCAGCAAACAGTCCTTAATGCCCTGCAGCTCTCACAGTTGGTTTTAAGGGTCATTGTTCAAAGGTAGAACATGTCATTTCTATTTCCATTTATAACAGCGGTCTGCAAACTATGGGCTCTGAGCCAAATCCAGCCCTTGGCCTATGTTTGCAAACAAAATTTTATTGTGATGTAGCCACACCCATTTATTTGCATATTGCCTATATCTGCTTTTGCACTACAAAAAATAATTGTGACAGACATGCATAGCCTAGAAAGGCTGAAATATTTACCATCCATAATGGTAACTTACTGTCTGCAAGTCTTTAAAGAAAATGTTTGATAATCTCTTGTTTATTCTATTTTTTAGCTTTCTTCAACACTTTTTATTGAAATTTCCCACTTTCCCAAAGCCCAGGAATGAATATTAATTCTATTGCTGTTTTTTTAAACTTTTGGCAAGTTGATTATTTGTAGACATAAATATTCTGGCACAGTCTCTAGCACACGTGAGCCCCTCTGTATATACACCATAGTGATGGAGTGATTTCTTGGGTTTCACACCCTTTTATTAAGGGTTGCCTGTGGCTGTGGGGGTGGGGTGGTGTCCCTACACATTCCATTTCAGGGGAGAAAACAACAGAGCTGTGTGGTCCAGGGGTCTGGTGTTTTTTTTCCCCCTGT
Source organism: Myotis yumanensis (assembly GCF_028538775.1). Classification (NCBI taxonomy): domain Eukaryota; kingdom Metazoa; phylum Chordata; class Mammalia; order Chiroptera; family Vespertilionidae; genus Myotis; species Myotis yumanensis. Next base: position 32,025,495 of record NW_027223761.1, read on the forward strand.
TACTACTGGCAGACTCATTAAGGACTAGTTAGGGTTGGAAAGCAGGTGCCCAGACAAGAATGAGTCTTGGCTTCATTGTGTAGAAGCCCCGAAGTCTGAAAATATCATGTTAAAGCAAAAGTCTTAGGTCTATTTTCAATGTAGCAAAACATCCAACCTGAGTCTCTCTTTTCAATAGTGAAAAGCAAAGAACTGATTTTGTTTCCATTTTGTGTTATAGAACAGTCTTAGTGAAGTAAGATGCCCTTTTTGGAGTACTCAAGTTGATCCTAATGGTTGCATATTTATAGTTTTCTTTTTCTTGGTCTTGATTTTCAATGTATACTTACATTTCCCTGCTTTTTCATTTCACTTTATTTTTATTTCAGTGTTTGCACTTATGCTATATAGTCACTTAGTGGAAAGAAATGGGGCATGAATGCATATAAACAAATATCCAGATAAATAAATCAGCCTCATGGAAAATGTGCACTTGCCCAAAAGAAGTCCAAGCAGCCTACAAATATGTTAAGTTTCTATGCTTGGGGATGGAATTTCTTGGACTGTGTCTGGTAACCTTGGTTATCTCATGTGGATCAGAAGTTCTGATTGTCTGCCGATGCCATTTTTGGACTTTCTGAGGTCCTTGGGGGGAAAACATAAAAAATAGTCTCTAGCAATGAAAAGCTTGAGCACCACTATATTAAAACACATCTCCCAGCCCTTAACCATGGCCACATTGGGGATGTATTTTCCTTGGCACAGTCTATGAGCAGTTACTTTGCAAATGCATACAGGAGAGTGATACAGCTTCTTGGAAGAATGAGCCAGAGTTCATGGAAAATATAGAAAAGTTGAAGGGGGCTATTTAAGATTTTTGAGAAGAATAGTGCAGATCTAAAAATTATACACAGAAGTGGCTTTGGGAAGCAGGTATGATGTCGACAAAGATTGTCCCCAGTGCTCCTTGGCCCTTATTTAGAACTTTGCCCCTCCGTCATCTTCTGTGTTTCTTCCTGTCTTATCTCAGTTTAAATTGATTCCTTGTACCTTTGACTTGTCCTTCCTTCTGCTCCCCTCATGAAAACCTATCTGTCCCTTAGAATTTTGCTCTTTGCTTGGGCTAATCTGATAAGCAAATCTGTGTTAAGTCATATAGAAATGGGCCCCAAATGTATTAAACCACTTTCTCTTAAGGGACCTACTCAGAGATAACCTTTGGAATTTTAGTCATTCTGACAACCAAAATAAACTTGGGTGGAGTGAAAGTAAGAGTGAAAACCAGCCATCACAAGACCTGGGTTTTGTACCAGCTCAGTCATTGATTATGTGGCTTTGAGCAAGTTATAGAAACTCTTTAAATATCACATTGCTAATCCGTAATATGGGGTTAGGAATCCTAAATGGACAGACTTGTTATGAGTAACAGATGACTTGATTATGATGTGAAAATATCCTATAAACCCTAACCATCTGCACAAATACACTATGTCATTATTATTATAAATAATTACATTTTTTATTTCATGCCACTGTGACAGTTGATACAAGGCTATTGTGAAAAAGCAGAAGATAGCTCAAAGTGATGTTTTGAGTGCATCTCGGAAATGAATCCTGTTATTTGGTATTTTGGAAGACTCTGAACAGGACTAGCATAGGGCAGAGATCACTTTCTGCAAGGCTTTTAGCCAAGTGTGGGATAAATTGTTGTATGGTTACAGTGGTTCCCAGCTATTTGAACAATTTTACCAAAGTAGGAAGTAAACTAATATTAAAGTGCACCCTCCATGTGACAGTCATTTTTCTAGGCATTATCTTAAAATCATTTCATCCTTACAATAACCCTGAAAAGAAGAGAACTAAAAATCAGGACATGAGGAAATGAGACTTGGAAATGTTAATTAGCATCTTCCCCCCAATGCTCTTTCCAGCATGTTTGGAATCAGCTAGGTTAGCTACATGGTGAGTCTCCTGGCCCATCTTAGGCTTGTCATTACATGAGCATCACATTCACAGATGACAGAGCTCAGCATAATCCCTGAGGCTTAGTTGGTAGGACCAGGATTCAGAATAATATAGGAGGACCAAAATAATGGGCCCAAAGTACAAGATGTAATATGACAAGATGAATGCAAAGTCTTTTGTGAAGCTTTGACAAATCAATTGTCCAATGAGAAGACTGAAAAAACTTGTACATGATGTGTATGTTGGGGGTTGTCCTAAGAAGTGTAGATAAATAATAAGTCAATAGGAACTCAAAGTGTGCTGTGATTGCTAAAAAAAGCTATAAGGCTGTATTTATAAAGTAGATTGCTCAAATTAAAGGAGGTGATGCTGCACTGTTATCTATATTGAACAAACAGATACTGACTGTATGGTACTCTGATCAAAACTGCTCTTCAGTACTGCTGGTAAATGACAGATCATTGCGTGTTTGGCCAGGATGGGAGGACATCAGAAACTATATGAAGTAAAGAGCAGATCAGGTGGTTGTATTTAGAAAGAACAGAAGCAAGAATGTACTTGACACTTTAAAATATATGGATGGTTGTCAGAAGGAAAAAGAATTAGGCTCATTGATCACATGTCTGAACAAAAACTCACGAGGGAAATGTTAGGAATGCAGAATTTGGCTCACACAGGAAAGAACTTTCTTTTCCTATTTTTAAAACAACGAGGTTTACTTTTACTGAAATGAAATATTTGCTCATTACAGAATTTTTATAACATACAAAAACAAAACTATAAAGAACAATTTAAAAATTGGCCATGACCATCTAGAGATAATCGCTGTTAATACCAGATTCACAGGGTAAGAACTATGCAAAGCCGATGAAGTTTTGCTGGGGGTTATGGTACTTTGAGCAGATAAAGAAGGAAATATCCCATAGTCTCTTCTACATGCTGATTCCATTCTTTATGATTCTATATTAAGCAAATTCAGGCCTTTTTATCCACTCATCTACTGATGGGCACTGGAGTTGCTTCCAAATCTTGGCTGTTGTAAATAATGCTTCAATGAACATAAGAGTGCCTTTATTCTTTCAAATCAGTGTTTCAGGTTTCTTCAGGTATATTCCCAGAAATGGAATCACTGGATCATAATGGAATATCACTTGGCCATAAAAAAGAAGGAAATTTACCTTTGCGACAGCATGGGTGGACACGGAGAGTATTTTGCTAAGTGAAATAAGCCAGTCAGAAAAAGACAAATACCATAGGATTTGATTTATATGTGGAATTGAATGAACAAAAATAACAGATATGGAAAACAGACTGACAACTGTTAGAGGGGAGACAGGTTGGGGGACCTGGTCAAAAAGGTAAATGGACTACGCAAAACAACTCCAAAAACTCATAGATGCAGAAAATAGTATTGGTGATTGCCAGAGGAATAGGGAGAGGTTGGAGAGGGTAAAGAGAGGATAAATGGTGACAGAAGGAGACTTGACTTTGGATGGCAAATACACAATACAATACACAAATGATGTATTATAGAATTGCACACCTGAAACCTATATAATCTTATTAACCAATGTCACCCCAATCTATATAGATCCGACTGTCTGACTGACTGGCTGGTACACATGATGCGCACTGGAAATTTAAAAATAAACATTGAATCACGTATGCACGATATATATAAAGCTCTCACTGGTGCCAATAGCCAATCGCATATGATGCCAGAATGTATCTGAAGACCAACTATTGGCACTTGTTGTTATAACATGTTGTTTATTTATTAATCAATTTATCAATCATTGTTTTTATCAATGTTGTTTTTATATCATGTTTTTGTTATTTTTATATCATGTCTTTGTTGTTTTTATATCATGTTATTATTTACTTATTAATCAATTTATATATTATTTTCATGTACATTTTACTAATTTTCTTTCATCTCTGACACTTCTATTACAGAGAAAGGGCTAATAGCAATATTAAAAAATTTTGTATTTTAATTTTATAATACTATATTATATACTGTATACTATTTTGACATGTAATTTTTTGCAGTAACATAATTTGCGCACGAATCTTTCTTCTAATTAATTTCCTTTCAATGTGCACAAATCCGTGCACCGAGCCACTAGTAAGTTCAATTAAAATTTTAAAAACAAAAACAAATTCAGGCTACTGCACACTTTCCAGAAAACTTATTGGCATCATTTCCACAAGGAACTTCTATAAGTTGACCCAAAATCAAGACAAGTGCTGAGCATTCCTGACCCTAGAACAGTGGTGGGCAACCCCTGGCACACGTGCCAAACATGTCACGCCAGTAACTTGCTGGCACGCAAAACCCTCTCTTATAATCTTCCATTTACAATTGTGAATCTTTGTTCTCAGTGATGAATTTTGTTAAGTCTCATAATAGGAGTAGTCTGACGGATGAAAGTAGTAGCTCGTGCATATCTCTGAAGGTCGTGAAATATAAACCTGATATAAAATCTCTGTCATCAGTGATGCAGCAGCAAAAGTCCCACTGATAATATCAAACGGAGTCATAAAGTTTTCTGTCAGACTATCAGTGTACATGTATACATTAAAAAATAAATGTATTTTTCATCATCATATACTGTTTTTTTTGTCGCTCGAATGAATTTTATTATTTCTTCAAGTTTCTTCACATTTGTACACCTTAAGAGGTATCAAGTAGGTGTAACATGTTCTCAAAAAATTAGGGTTGGCACGCAGAAGAATTTTGAGTCAGAGATTTTGCTGGTTTTGGCACGCACTCACAAAAAGGTTGCCCACCCCTGCCCTAGAACATGCTCAGTGTTGGGAGAAAAGGGAAGGAAAGGACTATTTTATGTCTTTCAAATCACACATGGTGATGACTACCTGTCAATCTGAATGTATTACATAACACCCAAGTTTAGGACCCTATAGCACTTTGGTTTTAGCAAAATTTACTCTCCTCTCAGCATCAAAAGACTAAGAATTCCATGATGTTCTACCCTGATAGAGCCAAGAAAGGCTCAACTGGAAGTGGGTCCTGAAGTCACAGCAGGCAAATATCATGGCCATTCAGGAGGGGCTAAGGGGGGTCGGGGCATTGAGAGAAGCTACGTGTGATAAACAACTTAAGGGCACGGAGAGTGAACACCGGAGTTAGCATATGAGTGAGAGCCAAGATCACAAACTCACAGACGCTAAAGCAGTGGCAGAAAACAAGAACTCGAGGAGGGTATCAGACCAGTTAGATTCCTGAAGAATATGGTTTACTAACATGAGACTGTTCCTCCCTCCACCTCTCTCCTAGTAATAGAACTTTCTATCAGGATCCCAGATTCTAGTACTAATTTGTAAATAGTAGATATGACATGGGAAAAATGTGACTTAGGGCAAGGATTGAAGAAAGGAGCCCTTACAAGCGGAATTGGTCTCATATGGCTTTCTAATGACACAGAAAAAAGTATGTGCTCGCCCCCTGGGTTTGTGCACCAAGTAAGAGTCTGGCCTTCGAAGCTAATCCAGGTGCTGGGAGGTGATAGGCACTGAACAATCACCCATTCCCACCCCTGAGATATACCAGCATCAATATCAGAGCAGCAACGCAATCATGTTCTTCCAAATTCAGCTTTCAAACAGTAGCTAAAGTGACTAATTAAATCTCTTAAAGAAACTCCAGAAGGAGAGGCACTGAGAGAACAGAAAGATTACTAAGAGTCTCTTTAGCCTACATCTGAATTTTTTCTTCCAAGGCTTAAGTAGAGTTTAAACCTTTACAAGGCATATTTATGGCTTTGATGTTGTTGTTTCCTTATAAGCAACTTGAGGTCAAAAGTCCTAGTAAGTGCTTTTTATTTCATCTTTGGTTGCTCAGCAGTTGGCAGGACCAGGATCAATAATTGGATGTCCATTGGCCCTGCTTCGGTGGCTCAGTGGTTGAGCGTTGACCTATGAACCAGAATGCCACGGTTCGATTTCCCAGTCAGGGCCTATGCCTGGGTAGTGGGCTTGAACCCCAGAGGGGGGCATGCAGGAGGCAGTCGATCAATGATTCTCTCATATCATTGATGCTTCTATCTCTCTCTCCCTCTTCCTTTCTCTCTGAAATCAATAAAACTATCTTTTAAAAAATAATTGGATGCCCACTTAGAAGAGAAGATGACATTCACCCTGGTTATCATGACCCATGGCTCCTTTTGAAGGCTAGGAGTGCACCCAATGACCTGCAGTGATGTCTGGGATACACGTAAGTAGAGAATCAGAGAAGCTTAGAATTGCTGATTCAGAGGAGCTTGTGGTTTCAGAATTATGAAGTCCTGGCATCTCAGATTGGAAAGGGGCATTGAAGGTCATGCAGTATCCACCCAGCCCCTTGCATCAAAAGAATTATAGTAGAAAAGAGAGGGACAAGGAGTCTAGCCAAATTGCAGTAGCTCCACCAAGAGAGATTTCATCCATTTCACTTAAATTTAATTTACGGCTGCTCTGGATTGGTAATGTTGTTGGTAACGAAAGCTTAAAATATGACTCTGTTTTTTATTCCAAATAATATTAGATTTCTTCATCTGCAGGGTCGTGGTTTTGTTTTTGTTGTTGTTAAGCTTTGTTTTAATGGCTAAATTAAAACATAGCCAATCTCTGTTTTTAAACATCAGCTGAAGCTTCGAAACACTTACAATAGATTTTAATAATGAAGAGAAACATTCAGTAAGGTAGACTACTTAGCAAAGCGCTGGAAGCCACATGCCATTATAAAGAAGCACGTCTGGCCTGGCCAAAATCCTGCCTTTGTCTCCAGAGCTATTTTGCTGTAAATTTAGAACAGAAATACCCTTTCTGGAATAAAAATGTAGCTTTGTTGGCTACAAGTGCATGTTTGCTGCCTCACAATTTTAGAATTAGACGATGGACTTATTTAGTAGACATTGGAGGCTAAAAAGCAAAAGCCCATAATTTAAAACATTCCACTCCACCACAGTCCAAGAAAAACATGGACCGGTGAACAAAACCAGCAGTATTGTAATAAGAAAACAACTAGGTGCATTTTTTCCAAAACCTAAAAACCAGGAATCTAAATGTATGAGTTACTGGCTAAAAATTCCATTTTCATGTCTCAGTTTTGAGCTGGAAAAACAACCTAGACCTGATAAACATCGTTTTAAAAAATGCACAAGTCGTACAGCAGCCGGAGGTGTGGACAGCAGCCTCGCATCCATCTTCATATACTCAAGGGCACTTTCTGTTGCCTGGAGGGATCCTGTGCTAAAAGGATTTTACTTTGCAAAGATTCATAGGCGTCCAGTCAGGCCTGGGGTGACTTCTGAGGCTCCCTCCCCGTAAGTTATTTGCCAGTGGTCGTTAAGGTATTTTATTTTCCCCCTAAACACTTTGAATATCTGTTCGAGGTCTGCGGCGTTTTCCAGGGCAAATGATGTGGTAACTCATAGTCATGCAGGTGGGCTCACCCAGGCTGAAAGGCAGGCAGGACTGGCATTTCTTCAGGAAGAGAGCTGAGGTTGACACACACGCCTCTGTTCAAAGACAATTATAAATGGGATTCAACCAACCAGTGCTGGAAGGGTGTTAGTATTGGGGTGTGTGTGTGTGTGTGTGTGTGTGTGTCCCAGAAAACAGGCACACATTCCTGAACATGGCTGAAAGTGATTTGAAAACTGCCAACAACAAATACAGAAGTCTACTGTTATAAGCAATCTCCCTGAGAGTTAAGACTGAACACATAACTGGTCTTGGAGTTTCAGATGAGGCTGCAGCCGTGAAGACAGAGGAGTTCAGGTTTCATTAGAATGTGAGACATGGTAATAAAGTGATGAGGACCATAACACATTTGTAAGGAAGGGTCCTGAAGTCACAGCAGGCAAATATCATGGCCCTTCAGGAGGGGCTGGAGAGGCATAGAGAGAAGCTACATGTGATAAACAACTTAGGGGCATGGAGAGTGAACGCCAGAGTTAGCGTATGAGTGAGAGCCAAGATCAAAAACTCACAGAAGCTAAAGCAGTAGCAGAAAACAAGAACTCAAGGAAGATATCAGACCAGTTAGATTCCCAGGAAGAAGAGAACTTTCGGCGAAGAGGAACTTCCCAGAAGGAGCATGGCTTTCCCTCACCAGTGGTTGGTCACCCAGGTAGCACCATGGGAACCTCAGGCGACACCATGCAGGTAACAGGGGTCACACCCGAGTGAGCAATCTATCATTTGAGTGCATGTGACGTTAGAATCAGTGTCTGTAGTCTGAGTCCATACATTTGAAAAGCAGGATATCATGGCAATCAGTTTTCATCACATCCCACGAAGAAAATCTCCCGCTTAAGAGTTTTGACAGAAGGAATGTGTGGGGATGAGAAAAGTGAGGGGACCCATTTGGGGATGCATTGATGGGCTCTATTTAAACATGGGCTGTCTCTTCTAATTCTCGTCTTGCTGCTCAGGGAAAGAGTCGGGCTTAGTTTTCCTCCCTTTGAATTATTTTCTTTTGTACTATTGTTGAAAGCAAAAACGAACAGTCCTAGTCTCTTGCCATTTGAATAAGAGGGTGTTTATTACCTTTAACCAGTTGTTATGGCAAGAATGCCGGACATGTCAGTGGTGGCTAAGTTCCCAGGTGCCCGGTTGGCTTTTCTGGCCTCCAGAGAACTCATTTTCTGTCTGTGCTGCCTACATGTCTGGAGTCTGGCCCTCTGGAGTGCGGCCAGCGGAGAACCACAGGCCCAGCCGCTCCTGCTGAGATGCACGCCGAGTCACGTGCTTCCTGCCTCTGGTGACCATACTACTTTCTTCATCACTTGGTTATGGCTTCTTCAGAACTGAGTGTCACATGCAGAATCATTCCTGTTCCTCTGTCACCCACTGGCTGGTCCAGCTGGGGGCTACCCTCACTCCTTTGTCCGTAATGGGAACAAAGGTGACCAAGACTACCACTGGCTGGAATTAGGCAGCTTGTACAGTCTTGGGCTACCACCTGGTCATGTCTCAAGCATTGGGGAGATGTAGGGGTATTGATGTAACATGTTCCATCAAAACCACCCCCTTATCTTCTTTGTCTGAAGACCAACCACAGCCATTTCTTTGGCTAAGGACCAACCTAGCAAGGGGGAATGCCATCCTGGCCATTCAGAAAGATGGACGTCGAACATTTGAGAGTGTGTTTGTATGTAGCAAGGGACTGGAACTGTCCCGATAGACCACTACACACAGTGCCTCAATACTCTTCTCCAAAACGGTAGCAGGCTTGGCCCCTATCTCACAGCTTTATTAAAACTGGAGATGAGAAAAAAAGGGTCATGCACTTGGAGGATAAACCAAAACATGATCCTGTCTGCTGACAAGCCATGCTTTGCTTAAAGACCCCACTTGTGACAAAAGCCATGTCACCGCCCATCATCTAGTCCCTAGGGTGAGATATATACTAGTTTTCAAATCCAGATCCCCTAAAAAACTGGGGAGCTCTCTCCCACCTGCAAAAGGGCCCCTGTTTACTCTATGTTTATTCTAGCTCTTCGCAGAATAACTGATGACTGAGAGGCCACACCTATTGCCTGATTTCTCAAACTTAAGTATAATAGATTTGGTCACATTTATACCAGAGATATACACAGAGTAGTGAAGACAGAGGCAAGTCACTTCTTTCTGAGTCTGAGTAATTGGACTAAGGGGGCTTATAACCTATTCTGCAAAGATTCTTTATGCAGATGCCTAATAAACTGGCATTCTTTTTGCATGTCACTTGCATACCTCTACTATAGGGCTGTCTCAGTAAAAATATTTGATATGCACAACCCCATTTATTCTTCTCTCCTGAAGAGAAACTATTAATTTATGCCCACATAACAGATTAGGGAACTGAGGCTCAAAACAATGAAGTGACTTGTTCCAATTTACACAGCTATCAAGTATGTAAACGTAGGTCTAATGTTAACAGGCATGCATGTTCTACTGTATCACACAGAAGTGGTTGAAAAGGTGGTAAATGGAATACTTATTGTAACTATGCTTACTAAGCCATACTTAATATGATATTAATATACTGTCTTTTAGACTGTACACTTCACTTCATGAGGGCAGAGATCAAGGTTGGTTCATCCCTATATCCTCAGTGCCCAGCATAGTATCTGATACAAAAGAGGCAGGTTCATATTGATTGAATTGATGAGCAAACAAACATTTTGCCCAGCATATCAACCAATACATTATACATTTTATGGTGTCATTAATAATTATGGCCACTCCTATCTCTATATCACTTTAACTTTTCAAAGACTTTTTTTTGTCTTTATAAAGTTTGCCTTAGGAGGACAAAGTGAAAGTTAAGAACCCAGACACTGGGAAGACACATTGACTTCCTAACCCTGGAGTGAGACGATTAATTGTGAAGGAGACAGACACAAAAAATTGCCCCTGCAGCCTGCCTTTCTGGACCATATGTTGCAGATTCTTTAGAACAGACCTGGTTGTTCTGTCTATTCCATTGTCCCCAAAAGGATATTCTTACTTGTCAACCATGTGTCCTGATTTTTCGTTCAGAAAATATGGCCACCATATGCATGTTATAAAACTTGAGTCCCTAGACTAACTTCACCCTTCTCTGCAGGTACTGGCAAATTTTCTGTGTGTGCTTCAAGCAAGGTCTGATTCCAGCTCTTTGCACTGATCATGAACAGACACATAGAGTCTATTTAACTTAATAGCTTAGTTTTCTATGGAAAGATGATTTCCATGACTATTAGAAAAATGCATTTTTCAAAGCACATTTGAATTATTTTTCTAGTGCCATCAATATTCGCTTTTTATTCAATGTGAGCATTTTCCTAAAATCAAGGGTTTATGATGATTCAAATAGGAATCCATGAAATTAATAAAATATGCTTTGACATAATGTTGGATTTGTTATGTTACACATTTCCTAAATCAGATGGACCAAGTCAAATGGCTCTATTTGGTAAACATGATTATCTGATTCTATGGATATCCTGGATAAACTTCAGAGACAGAGGATATAAATCTCTCCGTGGAAAGTCAGAGTAAACCTTATTTCTGGTTTAGGCTCTAATACCAACTTATTCTGTGACTCTGGGCAAGCTCCTCACACTCCTCTTTGGGCTCAGAGTTCTCCTTTGTAGGTTAAGTCCATGGTTCTTTGACTTTGACCTGTGAGCCCCTGAGTCTCTTGGAGGCCTAAGGAGCTGCCTTGGAAAACTCCCTCCCCAGCTCTTACTTCATCCAGAGAAGCTCAGCATGCTTCTGCTATTTACAGATACCAGTCCACTGTGTAAAATATTGTTTGGGGGGAAAAAGTTGTACAACGAAAATAGTTTTATGGTCTTTTTTGTGCCTGCATGTTCAGCTCACTTCATTAAAATGCCTCTGTGAGGTATATGGAGTTTACCTGAGTGGAGAAGAGGTGTAGGCATGGATATAGAGGTGAATAAGATAAAAAAATCTTTTAGCATACCCTGCTCGAGAAAAGGAGGCAGTGGTTAAGAATGTTGTGAGGGTGAGATAGAGTGATAAGGTGATCGTCCATCAATTTACAGACCTTTGAAAGGAGGAACAAGGTGGTCAAGGTAAACTTTCAACCAGGGAGGGTGTCTTCACTTCTAAGCATTAGTAGGAGAGAGATGCTGAGTCATCAGTCACAGAGCTGAATTGGACTTTAAAGTGCACCAAATATAGAATATGTATTGAGAGCTAGCGGGTCCCCTAGAACATGAGCTAAGCTTTGATACGGTTCTATGTATGCAGGTATTGAATAGATCTAATAAGGAAAGTTCTAGAAAACTGGAGGAAACTGAAACTCTCCATCACTGAGACGATAAGACATTGATTTCTTAAGTTGTCAGGCCCATCCCTCTGAGGAAAGTCTGACTAGACTATCAGAATATTTGCATGATCAGCCTCTTTATATAGCAAAGCCCGAATTAGCCTTGTTACATGCAGCCCATCAGTCAGTGGGCCTGGAGGTCACTCATGGCTCCATGTACCCTCTGAATTGCTGATTTACCATTATTCCTGATACATGGATTTATTCAAACTGGATGTCTCATTTTTATAGTGGCCCACTGAGTAGATTTTCTTTGACAGAAACTCCAGCCTAATTTATGCTTGGGCTCGCCACACTCATGTGAACTTCGACAAGGTCCTTTGGCATTTCCCTGAGAACAGGGTCAGTCCTTTGTTCTTCTCTATCTCATCGGTCTGTACTGCTGAGGTCCCACTATGCCTTGAGAAAAGTCTGTCCAACTTATAACCATAAACATCTTGTGCTGAGATGCTCAGAAAGCAGCAAGGTGTGGGCTGAAATCTTAAAGCTCTGCTCAGTCTAGAACACTGTAAGCCTGGAGAGGGCTCTTTCATGGGCAGGACCAGGCATGTGGATGGGTCACTGAGGCAGATCAGATTCAGCCCTGGCAGGTTGTCCATAACACCCAGCTTAGTGGTTCCAGCAACCCGTGCAAGCACCCTGACCCCTGAGGGCCACTATGGCCAGAAGTGAATTTGACTTTCTCACATTTATTTGCTTTTCAGTTGTTGACCCCACACTGTGAATCCATTGTGCTCTCCCTTTATGAGTGTACTAGTCTTGTCCCTGTTCGGTCTCTTTTCTAGGAACTTTTGATCTCTCTCCAAGGACTAGAAGACATTTCAGGAGCTTCAGGCTAAGTCAGAGGATAATTGGCCTCAAAAAGTTCCCTGTGTTCCCTGAAGAAGGTCAGCAAGAATTCTAGCACATTGGGGATAGTGCCATATCACCTTGCTTTCTCTCCTCCAAGATTCTGCTCCTTGAAATGAAGTTTCACCAGCAGAGCCCATGACAAGTTAGTTTATCTCCCCAGAATGTGCCATAACTAATCTGTCTCCCCTAGGAGAGGCGGTGTGACCGCCTCATTAGATGATTTGACCTTCAGAGGCACACACCACCCCCAGACCCGTCCCCCACCCTGACCTTCTTTGCTTCCCTCCCATCTCTGTGGTTCTGAAAAGAGCTGAGTGGGAGAATGTCTGAGCATACAGGGTCAGCTCTGCACATAAAGTGTATTTTGTTCTCCAATGGGACGTCCTTCAGAATAGAGTTGACATCCCCTTCCCTATTCTACCCATCAGTCTGGCTGAGCTCAGTACTCAACACACATAGTTGCTTGAATTACAATAACACAAACTCATGTGCCTGTGCAGAGATTAAATAGCACCTTCCCAACCATTATTGAATTTTGCCTTTCACAATAGCCATGGAAATCAGGAAAGGTTGAATAGAAGGCTAAACTCAGCTGGCAAGCTGAGCTGGCTGACTCTCTCTGTCATCTTCACCTTCATCTGAAGGACTTGAGAATATTACTTTGACTTAAAAGAATTCTCTTTTTTTTATTACAGGACCTCTCCCTCTCCATGTGGCCTCTCCATTTGGTTTTTCCAAATACACTTTCCAGCAGGTAGCAAGATTTCTTATATGACAGCTCAGGGTTCCTGAAAGTGCAAAAGTGGCCATCGAGTATTCTTAAAGCTTAAGCCCAGAATTGGCAAAGCATAATGTTGCATTCTATCCACTAAACAAACCACAGACCAAGCCAGATCCCATGTGGGAGGAGACTACACCAGGGCATGAACACTGGGAAGTGTGGCTCTTTAGGGGTCATCCAGCTACTGTGAACTGTGATCAGTTTCTTCAGGGCAAAGCTCTTAGTGCTGTGTTACTCTCATAATTTCCTGGCTAATGAGAAGAATGGCCAGGTAAATCAGCACCACCAGGCTCTCCCTTCTGAGTAATCCTGGAGTTTAGAGGAAGAGACTAAAACTTCTCAAGAGAATTCACCGATAAGGGTTTAATCTCCAAAATTTGCAGAGAACTCATACAACTTAACAAAAGGAAGATAAATGATCCAATCAAAAATGGGCAAAGGATCTAAATAGACACTTTTCGAAAGAAGACATACAGAAGGCCCAGAGAGACATATGAAAACATGCTCAAAGTCACTAATCATCTGAAAGATGCAAATCAAAACAACAATGAGATACCATCTCACACCTGTCAGAATGGCTATCATCTACAAATCAACAAATGACAAGTGCTGGCGAGGATGTGGAGAAAAAGGAACCCTTGTGCACTGCTGGTGGGAATGCAGACTGGTGCAGCCACTATGGAAGACAGTATGGAGTTTCCTCAAAAAGTTAAAAATGGAACTCCCACTTGACTCAGTAATCCCACTTCTAGGACTATATCCCAAGAAATCAGAAACACCAATCAGAAAGGATATATGCACCTCTATGTTCATAACAGCACAATTTACAATAGCTAAGATTTGGAAACAACCTAAGTGCCCATCAGCAGATGAGTGGATTAAAAAATGGTGGTACATCTACACAATGGAATACTACGCCACTATAAAAAAGAAGGAACTTTTACCATTTGCAACAGCATGGATGGAACTGGAGAGCATTATGCTAAGTGAAATAAGCCAGTCAAAGAAAGATAAATATCACATGATCTTACTCATATGTGGGATATAATGATCAACATAAACTGATGAATAAAAATAGATCTAGAAACAAATGGCAGGAGAGGTTGCGGGGGGTGGGGGGAATTAGAGAGCAACCAAAGGACTTGTATGCATGCATATTAGCATAACCAATGGACATAGACACTGGGGTGGTGGGGACTTGCCCTCAGGGATAGGAATGGCTGGGGTGTGGGGCGGTCAATTGGGGGGGAAAGGAGACATATGTACAACTTTAGATAATAAAAAAAAGAGAATTCTTTTAAGTCAAAGTAATGTTCTCAAGTCCTTCAGATGAAGGTGAAGATGACACTGGGCAGGCATGTCCCAGGTTAGTCTTAATATATAAGTAGGCCCCTTATGATGCCCCTTATAGATGGCATACTTAAATGCACAGTCAGAGATGAGATAATGGCAAACCAAGATCTGCCTAGGTGTGTTCTTAGGGTTCTCAGATTATTCCCCAAAGCCACAGCTGCTAGAGGTATATGGTATAGGAAAAGAGCAGGAGCATTTCAGCGAGGAGACAGGCCTGGGTTTGGTTCCTTATTATCACTTAACAGCTAAGACAGCTATATGGTCCCCGCTTCAGAGTGGGAATTGAATAAACACTGATTTTCCTTTGAGTAGATATTTTTGTGCATTAACGTAAACACCAACAAACGTTTAGAGAGACTAAGCAATGAGTCAGGTAATGTTCTAGTTACCGGGAATATTTTCACTTCATGGCTGGAGGATGTGGGGGTGAAGGAAAGAAGGAGTAGAGGATTAGTCATCTATCTATTTGTAGCTTTGAGAAGCCAGAGAGATGTGAAGTCATTCACTGTTTCAAGGAATAGAGCAGGAGGAGGCAGTTTCTCCCTCTTGTAGGATTTCCTGGTTATTATAACACCATCTCTAAAGCACTGGAGCTTGTCCTTTGAACATCCTGCACTAGGAACTCACACTTAGAACTCACATTCCTAGCGTAAAAGTGTAGAAGTCCACCTTTGCTGGGTTAGGCTCACATTACACACAAACAAAAAGAAACCTCTGTTTTGGGAAGTCACTGAGATTTTAGGCTGTTACCATGGTCTTACCCAGTGAAACTGACTAATACAGACACTGGCACCAGAAGTGGGGTGTTACCCTAACTAAACAAAACGAAACAAAAACAAACCAAATTACTGGCTTTAGAGTCAAGTAGTTGGCAGGGAGGAAACTATTCTTGAAGCTGGTAACAAAGTGACTCATGTTAGGCAGTGGCTAAAAGTTTGGTAAAACAATTTCCTGAGATAGTTTGGAAGACAGATCATTTACCCAATGGAGCTGTGGCTTGCTTGTTCTTAGCTGCCTGTGACAAGGTACCGTAAGAAAGAGATCAGTTCAGAAGTAATTGTCCAAAATTGCTTCAAAAAAGGAAAAGAGAGAATCCAGAACTTTTGGGACTTGCAAGATGTAATTAATTCTCATATACAACCTATAAAAGTTAAAACTGAGATGTGTGTTGAGGAACAAAAGCTCATTCCATGCATTGAATGTCATTTTCAAGTCTCTTTCATCTCCTTTAAAGTAGAACAGTTAGTTCCTCAGTCTTTTAATTTTCTTTTGTGATCTTGACACTCTTGAAGAGTACTGGCCAGTTTTGTACACCATCCCTCAATTTAGGTGTGAATTTTTCTTTCATGATTGAATTCAAACTATACATTTTGGCAAGAACATTAGAAAAGTAAAAGTGTCCTTATCATTATTACATCATACCAGCCACAGGACATAGATTTGTCCCATTACTAAGGGTGTTGATTTATCACTTGACTAAGGTGGCATCTCCAGGCTTCTTCATATAAAGTTGCCAATTTTTCCCGTTGAAATTAATACTTATTTTTGTTAGAAGATATTTTGAGACAAGGTTTCTCATCACAATTTCACTTGTTAATTAGCATATATTGACTATTCTTGTTTGAATCACTTGTCACTATGATTGTCAAATAATGATTTCCTAATTCTATGCTTCTCCATTCATTAGCTGAAATTCTACTATAAGAAAGTAATTTCCATTCTCTTCAGTTTTTTGCTTAATTATATTGATCAATTAACACATTTTTTCCCTATACATTATTTTTACAAACTTTTATAAAAATTATACCACTTCAGCGTGAACTCATGGATTCTTATTTTATTCAATGGGTTATAATACATTACTATTATTTATTCAGAATCTCAAACTATCCTAGATTTGGCCAGTGGGAGTTTCTTCAAACTGGTTTTTAATGTCCTTTTTACACACACCCCTCTTATCGTTTTTTGAGCACTTCCATACTGTTTGGGACAAGATTGTCCCAAGTGATCTTATACTTTCCCATTTTCAGCCCTGGAGTCAGCTATTTCTCTAAGGATTTCCACTTCCCCTTAGTGGGGAATGGTATTTAGACACCAGGATCTGCATGCTAAATATTATTGCTGCCAAGGAAGATGCCAACTTCACATTTAATCTAACATTCTGCTGTTTCTCTTTGCACTTTTCCCTATACATTGTTTTTACAAACTTGAAATTGAATGAAATGGAAATTTGTATTTCTGATTTTTCATTTAACAGTATGACATGAATATTTTCTGCTCTTTTTTCCAAGCAAATTTTAGATGGTTAAATAATTTTCAAAAATGAAGAATGCCAAAAGTTAATTTGGCATTGCTGAAAAATTAAGTTATCCCCAACTTTCTTTTGTGATTCAACCTAAGTAATAATGAATACATTTATTTTTAAAATCTTTCACAAGGAGTCTCAATTTTAATTCTCACAACAATCCTATGAGGGAGACATTTGATAGCCTTTTGCAGGGGAAAACCCTGGGAGTATGTGATTCAGAGATACTTCATGATCCTAAGCTCAATGGAGCCAGGATGCAGCTCAGGTCCTCTGGGTGACTTCCCTTGTTGGTCACCTGCTTATGTGTATGCATTTATCTTCCTAACTTGAAGCTACTTGATGACAGAAGCCATGTGTTAATGTGCATTGTGTCCCCACCATTCCAGCACAACACAGATGCTCAATGGAAGTTTATCATTTGATTCAGAAAAGTCTATGACTCAAGCAAATTCTGGGGAATCTTTTCCACTGGGAGTTAGCTAGGAAAGCACACCTCCCTCCTTTCAGACATTGGTGACTTGACTTCTTAATTATTACAATTCTCTGCAGGGAACATCATCAGCAAGGGAGGAAGAAAAAAGCAATCTGTTTGGATAGGAAGGGTAAACCCAATAAATTTGCCAGCTGCATTTGCTATCTTAGCAGCAAAACAAGCCATCCCACACTGCCTTTAACTGCAACACCAGGCGGAGGACATGGTAATAAACTATCCTATGGAAGGGATCCTTATCTGCAACAGATTCCGGGCCCAGAGACCACATGGGGACAAATGTGTAATTAATGATATTGTTCCAATTAGGACCTGGTTCAGCTGAAAATTGAAAGCACAAAATCAAAATCGCTCCATCCTTAGCCACTTCCTTGCAGACTTCCGGACCAAAAGGCTTTTTGATGTTGATTGTCTCCTTGCAGCTTTCAGTGGAGGATGAGCCAAATTGCACCAATTATCCCTCCCCTGAGATTGCAAATTCCTAGTTAATAGGGGAATCAGTCTAAACTACTTACTGAGTTTCCAAGGTGGCAGCTCTGTGCTGGGGACCTAGGCCAGTACAGACCTCAGCTGCCAAGTAGCCACCAGAATGACTATTGCCTCCTGAGTCCATTTACAGGGAAAATGAAGCATGTTAGGACTTTGAGAAAAGAGTGGAAACGACAGGTGCTCCTACAGGGAAAGAGAACCATCTCCTCTGCTGGTTCCCCTAACTCAGTCCATGGCTTCTTCATCTCCCTGGCTTTTTCCACCTTCCTCTTCCATATACACCCACTCACCCCCAACACCGGAGCCCTCAGCAAGACCTATTTATTGCTTGTGCTGTGGTGTTTCTCTTCTCTTACATCACCTGTCCTCACTGTCATTGCATTTGGTTCATTTAGTCCCCAGGGTCATTCACGTGACAAGAAGTAGAACTGGCACCTGAACTCAGTATCTAGGTGCCAAGACTCACACTTTTTTGCAGTCTGGTCTAGGTTTTATTCAGCCCACTAGTCTAGTTGCAGCAAAGCACTAGAAAGATTTTAAATTGTATGGAAAACACTGAGCCAAAAAGTTTCTCATAAGCCACGTTCTAGTTGTGAAGCTTAAGGAACAACTCCTGTCCCCCTAATTATGGTTAAGATACTGCTATTGTTGGTAAATTTCCTAGAGGATGTCATAGCAAAGTGAGAAAGGGATTGTGCTGGATCTTCTCCATGGCCCTTCTAGACCTTCCACCTGTCTCTATCCAGCTCTGTGCCCAGGAGGCTGACTTCTCTGGACTGCTTTGCTCACCCTCTCTTGTCCTCTGGCTGTGGTTGGGGTTGGTCAATGGAAAGCACCAGTAGGACAATGGAACATGGGACTTGGCTCCTTCTTGGCCGAGTACTGTGGATGGTAATATCCCTTTCTGAAGGCAACAGCTCCTGTCAGGGGACCCTCTCTCACAGCTCTAGCTCTCTCTTTTGGCTCCACTCACCACTCCCTGCACTTGTCCTTTCAGACCAAGGAGTGGCCATGGTTCCCACTGTTGCTAGCCCTGGGGTTCTGTACCACCCCTTGTTGGGTTCCTTTAATCCTTCCCACACCTTTATAAATAGTGCCTCCATTAAATTCTCCTTTCTTACTTGTTTGAGTGTGCCATCTCTTTACTGCCTGGACCATAATTGATTTGAGGGTTTGAGTAGCTCAGATATAGTTATAAGTAGTAGAGATGCATGGTCAAGGATTATTTGTGGCATGCTTGATTTTAATCAATTCTGAGCCCTCAGTATGGGGGTTGAGAGGTTCTGCTATGTAAATAACAATATCGCTGATGATAATATCAGCAGCAAGCTTTTATTCTACTCTTACCACATGCCAGGCTCTGTTCTAACCATTTAATATATATGAACTCATTCTATCATTTTGACAATTTTATAAGGTAGGTACTCTTTTCACTGTTTTCTAGATGAGGAAACTGAGATACAGAAAGGTTATGAATCCAGCTTAAGGCCTTGCACTTTAGTGTGTCAATCAAAATCAGGCAGTCTAGTTCCAGAGTGTTTAATTTCTACATTACACTTCTCCAAATGAACAGGAAGTCAGTGCCAATGGACACATAATAAGCGTGTATTTAATTGCCAAAATTATAGAATCATCTGAGCATAACTTTTGAAGAAAAAAAATCCATGTGTGAAAACTATTTTTAACTTTGGGATTTCTAACGTAAGTGCTAACACCCACTAGTGCCATTTTTAGAAACCTGTAATTTATTTAGGCAGATGGAAATGGATATTGTTCCTAGGTTTGAGTGTTAAGCACTACTAATAGGCAGCACAGTGCTGTGAAAAGGACTCAGAAAACCTAGGTCCCACCATTCATTGGCTGGATGACCTTGAGTGAGTCACTTATTCTCTTGAAAACTTGCTTCCCTTTCTCAGTTTTCCTAGTTCTCTAGCCCAGACCCTCACCTGATGAACATGTTCCCTATATTGTCATACTCAACATGACCATCCCACCTCCAACATCAACAACCAATATGCTTTTACTGGTTTTGGTGTATATTGCCCAAACACATGTGTAATTTATAATATTTCAGACAAGGAGACATTCTGCCTTGGCTTAAATACTTACAGGGATCAGGATCTTGTTACCACCTCAGGGAGCCAGTCTCAAGGGTGGCCTAACCACTTGCATGGTAGGTAATATACTAGTAGGAAGTCTGGGTGGAGATGGTGCTATAGTCATTATAGTTGGAAAGGATGAAGCAGGGCTTTTAAATGGTGGCGAAGGTTTAGGAGGTGGTAAGTGACGGGTTGCAAGATACAAAGGATGCTTTAGGATGAAGTCTCTAGGAAACCTGTCTATAAGGGCCTCACCTGCCCAGGGAAACCCTCAAGGACAGATGAAATCTCTGAGGTCTCATGAAATCAACCAGAGGTAATGTTGGTCCCTCCTTCCAGAACCCTGTGTTGTGCTGTTTGGACCTCATTCAAGGCACTTATGTTGTGCTCTGCACTGTCATTATTTCTGTACATATGAGTCTCCCCACTAGGTGTGAATTTGTTGTGTCTTGTCCAGGTCTGGTAAGTCTGAGTGCATGGAACTGGGCCTTGTCATCTTTTGCTAAAACACCCATTTCTAATGCTTAGAGATTGTGCACACACATACAAACACACACACACACACACACACACACACACACTACACACACAATCTGCAGATCCATACAAATAAGTCTGGCATTTAAAATACATGGGATGGCATGAGAAATTAGTCTCAGTTCTCAGCCCTAAGAAATACTGGGAGATGTCTTGGAAAGAATAAAGAACAGGGATACACTTTTACTCATAACTCCATTCATGACACTTTAATCTTAGATCTACATTAGCTTCCAGGCCTACAGGTAATGCCATCCAGTGTCAAAGGCAGCAATCACTTCCAAACTGATCCTATTGCCTCAAATCCTGATAATTACTGGTTCCACAACCCCTTTCCTGCTAGCCAGTCATCGTATGGGTGCCTGCCTCCATGGTTGGACTGAACATTGTATAAATGGCCACTTTTTTGAATGGCAACTCTTCCTACTCTGTAGAAATAGAAAATTAGTGTAAGCAAAGAAGCTTTGGAGTTGTTGGGAGTCAAGAACTGGGGAGTGGTATTTCACCTCACCCACAGACACCAGCCTCTGAGTTATCATTTTTGGCTGTGCTCTGAGGAACAGAAGCCAGCACCTGACAACCTTGCAACTGTGAGAAGAAAAATAAGGGTGGAATGTTTGTGCAAACCTGGGTGGTACACCCAGCCCACACCTAGAAACTTATCTGTACTTGATAAGTACAGAATTTGGGGTTAAAAGTGATCAATCTTCTCTTGTTTAACTAACTATAACTTCTTCTCTTTTGGAAAACCCATAAAGAAGAAAAGTTAATTTGCAGGTCTTGTGGAAAGACTAGTTCAGAGACTGGGGCTGGGGCCTGACCTGGGTAGAGTTAGGAGTGGAGGCCCCTCTATGGGCACAAGCTGAACAGACACCGTGGACAGTGTCACATGCCTGGCTGGTGGATATCAGATCTGGATTTTGAGGACTGAATGCAGAGTCTCAGGAGGTTGGGAGCATGGTGAAAAGCCTCAGGGGAGAGCACCGGGGAAAGTGGGGTGGCTTGAGCAGGGTGAGCTGACTTTGTAATTGTGCACTTGTTTGTACAGTTATTGAGTAAGACTCACACTCCCCACTGGACTGTCAGCACCAGGAGGGCAGGACTATCTTTCTATCCCAGATCCTAGCACATGTCTGCCTCCTGGTAAAGGTCTTACTTCAACGTTTTCTAACCCCCCAACATGTTCCAGTGGCCTCCCCTTCTCTGCCAGAGCCTGGCTTCTTCTCCCTGCTGATTCTCAGGGTTTGGAACCCACAGGGACCCAACTTGACTTTGTCTAGCCCAGCGGTTCTCAACTTGTGGGTCGCAACCCCTTTGGTGGTCAAACAACCCTTTCACAGGGGTCGCTTAAGACCATCCTGCATATCAGATATTTACATTACGATTCATAACAGTAGCAACATTACAGTTATGAAGTAGCAACGAAAATAATTTTATGGTTGGGTCACAACATGAGGAACTGTATTTAAAGGGCCAGAAGGTTGAGAACCACTGGCTGGCAGAGGGGAAGGGCACAGCACACAGACTTGCTGATTGCAGGCTGGGAACCAGTGTCCAGCCCTCTCTGGGAGGTGATGTACAGAGGGCACCAGCCCCTCTTCTTGAAACATTGTTATCTGCACCAGAGTTTATTTTTCTGGAAGCCTCTAATGCTTGAGGAGGGATGGGTGTGGTGCAGGACTGTGCTTGCCAAGCCAGCTCCTCACCTCCCGTGAAAGGAGAGCAGTGGGTCTCTCCCTTCCCTCGGGCCCTCAGGTGCAGGATCAGAGGCTCTGACAGTCATCTGTGTATCAGGCGGCTTTGTGCCTTTAAGGTGGCACCTACACGGATCTCTGAAAGGCAGGACTCTGCAGTTATGCACAGCGCTAGCTGAATGCTCACCCTCCAGGACTGCCCTCCTGTGAGCTGAGCTAGTTCTGGCAGCTGCCTTCCGGCCCCATCAAGGCCACTGATTTGCAACAGGAAGTCTCAGCCCTGAAGACTCATTGGACAAAAGGTGGTACTTTTCTAGTTTTACGAACAGCTTCAGCCTGCCCACTTAAGTCTTAAGTCTTTGTGATCAGGAAAGAGGATTCTGGACATTTGTGACTTGAAATTGAAATAATAATAATAATAATAATAATAGTGATTATAACTAACATTTATGGAGAGCTCATACTCTGTGCCAGGCATTGAGTTAACAATTATTAACTCATTTCTTTCAACTCAGGGAGGAGCACTATTATTAAGCTTGTTTTCAGGTGAGAAAAGAGGCTCAGATCACAACTTGCCCACAGTCACACAGCTACTAATTAATAGAGCCAGGGTTTGAACCCCCGGAGTCAGTGCCAGGCCCACACAGTTAAGCCACCCTATTCTGACCCTTGCACAGATCATTCTGGCCTGGGGACTTCCTCTCTCCTTGTAGCCACAGAAGTCAGAGTTTGGAGTATGTTGGTGTCTCACCGAATGGCTGGTCCCTCTTAGAAGTCTGGTCTCAGCATAAATGTGACTTCTGCAGATTGATTTGCTATAACGGACTTATTCTCTACAATTTTGGAGGCCACATGTCCTGCAGAGGTTCTGGGGGAGAATGTGTTCCATGTCTCTCTCTTGACTTCTGATGGCTGTGGCATCCTTGGCATTACTTGGCTTGTGGACACATCCCTCCAGTCTCTGCCTCCATCTTCACATGACTGTCTCCTCTGTGTGTCTTGTCTGTCTTCTCCTCTCCTGTCTGACTCAGATCTCCTCCTGCCTTTCTCTTATAAAGACACATGCCTTTGGATTTAAGGCTCACCCACATTATCCAGGATGATCTCCTCATGTCAACATCCTTAAGTTATCACATCTGCAAAGACCCCTTTTCCAAATAAGGTCCCCTCCATAGATTCTGGGTATTAGAGCATGGATACATCTTTTGTGGGTGCCACCATTCAACACACTACATCATCCAATCCAGAGAAAGTCCCACTGCTCCCACTCTCTCATTTCCCTGTTTTCTTTCCTGAATAGCATTTCTCACTAGCTCAAGTCTTCTTATTTTTTGTATGTTTTCCACTAAGGAGTTCTGAACCAGGGCACTTCTGGCTTTTTGAGCAGGGCAAACCCTAAGAAGTAAAAGTCAGGTGACAGGCCTCGATAACATAAAAAGAACCAAGAAATTCTCTAGTCTCATCCCAGATTCCCTCACTCCCCAGTCCCCTGCTTTAATCCTTCCTCTCCTTGGCAGGGCTGTGTGGGGACTCAGAGCCATGCCTTCATGTTTGTCTTGGTTTTTGCCATGTGGAGCCTTCCCTGTCTACCTGAAGTACTGCTCCTGCAATCATCTTCGGTCTCTTGTCACCCCATAAGCCGCCTCCCAGGTCACTGACACAGAATTAGGGGGTGAGCTTCAGGCCAGTGTCCCCTGATTTTGCCATCTGGCTGAGCCTCTGCTTCTCCACCCCTGCTGGCCACCCACTCAGATAAGCACTTGACCTCTGTGATCCTCAGAAACTGCATCTGTAATCAGGGATGACACTTGGTGGAGATACCAGCAACCATAGCCCCTGGCAGATAGTAGTTATATCATAAATGCTTATTTTCTCTTCCTTGCCTTTTATACGGAAAAGAGAGACTAGAAGAGATCTAAGGAAGCTCTCACCCCTATCTGGACTACAAAGTCATCCCCAGCTTGTTCTGGAGGGAGTGGTGTCAGGTGAGGAATGGGGGGATCTAGGCAAGGCCTACAGGTACAGATACCTATATAGGATCAGACTTGAGGACTGCCAAAATGAGGAAGCCAGTATTTCTCAGTGGTTAGATAGGATGGTTTTGGAATCAGTAATCCCAAATGTGACCTTGGGCCAGGTATCTGTAAGACAGAGAAAATAAATAACTTGCCCAAGGTCATCCAGCTGGACACGACAGAGCTGGGAATTGGACTTCGCCATGGCAGAAGTTGATGCTTTTCCTCTCACACCATGCTGCCTTCCCTACGGAGTCTCTCGGGGCAATTGCTGCAGGCCCCAGGGCTGAAAAGCAGCCAAGAATGGTTTTGCTCTGCCCCATGTACGACTGTCTGAAGGAATGCTTCAGGTTTCTTGATGCATTAGGAAGCAGAGGCACAGATGAGAGGCATCAATATGCACTCCCCAGGCTGTATGGAATTTGGCTATGATAATCAGTTATATACACACCCCACTGTACAGACCCCACACCCAGCTTGGGAACTGAGCGTGGGTCTGGACAACCACTTACACATCAGCGAGGCTGAGGCCGAAAGCTCTGTGCAGGTAATCGAGAGGTGATTGTGCAGGGATCATCGCCTCCATTTAGGTGTCAATTGTGTAATTTCCAGCTGTTCCTCCACTCAACAGCTGGAGTTCAATATGCTCAGGGCTTAGCTGGAGGCCCCCAGCCAGGGA
The DNA here is from genome assembly GCF_028538775.1 of Myotis yumanensis. Taxonomy (NCBI): domain Eukaryota; kingdom Metazoa; phylum Chordata; class Mammalia; order Chiroptera; family Vespertilionidae; genus Myotis; species Myotis yumanensis. Next base: position 32,050,565 of record NW_027223761.1, read on the forward strand.
GCTCAGTATTAAGCTGGCTTCCAGGATCTAGGAAAAGCAGCTACTCTTGCAGCAAACCACAGAGGAGAGGCCCCCTTTTTTCCATCCACTTAAGCAATGGCGGCTCTTTGGGAACAATAGTGGTGCTGCCGAAGTGCTGGCCTAAAGGAAAATGGAGCCGCAGAGGGGATGATATCCTAACATGAACGAACAAAGTGTGCTCATACTTTTACAGGGACTGTTCCATTTTGTCCAGTCCTTCCGTGTGGTAGCAGTATTATTACTCCCATTTTATACAAAGAAGATAGTTTTTTTCTATGTCAAACAAAGCATAATTTGCAGAAGCCAGATCCATGTGGCCCTGGAACCTGAGGGAGGCATCTCCTACTCATCAGAACCAGGCTCCGGGCAGGGCTCTGTTGTAGTGCGGAAAGGTACTGCAGCTTCATCAGATTCTGCTGATTAGAAATTGGGCCTAACATGGACTTGGTCCAGGACAGGAAGGAGGAGCCCCCTGAAGCAGAGATCCCAGGGGCCTGGGCCTCTAGCGGAAGCCAAGTGTGGATAGAAGGCAAAGGCTGTTTAGAACACCAGGAACACATCTTCCCTATGGTGTCAGCATCATCAGAGTAATTTGGAGGTGGAGATAGTTGTTTTTCATACCCACTTTGATTCTTATTCCCCACTCACTGTTCCTTCCACAAAACCAAAATGCACCCTTTCCATCCTCTCTTTCTCCCACCACCCAATTATCTTGTCTGGCAATAACAAATACCTGTGCCACACTATGTGCCCCTGAGCCCATGCCAAGCCTTATTAATTAATCACAACATTCTTTCTCAAAAATCCCTGGAACAGCCTTAGACTTCTTCTTAAGCAGAACATTAGAAATTTACTTCTAATAGTTGTTGGCCCAAGAGCCAAAACTGAATTGAATGACTGGGTTATTCACTTACTTGTTTATTCATTAAATATTTGTGAAGGACTTACTAGGTGGGGGGTACTGTTTTAAGCACGGGGAACTCTGCAGTGAACAGAAACAATCTTGAAATGTATTTTCAAGGGATGTAGACCAATCCTCAATTTAAAATATGTCAGAAAAAGTGCCCAGAGAGCAAATGAGCTTGACCTTACATTCCTAATGGGGCTAATGTTGCAGGACTTGGGATTATGAACAATGTTGTGAGCAATGGAAGTGATGGCATTGGCCCTCTAGCTTGTCATTTCTGACCACAAGGCTGTCTGGGTTCTTGGCTCTGGAAATGGTAATGTGTCTGGTGACCAGAAGCAATAATAAGGGCATCTGAGCTGGGGAGTTGGGATCCACTCAGGACTCTGACAATAATCTGGTATGACCTTGGAGCTCTTTGGGCCTCACCTCACTTTAGTTCATTGAATTATCAGTGAACTTCCACCCAAGAGCCAAAACTGAATTGAATGACTGGGCCTACCACTGGGCTAGGCATTTGGGACAAAGCCAAAAAGATGCACTCCCAGTAAGAAGAGATGGTGGGTTGGTGAAACAGATACTTTTCAATCATTTTTCTCATTTGTAAAGAGGATTGGACTAGTGATCCCTAACGCCACTTTTGCTTCTATATTCTATACCAGCTGGGGAAGCCATTCCAGGAACATGATTCCTGACTCTGGTCAGGGAACCAGGTCATTCTGAATCCTGGCCTTTCATTGATGCTGCTGAATCAGAAGGCTTGGTAGCCAGGGATTGCTTGCCTGAAGGTGAACCCCATTGCCATGTCCTCTCTCTCACAACATTGCTTAGTATCTCAAGCACTGTAACATTTGCTCAGTTTTGACCCAGGCCTTGAATCATTACCTCCTACTGGCCCATCCAGAAGCCCATGCCTTCTGATTTCTTATTAGATGGTAGAAAACAGAGACAGGTACCCTCCTTGTTCTTTCTCTGAGTCCAGGTCATCTGTAGGCTAGTTGTTGAATATATTATTCCTTCCAAAGTCATTCCAGAAGGAGTGGCTTAAGAAGGGGGAGTTTTCAGTGGTGGAATAGGGTAGCAGATATGTATAGAGCCAGACTTGAAGCAATCTTCTTCAATGAAATAATAAAGCAGCCACTTAGTGTGCATATGACCAAGTTGGAAGGAGGAAAAATAAGAATAACACTGTGTGTACACGTGTGCATTTAGAAGGTGCATTTAGTGTATTTAAAGCACAACACAGAAGGTAAGTACCATGAATGCATGAGCATATAGGTAATGGAGTTCAGAAGAGGATAGAAAAGAAGTAAGAACAGAGACTGGAGAACCAATATTGAACTATCCCCAGATGGTGGAAAAAGGACATTAAAGATTTTCCACTGACAAAATTTAATTGTTTGGGTTTGCAAGGTTCTCCTGGAGCTAGATTATATTTCATAAGCAACATGCCTAAAACTTAATGAGCAGTGTGCATGTTAAGGTAGTGGAGGATCCAAAATGTAGAGAGCTCATCTAGACTCATGGGCTAGTCCATTATTTGGTGGTTAAATATATATCTATATCAAAATAATAGCATATGCAAATATATATATATATATATATATATATATATATATATTACACAGGGGTGGGGAAAGTGGATTTATAGTTGTGAGTATGTAAAGCACAGAGTCTATTCTTGTATTATTATTTATTAATTATTGTATTATTTTCCATACAAACATCTGTAAACCTACTTTTGCCCCACCCTGTATATACCATATAACTACATCCATGATCGCATTAATATAGAGTCTATATCTTTATTAGTCCTGTCTCACATAATAGTTCAGCACAGTTTATGCCACTTGGTTGGGACTCACTACTCTCTCAATGTTTCTTGAGTAAATGGAGGCGGGAATAATTAAGGTTGTTTTTGTTTTTTGTTTTTTGTTTTTGTATTGCAATGATTCCTCCTGTCCTCAAGGGGCAGCCTACTTGAAGATTGTAAAAATGATGCACTTACACTCCTGTCCCTGCTCCAAATTATGTTTTTATTTCACTTCTGACTACCTTACCTAAAGCCCCTTTAATGCACACAGAATTCCAGAGTCCATTACAATTTTTGTGTGATCTAACAGGAACAATAATTGACCATCACAAAAACCAGAAATGATTCTAACCTGTGGCTTCTGGAGGCAAAAACTTTAGGTCATTGAGTTATCAGTGAACTTTTGTAAAAATCAGAAATGATTCCAACCTGTTTTCTGTATAACAGGCTTCATTGTGGAATAATAACATTAATAGCGGTGTTATCAATAATAATAATGCCTGCTACCTCCTTAGAGGTCACCCCAAGGTAGGAACTCTGAGACATTTTTCATGTATGAAAAGTGTTATTCTTACTGTTAAAAGTATTCCTAATATCACTGAGCTAAGCACTGTGCTGAATACTTTACACGTATTACTTAGCCTTCACATCTCTATGAAATACTTATTATTATTTACCTTCTGCAAATAGTGAAATTGAGGCTCCAAGAGGATTGAGTAACACCCTGAGTTATCCAGACAGTGAGAGACAGGGCCAGAATTCACACCCAGGGAGGGCTCTCTGCAAGGCCTGTGGACTATCCAGTACGGGACACTCAGGGAAGTGGGGAAGGCATGGAGAGGAAAGCACCATAGTGGTCACCTCTCAGGATGGCAGTGCCAAGTAAAGGAGATCATGGGAGCCAAGCAGCCAGGTGAGATAGGCGAATAATAGAGACTCAGGCAGCGACGGCCTCCTTCCCTCTCCCTGCAAAGCTGCAAATGAGAGGAATTTAATAGTGTGAATGTCTACATTTCCTTTCTTCCTGAGTGACATGCAAACCAGTTTTGATGGGGATTCATTTTCAGCGGCTATAGAAACACTCCCTTTAGACTTATGCCTCTGTTAATCTCATATGTTGATCCTCACGGCAGAGGTTACTATGATAGACGAACAAATAATAAAGTTGATAATAGTCAACTGGCAACCCCCCCAAACTTTTTAATTCTCTAAGCTTTCTGTCTGAAAGATGTCATTTCTTTCAACGGCTTAAAGTTTCTTCAAGGCAGAAAACCATTGAAGCTGCAGTGTAGCTGAACATCTGTCTTATCATGTGGGCAGATATTGGGATTAAATTAACTAGAAATGAATAGAATGATGTATGACAGGGTGCAGATGTCCCAGGCACAGTGTGATAATTTCATTGCAAAACTATGTAATGAATTCCATACATTATGGAAGTACAAATGTACCACTTTAGGTAATTGTGATGAAAAGGTATAATGTGCTATGCATAAACAGAGTGCGAGCCCAGGGGCATTCTCCTCTGCTATTTCTCTTTAGTCATTTCAGAATGACTTTATTTGGTTTAATGCAAGCCTATTATTATTATTAGAGCCTTATTTTTTTGGTCAGCCCCTTCAGCATTTCTTGCCTGGTTGGTATAAGAAATATTTGGAGTAGGGGAATAGAATTTGGGCAGGTCAGAGCTTTGGCCTCCTGGAGAGTGATGGCTGGAGACAGCATTTACAAAATTATTTGGTTGTGAGAATTTCAGAGCAGAAGTGCTCTCTCTTTCACTTCCCCTCTCTCCTCCTCTCCCTTTTCCTGTCCGTCTCCCTCTCCTTCTCTCCCTCTCTCCTTTCTTTCTGATTGTTTCAGCATCCCCTGCTATTCTGTGCATGAGAATTAAGGGTGGTATAATGGGAAGCGACATGGGTTTAAAGTCAGAAGATCAGGTTTTCTCCCCTGACTCTGCCCTTGACTACTGTGTGACCTTGGGCAAGTCACATCACCTCCTTGAGCTTCTATCATCTCATGTGCAAAATGCAGAAAATAATACTGTGCTGCCAGGTACAAATGAGGGGGCCAGAAGACAAGCTCTTAAAGGTAAACTCGGTGTCAGTCTTGCTTGCTGCCTTATCCCCAAGCTCTTAGAGAAGTGATCACACAGCACAGATAACTAATACACTTTTAAAAAATGAATGTCAATAATTTATGCGAAAGCACCTAGCATATACGAGACATTTAAGTAATATTTCTTGAATTTCACCTGGTTTGAAGAAATTTACCTGTAGAGACCTTTAAATTGGGTTTTGGTAGCACATTTCCTGAACAGCCCATTACACAATCAAAGTCCCCGGTTAAGCAACGGTTCCAGCTGAGGCCCAGAGAAAGGCCCAGTGTCGCACAGGGCAGTAGAGGCAGGGACAGAAACCCCTCCTGACCAGCAGCCTCCTCGCTGCCTGCTTCGCCATGCTGCCTCCCTGGCGGGGACCGGGGGAGCCATGGCCAGGGTTGGCATGCCACACAAGTCTTTCTGCTCCAGGAGAAGCGCGCCTTTGCTAGCACGTCTTTGACTCAAGGAACAAGAGGCAGGTTTCATTTGCAGCAAATGGCTGTCCTGCAGCCCTGCCTCTCAAGTAGGGGTGGGAACCCCATGGTCACAGCTGGGGCCAGTCCCAGCCCAGTTTTTCTCTCCAACCCACTGCTCTGTTCACACAGCCCCACTCTTCCCCTTTAAGTCTCTTCTCCACCAATTATTTGCCTGGGGTGACATCAGTGGAAAATGTGAGGAGATGGCAGCAGAGCCGAAACCCTAGCCTTCACTGGGAGGCCAGAAAGGCCTGTTTTTAATGCTCCAATTGGTCCCTGTTTTCCCCAGCTGGTTGGTGCCATGTAATGCTTTCGGCACAGTGGGCGCAGTGAAGTGAGATGCCCGGGGTGACTCGAGGCCACAGGGGGCCTGGGTCCTCCTGCCCTCTGGACAGATGCTTCACTATCTGGCCTCCTTTCTTCACAGGGAACACCCTGATACCAGCCCCCAGGAGGGCTCCCGCGGTGGAAAATTCACGTGGTAGGGCTTCCTTCCTCCCCCGAGTGAAAGCTGCTGCATTAGAAGCTGTGGGTTTGGGGTTTGTCACCACATATCTTCCTTTCCCTGCTCCAATCTCCCCACCCCTGCCTCTCCCCACAAGCCTCAGGGCTGTCTGCAGGGTCTGGATTCTCTGCCAAATCTGGCTGCCTTGAAAGGAACATTGTTCGAAATAGGGGCTTGAGGAAGGTGCTAATCTTCCGTCGCTTATCAAATTTGAGCAAAAATGTTTCCCAAGTGCTAGCTCAGCTCTTTGGTGTTCAACTGCAAGAGGGGCCAGCTGCATGTCTAGCTGGGGACACACACCCTTTCTGAACCCCAGCCCCGCGTACCTGGCCCCACCAGACACACAGGCCAGGGGTAGTGCATGGTTTGGAGGTCCCTCATCCCGCACAGTCCTGAGGTTGGGGCGGGGCGGGGGGGGGGGGGGGGTGCGGCGTGCCACCGCCACTGCTTCAACTCTTACAGAAAAAATATGCCGCCGAGCAGTGACTGCTCTAAATGTGGCAAGAGCTCTGCATTTTCTCACGATGGAAGACATATTTGGGATCATCTGGTTTTCCAAGCAGATGCCCAGTTTATCTCACTTTAAAGCAGCTCGTTCTGACCGGACCTTTTTCCTGGATGAATTAATTGAGCGTGGCTAAACCCAAAGTGCTCTCGCGATTAAGGAGCGAGGCAGAGGGACGCTGTGTCAAGGATGTCAGCTTGCGAGGAGGGTGGCGAGTTGTTTACTTCTATTCTCCTACCAGAAGGAACAGGCAGGCTCAGCCCACTGGAAATAATTTTGAATAATCTCACGCTATTACTCGAAGCGAAATTGAGTCTGCTCCAGCTACCCTAGTGATCTGACATTCCAGCGAAACGGGGAAACGAATATCCAGCTCATGCGGCATAAAATAAGTGACATAAGGAAAAGCAGGATGGAATCTGGAAGTTTTTAGTTTTCAATTTGTACGGCTTGTCTTCTATTACCGGATCAACTCACTAATGCGGCTCACACAGAGGAGGGGGTTTCATTAAGATGCTGGTCATTAGTGTGTGTGTGTGTGTGTGTGTGTGTGTGTGTGCGCGGCAGCTATTGGCGCCTGATGATGATATCAGATATGCATTGCTCTGCATGAATCAAATCTAGGGAGAGAATTTGTCTAAGAAATGGAAGTGGAGCCCTGGCTTACCAACGGGAGCTCTTCTGGCTGAGGGGGCAGATGGCCTGGAATTGAGATCTGACCCTTTAGAAAATGCTCCCAGTGTGAGGGGATTGGCTCATTAGCTTCCCTCACCCACTATCCCTGACAAGGTCTGTGCTCCCACCGGATATGCTCTCTGCTAAGGGAACTGTCACCCTCTGAGCCCAGAGGAAAACCTTAACATCTCTTTTAACTCTTCCCTTCATCGCAGCCCTCACACCTTCCCAGTGGCCAAGTAATTGGTTCTGGCTTCAAATTATCTATTTGCTTCCACTCTTTCCTCATCATGCCTAGTGAAGATCTTGATCTCATTTTTCTAGTAATCCCAACTGCTCTTTATCCTGCCTATATCTTCCTGCTTAAACCACCCTCTTTCTGATTGCTAAGTCATCCTAAGCACCGCTCTAATATACCACTACCTGCTCAAAAGCACCCAATGGCTCCCAATTGCCTAGTAACTCAATCCAAGCCCCCAAGTTTATCATTCAAAGCTCTCCTCAGTTTGGCTCCACTCTTCGTTTCTAACTGGATTTCAGGCATTCCTCTTCACTCATCTTGAGCTGCAGCCAAGTGAAAATAACTCTGATTTTCCTGCTCATGCCAGTTTTCTGCCTGTGTGTTTATTCCCACAATTTCCTCTATTTCGAGTGCCCTGTCCTGTTAGTTCATCTCTGCATGTCCAGATCCTACCGATTCTTCAAGATCAAGGTCATGTGCTACCTCCTCCAGGAAGACTTCCTTGATCCTCCGGTTGGAAGGCATGTCCTCATTGTCCTTTCTCCTTCCCTGTCACCCATTCTAGCCCAGGGTCGGTACATTGGGCCATAATTAAGTGCATAGGCCACGGAATTAAATATCTAAATGGGAATCTTGGTGCTGGGGCCTGTGTAGGCCACTTAAATTCTCTGTTCCTCAGCTTCTCTTCTGTGAAACTGAGCTAATGAGAGTATTTACCTCTCAGAGAATTCTAGGGAATTAAGGGGGAAATAAATGTGATATATTTAGCATAGTGCTATTTACACAGCAAAAGTTTAACAAGTATTTTTTTTTCTTCGTAGTCACCTTTTTCCTCCACATTAGCACAGGTTTATAAGGATTTCTTAAACTCATCATTCAACTCAGTATTTACTGAACACCCACTACGGTCATAGGAACTGAAGATAAATAGAGATAAATAAAACATAGTGTCCATCCTCAAGGGCAGAGGAGATGAACTAGTAAACAGAGCACACAGCACATTAAGGACTCTGACAGAAGTGAACCCAGGTGAGGCAGTGTGGTAAGATAGCTTAGCTCTCAGTGCTGGGGCCAGACTCCCTCGGCTCCAGTCCCAGCGTGGTCCCTTCCTAGCTGGCATGGCCGGGGGCTGTGCAATCTGTGTGGACTTCTCTGTGCTTTGGTTTCCTTACCTGTGAAACGGGGATTGTAGGTGGTACCTACATCAGAGCATGGTTGTAAGGATCCCATGGCTTGAGAACCAAATCACACCTAGAACAGGGCCTGGCATGTTATATGAGCTCAGTAATGGCTAGTTATTATCTCGGAACTCTTTGAGATCTAATTGATGCTTTTGCTTTGAGTGATTTCTTCCTATGCCAGCGTGATGAGCTTTTATGAGGATAAAGACATCATGGTTGGGAGAAGCCATCACAAAGGGGGTGTAAGGCTTTTGGTGGTGCACTTGGAAACAGATTTGGTCCCCCCTCCCCCATATCTGGATACCCACCCTCCTGCCCCCCCTTTACAACATACATACTCCAGCCTGCTCTTGGACACAGAAACCCCCTCGCTTTTGCTGGCTGTGGTTAGAGAAGGTCATTGGCCAGAGTCTCGTTTAATCTCTTAAAGTTTCCTGCTGCCAAGCAGCCTGCTTCTGCCCTCCTGGGCTCCTGACCAAAAAGTTTCCATTCAAAGAACCCCCATCCCCACCCCTTCATGATGCAAGAACATTGAGATCGTATAAGACAGGGCTTTAGTAACTGGTCCTTGTGAAAAATAGAAACAGCCCTCCTCCCAGTCTACAGCTTCACCTCTCAAATCCCCATCTCCTCAGGCCCTGGGTGCAGTGACACTTGGCGGAGGAGGCCCTGTGTTCACAGCCCTGGGAGCATTTTGTCTGGAATTAGGTCGGGTGTTCCCTGGTCTGAGATGACAGCTGAGGTCACTGCCAGACACCACTGTCCTGGGAGGTTTTCTGACCAAAGTAGGGCACACCCACTTCTGTCATGAGTCTATACTCTGGCCAGTTATTCAGAGAAGCATCAGAAAGAGTGAGTCCTCAAATGGCAGGAGATCATGTGTGGTGAGTATCAGGGGTGGAATGGAGAAATGGAGTGATAATATGGAGGATTACACCCCCAAAATCTTTTAAATAACACCTCCAACAAAAGGAAGGAAATGAAGTACCATTTTTTTTTTTTTAATTTCAGAAAAGGCAGCCTTTAAGAGAGCAGCATGGGTCCAGGTGTGTGTGTGTGTGTGTGTGTGTGTGTGTGTGTGTTACTTGTGAGAGGAAGAGAACATAGTTACCCTGAAGTCAATGCATAATTACACATTCCTTATTTCTCTAGCTTACCCACACTCAGGGAGGAAAATAAATCCAGGGGTGTGTGGTTATGAACATGGAAATGACCCTGACTTCACCACCTGGTCCCCTCATAGTTCCAGCAAACACACGGGGGCCTCGCTGGCACTCATTGGTGGACATTTAGGTCCTGTGGCTCCTGCCTTGGATGCTGAACCCTTGTTTGGACCTCCCTTGCTCTCATGAGGTGGGGCCAACCCACCATATGGTTGGAGTTAGACTGGGCTGCCCAGATATGGCCACAGCTGAGATGGGAAAGGATCCCCCCCTACCCCCTGACCCCATGTCAACTTCTTCTTTAGGCTTCTCATACAGACCTTTAAGGCTTGAGAGTCATGGGACTGAGAGATTAGAAGACCCTTGAGAGACATCTGCCAGTGTCCCCCTTCAAAGCCTACAGGCCCCTGGATCCTCTTTACATCACAAAGCAGTGCCTGTCTACCTGGGTAACCCTGAAGAGGCCAAGATGGACTTTCCCTTGCTGCCTGGAATCCTTGCGGTAACTAATGGGAGCCCCCAATCCAGGGCAGCCCCATCCAGCGGAGTCAGAGAGCAAGCGCCTTCCTAATTGAGCTGGACTCCCATCCCAGTGAGGCAGCGTGACATGGCAGCCTAGTATGGAATCAGGTATCCCAGGCTCCAACTCCACCGCTGACCTTTCCTAAGCATGGGCTTTGGCCAAGTCATTGAATCATTCCAAGTTCCATTTCTTATTAAACACAAAATAGAAGTAATACAATCTTCCTCGCAGGATTGTTGTGGGAGTTGGAGACGAGGCATGTAAAATGAATGGCCTAGAGTCTGGCAGGTCACTGATAGCAGCAGCTTCCATTCATTTAGTTGCTTACTAAGTGCCAGGCACCTTAATGTGGTCTGTACATGTTTTAGTAGGGATGGTGTTCATAGGCCACACATCTATAAGTCAGATAAATATAACTCTCTGCGTAGTTTTCTAGACTTTATTATTTTTTTAATTAATTACTTATTTGCTTATAAAATGTTATTTGAAGTCCCCATTCTGCATAACTGCAGACACCCAATGTTAGCCGTTGCTGGGAAATCACAGTCACCTCCATGTTTTCTAAGTTTCATTTAGGTTAAGCTCAGTAAATTCAGAATGTCTCCTTTTTTGCTCCTTCTCCTTGGTGTGGCATTGACATGCTGGAGTTGGGGAGTATCCTGGTGTGGGTGTGGGTGTGGGTGTGGGTGTGGGTGTGGGTGGAGAAAAGCCTGAGGCTTCCAGCCCAGCGTCATTCCTTTACTTATGATGGCGGCTGCTAAGATGTATCTCCTGGTCTTTGGTAACTGGCATTCTTGCCCCAGGCTCTGCCATGCCCCACCTGGTCCCTGGCTGCATGGTCTTAGCTGTTTTCTGCTGTGGCATCTTTCTCTCCTAATTTGAACACTATTCTATGAGATATAGGAAAACCTGGCTGTTTTCCAGTGCCTGCTGCAGCCCCTGGACACTCAGGGATGCCCAGCGCCTCTGTTCTGGAAGACTATCCTGACCACTCCTCCCCTTTGCAACTGACACCTGGGGACAGGGAGGCTGGTACAGATTGGAAGAGCCACTTCTCTGAGAGCCCTGTTGCTTTCTCTCAGATGATCTCTCCATCCTCACACCTTGTAAGATTTTATAGAAACAGGAGATGAGACAGGAAAAACTGGCTATACTTAATCACATATTCTCCTAAATATTTTCTGTCTTATTTCCGGATTGAGAGCATTGACCTTAAAAGCCAAGTTTTTCTTCTCTGGTTCTATCAGGACAGCTTTCCTAAAGTGTCAGGGGCTTTGGCCTAACTGACCCAACAGGCAAGGGTTGAGATGGAAGCAAGGAATGCAAGGTGGCTGGCAAAGGGACACTTACCCTCTCACAAAACAAACATGAATCTTATTTAATTTTCACACAATCCTATGATGTAGTTTCTATGACCAACCCCGTCTTACAGATGATGATCTAAGGCTCAAAAAACAACTGGGCGTTGGACCCAATTCATTCAGTCACCAGATATTTATGTGCCAGGCCTCTTCTGGGTTTGAGGGCTACATCGGTGATCAATACACACAAAATCCCTATTCTTATGGAGTTTATATCCGAGTTGGGTTGGGGGAGCAGGGAAGAAACAACAACAAAAGCTCAATAGGTCAACTATCTGGTCTATGTAGCTTATCAATGGTGATAAGCTCTAGGGAGAAACCTAAATCATAGAAGGGGGCTGGGGAATGCCAAAGAGGATGTGACTTTGAACTGCATGCCTCAGAGAGATGGTGAACTGGCAAATCCCAAGGAGACAGGCCAGCAGGAGCAAAGGCCCTGAGGTGGGAATTTGCTTGGCTGAATAGCTAAGGAAAGGAAGGGGCCAGGGTTTGACCCACTTAGTCTGAATGCAGAATCTATATGCTTCATTACCATCTTATAGGCTCTAATGATAATAGTCATTATTGCTATTATTATGTCTCTGCTGTTGGCCTGACATCAAACCCCTCTTCAACTTTTGAAGTTTTGGTGGTTTTTGAAAATGTCAGATACTCTTTCTCTTAGCTTTCCCAGAGATAGTTATATGCTCCAGGTGCAGAGACACTCCATGGCCTTCATATCAGGAGCTAGTGATGCCAGGATCAGAGACCAGGAGGTAGAGCAGTGATGGCGAACCTATGACATGCGTGTCAAAGGTGACACGCGAACTCATTTTTTTGGTTGATTTTTATTTGTTAAATGGCATTTAAATATATAAAATAAATATCAAAAATATAAGTCTTTGTTTTACTATGGTTGCAAATACCAAAAAATTTTTATATGTGACACGGCACCAGAGTTGAGTTAGGGTTTTTCAAAATGCTGACACGCTGAGCTCAAAAGGTTCGCCATCACTGAGGTAGAGTTTCTTGTGGCCTGGTAGTTGAAGCGTGGAGCATCATTCGGGGCTGTGTGGGAGTGGTGGTGGACACTGTCCAGGGCTGGTTGTGTCTTGAATGTAAGTTGCAAGGTCAGCGCTAGGTCAGGCAGGACTTGTGTCTGCACTTGAGCAATTCTGTGCTCCGACCTTTGGCATTGTTCCTGGCTGTGTAGCCCTGAGCCAGGTTCCTGAGACTCTACGGTCATTCGTTGAATTAGCTATTATCCATCTGTTTTCTCCTTCAAAGGTAACATTGGTTTTATTTTTAGTTCAATAAAAAAAAGACTAGATGACAGAAACATTTTCTTTTTCATCCTTCCACCCTATACCCCAAACTTGGAGCTTGCAATTCTTATAAGGTTTGCATGGCGACAAATAAGAAATAGAAATGTTATTAAAATTGAAGTGAATTTCCTTTCGGAATGTGGAAAATAATGAAAAAGCTATTTCATCTGTTTTTGTTCCTATTTCAAGATGAAGCTGCTTGCTGTTTTGACATTGTTGGGCATGTCTTAAACGCTCTCCGTGTTCTCACGTGACTCCAACAAGGTCTCAGAGCCACAAACAAAACAAGTGGTTTTGTTCCTTTCCTCTGCTTTGTCTTTCTTCCCAGAGCAGTAAGAGGACCGACATGTCCTAAGAGCATTTTACTTCAGAATAATCTTTGTTTCCTCCTTAAGAATATATTTACTAAATAAACTAATTTAAGTTGGAAAATATATTAACACATTCTCTTGGGATACATTGCCTCCAGAAGATTATAATACTTTAGGTAGTAAAGTCATAACCCCAATCATAGGCCTTTATCTGTAGCTCCCCCTTTTTAAGTGTTTCCTTTGTTTTTATTTTTTAATTAAAGTTCATTATGGACAACATTTGGAGAATTAAACAATTTTATAAAGTCAGTTGCACCAAACAGAAGCACCTGTCCCCATCTCTTCATCCTCCCCTTCCAGAGGCAACCACTTTACCCAGAAAAGCTGACAGTTTTGTTACTTACCCCCATGCCCCTCAGCAACAAGCCCACGTTGCTGTCTTCGGAGTTGAGGCACTATCTCAGGACTTCCACAGCAGAGGAAGACAGAATTTAGCTCGTTGCTCCCCCTAACCCACTTCATACTCTACCCACATCCCAGATCTTTCTAATGATAACACATTTACATTATCATCTTGAGAGATAAATATTCAGAGTTTATAGTGTTATCACCTTGTAATGATCTTTATAGGTGATTCATTTAGCAAACTGATTATTTCTCCTTTTCCTCACCTTTGGTTTTTCCTAGAGGTAATGTTTGTCATATTTTTTTTATTTGCTTAAGATGGCATGTACAAATAAATCATTAAATTCCAAACTCTTTGCCAATGGTCTAAATCTATCCTCGAGACTTTTCATTTACATGAGGCTTGCCATCATTTTCTCCCTGGGGAGCCTCCTGACCTCTTTCAGTCACTCCTGCATTGTGTGCAGCAATCTCCCTGGAACCTACCTTCCCATAGCCTCAGGGGCTGCCTTCACTTCTCTCCTAGGTTGGGGCTCCCCTTTCCTGTACCCCAAGAAGTCATCTTCTGATTATTCCATCATTTTGTTGGAGTGCATCCCCTAGTGGCTTCCTGAGAAAGTTGGATGGGAGGTAAATATTTTTGTGACTGTGATGATCTAAAAGTGTTTTCTTTCTTTCTTTCTTCCTTCCTTCCTTCCTTCCTTCCTTCCTTCCTTCCTTCCTTCCTTCCCTCCCTCCCTCCCTCCCTCCCTCCCTCCCTCCCTTCTTTCTTTCTTTCTTTCTTTCTTTCTTTCTTTCTTTCTTTCTTTCTTTCTTTCTTTCTTTCTTTTCTTATTTATCTGGGAATAGAATTCAACGTTGGAAATTATTTTCCTTCAGAATTTTCAAGGTATTATTATTATTTCATTTTCTTCCAGCTTCCGGTTTAAGATTGGTTGGTTGCCATTCTGATTCCCAAGCCTGTATGACCATTTTCTCTGAATTTATGGAATTTCTTCATGGTCCCTATTATTTGGGAATTTCACAATAATATGCCTTGTTGTGGGTCTTTTTTTTTTTTCTTAAGCCATTATTCTGGTGAACACTTTTAATCAAGAAACTGGTGTTCTTTCATCCTGGGAAATTTTCTTGAATTATATGTTTGATGATTGCATTCATCTGATTTCCTTAAATTTTGTAAAAATTCTATTATTTGGTTATCAGAACTCTTGGACTTATGTTTTTTATTTATTTTATGTTTTGCCTCTCTTTATTTTTGTCTACTTCTTTTGGAAATCTTACTTTTTAAAACTTTCTGTTGTGTTTTTCACCTTTGTTATCACATTTTTAATCTCCAAGGTCTCCTTTTAGTTCCTTGAATATTCTCAGTTTTCATTTTTCTATGCATGGTCACAATATTAATTTTCAAAAGCTATGAATGACAATGATTTTCTAAACTTTGCTTTTCCCCAGTCTCTACTCTGTCCATATTGCAGCATTTTTTAATTATTATCTAAATGATGTTGGAAGATTTCATTAGATGTCTAAATTTCTAAGAGTACACAGTTGTCTGATCACATTTCAGAAAGGGGGACTTCAAAGCTGACTAGAGGCTGTAAACACATATGAGACTTGTCAACTGTGAATTTAAAGGTAGGGTGGTCTGGGAGGGCTTGACCTTGTAGAACCCTTCATGTCAGTGTTTTCTCTTGTTTCTATTAATAAACCCTAATCTACTCCTTCTCTTACTGCTTTTGAGGTCTTTTTTTGGAGTTCCACAGTTTAATGTATCTCTTTGTGGATATCTATCTATTTACCTATCATCTACTTATTCTGTCATCTCCTTCATATTGATTGTGAAGCCTCAATCTTATCACTTATGCCTTTTATTAATTATTGAATATTCTTAGCCATTAGATATTCAAATATTGCATCTTCTCCATGCTCTATGTTGTCTCTTTTTGGAACTCCTAATAGATGTGTGTTGGACAGTTTCATTCTAATCTTCGCATCTTTCAACTTTCCTTCAGATTTATTCGTCTCTTTCTCTCTCTGTTCTGCATTCTGGGTAATTTTCTCATATATACTTCCTGGTTCACTAATTCTCTCTTCCTTCCCAAAGACTGGGTTATTTAACTTATCTATTGGAGTTTCTTGTTCGTTGGTTTCCATGACTTCATTATTTTTTCTATTACTGCTTTTGGTTTTTTAAAAATATGCATTTTTCCCTAATGTCTTGCTCTTTTCTCACATATTCTTTTCCTTTTCCTTTTGTTATGCTTTTAATTACTTAAACAATTATTTTGTATTTACTTTCCAATATTAATATTATTTAATTTTTTGAGAATAGCTCTCTTGTTTATTCTACCTAATGACTTGACTCATGGTAGATTTCACCTAACGAATTAGGATACTGTTTCCCTGTGAGTTACAGAAATAAGGAACATAATGATTTAAACAGTAGAAGACTAGTTCTTTCTCATGTAAAAGTTCTGATGTGATGTAGGCAGTCCAGTGTTGATATGGTGCCACTCCACAGTTGTCCTCATGGTTCAAGATGGTGCCCCAGCCATCATGCCCATGCTCCAAATAGCAGGAGAGCAAAAAGAAGGAACAAAGAGAAAATGGCAGCTGTCTTTTGAGAAAATTTCTCTTGCTTGGGATCTATTTTTTTTGTTGTTAATTTCTTGTGTTGGGGTGGCAGGGTCACCAAACAACATGGGTAATATAAATATGAACTTCAAGCCTATATGAGGTGTGTCCTTATGGTTACCCCTTTTTTAGAGATTTTATTTTCTCTCCCAGGGCTCAACCTAGGTAAATAAGCAAACTTGTACACAAAGAATGGATTGGGTGGATTCTTAAGCCTTTTCTTTTACTCATGGTATACCTCCTTGAGTATCCTGCCTTTTTATTCAAGGGCTTTTGTTCAAGCATGGAATTGTGCAGGCCTGAGGCTTGGTCTGTTGTTCCAAGGCAGGCATAAAAATCTGCCCTTAGGTCAATGACATGGACACTCCTGTGCCCTCCCCCACCTCCCTACCTACCTATGAGGGCAGTTGCAGGTTCAAGTCTCAAGGGTGTCATTTCTTATTTATTTTACCCCCCTCAGAGGATTTCTCTTACTTTCTTAAAAATCCCTACAAGCTCATATATACTCTATTTATCATTTCTTTCTAGAATTTCTAGGTATTTTATAGTGGGAGGATTTCACATGACAGTCTACTTTTTCACACTTTAAATTTAATTAGATCAGCCAGAATTCTATTTCTGTTGCTTGCCACCAAGACTACTAATGGATAAATTTTGTGTTTTAGAATGTGTATCCCCAGGCCTGGGTCTGGTTTGGGGTAATCCCTGAGGTCTAATATCTTGCTGGAGAGCTCCAGCTAGAGAATGACAGACAGACACTCCCAGGCTCCTGACAGGATTCCACTACTAGAGCAATTCATAAAGGGGTACCTATTCCAAGCCAAAGCAGGCAGTCCCCCCATGAACTCATTGTTGCCACATTCAGGCTTTGTGGAACTCCCATCTTAGACAGCAGCTTGGGAATTCAGAAAACTCTACCAAGAAGCACACTTGTTTCTCAGGAAGGACTGAAATTCAACCCACTGATGCCAATTGCACTGAATAATCAGAATTTGGCAGCAAGGCTTTGGAACATAGGGATGAAAACGTGCTTATTCCCATCAGCGTGAAGCAGGCCCCTAAATGCCTCCAGCTGGGACAAACCTGGACCTGGTACTTCCCTGGCAGGCCCTGAGCAGCCACGGGGCATCAAGGAGGCACTGGAGCGAGGAAGGCTCAGCTGCATGGATAGGGCAGTTCAGTTCATCTACCTTTGTTCCTGGGTCTGCCACTCGCCTCCTAAGTCACTTTGGGTTCACTTTGCCCCCTCTCTTAGCATCAGTTCCCTCACTAAGGAAATGGAGATAAGGGTGCCTGCCACGCCTAATGTTGCGAGGACCAGATACCTCGCAGATGTTATACATGTGTGGGGAGAGGTTAACGTTCCCATCTGAACTTTACAGATGAAGAACCTGAGCTTGGGAGAGATGAAGTGAGCTCTCCAAGGTCACAGAGCCAGTGAATGGCAAAACTGGGGCTCAGAGTTGAGGCTTCTGACCCCAGAACCCACTCCTTTGCCACAATGCCACCACTATATAAGTATGAGATAAAAGCAGGAAGTAGGGAACTAACAGCTTGTGCCACCTCCTGTCTGCCAGCTGCTTTCTGTGCGGTGCATCATTTACTCCCCACGCAGCCGTCTACGGCTGGAGGTTAGTTTTCTTAAGCCGACTTCATACATGAGACAACTGGCTATCAGAGACTTCCCAGGATCTACCCAAGGCACCACAGTCATTTCAAGAGTTAGGATTTGAACCTGGCATGGTCTGAATACAAAGTCTGTGCTCTCTCTCGATCTCGGTTTCCTCGTACAGTGCTCTCCAGGCATTGGCACGCTCCCCTAAAATCCATATGCATTTAGACAAGGTTCAAATCAATTAGTTCACACTTTGCTGCCGCGGCTCCTTTGTGCCAAAGGTGATCAAGGTGCTTCCCATTTTATGCATTCAAACCCAATGAGGCCTCTTTCCTACCTTCTTGCATGACAGCCCAGAATTGAGAACCGCGGTGCATATGGTGTTTGCAAAATGCTAGTTGTGTATGGGTGTTTAAACTTTAGTTTTGCAGCTTTTAATTTATTTATGCAAGCAAGCGCCTTTCATGAATTTTAATCTGTGCCGCCTTAAAGAAGTACTTTCCAAATGGGACAGCATTTGTGATCACCACTAAGCCATTCTAACTGCTTGCAGGCCTGGGGAGAGAGGCAGCGGAGAATATTAGCAAGCTCTGAGCAGCCCCGTGTCATCCCGGGCATTGTGGCGTAAAATGCGCTTCGTGTCTAGAAAAAAAAAAAGCTGTTACTGGAGTCTTTGGTTATTTTTAATGCTGAGCGGCAGAACCACAGGGAATATTATGAGTTCCAAGATTTCTGACAAGAGGGACTCGCAGCTGAAGTGCTTTCTTCAGGAGAGAGAGAGACACACACTGCTACGAGTCTTTATTCATTTATTTATCATGCTTCAGTTCCCTAAAAAAGAAAACACTTCTCCTGTGCGGGGGAAATTGCTTCAATGGATAGATTGCATTTAAATAATTTAAGTATAAAATTACTCGAACAGGCCGGCTGATATTTCGAAAACGAAACAGTCACAATCACTTAGGAGCGCAGGCCAAGATCGTGACTCGGAGTGTAGATGAGGAGTGAGAAGAGGCTTCTGTCTGATTTGGGATTGGGGACCCGTCCTGCCTCACTGGCTGCCCCCGCCCCCATCCAAAGATTTTTTTTTTTTGATCAGGCCCTGCAAGGAGGGACTAGCAAGGGGAGGGCAGGTCTTGCCACCACCAAACTCTTGAAAGAGGGGTAACTGTTCACCACTTTGGCCCACCCTTTTGGGTTTCAGTTTTCATCTGAGCAGCTAGAAGTAGAGAAGGCGCTGACTTGGTGTCTAGAGGGCTGTCATCTTGTCTGCGTGAGCCCACTGCTCAGACCCCATGTCCTTGAGGTCCTTGTCTGCAATAGCATGATAATGCTGACCTCACAGGCTTGTCGGGGCTAAGTTAGCTTCCTGAGAGGATCCACCATGGTACTGGCATGGACTGGTCCATTGGATTCTATCTACAGCACATTCCCCACGTGTCTGGGAGGCTATTCCTACAGAGATGCCACCTGAGCCTAAGGAGGTCTTTCCATTCTCAGAAAGACTTCATTGATGCTAATGACAAGCTCTCAGTGGTCTGCCCCTTCCTGCCCATGCAAACCATCGTTAGATGGAGGAGGGTCTCCCCTGGCCTATGCAAATAGCATTTCTTCAGGTTGGTTTTATGATCCACCAGGACCCTGAAGAGCCTAGCAAAGGAATGGCTCTGAGGTCTAAGGCATTTGCACGATGCTACACATAGTGTGTCCCTTTTGAAGATTCTCCTGCACCCTGGCATGCCAAAGGCTCTGAGAGGTCTTGCAGACAAGTATATTTTTACTTCCAGTTCAGCTTAACTCTGATCTTTATTTTTTAATTTCTTGGCAATGAGAGCTTCCCCAACCCATGCCCCACACTAAATGCCCTATTAATATCTTTTGGGATATAATTTACAGAAATATACTTGGGAAAACTGCCCTAGGCAGTTCTTCCTTTTTCCAGAAAACTCTATTGCCTTCTGTCTTTTTTTCCTCTGAACACTAAAAAGGACAACTTCAGGGGGTTTCAAGGTCTTGTTCTATTACTATTAATGACTTAATTAAGCAAATACACTAAGTGCTGGGCTTCAGAGCAACAAGGCATCATCCATCCATATCATCAGAGTCAAGACACAGAACAGATACACAGTTGGCAGGGTTAATCCCTGCACCCAGTTTCTTGTGGGTGTGAAGGCAGCGCCAGGACAGGGAACCTGAGGTGGGGATGATGGGAGCCACCTCCTGATGTGGCCTGGGAGTGTCAGATGAGGCCACGTGGAGGAGAAGGCCACATCCGGTTGCCTGTTGTGTCAGTGCTTGGAGGGTTTTGCTTGGAGGCATTCTCAATGGGAAGGAAGCAGCATCCATGGGTACGGGTGGCAGCTTCTCAGCAGCACCAATGTTTACTTTGAAGAGAAAAAATGCCTGCTTTGTAGGCAAATGTTTTCAGCATGGAAATGATCATTGCAATTGCTGTGGTTGTCACAAATGTTTCATCAGAGCCGATAAAGCAGCTGAGTGTTGGCAAAATCGATGAAAACATCTTGAGAAGTGTTCGCTGCCTACTTAGCCGTCTGTGGCTCATCTGGTGTGAGGGAGGAGGGGCGGGAGGCGGTGAGCTGAGGCCAGGCAGGAGACTCTGAGAGGCAGTGTGGCGTGGTGGATGGGCATGCAGGCTTTGCAACCAGATTGTCTTGTTTGCTCTTATAAGCTCTGTGACTTTGGACAGATGATATAACTTCTCTGTGCCTCCATTTCCTCGTTTGAAAACTATAGATAGTAATACTGTCTTCCTCATGTTGTTATAAGAACTTAAATGAATTGATATATGTAAAGTGCTTAGCACTTAATAAATATTAATTAACTTATTAATTACTTGGAGGTTCAAAATCCTTCCACCCATTTGTCTCACAAGTATTATTTTATTGTGCACCTTCGATGTGTCAGATTGTGCAGGGGCTGGGAACCCTATGGTGGCTGAGACAGCCAGGCCACTGTTTTCTCCAAGTTCTCTTTCTAATAGGGTAGACAGACTAATCAAACAAATAAATAAGATACCTTCAGAGAATGACAAATGTTACAAAGGATATAATCCAGAGTAATGAAAAGGAGAATGCAGTAGAATCACAAATTGTCCATTAGACTCAGATGGGCACAGAGAAAATACATTTTAAGTTTCTAAACTCCTCTGATATTCTTCATGAGTTGCCTAATGGTTAGCATGGAAAATAGTTAACTTTCTCCATCCAATCTGTAATTCTGACCTCATGCAAGAATCTAAAGAATCTAGATTTTGCTTCCCCACCTTTGATTGCAAAGCAAGAGGACATCTAGGTATATGGGGAGTGGAAGTATCATATCTGGGACCTTGTGCTATTTAGGAAAAGGGGCCCTCAGATCTTTCTACTGTCCTCCAGCTTCTCTGGTCCCTGGAACAATGTCTTCTGTCTGATGGCTCATCCTAATTGTGCCTGGATTGATGGGGAATGTTAAGGCTTTCCTCTATCTCTCACTTTAGTCTGGATTTGGTAGCCTTCCCTGGCTAACCCATCTTCATCTCAGCTCTCCTTGACACTAGAGGCCCATCAGAGGTTCTGCCTCTGCCAAGACACCACCAGCCTGGCCTCCATTCTGCACGCTCTGCTGGGAGTCATCGCTATGTTGTTATGAAGGACTCCGTGGCAGGTCTGCTGGCTTCCAAATCAACTGCTTTATGAGTCCCCATTCAGGAACTTCTGAGTCTTTTACACGCACCGTGGGAACCAAGAGAAGCCTAGGGAAGCTGTAAGCTGGAGCCTGCTTCTATCGACTCTCCTGTACTGCCAGAGTGGCAGGCAGGTGCTCCTTCCTTAGGATCTTATGATTGAAGAAAGGCAGAAAACTCTCTGTCCATGTCCCATTATCCCAAACTATGTTCCTAAGCTAAACCCCTGAAGATTGAGCCCTGAGATGAGAAAGGAGGAAAATGAAAAGCCTAAATGCAATATACAGATAATGTATCATAGAAATGTACACTTGAAATCAATGTCACCCTAATAAATTTAATTTAAAAATATATATGGAAACTCTGGCATTGGTCTTTCTCCTGTTCTCCCTCTGTCTCTTTTCTTTCTCTCGAAATCTCACAAGTAGAAAAGAATATAATTCTCCTTCTTCTGTGTCATGGGTTAAAAAATCTCATGGCTAGTTTCAGCATTGGCATGTAAAGAGCTTATTAAGTCATCACTTCCATCCTTACAATAAGAAAAGCTGAGAAAACTAAAAATCAATGCATTCTCTTAGGCCCATCAGAGAACTGAGATCTCAGGGTAAACCAAAACCCTAAGATCTGGAGAGAAGGATGAATCCAGAGAGATCAGCAGCTGAGATCTACTTATCTGGAGCCAAAGCTGCTGGAAATATAAAGTGGTAGGAACACTAAGTAAGGTGGATGAATTGTCTGAGGCTGTGTGGGCTGACATGAGAGTCGAAAATATCATCTTGGATGCCATCTTAAGGGAACCTCCACATTCTCATGGTTTTTTTTTTATCTGGGAACCCCACTAGGTTCTCATGGTGATGATCCAAGAGTTCCCCAGTGGGTCTGGCATGGAAAGGGGAAGAGTAACAATTGTGAAATATGCCCAGACACTCTCCATAACTATAGCCTCCTCTCCAGGAGGGAAAGGACTACCTGGGAGAAGGGCAACTAGCCGACTCCAGCCCCCTTTAGTTTTCCTGTTCCACCTAAGGAGGGAAAAAGCTACACCAATGCAGAAACACTTGTGAAGGTCACAGCCCTAAGACATAGGCCTATTAAAAGACCAAGATTTAACTCTGGCTCAGTTGGTTGATTCCCAGTCAAGGCACATACCTAGGTTGTGGGTTCAATCCCTATTGGGGTGCATATGGAACACCGCCAATTGATGTTTTTTTTTCCTCTCTCTCTTCCTCCCTCTCCCTTTCTCTCTCTCTAAACATTTTTCTAAATCAATGACAGGCATCTCAAAAGAGAATTAAATACATAAATAAAAATACCAAACTTAAGCACAAGATTAGACAATGTTTCCCTGCCTACCCACCTTAGCACCACACCAATATGGCTCCAGCACAATTACAGTGGACTTCAGCTGAAAGAACTGTAAGACTCCCTCTGAAGAAAAGTACTTAGGGAAGCCCAAAGACAACTGGGGAGGCAAAACAAGAATCAGGGTGGGGTGGGGGGGGGGGGGTTGAAGCCTCTAGCACCTATAGCAAACATTAAACATAATCCAAATCCTATCCAGATGGCCACAAATCCACAATATTAAAGGCCTATTTATTTAAGTTCCTACCAACCAACATGTGTGGCTTTCAACAACAACAAAATGATAAGGCATGCTAAAAGTAAAGAAGAAAAAAACAGTCTGAAAGATAAAGCAAGCATGAGAACAAACTCAGATATGATACAGATGTTGGAATTATCAAACAGAGCATCTAAAATAACTATGATTAATATGTTAAAGGCATAATGGAAAGAGCAAACAGCATGCAAGAATAAATGGGTAATATGAACAGAGATATGGAAATTCTAGGAAAGAGTCAAAAAGAAATGCTCGATATAAAAAAAGACTAACAGAAATGAAGGGTGCCCTTGATGAGCTTATCAGTAGACTGGACACAGACAATGAGTCAGTGAGCTTGCAAATAAGTCAGTGAAATTTCTAAAAAATAAAATGCAAAGAAAAATAATGAATGAATAGCAACAACAAAAAGAGCAACAGAACATCCATGAATTGTGGGACAATTTCAAAAAGTATAACATAGGTGTGTTGGAAAACCAGAAGAAGAAGAGAGAATAAAACATAAGAAATATTTGAAGTAATAATGGCCGGGTATTCTTCTAAATCAATGACAGGAACCAAATCACAGATCTCAGAAGCTTAGAGAACATTAACAAATGCCAAAAATCTACACCTAGAATATCTTGAAAGCAGCCAGGGTTGGGGGTGGTGAGAAGGTGAGAACTTTAACATAGAGAAACAAGATAAGAATTGCAGCAGACTTCTCATCAGGAACCATGCAAGTAAGAAGAGAATGAAGTGAAGTATTTAATAGTTAAAAAAAATACCAATCTAGAATTTTACATCCAGTAACACTATCCTTCAAAATAAAAAGGAGAAATAAAGATATTTTGTGATAAACAAAAACAAAAAGAATTCATTACCAATAAAAATCTTCATCACAATAAATGTTCAAAAAATATTTCAGGCAGAAGGAAGATTTTATAAGTCAAAACTTCAATGTACACAAAGAAAGGAAGAATATCAGAGACGGAATAAGTGACAGTAAATAAAATTTTTAATTTTTCTTACTTTTAATTGGTAACTATTTAAAATAATAATAGTGCAATGTATTGGGTGATTCTAGCATACTAATAGTGAAATGAATTCACAAGGGAATGGAGGAAGGAATGAGGAATACTATGTATCATCATGTATATATATGAAGCAGTATAATGTTATTTGAAGGTGCAATTAAATTAAACTGTATATTGGAAACTCCAGGGAAATTACTAAAATTATTTTTTAAAAGAAGTATGGTTGGTATGTTAAGAGAAGAGGTAAAATAGAACCATATAAAGTGCTATTTCAATTACATGACATTCTGAAAAAGGCAAAACTACAATGACAATAAAAAGATTAGTGGTTGCCAGGGGCTGTGGGGGAGAGAGAGATATTTGAGTAAATGAAGTACAAGGGATTTATTTTTAGGGTAGTGAATCTATTCTGTGTGGTGTTGTAATGGTTAACATCTTACTCTGCATTTGTCAAAACCCATAAAACATTATAGGAAAGATGTAAACCTTGATTATGCAAAGTTAAAAGTCATTTAAGAGGTAAGGGGATCCCAGGATGGAATGTAGAATGTGACAAAACAATCTAACTATTTTACCAATGTATGAAATAACTTCATTGGAGGTGTTGGGTAGAAATGTGCAGACATAAGTAACTTTGAAAATGAGTGGAGTCTAGAAGACTAAAGTCAAAACACAAACAAACAAACTGTATATAAGCACTGTATTCTAGTTGACAAATTTGTTTTCCATGCTGATATGTGTTAACAATTCTGATACTTCTATAAATGTACCTGAAATTAAATAACAAAGGAATGGTGGATGGTGGGAGTCAGGTTTCTCACTATTGGAGTGAAAGGTTAGAGATAAGCAAAGGGAACAGACTAGATCCGTGGTCGGCAAACTGCGGCTTGCGAGCCACATGTGGCTCTTGGGCCCCTTGAGTGTGGCTCTTCCACAAAATACCATGTGCGGGCATGCACGTACAGTGCGACTGAAACTTCGTGGCCCATGCGCAGAAGTTGGTGCATGTGGTAATTGATTAGTGTTGGATACATCTTTATAAACTCATTTAGTTATTATGGATTCAGATGGTTACATACAGACATTTATAGATATTTGTAAACACATAGGTTAGTACCCACTAATATAATTTCTTGCTGTCAGTTGAAAGGGCCTAGAAGCAATGACACCCCAGGAACAAGGAGCAAATTTTGTGCCCAGATCTTGGTTTCTAACCATTCTCCAATAAAAAATAATTGTCAATTCTAGAAGTGGGGCAGGCAGAAAATGCACAAGGTGACCTTGGAACATCTTGGAGTGCCAAAACTTAAGAAATTGCTTTTAAAAATAAACAAATAATAATAACCCAAATCTCCCCTCCCCCACACACGCACTGATAGGGATTATATCTAAGGGACACAGGAACCAACAGAAAAACCTCCCAATGATCAAAACTGGAAGAGTCTGAGCAAAAATAAATAAAGTAGTATTGGATTATAACACAAGTGTAAAATAAATATAGGAATTCATACTGAAATGAATAAATAATTGGATAAACAAGCAAATGAAGAAGACAGGCAAATCTCTGCAGAGGAATTTGAAGTCAGTTGTGAGTGTTCTGCAATAACCTCTGCTCTTTAAGTGTGAGCTGCGGAGTGACTCCCAAGAGCCCGTACAGTGGGCAGACCTGACAAACGCCCCTCAGCCAGGTGCCCATGGTTAGCATCAGTGGTTATGGTTAACACCAGCAACAGTCCGGTTAATGCCAGTAAGTTATGTTGGTGGCACATACCCTTGATATGATGTGATGAAAATGGCACTTTAGCTCTGTGGTCTTTTTTCTCCCCCCAAAAAATATAACCTGGTCTAATAATAAGAAAAACATCAGACAAATCACAACTGGGGTACATTGTACAAAATACCTAGTCAGTACTCCTCAAAACTGTCAAAGTCATAAAAAACACACCAAGGAATGTGAGGGCAATAATCTGATTAAATTCCCTTTTTAAAAAATCTTATTTTGAATGGCTTGTAAGATAATAATAGGATCTTAGTTCTTCAACAAGAGGGGAAAGGGATCAATTTTTTTTAAGAGAGTAAAGCAAAAAGAGATAACTTTTAAGCACAAGGATTGAATGGCAAAATGCTTCTTTCTAATTTTTCCTCATTAAGAAAACTCCCTCATCGAAAACAATAACAACAACTTCCTGTGATTATTGTGAGGATTAAATAAAAATCATCCATGTGAAGCGCTTTATTATCATCATCATCATTATTTATTTCTGTGTAACTTTATCCCTGGCTTCCGACTGTAATTATATCTCTATTTCCTTTTACCTGCATCCTCCTATCCTCCTTTTATTATACGATAGCATTTCTAAAAACTGTTTAAAGTCATAATTGGAACAACGTCCTTTATAAGTAAATGATATGAACGTAAATACATCAAGAACACCTTTGCCACCCCAGTGCTAAGTCCTATCGTGGGCTCCTGGAATAGGCAAAGTTTATACACAGCCAGGTGCCACCTGCTCAGGGGTGATGAATGGAAATGGGACCTGTGTTAAATGTGGTAGGAGAGCCTCTTCTCCCACACTTTGCTGTAGCTCAGCTTTGGGCCAGATCTCTGCTGAGCCTGGGAATAGGGTGACACAGTGCAAGGTCCCTGCCACACGCCCTGCATTCAAGGCAGAGAGGAAAGGAGCATCCAATCAGCGTCTCTGCTTTTAAGCAGCACTGGGCCAATGGCTGCTGTCAGAGAGGACTTGGGAAGGAATAAGGAGAAGAGAGAAGTCAGGCTCCACAGTGGAAAATGAATAGATGAGCATGATATGAGCATCACAGCAAATGCCAAACTTCATCACTCCCCTTTGTAGGGCAAGGAGCTTCACTCTTTATGCCCCCACTTCCTCATCTGAGAAATAGTGCCTCAGGTAAGGAGAGGACTCCAACTATACCTTATAGGGCTTCCTAACCATTTTCTTCTTTGTCTTGGCCTGGTGACCTCTCTGTTGACCCTATCTTTGTTTGGGTTCTTCCAGAAGCAGATCCTAACTGCAAGTAACTTATCTGGGAGGTACAGAAAATAGTCACTGAGTGGGGAAAGAAAGGCAGCAAATAAAGTCAAGGACTGGGGCTTCCTCTTGCAGGTTACTCTGGGACAGGAGTGCCAAACTGCTCCTCAGCATCTTTCTACTCAAAGGGGGAAAGTGCTGGGGTGATTACACACCTGCCCCAGGGGCATTAATGCCCTGGCCCCTCCAGCCTGCTGTGTGTGGGGAACCAGAAATGTTGCTTTGCTTGGCTGGTGGGGTGAAGAGTTCTCAGGCCCAGAGATACTGGCAGTGGGGAGCCAGCTGGAGAGAACGGGAAGGCCCAGGGGATATGCTCAGGGGCACTTCCAATGCCTGCCACAGACCCCTTGGCAGTGTCATGTTTGAAATGCCTAAAATAAAATTCATAGGATTACAAAGAAAACCAATTATATTGAAAGTCGGTTCTATCCACAGACCCCTCAGGAGACCCCAGGTTAAGAAGCCCTGTTAAGGTTTCTTTTCCACGTAAAATGATATGGTTTTATAGCCTAAGAGTAACTCTGCCAGGAGGCGGTTGAGTAGAGAGAGCTCTGCACAGTCTACACAGAAACTATTTCAGAGGGAAAATGCACTCGCCCAACCCGACAATCCCCGCAGCTCCGGGACTATGAATGAAGCTGCCGGCCTCTCCCACTCTCTTTTTATTTATTATAGTGTTTGTTTTGCTTTGTTTATGTTTCTGCATGTGTAACGTGTCCCCGAAAGCACTCTGAGGCAACCATGTGCCCACATCGCCCTGTCGGGCACTCTGCCCTCAGCTGAACCTGGGGACCTGCATCTTTAACGTGGAGTCTGAAGCTCGAGGGTCCCATAGCCTTTGTTCCATGAGCCACAGCGGGCCAGGTCCATCCCGTGATATCAGAGGCCAACAGGTGGCTGCACGCGGGGCCGGGAGCATCCGCCCCCTGGGAGCTGCACACCACTGAGATACCATCCCACCTCCTCATGTGCCTCCGTGGCTCTGTTACTCACAGCTAAATTACGGTATTATGACTTCATTGTTGAGTCCCAATTCTCCTAATTATAGCCTAGAGATCTATTATTTGATTTGGTAACACCAAGTGCTTCTTTTCTAAATCATGTAATCTCTTGTAGCTTATTAATGTCAGGTTTGCGCACACGCGGGGACTTGGTTGTTTGCCAGGCAGAATCAAATTTTCAAATTTTCGCTGTGTTATGTTACAGGGCTTCGCTTGTTACAATCTAATTATATTGGCACTGAAATACCGAAAACCAATTTCTATTAGAAAGCACGTTAACTCTTTCTTTGGAGTGAATGTACATGCCCAAGTGTCTGCCACTGGTCTTTGTGTTTTTCCACTGGGAAATGCCTTCTGGGAAAGAGGTCAAACTAACAGTCTCTTTCTGTTCAAAAGTCTGCTGTTTTCGGATGAGAACTGTGGATGTGGCCGTCCTCTTGTTTGAAGCATGAGGAGGGCAGGAAGCCGTGCCTCTCCCATCCCCCCTCCAGGCCTCTCTGCTGGGAGCCCATGTGCCCCAGGCATTTGGAAACCCATCTCCTGGTGCCTGTGAGCTGGTGGCAGCACCACCCCCAGCCCTGGACCATTTTATCTGCTCCCTGCCCCCTTCTTCCCTTCAGATGTATTTTTTATGCTGCTTTCTACCTGGGCCCCAGTGGCTCCGTAGCCCTAAGACATTGATTGTCCTTTGAAGACCAGAGGGGACTTGCTGCCTATGACAGAGGCTGCTGGAGCCGTGGGACCACCCCTGTCATCCTGCTCTGCCTTCTCCCGAGACTCCTGGGGTGACTGCATCTGACCCTCGGGGTGTTTGTCTGGCCACTCTGCCAGTCTCCCCAGGAATGGCCTTGGCTTTCTGACCACAGGAACACTGTTCCTTGTCAGACTGTTATCACCAGGAAATACTCGAGCTAAACCATTCAGCATCCCACCTTTGAAAAGAAGCCCCTGCTTCCTCCTAGCTTTTTAAAGACCTTGTTATTTAGGTTCACAGACAAATTGAGAGGGAGGTACTGAGACATATTATCTATCTGCCCCCACACATGCATAGCCTCCCCATTACCAGCATGCCCTCCACAGCACTCCCATCTCACTGGGAGCCACACTTCTGCTCACTCATTAACTCCAGCTGCAACTTCTTTCCAGCAACCTCCATCCCCCCAACCTCTTGTTCCTGCTTCAGAGCATTTGTGCCCGTTCTTCTGTCTGCAATGTTTTTGGTATTTCTGGCTCCTTCTCATCCTTTATCCCAGATAAAATGTCACTTTCTTAGAGAACTCTGTTCCTTCTATTTAACCAGATGCACTCCCACCGCCCCCATTTCATTTATTCTACCTGCATTTATTTGCTTTCTCCTTATTAGCTCTCCTCTTGCTCCTGCCCAAGACTACAAGAGCCACGAGGGTAGAGATTTTGTTTTATTCACTGTTGAACTTCTAGCGCCAACTCCAGTGCCTGGAACATAGATGAAGATCAATAAATAGCTGTTGATAGCCCTAACAGGTTTGGCTCAGTGGATAGAGCGTCTGCCTGCGGACTGAAGGGTCCCAGGTTCGATTGCAGTCAAGGGCATGTACCTTGGTTGCGGGCACATCCCCAGTAGGGGGTGTGCAGAAGGCAGCTGATCGATGTTTCTCTCTCATCGATGTTTCTAATTCTCTATCCCTCTCCCTTCCTCTCTGTAAAAAACAAACAAACAATGAAATATATTTTTAAAAAATAGCTGTTGATAAAGGAGTGAACAGATCCTAGGAAATGTATGATCTTTGCTTCCAATGGAGAAGAATCACTGTGTTCCAGCTCTTTGGACTTGCCTGGCTTCCTCCCCAAGGTCCCGCTTCATTCTGCCTGAAGCCACAGGGTATGCCACTCTGTTGCCCCTGAGCAGGGAGCCCCGGATCACTGCAGCTTGGCACCGCTGTGGCTGTGTGTCGCCAACCCAGCTTCCCTGCTGGAGCCTAACCTGGACTCAGATCCCTTCTGAACCAAACGCCACATCCTCCATGGCACCTTCCCCGGCCCTTCCCTGGAGGTGGTTCTCCTGTGGGGCCCCCAGGTGTCACCTGATCAGGGGGCTAGTGGCAGCAGAGGACCCATCAGTGGGCATGCAAAGGCCACTCCTGTTTACCTAAGTGAGGGATGAAGTGGAGCGAGGTCAGAAACCCCCCTTCACGGCAGTCACTGAGTCCCTGAAGGGGACAGATGGACAGGAAACAGACAAGACCTCCCCTGCAGCAGGGAGAGGTCAGCCAGGCGCACACCGCTCCACGGGAGAGAATCACAAAAACAATCCCAGAGTAAAACGATGCATCACACGGCTCTGAATCAGACAAGTGCAGGCCTGATCTGTGGGCTGATGTGGCTACTTAATTCAATTCTAACAAACCATCGCTCAGGCGTACGGAATTAGCCGACCTCCTTTTGCGTCTTCCGCCGATTTTCCCCAGAAGAGCAGCTCCAGTGAGGAACTGCAGGTCCACAGTGCGTACAAGAGAATGCCCGCCAGGATGTAGAAAGCCCAGGGCCTCTCCGCCAATGGGTGGGTGTCCTAGAATATCCCAGGTGCATGAAGGATTGGAGAGGTACTCTCTCTTCAGAAACCCCAGCCAAAGAGCAGACAGCAAGGTAGGAGCCCATGCCCTCTGTCCTGGAATGAAGGCCTTGAAACACATCACCAGCCTTAGAAGGGAGGTGGGGGCATGGGAAGTGGAGCAGGAGGGCTTGTCTCTCACTCAGAGAACCGGGACTGTTTCCTCTCACTTCTATATCTTTGCCCAAACTACTCCCTCAGCTGGAGTTGTCTCCTGCCCCCATCCCATTTCTGCTTGGAGAAATTCAACCCATTTTTCATAGCCTGATCGAAAACCCCATCTACTCAGTGAAGCACTCTCAGATCCTCTTGTCTCAAAGGAACTTGCTCATGCTGATTACAGTCGGGGCGATCATACAGCCCATTTCGCTTGGTCTGTTCTGGTTTATGCCTGTTACCCAGCATTTACTAGCAGCATCTTTTCACTCGCAAGTGTCCCAAGTGAACAATGGCTTGTATTGTGTGGTGGACATACCCTCTGGTGCGCCCCCCCACCCCTCTCCATGGAGTCATGCCCTTTGCAAATCCTCTGTCCTTGCATGCTGGCAAAACTGGTGACTTTCTTCTGGCCAAAACACTGTGGCAATGGTGATGGGATAGTCACCCCCTTGTTATGTTACCTTATATAGGAGAGTGATGCCTCTGCGGTTCTGGAAGAAGCAAGCTGCTATGACGTGAACTGCCGGTGGAGAAGGCCATCAGAACTGTCAGCAGCCACTAGGAGCTGAAGGCCTCTGCCCCCAGATGCAAGGAACTGAATTCTGCCAACAGTCATGAGGGCTGGTGGAGGACCCTCATTGCTGACTCCTGAATTGGAGGCTTTGAGACCCAGAGCAAAGGACCCAGCTGAGCTGTGCCTGGACTTTTGATCCACAGACACTATGAGATAATGCGTGGGTGTTGGTTTAAGCCACTAAATTTGTGGTCATTTATTTGTGGCACTCCAAACTGACACATATGGTTGCCCTCGTTCTAACACTCACCAAGGACTCAAGTGGTCTTATCTCCACGACAGACTGGTGTTTTCTTAAAGTTGGGTGGGTATCATATTCACCTCTCTCATTTCCCTCCATTCACAGAGAACTATGAACTCCTCTTCAGGTACCCACCAGGTTCTATAGCATGGTACTTAAGCAGAGCAAGGCCTCTGGCATCACAAGTGCCCACTTTTGAATCCCAGGTCCATCACTTAATACCCATGTGACTTGAAACAAATTACTTAAAATCTCTCAGGGCTTCTGTTTTCTCATCTGCATAATAGGATTGCAAAACAATACTTTCCTGGAGTAAAACTGTTGTGAGGATAAATTGAATTAATGCAAAGTGCTTGCAATACTTGGCATAAATACTGTGTAAATCTAGTATTCCTTACATTCTTTGTTTCATTTAATCCTTATGTTGAATCTGCTCTTGCTATCTCCATCCACAGAACAAGAAACAGGCTCAGAGACAATAAGTAACTCTCTCAAAATTACACAGCAAGTAAGCAGAAAGACTCAAACCAAATCCACATGTGCTTTTATCCAGACTGCTCATACCTTTATACCGCTTGTCAATGTGCATTTCGAAAACAAAAACAAAGAGAACTTTTCCCAGAATTCCATAGTGGACTCCCCGAGAACCAGGGCACAGACACACAGATGCCAAGCTTGGCTAAGGCTCATGTCTGGAGCCACCCCTTCAGGCAGGAGTGGGTTTCTCTAAGTGAAGGCAGACAATTCCGAGAGTTTAGTGGGAGACCCATAAATGAGCCCCAGGGCCCATTAAGCTGACATACCACCTGACAACCGATGGGGACTTTTAGCCAATTCCAGTCTAAGTAAAGCCTGGATGTTTACGTAAGTGCAGATGATCAGATCCATAGATAATTCGCTACCTGCTTGTGTTTAATGTGTTTCTGAACTCTCCTGAGGAGCTCATTCATTGTAAGTGACTGTAAGCTTATTGTGTTGTAAACCAAGCCTGACAGCACAATAGGCTCCAATAAAACAAAGTGGCCTCTTTGCCAGCCAGTGTAGGAGCTGAGAAGGAGCAGCATGCAAATCAGCCCGGAGATAATTGACAAGATTGCTGGGATGCACACAAGGCCCTCATCCAAGAGCGTTTTATGTCCCTATCCTTAGGTAACCAGCAGAGATACAAGCTGTGGTGACAAGGTGATTCTAACCGCATTTACCATGGTGCGGCGACAGGGTCAGGCACCCAGGCCCGGTAATTGGTGAAATCCATGAAGGCCATGGCCTGACAAGGCTGAAATCCATTTGTTATTCTCTGCGTGGCATGCCCTTGCTCCTTCTCTAAACCAGAGGGACTGACTCATATTTCAAGACCAGTTGGTTTTCCCTTAGTGCTTGCACCAGGGAAAGCATTTCCTCCCTTGAGCTCTGAGAGCCCCTTGGCCACTACCTGGAATAGCTCTAACTAGGTGGGTATCTGAAATACTAGCCTTTTTCTCCATCCCCAAATGAGTGCAGAATTCAAAATTCTGTATGGATGCCCTCCAGAGAGAAGCGTTTTCATGGATGCACAACTCAAACAAAACCATCCGTGAGCGATGCAGCCCTGTGGATAACACAGGGGCCACAGGGAAAGAATCACATCATTCAGTACCTCGCCTTCCATAACCTAGTTTGCTTCTTCCCCCTCTGGGCCCTCAGGAAGGAACATTCTTTTTGCCTCAAAGGTAGGGGGTGACAGAACCCAAAGTCCTGGGTCCCAGGCCACCTCCCAGGCCTTTCAAATATTATTATTGTCATTATTTAACTAAGATGAGTTTCTAGAGGAAAAGACCTTACCCAAGATTAAAATAATTTGTTTGTATCAATCTGTTGTATGCATTCACCTGTATATTATTACAGATATGGGACTCCAGAGGGGGCAAAACACCTATACTTTGTACTGAATAGATACACAGTTGTATGCCTTTAGTGCAGGCCAAAACCCTGCAACAAGTAGAGCCAACCAATGTATAACAGCTCAAACACAATGTAATATTAGTTCTCACTCACGTGGTCATCCCAAGTAGGTGTTCAAGGAGGTTGTCAGCTCTATTCCCTACAGCAATCCAGGGCTCCAGCCTCTTCCATATTGAGACTCCCATACTGAGATTATGTTATAGGGTACCTTCCTCATCTGCACCAAAATGACAGAAACAAAGAGCATGGAGTGAGTCACGTGGGAGGTTTTATTGCTCAAGCCTGCAAATGGCAAACATGCTACCGCCATTCATTTCCATTGACTAGAACTTAGTCACATAGCCATGGCTAACGGCAAGGGCTGTGGGAAATGCCATGTGTTGTGTGTCCAGGAAGATGAGAAAATAGTTTTTAGTGGAGAGCAAGCAGTCTGTGCTACATACATCTAAACTAGTTTCCTTCCTCGTTCCCCACTCCACGTCCTTTGCAGAGGACAGAGATCACACTGTGCTGGGTTGCACACAGCCCCTCCCACAGACATCTATGTTCCAGGTTTTTTTTATATTAAATAATCTACTTCCCACTTATTGTCACAATGGTGTTAGAGATATGTTACCAAACACAGAATACAAGTCTTACTTATGAATTCATATATTTACACCAAACAACACTCCAACTTTGCCAATAGAATTTGATTCCTCCCACCTAAACCCTGCTGTGTGGTAACCAAACATACAGTTGGTTTCTATGACTTTGCACATCAATTTCAATAAAAAGTGTGAAAATATAGCACACAGCAAAAGGGCATTTCCCTAGCTCCACAGGGCATGACTTCTCTATCTGCCACAACTACTTGGCCTTCGTTCTAGCAGATAGCAAGAATCCCTAACTGCAAAATCTTCTTGAAGATGCTTTTTCTGATGCTCTCAGGCAATGTCTTTGACAGGTAACTGGCTTACTCTCTTTCCCAAGGGAATTTCTAGGTAATGGGCCATTTGAGATTATAACTGTTTGGCCAAACATTTGCTGAGCTCAGTGAGCAGGGATTCTGCAACTGCTGCAGGAAGTGACTATCATGACCTACTCAGAGGGATTCCTGAAACATAGCTGGTATCTGCTCTTGGTGAATATGCACAATGTAACTGATCCACATAAAGCTCTTTATCTGCCCTTCAGCTATTGTCAAACCAGCCTGAGGGAGTTAATAAACAACATAGATGACCTGCAGGGAAATATTAGCTCATCCTATATAATAAAAGGTTAATATGCAAATTGTCCCCCTCGGGAGTTTGACCCATCAGGAGTTCGACCGCTTGCTATGATTTGTGTTGACCACCAGGGGGCGGCTCAGAACAAAGGAAGGCCCCAGCCAGCAGCCAGCAGGTGGGGGAAGGAAGGCCCCGATTGGCCCTGATTGCCGGCCAGGCCTAGGGACCCTACCTGTGCACGAATTTTGTGCACCAGGCCTCTAGTTGTTTTATATTTAATTAAGAATGCTTGCAGCTGAATATTACAGAATGACCATCTAAAAATAGCTTTAAAACTATTCACTCAGCTTATATAATAAGAAATTAGGATACAGGCTTTGAATAAGCTTCTTTGTGATTCCTTGGCTTTCTCTTCATGGTCACAAAGTGGCTGCTGTGGTACCATGCATCATATCCTTATACAAGATCTAAAACAAGAAGCAGGAAACAGGCCTTTCCCTTGGAATGTTCTCTCTTTTTACCAGGAAGTTTCTCTGTATACTCTTTCCAGCACACTGCTCTCTATTGTTTCTAGACCATTCATTACCACACAGGAATGGAATTGGCATAATTGGCTTACAGTTAGAATGATTCATGTCCTGGGAATGAATACATTGCCCCAAATTTTGTCTGTTACCTGGACAAAATTTGGATTCTGCTAGGGAAAAGAAAAAAGAAAGCAGGGATCATTGCTGGTAAGCAATCCCTGGTATCTGCCACATTCCTCGAGGAGTTTCTTGCTTTTTCATTGTGTTAAACCAGATTAAAAACAAAACGCTGTTCCTAAACATTATCATTTGTGTTCACCATCTGAAAAGCTTTTATAAAATTATGTTTTAATGTTATAATCTCACCTTCCACTGAAAGCATTTCTTTTTAGTGCTAAAATAACAACTACAATTATTGACTGAATACTATGTGCCTAGCACTATAAGCGATTTATGTATATATGTGATTGAAGTCAGCAAATAAATAAGAGAAGGCTGGTACTGTGAGATCCTCATTTTTCAGATGAGGAACCTGAATCTTAACATAATTAAATGTCTTTGCTTATTATAGTTCACACATGTGGTAAACTTGAAATTTGGGTAAATTTGAACCCAAGGCCTTTGGCTTCAGAGTCTGAGTTCTAAACTCTGTTGGCTTTGTTTCCAATATTACTAAATGCTCTTTACATATATGAAAAATTCACAAATTTCAAGATGTAGCAAAATTTGTCCCTACTAGGCCTTCTGTAAGAGGATTGAAGCAATACACCTAACATGATTTTTGGTTTCTGGGAAGCTCAGAGGTAGTTTTGCATTCATGTGCTGTCATTTTCTTCAGTCAGAGATCAATACACTGTTTCTCCCCCCTTATCTGGCCTTTATTTTTTTAATGCTTAACTTTATTTTGCAAATCTTTTGGTTCTAATATATCCATGCTTTGATCAGAAGCCATATGGGGGGAAAGGGATGAGGTACAAACAAATGTAAGGGCCATCTGATATACATGCTGAAGGTTAAGGAATAAAAAGTGCTGACATCCAGAACTTATTTTGAAATGCACCAAAAACAGTTAAATTTTTGCAATTAATGGAGGGAAGAATGAATGGATAAAGCAAACATTACTCTAGAAT
Source organism: Myotis yumanensis (assembly GCF_028538775.1). NCBI lineage: Eukaryota > Metazoa > Chordata > Mammalia > Chiroptera > Vespertilionidae > Myotis > Myotis yumanensis. The sequence goes on from NW_027223761.1 coordinate 32,087,040, forward strand.
GTTAATTACAGAATCCAAGTTGTGGGCATATGGGTTTCACTGTACAATTCTTTTAACTTTTCTGTGGTTTTCATCATAAAATGTTGGAAAATATGTCAATAATAACCTAGATCCATTCTCCTAAAAGAAGCTCACAAAAAGATAATTCTTCTGAAGTAACAAGAGGTAAGCAGATGAGTTTGGTAGAGGAGAGTTTGCTATACCAGGATGAAAAATTGGGGCTCAGTCCTCAAGGTAACTGAGGGAGGCTGGAAGATTTAAGCAGAGGATTAAAATGTAAGCTGGAGCTGGTGACATGGAGGACAAATGGTGGGAGCAAGGTGGAGCAGGGAGACCCGTCAGGGGCTGCTGTAACAGTCCAGATGAGAGCATGATGCTAGTGCCTGAGCAAAGGCGGCCATAGTGGGTGGAGGGATAGAGATGAGGTCAATAAAAACCCAAGAGAGATCTAAGGACAACTTGATACCTGAAGGCATGTGGGGACGTGGAGCTATCTAGCATGACTGGGGTTTCTGGCTTGGGGCAGCCGGAATGTTGAGGCGATTCTTCAGGATTGATGACAGGTAGAGCCTTACTGCTGAGCTGGCAGCACAGAGAAGCACCATCCACTTGGCACCAATCCAGTTCCCTCTCTGGGAAGTCCCCCAGCCCCACTGTGTCCTGGAATCTGCTGGAGCTCCAGATTTCTCCTGCATGGATATTTCTCCTCTTCCTGCTTCCGAATGAAGTGAACCCCTGCTCTCTGCTTCCCTGCATGCTCAGACCCACTGAGAAAGAGCCCTGCAAAGGCTTCTGAACCCCTTCCCAAGCCATCTGAAGCCCAGGCAGGTTGGGGGGGGGGGGGCGGGGAAGCGGGGGCCCGGACTCAGGCCCAGCTCTGACTCCCGGGTCACACCCACGTCTGCCGTCTCTAAGAAACAAACTCTGGCTGAGTCACTTTATTATGAAATTTAAATTGTTTCCGAGGACCTCAAAGGGGGGAAATTAAACTGTTTTCAGCTTTAGTTGTGGTCATAATAAAATAGCTATCTAGCGGGGTCTATGTTATTCTTAGATAAATGAGGAACAGAAATAATTCTTAATAGTTTGCCATAAAGACAATCATGGGGTTTTTCACAAGAGCAACATAACCAAGAGGATGAGGGCATCCACAGTTGTTCTTGCTTGGGCATCACACACAGGGGAGTGAGTACCTGGTCTCTGCTAAACTGAGAAAGTGACAAGACAGGCTGCTACTCTGCTTCCCTAGTTACTTCGGTTCCCTCCAGTGGCCTCCTCTCACCTACTATGCCTCGAGCCTCTATGTGTACCTTGCTCTCAGCTTCCCTGTTGAAATCAGTGTCTGGGGCCCAAATCACAGTCACCTTACTTACATAGAGCACCCGCCAACCATACCCATCATGCGCAGAATGTTCTTAGGTGTCACCTCATTTGAGCATCACAGAAGCTCTGTAAGGTAAGGAATGACATGCTTCTTTTCCAAAGGAAAAACAGACTCAGGCAAAATGATTTGCCCCAGACCTCACAACTGGTGAGTACAGATTCCTCTAAAATCCTTTCCCCTGCTCCACGCTGCTTCCTCTCCCCTTGGGCCCAGGCCGGGCACCACTGATACCATTGACGAGCACGATTTAGTGGAAATCATGCAGGATTTAGTGCCTGTGGCCTGTGACCCAGGGAGAGTCAATCTGAGACTTTTTGTATCTTGGTTTTCACATCAGTAAAAAAGGGGAGAAGTCAGTTTGAGCTTAAAGGGTTGGACTTTGTAAGGAATAATTCTTAGAACATATATAAAATGTGAAAGAGTGAAGGCTCAAAACAAATCTGTTCCTTAATGAGGCATTTGGTAGCTTGTTCTATGATGACATAATGTCTTAACTCTAATGGAGATCTTCTAAACAAGGTTTTAAAAATGGTACTGAAGGAAGGCAACTCCCGTAGGATGTCCTGGAGTAGGAAGTGGGGGGTACTTGGGACCCAGTGGCCTTGGAGTCATCTAACAAACCCCATGGGGTTGAGAGCCATGTGCTTACTCTGTGTTACATATCCGTATATCCTCCCCTCCCCATCCTGGGCTTCTGCGTGTGCCCCTAGGCAGGGACCAGCAGAAGCACTTCCTTCTTTCTCTTCCTGAGAACAAAAGGACAGTGTCTGTTTCAAAGTGCATTACGCATTATGAGAGCACTTCCAAAAGCCAGGCTTTGATTCACATTAGTGGTAAATGAGTAAACTTTTCTGACATTCAACCACTAGTTTTGAAGAAAGGTTGGATTATCAATCCCCTGCATTTGCAAGATACTATTTGTGACCAGGAGTCTCTAGTCGGCTTCCTTCTAAATGCTGCATGAAGACCCAGGCCAGCCTCCCAACCCTGGCTCTTAGAGGAGAGAAGGCAGTGGATACTGTGGCATAGCATGCTTTCTCTGTAGCCACTTACCACTCACCTTGGGTGAGCTGACTCTGCAGCAAGCAGGGGAGGGTGGGAATCATGTTGCCCCCTAACGCCTACCCCCAGCTCTCCTAGGCCTGGTTTTGAACCTATGACTTGAGTTGATGCCAAATTATATGCATCTCCCTTTAACTCTCTTTTCAGTCTACACATTTAAAGGCCCGACATGGAGACTTTATTGGCATGAAGCATTTTGGATCTTTGATTTTCCAATAATAAATACATCAGAGGTTAGAGTAAGAGCTGCTAAAATTTCAGAAACCTGCCCCCAGTTTATCTCATGTATTCAGATGTTTTGGAAACACATTAAAGTCTTTGGCCCATATTTATGATTTTAAACATTGCCTGAGCTTTTCCCAAATGCATCAATAATTGGCATGGGAGCAGGGAGGGACCCACTTTAGTTGATGCCCCAACTGTTGTCCTTTCTTGGCCATAACTTCTGATGCTTATGAGCAATCAAATGCATTGTGGACAAATCCACAGATTTTTCTCATTTGTCCTGGGAACTGAGAGACCCTTGGAGATGTAAAATTATCCTTAAATTATCATGAGGAGACAAAGAAGGTAACAGGGAGGGGGTGCTATGGGGACCCAGGGAAAGTTGCTCATGTAGGGTCTTATCAGGAACATCTGGATGCCCACTTTTCTCTCCATATCTTCTCTTGCATCTAGACTGAATTCAACAATAAGGCCTTCCTTACCCTGGGCCATCACTGAGTAGCTGAGTCAGTGGCACATGAAGAGGGAGTTTGAGATTGGGTTGGGAGAAGAGAAGCTGGAGAGAAATGAAGGACAAACTTAATCACCTTCATAGCTGACCTTTCCTTTAGAACTACAACACTGTACGAGCATCATTGGCAATGATCAGATACAGATTATGGAGACCAGGGTACAGAGGGGATGACAAACCATACCGTGAGAAAGAGCTGAAGAGTGCAGAGCTGTTTAATGTAGAGGAAAAGATAGCATAGGGGCAATGAGAGCTGTTGGCCAATAGCTGAAGGGTAGATATGAGGAAGATGTGGTCTTCATGGCCAGAGAAACCAGAACTAGAAAGATACAAAGAAAAATATTCCCACAACCTCTAACAATGAAGGGAAGGAGGAATGGACTGCTATCTTTTACTGAGCACCTACTATGAGCCAGAGCTTGTATGAGGCATTTTGTGTGTTTTTGATCATGAAGTCCTCACCATGTTTCTGAAAATGTATACGATGAGGGAACTGAAAGACAGAGAAATTATGGAATTTCTCTGAGATCCCAGGGCTAGTGAAGAGCTAGGGAAGAGCTTGTATTCGAACTTCTACAACTTCACCCTGATCCTATTATGTAAGTGATCAAGCGGAGTCTGCGTGACCTTATGTTATGGGGATTGAAGAGGATTTCTACATGGGCCAAGGCTCACACCAGCTGTTCTCTGAGGTGCCTTCCAGTCCTGAGGCTCTGTGCACAGTTCTGGTGGACTGAGGAAGTGTGGGTGGAGAGCTGAGGGCTGAGGAGAAGATGCAGGAGAAATGCTTTGTGGGCAAGTCATCTGTTCAGCAGAATGAAATGAATGACAAATGGGACTGATTCCCTCCAAATGTCCCCAACAATAAAATGCTTCATAAAGAAGCCTGACAATTTAGTTGTTAATTCAAAACATCCTTTTCTAAGCTGCCTGTAACTAATAACCTAATTATTGCAAGTTGGTGGTTTATAAAAAAGAAAGTAAAATCATATTAAATACAAATGTGCATTTTTCCTGCAATTACTCTCTCTATTCATATGTTCATTTTACCCTGTACTCTTGAATGTTACCATCATATTCTTAATCTACACATTAAACATTTATTTCTATAAAAAGTCTAATGTAATTTCGGGAATGTAGAGGTTTCCCACTCTTTCTTATGAGGGCCAACTCTGTGGTGGAAACAGTTGGGACCCTGGAGCATAGGACCTGATTTTAGGCTGGGTGTGCAACAGTAAGTAGGCAACTTAGGCAACTTATTTAACTTCTCTGAATTTTGGGCTCCTCATCCATAAAATCAGATTATAATACCCACATGGCAATTTCATTGGGAAGGTCATGAAACCATCTCTACACCCAAGATGGTGTATATACCAATCCCCTCCAGAATTTCCTCATGCCCCCTGTAATCCTTAGAAACCAACTTAAATTTTTATTTCCTCACTCTTCTTTAAGCTTGTGAGACCTCTGCCCCTGGATGAAATCTCTGGCTATCCCTTGAATTTCTCAGATACTTTTAGATAATAAAAGTTTACCAGACATTTAAAGGTTCATATTCTCAATTTACAAATTAAAATGCCCAATCTCCTATAAAAGGGAAATTGTTGATCTAGATTTACAGTTCTGACTTTTCTTCTTCTCCCACCTTGGATCTGCTGCAAAAGGAAGGTTACAGCGAGGGAACAGGAATGGGTGATCACTTTTTCTTTCCTCACTCAGTGCTTTCCTTCTTAATTCCCCCTCTTGCTTTGCATATGTCCAGGCCTGGAGCATGATGATCCAGAAGAGGGAAGGGAAGCACAAGAATTCTTACATGATTGGGCATGTCGAGTGAGGGCACACTGTTGAGTTCTCCAGGGAACCCATCCCACCCTCATTGCTGGCGATCTTCAATTGCAGCCACCTTGATGACGATGCTCCATTCCAGCTAGTTGTTTACACTTTTGAAGCCTCCTGACACGTGGTGGTGTCTCTAGTTTTTCTACTAAGGTCTCCTCATCTCTTCAGGTCTCCTTGGATAAGACCTAAGATGACCCTATCACACTCTCTCACATAAAGCCAATTGTGGTCCAGCTTTCTTTGCCTCTAGAAATCTGAAGAGGTTACCCCAAATGTGTCTCTAGCTCCTTTATCCCTCCATATGAGTAGCCAACTAGCCATAATATCTTTATCATCTTCTCTTGCTTCTTAAGAGTCACATCTGGTAATCTGGGACTGTCTCCTCAGAAAAGTCCCTCTCCTGCTTCTTACTTTGACCACAACTCTCACTCCTTCCCAGCAATCTCATCCCCTCCTTTTCAGTCCACCTGCACAGGCTTGTCACTTGGTCCGGCCATTCTCTCTCCTACTTCCCTGTCCATCAAAGATCCACGGCTGATCATTACAATCACTTTCTCAAATGCATCCTTAATTTCATTGCCCTTCTATCTTCCTGACAAAACCTCAACTCTCAATCATTTCCCCATTCTGCTTATTTATCTTCTACACCTGTGCAGCTGAGAAATGTTGGAGAAAACCCAAATAACCATAAACTTTGGTAATCTACAAATTATGGTCTTTAACTTCATTTTGGTCAATTTACTTTAGAATCTTCTTTAAAATTATCCTAAGCTTCCTCACTCTGAAAGCCTCCTGGTCAGCCTCTCCTACCCCACAACCCCCACTCTCAGCCAAGAGCATTTTTGTGTATTTATCAAGACTCATGTGCTTGGGGCCAGCACATTGGTATTTTGTAAAAGCTCCAGGTGATTCCGATGTTAAGGACCACTGATCTAAAACACACCCTGCAAACACCTGAAATCTGGCTTAGGCAATCTGTTTCAGACCTCTGGCTTCACATCACCTTCACTTGTTTGGCTGAGCCCATCTTGCCTCTTTTTTGCCTCTTTTTTATCTCGTTTTCCTCCACTAGGATTCGATAACCTAACTTTAGACTATTAACCTTTGTATTACAATGATGACCCCATAAGATACTTGTGATAATCTCAGCTACACACACATAACCACTGGCATAGGCACCATGCTTCTGTGTCCCTCTGTCTAGGGAGGTGTACCAAACTGGAGGGACTGAGCTATACATGCCTTTTAAAATCAGGCTGTAGAACTAAGATTGTGTCAGACTGGTTATTGTTATCTTGGCAGCATCACCTACCAAGCCTTTGTCAGAATGAATCTCGTTCCTTATAGATTGTTGGGTTAGGTTTTCAATGAGAAGATGCATGAGATCTGGAAGGTGGAAATGAAGTGGTCTTTCTTTTTGGAAATGTGTGATGGTCAGACACCGTAGGCTTCAGACCCCTTCATGATTGCAGTTGTTGTAGAACTTTCCTGCTCCAGTTTATAGGATTCAATCTAATAAACATTTCCCTGATTGTCAGATGGTAGCCTTATAGATCTTCATTCCCCCAACTGTTACTACATTTGTGTAAGTCCTAATTCTGATATCAGCCTCCTTATTGTCAAGTGTCATAGAGGCTCAATTTTCTTGACTGAATCTAGGCTGATTCAGAGGCTCAATATGTTGGGCAATGAAGAGCTTCCTGAGGGTCCCAGAATATAAAGTCACCCATAAAAATGAATACTTACTGAAAATTGCATATTAGAAAGCCAGGAGCCCATCCAACAGTGATATTGATAACTACCTCATGTGTTATGTGTCCCTGCTTTGAAGATGTCGCCCGAGGTAGTTCTGATTACCTGAAGCAGATGCAGCTCTGTCATCACACTCCTCTCCCCTAGGTCTGGTTGAAGGTGTATCAGCGTAGGTGGTTGTGTGGTGTGGCCTGGGGGTGTGCGAGGAGAAGGCAGCACAGGTCTCTTTGAGCCCAGGAATGAGAGCCGACATGAGATCCACAACACCTGGCTCTGGCTCTTGTCAAACACATGAGCTTGCACAAAGCATTCCTTTCCCCTGTGCTTCTGTTTCCTCACGTGCTACTTAGTCAAGAAAATTAATTATCCCAGAGGTGCCTTTCAGCCCTGACATTCCACAAGTCTCTGAATCCATGAGACAGCAGTTTGATTTCCTTGGCTCAAAATGTCCCTCTAGGCTGGGCCTGTGACAAGGACAGCAAGGGCTAGGCCAGGGCTGGAAGCTGAAAGCTTTCTCCTGGGCCTGTGAGGCATGACCTTGTTCTAGGAATGGGTCCTGAAGGCAGCCAGGAAGGTGAGAACCCACAGGCACCAGAGAAGCAAGCAATTGTGCCCGCAAAATCAGGGCCTAGGGCAGTGATGGCGAACCTTTTGAGCTCGGCGTGTCAGCATTTTGAAAAACCCTAACTTAACTCTGGTGCCGTGTCACATATACAATTTTTTTTGATATTTGCAACCATAGTAAAACAAAGACTTATATTTTTGATATTTATTTTATATATGTAAATGCCATTTAACAAAGAAAAATCAACCAAAAAAATGAGTTCGCTTGTCATCTCTGACACACGTGTCATAGGTTCGCCATCACTGGCCTAGGGCAAGCTTGGTAGGTCACACCAGCTGCCGACAGACATGGTGTGAGGATTAGGTTGCAAGTAAGACACAGTGCAAATGCATGGTGTCTACGAGCTTACCATGTTTTCAGAAGGAAGATTCTTTCACCAAGGCTCCTTTTTCCCTGGTCCCGGGGGCCCAGGCCCTACCCACATGCAGATCTTGATCTCATCGGGCGCCCTCTGTTCCTTCAGCTGCTGCTGGTTTCCCTCTGAGGACATGTGCCCTTCCTTACAAGTTTTATTGTTCCCCCTCTGCCTCATTTCTCACGAGTTCCTTCCTGGGGAGCTGGGACTCAGCCAGCCCCTTCTTGTAAGAAACAGGCCCAGCACCCACAAGAAAGCCTCCTTTCCTCTTCTTTATGCCTCCTGTTGTCATTTCAAAAAAGAAAGAAAGCCAATAAAATTATCTCTTCCTCCGGGTTCTCTTTATGGGTTTCCTCATTAAGAGAATTAAGAGCAATCAAAGCCAAATCCAGAACTGCTTCTTTTAGAAAAATCACCTTAAAACTCTTCACTCCTCAAGTCAAAAACGATGAGTGTTGGCTGCCAACCCTGAGCCCCCACCTCAGCTTCCCGTCATCTTCTCTGCAGTGCAGCCAGGAGAAGAGAAAGTAGTGATTTTTGAGGCTGCACATTTTTCCCCAACAGTAACTCTTCCAGGTAGAAGGGCAGCTCTGTGCTTGGCTTTTGACTGGGCTTATCTAATGGGTCCAGACAACTGCTCTTTCTGGAATCCATCCAGATCCAGAATGGGGTGAGGTAGTGAATTCCCCATCCCTGGAAAGATCCACGTAGAGGATAACTGCTCCTCTATTGGCTGAGGAATCACACTGGATGACGGCTGCAGCCCCCTTTGACTTGTTAGTTTCCTGAATCCAGGGCCCATCTGCCACCAGTCTTCACAATGACATCAGAACAGCAAGCCCATCAGGGAAGGATCTGTAGGGATATAGAGCCTAGGTGCAGCCATCAGGGAGTGGTAGGTCCTCGGGAAGAGGCCCTGTGTCAGGCATAGGGGTAAGTTCAGGTTGGGATGTTTAATAAAATTCTCTGCAGCCTAACCAGATCTTCTTAGGGCAGTGGTGGGCATTGCATAATATGCCATGCATCATGTAATGGGCACATGGTAGATTTTCAGTACATGCTGGAAAATAACTTACAATGACTTAGCCTAGTAATTGTGAGACATTAAAATATATTAGAGCGTGCAATGATCTGAGAGTCAGGAGAACTTGGTTACTGTTCTAGCTCTTCCTCTGTGTGCTTTTGGAGAAGTTATTTTCCCCTTCTAGGTCTCAGTTTCCTCATCTGCAAAAATCTAGGAATGGTCTATATATCTACATTTCACAAAGAAGGTTCTAGGGAAAATAAGTCCCTTGAGATACTTTACATACAATGATTTCATGGTACGATATGCATGCAATGATGCGCCTTAAAGAATAACAATGCTGATGTGCCCAGGAAAGGCTCCAGAAATGCTGAAATGAAATCTATTTCTCTTTGTTTAACCTTGTGTTACCAGTACCTGCTTTCCCCAGTACGTGCCTTTATCACCTAAGTAATGAATACTGCTCAGCACACACTCTGGGAAACAGAGATCTAGATAATCGCTCTGGTTCCTTAGTCCTAGGATATTCTGTGCCTTTTTGATTAGCAGGAGAGTCATCCATAGAAGCATGACTGTGATGTGCATGGAAAAGACCGGCACTGCCTGAACCTCTGGGTTAGCATCTCTGATTAGTGTCTCTACGGGTTTCTGCATGCACTCTGTCCTCTGCCTAGTACACTGCCCATGCTTTTTGTCTGGCTATCTGAACCTTCTCACCCCAGCTTCTGGGCTGCCTTCCCCATGCCTCAGGTCTGGGTAGGTACCCATTTTGTATGTCTTTTACTTTTCTAACCATATCTACCCTAGAATAAAAGGTCCGTGAAGGCCGGGCTTTGCAAGTTGTGTCCTCCATTCTATCTCCAATGTTTGACACACAGGAGGCCCTTGATAAGTATTTATGCAATGATTAGATACAAATTAAGTTACTTCGGGGATTGCTCCCTTAATTGGGTTTAGGGGAGGAGTGAGTCCCTCTTATGGGAAAGAGAACAAACTTATGTTCTCACTACACTGGGGAAGTAACAGATAGACAGACATCAGAGTTGTTCATCAAGGTAGAACTGGCTGCCCGTCTCAGGAGAGAGCTTCCCATGACGGAACATGTACGCCATAAACATAAAGGAGACCATCCTCAACTGGAATTTTGAATGAAATGACTTGGACATTCCCTTCTAATGCCATGACTTTAGGATTTAATTCTTTATTAATCAGTATCCTTTATAATTTACATATCCCTACAAAATAAAGGTGCTTTTGTCATACAGCTTTGATATTTGAGAACGACAAATAAATTTAAACAATAATTAATTTACTAGCAATCTATTATATTAACAATAAGAATCTAATGCATTAATAAAAATGTAGTTTAAATGCTGGAGTCAAGGAACAATTAAACCATATTATGCAGCTCCCAATGATAATAGAGACTAATTTTTTAAAGTTTATGATATAAAGCTAATTGAAAATGTGTAGAGTTAAATAAGCATTATGTGAACTATGATTATAACCTGGTTACATGAAGAAGAGGAAAATGATGGGCAGAAAACACACACAGATGCAGAGTATTTGGGTAAAGAAGTGAAGCTAGAAGTAAAGTTTGTCTGTTTTTCACTTTGTTTCTGTAAAAATCTTTCTCCAATTCTTTTAAATATATATCTTTAAACATATATACACATTATGTATATATGTATGTATATATGTATTTCAGAGAGGAATGGAGAGGGAGAGAGAGAGAGAAACATAAGAAACATCAATGATGATAATCACTGATATGCTGCCTCCTGAATGTACCCCACTTGGGATCAAGTTCACAACATGGGCATGTGCCCTGACCAGGAATTGAACCATGACCTCCTGGCTCATAGGTCAACACTCAATCACTGAGCCATGCTGGCCAGGCTCTAATTCTTTTTAATGTGCTTGTCTTCTTTGTAAATTTTTTAAAGATTAAAAAAAATAAGGTTGGAAATGACAGAAAATATGCTCTCTGGCTCTGCACACATTATTTGATTTTTTTCCAGCTGAGGTTTTGAGGCCTTGTTCAAAGATGGCTGGACTATACATACGAACTATACATACAACAATCTGGCCTCGTTCTTTTCCCCCAGCTGTCTGGAACTGTCTTTCATAACCAGACAGAATGACAACAATGACCCCCAAACTCAAATGCTTCATCCAGTCACTGACAGCTCCCAAACACCCAGAGCTGGAAACCAGGCAGAAAGTGAAATGTCCGGAGGCTTGGACTTCATCTGCCCTCATTTCCATTTGTGAGTTTTGAGTTCTGCTGCTTTTGGAGGAGGATTGGGAAAAGGGAGTCAGCAACCCTTTTTCTTTGTCCTAAGATAAATCCCAAAAGCCATTACCAGGAAAAAGAAGGAAGAAAAGTTTGTTTGGCTTTTTGCTGCTCTGGCCATAAACAGCAGTCCGGGATCAGGGTGTGCGGGTGAGCAGGACTTAATCTCCGCCAGGTTTTCTTGCCGTAAACATCCTTTCAGCTGTCCTGGCCCAAGACATCTTTGCCTTTGTGAGGCGGAGGCATGGTTTTCGATGGACTGTTCTCCATGGACTCAACCACCGATCCTGACCCTTCAAGCCTAGAAAGTCTCAGCTCATTCTTGCTTGAGATATTTGGACCCAAGACAGTCCCTGACTTGATGGTTGAATATAATTCAATGGAACAGAGAAGCCTCGCATAGTAGAAAGAGCATGGCTTTGGGGAGTCAAAACAAATTTAAGTTTTAATCCCAGTCCCTCTGCTTACAAACAGTGTGACCTTGGTTAGACAAGTTCCTTAACTTCCAGAAGCCGTGGTTTCTCCCTCTGGTTCCTACCTTGAGGGCTGTTCTGTATCAGATGCAAAGTGGTAGAGTAAGCCAGTTCCTATTCCTTTGGTCACGAGGATCAAATGTTGAAACCACATTTTTGAAATATTTCTGATGAACTGAATTGAGCCTGAGGAAAGTATCCAAGATGATGAGGGGTCTGGAATCCAGGCCTCTGAGGAATAGCTGAAAGAACTGAACGCACTTAGTGTAGAGATGGTCAGGAGCTGTAGTAACTGCCTTCATACCTCAGTCACTCTAATCTAAAAGAGGGCGCCAGCTTATTCTATTTCTATCCCCTCTGTCAGTAAAGAAATATTTACTGGATGTCTTCTAAGTACCAGACTCTGTGCTTATCACTGCGAATAGATTGGAGAACAAAAGATCTCCTGACCTCCTGGGGCTTATAATCTAGTTGGAATGACACATTGAATGAGTAATTTTAAATATGTTTGGTAATAAAAAAGATAAAAAATGGGATAGTCAAGGGCACTGTGGGGATTTGTAACTTCAAAATTAGGACCAATGAATGTGAACCGTAGGGTGATTAGGTTCACTTTAACAGTTGAAAGAGAGGGCCATAACTGCATATAGTCGGGCAGTTGGTATATTGCTCAAAGGTTCTAGTTGAGGTAATGGGTGAGGATTGAAATCTCCCCCTTACTGTGCTCCTCCGACTGTGTACCTCCAGGGCTGCATCTGCCTCAAGGGAGTGCTTTTCTAATTTGCACAGAGACATCATACAGTCTGGTCGTGGCTCTGAGCTGAGGTGCCCAAATGGTGACCCATGGAAACATCTGGGCTACAGAATTCTTTGTTGGCTTGTATATTATTTTTGTTTATTTGTTTTTAGTTTGAATTCACTATCAGGTTTTATTTTATTTATTTTTAATATATTTTTATTGATTTCAGAGAGGAAGAGAGAGGGAGACAGAGACAGAAACATCAATGATCAGAGAGCATCATTGATCGGCTACCTCCTGCATGCCCCACACTGGGGACTGAGACTGCAACCCAGGCATGTGCCCTGATCGGAATCAAACCCTGACCTCCTGGTTCATAGGTCGACACTCAACCACTGAGTCACGCCAGCCGGGACACTATCAGATTTTAAAGGTTAGGAGATTCCATATTACAAGCCAGTTTTCGGGGTCCTGTGGAAAAATGGGGACATCTGGTAATGCTGACCCCCATGTTCCTACAAAGAGGAAATCAGCTGGAGGTGAATGATGGCTGTTCCCTTTAGAGAACTAAAGACATCCTCCAACCCTAATCCTTGTACTCAAGCACTTTTCTCATCCTGGGTCCCAGGCACTTGCGTTTGCTAGCCCCGCTCTTCAGACACCCAGAACTGCATGGAATGGCCCACCCACCTGAGTGATGGTAAGAAGTTTGGACCAAGCGTTTGGTTTTGTGTGTGCCTGAATTCATATGGATAAAAGTCTATCCTTGGTCTCCTGACACAGTCATAATGGATGTGGCACCAAAGTATATAGACCAAACCAGAGCTTTTCTTTATGTTTCTTTACATGACCATGCTGAGCATCTGAATCTATTCAAAAACCTGCACTGAATTCCTGATGTGGACCCAACACTCCATTGGAGGGGACACAATTCAATCCATCATAAGTACCCGCTCTGTGCCAGGCACAGCTCTAGATAATGGAAATATATCAGTAAATAAAAAGATAAAAATATCTGCACTGGAAACATATTTCTGTGTGTGTGTAGGGTAGAAAGGGATGACAATACAAATAGACATAATAAACTAATAAGGAATTTTAGAAAATGAGACTGTCAAGAGAAAACAAAAGTAGAGCCATGAGTAAGGGGGTTGGTGTGGGACAGTTCTATATTTAAAGGTCCAGTCAGGAAGGGCTCATTGAGAAGGTAACATTATAGCAGAGACTTTAAAGAGGGGAGCATGTGCGCCACAAAGATAATCGGCGGGGGGGGGGGGGGGGGGGGGGGGCGGTCCCCAGCAAAGGGAACAGCCCGTGCTAAGGCCCTAAGGTACGGGCATGCCTGGGGTATTTTTAGTCATGAGAGACTCACCCACTGTGGCTGAGAGGAGTGGGTGACCAGAAGATTAAGAGAACAATCAGAAAGGTGATGAGGGCAGGATCACATAGTCCTCTCTGGACACTGTAAGTGCTTTGGCATTTCCTCTGAGTGATCTGGAGCTGGTGGAGGATTGTGTATTAAGGAGTGACATGATCTAATGTTTTAAAAGGATCCTTCTGGCTGCTGCATTGAGACAGATGGTGGGAGTGCATGAGCTGTGGGCATCACTGTCTGCCCTGCAGCTGCTCCCCGATCGAAGAGGAAGGCCCTACTCCTCGACTCTGCAAATGTTTGGACTCTCCTGGGATTCTGGGCTCTCCTCCAGGCCTGGGGGCTCTGAGCCCATACTGCTTGGTGGGAATGGCTGTCCTGCTCCCCACCTTCTGGAAGAGATCAGATCCCACCCTGGAAGCAGGATTGCATGGTTTGCCCTCATCCTCTGTGGACACAGATGCTGACCTTGCCTCAGATGCAAACAGATCCTTCTGCTGGGCCCTCACTATCTTTATCACAGTAGTCTTTACACGAAAGTATACTCTGCGCTAAAATTACTGGCTTCTTTGTCTGTTTTCCAAACTGACTCTGCAGAAATGGAAACTTCCTCATTTTTATTTTCATCGCAAGCACCCCGCAGAGTATCTTACATAACTAGGGATTCATGACACGTTCAGCAAGTGAAAGAATGAATGAAGAGGGTCTGTCTTAGTCTGCTGAAGTTCCTATAACAAAATACCATAGGCTGGTGGCTCAAACAGCAGACATTTATTTCTCACAGTTCTGGAGACTCAGAAATTCAAGACGAAGGTGCCAGTAAGGTCAGTTTCATTCTGAGGTCTCTTCTCTTGGCTTGTAGGTAACATCATTTTACTGTGCTTACATGACTTCTTTGTGAAGGTGGAAAAAGAGCAAACTCTCTGGCATCTCTTCTTATAAGGGTACTAATCCCATCATGAGAGACTCACCCTAGAATCTTTATCTAACCCCAATTATCTCCCAAAGGCCCCATCTCCAAATCTAATCAGATTGGGAGTTGAGGCTTCAACATAAGAATTTGGAGACCATCGAAAGGCCAGTGGGTAGACATTACAGGAAATATCAGCCTATTAAAAATCAGTTCTAGCAGTCAGAGCCTCAGCAATGGAGGAAGCTACCCCCTTAAAAGAATGCCCCATCACCAGGAAGTCCAAGCAAGACTAGGCAAGTTTGGCAGAACTATTGAAAACAATTAGGTCTGGAACACCCATTCATTCTTGATGAAGTTGCATAAGCCCCATTTTAAGGATGTAGTAAACACATAACATTTCCTCTATGTTCAGAGGGGAGCTTCAGGGACTTGGAATATCCTATTTGGGAATAAGAATTTGGAGATAATACAAATCTCACCTCTCTTCATAGTGTTGGTCAGACTATTTAAGGAAGCCACGAGAGTCAGAGAGCTGGAGATTTGAAAAAATTAATGTAAAGCAGATTGGAGAAAATAGCTTGGATCTCTATCCAAACTGGCTCCATAATTTCTACCCCCACCCCGAACTGAACGTCCCCCACCCAGTTCTGGGTAAAGGTGGCCGGACAGTCCTAGACCCTCCTGGTAGACCCCAGGAGGAGAGAACTCAGAAGGGGCAGATCTATACGTGCTGATGTCCTGTTTCCCCATTTCATCTGCTCCTTGGGGAGCAATTAGGGGCTGGGGAAAGGGTGATATTTTTCCCTCCTTGGGAGTAAAATGGGAGTTTGTTCCCCTCAATGAAAAGTTGAGGATGAGGAATGAGGAATCCATATACTGCTGTGAAGCATTGTGAGTGCAACTAGCATATCAGGCCCTAAAAAGGGGGGTCTTGTGCTGTTACCCCTTGCCCTGAGGCACTGAGTCCTGTGAAGGGTTAAAAGCAAGAGCTGTGGTTCTGTCTGACAGGGAGGGAAAGACAACTGAAGCTTTTACTTTAAGACACAATAAAAGACACTGACATGCTGCGTAAGCATTGTTCCTGGCTGTAGTTATTCCAATTATTTTTTATGTTTTCTCCTTAAATGAGAAGCATATCAGACACTAACTCAAACACGGAGGTACCTATTTATGCTTCGGAACAAACAGTTTAAGGGCATTATATACAGATGTCTAAATATTTAGAAAGTATCTGTTTATGGGAGCAAAATGAAAAGTACCTGTTTTCATTTGAAGGATTTTATGTGAAATTTGCATGTAAGAAAAAGGCAGCCCCAGTGGCAAAGGGGTGTTAGAGAGGAGAAGTGTGTGCACAGCCGTGGAGGGGGGTACCGGGGAACGGTGGGGTGGGGGCAGCCCTCAGCTGTCACAGGCCCCGCACTGACCCAGGGCTGGAGGGAACCAGCACACTGAGGCTGTGGTGATGCTTCTCTTTAGGGCGGGGGCATAAACAAACCCCTTGAAGACAACAGGATGTTTCAATGACCTAACATACAACATTATCTTCTTTATCAGACATTCTTCTTAGCCCCAAAGGGACATTTAAAAAGAAATAGAATTCTGGCTGCTTTAGATGAGTGTAGTAAACTGGGGGATTATTAAACTACCTGGGGGCAGGGGTTCTGATGCTTCCAAAGCTGAGGTCTTGGGAGCTCGGATGAAAGAGCTGAGAGATAGTTTAACACTTTATCTTACTCAGAGACAGGTTTCAGCTCAACAGGAGGGAGAATATAATACATGAAGATGTATGTATGGCCTTGAGAGGTAGTGAGCTCTCTGTTGCCTGAGGTATTCTAAAATAGGATGGCCTTAGAGGACCGGCTAGATTGCAATGTATTTCCAGCCCTTTCAGCTCCCAACATGTTGAGATTATGCGAGTCGACATAGTCCAGGCTGTGATGTCTTCCCCACAACCTTGCTACTGGGGACTTCCTGCCAGCCCCAGGGCTGCTGAGCTGGGGGTCCTCAATGGCTGACTGGGTCTGGGTGAAACTGAGAAAGACAGAGCTGTTTCTTAAGCCGAGGAGAAATGCTCCCTGTGTTTTCTACCCCTTGTGGTCCCTCTGAAGCCCTTGCTGGTCCCAGGTCTGAAGATCTACACTCCTTCCCAAGGAGTCTTCCTCTTGTCCGGGTGGCCTCAGTCTTCTCTCACCTTCTCCAGGTGGGGTGGGATCTTATATTGAGGGTTCTTAGCAGAACCATTTGCTTCAAAGTCTTGTGAGGACAGAGATCTGCCACCCCAGAAGGGACAAGGTTTCTGGGCCTCCTTCCTCTCTCTGACCCTTCTCAGAATTCAGCAGGGAGGCTGGGCTGCTCACCAGGGCCTTAGAGAGCAAGGGGAAAGTGCTGCGTTTCACCAGCATCTCACTGTCCATCACAGAATGATGGTTCGGGAGGGGCAGGAGGTGCAGCTGAATTAAATGCAGGGAGTAAAGGCAGAGGCTCTGCCTGTCAAAATAGGCCAAGTGCCCAATGCTGTGGCCTTTCTAGTCCTGGTGGAGAGTTGAGCCCTGGAGACAGTCTGAAAAGCTGGTGTATCTTACCAGGGGCTTCTAGTGAGAGCCAGACCTCAAGAAGAGGATCCCAGAACTCACCAAATGGGGACATGCCTTACCATTGGCAGGTCCCTCCCCACAAGCCTTGTGCCAGAAGGGACTGGCTTAATAGGGGAGGCAGGCACACAGTAGGAGGTTGGGGTGGTGTGAGGGAGAAGGTGGGTTTAGGCCAACATGAGATCAGCAAGTGGAGTTGATTAGATGGAGGGGAAGTAAGAGAGGGGCACAGCTGCGATTTCAACCTGAAATCTCAAATGCTATGTTCACTCTGTTCCCCTTATCCTGTGGAAGGTGAGCTCTGAGGCTGGGCCTCTAGCCTTTCAGTTATTCCTTCACTGTTTTTATAGATGCATGTGCAAGACAGGCCCTATCTGTCTTCTGGAATGAAACCCCTGCCCTCAAAGACCTGAGTGGTTAGTGGTAGCTGCAGTCACCAAATGCCAGTGGGGATTTTATACTCAATTTGTCAAAGTCAGAGGTGACTGGTGTCTGGGAGCAGGGAACAGCTGGGGCCCAGAAGCAGAGCAGCCCACAGGAAAGGGGCTGGCAAAACAGAACTGGACCTCTCCTTAGAGGAACCTGGTGACTGGAGAAGCACCAGAACTTGGGACCAAACAAGTCAGGCCTGTACCGGCAGCACCTAGTGTGTAGGCCCAGCTCTAAGCCTGGGTTCTGCGGAGGTGCCTTGGCTGGTGGGAGGTGTGAGGAGGCAGCTCAGAAACCCGGTGGTAACACAGCCCAGCTCCCAGGTCAGGTGACCCAGGAAAAGCGTGGACTCCTGAACTCAGGGCAGGGGAAATGACTCACAGACGAGGCCAATAAACAGCATGAATCAACACTAAACCCCACTGGACTAGGTTCTGGAGATGCTTAAGGACTTCCTGCCTTGGTCAGATCGGGCTGGAGCTGGGGCAGGGCCAGGCCTGCAGGTGGGAGCAGCATCAGCGCCAGCTGTGAGTCCCAACCAAGGAACTGGCCATCAACTGCTGTCAACTGCTGTTCCTGGGGAGACTGCTTCGACTGACATTTACTTTGTGCTTGTCCTCACACCCAGACAGAGATGAAAAGACAGCCTCTGCCCTGGAAGAGGCACTAGCTCCTTGGGGAGCAGGCCCTCTAAACAGCCAATAGCAATGCAAGGTGGCCAGGGCCTTAGATGGATTTGCATACAGAGCCTGGGGAGGGGGCACAGAGAGGGAGGGGAACATAAATCTGATGTGATGTAGGCACCCAACAAATACTCATTGAACGAATGGACAATTTATTGTTAGTGTTATTATTATCATCTTTATTTGTATTTATTTATATTTTTTGGTGTGGAGAAGGAGGGATGAAGAAGCATGTTAGATAAAAGGTGAAACCTGATCCTGGATTTGAATGATAAGTAAATGAAGAAGACAAATCCAAGCAGAGGGAACTCCTCAGACTGTGGACTTGGGAACAGGGGAGTGGTTTGGTGTGAATTTAGGGAGATGAGGCTAGAGAGGATGGGTGAAGTCATAATGAACAAGAAATCCTGAAGGCAGTATTACTCAGCTTTTGCCATGTGACAAACAACCACTGAATCTCAGTGTATAAAAAAACAAGCATTAATTTCTTGTACGTGCACCTTCAGGTGGCTATAGTGGCTCTGCTTCAGGCTGGGGGCAAGTTCAGGTCTATCCCACGCATCTCACTGTGGGCCCAGGCCAGAGGCTGGCAGCTATTGGGGGTTGTTTTTTTTTTTTTCATGGAGGAGGTCTGAGGCTCTCAGAGGAGCAAATGAAACCCACAATGCTTCTCAAAGCCTCGGCTTGGAAATGAAAGTCACTTCCACCAAAGCAGGTCCTGTAGTCATGCCCAACTTGAATGGGAAAAAAGAGCTCTTTCTCATAGAAGGTGGTAAGTGGAGTGAGTTCACAGTTGTTTAACAATTCTCTAACCTGCCATAAATACCATGCAATTTTGTTTTGATTCGGTTCTCAACCTGTGGGTCGCGACCCCTTTGGTGGTCGAAAGACCCTTTCACAGGGATCACCTAAGACCATCCTGCATATCAGATATTTACATTACGATTCATAACAGTAGCAACATTACAGTTATGAAATAGCAACGAAAATAATTTTATGGTTGGGTCACAACATGAAGAACTGTATTTAAAGGGCCAGAAAGTTGAAAACCACTATTCTAGAGGAAATGGGGAGCTGTTTCTGCTTCCTCTTTCTGGATAGAAGAGTTTCATTTTAATAAGAGTGTCCAGAACACTTGCCATAATGCGAAGGGACACTTGGCTCATACCTGGATGGAGTTAACACACTTTACTTTGTTTACATATTGGCATTTCTGGAGGGTGGGGGCTAAGGTTTATTTATCTCCATACCCCCAGCACCCAGCACAGCTCCCAACACACAGTGTGCTCATAATATTTGTTGAATGGATAAATGCTCTTACATTGCTCTCAGTGTGGGGTTAAATTTAATAGGAAATGCACACTTCTCTGCCCCCATTGACAGTTCAAGGTAAGGGTGGGTGATGGGTGAAGAGCAGATATGACCTGCTTGGAGGTGGGAATGAGAATGCTCATCAGGGAAACCAACAGCATCAGGAAGCAGGTGGCCCATACCTCAGCTGCTACACTCCGCTGCACTCAAAGAGCTATTTGATGAGAACAAGAAGGACTTCTGAATAATGGACTCCTTCCAGGTAATTGTCAACTTGAAAGATATAGATTCCTAATGATAATGACTAACATATATGCCTCCTATATGTCTAACATGATCTTGATACATTTTATATATTATTTCATTTCATTGAATCCTCCCTTGCGCTGGCCATTAATGGGGGATATCACTGAAGACAACAATCATCCGTTCCTATCTTTGCTGGAGCTGCATTTTCACATGCTAGCTCCGTGGCAAACAAGGACAGAAGAAGCTACAGCGAAGTAAATACAATCGAGTAATGTAAGCACAGCTGATGAAGTCAGTAAAATGACGAAGGCAAAGTGAGGTCGAGCAACTGCAGATGCAAGGCTGAGACTGCAACCAGTTCCAGCTCTCAGACAAAATCAGGACCAGGTCAGCGGACATCAGGTCAGGGGATGAGGATAAAAGCATGAAGGGGCTTCTGGTTCCGAACTCCATCGATGGGGAGAGATGGAGGTCCCAGGAACGCCCTACTGCAGACCCTCAAGGGCAGGGTGTCATTGTTCACTTCTGATGCCCAGAGCCTAGCATCGCACTTGGCACAGAGGGGAAGAGGACTGGGAACATTCACCAGCCTCTTGATTGAGTCTCTGTAGGTAGTGCCTCTTCCTGTCCCCCTCTGATAGACTTCTCAGTGGCGGAAGCAGTCCGCCCAAGGAAGCTTAGGGTAACTGTGCTTCTGGTATTAGAACATACCCTTTCCTCCAGCCCTGTACCTGCCCCTCACAGCCAGATGGCAAGAGGCCCCCGTGAAAGGCCCCTTGTGCTCTGAGTGGTGCTAAACCAACTTCCTTGGGCCTGTTGCGAGAGTGACACGAGGAAATACAAAACCAGTTCTTTGTCCTGCAAAGGCTGTACAACATGAGAGTCTGTCCATGACCAGAAACAGCCTGTTCCTCCTAAGCCATCGGAAATATAGAAGATGGTACAAAAAAAAAAAAAAATTTAACTGTTCTCCTTAAGTCTTCTTCTAGTTCTATCAAGTTGGCCTTGAATGGAGCTCTCAGACCTCCCCTTCCCCCTTAGTTTTCCTTCTGCCTCCTTTTCCATCCGCCCCCCAAAGGGTTCAGGGTTTATCTACTGGACTTTAATCTGCAAGGTTTGTCCCGAATTGTTGCCCCTTGAGTCTAAGTTGGCAAGTCTTATTAATTCTTTAATGTAAACATAAAGGGGCTTATTAGACTATATCAAATAACTCACACTTTAAATGAGGAGGATAGAGAGCAAGGAGGGTCAGGCAGGAAGCCAGAGAGGGTTGGTGCCGCCAAGACCCTGCCCAGGAAGGGTTGGCTTAAAATACTGTGCCTGGGCCACTGTCTCAGGACACATCTGAACACTGTCACCCTGTTGCAGCTGTGACACTCACTATTGCAGCTGGAAGTGATCTCTGAAGGCGAGTCCTTCGCCCTTTTTCATCTCATAATGTTCAGAGAAGCTTACATGAGGCAAATCTTTTTAAAGTAGGGATCATCTGGTTAGCAATAACTTGATGTATTAAAGGCCCAAACCCAATGCCCCCATGGGGATGTGGAGGGTGATGGTAGGCAGGGCTAAAGAAATGACAAGGGTGGGGTATCCGATCCGAATAAAGCATTCGTCATATAGGAGAGGGCAGCGGGGGAGAGTTTCTTTCTTTACAGCCTGCTCTGAATGATTCCCTGGGGGGAAGTGCCCTGGGGGGTGTAAGTTTAGTTCACACTGATCTATCCTTGGCAGATGAGGCTGGTTGTGGTAAGCAAGCCGAGGACAGCCTTACATTAAAATAACTTTTCTCCTTGGAGGTGAATGTAAGGAAATATCATGAAGGCGGAAATCAGGCAACACCAAAAGGAGCAAGAGGGAAACCCGCCCATGACTGTTGTCATGTGGAAGTTGTGGCAATGAGCGGCCCGCCCCTCAGTCCCAACAGTGCCCCTCATTCCTTTAGCTATTCATTCAGTTCATATGTTTTAATATCTATTATGTGCAAGAGACCCTGAAAAGCCCAGAAAATATAAGCAAGATACATGGCCTCTGGTGGAAGGGTCAAGGGGGTAAGTCACCCGTGACCTGTGACATCACTGCTCAGGCAGCGCCAGAGCATTCCGCAAGCACAGAGGAGGGGGTGGGATTCCGAGAAAGTCTTCAGGGGAGAGGAGCCATTGAGCTAAGTTCATACAAGAGTATGCATTTCATTCCAGGGAGAAGGAAGGGCATTTAGAGAGGCGCAGACAAATGAAAGTGTCATATTTGGGAACTCTAAGTATTTCTATTGGACCGGACTGCATTATTGCCACAGGACTTGAAAGACAGGCAGAGTTGCCCTACAACTTGGGCAAATCACGTGCCATTTCTGACCTTTAGTTGGTTCATTTATATAAATACTAAAAGCCAGAGTTTCTGCCCTCCCTACCACACAATAGTTAGCTTGAGAATTATAAAGGGGAAGGAATATGAAGGGGCCTAAAGATGATTGAAAAACCATCTAGTCCAGAGGCTTTTCAAACTTTCCCCCCAAGACTTCCTCAGGGTCCTCAAGTTTATCCAACGACCCTCAGGAAGGGGACCTTAAGTTTATACAAAAGGTAGAGATCCAACTTCAGCCAGAGCAGCTGCTTTAGGGGGGAAGTGAGGTCCTGCTGCTGAAAGGTGAAGTTTGAACATCGCTGGACTAGTCCCACCCTCCCACTTTGTAGGTGAAGAAAACTGAGAGGCAGAAGAGGCAAGGACAGGACTCCTAGGAATCCAAGGAGACAACCTGTGGGCTTTGAGAAGAGATGGGTTTCACAGGATTGAAGCCACATTGCCAGGTTCACTGTCTTAGGCTCCAGCCAACAAGATCTTCCACAACACTTAAAAGACAAAAGATCAAAGTGGAAAAACGAATGCTAATGCCCCCAACCCTGCTGCCCTCCTGCTGGGCCCTAGAGGTTCAAAGCTTGCAGACCTGGGAGTAAAGCCCAGCACCCCGCCCCCCATCACTGGGCTCCCAGCTGCTTCCCTGACCACTACTTCAGCGTGCTCCCCCCACCCCTTCCACATTGCTTCTCAAAGGCCCTCAGGTATCCTGTCAGGCTTGGACCAAATTGGCTCCCAGAATGCACAGTAAAGGGGACCCCTAAGTTGTTCCCTTTACTGTCAGGACCCTGTGTGTGCCTGAGAGTAACAGCAGTGGGTGGATAACTCCTCCATTTGTTAAAAACATGTTTACAAGGTGTAGGCAGAGAAAAGGATGGAAAGTACACACACTTCACATTGCTGAAAAATGTTGTTGACATGCTCGGTGTGTTTTTAAGCGACCCACTCCAGTTTCTGGGTCTCAGCTTTCCACTTTTAGCCACGAGCAGCTGGAGGAGTTATTTCCAAGTCCTCATGGGCTGACGACGGCAGCTCAGCCTCATTCTTGTCTATTCTCCTCGGGCACTTTTTAAAGAGAGTTTTCCCATGAGGAAAGCGCTTCAGAGGGGGAAATGTGGCAGGTATGTGTCCCTCATGATTGTCTTCAGGACAGTTTGGAGCACCAAAAAAAAATTGTAAAAGAAAAGGGAAGAGGAAGGAAGATTCATGCTGAGTCTATAGCAGGAATTTGCTGCTCTGTTTGAAGAGTAAGAAGGACTGTGGTGTGAGGAGCTGGGCTCTGAGCCCCTTTAGGGAAGTCACAGAGGCCCAGGGATAGTTTGACCTGCTCAGGGTTCAAGGTCACCCAGACCAGCCTTGGTAACTGACCCTGCTGGACTGCAGTAAACTTAGAGTAGGGATGCAGCCCAAGGTTAAGTAGCAGTGAGTGCAAAGTGAGAACTGGTGAGAGGTCAGCATCTATGCATCTTGTGCTTTTGTAATTCCTGTTTGAACTTTCTCTTTTAATGCTTATTTATAAACTAGAGGCCAAGTGCACAAAATTTGTGCACGGGGGCGGGGGGGGTGTCCCTCAGCCCACCTTGCGCCCTCTTGCAGTCTGGGAGCCCTCGATCCTTACTGCTCGCCTGCTTGCTGCTCCTTACCACTGAGCTCGCTGCTCCTTAGTGCTGCCACGGAGGTGGGAGAGGCTCCCGCCACCACCTCTGCGCTTGCCAGCTGTGAGCCCGGCTTCTGGCTGAGCAGCACGCCCCCTGTGGGAGTGCACTGACCACCAGGGAGCAACTCCTGCATTGAGCATCTGCCCCCTGGTGGTCAGTGTGCATCATAGCAACTGGTCATTCTGGTCATTCCACCATAACGGTCGCTTAGGCTTTTATTATATAGATCCTGGTAAGCCACTCTCACACTGTTACTTTAAAGTGTTCTCCAGGAAGGGCTGACGTACCCAGTGTCCACTCAGTGCCAAATGGGTTTACACCCATTTTCTGATCTGATTAGTTAGATCTGTGCAATACTGGATTATTACATATTTTTAATATCACCTGAACCTCCAAGACTTTGTACTTGGGATATTGGGGAAGAAAAGTAGCAAAGAGACAAAAAATTCTTCTCTTGCTACACCAAAATTTACTAAGCACCTGTTACCTGTCAGATCTTTAGACTTGCCTCCAGTCCCTAAACATCAGATCTTACATAGTGTGGTGCTATCAGGTAGGAACTATGATTCCCAGATATTATCAAATCCTGTAAAAGGCTCAATGAGAAAAAAAGGCTGCAGAGCTAACCCCACCAAAACCTGGAGTTCCTTCTGCTGTACTAATGCCCTTCCCCCGTTGCTTCCTGGGTGAAGCCCACCAAGGCTGTATTATACCAAATTATTTGTAATTCATTGAAAGGGAAGGAAATTGCAACAGCAGCAATCCAAGCCTCCTAACTTTTATTTATTCAGAATTATTTCCTTCACTCATCTTTTGGGGGAGAGGTTACCTTCCCTTTGACTTTTCTGTTTTTAGATCTTTATTTAAAAGTAACTTCAATCTCTTTTGTGCTTCTACAGCCATTTGTACATCAACTATTATAATCTCCATATCACTTTTCTACATTTATCTGTTTAAAATGTCTTCCCCAACCAGACTGGATCTCCTCTGAGAATTTGTCTTTGCCTTTCCAATGTCTAAGAGTGCCTGGCACATAATGGGGCTTTATAAATACTTGTTAAATTAAAAAAACACACCTGAATAACTAAATACATAAAAATGAATGAATAAACAAACCCATTCCTTGCCCCCTGGCATCACTAAGTTATGTTGCTTACCTGGCTCCTGGTGGTATTCGTGTTCTTGACCCCTGCAGTGGGTGATAATTCATTAGAATCAGGATCAGCTGGAGTGTCAGAAACCCTGAAACAGCAGTGACTTAATCAGGATAGAAGTGTATTTCCTTCTCATGTGAAAGTTTGGAAGAAAAAGGCAGGGTTTGTACAGTGATCCATGGTATGTTTCTATCTTACTGTTCATGACCTCTATTCCCAAGGTCACTTTATGGCCTACTCCAACTTCAGCCATCACATCTACATCTCATCCTGCAGGAAGGAAGAAAGGCTGATGATGAAGAGCAAAAGGAAGAAAGGCTGATGAAGAGCATGTCTCTTCCCTCTAAGGATACTGATAAAAGTTGCATCCTCCATTTCTAGGTAATTCTTATTGGCCAGACCTGAGTTGCATGACCATATCTTGCCTCAAAGAAGGTTGGGAAATGTAGTCTTTATTTGTGTAGCCACATAAATTGTGGATGTTGTATTACTAGAGAAGATTAAAGATTGCAGAACAATACACAGTTTCCGTTATAGGAATCATTTAAGGTTTTTTATTTGTTTTTTTAGTAAAGGAATGACTAGATCAAATCAGTAATTTAGAAAGATCAATATGGGGCCTTGAAAGGAGAAGGGGTCAGAGAAAGGAGGCTGGAGGCAAGGAGACCAGTAGGAGGAAGTTGTACACGTCCAGAGGTGAGGAGGACATGAACTAAGGCAGCAGCAAGGGGTTGGAAAGAAGGAGATGGATTTGTGAAGCACCTTGGTGGTAAGTAGGCAATCCTGGTGACTAGGCTGTGGAGTGAGAGGAAGGAGTCTAGAATTAGCTCCTAATTTTTGACCTGAGGCCTTTGGAATTGGGGCAGCCATTACTGATTTGGGGAAATGCAGGAAGACTGAACTGAGAGCCCTGATTTTGATTTGGGATTCTAAAGACCTGGGCACCACCCCAGAAGGAAGCTCTAGGGTTCACCACAGCTGTCAGGAGGGGGTGGCCACTTTGCAGAATGAGTACAATGGAGCAGGAAGCCCAGTTGGAGGTGGGGGTTAGAGCCCTGAGCTCTCCCAAGGACTGTGGTCACCATGCTGCCAGTGGGCCCTCACTGTTTTAGGGGCTGCCAACCAATTCTCCAGAGTTTCAAGACAGAAGTAATTTCAATTTCCCTCTAATTAAAAGGAGTGTATCAGTGTGTGCCTGGATCCTGCTGCTGCTGGAGAAGGGGGGGGGCTTCCAAATTCCACTGCCAAGCCTCTAGGCGGCATCCTGAGTTGGGGTGTCTGGGGAGGGCCTGCCACGTGCCAGCTGGCTGTGCCAAGTGCAGGAGCAGCACGCCTGGGGTTCCGCCATGTGTTTGTTTATTTGGTTTGGCTGATGTAAAACATACACACACAGACTCATTGCCTCAGGGCCTGTGTGCAGCGCCCACGTTCAATCCTTAACTAAAAGCAGAAACATCATAGAAAAAAAAAAAAAAAAAAGGAAGTCATAATAGGAGAATGCAACCAGGTAGCAGAGTTCATTCACTCATTCATTCATTCAGCAAATGAATGCCAGATACTATGCAAGGCACTGGGCTATAATAAAACTCAGTCCCCACGGAAGTCAAAGACAGGGTTGGGAAGCAGAGACAAGGAAAGGGGCCTGATTCAGCGCAAAGTGAAAGGTGTTCGGTACAGGTCACAGCACATCTCCAATCTTGGCATTTCCTGGACTAAGTCTGAGTGGGGCTTCCCTCATGTCTAACCAGACTTTCACGGGCCAAACAACCCCACTCCCAACCCTCTACCCCTACCCCAAGCTCTAGGTATTCCAAGCAGCCACAGGATCACCTGTCTCTCAGGTCTCCTTCACCTGCACATTCATTTCCCCTGTTTGGCGAATTCTTCCCTCTGTTCTCTGCTACTCCCCCACTTGGCCTTGAAGGTGCAATAGAATCATCTCAGGGCAGGGGTAGCCCTTACAGACCATCTTTTTCATCCTCATTGCACATCCTCATTGCTGGCCCCTGTCAACTGCTGCTCTCACAGTTCACCTGCCCATTTCCCCTGTGGTCTGTGAACCACTCAAGCAGAATCAGATCTTGTCCACATGTCTATCCTGGCAGTTCATCGATGCCTGGCACAGAAACGCTCTTAATAAACGCCTGTCCAAATGAACAGGCAGCATTTAGTGCCACAGTGGCTCGCCTAGTGTGCCGCAATTAAAATGCCCCTGGATTCTGGAGTCAACCCCGAGCTCTGAACGACTGGCCAGGTCCCCGCTCTGAGCCTGTTTGCTTCTTCCTAAGCTGAAGCCAATACTATTCCATGAGTGTGACTTCTGTGAAGGGAGTTGTCTCATGTGTGTTCACCTTTCTTTAATGTACACGGAGAGGTTTTTTTTGTTTTGTTTTGTTTTGTTTTTATCATCATTAGAAGACAGGGCTCTCATGAGTAAGGGCACAAATCCTGAGTTCAGATTCTGCGGCTCTGTGGCTCTTTGGCCCTGTGTTCCTGCAAAGGCAGATCTTGTGTCCACATGTCAAGCTGCCATGACTCCCACTCTGGCTCCTCTCTGACCACTGCTCTTGCTGAGCAGTGGTGTCTTCCCATTGTCTTCTTTGTGTGCATGTATCCCTGGAGTCTTTTTTTATTCAAATTTCCTCTTCTTTTAAGGACACCAGTCACATTGGGTAGGGCCACTCCAAAGGCCTCATTTTCACTTTATCACCTCCTTTAAGGCCAGTCTCCAAAACAGTCACATTCTGAGCTACCTGTGGTTAGGGCTTCAGCCTATGAATTTCAGAGGCACATAATTCAGCCCGTAACAGCCATTCACAAGTGCTACCTCTTTGTAGGGTGATCGACTTATCCAAGTTTGCTTGGGCTTTTCCTGGTTTTAGGGCTGAAATTCCCATATCCCAGGAAATCACTCAGTCCTGGGCATGCTGGGAAGATTGATGGCTTTAGCTCATTCAGAAGCCTTACCTGAGTCTTTTCCAATATGTAAGACTAGAAGGACTAGACAAACCCAATACCCTTCCAGAAGCCATACTTCCTAGTGAACTTAGACACCCATTAACTTGCTCAATTCTCACTTCAGCCTTGCAAGGTAGTTGGCGCCGGAAATAACATTCCAGTTACACAAAGGGGGATATAGGCTCAGAAAAGGTCATCTTTGCCCCCCAGGCCTGTTTATCTGTGCCCTGGTTCTTTCATTACCAGGTGCTTCCTATACCAAGAGTCAAAAAACCACAGTGTATGTGTCATTTCACCCCTGTCCTGGGCCTAGGCAGGATGTATCAGTGAGTGACTAAAAATTCTCCCCACTCATTTGAATTAAAGAAATTAAACATACAACCATTTGGGCAGTACTTGGGAGGGAAGTGATGGTGGGCCACAGGCTGGGCCTTGTAGAGCAAATGCCCCTGAATGGAAAGCAGGAAAGATGGGAAGGAAGCAGGGAGAGATTCAGGCTGTGTTTGATGATCTCCTCTGGAAGGCAAGGAGGGAAGCCATTGATGAATGAGCTTTGTTTGATCTGCTCAAGGATCAAAGGGGCAAGCACCATGAACACAGATGAAAGTTGACCTAGATACCCTGCATCTCAGCCGGCTGGATACCAGGCTTCCCTGGGCCCACAGGCCATGGAGGGTTCTCATAGGAAGCCCACCTCTTCCTCAACTTGAACCCTGACCCTTTTCCCACCATTGACTTTCTTAAGGGCTTTCTTTTGCTCTTTGGGCCCTCTCTAGGGTAAGAGGAGCTCAAGGTTATAAAGGGACTCAAGGGTGAAGGGCAGGTGCGGGCTAGAAGGGGTCAATGAAGGGAAAAGGGGACATCTATAAATGTAATACTTTCAACAATAAAGGTTAAAAATTAAAAAAAAAAAATTTTAAAGGCCTAGAAAATGTTTCTTAGTTCAGGTAACATTTGGGAGAGAACAAAGTGAAGGGTCCAAATTAAAGTCCCAGGAGTCCAGGAAGGGGGAACTATCCTGTGGCAGCAGCAGGCTTGATATGTTCAAGGAGCAAGGGAGGAGGATGCCAGAGATGAAAGCATAGAGGATGCAGAGGGCCAGGCCTTGGAGGTCCTACAGGTATTGTAAAGACTTTGGACTTTCAAATCGTAATATTTTTTTAAAGAAGATGGAAAGCCACTGAAAAGTTTTGAGCAAAGAAATTATGTGATTCAATTATGTTTTGACAGGATTTCCTTCACTATCGTGTTGAGATGGAGAGATGGAAGTGGAGAGCAAAGATATATATATATATATATATATATATATATATATATATATATAATCAGTTTAGAGTCTGGTCCAAATTGCAAGTGGGCCAGAGGAGAGATCATGATGGCTCATACCAGAGTGACAGCCATGGAGATGATGAGATTTGGGATATATTTTTAAATAAGAATGAGGAACACATGGGGACTTGGGATCACTGAGGAAAGGTGCTGCCATAGATCAAGGGCACTGGGAGATGGAGTCTGGGTCTCAGAGATTTGAGTGCCTGAGTTTATGGGGAGTGCTTTCAGGAATGGTACCTGTGAGGGAGTGAAGGAAGCCGGACAGAGGGCAAAGGAGCCTCTGATGTAGCTGCAACAGAGGCCTCAGTGGATCCTACAGGCAGTTCTGAAGCTGGACAACCATTTATTATTGTCCCATTTGAGGCAAAGGGGCTGGACCTCGATCCCTCACATCAATCAGTAATTGGACGCAGCCACCCCTGCAGAGGGGGTGTAACCATGGGTAAGATGGCTTCCTTCTTCTGAGGGCAATTCCTGGGAAGAGAGTCTGCTGTGAGCTGTCAGAGGCCAATACTTTGCCACCGGGGTAGTGAGTGCCTTGATCCTGAAGGGAAAACTGGGTGACAAGCCATACTATCCATTACAGGCACCCGCTCCAGCCTGCTGGGCTGAGGGTCAGGGCAGACTTCTCAGAGGAGAGGATGTTAGACTGGTTTTAAAGGTCCCCATGCTATTTTTTTTCTCACTCATTTGACCTTGATCATGAAAAGAGTGGGCACTAGAATGAGATCCAAACTCAGGTACAAAAACTGCTCTATTTATACTTCCTAAATGTTTAGCTAAACTGAACTCTGACATTAATTGTTTTTTTATGCTAAAGGGTTTTCAGCTCCCCAAATTATAATAAATCCCTCATTTACAACTAGACCATTATGTGTGTTTTTAATCTATTAATTCAGAATATGTAAGTATTTCTGGGGCAAACTTGATATTTCAACTGGTTCAAATTTCTGGCAACCAAATATTCCTCAGTGAACAGAATTCTAATGTGCTAATCTTTTTAATAGCTCCTAGGGGCAGGAAGCCCCTTCCAAGAGCTGACACAAATCCTCTTTGCTACGTTTCCTGTAGATTTGTCCATGTTGGAGTTGGAGAATGGCTGGCATAGGATCTGTGTAATAGGCTATTTCTGCACTAACGCCTATTTATGAGAATGATTCTCTCACTTTTCAGAGAAAAGCATCAGATTCAGGTCCTGGAAGCTGGCAGAATATTTCCTAAGGTGTATATGCCTGTGAATAAGGAAGCATGTATATGGATGTGGTTATGCACACATCATGATTGTGTGTATGTGTGCACAGGTATATGTAGGCAAGTATGGGGGAGTATGTGTGTATGAATATTTTTATTTTAGTTTGTGTGAGAATCTACATATATGGGAGTATGTTTATAATGCATGTATGTTCAGGTGGGTGATTCAGGTGTGCATATATAATGTATTTAGGTATGTGTGTGTGTTTGTGTGCAAGCCTGTATACATATGTGCATGAAAGTGAACATGGGAAGGCACATCAACAATTTTCCAAGCTACATAAGGTAATCAGATCTCCTGGTTCCATAGCAGGAATATAAATGCCAAAGTCAGTTTTCTTGCCTGCAGCAACTTTCTGCTACTGATGCTGCTCCAAACATTTTCCTTAGGGGACTCTTCTGTTCTTCCCTCTCTTCCCACTGGGGGTCAACACCCAAAGGGGCCCCAGGCAGCTTCCTGGCCTTTGGAGTTGACTCTCTGATGTCCACCCCAGGAGCCTTGGCTGTGGTAGTCCTGTCACGTTGGACCCTCTGCTGTCACTGCCACAGTGACAATTGATGATCAGAACTAGGGCTGCCCAGAAACCCAACTTCCACAGAGCCCTTTGATCTGCCCAGCCTTGGAGTGGAGCAGAGCCTGGCACAGGCGCCTTTGATGGAGCCTGGCCAATGAGGGGGCTGAAGGCTGGCCCAGCCCAACTCTGCAGCCTTTGATGCCCACCCTGTCCTACAAGGGTCCTGCTACAGAACCAAGCAAGTGGGGTTAGGAACCAGCAATGTTACTCAGCCTCTGTGGGAAGTTCCCATCTGGGTGCTTGGTCTGGTGACACTTGGGTCTCAGGGATGCAGAAGCCAATTCTTGGAAACAAGTGCTCTTCCAACCACCAGGTTATGCACTCAGCTAGTATTCATGGGGCACATACAGAGTCAGCAGGGCAAAGTCGAGTCAGAAAGATTGTATTAAACTTGGCTGCTTCATAGTTGTTCCAATTTGGTCAAGTATAGTAACTGGCATATGCCCCTCAGTGGGCCCATTTCTCATCCCTTATGATGCTGTAAGGACCAAACTAAATAGTGCAAAGAGGGCACCTGACACCTAATAAGCCCTCACAAACGTTAGTTGTGATCCTTGCAGGGAGGCTGCAAGGTCCAGCGGTGAAGGGTCCATGAAGTTCTAGTTAACTTACCTCGTGAGATTATTACAAGGATGAAGTGACCTATTACTTTGAATAGTGTCCAACACAGAGCATGTGCTTCATAGAAGCTAGTTTTTAATAATTTGGTACAAGGATCAGCCTGAGCAGGGTGCCATGAAATTCTTTGCCTACCTCTGGAACAAGTCTTCGATCTTCGACCTTCATTTCTTTCCCTAAGAGAAGGGAAAACCACTCATGTGGTTTTAACGGCCATTCCCTAAACTCCAAATTCAATCACATCACATGGGTTATGTTATCTAGTCTACATTCCATCTCCATGCTATAGAGACTAGTCTAAACCACTTAACATGGCATTCTCTACCACCTGTCCTCAGTATCCCAACCATAACCCCTCCTCTCTCTACCTCCTGCATCCCCATCCCCCAGGCATACTAGGCTACATGCAGGCTGTAGGAATGTAGGCTCTTATGCACTTGTATGTCTTTGTCACTGCTGTCCCCTCTGTTTGAAATGCCCTTTCATGCACTGTCTGCCTGTGAATACCTTCTGTTCCTTTAGGCTCACCTCTCAGATCCTTTCAATACAAAGCCTTCTTTGATCATTCCCCACACAGGAGATTAGGCCATTACTTCTTCCTGCTCCTCTCTTAGACCCAGGACATGCCATGGATATGACATGGTGGGACTTACTGGTCCACTCCCCTTGTAGACTCTGCAGTCCTTGAAAGACCCTGAGCTGTCTTCCTCTGGATCACCAGCCAATGCTGATGCTTTCACAGGGCCCTGAACAGTGCTTGCCACATGGTAGAAACAATGAACATCTGCTTAATGGATTAACTCAATCTCTCTCTTCTACCTCTCAGATCCACCACCCTCCTGGAGTCTCATGGTCCCCAAGCTCAGTAAATTCATGACTGCCTGTGCTGCCCTCCCTTGAGCTGCTCCTCCTTAATTCACTATCCCCCCATCCAATCATCCAATATGGAAACTGGAGAGTCATCACTGAAGCCCTTGCTCATAGTCCATATATACACATCCCAAACCACCATGAGGATTTACTGATTTGACCTCTTAAATGTTACTTTTATTTGTCCCTTTTTCTCTCTTCACATCTCCAATTTCTCTCAATGAATGATGCATGTGTAAATCTTACCACATTCTTCCAAAACTAAAAAGTTTCCCATCATTTCCAGGATATCATCCAAACTCCTTGGCATCACTCACAGGGCCCTCCAGGATCTGACCCCAGCCTCTCACTCCACTCTTGCTTTTCCCCATTATACCCAATGCTCTGCCACACCTGACCACTCATCCTTCCAGGATATGCCAACCTATACCCCCACTGTCTCACTGGACAGTTGTTCCCTGGACAGCTTGAAATGACCTTCCTCCCACTTCCTCCTTCAAAATATGCCTCCTCTCACTTGAAACTCAGCACAAATGCCACTATGGGACACATTTCCAGACTATTCCTCTACCCCACACCCCATCTCCTGCTGCCACACTGAGTCAGTTGTTCCCTCCCCGGGGCTCTCACAGTACTTCGTAACTGCCAGGCCATGCTGTATTGTACCTACTCACTTATTCAAGCATATTTATTACCCTGCTTATACTATGAACTCCTTGAGGAGAATTATGTGATCTTAAGTCAATAATGTTCTTGGAGCCTCAGGTTCTTTATCTATAAAATGAGAATAGCTATAGCCATACCTTCTTCACAGGGCATTATAAGGGTAAAATGATACAATGTGTGATGAGAGCTGGCTCATAAGAGATGTTTGGAAAATAAGAATTTCTCTATGGTTCTTGCTGGCAAGAATGTCTGATGGGAGAAGCTTCCAGAAACGAGAACCCAGAGATCTCAGGATTGTGCCAGCCAACTTCTCTGCAGCTTTCTTGTGGTGCTTTCAAGTGGACTTTGTATGAAACTCCATCAATTTCTTCAACTTTCTGCAATAGGATGACTGCATTTGTTATCCTGCCTCTTTGTAGCTCAATTTCGTTATTTGAAATGAGGAGGTAATAATGTACTTATTTCCTAAGATTGTTGTGAGAATTCAGTGATAGGATGTATGTAGGTATTGTGTTAGCCATTGCTAATATTAATAAGTAAACACCATGGAGTAGTTCTATCTATGCTTGGAAGATGCTTCACAAATAAATAATTAATGGATCTTAATGGGGCTACTTAAAGATACAGGTCTTTGAAGAGATGAAACTTAGAAATTCAAAGTCAGACAGCAATGGTTGCAAACAGCTTCAAGTGAGCCACAGAATCCCAACCCAGGACAGGCCTCTACCCTGCTCGCAGGCTTGGAAACACACAGATGGGGGTCAAACCTAAAGAAGTCATGATTCCTCAACAATGGGCAGAATATTCTGACAGAATTAAGACTTTGCTCTAGAGCTCTTGCGGACTGCTAGTTTTGCCCAGCCTTCACCCCACCCTGCCATCATAGTGGTTAAGTGTTGGACACAGGCACCAGACTGCCTATGGCACATTAACAGCTTCACCACTTACTAGCTATACCAGGGACAAGTTATTTAGCCTGTTTCTACCTCTGTCTTCTTGCCTATAAAGTAAAGATAGCATCAGTACCAATCTCATAAGATTGTTGTGAGAATTATAGTAACTAATGCAAATAATCAGTATTTGGCATATAGTAAGTGTTCAATAAGTTAGTTCTCTTGGTTTGTTGCCTTCAGGCTACCCCACCTACCCTCTCCTGGAAATGGAACCAATAAAAAGCCATCTGGTTCATATGTCAAGATATCTCTCTTCTTTGTGCTAAGTGGCAAGAGGATGTCCTCAATGGCCTATCAATGCCAGCACATGCACTAGGTCACTTCTCACAGAAGGACAAAGCCCATACTCCCCTTTCTGACATCCAAGGGTTCCCCTACACAGCCCCCACCTCCAGATTTATCCCAAGTCAACTTCATTCACATGTGTGACACCTCCTCCCACCTAAGGTCTTCCAAGGGCTCCCACCCAGCCCTGCCCTTCCTTCTTCTTGGGCCTTTGCTCATCCTGTTCCCTTAACCCAGTGGTTCTCAACCTTCTGGCCCTTTAAATACAGTTCCATGTTTTGTTTTGTTTTTTTAAATCTTTATTGTTCAGATTATTACATTTGTTCCTCTTTTTTCCCCCCATAACTCCCCTCCTTCCAGCTCCCACCCCACCCTCCACCCTCACTCCCCACCCACTGTGTTCATCCATAGGTGCATGATTTTAGTCCAGTCACTTCCCGCATCTCCCACACCCCTTTTCCCCCCAAGAATAGTCAGTCTATTCCCTTTCTATGTCCCTGATTCTATTATAATCACCAGTTCATTCTGTACATCAGGTTATTTATTCACTTGATTCTTAGATTCATTTGTTGATAGATGCATGTTTGTTGTTCATAATTTGTATCTTTACCTTTTTCTTCTTCTTCCTCTTCTTAAAGGATACCTTTCAGCATTTCATATAATACTGGTTTGGCGGTGATGAACTCCTTTAGCTTTTCCTTATCTGTGAAGCTCTTTATCTGACCTTCAATTCTGAATGATAGCTTTGCTGAATAAAGTAATCTTGGTTGTAGGTTCTTGGTATTCAGCACTTTGAATATTTCTTGCCATTCCCTTCTGGCCTGCAAAGTTTCTGTTGAGAAATCAGCTGACAGTCGTATGGGTATTCCCTTGTAGGTAATTGAGCCTCTTTCTCTTGCTGCTTTTAAGATTTTCTCTTTGTCTTTTGCTCTTGGCATTTTAATGATGATGTGTCTTGGTGTGGTCCTCTTTGGATTCCTTTTGTTTGGGGTTCTCTGCGCTACTTGGACCTGTAAGTCCATTTCTTTCTCCAGATGGGGGAAGTTTTCTGCCATTATTTCTTGAAATAGGTTTTCAATATCTTGCTGTCTCTCATCTTCTGGCACTCCAATAATTCTGATATTAGTCCACTTAAAGCTGTCCCAGAGGCTCCTTACACTATCTTCACACTTTCGGATTCTTTTTTCATTTTGCTTTTCCAATTGGGTGTTTTTTGTCGAATCTTTGGTTTGATTCTTGTGCTCCTCTGGTCTGCTATTGGGTATAATATTCTTTATTTCAGTCCGTGTATGCTTACTTTCTAATTTCTTTATCGTAGCATCGAGGGTCTCATTAGTTTTCGTGAGGCTCTGCACAAATTTATGGCAAGCCCTCTAAATTGCGATTCTTAGCTCCATATCCTCCATTTCTGTCATGTTTTTTTGTCTCCGCATCTTTTATGCTTTCTTGGTGTACCCCCTTGTGGTCTCTGTGCGCAGTCTTGTTCTAGCCAAGCCTTAATTGTTGTAGTTAACACTAGAGGGATTTGACCACCAGGCCGACTGGCTGTAGGAATCAGCTGTTTGGAAAGCGTCTGTCTTCTGGGGAGGCGCTAGTCCAGCCCTTGCCTGAGGCAATCGGCAAATGGCTGTGCACAGGGTTTGGGCAGGGCGGGATCAACAGGGCGGGGGGAGGGAGCAGCTATGGCCGCTCTCAGTCCTGTCCCAGCAACCGCTGCAAACCTCGGAGGGGCCGTAGCCAGAGAGTCCCGCTTCTCCCGTTTGAGTCTGGGTCCCTAGAGACTCGCCCGGATCTGTAGCCCAGAGTCTGAGACTCACTCCTGAGTGAAAACGACAACCGCGCCCTCAGCCACCAGCCCGCTTTGCGCGCGCACCACCTCACCACCGCACCACCGTACCTTTAAATTTTCCACACTGCGCCTCCTCTGTGCGTCGGAATGCTGTTGTTTTTGCTTCTAGTTGAAGAGTTTCTCCTCAGCCAGCCTTCCTGTGGTTCTGGTTGATGTCCGTTCCGACTTTTAGTTGTATTTTTGAAGTGGTTGTTTACGGCGGCAGTCTCCGGTGTTTACCTATGCCGCCATCTTCGATTCCCTTTGTATTTTCCATAAAATTATTTTCATTGCTACTTCATAACTGTAATGTTGCTACTGTTATGAATTGTAATGTAAATAGCTGATATGCAGAATGGTCTTAGGCGACCCCTGTGAAAGGGTCGTTCAACCGCCAAAGGGGTCACGACCCACAGGTTGAGAACCGCTGCCTTAACCCAACATATCCTTGTCACTCCACACTACCCTTCTTAGATGCCACCTCTTCTATAAAGACCCTCTGTAGTTTTCCAATGAGATGGAATCACTGCCTCCTTTTCCTTTTCCCACTTTACCCTTAGGTGTATACCCTACTTCTCTGAGTTCTGTGAGCTGTTCTAGCAAATTAATTAAACCCACAAAGGGGTTTTTTTTGAGCCTCCAATCTGTAGCTGGTTGGTCAGACACACAAGTGATAACTTTGCTTGTGACTGGCATTTGAAGTGCTGGAGGATGTGGATGGGGTAGAGAAGGGGCAGTCTTGTGGGATTAAGCCCTTAACCAGTGGGATCTGATGCTATTTCCAGGTAGACAGTGTCAGAATTGAGTTAAATTGTAGAACACCCAGCTGCTGTCACAGAGAATTTCTTGGTGTGGGAGAAACCTCTACATGTTTGGTGACCAGAAATGGAATGTTTTGTGTGAGTAGTAAAGGAGACTCACAGGGGAGAAACACGCAGTAGGGGAAGTACTAGGGTTTTCCCTACACAAGGGGAAAACTGAAGTTTCTCCAATAGTCTTCCCTGCATATTCATGGATTTTTTTTTAATTTAAATTCTTTATTGTGTAAAGTATTATATCCTCAGATTCAACCAACCACAGCTCAAAAATATTTTTTTAAAAATCCCAGAAAGCTCCAAAAAGCAAAACTTGAATTTACCATGCACCAAGCACTGCACTGAATCCACACAAATTAAGTGAGGTGCAGGCACATCCAGCTGTAGTCTATCTGCAAATATAGGTTACACGCAAGTACTCCACCATTTTATTTAAGGGTCTTGAGTATCCATGGATTTTGGTACCCAAGGAGATTCTGGAACCAATTCCCCAAGCATCTTGAGGGACAACTGTACATTACCTGCTATGGAAAA
Organism: Myotis yumanensis; assembly: GCF_028538775.1. NCBI lineage: Eukaryota > Metazoa > Chordata > Mammalia > Chiroptera > Vespertilionidae > Myotis > Myotis yumanensis. The sequence continues at coordinate 32,124,722 of NW_027223761.1, forward strand.
GCTGTATTTGCAAATGTGATTAAGTTGAATATCTTAAAATTGGGAGATTATTCTGGATTATCCAGGTGGGCCCTGATTGTTCTTTTATAAGAACAATCACAAAGTGTTCTTATAAAAGAGAGACAGAGGGAGAAGAGATACAAAGGAAGAGAAGACAAGAAGATGATGGAGGTAAAGACTGGAAGATATGCCTATAAGCCAAGGATTGCTGGTAGCTATCAGAAGCTGGGAGAAAGAAATTATTCACCCAAGAGTCCCTGGAGCATGACCCAGCAACACTGATTTGGGCTCAGTGGTTGAGCGTCGACCTACGAACCAGGAGGTCACGATTTGATTCCCAGTCAGGGCACATTCTTGGGTTGCAGGCTCTATCCAGTGTGGGGTGTGCAGGAGGCAGCCAATCAATGATTCTCATCATTGATATATATGTATATCCCCCTCCTTTCCTCTCTGAAATCAATAAAATATATTTTAAAAAAACACACACTGATTTGGGTTCATTGATACTGATTTCAGACTTCTAGCCTCTAGAACTGTGAGAAAATAAGTTCCTAATATTTTAAGTCATTGAGTTTATGGCAATTTGTCACACCAGTGACAGGAAATGAATATAGGGACATAGCACTCTATATAGCAATTTGATTTATGCTTACACCATGTTCCAGAAAATAACAACCTACCTCCCGCCCCCCCGGGTTTTCCAAACTGGTGCCTAGCTGAGTTTTTTTTTTTTTTTTTAATTGATTTTTAAAAGAGAGAGTAAAGAGAGAGAGAAACATTGATGCAAGAGCAAAGCATTGATCAGATGCCTCCTGCACACCCCTTCCCCCCACTAACCAGGGAATGAAGCTCATAGCCCAGGTATGTGCCCTGACGGGGAATTGAATCAGCAACCTTGAGGTGTTTAGGACAACGCCCCACCAACTGAGCCACACTGGCCAAGGCCTACCTGAGTTTTTTAATGGTCCTTTACATCATTTCAGTAGATCTGCATTCTCCAATGTGTCACCAACATTTGTCAAAAGAATAGGTCCTTCTAGACATTTTGGCAATAGCATTTTGGAGCTCAACCAATCTGAATCCGTGAGAACTGGTTTGAGTTTATGCATGGTGCGTCTTCCCTAAGCTTTGGAACAATTTTGCTAGGCTACGGGTAGACAGAGGGCAAGGGAGGCGTTAAACCAGACCTGTCTCCCACTTCTTTCATTTTTTCTGCAGAATGCTCAGATCAAGTGAATTTCTGATTTCCAGCTATAAAAACATGCCTGATGGTAGCTGCTTTAATTACAGAAGTTCACACTTTGCATATGTCCTATTTTCTACCCAGGTGTCACACTGAATTAAGAAGTAAAAGCATCTGAACCTCAGCAGAACCCTTTGTTTCCCTCCTTTCTTTCCTTCTTTTATTCCCCCTCAATGTGGAAGGATCATTATAGCTTAAATCTTCCTCTGCAAAGCAAAATTAGTCCATTTATTCTTCTAACCAATAGAGCCTGGGCCTGCCAGCTCAGAGTGCATGTCCTCCTTGCACTCTGCAGCTCAGAGTGCATGTTCTCCTTGGCAGGGAGAGAAAAAAAGGCTATTGAGCCCTTTTCCCCCGTCTGTTTGATAAAAAAAAAAAAAAATGTTTGTTTTTGTTCATAGCTTTAAAGCCCAAAATGGGCCAGTACTGTAAATAAAACATGCGTTCTCATTTGAAAAATTTATTACAAGGAATTTTGTTTATGATTTCATCTTCTCCAGCAATAATTAATTGGAGGTCTTCTAGGGTCCCCACAGACCAACCATCATTCAGGTTGTACAGAAGAATGATCCAACATAGTGTCTCTCTATCTCTCATCCATAGCCAAAGGAGCCGTCTCTGGGTACTACCACTTCAGCCTGCATCGAGGAAGTTAAGTTTATGACATGATTTGCCTGTTCAAATGTCTGGGGCATATTTACTAAGTCTGTATGTGACACTGAGGTCAAAGCATCCTTTCAAGAATTCCTCAGATAAGGAACCTCTATCATTAAACTGTCCTGATAATTTAGAACCATACAACCATGCCCCCCTCTTTACTTCTCAAGTGCTGAGGATTAAAGATTATTCAAATTGTTTGGTTTAGCAAAGGAAACACACACAGAGATCCACACAGTCATACAAATGATAGTAACAGATATTTAGTGAATATACCTTATGTGCTGAACATTATGCTGAAACATTTTTATATGAATGATCTCAACCCATATAACTGTTTCAGTCAGGGCAGGCTGGGTTATGCTACAGTAACAAATAATCCCCAAATCTCTGTGATTTATAATGACAAGGCTTATTTCTCTCTCTTCTACATGTCCACTGTGGAGTGGGGGTGGGAGGCTCTGTTCCACATGGTCCTCACTCTGGGATCTGAAACATGGCATTTGTGGCAGATGAAAAGAAAGTTCTAGAGGATCGTACATCAGCAATTAAATGACATGCATAACTTCTAAGCACAATTTGTTGGCCAGAATTAATCTCATGACCCTTCCTGCTCACAAAAGGGTCAGGAAGTGCCATCCTACCGTGTGTCAAAAGTGCAGGGGTGGGAGTGAAGTGGCCACTAGAAATAATTACTGAACAGAACTGGTAACCACACAACAACCTTATAAGTTAGGTATTTTAATATTTTTCCATTTTGTAAATTTACAGATTACAGATTAAGAAACTGAGGAACAGAAAGGATATGTATAACTTGTCCTGGTCACGCATCTAATAAGTGGGCAGGGGGGGTGGAATGAAGATTCAGATTCAGACAACTGGACATCTCCCTTTCCCTACCCCAACATTCACTCACACATGAACATGCACATGGTTCAACTCATACACTCACATCCTGGGGCTACAAGATAATGAACCCTTCAAATGCATCCAAGAGTGGAAATAGAGTGGTGAGTGTCAGCCAAAGTCCTTAGAGAGAATCAAAGGTCAAATTAGAGAAACTACGTTTAGTCACTAAGTCCAAAAGGCAGGATCAAGGCCAAGCAGGAAAAAGAAAATAACTAAAAGCCAAAGGTCAAGAACGGGACACACTGAAACAGGAATGTGGTTGGCAGCAGTAAGGAGCTAGTCCAGTGTTGGACGCCAACCACAAGGGAGAGGCCTCTGTGTTTCTGTAGTGTGGATAGGCTTGGCTGGTTCAAGACCTAGGGCAGAAGCAGAACATGAAAAATATTCTCTTCAAGCTGATCTTTTTACCCAATCCCCACTCTCTTGGTGGGAGATGCCCTACCCAACTGTCAAGAGGTGGGGAAAAAAATAAAGATGGCAGATGGCATCATCTTTGGGAGCCAGACTTGGCCGTGTCTAGGGGAACGGGCAAGGACAGGGAGTGTTACCAGACCTGGGGAGTGCTATGGTTATGGGAGAGAACTCCTGATGGGAGTGAGGCCTTCAGTAGAGAAACATGGCAAGGAGGGAGCTAGGGAAATAAGTACCTCAACTTCTCTCTTCTTCCGCCTCCTGGTCTATTTGTGAAGTCTCCCATTGGCTGAACTCAACCAGAAGTTAAAAGGTAATCTACGTACCAGGTCTGTAAAGCTCATCTTTCCAGGGTACAACACAGAGGAAGAAGGGTAGAGAGGACAAAAATATCCAGCGCATATGCTATTTTGGGTGTTCTTGTCTTGGTATTTCTGAGGAGCCTCTTCCCATCAATTCATATCACCACTGTCATCATCCCTGTATTACCCAAGTGACAGCACCTATGGTTCTTTGACTGCTAAGAGTTGTTACTTTGCTCAACCATTGAATCAACCATTCAAAAAAGTGTGAACACCTACTGTGAGCCAAGTCCTGTTTTAGATTCTTGGGATCCAGTAGTAACCCAAAAACAAGTGCTTGCCCTCATGAAACTTGCATTCTAATGAGGAAAATTGAGGATTGAGAAATTTACAAAAAGCTATGTTAGAGAATGCCAGCTGGAAAACAAGGCAGAGCAAAAGGACAAAGAGTGATTGGAGATGCTATTTTAAATAGGATTATTAGGAAAGTTCCCTCAGAGGAGGTAGTGTGCCGAGTCACCATGTACCATGCACAAAAGAATGCAGCATCATGTCTTGCCTACATATCATTTAGGAACTTTCAATGCCTTTAGAAACAAAGCACTACATTAAAAAAAAAAAGATGAAAGGACAAAAGCTAATTAACAATTCTAAAGGATAGTTCACAAGTTAAGAAAATGAGGCACTCTTTGAGAGCTTAAAGTTCAAAGTTAGAAGTCACTGCTCTAAAGAGAGGCATCCTGGAGGAGGCAGTGCCTTGAAGTATCTTAGTGGCTAGGTCCACTAGATAAGCAAAAAGGAGCAGGGAGGACCTAGATATCTGGGAAGCCAGTATGAGCAAAGTTGCAGAGGTGACAATGAGTCAGGGACAATGGGGAGAGATATGAGAGACCTAATGAGCTTTGCAGGCTACAGGCAAGGATTCTATATATGCTTTGGATTACTCTCCAGTCAGTTGGCACCAAAATGTGTTGGGGTAGTGGCTGGTTTGGTAGCCGGGTCAGGCCTAGGCTGAAATTTCTTTGCTGCCTGTTATGAGCTATGTAACTTCATGCAAGTTTCTCTACTTCTTTGAACTTCTGTTTGTTCATCACCAAGGTGGGGGAAAATACCTAATTGGGACAATTGGATGTGGAATACCTGGCATAGTATTTGACACATAGTAGGCACTAAATGACTATTACTAGTACTTTTCCTTGGTCTAAGATATGAACAATAAAAGGCAAGCTGCTTATCTAAACAAAAACTGCAATTAAGGTTCAGCTAGGAAGCTGAGATTCATGAAAGTGAAAAGCACAGGTTCTGGAGTCAGATTGGAGTCAGATTGTCTGGAGTCTAAACTGGGCTTCTCCATTTTCCAGTGAGTACACTGGGTTAAAAAGGTAACCTCTTTGGGCCTCAGTTTTTTCATCTATAAAATAGAACACTTGTAGTAATGATTACTCCTTGTTGTGAATGAGTCACTAGAATGCTGAAGAGCTTAACATGGTCCCTGGTGCAGGGTAAGTGTAGCGATGGTGTCTTTATTGTGTTGACTGTCACTGTGGACTCAGAACAATCCATGTGGTGCTCTGATGCCCATCTGTGCCGGAAAAGAGCTTCAACCTTGAGCCTGGAGATGGTGGCTATTGGAGGGATGGCAGATGTATAGCTCTGATGGGTGAAATGTAAGAAGGACCCCTTTAGGTGCAGGAGAGGAGAGGAGAGGAGAGAGAGAGAGAGAGAGAATGTGTGTGTGTGTGTGTGTGTGAGTGAGTGTGGCAAGCATGTGTACCAGCCAGTGCAAAAGCAGCCCCACTCCTGCCTTAGCTCTTGCCAACCCAAAGAATTACAGAGTTGGATGCACCCCTAGGAAACTTCTATTCACACCACATTATCACCCTATTTAGAGATGGGACAGCTAAGGTCCAAAGATAGGTAGTGGCAGATGACCTCTGATTCTATCAAGCCCTGACTTTGCCAGGATTGTAGGACATGGTGAGGAGTGTGTGGCAGAATCAGAATCAGATCCAGACCAGCTGAACCTCTGGGCTATTTTCCCTACCAGAATCTGTTCTTTTCTCCTTCAAAGATGCCTTGTACTTTCAGAAGCATCCATCATGAAAATAGTTCCTCAAACACGAGACAGCCTTCGGGATCCACAAGAGCCTTTCCAGTGGAGAGGCCCTGGAGTAGTTGGGGGAGTAGGGAAGGAAGTGGAGCAAGGAGAGCAAAGAAGGAGAACACATTCCCCTTCTAGCCTGCCAGTCTCCAACCCAAGGTTCGGGCCAGGGAAGGGGTAGCAGAGAACTTGAAAAAGAATGAACTAAAAAAATCAAATGAGTTGCTTTTGATTGGTTTGTACTCTTTAATTCCTCACTTTTCAAACTTTAACTTATGAAAGTTTAAATACCTAAAGTGATAGAAGAAGCAAAAGGAAAAAGAGGAGGGGGAGAGGACAAAGAGAGGAAGAGGAGGAGAAGGAGGAGGAGGAGGAGGAGGAGGAGGAGGAGGAGGAGGAGGCACTAGGAGGAGGAGAAGTTGGCATGGCCGCCATGGGAGCAGCTGGAGGTAGCAGAAAGAGCATACATAAATGAAATACAAGAGAAGGGCTTTGAGACACTGCAATGTGCTTCCTCAGATGTCCCTGCAATGAAGGACTTGGTGTCCCAACTGCTGGGAGTGCTGTCAGTAGGCAATCTTCCGGGATTGCCTCAGCTATGGGAAAACACTTCACCTCACCTCTTCCAATGACTGATATATATGGAAGCATAGAGACTTGACAACCTCAACCCAACTCTGGCAAACTCTGAAGGCCAATTCTAGCTCCAGAGCTGCCATGGAACTGGCCATGACTGCTGTTGCGTATGCATCACAGCTTGACTTCTCCCTCTTTCTACTACCACTTTCTTCCCCTCCCTTTCACCAGCAATGATTCCAGGGAACTGCTTAATAAATGTCCTGTGCCCTAGAGGAGGGTTTGAAGAGAATTGTGGGGAGAGAGAGAAAGGGGGGGGGAGAGAAGAGATAAGAGAAAAGAGAGCACTGTTTCTTGTTTTCAGGCCATCTTATCCAGCCCATTTAATAAGCTGTTTACCCATGTGATAATAGTGACATATATGGTAAGCATTTACCACGTGTGGGCACTGTGTTGAGCCTTCTATGTGCATTATTTCATTTACCCCTCATAACAGACCTATGATCTATGTGGTAGGCCAATTTTCTAATATTTTTCAATATGGAAAATGAGACCTAGAAAAGTTATGCAAACTATTCTAATTCATAAAGCTAATTATTGATGAAGCCAGAATTCAAACTGAGGTCTGTCTTGTCCCAAAGCCTTTGCTCTTAACTCACTACCCAGGGCTGCTCTGGGCAGCCTCAGCTGTGGGAAAGTCCCATCCCCCTTACTTCACCTCCAACATTGGGAAATGCAGAGGTGGGATTCGGAATTCTAACCCAGTGAGTCTGGGTATGCTTGTCAGTGCATGTCAAGCAAACACATCAAGGTGCATTGGTGTGTGTGTGTGTGTGTGTGTGTGTGTGTGTGTGTGTGAAGCTGCTGCACCTTCATTCCTCCCCCTACTCCTGGTTGGCTTCCCGCTGGGACACCTGCCCCAGGAAGGAACTGGAGCTGCCTCTTTCCAGTTGGAAGTCTCACTTGATGTCCCTGTAAAGGTCCTGCTGCAGCTCACCCTGTTCGGTTGACCTGGGCTCCCTGGGCCTGCTGGAACCTGGGCTTGGGGGAAGGAGAGGACTGATGGCATTGGAGTGTGACTGCAGGTGGCTCCTACATGTAATGGCACCTATCTCAGCCCTGCCCAGGGACCTCACTCTAGTCAATAGAACCGTGGCCCAGACAAAAGCCATTAGACATTGCGACGACAACCATCCCCTGCCATGTTCCTGGCATAAAGGGCCAGGCTAAATACCTTTGCAAGGCGTTCATTGTGCTGCATCCTGCGCCGCCTTCCCGGCCATCCCCGCACTATCAAATCTTTCTTGGGCCCTTTGTTGTCAAACCAAATACAGCGCTACATTGTCTGGCCTTCCACCTATTCTAGCTGGATAAAGGGGCCCGGTCCCCAGACTGGGGGCGCACGGCTCCTGGGCGGCCGCCTCAATGCTATCTCACCGCCACAGCCCACGCCAGAGGCCCGCAGTTTCCCCACCCACCCGCTCTGCTCCCGGCTGGCGGCTGCGCCATTGATACACTGTGTATTCTTTTCCATAGGTTCCCACGAGCATGTCACTAACCATTTCCTGGGCCTTATCACCGGGAGGAAAAAAAGGAGCGCCTTTGAAAAGTGGAAACAAAACATCAGGCCCCATTGTTGTGTGACTTCCCCGGTCACAATCTAGGCTCTCCATCGCTGACATGCAGAGACTACAAACACATCCTAATACAGATACCGCCATCGGCAATTTGACCTGGATATTTATTGTTCTGTATCTGCCATCTCTACTCCACGTGTTTGTGGCTTTAAAATCATCCTTTTCATGTCTCTCTCCTGGCTCAGAGCAAGTCAAAAGCCTCTGATGCCCATCGTCACTGTGACAAGCAACTGAGTCAATGTGCACACTCATAGGTCTGCCTGCGCCGGGAGCTCACAGCCTTGCTTACCGTTTTCTCATCTTTCACCTTCACCTGCCCTCTTTCTTGTTCATCTTCTTTGCCTCCATCCACTTCTTTTCATCCTCACTTTTCTCTTTTTATCTTTCTCTTTCTTTCATTCAGCCTCGGTCCCTCCCAGCCAATTTATTTGTCAGCTCTCCCTCTATACCTAAATGATCAGCAGGAGGTGGGTGCTCCTGGTTAATTTCTTGGGAACAAATGAAGAGGGAGTTGGGACTTTATTTAACATTGCTCCTTAGAGATGCATACAATTCTGGAGTGTTAAATTTAAGGAAAGTTCAGACATGAACTAGTCCAACTCCTTACATTTTTATGAAGGAAAATAACCAAGGGTCTGAGAGTTAAGTGACCTGCCCATTGTCACACAGGGAGTCAGTAATGGTAGCCAGGCCTACCCAGTTTCCTCACCACTGCCAGGAAGTGCTGTTTCCTAGCTGTGTCTTCCAAGCTCTCTGAGAATCCCAATGATATGTCCCAAGTTTAGATGTCTATTTGAGATACAAACCTAAAATTCATCTGTCAATCATCTTCTATTTTAGGGAGAACCACGAAACATTCCCTAGAATAGCAGAGTGGCTGAGAGAACTTTCTGGATATAGAAAACTCAGACTAGAATCTTGGCTTGGCCACTTATTAGCTGTGTGACCTTGGGTAAGTCATTAAACACCTCTGTGTCTCAAATTCCTTATTTTTAGAATGGGCACAAAAGTAGTTCCTACGTCCTAGGGTCTTTGTGAGGATGAACAGTTGATTCACGTATAATGCCTGACATACAGTAAGCACTGTGTAAATGTTAGCTATTAATAAGTCTTGGGAAGAAGCTATTGTTAAAATCTATTTTTATATCAATCACCTTCTAATTTGATGTCTTGTAAATATGGATTTCTCATAGCTTTTCTTATAGTAGGGTCCTTGTATGTGTACATTTTAGTAGGTCCCTGAAACTAGGGCCCCTGCTCCCCACTGAATCAGCAGCACTTGGCTTCCACTCAATAAACACCCCTTCCCCCATTTAACAGTATATACAGAGGACATACTATGTGCCAAGCACACACACACACACACACACACACACACACACACCAGCCAACTGAAATGAAGAAAAAGTATAGGGTGTGTTTAGAAGTCATACTGGGGGACAAAACCTAGAGTGGGAATTTAGAGATGACATCTTTAAGAGAATGATATTGAAGTTAAACTCTAAAAGAGTGACCACAGGTTGTAAGGCCAGTAGCAAGTGAGCACTCCAGGCAGAGGCAAGATGGGGCCCATTTGAGGACCCGATCAGGGGCTGAAAGAAGGATGGGCAGAGAGAGGAGGGCAGGGTATAAATTCAGCAGGGGGTACACAGATTTCTCAGGGATGCAGAATTAGGGTTTGCCCCCAAAATGACACTTCAAAGCCCCGAACAGATTCTGAGCAGATCCTTTGGCTGCTGAGCAGAGACTGGATGGAGTAAGGCAATTAGCAGCACAGCAATGAGGCTATCTTTATCTATTTCAGATGAGAGACTATATGAGCTTGGACCAGAATGGTGGATGTGGACATGCAATAAGAATTCAAGGGATATTTGAAGTAGAGTCTATAGAACTTGGAGAAGGGAGAGGGATGATTCAAGGATGCATCTGACCTGAGTATCTGGGTTATTGGAGGAGCCACTTCCCGAGAAGGGGGAGCCTGGAGGAAGCCCTGGGTATCATGAGCTCTAGCTGTATTTGAGATGCCAAGAAGATGGTAGGATACTTGGATCTGGAGTTTAGAGTATCAGTCCAAGCTAGAGATGTACCTCTGGACCTTAACAGCAATTTACGTGCTGTGAATGCATGTGTGAATGAGTAAAGGGATAGTGCTAGGATTTGAAGCCAGATTTGGCTGACTGAAAACTCAATATTTTTATATACTATTCAGTCCCATTCCAGTAAGCTATATCCAGGAAAATGTAGACCATTCCAGCATCCAGATATTGTCAAGTCCAGGGCAAAATGTAGCAACTGTCAGGTCCAGAAAGCAGCCAGGATCCCAGGAGAATCCTCGAGAAGAGGCAGAACCCAAGAGTCTCTGGAGGCAAGTGTTCTGGCATAAGGTCTGGAGGGATACAGAAAGAAGCAGAATCTTGAGGGATGCAGGAACCCCATCACACCCCCAAAGTGCATTAGGCCAGAACCCTCTGCAATAGATATTCATAAGACTGTCTTGAGATAATTTATAGCAAAGAACCTAGTGCCATCCTGGGCACATAGAAGGTATTCAGGATATTGGACTAGGCTAACCTGAACAGGAAGAACAAACATTCTCTGAATCTCAGTGATATAACTCAACCAAGTGCCATATAGGTCAGGCAGCATTCTCGAAGATACTTTTCCAACAGTAACTCAGGGATCAAGGCTATTTCCACCTCTGAAGGTCTTCACTTCCTGCAGTGTGGAAGGGGGACAGTGTGGAGAATTCAAACCTGTTCCTAACAACTTTGACTGGAAGCAACGCCAATGACTTCTACTCCCAGCCTATGGGACTGGCACATGACCCTAACTTAGCTGCAGAGGAGATCAGGTCAGAGAGGGGAGAACACAGAGGTTTACTGAGGATTGACTGCCCCTGCCCATTCACCAAATGCTCACACTCTCTTCTTCCCACAGGAGAACTAAAGCAAGGAATAGGATTAGAAGATTCAAGTGGGAGATGACTGGAGATGGTCAAGGCTGGGGATGAGGGGGTTCAATCAACCCTTGCCTCTCAGAGTTAGGAGCAGAAATCTGTGCCTGGAACCTTGTCTGTTTCTGCGCACATGAATTCCATTTTCTACTGTTCTCTACATGTCATATGCTACTCAGTGGAAAATGTCGCTGCTTCTGTGACCTGAAGGAGAGGTCAAAGTGGTTTACTGTCACAGTCTGAGGTTTGCACCCTTTCATGCCTGCTACCAGCCAGGATCCGTAGGGAAGGGAGATCTGGGAGGGTGTGACAAGGCTGCCCTGACCTAGCAGGACCCAGAGTCCACATGCAGGGGACACCCCACAGGCCCCACAGGCCTTCCCAAGCCACTATCATTGTCTCTGTCTTGAGCTGGGCCTGCCAGCCAGTGTCTGTATCTTTTTAGCATAGCGATCTTATCAAAGCAGATTAAAAATGAGAATGGGCCCATAAAACATGCATTATGGTCTCTCAAAGCCTCATAAAGCCAGATAAATGCCCTGCTCAAGAGGCCCCTAGATCGAGTATACACCTCTCTCCCTCCCCATAATGGAATCATCAACAGCAGATAATTGAAGTTAAAAAAAAATCAGTAACTTGTAAGGTTCAACTCAGTGGATTGATTGTTTGGCCTTGTGGATTGCCTCAAGTAAAAGCAGATCATGGCAGAAGATATCTGGCTTTTCTTGACCCCAAATGGCTCCTCTACATTTACCCTGAGGCTTGGAGCAAAAGCACAGAGAAATCTCATGGACTGCTCTCCCTTTCTGGGTGGTTCCATCCCCTTTTCTCATTGCCCCACTGGCTCCTGAGTCCCAGCCCCAAGCCAAAGTGTTTTAATTCTTATAGATAACAGGCCTCCTATGAATCCACTCCCAGGATTTTAGGTACTCCCTTGAGATTTGGCCTTGTTTGGGAGAAGGGAGGGCTGGTAGTCACACAGCAGGTTTTCTGTTACTGTAGCTCTCACTACCCCAGTTGAGGCTAAGCTACCCATGTATTTCAGCTCAGTCTTGCCTTTCTGTTCCCAGGCAGGGAGGATTGAAGTGAGCCTGGTTCTTAGCCTCCTCTGACCCTGGCCAAGCTATCACCTCATGCCCTAGACTCAGTAGGTGGCTCTGCTCCAGGTTCCCCTTGTGTCTGAATCCTGACTTGATACAGTGTCCTTTGAGAATGGAGATTGTCCCAGGGACTGGAACCCTTCCTGGGCTTAATCAAACCTAGACATCCAGACTTCCTCCCAGTCTCACCTCCCCTAAGAAGCTCACTTTCAGGAAACTGGCCTTGGGAGAGATCATGAGTTCAGGACTGAACATGTTGAGTTTAAGATAGCTATAACACATCAGTGGGGCCTGGCTGGCATGGCTCAGTGGTCGAGCATCGACCTGTGAACCTGGAGGTCATAGTTCGATTCCCAGTCAGGGCACATGCTCAGGTTGCAGGCTTGGTCCCCAGTGTGGAGTGTGCAGGAGGCAGCCGATCAATGATTCTCTCTCTCCCTCTCCCTTCCTCTCTGAAATCAATAAAAAATATATTTTTATAAATAAATAAATCCTTCCAACATCTCCCTACTCAATGCTGATTCTAGATTTTGACCCAGGTGCCTGCCCCTCGCTCAGCCTCCAGAGCTCTGAGACCCCATTATGGCAGGGACAGTGAGAGAAGGAAAGCACTGCCTGGGAGGGGTTTGGGTCCAGGTTCATGGCTTTCATTAAGGCTGGGTGTGGTAGTGCAGCCAGCATAGATAACAGCCTAAGGTTTCCCTGTCAGACCAGACTAGAAGGCATGTTCTGGAACTTAGCATTTAGACCCTCTTTACTGCACCTCTGATGTTCAGACAATGGAGGTGGGCTGGACTGGCTTCTCTTCCCACTAGAGCCTTTGTTCTCTCCCAGACCTAAAGCTTAGACAGCCCAGTGCAGAGTATCTTTCATGCCTGGCCATCCAACCATCTCCAGATCAGTCCTTAGTTCTCTAGCACTCCATGCTGGCCACTGATTTATCCCCAGGTACTCTTATTCTGAATTTTAATTTATTGTTGGCAATATTACAGATGTCTCCCTTTTTGCTTTCCTCCACCTAACCCTGCCCCACCCAAGGCTTTCACTGCACTATTGTCAGTGTCCATGGGATATATACATACACACACATATATGTTGTTAATCTCCTCCTGCCCCGCCCCCCCTGCCACTTCCCCACTGAGATCTGTCAGTCTGTTCCATGCATCCATGCCTCCGGACTTATTTTGTTTGTCAGTTTATTTTGTTCTTTAGATTTACACATAAGTGAGATCATGTGATATTTGCCCCAGTTACTCTTTATGTAACTTATGTGCTTGCACATCTATCTCTTGATTTAACTACGGGAATGTGGAGAGCAAGGGCCAGCTTTGACTTAATATTGTATCTCCAGGGCCTTATGCAATCCCTGACACATACTATGTGCTCAATAAATATTTGTAGAACAACTAAACATATTTAATTGTGTCTTCTTAGTCCAATTCTAAGCAGTCAAGAACTTCTGCAATGTGTTGAGACTGTTTGCCCATAATCTGCATAGAGAAGCTCACTGATTCCATGACCTCCTGGGATGGGCCCTAAAACACAACTGAGACAGAATAAATGTCTGGCTGCTCTGTTTTGACTGGTGACAAGAGTTGCAAGCTGATTAATACATTTAAAGTGGTGATCAATTTGTCTTATTCACATCCTCTTATCCTGATTGTAATGAGTAGATCTTTTAACATAATGAAAACTGCATGTTTCACTCAAATTCGCAGCTTTGCATTCCAGAGGAGTTGAAATGCTGTTTCTATTTAATGTTAAAATGAGGTGTAAGCTCTTGTCTTGGGAGGCCAGGAAAGGTCACAGGCACTCTGTCTCCTTGAAGACCAAAGGCGTGGCATCTCCTAAGACCTTGAGTTTGAAAATTGGTTCCCAAACAATGGAATCAGACAGCATCTTTTCAGTTACATGGTCTTTTTCTTGCCCAGTTTATGAGTGAACTCTAATCAGCCCTGACTGGAGGTCGTCTAGTTTTGGCTTGAATACTTTCCAGTGATGGAGAGCTCACCACTATATATTTCATTTTTTAAAACCTCCAAGTTTAAAAATAATTCTTACATTGCTCCAAAATCAATGTCTTTACTATTGCTGTGGACTTTACTTTCTCTCTTGCTCCCTCTCACCCTCCCTCCTTTACTTTTTTAACTTATTAGTTTGGCCTAAAAATATCTAAAATCATAATAACCTCTTACAGTTTTGCAGAGGCGTTCTTCATGCTTGTCACACAGCCTCACAGAGATAAACGAGTGAATGGATTCCTATTGATGCTCTATCGATGCTGCTTCTCTTGGGACAGCCTGTCCTTGTGGACAAGAGTGTCCCCTGCTCCACACACCTTTCTGCCCTATTCACTGCCCCATTCAGAACCCAGGAAGTACTTGGCACACAGTGGGCTGTCAGTTCCCGGTTGTTGAATGAGTGAATGAATGAATGAATGTATGAATGAATAAAGAGTGGTGCCTGGAAGGTGTTTTGTTAAATGTGACCCTGCACCTCTGTCCCTTGTTAGTCATGTGACAGGCACCTTTTCACTGAGCAACCAACACAACAGGTCAAGGTAGAAATGGGGACAAATAGGAATATTCACACTCTCTTCTGTGGCTGCACTCACATCAAGAAAGCTCAGAGCTGGCCATGGAAGCGTCCATGCGTTTGCCATTGAGGCCAAAGAGGAGAAGAGAACAGGAGGGGCACAGAGAAGAGCAGAGGTGAGAGGCAGGAGTGAACTGAGAGCTTACAAGCCCTGGCTCCCGGTGGCCCTGAGGCCCCGAGCCACACCCCTATGCTGAGCTGCAGGAGATGATCTGGCTCCTTGTCCAGATCCCCCGTTATTGCTCAAGCCAACTCAGATAATTCCCTTTACTTGCAACCAAGCATGTCCACCTAAATAAAAGGAATATGTAAAGATGTCTGTTTCCTAATGTTATAAGGAAGGCTGGAAGGCTAAGAAACTCTCCCCAGGCCACAGAACTAGGAGTGGCAGTCAGGGTAGAATCCCCAACCCTGTGCCCTCAGACTGAGCTTTGTTCTATGTGGTCCCTGGAGCATGTCCCTGTCCCCTGCTCCCCCACCCTGCCTCTCACTGTTAACAAAAGCAGGAGTCACTCCTGGAACAGCCAGATGTAGCTGAGCAGTGTGAACCCAAACCAAGAGGAATTCACTCTCCATAAATTATGCTTTAATAGATGTCAATTATTAATTCCTAAATAAATATTTGTTAATATTCAGAAGAGTTTGCCTACTAAGAAAAACTCAGGCTACACAGAATAATTAGTGCTTCTCACTGTGAGATGGCTGAGGCCCATGATTTTTTTCCCACTCTGCATCTTTATTTTGTCTGAAGTGTGAATGCCTGGCTGTGTCAGTTTCCTGGGGGTTTCGGCTGGCCCTCCTCTGAGCAGTTTTGGTTGGAGGTGTGTGCACGGCATGGCAAGAATGCAAAGAGCTGAATGTTCTCACGGAAGCTTCCTTGCTGGCCAGCGAGTTTTTCTCTTTCTTCTTTATGGAGCAAAATTTTATGAAAACCTGAAGTTGCCACATCTAAAAAGAGGCAATCATAGATCCAATTGGAAAAAAAATGTGGTTTAATTGAACGACAGCCCCATAAACATATCACAGTTTTCAGTGTTGTGCTAGGGCTGGGTTAGCAGGCAAGGGTGGGGTGGATACAGAACAGAATGGGTGCTTCTCGAGGGTTCAGGTGTGTGTAGACTAGTAGGGGAGAGCTTCCTGATCAGTTCTTACCATGGGGGAGTGTGAATCAGTCTACAAGAGAGGGCTCAACAAAATGCCAGGGGAAGTTGGAGAAGCCCGAAGTCATATCTAATTGGAGGCAAGGAGTGGAATAAATTCATGAAGGTAGTAGAATTTGAGCCAGACCTCGAAAAATGGATAGAATTTTAATGGGCAAAGATTAACTTAGCGTTTGCATTTGTGAGGTCATTCATTCATTTTCTCACCAATTTAAGACACGTTTATTTGGAGCAACTGGTAGGTGCCAAGTCCTGGTCTGGGTACTGGAGGTATAAAGAAAAATCAAACTGCATCTGTGGACTAATATAATACAGTAAAGTGACATATAATAATGACACATATAATGTCATCTAGTAATGCTACACATAAAAATAGTTGCAATGCAGTAAAATGTGGATCCAACAGAATGACCACCTCCACCATGGGGTCAGGAAAGCTGTGGGAAACCTTGATCTAGATCAGCGGTTCTCAACATGTGGGTCGAGACCCCTTTGGGGGTCGAACGACCCTTTCACAGGGGTCGCCTAAGACCATCAGAAAACACATATATAATTACATATTGTTTTGTGATTAATCACTATGCTTTAATTATGTTCAATTTGTAACAATGAAATTGGGGGTCACCACAACATGAGGAAATGTATTAAAGGGTCACGGCATTCGGAAGGTTGAGAACCACTGATCTAGATCCTGGAGGATTCATTTAATCAATTATTCATTCACAGCACATATTTACTGAATGCCTACATGTGTCAGCCACTCACTGAATGTTAGAGGACAGTGCAGTGAACAAAACAGACTAAGCATTTTCTCATGATATTTACATTATAAGAGTTCAACAAATTAAGGGGGTAGGGCATTCCCTCAGAGAGAATAAAATATGCAAATTATAGAGCCAGAATGTTATAGGCTGTGGCTACAGCTAAGGATGTGCAAGGAAGGGGATTGTCGGAAGGTGAGACTGGAGAATAAATCTGGGGCCACATTTGGAAGGATCTTGTAAGCTGGGCTAAACACTTAGGACACCATCTGGAGACAATGCAAAGCTAAGGAAGGCTGTCAAAGCAGAGGTTGAGAAAGGTGACCTTGAGGGCTCTGTGGAAGCCAGATTGGAAGAAGATGAGGCTGGAGACGAAGAGACCAGAGGTTCAGTGTAATAAACCAAGATACCCATGATGAGGGCCTGAACCAGGACACAGGTGATGAAGATGGAGAGGAATGTGCTTGAATTGGATAAGTGGTTCTTAACTTTGTGTGTGTGAGTGTGTGCTGTCTAAACTCCTTGAGAATGTAATAAAAGTGTTTGGCCCCAGAAAGATGCTCATATTCACCTACATGTATTACTTTGCAAACAAATTTCAAAGAGCATGAATTCTGATTAAGAACCCCTGAGCTATAGAGAACAGTTGGGGTGAATGAGGGTCAAGAGGTAACACATAAAACAGGAGGCTGCAGCAAACGGTATGAATCTTGTGTTCTTCTAGATACCCCTTCAGACCTGCCTTCCTGGGCCCTTCCTCTGACTGTCCAGTATCCCAGGTCTTTGGTGCACCTGGTCCACAAGACCCCAAAGAACCTGCATGTCCCTCATTCCTACTAGATTTCACTTGTGACTATCTCTGTCACTCAGACACCCTCTGTGCCAGAGACCATGGGGTTAAGTTCATTTCTGCCTTCCCTATTCTGGGGGAAATTTAGGGTATTTCCTTAGTGGTACCAATATTTTAGGGTCCAGATCCAAGAGCACTTTCTCACAGATGCCAGAGGACTACAGCTGGGCGGGTCAACAGACACCAAATGCTATTCTCCCACTGCGCAGACAGGAAAGTTCAGGGCCAGAGGAGGAAAGAAATCTTTCCAAGACACATGGAGTAAGTGGCCAAGCTAGAACCAGAACCCCCAACTGTAATCTCTCTTACCCTTTGCCCTCACAGTGGAGCACCATGTGCCTTGCTGATGGCATTGATCACATCCAGCCCCTGCACCAAGATCACGGACAGCGAGCCCTGTGAATATGTCCGCACCCAATGCAGGGGCTCTGGGAGGGTGAATGTAGACCATGAGAGAGGAGAGGGTGTGGCTGACCCTGATTGCTTCCCAGTTTGCTCTGCCTGCCTCACCATCCCATGTAACAGCCATCGCCGTTAACCTTCCTGAGCTCTGAGGTTCTTCAGCCATAAGATGGGGGGAATGATATCCAGTTCCCAGGGGAGTTGCGTGTATAAAAGGGAAAGAGTATATAAATGGACTCGGTCCACTCAGGAAGCTCTCCTTCCTGCCTTTCTTCTTGGCACGTCTTCCCACACTCACAGGGAACAGTGCTGTGGGAAGAGCTGGGGCTGGGGAAGGTTGAGTGTGTGGTCAGAGAAGAAGGCCGGAGCTGAGTTTTGCCTTTGTTGTGGCCAGGGCTACATCATTTTCTATATATTTCCACATAAATTGACACTCAGAACTGAAGTCAAAAATAACAGTCAGCACAAGAGAATGGAGCTTGGATGTCCCCTGGCATAAGCACAGGGACACTGAAGTCCTTGTGGGCCAGCTGGGCCTGGGCCCACCAGGCAGCACGGAGAAAATCACATTTCAGCTGGATTGTTGAGGAACCTCCAGGTGCACAGCCCTGGCCCGTTCTGAGAGACCTCATAGGTTCCTGGTGGGCAGGGACAAGAACAGGGACCTATGAGACAAGGTGGGATCCAGAGAGATAGGATCTGGACCCAAATCAAATGTAATGTCTGGTTGTCCAGGATGATCTTGATTACTTTGATTCTAGAGCATGGATATGAAGAATGTTTGGGAGAAACATAGTCCCGGGATCATAGTCCCAGCTTGTCACTCAACAGTCATGTGCATTTGGGTGAGTTATTTAGACTCTCTAAGCATCAGTTTCCCGTTTCTCCATCCATTGGACAAAATAACAAGATCCACCTCAATGTCGAGTTAGGGACTGAAATAAAGCATTTAAAGAAGTTGGCAAAGATCCTGTATTAGATAATGGTCCCAAAATTATCTAATACAGAACTGTGTTCTCTGGCTCCCAAGAGGATCCTGCGATGGGCATGTGGTCCTAGCAGTGGCTAGCTCTCAGGCCCTCTTCAATTCCTGCTCATTTCTTCCTTGTTCTTCCTCCCACAACATACATATACGAGACTAATTTTGGGATTGGAGTCTAAAACATTGAGAGCTTATTTCTTCCAAAACATGTCTCTGTTGGGCTGGCCTTCGAGGAAATATCAAATTATGAATAGCTGTCTGCTGGCTAGAGGAACTTGGAAAGAACAAGCTATTTAAAGCTCTGTGAAGGGCAATCAGGTTGGGATTATATCTTGTATCATATTGGGGGCATAAAAGAGCTATCTTGCAAACTACTAATTATTTAACTTTTGTCCAGCGTGGGCCTGATCTGGTTTGTTTCTACAGTATTTCTATTTGAATTAAAGTAGAAGGGAGGGGAACAGGGAAACCATTTCAGTAGAGTGAAAAAGAAGAGAGCAGAGCAAGGGGTGCAGAATCAGGAGCCCGAGTTCTCCATGCAGCTCTGTCTCAAATTGGCAATGTGGTCCATTGAAAATACGCCCACCCTCTCAGAACCTTTGCTCTTGCATCTGCAGAAAGAGGTAACTAGATAATCCTAAAGGTCTTCTGCAGCTTTCAAATTGTGGCACAGAGGAGGTGCTCTATCAGTAATTATGAGGTGGTGAGAAGGTGAGCAATTGTGACTGGCTAGTGTCATACACGTGTGACATCCAGTGACAAAAAACCGGCAATAGAGGTGGTAAGTGCACTCAACAATAGTGGGAGGCTGAGCCCATCTGTAGACAGCATTTGTACTGCCGTAAAAATAGCATAACAAGATTATATTGAAATATCCCACTATTTAACTTAATAATTTAAATGTTTGCCTAATGAGGTGGACTTGATTGGATTAGGGCATTCACAATTAATTTTGATATATCATTTTACACATTGGGGGTGCATTCTTCTGAACCAGGAGGTGGAACGGAAGTGCAAAATGTTTATGTTCAAACGAGCATGTGATTTTGCAGAAAACATTAATCCCGGATCATGCACACTAAGTCAATTTCAGAAATGGCTTCTAGATATATTATTAGAAATTGCTCTTCAAATATAAAAAGCTTGTAATAGAGTTCTGTCCATTTGTCCTTTGGCTGATGGAAGTTGTTATATAAATACGCCTATGCTATGATGCTTTCTTCACCACCCAAGCCTTTTGGTACTAATTGCAACTTTTTAAACAGTGTAAGTAGTGGCTGTCACGAACACTTTAAATCCTCTTACAAATACGTATTTCTGAACAATTTCACATTTAGGGGTATATCCTTTATTCAAATATTTTTGACTATGTACTTTCCCATTTTCTTTTTCTGAAAAGCACTTGAATTGAAAACTGTACGCTACCTTGCTTGTTGAGAGAATTTTATTGTGTAATATAAAAACAGCTCTATTCCCCATCTCTACCCCCTCAAAAATCAAAGAGCCAGGAATGGTCACATCTGCCCATGGAGTCAAGAATAAGCAAAGGCAAATGGCTTTTGGAAAGATAGACTGGAATCTGGCCATTAATTCTGTCCCAGAGTTCCAGGAATAAAACGCTCCTCAGCACCACTCCTGCTAGATCAGAATTGCATCTCTGTTTTCTATCAGAAAGTTATTTGATGTAAGGTGTCCATGGGCAAGAGAATTCTCTGTGCCTTAGTGTCTTCTTGTGAAGAATGGAGAGGCGTAGTGCCCACACCTCAAGCCAGTGAGGCTGGAGGTCCTAAATGTGACATCAACCTTTGGTAAACGAGCATGCAGTGGTACAAACGCTGCTTCGGTACCTGCAAACCACGGGTCAAATCCTGGCTCTGTTCTTATTAGCTGGTCACTTAGGAGAAGCCATGACCCTTCCTGAAACTCAACGTATCATTCTGTAAATGGGGACAGTCACACCTAATTGAGAGTGTCATGAGAATTGAATGTCACTTTCCTGCTGCATGCTAGCAGCTCAGTTAGCTTTAGTTTCCTTCTAGTCTTCTTCTTGAATTTGAGCAGTCCCAAATTCAAGGCACCGTTTCCATTTTGGTTTCTCATGTGGCCCCCCAGAAGGATATGACACTTAACACACAGGGGCTCTGGTCTTCCTGGTCTTGGTGGACAGATAAGGTTCACTCCACAGGCTCCAAACCACCTTTGTGGGCAGAACCTGAATCTACCATCTATATGTATAAAAGTCTAAGTGACCTTTCAACTGTTAGACCATTCGACCATTCGACTGGTAGCTATGATGCGCACTGAACACCAGGGGGCAGATGCTCAACACATAGGCATGGAAACATGGAACAGACTGATGAATCTCAGAGGTAAAGGGGGAGGGGAGGGCAGGAAGAGATTAACCAAAGATCTTATATGCATACTAGAGGCCCCCAGTGGGGCCCCTTGGCCTGGCCTGTGGGGATCAGGCCAAAACCAGCGGTCTGACATGCCCCAAAGAATCCCAGATTGTGAAAAGGTGCAGGCCAGGCCGAGGGACCCCACCTGTGCACGAATTCATGCACCAGGCCTCTTGTTCTTCTATGAGGTCCAAACTTTAATGAGAGCTCATTCAATGCATCCCTTGTCAGGTTTCAGTGACCTTCAAAATAAAGTCCAAATGCTTTTTCACTGCATTTCAAGGATCTAAAAACCTGCTTTCTGCTTGCCCCTCTAGGCTTATTTTCCTCATTCACTATGTCATTCCCTTTATTCACCCACAAACCAATCCTCTCTACTACATTCTGAATATACCAACTTTCTCCAACCCGAGACCCTTTGCTTATACTGACTCCCTCATCCTGGGACACATTTTCCTCTCTTCTTGAACTGAAAAAGGCTCCTACTTCAAGCTAAAATGTCACCTCCTCCCTGTGTCTCCTGGGATATAGCCAGCATAACTTGTACAAGTCCTCTTGGGATTTGTAAATTGTCCTTGGTGTAGGTGTTAATCTGCAAATATTAAGATGCAAAAGGATCTTAGAAAACCACCATGTCTCTTCATCGATGTGTCCCCAGGATCCTCAGAAACCAAGATGAACATAAAACTCTTAAAAGCTTCCCAACAACCCTATGGAAGTAGGTACTATTATTGATTCATTTTGTACACAAAGGAACCAAGGTTCAGAGATGCTTAGTAACTTACTCAGAGTCGCACAGCTAGTGGGTCATAGATCAGAGATTTGAACTTGGAGACTTACACTATAAAGTCTGTATTCTTCCCACTACTCTACAAGCTTCTCCAGGATCTTCTTTAATCTTCCCAAACAACTACCAGATGTGGGCAGGGAAGGTATCGCTAAGGCTTCTTTACAGATGAGGAAATTGGGCCTACTTGACCAGGCATCCCTGTAGTTGATGGAAAGGTCCTGGTTTCTGATTCTGAAATTGGGCCTCTGCACAGCTGCAGGCTGCCTGCCTCCATCCGCTCCCCATGACTCACCTGCTGGAGGGAGCTCTCCAAAGCAGGGCAGGTGGGGTCTGGGCTGTTGAAATGTGCCTCTTGGTGCCCCTCTGATCCCCTTAACCACAGAGGTGACGAGACTGTGACAAGGGGCATCTCTTCTCCCAAGGGATTCTAGTCACGTGAACTCTGCCAATTAAGGCTGGAACCATGTCGTCTCCTGAAATAGCAATTTAATGAGTGATGGCTCTGGGATAAATTGTCATCTTGTGATCCCTCATTAGAGAGCTTAATTAGATCCATCATAAAACATATTCATCGATGGCACTGAGCAGGTCTGCAGGAGACTCACCATCTTCTAGGACATTCTTGACCACTAGTGGAGCTGGAGTGGGACCAGTCCCCAGACTCTGAGAGCTGCTGGGGCACCAGGTCCTCTTTGAGCACTGGGATACCATTCTCCTAGTTCTTTCTTCCCTCCCTCTTTCCTCTTACAAATATTTATTTGGCACCAACTATATATCAGGCGCTGTGCAGACTTCTCATGCTTCAACTCAGTTTATTTCTACAAAAAGCTGTTAGTTCTTTATTTTGCAAATGGTAAAATCCAGGCTTGGAACCTGGAGCTGCCACTATGTGCTGCCCCAGCCAATTGAGCTATCTTTCAGGCAGCTCCTGGGGCAGCGGCTGACATAGGAAGGACAAAAGGAAAGTTGAAGGAAACGGAGATTTTATTAAACCCCGAATGCATGCTGGCACTCTTCTGGGCCATGTTTGGATAAATTATCTCCTTTCGCCTTCATATCAATTCCACGAGGTGAAAATATGAATGGCTTTATATTTGAGCAAACTGAATCTCAGAAATGTTACTTGCTTAAAGTCATGCAGCTGGTGAGCATCTGAGCTGGGACTAGGGCATGGCTTGGAGGAACTGTAAGTCCAGACAAATGAGCGTTCAAACCCAAACCCTATCATACATTAGCTGTCTAATTTGAGGCAAATTACACAAACCCTCTGAATATCAGTCTCCACATCTATCATGTTGGGAGTAACAATAGGACCCACCTCATAGAGTTATTGTGAAGATTAAATAAAACGAAGTGTTTAGATAGTATCTGACCCTTGGCAAGTGTCCGGTGCATATTATTTTCCAATGAATACCCAACTATTTCCTCTTGGAAAGAGGCTACCTGCTCCCTCCTCTATAAAATGGGTATAGTAACCCTGCCTTAAAACAATTCACAAGGAAGCAACTACACTTACTGATCACCTTCTGTATACCTGGGCATTGGCAAAAAGCTTGAAGCGACAACCTGCTTTATGGGCTTCCAGAGAGGCTAGGAAATGCTCTCAGGAAAATCATATCTAAATCCTTTTTCTTAATTATTATTCAAATAACGCATTAGCACAAAATGGTTGTGCGAAAAGATCAGAGTGTGAAGAGTGCAAGGGAAGGTCGGGTCACTGTGGTGGCCCAGAAAGACTGCAATGGGGACATGAGTGCACTGAGGCAAGGCCTGGCTTAGCAGGGCACACTTGCACTGCGGTGTGTCGTCGTGTCTGCAATGTGCACACGCATCTCTACTGAGCCCGTGTCTGTGAGAGGGCGGCTTCCTTCACCTGTGTGCACCTTGAGATTTCCCCCTGTTCATTACAGCAAGTGTAGCTTGAAAGCTGGGAGAACATAGCTTTTCCCCAAACACAGATCACATCACAACTTTCCTTTCAGAGGAAAATGCGGTAAAACAAGCTGCAGATGGTGAGTCTCCCCCAGTTTTCCCCCATTTCTGTCTTGCTCTGTCTCTGTGTCACTGTCTCTCTCGGTCCCAGTGTCTCTCTGTGTCTGTGCCTCTGTCTCTGAGGCCCTATTTATAGTTTAGAATGCTTTCATGTTTTCACACTTAGCATAGAAAGTGTCCCCGTGATACAAAACACAACGCACATTCAGGTCTGTAATGAGATCAGTGTTTTGTCCCAAGATCCACACACAGTGACAATGGGGGTGTTCCTCCCCCCTGCCCTCACCCATTTCTGGGTTTTGTTTTCCCAACTCCTGGTGACAATCCTCCAACCTGTCCCCTCCCCACCCCCCTTGTGAGCCTCTCCTCTCCTGCTGTCTCCCAGGTGGGCACAGTGCCCCTTGGCAGCAGCAGCCAGAGCAGCCCGGGTCTCCTCACTCGGCAGGTCTCGGCAATAGTTCCGTCAGGGAGCCATCGGAATCTACAGCCACAGAATTCATTTCTCCAAACTGTCCCGGTACAAACACTACCCGGAGGGAAAAGAGAGCTAGGTCTCCTTCCCTAAAATAAGGAGAAACAGTTATTGGGGGTGCGGGGGGGAGGGAGAAATTGAGATTCATTTCTAACCAATCTGGACATTTGTTAGAGAATATTGTTGAGAACCATTAGAGACATATGAGTGAGGGGTTTATTTCTCACTTGCTTGTCAGGTCCGAAGACAATCTGTTTATTTTCCTGCTACAATTTTATTCAATAAACTGAAAGGATGGGAGCCGGGAGAGAGGGTATGAACAGGATGTGTGCTATCAATTTGTCAAATAAATAATCGTGCTTGGAAACAACAGATTTTATTAATTAGACAGGATGGTGTATTATTACCATTAAAGTGTTATATTGCATTAATTTTTATATTTTACTTGGCTACTAATTACTGTAAAAGATTTCGGGAATGAAGCAAAATAAAATCATGCCGCATTATACATAATGTAAAGATAGCATGAATTAATTTGTCCGCCTCCCGCCTGCCTGCTGTGGGGAGTGGAAGGGGCACACAGCGGCCTTCCCTGCAGGAGAACCTGCCCCAGCACCCCTGCTCCTGCTGGGGAGACCTGGGATCCAGCCCAGGGGCAGCCACCCACTGGCTTTGCCTGCTCTGGCCAGTCACCTTTCCCAAGCCTCAGGAGTGTTTAAATGGAAACACTCCTATGCATGCCTCACAGGGTGTTTGTGGGGACCTAACAATTCCCCAGAGGAAAGTGTTATTTCTTAGAGAGCAGAGCAGCCCTGGTCAGGCTGGGTGCTCAGGAGGCTGCTCCTTGCTCAGGAGGCTGCCCCACAGAGGCTGGGCCTGGGAAGGCCATCCTGATGGGCCCTGGGAGCAAACTGGGGCTCAAAGGCCACCGAAAGGCCATCGCAGCCATGCTCCTCAGTGGACACAGCCTCAAAGTGGAGGCAAAGCAGCCCATGGCCACACCGTGCCTGAGCCAAGAGCTTTCCACCATGAACGCAGACCAGAGGCCACCCCATGTTAGACCCAGGCCTTTGCCACCCGGGACCCCCACCCCGGCCACCGCACTGGGTATTGTTAGAGCGCAGGGCTGGGTTTTAATCCGACACAGACACTGACAGAGCTCAGTGGCCACAGCACAGCCAAGTCCCTTAACCTCTCTGAAGGGCAGTTTCTTCTTCAGATTAAAAAGAAAAAAAAGTAATTGCTTAGGAAGTAAATTCCCACGCCTGGCACGCATTCTGGCCAAGGAGACAGTGGGCAGGGCCCTCACCAGGGTGCCTTGGCCAAGGGCTCCCCATGAGAGCACAGCACATGGGGACCAGGAGCCCCAGGGAGCCCTCCCTGTCCTGCTCCAGGCGCTGCCTGCCAGGTCCTCACTGACCTCGGCTGGGACAGAAGCTGGCCAGTCCGGGGCCGCCCCCACCCCCACCCCTGGGGGCGTTGCTCTCCCGCGTGGCCGAAGCCCAGCCACGTTTTTCTCCAGGCTGGTTCTCCCGAACCCGGACCCAGCGAGGACCGCGATTTCTCACGACCCACTGCCACCTACTGTCCGCAGGTGGGAACTGCAGGGCGAGCACTGCAGGCCTCTGAAGCCGCGATGAGAGACAGACCCCCCAGCTCAGACTCCTACACCCCCCAGGGTTTTGCCTGGCAGGTAGACAGCCTACAGGTCTCTCTGCCTGGAGCCTACGTTCAAGTTTGTTCCGAATACCGTGTTGCAGTTGTGTGGGAGCAACTCAGAGGGGCCGCCTGAGGTCCTGGTCCTCAGGCTTGCACTGTTAGGGGAGGTGACTGGGGCCCTGCCCCTTGGAGACAGCAGTACTAGGGCAAGCCCCATGCTCCCCATCTGACTACAGCTCCCCCGAGAGGCGTGAAAATCCTGCCTCTGGCTTTGAAGGGCTGTTGCCACTCAAACTGTACCAGACACGACACAGATCTTCCAGAGGAATGGCTGCTGTCCCAGTTTCTAGCTGCCAAAGAATCATGGAAGTCTGACCTCACTCTGAGCCAGGCACGCTCTGAACCTTCTCTATACCCTCCTCATTCCTTATGCCACCCTCTCCTAGCGCATGCATCCTGAGCTCTAATGTGGTCTTTCTGGCTGTGTTATCTTAGACAAGTCATTGTACAATTATGAACATTTTTTTTAATCTGTAAAAGTAGGAATAATAATGATTTGTAGGGCTACATTAGAGAGGGCTACAGCCAAGGATGACTATGAAAACAGCTTGACATGTGGGGATATATGCACCTGTTTTTCTTGCACATACAAAAGAGTGCTCATTGCTATGTCCCTGCATGTTTATGTCCCTGCAAATTCACATGTTGAGATCCTAACCCCTGAGGTGAAGGTATTAAAAGGTAATCTCCTTTGGAAGACAATTAGGTCCTGAGGGCAGAGCCCTCATGAACAGGATTAGTGCCCCTTTCCGCCATGCAAGGCTACAGTGAGGAGACAGATGTCAATGAGGATGGGTCTGCCCCAGATGCTGAATCTGCACCAGTGCTATGATCTTGAACTTGGCAGCCTCCAGACATGTGAAAACTAAATGTCATCTATAAGCCAGTCCAGTTTATGGTATTTTGTTGTAGCAGCCTGAATGAACTAAGATTTTCAGTGAAACAAAATAATGCAAACCTGTGTGGAGTAGAGACCTATGATCTTTTGAGTAGCGGTGGGTGGGTGGTGGGAGATGGGGTCATGTGGGAGGAGTGTGGGTGCAGTAGAGGGGAAAGGAAGAAGAAAATAGGGTATTGCGTCCTCCAATGTGTCCCCACCTACTCAGTACTACTTTTCTTTCTTATACAAAATTATTTTCCTTTGCCTCATAGCATATGTCACACTTTATAATATTGCATTTAAATTCTGTATGAAATTATTCAGTCTGACTCTCTGCAGACTGCAGGCTCCATGAGATCAGGACCATGTCTGTTCTGTAAGCCACTGTACCCAGTGACTAGCACTGTGACTGGCACATGGGGATCAGGACCATGTCTGCTGTGTAAACCACTGTACCCCAATGTCTAGCACTGTGACTGGCACATGGGGACAGGGACCATGTCTGTTCTGTAAGCCAATGTACCCAATGACTAGCACTGTGACTGGCACATGGGGACAGGGACCATGTCTGTTCTGTAAGCCACTATACCCAATGACTAGCACTGTGACTGGCACATGGGGATCAGGACCATGTCTGCTGTGTAAGCCACTGTACCCAATGACTAGCACTGTGATTGGCACATGGGAGACAAACAATATAAATTTATTAAAAGAATGAATAAATGACTATAGTAACCTATTTATCCAGAGACAATTAACCATCCTCTGGGCCCTTCTGGTTCTTTCAAAATAATTCATCTTCTTACCCTCACTGCAGAGAGCTCATCTCCTAAGCCTTTCTCTTCTTTGGATATTCTCTGTCATCCTCATCCTAAACTCAGGCCCCTCACAGCATTTCTTTTTTTCTTTTCTTTTTAACAAACATCTACACAAAATAAGCAGCGGAAGGTTAATGGCTATGTTTGATTTCTTGGACTTCACCTTTTGGTGTTATAAACTACTTTCGCCTAAATTTAATCCTCTGAAGTGTGTAGGGTACAACTGACTATAGTGCCCATTTTCCAGATGAGGAGACATACAGTTGAAGAGGTGACTTGACTCACCTATGTCACAGCTCTGAGTGACAGGGACACAGCTAAACCCTAGTTCTCCTGGCTCTAAATCTCACGATGCTTCCCCTTCCAGGCTGCTGTTAGGTAGTCTTATGTGCATGCAGTCCCCTGCCTGCCCTGAGGCTGATGGTCCATGATAAACCACGTGAGGATGGTTCACCAGGATACAACTGAGGAGAAAGAGGATAAAAGACTCTCAGAAACACTATTGTCCCCACTGTTGACATCTCCTTCACTTCCAGGGGCCATCAGGGCAACAGAAGGACATTTCACACAACTCCCAAATGAGGTCGCTAGAGTCAGGTTGGGTAGGTTTGCATATTGACTTTGCCACCTTCTAGGTCTCTGACCTTGGACAATTTACTTAAGGTCTCTGTGACACAGTGCCTCATCTGTAAAACGAGGATAATAACAGTGGCTCCACCCTAGCATTTCTGTGTGGTTTAAATAAATTAATACATGGAAAATACTTAGAATTCACATAGAAGGTGCTCACTGTTGTTTTTCTCTATCCCTCCTTCCTGCCTCCCTCCCTTTCCCTCTGTTCCTCTCCTCCCTCCCTCTCCCTCTTTCTTCTCTTCCTTCTTTTCCTTTCTACTTCTGATATTCATTTTTATTCTTTTTTCTTTCTTGCTCTCTCTTATCTCTTATTTATCCCCAAATTCCAAATATAACTGGCTTCACTATAGTGCCTCACTACATATTTGTTAAGCCAATGCATAAATGAATAAAAAAAAAAGAGAGAGAGAAGAGCTGGTGAAGGAGGAAGGATGTGAAGAAGTGAGGGTAGAGCAAAATAAGAGAACCTGTTTTTTAAATATTTGTTTTTATCTTAATGTAAGAGCCAATTTATAAGAGCCAAGAAAGCTAATATGGAGCCCAACCCTTCCATTCTCATTCTGTATTACCTTGTGCAAGTCAAGCAACCTCTCTGAGCCTCCACTTTAGCATCTGTAAGACAGCAGCGTTAACCTAGGTCAGTGATGGCGAACCTTTTGAGCTCGGCGTGTCAGCATTTTGATAAATCCTAACTTAACTCAGGTGCCGTGTCAGATATAGAAATTTTTTGATATTTGCAACCATAGTAAAACAAAGATTTATATTTTTGATATTTATTTTATATATTTAAATGCCATTTAACAAAGAAAAATCAACCAAAAAAAAGTTCGCGTGTCACCTCTGACACGCGTGTCATCTCTGACATGCGTGTCATAGGTTCGTCATCACTGACCTAGGTCATCCCTAGTGTTTTCTCCATCTCTGACTCTGTGAGTCTGCAATTCCATCAGTATGAAACAGTGACTCTCCCGATCAATTGAATAAGGTGGGGGAGAAGCCAAATATACAATTCCTCGGGGAATTTATTTTACCTGTGACACCCATAAGGGGCTTTGCTGTGAATGCAGCTGTGACCTCACGCTGGTACTCAATTCTATTTCCAGCTCTGCCTCTTAATAGCAATGAGACTCTAAGCAAGGTGCTCAACATGGCTGAGTTCCTTTTTCCTCATCTGTACAATGGGATTAAATGAAATAATATACGTAAAATGCTTAGCACAGTGATTGGCACGCGGTGAGTGTTCATTAAATTGTTATTGCTGTGCATTTTAAAATGTGCATCACAACCGTGACAAAACCCACTCTAAGGCCAAATGACAATGAGTTTCCCATTAGCTGATATTTTGGCTATTTTCCCCATCAAGCATTCATCAAAAATCCACTGGGTATTAGAACTTGAACCAGGTAGCGGGTAGACAAATGGGTGAACCGTGAGCTCTGGCTCCAAGGTTCAAAGGATAGCCTGTGCATGTACTTTTTCAGGGCCTAATTATTCTTGTACTTTGCTATATTATCCCCTTAATCTTCCTAACAACCCTGCAGGGAGGTTTTGTTGGAGCTACAGGAATAAGTTAAACAGAGGGAGCTCAGAGGTGGAGCCTGGAGGGAGTGGGGAGTGACAGGGAATTCACAGGACTCGACCTGGACCCCACCTGCACCTTCCCCTCTTCAAACCACAGTCAGCAAAGATTCATGGAGTTCCCACGTGGGAGCAGAATTGAGACCCCCTAGCCCTCCCGGGTGGGGAAAAATATGAGTGCCTCCCAGTCATTTTTCTCAGCCCTCTCTTCTGGCTTCCTGCCCTTCCCTTCTTTCACTCCTTTCAGAAAAGGCTTGTTCATAAATAATCTGTACCTGAGCATGAATGAGTATCGGTGACCACTTCCCTCTCCCAGGGGAAGTTCTGCTTTTGCAGCTTGAGCTCTCATTCTTTTGGTCCAAAACACAAAGGCTACTTGTTAGAATCTAGAGGCCCTAACTCAGCACCCGTGTTTCTCCACAGCCTGCCTGCCTTTCTCAGTCCACTCCAGACAGCTGACCTACCATTGCTTTTATCTGATTCTAGTCCAAGGGCCCTGGACGACTTGTACACACACTCATGCTTCCCATCTCCGTGTGTCTGCTGATACTGCTCCCTCTGCTGGAATCTACTCCACATACCAACACTGCTTTACACTGGGGCCCAGTTCAGAGGTCACCTCCTCCAAGAAGGCCTCCCGGATTTCTGAGCTGGAAGAAAAAAATTCTCTTAGAGAAACTACTAGAGCTGCATTTCACAAACTTTTTTTTTTTAATGTGATTTTTTCCCCATGTGAATTGGTCCAGAGATTTTGTGAAAGTGTGGACTCCATTACAACAGGTCTGAGGGTGGGGTGAGAGTCTGCATTTCTAACATGCTCTCCCGTGATTTTGATGCTTCTGGTCTGAGAATCGCACACTAAGTAGCAAGTGAGCCCCAGCCCTGGCTGTGAATCAGAATCTCTTGACAAGCTTCTTTAAAAAAATATTTTTTTGTTGTCTAAAGTTTTACATATGTCTCCTTTTTCCCCAGTTGACCTCCCCCAGCCATCCCCACCCTGGGCAAGCCCCCACCGCCCCAGTGTCTGTGTCCATTGGTTATGCTAATATGCATGCATACAAGTCCTTTTTTGACAAGCTTTTTAAAACTCCAGATCTTGGAGCCAGAAGTTGGTTCAGGTTTTGTGGGGCCTAAGCTCATTCCATACAGAGGGCCCCTTTAAAAATATATGTAAAATTATAAATAATAAATTTCTGGAGCTCCTCCCAGGGCCCTGGAATGGGCTGTGTAAGAGTCCTGAAGTACAAGCTTCATTAGCTTCAAGGTAAATCATCGTTGCCTGGGTCCATGCTCTGAATCTCAGGAGAGTGGAACTATGTATGTTCCGTTTTGTGGTCAGGATTGCTCCAAGTGAGCCTTATAGCCAATCCTTGGACCCCCACGCCCCCTCTTTTGGGAACCGCTGTCCAGAATGCCATGATCTCTTTCTGCCTGTCTGCTTTCCTCCCTCCATCCCTTCCATCCCAAAAGCCCCATGTCAGGCACTGGGCTAGACCGCACACACCCAGTGAAGGGTAGGCTCTACCTTGAGGAGTGCACCATCTACTGCAGCGGTTCTCAACCTGGGGGTCGCGACCCCTTTGGGGGTCGAACGACCCTTTCACAGGGGTCACCTAAGACCATCTGAGAACACATATATAATTACATATTGTTTTTGTGATTAATCACTATGCTTTAATTATGCTCAATTTATAACAATGAAAATATATCCTGCATATCAGGTATTTACATTACGATTCATAACAGTAGCAAAATTACAGCTATGAAGTAGCAATGAAAATAATTTTATGGTTGGGGGTCACCACAACATGAGGAACTGTATTAAAAGGTCACGGCATTAGGAAGGTTGAGAACCACTGAACTACTGGAAAGCTGGTCACAGAATGCACAGCTCATCAACAGTCAGTCCTAATGCTGCAGGAGCCAGAGGAGAGCACAAAACTCAGCCAGGACAAGAGGGCCAGGTGGGGGTCTCCCGGAGGATCTGACGTTCAGCTGGTCTTGGGGCTTTTCCAAGTAGAGGGAGCAGCCTGGTCAAAGGTGGGAGGCCTGAAAACAGTCTCTTCCAGAACAAACCAGCCCAGTCCATGTGTGGCAGAGAGAAGGGCCCATAGTGGAGGCAAGGGCAGGGTAATAAGAGATGGGTCTGGGGAGGGGGAGGGTGTCAGGCATTCCCCTCATCTGGAATGGGAGGGCGGGCAGGGAAGGTTCTGAGCAGGAGACGCAGCACGGTCTGTATTGCATGTGCGTGCATTACTTTCAACCTCCAACTGTCATTCATTCTTTCTGTGACTTATCCACGATTAGATCCACAGATCTTTCCTTCTTTTAAAAAAAATATTTAATTCTTTAATTACTATTTTTTTAAGTATATGTCAGGTAGTATGCTAAGCATTTTAATCTCATTCGACCCTCCTACCAACTCTGGAAGGCTTTGAAAAGGATGTCAGTTTCACATCAGTTTTACATCTGAGGCTCAGCGAGCTTAAGGGACTTGCCTTTGGAAACACAGAGAGAAAATAAGTGAAGCCTGGAGACCCAGGGACTAGCACAGTGCCAGGCACACAGCAAGGGCAAAAAACATTCAGTGAATTGATAGATGAATCCTGAGTAGAAGACCTTTGCTTGTTCAGCCCATTTTGGACAGCACATTTCAAGGAATTTGAGGGCCATGGAGCTTTCCTGTTTCCCTGGGAGTCCCAGGTCCCCTCCTCCTGGGTGTCCAAGCGCACATTCCTCAGTTGGCCTTTCCAGCAGCCAGGCTCCTTCCTCACGTTTTCTGCTCCAGGTAGAGGAAAGGTGCCGTGGGGAGACAGGCCACAGAACTTTGTGAAGACGCCTGATTCTATTTTATTCTATACGGGGGGAGGTGGGTTTTAATTAGGGTTTAAACCCATTCCATTAATGTAACCCAATTCATTTAGTCCAATGATGATAAATGGGACAACGTTTTAAAAATATTTAGTGAGTGCCTAAGATTGCCACTAGGAGGCCAGTGGCAGGGTGAGTGAGAAACCCCAGGGTGCTGTTCACATCTGGATACATAGGATTCAAACCTGATAAATGAATGTCAGGCCCTCAAATAAATATCTGCTCCAGAGCAAGGGCTCAGCACATGCTGGCTGTTACCACTCTAATTGTTAACTAGAGGCCCAGTGCACGAAATTCGCACACAGGTAGGATCCCTAGCCACTGCCGGCCACCTGCCGGGGCCTTCCTTCATTCCACGCCACCCCCTAGTGGTCAGTGCATGTCATAGCGAACGATTGAACTCCCAGTCGGTCAAACTCCTGAGGGGACACTTTGCATATTAGGCTTTTATATTGTTAATACATGGTAGGGCACCAATTATGTGCATGACATTTTGGTAATATCTCCTGTCCCCTAAGTTTCTGAGCATACAATGCATTCCATTCCTCCAGCTGGCTCTGCACCTGGCCAGGAACGAAGACCACTCTTAACAGGGTCTATTTCTATGACCCCACATTGGAAATGATGACAGGCGCAACTCAGGACACAGAAGCCACCAGCAGGCATCCGGGCCTGCCAAGCCCTCGTGCCCACTCGAGCTCCAGGGGGAGGGGGTGACTGTGGCATAAACACACGTTTGCTTTCATTTGGCTTAGCTGACTGTGTGTTTTGTTAAACAAATTTAGGTTTGGAAGAGATTATTTTTGGTACACTGCTGCATAATTAGATGAATTTTCATGAGTTTATTCTTGAAATAAACTTTGAAATTGTCCATGTTTTACTGTTTTTTAATCATCTACAGATACTGTTTTTTGAGACTTAGCATGGGGGAAAAAAAACCTTGTTACATATCAGTTTAATTTAGATTCAAATAAAATAATTTTTTGAATGTGCAGCAACAACAAGTCTGGGAAAGTGGTTGTAACTGGTGCGGAGTTGTTGGAGGATCAAGATAATTGCAGTATAAAGGATAAGAGAGAATATAATATCCTGGCATCCAGCGCCTATTCAGCTAATCCCCAGCCCTTGACAGATGTTCAAACACAGTATTTTTAAAAGCTGACTTTTAAAAAAACGGGGCGAGTCACTTATTAGATACAAACAACATGGTAAGAAATTCAAAGTCTGACATCCACTACGAACTGTCCATGCTGAGAAGCATAAGAGACATGGTAGCGAGTCCAATGCGCCACTCCTGTGGCTTTAGTGGGGGCCCAAGGCAGCGCTGGGATCGCAGACACACGGAGCCCCCACGCAGTCAGGCCACAGGTCCCATCCACACGCGCCCCTGAGGAGCAAAGCCCCAAAGGCAGCTTCCATGATTCTGTCAGCCTGCATGGCGGCGGCGGCACCTCTCTTATGGCTGTTTGAAAGCAAGGATACAGGCGGTCAGCACCAGGACAGTTTGGCTGGCTTTGAACAATAGCGACATAATATTAGGTGGCCCCAAAGGAGGGCCAGGCAGATGGAGGATTAATGAGCAGTGTGTTTGTTGGTTCAAGGGTCTCTCTTGTCATTGTCC
The DNA here is from genome assembly GCF_028538775.1 of Myotis yumanensis. NCBI lineage: Eukaryota > Metazoa > Chordata > Mammalia > Chiroptera > Vespertilionidae > Myotis > Myotis yumanensis. Next base: position 32,159,134 of record NW_027223761.1, read on the forward strand.
CCTGCCACTCCTGCACTTACTCATCTTTATACACCGAGCCTGAATACTGCTGGGTACCAAGGCCGTCTACTAACTTCTAAGATTCAGAGATGAGAAATACCCCATCCTTGCCCTGCCTCCAAAATCTCACAATAGAGCACAGGAAGAAGTCATATCCATTAATTACCACAATTAATAGTATTATTGACCTTTGTCTATATGCTAAGCTTCATTCTACGCGTTCTTATTAATTCCCACAGCAACTTTATGGAGCAGGTGTTATTCTTATACCCATTTTACAGATAAGAAAATTATGGTGCAGAATGAATAAGTATGTGATGAGTGGTTTCTGATGGGGTGGTGGTGGCTGGGGTGACAGAGAAATCAGGGAAGACTTCATGGAGAGGGTGGGATTTGAGTTTGGGATGTAATGTGGACATGCTGGAGAACGGCATTCAGGGCAGAGAGAACAAAAATAGATTATCTGGTAAACTAAGACCTCAAGCTGAACAAAGGATGGTATGGAATTTTCTTTTTGTGGCTCTCTATTTAAATGGAATTCTGTATGAAAAACCCTCAGCACATCAAAGAGCACAAACCAGCCTTTAAATGCTGATGCTCTCCCCAGAAATCAACCCACACCTATATGGTCAATTAATATTTGACAGAGGAGGCAAAAACATTCAATGGGGGTAAAGACAGTCTATTCAATAAATGGTGCTGGGAAAATTGAACATATACATGCAAAAAAAATTAAATTAGACCACCTTCTTACACCATATACAAAAATAAACTCAAAATGGATTAAAGATTTAAATGTAAGGCTTAAAACCATAAAAATTCTAGAAGAAAACAGAGACAGTAAAATCTCTGTCAATTCTCTTAGCAATATTTTTCTGCTATATCTCCTTGGACAAGGGAAACAAAAGAAAAATGAACTAATGGAGCTACATCAAACTAAAAATTTTTGCACAGCAAGAGAAACCAGCAACAAAATGAAAAGACAACCCATTAATGGAAGAAGATATTTACCTTTGCCAATGATATATCTGATACAGGGTTAATATTCCAAATTTATAAAGAACTCATACTACTCAACACCAAAAACAAACAATCTGATTTTAAAATGGGTGAGGACCTGAATAGACACTTCCTCACAAAGGACCTATAGATAGCCAATAGACATATGAAAAGATGTTCAATGTCACTAATTACCAGAGAAATGCAAATTAAGACCACCATAAGAGACCACTCACACCTGTCAGAATGGCTATCATCAGTAAATCCAGAAACAACAAGTGCTGGTGAGGATGTGGGAAAAAGGGAACTCTCATGTACTGTTGGTGAAAATGAAGATTGGTGCAGCCATTGTGGAAAATAAGATAGAGGTTCCTCAAAAACATTAAAAATTGAACTGCCTTATGATACAGCAATTCCAAATGCTCACCAATAGACCGAGTGGATAAAAAGTGGTGGTACATGCATACCATGGAATATTACTCAGCCATAAAAAAGAATAACATCTTACCATTTGTGACAGCATGGATAGACCTTGAAGGTATTATGCTAAGTGAAATAAGTCAGTCAGAGAAAGACAAGTATCATATTATTTCACACATATGTGGAATCTAAAGAACCAAATAAATGAACAAATACAATTAAAACAGACTCATAGACACAGAACAGATCGATGGTTGCCAGAGGGGAGGGGACATTGGGGGACTGGGTGCAAAAGGTAAAGCGATTAAGAAGCACAAATTGGTAGTTACACAATAGACACGAGGATGTACAGTACAGCATAGAGAATACAGTCAATAATGTTGTAAGAACTATGTATGGGGCCAGGTGGGTACTGGAAATATCAAGGGACCACTTTGTAAAGTATATGATTGTCTAATCACTATGCTGAACACCTGAAACTAATATAAAATAATATTAAATGTAAACTGCAATTGAAAATATAGATAGATAAGATAGATGAATGGATAGATAGATAGATAGATAGATAGATGATAGATAGATGACAGATAGATAGATGATTGATAGATAGATAGATAGATAGATAGATAGATAGATAGATGATAGAGTTGGTGCTTTCTTTCTTTGTGCCAAATCTTTCACCCAAGTTCCTTGAAATTGCTTTTGGTACAATGGCTCCAAGGTGACAAAGTGCTTGCAGAGAAAGGTTTCCTTCAGGGCAACTTCTGCCAAATGCTCCCCTCTGAGCCTGAGCCCTGAGCTGGTCTGAGCTGGGGAAGATTCAGCCTTAAAAGCCTTAAACATCAGGCAGGGCTAGGCCAGGGCTGGGCCAGGGATGTGGTTTAGCCAGAGTGCAAAACTACCTCTTCTGCCTGTCCCTTTGTTTTTACCTGATGTGTCCATCCTGGATTTCATTCTGCTACCTCTCATCTCTTTCAAGAACTGCCTTATCATTAATTCTAAACAATTGTAAAATGGGATCTTCTTTTAGAGAATGTTCAGTCCTCCTCACCACCCCTCACCCCTGCTGAGAGAACCCATACTTCCATGAGCATCTGCATCCAGGGCAAGGGAGAGGGGCTTCCAAAAGACCATGCAAAGAGCCTGGTGGGTGTCCCCTGCTGTGGGGTGGCCAGGGTCTGATGCTGTAGAACTTTAATCACCCAAATTCCACCTGGTTAGCTGTTACAGCCTCAGAGTCAAGGAGGTGGCGAGCTGTTGGGTGAGACTGCACTCCTTGAGTTTGCCAGGGCAAGAATCACTTGAGTGTTTTCTGGAGCCCAGATGTCAGCCGCTTGTGAGAGCACTTTTAGTCTGTAAGGGTACTTTTAGATCTTGCCCCAGAGAGCCATTTAGGGCATTGGGCTGTGGGAACACATAGCAGGGAGAGAGGGAGAAGAGGTCCCCACTGTGCCCTCAGTGGCATGTTCTCTTGGCAAGCTCCAGAATGCACAATGCTTTCTTACAGCAGCCCTTCCAGGAACTTCTCAATCCTGGCGTGAGTGTGGGAGGATGGGGTGGGCCTGGGTGGGGCTGCCGCACAGGGCTGCATCCCTGCTCTGTCAGCTCCCCGTGAGGTGGCTTCTGCTCAGGATGTCCTTCACCCTCCTCAAGGTCCCTGCAACAACCAAAGGGTCCAGGGCTCTGGTCATTGTCCTTTAACCCTGTGCACATGATTCTTTCTGACTGGGCATCTCAGATTCTCTGAGCTCAGGCTCCTGAGCTACCCCTGTCATTTCCCCCAAAATAATATCAGCCAGCCTTCATGGGGTGTTTTCTAGTTACCAGGTACTGCTTACAGATTTTTCATATATTACCTAATTTCATCTCACCCAAACCTGAAGGTGTGGAACTTAAAGTGCACATGTGTTCTGAGAATAATAAATACTTATCTTCCTAACACGTCACAGAAATTTCACTAAGAATAAACATCAAATGAGTGACAGACTGAACAAATGAATGAGTGATGGAAGGAAAGGAAAGAAAACAGGTCACCAAGCACATAGCAAAAGAACCACTCAGACACTTACTGATTGAGGATAAATTTGAGCAAATTTTCTTTTCTCTCTGAGTTTTTGTTCTTCCCTTTGTAAAAAGGAGTTACTGGTACTGAAAGAGTAAAGAAAGGTTTGGGCCATGAAAATACTTTGGTTTGCTCATAATAAGTGCTTATCTGCTGTTGTTAAACAAGTCTAACTTTTTTACCTGCTACAAGGACCTGTTCCACTTTTCTGTGTATCCTGCTCTGGGGGGATGAAAGGTACATATTCCTAGGAGCAATATGAAAATTCTGATGTCTGCTCATACATATACAATAGAACCACAGCTTCACATCATTGTTTTAAAATGTTGTCCAGCCTGTGCTTGATCACCTCCAATAACAGAGCGTTCACTACTTCTAGACCCATGGTCACACAATCCCCACAGTTGACCAGTTGGTTTTTGCCTCTACCTCATTGGATGAGGAAACAGAGCTGTCTTGGGGTGGACGTCAGCTCTTTTCTAATTGGAATGGAAAAGTATAGATTCACAGACTCAGAGTTTAAAAAGACTCAGCAACCTCTTATTATGAGGCCCTGATTTGCAGATTAAGAAAATCCATATGCAAAATCCATCCTTTCAATTGGTTGGGAAGAGAAGAATTTCATCATTCAACTGTCTGTCCAGACTGCTGGACTGAATGATTTCTCCTTGGAGTTCAGTTGGCCTCAGGTACACATGGTGCCTATTTCAGAGTGACTTCTCCCAGAGCAGGTTCTATGGTGCTTGTGTTGGATTGTTGAGCTCACGGCTACTGGTGGGTTCACTGTGAAGTGTTAAGAAGATAAGTATTTATTATCCCCAGAACACATGTGTACTTTAAGTTCTACATCCATGCCTTTGGGAAGTTCCCCAGACAGTGACTAGGTTTGGCTATGTGATTTGTTTTGGTCATTGAGACACAAGTGGAAGCTGGAACAGTGCCTGTACCTTTGGACTTGACCTCTCTTGCAACCCATGCCAGCCCTGGTATAATCAAACCTGGGCTAGCCTGCCTGCTGATGAGAGACAGGTAGCCCTGCTGCCACCATCATTCCAACTAACAGACAGGTAATTGCTAGAAGCACAGCCACTTACCAGACTGCATAGACTGTGACCAGCATAAGAGCTGTCCAGCTGAGCCTAGACCAGACTGGCAGCCCTCAGAGCCATCAGCTAGATCACCTCTGCCTGGTGTACCTTACGCAGTCCTCACCACCACCCTGAAATGTCAGAATGATTATCCCCATTTTACAGATGCCAATTAATAGCAAGTTCCAATCAACAGAACTCTAGATAAACCATATTTCACTGTAATTGGGCACTTTCCTGGTGCCGCAAAATAATTTGTTCTCTTTAGCTCAGTAAACATTTCTCCTCCAATTTTATTTGCTCCATTCATTTGCTTAAGCAAACTCTTTTCCACGAAGGTAAAATCCCGTTAAGAGAAGACTCCAGGGATATCCAAATTGTTTTATTGAAAGAAATTCTGGTCTAATGAATATGTGATTGCAATTCTCGTTCCCAAGCAAGGGGATCTGGGTATGCAAACAGATTAAATGTCCTGGACACGGAGTCCCAATTGCAGTTGGGTGAGTGGGCCCTCTGACATCGTGATTTACTGTGCAAATTCTCTAACCTCATGCACAGAGCATCTTCCTCATTTTCTTGTTGCCCTTCAAATTCTGTGGGTCTTGTTCAGCTGTTTTTAATGAGTTTGTCCTGCGGCAGCCAGGGAATGGCTAATAAGTCTTCTGGGCCCTTAAAAACCCATTAGAATGTTATTTCTTACAAAGTGAAAAACTAACCTCATGCCAGATGCAAATAGGGCTCAAGCCATCAGAAATAAAGTTTGATTCTGAAGGAAAATTCCACTGAGACATGAAAGTTATTCAGCTTGGAGAAAATAGTCTTTGATGTCTAGTCCAACTAGGCAGACTAATATGATTATTAAGAGTATGAGTGCTGGAGAAGTTGGCGTGGGTTCAAATCACTCGCTGTTACTTCTAGCTTAGTGATCTAGGGCAGGTTGCTTAACCTCTATGTGTTTTAGTTGCCTCACTTAGCTAAACAAAAATAATACCTTCCTCACAGAACTGTTGGAGGAATCAATATGATATTATGGGTATGTCAGTTAGTTTATGTCCAGTTGTACTAACAAAAAAGAAAGTGACTTAAATTAGTAGAAGCTTATTTCTCCTTCATTGAAAAGAAACTGAAAAAAAAAAATAGCAATTCAGTATTGGCAGGGCAGCTCCATACTTGTCAGGGACCCAGGACCCCTCTATCTTTCTGTTCTACCATCTTTGGAACTGCCTTTCTTTCTCAAGGTCACTTCATGAACCTCATGGTGCACAAGGCTGCCAGGCACCAGCTCTCAGACTATATATCCTACGCAGGAGGCAGAAGGGAAGAGGGGATCATGTCTCTCAAATGGGTCATTTGCTGTTTAAGAAGTTTCCTGCTAGCCCTGACCGGTTTGGCTCAGTGGATAGAGCGTCGGCCTGCAGACTGAAGGATCCCAGGTTCGATTCTGGTCAAGGGCATGTACCTTGGTTGCGGGCACATCCCCAGTAGGGGGTGTGCAGGAGGCAGCTGATCGATGTTTCTCTCTCATTGATGTTTTTAACTCTCTATCCCTCTCTTTCTCCCTTCCTCTCTGTAAAAAAATCAATAAAATATATTTAAAAAAAGAAGTTTCCTGCTAGTTCCAACCAACAATTTCTCACATCTTTTGGGTTTCCTTCGTTGTAAAGAAAACTGGGAAATGATCTGTGGTTAGGCATATTGCTGTTCAGAATAAGAACTTGGAATTTTGGTAGTAAAGAAGGGGAGAATGGAATTGGGTAGTTGACTAGCAGTCTTGGCTGCAACATTTAAAGCACTGGCTGTAAAGTTGGTGCCCAAACTAGGAGGCAACCTGCGTGATAAATTGAACACAGACTTTGGAGCCCACTGGACTTGAGTTAAACCCTTGCTCCATCCCTTACTGGGAATGAGGTTTGGAGCAACTTACTGGGTTGACCTATGTGCCTCAGCACTGTTGGCTGCAGATGCAGTTTTGCGTATTGATCTTTTAGAATTTCTGGGGTAATAAAGTGAGAATGAGCGTGTGAAGGGCCTGATGCATAAAAGATGCTCAGTGAATGTGAGCCCCTCCCTCTACTCCACCCGAGTAAGGTTAGGACTCTTCAGGGCAAAACAAGAAGCATAGGAATCATCCCGGCCAGGCAGAGCCCTGGGAAGTGGTCAGAAACCTCCCAGAAAACAAAGCCGCTTTGCCCCCGGGCTGCCTGCTCTCTGCCCACAAAGTGCTAAAGTGAGTGAAGCCAACCCTGCAATCAAACAATACCAGATACTTTAATTATAGTTGTTTGCCATGGTCTGAATCACTGTTTTCATGTGCATTGCTGTGAATTAATCTCATAACAGTGCTGTTAATTCCTGGATGCATAAAGGAGTGTTTCAGCCACCAAGGTGTTCTGCAGAGAAGGGAATGGAGTTTACGTTTAATTAGTTCCGACTCTCTGCCAGGCACTGTGCTGACTGCTTTATAAACCTTAACTCGTTTTTCTCTCACAATAACTCTGGTAGCTGTTACCACCCCGCATTACAAGTGAAGGCACCGAGACTCCGAGATGTTAAGGAACGTGCCTCACAGTATAGTTTGCACAAATCCCAGAACTGGGATTCGAACCCACATTTGTCTGGTTCCAGAGCTCCTGCTCTTGCCACCATGCCCTGCTAGCTGGTTGCTTTCCCAGCCCCAGAACCAGCCCATCTTTAGAACTGGACTGCAGAGGGATCCAGCAGAAGAAAGGAAAGGAGACCGACTGGAAGTCAGTTCAGCGCATCTGAGTCCTGGCGCTGACCTCTGTAAGACCCTGTCCCTGGGCCTCGCTTTCCTTTCCCGCCAGTAGGTGGTCGGGGACTTGAACAGGATGAGATCTCTCTTGCAGCTCTCAGTGGCTATGATTAGAGGGTGAAATTACACATCTTCATTCCTGTATGTTCTAATGTTAATAGCACCTACCATGAGCCAGACCTCACTGTGGGGAAAATAAAGGACAAATAGGATGGAGTGAGCACCTGAGGGAATGAAACTGAACTTGGGAGAAAGGGCAGCAGATTTTATTTTAACATACGAAGATATTGGAGATACTTTTGCATTTACCCAAAAGGGCAATGTCAAGGGTAGGAATGGCGATGAAACTCTGAACATGCAGAGCCAGAGCAGGCGCCTCTCTGATGGAGCCAGTGCTCGCACGGTGCCTCACACCCGGACAGGTGAGTGGTGGGAGCTCAAACGTAGCTGGAGGAAAGTCAACTTAGCAACCCCGAAACCTTTGTAGGAAACAGGAATTCACATCTGAGAGATGCAGAGCGGGCTCTCGGCTCTGCTCCTGGGTGAGAGGTTTCACGTGGGAAGACACTGCCTCCCTGTCCTGGAGAAGAGATGTTCAACAACGATGCTAGAGCCGGGATAACTAGTACAGCCCCAGGAGAGCAATGAAATGTTACTTGGAGAACTTACACAGGATGCGTGCCCTGGGCCCAGCAATCCTAGCCTTAGTGTGTTTTCCTGAGAAAGTCTTGAACGGGTCCATGGCGCCCTGAATGAGGAAGCCTGTCATGGCGCTGTTTAGAGTGGAGTAAAGACAGACACGGTGTCGGTGAGGAGTGGATAAACAAACTAATATGCAGTTGTTACCAGCATCAAACTCTGTGTCCAGAACAACCTGCGAGACCTTAAAAATATAGTGTCGAATGAAAAATGAAAGAACAATGCCATAGACAGAACACAGGACAATGCCACATATACCCATTGAGAACATACACACCAATGGTAGGTTTACAAGGAAACATACACATTTCAGGGCAGGTATCAAATACATTAGAATAGCTGCTGACAAGGACAAGAGATGGGATGAGGATTGTGTAGGCAGAATAATGTAACACCCCTCTCCCCCAAGATGTCCACCTCCTAATCCCAGAACCTGTGAATCTGTTTTGTTACCTACTAAGGAACAAGGGGAATTAAGGGTGCAGATGGAATCACATCCTAACCAGCGAGAGAGAGATCATCCTGGATCATCCAGGTGCTCAGTGTAACCACAAAGGTCCCTAAAAGTGGAAGAGGCAGGAGTGCCAGTGGGAGGGAGATGGGACTGGTTAAGAGAGATGGCAGCGTAAGACGGACTAGGCCTGAAGTTGCCGGCTGTGAAGTTAGAGAGAGGGGACCATGAGCTCAGGGAAGTGGGCAGCCTCTGGGAAAGGCAGGAAAATAGATTCTCTCCTAAACAGATTTTCTCCAGGAGGGAAGGCACCTGCCATCCCCTTCGTCTTATCCCGGTGAGATCCGAGTCGGGTCGGTGTACAGAACTGTCAAATAGCACATTTGTGTTGGCTTAGCCACTGAGCTTGTGGCAACTTGTTCCAACAGCAATAGGAACCTAATCCAGGGATACGGAGACCTGCGTGAACTGAGTATCCAAACCAACTAGTGCTAGGGACCAAGGAGTCCCCATCACTCCACCCTCCTCATCCACGGCCCAAAACAATAATGTTAAAATGGAAGGGAAAGAATAATTAATAATAATAATCCCTCAAAATATAACACCAGAGAAAAATAACATGGAAAACCGCAAATCTGAGGATGAGCACTCATCATGTCCCAAAGACTGAACTAGAATTTTATAGGCATGAGCTCATCTTTGGTTCCTGGGAGACAGGGTCCTGGGATTGGCCAGTCAGACCCACTGGTGAGGGAGATTATTACTATTCCACGAAGCCTGTCTGTCCCTCCCCCTCCAGTAAACGTTACTGTCCACCACCCCAGCCCGTCCCCTGGACCACGCTCAGCATCAAGCACGGCGCCCGGAGCACAGCAAAGCGTGTGCGTGTGGGGCTGATCTCTGCTGATGCTTAAGGAAGCTCCCAACTGCCCACCACGCCCCAGAGCTTCCACATCAGTGACGCCATTCACAAAAGAGCCCTGGGACTTCCACGAGCTATTTATTCTAAACAACTTAGAGCGAGCCTCGGGGCCCCGGTGGGATGCTGGCACGTCTAATTTCTGTGAGCTATTGATAAGAGCCACTCCAACCCGCTAGTTGTCAGCCTTGACTCCGAGGGCCTGGGAAATGTACTATTTGCAATTACTTGAAAAGAAACTAATTAGCTTTAAGGAGGAAACCATAGGTAGAAATGACTGAAATCAGCTGCTCAACTGTGCTTGGCAAAAAATTAAAAGGAGGGGCGATCACACCTCATTTTGATTTCATTTGAAGGGAGAGCGGGAAGAGGGGCGAGCCTCGAAGGGGGGTGTTCTCTGTAGAAAGAGGCCTCGGAGCACAAGCAGTGCCAGCAGACCTGTTGGGCGGCTGAGAGGTCAGCACAGGACCTTGAAGGCTATATTTGGACCTTGTTCAGGAACAGCAATGGAAAGTATTTGGAAGAGGGAGCCAGGACCCACTGGGGACTTTAGAAATGTGTGTGGATCTTCCACATAAGTGCTAGGTTCCTGCACATAAATAAATACATGCTCTCCTTCGGAAGTGGCCATTCTGAGCCATTTCTCCAAACATATTAAAACTATATATATTACAATGTCTCAGAGCCTCGTACTCTGCCTGGTATACAGCAGGGAGTGGTGAAATGAGGGAACAGCACCCTGGCCGCAGTCGGAAGGCCACCTTGAAGGTAAGTGGCGCTGGTATCCCTGTGGGAGGGCCTTGCAACAGTCGGGGGCAGAGACAAGGGCCGCAGCAACAGCACGAGAGAGAAGGGACGTTTCCAGATGTGAATCAGCGCAATGACCAATGTGCTCACACTTTACCATGACAATAATAGTGGAATTGCCCATTATGTCCTATGCTTTCCATGGGTTAACTATCATCATTTCCACTTCATTCTTCAGGACACGAAAATGTAACTACCTGCCCACGGCTGCTCTTCCGAGCTCAGAAGATGATCCTGGGGAAAGGATCTGGGGGTAATTTATCTGGGAGGCAATTCCGGGAAACAACCAGCAAAGACATGAAACATAAAAGAGGGGAAGGAGAGAAGACCAAAGCTGAGTTATATGTTATGGTGAGCAAGGGGCTCGGCCCTGCTGAGGAACTCTGGGAGATGGAGCCGAACATTTTCAGTGATGATTCCAGCGAAGGGGCAAGGACGTAGGGCATTTATTGATAGATTTCAGGGACATTAACTCCACCCTTCCTGCTTGTCCCGAGCTCGGGCTAGTCGTGCTCCACGGCTGCTTGCCACAGCAGAGCCCAGGCCAGTGGTGAGAACCAAGGGGAGTGGGCAGGGCATCAACAGCATCAGCTGCCCCGTTCCCTCTGCCTGGGCCAGTCCCAGCCTGTGCCTGAAACCTGGGAATCATGATAAAAGTCCCCATTTTGCTCTCAAAGGTCGTGCGTGTGGGATGCTTTACATGGCCACTCCAGGAAGGGCAGGAACAGTTGCAAATCCTGACACATGTGGCCCCAGAACCTATTCTTTTCATCTCCTCCCACTCCTCTGTAAGTTCCATTGTGCTCTCCTCATTGGGCATGGGAGGCAGCCCTGGGAGAGATGCAGGCCCTGACCCACCACACCTCTGCTCCCCAGAACCTAGAGCATTTCTCCAGGTAGGTCCTGGGCCAGGGCACCTGCATCGCATGTGAACACCCCCGTTCCTGCATCTCATCCCTGCCCTGCTGAATCTGAATCTCTGGGGCTTTGTCCTGATGATCTGCATTTTCAGCCCTTTTACAGCAAAGTTGGAAAATACTGCACAGGCCTCAAAAAGGGAGACAATGAATGTTAACATTTCAGCAAAGTGGTGCGGGAGGGGGTGATGGGGGAGGGGGAAGGGGGCGGGAGAGAGGGGAGATGAACCACAGGGCCTCTGAGCTGGCTTGCCTGGTTCCAATCCCAGCTCTGTCACTTATGGCTAAGAGTTTTCCAGGACATTACTGAACTTCTGTGCTCCTTGTTGAAAAAATAGGGATAATAATAGCATCTATTTTATCAGGGCTGTTATGAAGATTAGACAAGTTAATCCATGTAAAGCCCATAGAACACTGCTGCGCACGTAGCAAACACTCGAAATGTTAGTTAGTGTTATGACTGACGTTTAGCATGATGCCAGGGATCTTCCTAGGCTGTGATATTAATCCTCAGAACAACCACAGGAGGAAGGTATTATTAAGGATTTGGGACAAATAACTTACCTAAGGCTCAGAGGTTAACCAACCACCTAGGGAGTGGGGGGGAGGGGGTGGTTAGGATCTGATCCAGATCTGTTACATCTGCCTCCAAAGTCCTAGCTCTCTCCCTCACACCCAGCTGTCCTTGGCAGGCTCATTCCCCACCTCCACTGTGGCCTCCTGGTTTCCACCCCCAAGCCTGGGGTCCACCAGGGACTTCTGGGCACGGAGAGGAGGGAGGCTGGCATATTGGCAGCATTTACCTGCTGCATTCAGCCAGCCTTGGCCGGGCTGGAGCTGCTCTCTGGGATCTGGTTAGCAGCTAATGATCAGTGGGCTCTGGCTATAATGATCGGATTAGCTGCGCTTTAATCACTGTCTATTGTTTCAGCAGGGAGAGAATTTCACAGCTCATTGACTGCTCTGACTCCTAATCTACATGGAGGAAACAATGTTGCAGCTCATCAAAGGCAATCAGCTGCTAATTGAAAGGAAATGGAATTTTACAATTACAGGCCACCTTTCAGTGCTCAGGATTTCTAAGCACTTCTCCCCACCCTCCTTTGCCAGCTCAGCACTGGCAGGAGCACTTGACAACCTGCCGGAGACTTCCCAGAGAGCTGCATTTAGGACCTGGCCCATTTCTCCCCAGCCCCAGAGCAGCAGAAAAGGGAAGCAGCGTCCTGGCCAATTCCTAGGCTGTCCTTCAAGGCTCAGTGCAGAGGAAAATAGGCCTGGGTCGGGTGTCTGCAGACCTGAGTGTCCTGTCTCTCCTTCCTCCTGTGACTGTGTGACCTTGGATATGTCCTCACTCCCCCCTGAACCCCGCTTTCCTTCTCTACAAAACCCAGATTTGATCATTTCCAAGGTTCTTATCAGCTTTGATGATTCTGTTTGCCCTGTTCTTGCTACTATCACCATCCAGTGGAGAACATCTAAATTGACATCCTCTTTCTTGCCCAGATAATCTGCTTTTTCAAATGCTTCCAGAGGGACTGTGTTAGGTCTCCCAAAGGATTTGTCATGATGAGCTTTTAATGGGACAGAAAGCAAGTTTGGGAAATATCCTACTTAGCCTTCTGATCAGACATCTCTCTCCCTGTCCTGGATCCATTCACTCCTTTGGACGAGTATCAGTCATGATTAATTTTAAAGACAGTCGAATAGCTTTTCCTGGGTTCTGTCTTCCCCCAGTGCAATTCTGTGGACGAGGGCTGCTGGCCAGAAAGAGCGTTGCTGCTTTTGACCCTGTCTCAGAGCTCGGTTTCCAGCCAGCGTTTCCTCTGAGAACAGGACAAACCAGCATCTGCTTTGAGCTCTGGTCTGTGTCACCACAGTAACACTTGTTCTGCTCGGGAATGCGTCCGAGGCCCATGTAACCCGCAGTGCCATTTTCTCCTGGTTCCCATGGTCTGTGGGCTTGTCTGATGTGCTTATCAAACAGACACTGGAACATCACCACTTCCCTTCAGACAGATGAGTTATGGTGAGTCTCAAAAAAGAAAAAGAAAGGCACAAAAATATTTTTGGTTTGGCCAGCATTCCTTCTGGGTCCCATTTCCCTCTCTGGGTCAGAGCAACACTGTAGTAAAGTCTTAGAGTATTGGTCTAACCCGTGCTTAGAGAGATGGCCATAAACAAGGAAAAGAAAGGAAGAAATGGCCCAGCCCGGTGGTTCAGTGGTTGAGGTCACAGTTGGATTCCTGGTCAGGGCACATGGCCGGGTTGCAGGCTCAATCCCTAATAGGTGGTGTGTAGAAAGCAGCTGACCAATAATTATTTCTCATCATTGATGTATCTATCTCTCCCTCCCTCTCTGTCTCCCTACCTCTCTGAAATCAAACCTATATAATAAAAGCCTAATATGCAAATTGTCCCCTTGGGCAGTCATTCAACCAAGAGGTTGACCGCTCTCTATGATGTGAGCTGACCACTAGGGGATGGCGTGGAACATGGTGGGCATTGGCCATGCAGCGCTGGCAGCAGGCGGCAGTGGAGGCTCTGCTGGCCCCGATGGGCCCTGATGAGTGTGGGACTGCGGCAAGATGGTGGAGCAGGTGAGTGGGCAGTGCCAGGCCAAGGCGGGTGTGAGTGGGGGCCCAATTGCCCCACAGATGGTGACCAGTGGTGGCAGTGGCAGTGGGGGTGGGGGGCGCTGCCCGGCTCCCAGGTGCTAAGGGAGCCGGGCACAAGGCCTTGCCCTGATCGATTGCCCTGCAGGCGGGATGGTGAAGCAGGTGAGGGGGTAGTGCCAGGCCACGGCAGGGTGCCAGGCAGGGCTGCGGGGCTGTGGGACTGCAAGGCTGGGGGCATGAGCTGGGGCCCAATCTCCACAGGCCACCCTGAGGGACCCCACCTGTAGACGAATTCATGCACCAGGCCTCTAGTAAAAATAGATGAAGAGAAAGCAGAAACGGGCTGGCTGTGCCTCCCCTTTTACACTACAGTGGGCTGGAAGGAGGCCTGGGGCAGGTGACTCCTGATGTCTTTCTGGAACCCTGGCTCTGGGAAGGCTGGGGAGGGAGAAGACAAAGTCTGGAGTCTGAGATAGGATGTGGGGGGCGAGGAGGGGAGGCGGGGAGGAGAAGAAGTTCTGAAGTCCTGGCTGGGGACAGAAACAGGGTCACTCAGGAAGATTCCAGCTATTGGCCCAAGGGTCAGAGTTCTGAAAGCCAGTGTGGCAAGGAGAGAGAACGCCAAAGGTGAGAGTGAAATGCTTCGTAGCTTAAGAGATGTCAGAGGGCAGTGACATCTCTGTGGTCAAAGGGTTGAACAACGTGGCCCCATGCTGACCCCAGCCACCAGGCAGATGCTGCCCACGCTAGTAGAATAGTGCTGGCTGGCATGAGGCCTGGGACTGGCTGCCTACGGGGGGGGGGGGGGGGGGGGGGGGGGCGGGGGGGTAAAGTGGGTAGTAGAGGAAATTTCATGTGGTGGCAGAGTGTGGCATCCAAAGAGCATGAAAACAGGGAGGATAAGTATTGCAGAGATGTTGTCATCATGTTTGCAGTCTTAACCCAGATCCTGGCGATGTTTTGACAGGTAGATGGGACAAGGTGATGGGGATTCAGAAGCAGACACTGAGCAGAGAGGCAGCCCTGGGACATCTAAGGATGTCTTAATAAAAGCTTTTATTTTTAAAAAATGTAACCAAGGGGTCCTATCCTTTATAGAGCTTTTTATCTTTTTCCTATCTTGATCATAATTCTATTAAGGATAAAACTTAGCATTAAACCTTTAAAAGAAATTTTTTTTAATTTATTTTTTTTACCAAGGTCGGGAAGCATTGAATTTAGAACACTTTTTTTTAAAAAAAAAAAAAATTCTATTGAGAGAGGAAAAGAAAGGGAGAGAAAGAGAGAGAAACATTAATGTGAGAGAGAAATATTGATCAGTTGGCTCCCATACACACTCCAACCAGTAATGGAGTGGGAATTGAACTCGCAACCCTGGCATGTGCAACCCTGGCATGTGCCGTGACCAGGAATTGAACCTGAGACCTTTCGGTGCATGAGATGATGCTCCAACCAACTGAGCCACACTGGCCGGGGAGAATTTAGAATACTTTTTGTTTAATCATTTAAAAAAATCTAACTGAAATATTTTTGGGGGGGTACCAAATTTTTTGAGTTGTAATAGGTAAGGCTCATAGATAAAAGTTTCATATGTTTGCTTTTAAGATTTGTTGAGCCTTCATTCATTCATCAAACATTGATTAAGTACCTACAACATATTGGGTACACATCAGTGAATAAAACAGACAAAATATTTGGATCTTGCTCTCTGGGACTTGTATGCTAAATCGAATAAAGTATTTATTTAAATTAGTTCATCTTTGTTTTGTTTTATTTAATAAACCATTTAAAGTTTTTATCTCCTATTAAGAAATATATTTAAATACATGATGTAAAATTTTAGATGTCAACCTGAAAATTGTCAGGTAGGAACACAGTTGTTAAAATCTTTTGGAGTTAAATCAACAGAAAAGTTTAAATTGATGGTGGCTCTCTACCTTCCAGACAGAGCAGAAACATTTTCTGTAACGTGCATCTGCTAAATCGTGGCCTAACCTGCTCGGTCTCCCATGATATTGAAGCATCATATTCCATTCCACAGAGCTCTGAGCTGGTAGAAAGTTCCTTGGCTAGTGATTCTTGTCCTTTAACTTCTTCCAGTGAGCTCTGCTTCTCCCCTCTGGTATCACAAAGAACTTGCTACTCACAGTGTGGTCTTCAGACCAGCAACACCAACATCCCGTGGAGGCAGTTCACAAGGTTCCACCCAGATTAAAGAATGGCTCTCTTAGGTCGGTACCCTCCCTACATCTAACCAGATCCAAGAATGGTCACTTCTGAGGAAGGAGCCCATTAGAAAGGGTTGTGCACATGTCTGGCCGATTTAGTACATTCTACATCTCATTTATTTCCTCTTCCACTATTTACTGAGTATGTATTTTATCCCAAACACAGAGCCCAGGCTAAATACAAAGATATAAATATAAGGCATGGTCTCCTGCATACAAAGTTTACAGTCGATAAGCAGATAAATACTTTTTATATAGGAAAAGTGCTGTTATAAACATCTATATAGGGTGCTGTGGAGATAAAGAAGAGATCAGTTCTACTTGAAGGTGATGAGGGAAGAATTCACAGATATGACAATGAATGCATGATGAGTAGGAGATTTTAGGCAGTGAGTTGGGCGTGGTACATTTGGCAGGAAGCTGGCTATGCACTCTTGGTGTGGCTGGAGGTAAGGTTGTGGGTGTTGGGCCAAGGTAGGGATCAAGTCGCTGATGGCTTTGTAGCCTTGCTGAGAAGTTTGGCTACACTCTGAGAACAAGTAGAAAATCCTTAAATGACTTCAGTGGAACGTTGTGGCCAGATTTATGTTTCGGAAAGAGACATCTTTGGTGGCAGAAACAAGGAACAATGCTGGATGACAACAGAAGATGGAGACCAGTCAGAAAGCTGTTGCACTGAATGAGAAAATGAGAGTCTAGGCAAAGAATTTCAAAATAAATGCCATGCATGCTGCCATCCTCCAACCCAGGACCATGGCAGACATCATTAATTGATCATGGCTCTCCTCCACTGAGTCCAGATGAAATCTCATAAGCCTACCCAACTGAGTATACAGGACAGACATTACCAACAGACCAATCGAAGAAACCTCTTTGCAAGTTGGGTCCAGTCCAAGTCACTGACAGTGGAGCTGGGGAGGAAGGAAAAGGGGCTATAAATGTTTATGAACCTCCCAAACCTTCAAGAACTCTTCTCTTTGAGTCATCCCAGTTACTGCTGGCCAGATGTGTGATCATATTCCTGATTACAAATCACAGTGCTTTACAGCTTACAATAATATTTTCATACTTTAATTCACACTCTAGCCATGCAAGAAAGGTAAGGAATGTCAGACCCACTTTCCTTTCATTACAGCCTAAAAACTGAGGTGTAGAGCACCTGGACTCCTTTAGCACATGCTGTTCTTAGGATGCTTTCATCCATTCCACAAGCATTGACTGAGAAACTATTACCCCCAACTGGCTGCCACACATGAGGATACAGCTGAATACGACTTGATTGTAGCATTTCTTTTTATCGGCCCCATATTGGATTTATCTGAGTGTATTTGTTTTATACCTTCTTCCTGATTATCAGTTCCCTGAGGGCAAAGTCTCTGGAAAATATTACTGTTCCTCATCACAGCCTGGAAATCGTACAGGAGAACACGCAGCCGAGACCAGGCGTGCGGCCTGGGTTTGCCTAACCTTGGCTGCAGCATCAGAGCTCAGGGATCCAGCTGCAGATTAGCCCAGCGTCTGTTTCTGATCAGCTCAGCAGTCATCTTTTGTGCCTGCTACTCATTTAACTTGACAGAGAGTACAGCCCCCCCCCCCCCCTCAAATCAGTGTAAAACCACAACTGCAAGCCATTGAGACATGCAAATTCAGTGATTGCACAATGGCAAGTATGGCTGTGCTGGGAGGCAGTATCTTCCAGACCCTCCAAGTCCAGGTTCACCTGTATTACACATCATACTGGCTGTGATGGACACAAGTGGACGACTGACCCTCCAGCTTCACCCACCCTGACAATTTCAGCACCCCGAGGATGACTTTGAACCTGAATGCTTCTGAGGTCTCCAATGATCAAATCACTTGGGGATTTGGCAAGACAGAGGAGCTACAGGATCGACTGGTGGTGATGTCACAACCATGCCAGCACTGCCTTCTAAGTGGGTGCCTGCCTCTTTGACTAGCCCCCACCCCATCTTGCTTTATACATGGTATTTTATAATAGCCAAAGCGACGCTCAAAGAAATTGCCTCTGCCTCCGCCTCCTACCACCACCCCAGGCATGTAATAATGTCCCAGAAATACATGACCTGTCATGTCTTATTACTTAAATACAGGCCTGAGATGCTTGTCTGTGCAACAGTATGGTGTGAGCACAGCCCAGAAAAGGCCCTGAGCAAGAGGGAGAGAGAGCACTATCAACCCAGTGTTCTTAACAGGCTTATCATCTTCCGACATCCTTCCAATTAAAACTGCAAAGCATGGGGCCATGGGGCCCAACAGTCCACCCTGGCATGTTGGGGTAGGAACACAGAAAAGGATAGGGACCCCGAAGTCCTGCTTTGAGCCCCAGATCTGCCACTCCCTGTCTGTCTGGAGGAAGCTACCTTTTCTGAGTAGCTGTCTCCTCCTCCCTAGAATGAGGGGTAATGATCCAACCTGCCAGGTGAGTCTCTGGCAGGACCAAGTGACACAATAGGTTTGAAAATGTGAAAATACTCAGTAAACTAGAACTTTGAAAATTTTATTTAGTAAGTATCACAATGATAGTAAGGATAAAATTTACATTCTTGCTGGCCTGAGTGAAACACCCATTTGCTATGGGATGGTAATGTCAACGTTAAGTCTATAATACTTTCTAATTTTACAGAGGCACTTGATACCCACTCTCCCCTGTTATATTCCTCCCCATTTATAAGAGGCCAGTATTTCCCACACAGTCTATAAGTTGCTCATCACACAAGCAGTACAGGGGTAGAGTACATTGAACTCAGCTCGTCTAAACCCAAACCTCAAGCTCTCCCTCATGTGGGCCCCACAGTAAGAGTAGGAGCAACGGGGACCATTTGTGTGTGGAGGCACCAAGGGAGGTAGGGACGAGACTGGCCAGTCTCCATTCTGAATACCTTGGGCCTCTCCCTCCGTGCTGAGGAAACTGTAGGTCTTGGAACATTTATGAAGACAACTGCTCTCCTTGAAGCTTCCATCCAAAGTGATTGTGTGTATTGGTCTCACTCTGCTCAGGCCCCGGGCCTCTGTGCTGTGATAACTCAATCAGAACTAATTTCACTGCAGTCATCCTGTCCACTGGCTCCCTGGTGCTCAGCGACATTGTGTCGAGCAGACCCTTTGTGCTGAGGTAGCTCTGCCCCTGGTCATTCTGTGCTCAGGCAACTGGGTCACCTCGTCCTCCGCCTGAGATGTCTCTGGCTACGCTCCTTTGTTCCCAGAAATCCACATGCTCTGGTTCTCCCAAGTCCATTTTTTGAGAGCTGGGTTTTCCTGAGCGTGTTCCTCCCAGGTAGGGTAATTCTGAATTCCCCTGGAAGCAGAGACTGAGGCCAAGGCAGTTGTGTTCAGGGAGTTTATTTGAGCAGAAAGGGTGCTGAAGAGAGGTCTGCAGGGGTGAAACAGCATCAGAGAAAAAGGCTTAGGAACTGGCCACTGCTGCCCAAGACTGAGGCAATTCCTCCAGGGCTTCAGAGGAGCCTCAGAAAATGTGCCTTGGGAGTGAGAACTCCAAGTATGAAGGGAGAGCGTATGCATCCATCTGCTTCTCTCTTCCATTACTCGGGGGTGGTCCTTCAGTCATTTTCTGGCCTGTACTTCCAGTTGCACATGCATATGGCTAGCAGGTTGCATGGTTGCCTCTCACCTTCGTGCCAGAGAAGACTCAGGGCAAGAGAAAGGAAGTCTGAGATGTGCACATAGGCAGAGAAAGCAGGAAACCCATGTGAGAATCTGCTGTGATCCAAGCAGAACCAGGGGATGTGGGTGTGGCTGGAGTAAGAGAAGAGGTGGAGAGGATGAGAAGTGGTGCACAAAAGGTGTCCTGGGAATAGCATAGGTGATCCTTCTGGACACCAGGACTTCAAGGCAGATGCTCGGCCACCACCTTTGTGTGGGCATCTGAGCTGACTGGTGTGAGGCCATCAGAGGGCACTGTCCCCATAGCAGCACACTCTCAGAGCCATGGCTTAGGAAGAGTTTATCTGGAACGGTGCAGACAGAGGCTGATCTTTGATTCCAGGTCGCCAGTTCTCTGGACGGCCTGAGTCTGATATGAAGAGCACCACATGCCATTAAGGATTGAATACGTGATTATGGCAACGAGACACAGGGTAGGGGACAGAGAGGCACTCAGCAGCCTCAGCAGTGTGCTCCAGGCCTCAGCAAGGGCCACTCCTTCAAATGAAGGGGGGTGTTGAAAATGCAGAGCAGAAAGATTGATCATTATTTGACACGAGCTTCAACATTTGGATTGCTCCAACCACCTTAAATCACTCTGCCATATTTATACTTGACTAGTGTTCTCCATAACAACTTCCAAATCAAAAGACTTTTGAAACATTTCAATCACTGTGTTTTGAAGTGATTGAGAGCTCAGGGCATGAGCGCTGTAAAAATAAGGCATATTAACATTATTAGCGCGACAAATTTCCTGAAGTAGCTACATTAAGAAATGATCAAGGCCTTAGCCTCTACAGAGAGGGTGCGGCACGTGGCTCAGGCATCTGGTTTTGAAAGGATCTTAACTCATTTGATGCTGAGGGGAGATCAATGGTCCTAAAACTGATAATTCCAAATGGATTGTGTCACCAGGAAGGGATCTCCTGTCCATAGGGAGGGAGGGAGTCAGGACGGAAAGAAACCTTAAAAATAGCTAACTCTCATAGAACTTATGTTCCAGGTACTCTTCTAGACATTTCACATTTATGAATAATCTATACTTATTAATTCAAAGATCCATCAACCCCATAAGGTCAATACTATTATTATCCCATTTTACAAGGTGGAGAGTTATGAAGGTACTTCGTTTAGACAGTGAAAGAGCCATGACGCAAATCAGACTCACTCCTGATTTTGAAAAAGGGAAGGGAAATTCTATTTCTAGCTTCCCAATGTGCCAGAGACATTTTCTCATTTAAAATCATTAAGAACCTTCTGAGATTTTTGTCTTTCATTCAATAGATAGGAAAGTTCAGGCCCAGACAGGTTGGCCAAAGTCACATGGCTTGTATGTGACCAATACAGGATTTCCATTCAGAGCTCTCGTTCTGGCCCTCCAAGTCCCATGTTGGATAGTTGTTTAAAAGGTATGTAATACCTGAGGTGCAGAGAGAAATTAATAATCATAATATTTACATTTTAAAGTTAAACATTTCCATTCTTTGTATCTACTGGTATCAAACACCCAGCCTATGACTCTGGAAAGCCAGAGAAAACCAGTTACAGGAGCAGACCTGATGGTGGGGGGTCCAAGTGAAAGCAGACAGGCTTGGTTCTGAATTGCAGACCTGCTTTTTACTGGCTGCATGGCTGTGAGCTAGGAGAACTTCTTGAGTTTCACTTGGAAAATGGGAGAAACAATGGTTCCTTCACAGGTTGATATGTGCATTAGTGAATGAAAGCATGTATATAACATGTCTAGCACAATGCCTGGTATATAGCAGGGGCTCAATAAATATAAGATGCCAGACTACTATAAAAATGGGCACCCCTGCAAACAATAATTATAATAATTTCAGGCAAGCATACAAAGATCATCTCATGAGTAGTTATGGCTCTAAGTCCCTGGAGAAAGTTAAAATGGAATGTTGACAGATGGAATCTCAGGAAGTTCTTGCCATGGGACTCAGATTAAGCCCCAGTTCAGACCTGACTCAGAAAAGTAAACTTTGCCCAAGGTTTCCTAAAGTGAACATACAGGTCACTGCCGTCAGTTCTGTCTGCAACTGAATGCACCCTCAGAGTCACTCTCTTTCTGTTGGGTCAGGCAGTGAGAGACAAAACGGAGAGCGTGCACCCTCCTCCTTAGCTCTGAGGCATCCATCTGGGTGCACAAAGAGAGCTTTTCTATCCCTGACCTCTTTTGCTATTCCAAACAGATGACTGTGAGATTTACTAACACTTCAGACTAACGCTTCTAAAATACCTGGCGAGATTATGTAGACAGCATTTACTTAGTATCTGGTCTGTGTAATGGGTGTGGGTGTGGGTGTGTCAAGGTAAGATGATATCAGTCTGGATGCTCAGACAGTTATAAGAGATACTATTCTGCCTCTTTGCCATACATCCTGGCATATATTAGTGTGGTTGGCTCCATTCCAGTGACTGTACTGAGATTTTGCATTGGTAATAGCTATAAATGACCACACTTGTGGAAGTTGCTGGACTTTGATCAAGTTGTTCTGCATATCACTTATGACTAGGATTCTTGGAGTGAAAAGGTGATGAAAAGGCAGCCTGCAATCAATCCTGAGCTCTGGGAGCACACAGACACCATCCCAACCCAACCCCACACACCGCAGGACAAATGAAATGACGAGTGTAGAAGAGCTTTGTAAACTACAAGGTGCTATACCTATATGAGGGCCCTAATGGTGATTATCACACGTAATCTAGACAGAAGTTGGCCTGAGCCATGGCCCATAGTGCTATTTGGACAGGAAGTCCATTTCCTGGGCTAAGATTGTGTGAATCCTTCACATAGAAAAACCAAGACCAGGCCCTTGAATTTTTAGCTGAGTCTAGAAATGCAGATGGTTACTCAACTTCATCTTTGCTCCTTTTGAGTTTTGTGAGCAAGCCTGGCTGTGCGAGGGGAGAAATGTGCAGGAGGGGTGTTCCAATGAAGACAGCTCAAGGATGTTTGCAGCCCCCTCCTCCTCTCCCTCATTTGTCATGGCTTCAGTCTTCTTCTTAGTCAAGCCTTTTCCTTGGCAAGCTTCCTGGGTTGACTTCTGTCAAAGCTGGATGATTATTGGACTATTGGATTCCTATAGCCCTGGACAGAGCCCAGAGCCTGCACTGCTGTTCATGTTTGATCTCCCATTCAAGTTTCCGGAAGAAGTTGGCTGTACTGAGGATCAAAGATTTCTCCACTTGCTTCTTTCTCTCCCCGATGACAGCCGCAGTGCTAGCAGTTTAGCACAACAGCAAATTAACTCCTCAGCGGATCATCAGCTCAGAATTTCTCCCATCCTTGTGGAAAAGGCAGTTCAGATGGATCCATGGTTTCAGAGACGGGAGTTTTTTATTTGTTGAAATGGTACCTGCAAGTAAAGATGTAGTTCATTTTTTTTTTCCATACCAAGGGGCCTTTCAGGGGACTCTGCTGACTCTTGCCAAGTGAGTTTTTTTGTTTTGTTTTTTTGTGGGGTTTTTGTTTGTTTGTTTTTCTGGACAGATCTCCTTATGGGAGTTTTCCCATAAACACAAAGAACTTGGATGCGTCCATCGGAACATCTCGGTTTCTGAAGTGCTCAGACTGGAGACTTGACAGTTTTTAGCAATGACTTGGGCTCTCCATGGAGGAGTCATATTCCCGCACAAAAAAACACATATTCAGAGAATCCTATGTTCTGATACCAATACTCCTCTAATTGTGTCACCTTTCTCCCCTCTGGGCCTCGGTGTCCTAAGTCAGGCCATCATTAAGGAAAAAATTAATTCTCAACTGCCTACTATGAGTGAGGTGCCGTGCTGGTCTCCTCAGTCTTTACTATGCTTACACATCATGGAGGGATTGTGTTAAAATGCAGGTTCTGGATCATTAGGTCTGGGTGGAGTCTGCGATTCTGCATTTCTAATAAGGTCCTGTGTGTGCTGATGATGCTGGTCTTTAGAATCCACTTAGAGTAGGAAGGGCCTGGAGGAGGAGCTTGTATGCTGGGATAGTCTGAGAGAGCTTCCAGCAGACTTGAGACTGGTTTAAATGGAAGTCTAATAGGTAACAAATAAAAATGGAATTGTTCTGGTTGGGGGAAGGCAGCCTAGTGGAGTCCTTGAAAATCCCCAGCTCTGGCTTCCTCTGAGCTTCTGCTTCTAGCCTCATCCACTAATGAGAAAACCCTCAAGGCACCTCTGTGGTACCACTGAGTCCACGGCAGACACAGCTTGACACCCAGAACAGTGGGTGATCTCTAGGTGAGGATGATGTACAGAGAGGTCACCTGATTTTAAGAACAGGAAGGAGCATTGGCACCATGATGATTAATTTTATGTGTCAACTTGGCTGGACCATGGTACCCAGATATTTGCTCCATCACCAACCAGTGTAAATGTCACTGTGAAGGTATTTTTAAAGATGATGTTAGCATTTAACTCTGCAGACTTGAGTGAAACAGATTATTTCCATGCTTTGAGTGGGCCTCATTCAGTCAGTTGAAGGCCTTAAGGGAAAAAGACTGAATCCCTGAGGTAGAGGAAGTTCCACCTTCAAACTCAAGCTGCTACATCATCCCCAGGTCTCCAGGCTGCTGGCCTGCCCTGGAAATTTTGGACTTGCAAACTTCTATAATTATGTAAGCCAATTAGTTCAATAAACCTCCCCATTTCT
Source organism: Myotis yumanensis (assembly GCF_028538775.1). Classification (NCBI taxonomy): domain Eukaryota; kingdom Metazoa; phylum Chordata; class Mammalia; order Chiroptera; family Vespertilionidae; genus Myotis; species Myotis yumanensis. The sequence goes on from NW_027223761.1 coordinate 32,183,447, forward strand.
CCCTCTTTCCCTCTCTCTCTTTCCGTGGAGAACTTTAGTAAAATAACCTCTTCAAGCACAAAAGAATTATTGAAATAAAATCTTTTCTTCTGACTTGTAATACCTGTGACCATTGCTGTCTCAAATGTGTGATTTGTGTTCTGTGATGCTATGTGTGGCCCTTGTGGCTTGAACCTGTGGAGGTCCCACAACTGGCCCTCTTGCTACATCTTCCTTTGTTGTAGTGGAATCTGGAACACAGCTAAGGCCTGGACTGAGGATGTGAGTCCCTGCTTTGACCCTACTGTTAACACACTGTGACCTGAGGCAAGTTACTTCTACTGACCAAGCCTTGGTGTCTTCCTCCATAAAACGATATGATGATATATGCCATTCTCTAAATGGCTTTCTGAAGAATATTAGGATCCTATAGGGAAAAAAATCTCCCATCACCAAATAAGTTTGGAAAATTCTGTGTGCATTTTCTTAGAGACTCACAGTGAGTATTCATTTCAAAGGCCCTGAAAAGTCCTACAGCAAGGAATTCTACTTAGTATTTTTCTTAAACTGATTTGATGCCCAAATGCTAACACCTATTAAATCTAGAAGAGACATATTTGGGGACATGTAATACTAGATGTCTGTTTTGGTCCTCTTCAGCCATCAGATTCTTCTTCTTCTTCTTTTTTTTTTTTCAGAGCTCAAAAATTCAAAGACAGAAGCCAAGAGAAAAATCAGTCAGAATCTTTTCCGTGATACTTGAATGGTGTCCTGCTTTTGACATCCTTAAATAGGAATATTAATAGAACTTCCCACATTGGGTTGTTGTAAGGATTATGTTAAATCGTGCATGCAGAGTACTTAGCACAGAGCCTAGCACCTAGTACAGAGCCAATAAGTTTTGTGTTTTTTTTACCTTGAGTCCAAAATGATCATATTTGGAGAGAAACTCAGGCATTCAACTCTTCAAACCAAATCCAAACCATTTTATGCTTAGATTATTTCACCCCAAGTGAAGGGCAACTTCCAGGCATATGAAAGCTCTGATGTCCCTCTGGCAACCCAGGAGCATTCTGGAGCCAGGATACTAATGATTTAAGCATTAATAAATCCAGCGATAGGCCATTCAATTTTCTTTTAAATGCAGATCATAAGAGAGGGGGGATATTTGGGTCAAGATGTACTGATGGTTTTACTGAATCTGAAGGCTTTGGAACAGTTTTGGGAGTAACTCACTAGGTCTGGTACCACGCTGCATTTCCTCTGCCCCAGGGCTTGGAGGAAGATATTTAAACCTTGAGCAATATCCTGCCTTCTTTCTGACTCTAAAAATACTCAAAACGTTATGTTTATGCTTGTAGAGCACTTGGGCCTTACCCAAGGACTGCCACATCTATTTTATTCTTCAACCTCTCAAATCCCACTGACTTAAAAAGGGTGAGTAATACTTGCCTATTTAACATATGTGGAAACTGAGGTCCAGAAAGTTCTATGATTTGTTCAAAGTCCCCAAGTGAGTTGGCTGGAGAGCCCGGGCTAGAAATGGCACCTCTTGACCCCCAGGGCTGGGCTCTGCCTCACCCTTGCACAGATGACCCACTGGACCTCACCCCTGCACAGATGACCCACTGTAGCAGGGACCCAGCCCTGGATCTGAGCAGCTTGCTGTGGATGAGGCAGATTGGTATGCAAGCTTGGTGGGCTCTGGCTAATCTTGCTGAGGGAACCCTTCAATCTGAATAACAATCAACAAGATTTTAAAGAAATTTGGGCCAATTTCCTGGAAGTCTATGATTAATCTAATTGCTGGGTTTTCCTCTGTTTTTGTCTCCCACTGTTAATTTCATTTATTTTTCTCTTTCTTCCCCGACACAGACTGCCTTGTCTCTGTGCGCGGTTTTGTCACTGTTGTTGTTTGTCCGCACATAGTTTATCATCGGCAAGGCATTCAATGGGATTGTTGTACGCCGTGTTTGGGGAAGGAGACTCTTTTAATAGACAACATGAAGCAGCAGGCAGAAGGAGGCTGGGCTTCAGAGACCCCTTGTCAGAGCCTAACTCTGCACATACCTGCTCCACTTCCCTGGCTCCTTGGGGACACCCCTTCACCCCCCTGGGCGAAGAGACCCTCTGATTCTCCCAGCCCCTCCCTCCATTAAAGAATACCAGGGATTGCATGAACAACTTCAGGGCCTGTGACATGCTGCCAGATGTTTTAAATAGTTCAAAAATAGATTTTGCTCAAATAAAATAGGAAATTCCTCATTTCAGTCAGGGGATTTGGTTCTCTGGAGGATCCATCAAAGGGACAAGGGTGGTGATAATAGTCTCAGAGACAAAGGCATTCTAGACTTGGATTAAGAAAGAGGCTAGGGAATGCAGAAGAGTAAAGGGCTGGCCATGTTAGAAGGGTCAGAGGTGGTCAGAGAGGCTGGAGAGAGATGGGGTCAATCTAATGCATCAACCAGGTGAAGGAAGAGTGAAGCCATTTTTCCTGCCACCTCTTTCTATTATCTTAGATGCACCCAGCTGGGAAGCACAACCAGTCCCCTACTCCAAGACATGGGGACACAGATGAGTGATTGGTCTGGCCAAACAGCATCAGGAATGTTAAACTCAGCAGGGAAGCAGAATGGCATCGCTACTGAGACTGAGGCACCAAGGAGACAGGAGTGTGAGCTTGGTGATGCCTGGTCTCCTCCCCAAAGTCTGATCCCGGTCAGCCCTACTTCACACCATGGGATCCCTGAGAAATGTGCCCCGAGGCCAGCCCAGCTCTTCTTGTTTCAATGTGACCTCTATTGGAGGACTAGAGAGGCTCTGTCCTTGACTGTCTTTGGAATCTAGAGATGTTCTTTCTCACAAACCGCCTGCCAGAAAGCTGGAGAGGTATGAAGTACTTGGTAGCTAACCCAGGAGGCAATACTAATATGGCCCTTAATATGGGGCCCTTAATGTGTGCCAGGCATAGACCTGCCTTATGTCATTATTCCTCACTCTCACTCTTGGAATAAATGTTTCTTTATAGTAAGGACCAGGTACATCATTTGCAAGGCCCATCCCAGTATGAAATGACAGTACAGGCAGGCCCCTTGTTAAAAAATCATTACGAATTTCAAGATGGGATCGGGGGGGGGGGGGGGGTAGGGGGCGCGTGGAGAGCAGACCATGAGACCAAGAGCAAACCCTTCTGAGCATGGGGTGCAGTTGAATAGGCCACATGCTCATGAAACCGGCTCTGTTTATAATTATAACTGAGACATAGATATGCTAAGCAATTTCCCCAAGATGATGAAGCTAATAGGCTGGAGGTCTGTGTGACTACAGAACCTGAGCTCCTGGCCACTCTGCTAAATTGTCTCAAACTAGACAGATGGCAAATGGTTGGTCCTCCAGCCTTGCCCACACCCCCCTGCTTTAGGCAATTCCAGGGGGATCCCACTCAGGGGCTCTGCCTGGTCACACTGCTTACTTAATTATAATTGAAAGGAGTGAGAGGAAAACATAAGGTACGAACGGGCACATACAGATGGCCTGCTCTAGTCTGAGGGGTCAGGAAAGGTCTGGAAAAATGTCCTTTTTTAAGCAGAAGCCTCCATGAGGAATAGAAGTTAGAAAGTAAATGGGTGAGAGAGGTGGCAGGAGGGGGTTCCAGCAAAGAAAACTGTTACCCTAAAGCCAGGAATGTGCCTGGTCTTTGCCTCCTTGGAGCCAGAGAGGGTCCCAGGAGAAATGCTGTGTCAAAGAGCACTGCCCTGATTGAGAGGGAGCAAGGAAGAGAATGCAGGATTATAGGAAGAACAGGAGGAAGTGGGCCCCAGTGAGTAGGGCTGGAGGGGAGGGCAGAATGGGGGAGACGGGGAAGAGACCCATGGGGAGGAATGAGAATATCGATGCCCAGTTTCTGAGCCTAACCTCAGGGGCCAACCCTCCCCTGGGGGAGAAGTAGCCAGGGAGGGCTTGCACTTCCATCAGGGCACCCACACCCTCTGCAGCTTATTCTCAAAGCATGTCCATGCCTTCCCTCTGGAGCACTGAGACTCCAAGGTTCAGCTGAGCCAGGATCAGTAGGAGGCTGCCCACCTTGAACCGTGTGGCCCTTTGCCACCTTGCCTGAGGATGATCGTGGTTCTTGGGTGTGGCATGAGGATTACGTGAGAGAAATGCTGTGAAGTGCCACGCAAGGGCATCTGCTGCTTCTAATATTATGAAGTGGGAGAAAAGAACAAGCCTTGGCGTTAGACTAGCCTAAGTGTGAGGCCAGGTTATCTCACTAGCTTTGTGATCTCAGACTGATTGCTCAGCCTTTCGGAGTGCCACTTTCATCATCTATAAAACCGACCCAATAGGATTCACTGATGGAAAGACCTATAGTGCACAGGGCATGATCATCCCTTCCTCTGAACATTTTAATAGTAAATTCAGCCATGTCGACCTTTGAGGGAATGGGAGGTCTTTTGCAAGCCATTTGCCATCTTCTCACCATTCCTTCTAAGGAACCATGGATGCAGCCTGGAAGATGAAGAGTTCCCATGTCTACCGCCTGCAGTTTGCAAAGCATCTGTGTGGGCTTTGCAAATTGCAAATCTCACAGTGGTCTCAGAAAGAAGGCAGGACCTACCCCCCACATTTCATGGAGAAGAAAACAGAGACTCTGAGAGGTCTATTTACACCACCAAAGCATTGAATTCTGCAGCAGACCCAATGCTCAACCCCACACAACAGAAATACCCATTTACCAGTTAAAGAAATCATCAGAAGAGAGTCTTTCAGGATCCTGGGGTGATGGCAGGGGGCAGGGAGGTGAAGTGGGAAGAGCCGTGCAGAGCACACTAGTTTATAGTATGTCGCCCTTGACCTTCATGAAAAACCTGGGCCCAGGTAGGGCTAGAAGGGTGAGGAGTGCCTGTGGGTACAGGCAGATCCCTGAGTTTCCTGCCACAAGAAGCCAATGCAAGCCCCAGACACTCCTCCTGGCTCCTCCCTCCCTCCCCAATAAGAGCCTTCCTGCTGGCTAATCCCTGGGGGCTGCTGCTCCCCCTCCCACCTGGGCTCCATCCAGTCCTGCTCTGCTCCTGCCAGGCCTGGAGTGCTGGTGGCCGGCTCCTCCGGCTCGCCTCCATCGGCCCGAGTGCGTCCTAGCCCACTCTGGATATTAGAGCATTCTCGCGTTTGAAAGGCTCCTTTATTTTTAGTGCTAAATCAACAAAGCTGTTACTGTCATTTTCCATCAGACCGGCATCTTCCACGGATTCGAAATTACACTCAGCTGCAAACTATTGACACTCCTCTTAACAAAAAAATGGTTTTAATAAATCTTTACATTAGCCTATGAGATAAAAAAAAAATCTTTACCATGAAATATACAAGTGTATAAGTGTTTTATGAAAGTTTTATTAACTTTACAAAAGAAAAATTGGCAGTGGACCATGAACATCCTGTACTCCTAACACGTGGTTATAAATTACATGTTCTTTCCAATAACATCTGAAAAAGAGACTGTAATTTAAATTTCAAAACCACTTGGCATACCTACTATATAGTGCTGACATGAAGTAAAAGGAAGAACTAGAGAGGCCCAGACAAAGAAGGGAAATATAAAGACGTCCTTAGCTAAAAAGCTGCTGATGGGTACAATCCCCCTCCAGCTGGACAGGGATCAAGTACTTGCTTGTCATATCATTCAATGCACTGTTCAATCTGGGATTCTTCCTTTCAACAAAAAGAGAACTTAAGTGCTGGTAATCATCGCTTGCAGAACTTTATCTCCCTGATACCTTCTTTATGTCAGGATTTCTCAATGACCGCTGCCGCTGGCAGAGGGATCAAAGTTGTTATTAAACACAAATGCAGTCCCCAGCCCTTGCGTGAGGTGTGAGCCGCGGTTCTCTCTTCCTGGGAGTGAAGCCTCAGTGCTTTTTCATTTTCTTTCCACACTTTTAAATAAGTTCCATGGGGTCTGTCCAACCTGGGAATTGGGACCCAGCTTTCCTTTGCCAGTGTGTGCCTGAGTGTCAGGAATGCTTAGGGACACAAAAGTCCCCCCAGCAGCCAGCCAGGCATTTGAAGAAGTGCTCTGGAAATGAGCAGATGGCAGGGGATCTGGCTGTAGCCTGCAGAGACCGGTGCTATGGGGAAAGTAGGTCTCTACCAGGATCTCAGCAGCTCAGAGCCTGCCTTCCTGGGAGTAACAGAGCAGAAAGGCCTCATGGGAAGTCATACACATTTGGGTTCAAAGCCCGGTTTTGCGACTCTCTACTGTGTGACACTGAGCAAGTTACTCTCTCTTAGTCCTACTGAGAATGTCTGAAGGTGTGAGGCAGCTTCCTTGGTCTGCAAGCTCATCACCGACAGACCTGAAGAGGTAGCTTAGAAGTCATGCCTTCCAGATCCAAGAACTTGACATCTGTTGAAAATGGTTTGTGAAAGGTAGAAGGGGGGAGGGACACGCCATGGTGGTCTCTTCAAGCATAACCTCCCAGGGCCTAAAATTTTGCAGCTTCATTCAAGGTCTTGGATCCTCTGGCTTGCCACTGTCAACATCTCAGCCTCTAAGAGGTGTCCTTATGTTTGGTGCCTCAGATGACCCAGTGGTGGGAGCTAAAAAAAAAATGCCCAGAAGCCCTCTTAGTTGGGTAATGGTGGCACTGGGAACTCCAGCAGGGTTTCTGAGAGCCAAGGCCCAGGCCTTCAAAGGAGTTCCTAGAACATTTATTTCCATGGTAGGAAGAATTTGAATACATTTTCCATCAGATGAGGGTCCATTCTTATGGTTCTTTCAGAAACACCAGAAATGGGAGATCTTGCCAACACACCTGCCTCTTTGTCTTTCACCTTATTTAAGTGGTTATTTTTGAATTCATTTTCTTGGTTGCTGGGTTAGTTCATTGAAATAAACGGAGGAAGAAAGCCCACCCCCTACTGGAATGACTTTGGAAAGCAGACCATATGGGGCATCAGCAGGCCCATGTCTCATTGCAAAAGGGAAATATGTGTCCTTGATGGAAAAACACAACTTTTGACCAAATAAATTATTTTCTTCCAGTTCAAAATAAGTGATGGCCTTCACAAAGTAGAACTTGCCCTCCTTCCAAATGTGTTGAAGGAGAATGGCATGTGCTGTGGATGCAGAATTATAAGGACATCATGTTCATCTGTTAGGGTTGCATCACCCCCCAATGAGAAGGCAGAAAGACAATGGGGATGCCTCACAGAGCAGTGCCTGGGAATAGCTGTGTGGACGTCACACTCAGGGGCCAGGCAGGAGGTGGCAGTGGCCAGCCAGGGCTGCCCAAACTTCATTATGTGGGAAAATGCACCCGGTGGCAAGATGCAAAACATCTGAGAATCGGCGAGAAAAGTTCATTTGGAGTGACAGGGACTTGATTAGTTTGAAGCCTGGCATGTTGCTACGGCCTCTGACTGAGTCTTCAGAATATTAATGAACAGATTGGGGAAAAGAAGCAGCACAGGAGACATACCTGGCGATACTGTGCATCCTTCTGAATGACAACAGTAGCCACAATGGCAACAAGGCCAAGAGTCACTGTGACGCGGAAAAAGGCTCATGTTACTGAGGTGTCACCAGGCACCAGGCACTGAGGTTTACATGCATTATCCAATTTATTCCTCACAACAGTCCTCTGAAGTAGTTACCCTGTGTTCTTATGTCCAGTTTGCAGATGCAAACCCCTTTGGCACAGAAAGGTAACATAATTGTCCAAAGGCACACAGCCTGAGGTTTAGACCACATAGGAAGTGGCATTTCCACAGCCTGGTCAAGTTTGACCATCCTCCGTGTGTGCCCACATCCAGACCTTCACTGAAAGTGCTCTTGGTTCTAACTGCCTCTTCCCAATCATCTCCAGATTTAACGAGGCTGGGCTGGACTATCACTGGCAGGCAGGAAGGGGTGAGATATTAGTCTGGGGCTGACCTGAGAGCTGGGCATATGTGGGGCATCTGATCTAAGGGTAAGAGCTGACATCTGAGTCTTCAGAATATTCATGAATACACTACCCCTGGTGTACCTGACGAGGGACCTCCCGCTGATATCGCAGGGCTGAGGACTGGGTAGGTAGACAGGACACCACTTTGAGACTCGGAGCTTCTGTGAGTAGATGAAGAGGTTTTGCAGGGTTGACTCTGAAAAAGGCCATTTGCTACATCAGTTTCTAATGATTTAGCATCAATCTTTCTCAAAAAGTGCATAGTTTGCCACAAATGGACTCCATTAATGTTTACCTCCTGTCAGGTACAGAAGCCAGCAGCAGGGAATGGGCCAAGGAGTCAGAGCCAAAAGTGCTGGGATGGGTTTCCGGCCTCAGCACTGGCTAGCGGTGTGACCCTGGGGAAATGACTCAACCTACCCATTTTGATCCTAAGTTTTCTCACTGTGAAAACCCCATCTCATGGGGCTGTTGTGAGAATTAAAATGTGCAAATGTGTACAAAGCATCTAGTGCATGTAGACAAATACTATGTATGGAAGTATGGATAAGTCCCCTTCCTCTGATTCCTCTTCTTCACTCTCTAGACAGAAAAATAAACCAGTAAAATTAAAAGCTACTTCCTAAAAATAAAACTCCTATTCATCCTTCAAATCCCAGATCAGTTGATACTTCTTTCAGCAAATCTTCCCTGTGCCTCCAGGACAGAGGTAGTAATACCTTCAACTTACCTGGAGACTAGGTACTTGCTTCTCTACTCCATGTTGTCATTGTACTGACATGCTATAATTTCCTGTTTTTATGGTCCTCTTCCCCAGGTGACCATGAACTCCCTAGTGGGATCCTGGCACATAAAAGTCAGCTATCCACACATGAGGAGCTGTACTTTTAGTCAGTAACCCCTGAGTAGGCACACAGCCAGCATTGACTACTGGGAAACTTAGAAGGCCCTCCACCCCAAACTTGACAATCCATTTGATTTGTTCTCCAGAAAAGTCCTGTTCCACTAGCCCTATTTCCTGAAAAATAAGTGTTCAGGGCCCTCAGGAAAAACTTGGAGGCTGTGTGTGTGTGTGTGCGCGCGTGCCCCCCATGTGTGTGCGTGCAAATACACTTGTATGTAAATGGAAAAAACTGGAGCCTTATTTTTGGCACTGAAGTTCTTGGGATTTTAAGGAGGACTTCGCTCCTTTTGATGACTGCACCCAATATGATAAAAACATAATAAAATGCCAAGTTTTGCTACAGGCCAGCATGTTTATTATTCCAGCCCTACTGGAGTCAGGAGCTGCCCAGTGTCGGGAAGAACAGTAGAGGACACTGGAAAGGACAGGGACTCTGCAACCACAGTCTCAGTTTGAGTTCAGCTCTGGGCCCTGGGGCAAGTGTGCTCATCCACAGGATGGGCTGGTGGGGGGCACCGTGCAGGTTTGTAGCAGGGATGAGCGAGGCCTGTATGATCATTTCAGAAGAGGAGAAAGAAAAAAATCAGCAATGTTTCCCAGCAATGCCATGGCTGCTGCCAGATCCCAGGCCTCATCATCTCTTACTTGGAATATCACAAACCCGCTACAGTCTACTCCCCATGCACCAAGTACAGCCCAGCTGGCCTGTTCCTGCCCTGCTGGTGAGACACCCCAGGCTCTGACTGCCTCTAGGATAGAGTCCAAACTCTTTCCTAGGGGTCAAGGCCCCTCTTATTCCTGCCGGGATCTGCCTTTTCATCTTCATCCCCCTCTGCAACTGTTCAGGGGCCTTAACTTGAACGTGCATGCATTCTCTGGGCTTTTGAGAACCCTGAGAACCCTGATTTCTCTGCCCCAGAGAATTGGCCCTGCCTTCTCCACCTCTCTAAATCACACCAGACGTGCACAGCCTCATGTAGGGGCCTTTTTCCCCCTCTTGAAATATTCCTGGACTCCCATGACCCCGGACAGAACCACTGTCTCCTTCCTCAGAGCTCTAAAGCCTGGCCTTTGCCCCCTCTTGTTTTCCATGTTGGTCATGGACACCCATGCCTTGTTCAGCCTTTGTGAGCCCCTGGAGATCTGGATGTAGCTCTCACATCTCCTGCAGCACCCCTGCCCCTAGCAGTGCCAGATAGGCAGGGTTGAACTTGACCGAATTCCTTGCCCAATGTCTGGTCTGCAGGGACAGCAAGGGCAGTGTGGCTGGCTCCATGCTCTGGAGAGAGTCTCCCAGAGGCATTCTCTCTAACACCCCGCCCCCCTCCCCAGCTTCTAAGGATGCTCAGCCTTTGCCCTTCCATTGGGCTCAGAGACAAATACATCTCCTGGAATGTTTTAGCTTCTATTATCAGGATGAGCTGAGCCATTGACAGTTCTCTGGTCCACAGGCCCAAGTGCCCTGAAGGTCACAGGCTTTATCTTGTTTATGTCTGTGACTTTCCTGAGGCTCCTCGCTTCTTGGCAGTGTCCACAGAGCGGGCCCATTGCCTGGGATGTGTCTGGAAAGTGGCCCAGCTCTCTCCTTCAGGGGCAGGGAAGAGGAGCCAGCCATTGATGGTGGTGGGAATGTCAGGCCAGTCCATGGTCAGTCTGTTTCCTAACTTGAAGGCTGGATCTGTGGCTGGGGTTGAACATGGGTACCAGGCACAAAACTGCAGCTGAGATGGAAGGGCCCGGTGCTAAGCCATCACCCACCTTGTTCCTTCTTTGATCACCTGTAATGCCTAGCTCCTAAAACTTACATATCTGGTAGGGGTGGGAAAGGAAGGGGAGAAAAGGAAAAAAGAAAACTAAGATTGAGTCTGAAAACAGCAAGTACAAAGGCCCTGAGGTAGAACTGTGCTTCATGTGGTCTAGGGACTCAATCCACTGGGCAGCCACAGTGGGTTGGGTAAGAGAAAGAGTGTTAGCGACAGGAAAGTAGGGGAAGGTAGGTAAGCTTGTGTATGCCATGGTCAAGATTGAGGCTTTTACTTTGAGTGGGCAAATCTATGATCTGACTGACTTTCCTAAAGTACCACCCTGGCTTCTTTGGGGATCACAGGTTCCCCCTTTCCTCTAAAGTAGGGTCCTGTCTTTTTTCACTAGTCTCTAGCATCTAGCAGGGTGCCTCTCAGAGTAAGCACTCAATAAATATTTCTTGAATGTCTTGGCCAGAATTCGGGCCCTAACTTTTATTACTTAGGCTTTTTGTGAATTTTGAAGGCACTGTGACTGTCACCCAGAAGGCCGCTTGGTCTCAGTACCGTGCTAGGTGTTTCTTCTGTTGTGGGCCGTGTTCTCCAGATGTCAGATGGGTAGCAACTGACATATGGTATCTGCTACAACTGGCAAAAGCACAGCTGGATGCAATGCTGTGCACATCTGGTATCCACATGTCTAACTGTGGACTTGATAGTGAGCCAGCTACCTGTGAACATATTGTAGGCAAGCGGGAGAAATATGAGTTCCTGAGTGCTAGCAATCGATGGTGAGTGAAAGTGCCTTTTGGGATGGCCTGTGGCCATTTTCCCAGTGTGACCTGAATGCCTATGTCATCACCAATAAGTAGGGCTCCAAGACCAGGACTCCTTTGGTCCCCCAAACACAAACTCAAGCTTATACAGGTGGCAGGATCCTCGGTGCCAATTTTTTCTCAACCTCGATTGCCTCATCTGTAAAATGGGAGATACCTGAGCTGGAAAAATAACTTAAAAACCATTTGGCTGAAGGGCCTGATTGCACAATTGGGGATACATATTATACAGGCCTTTCCTTCCTCTGTGCCTCTGATGATTACAAGGCGGTCTCTTCCTGTGAGTCCCCAGGCAAAAGGTGGGCATTCCTCCCTCTGAAAGGCCACAGGCCCTTCTCTGCCTGGAAACAGACCATGCCTTGCATTCAGTTGGAAATGTAACTTCTTTTTGTTTTCTCTTTTCATCCTGCCTACTTACTTATGACAAGGCCACTTTCTTGAATAAAAATAAAGACCCCTGGGTGTAATTAATACTATAATTTTAAAGTGCAACAATATTGGAGCTATTTTCCCCAAACTGCTACTCAATTATAGGCATGGGAGAACTTACAGGGGCCTATTTTAAGCACTGGAGACTCCAGTACATTGTAGAGCTGTCTTTAAAAGATAGGCAACATGTGAAAATCCCAGATGTTCTGTCAGTGCTCTCAGCATCTCTGAGTCGAGTGGGGAAAGGCAATTCGGTCAGGCCCCTCTGCATCCATGGTTGGGAACTCCTCACACCGCCTTGTTATGAACAACCCCAGAAGCACAGAGACTGGTCAGCCAAGGACTCCTGAGGGAGGAAAGCTTTGGGGACTATGAGAGAGAACTGGGAGGCTAGGAGGAAGCTTGCCTTTAACCTCACACCCCCTGGCCTGGCGTTTCCTTTAGACACCTATTTGGCCCTTACACAGACCCTTGGCAGAGGTGGTGTCACCCTTGCTTTGCAGATACAGAAACTGAGGCTCAGAGAGGCCACCCATCTAGGAAGTGATCAAGATGAGGCTTGGACCCAGGAAGCATGCAGAGTGTTTATGCAACAGACACCAGAGCTGGGCTGCTGTTCCTTCAGCTTAAAGACCTTGGGCAAGTTACTTAACCTCTCTGTACCTCAGTTTCTCCATTTAAAGCAGGGCTAATAACTGTAGCTTCCTCAAAGGGCTGATGTGAGGATTAATTAATTATGCATGGAAAACCTCAGGGGTGGTAGATATTACACATATTTGACACCTGCTAAGAGCCATAAAAAATGAGCTCTTACTATGATTACCCTGACACAAGCTAAAGTTGCTAGGGTGGGAATATGGACAAGTGGTGGAATTGTCCTCACTGACCACACTATGCTTCACCCTCCAAGCTCCCCTGAAATCTAGCACCTCCAAGGCCTCCTTTGCTGCTGCATCCTCCTGAATTCCACTCCCCTCCTTCGGGACCTGTGGTCTGGCCTCCCTGCCCTTCACTTGCTCCATTTACTGTTCATTCCTGAGCGTGAGCCTGGAGAACCATGATGGAGTCAATCGTCAAATTTGCCATTGAACATATATGTGGATGGGAGCAAGTTTTTAAAGATTTCGAAGGCTTGATTTCGCCATCTGTAAAATGGAAATAACAATATTGCCTCTCTCATAGGACCATTGTAATAATTACATGCCATTAACATATGTGAAGGTCTTAGGCAATTAATTATTTATTCAGTTTTAGCAATTATTATTTATCATTGCCTAACATGCTAAATTTTCTTTTCCTTTTCTAAATTCTACTCATCATTCTAGGAGCCAGCCAATTTTACATTCCATTCCCACCCCCTCCCCATGCAGCCTTTGCACAATTAATCTTCTCTCTCTCCTAAATTCCCTGCAGCAGCACCCATCTGAGATTGAGGTCCTATCTAGACTCCATGTGTCTGTGCTTCCTGGGGAGGACCTGCTCTTATCCACCTGTGAGCAACAATGAGCTCTCCCTGTGGTGTGTGAATCAATCAGGAGGTGGTTGCCTCATCTTTTATGGGTACAGTGGTCCTGGGTCCTCAGTCCTAGAGAAATATGACTTTAGCAAGAAGGGCTTCAAAGATGATTGAACTGATCCATTGTACTGGGGAGGCCATGGAGGTCAGAAAACAAAAAGGATTTTCTCAAAGTCACAAAACCACAGGGAATAAGCATGGTAGATGAGAAGGAACGGGATTTGGAGACCAATCACCAAGTCTGAGTTCCTCTCCTAGCCATGAGGACTTAACCCCTCTGGACTACGGCTTTGACATCTATTGAATGGGTATAAGAACAGATTGTTATATTTCATGAGCTAACATAGAGATTTTACAGGACACAGCATAGCTATTATTACCCAGTAGGGTTGTGGTGTACTGAATGAGATAATTTTCCTTCCACTGCTCCTGGCTAATTTGTATTTCCCTGAACAACTGGCTTCCAGTAATTCTTTTTGAGGATATTGAGGGCCCTGGTGGTGGTCCAGCACTTGAACCCCAAACCTCGGCATCAGCCCTGCAGGGTTGAGATGTGCCCTAACAAGGCCATGCTGGACCCTGGAGCAGTGCTGCATCTACACCTGCCTGGTTTGGTTCTCATCTTTTTCACAGAGAAGATGGGATGTTCCTGCCCAATGTATTTAGTGTCTTTAAAACAAATACAAAATGCCTTGCCCTAGATATTCTATTAAGTTTAGTAACAGTCATCAATCCACACCCAAGGTGGAGGCCAACAGAAATGCTCTTGTGGAAGATTTGTTTTCCAAACTCCTTTATTGTCAGTGTTTGGCTAGAAAATCAAGCAGCTCTAGCTGAAGGAAAATGTCTATGTTCAGCCACTTTTTCTTTTCCTGGGTGTGTGTAGATGAGGCACCGCCTTTCCTGTCACCAAAACCCATGTTGGGGAGAGGTGCTGACCACAGGTGGTTGTATTTCAGCAGTCTGGCAGCATTCCCCTTGGCAGAGGTAGAAAAGGCCCTCTAGGTTGGCAGGGCCCAGGCATCCCAGAGTCTAAAGGTCCACTCAAATGCCTTTGGCAGGTTCCAGGCTCATCTTTATTTCATTTCTCCCAATCTGGGAGATGCCAAGAGAGAAATCTGGACTTGCTTTCAAACCATTGAGCTTTGAATATATTTGTGAAAAATAAGTATCTTCATTGAACATTTCTGAGTGGCAGCCACAAACGAGGACCCGCTGGACATAACTTATTTATTCCACAAACAGTCCAGGCCCTCTGTTGGGCATCCATTCATGCTTAGAAGGGAACTTGTGATGATATCAACCAGAAGACTTTGGTTACAAGCAACAAAACCAACTCTTGCAATATATTGGGGGATTTATTGGAAGGATGACAGGAGCTTAATAAATCAATGGGAGAGTTGGACAACCAGGCTCAGAAATAGGCAGAATTAGGAACTACAAGTACATTCTGGTAGCAGGAGCAATCAGATCAGGGAGCTGTCGGGATAAGTGCACTCTGACCACCTCTTTCCTCTCTGTATCATTTGCTTAGAAATCAGATGCCTCAGAGAGAGCATCAACTGTCCAAGCCTGGTCATATATTAACCTCTGGCTCTGGCTGAGAAGCCCTCAAGGACTCCTTCTTCTACCATGGGAGGACAGGCATCTGGATTTGCCATCCCGTCAAGATTGCAAATCACAAAGGAAAGTAATTTGCAAAAAAAAAAAAAAAAAAAAAATTGAGATCTAGTTGAAATGGGGAATGGAAGCTTTATAGACAAAAACAGAACAAAACAAAAAAAAACACCTTTACTTTGTTTTCATAGTTTGAATGGTGTGTGTGTGTGTGTGTGTGTGTGTGTGCGTGTATATGGTTTTGAACACCCAATCATCCAGCAAACATTTTCTAACCATCTACACTATGCTAGGCCTGTGCTAACTCCTGGGGATGCAGAGGTAACAAAACTGTCTTTGGGGAGAAAGACTCCTCAATAGGTACTTGCAATACAATATGACAAAACACACATGCACAGGGTACTTGGACACAACCTTGCTCTTCCTGACAAGGTCCAGCAAGAATTCCCAGAAGAAGTGACACAGGCCAGATCTTTAAGTTCTAGGACAATGGAAGTAGCGATGGCTCATTTGTAATGCCAAGCATTCCTACATCCTTCCATTTATTCAAAAAGTTCATTCAACAAACATTCATTAGGCACCTAGAGTGAATAAGACTCTGAGTCTAGTCGGGCTGAGAAGAGTAGCTGTGATTACAAGTAAAAGACAGCCAGAGAGCAAGGGGTGGCAGAGACTTTTTCTGAGTAATCTCCTGATTTGTGTCCATGTCACTGGCCAAGGTCTGATCTGCCCCAACCAGAGCTCTGGCTACCCACCCAGGAAGAGGTGAAGAGGTGAACCAGCCCAGGAGCCACAGAGATTCCCTTTGTCCCCCACCCCCAGCTGGATTCTGGAATACCTCACCCTTCTTTCCATACAAAGGTTCCCTCCTCTCACCCTGCCCCAGGGCCAGCATGAGGCCTGTTGGAGCACAGGGAGGGGGTGAAGGAGGAGAAAGGGGGCCCTGCAGCCCTCCTCTTTCCTGCGCTCCCAGCCTCAGCACAAATCTATTGGCAGCATTCTCAAGTTTGGGCCTGTCCAGGTGGGTTTGGAAGTCTTGCCCACGCTCTGGACATCACCACATCATGAGGCTCTGGACAAGTAGCTCCCTGTCCAGCTCCCTCTTTCCCCTCTGAGACCTACGACTGCTATGCACCTTCCATCTCTTGGATCCCTTGGCCTTGCTTCTCCTCCTCTCTCAGGCTGTCCTGGGTGGAGTCCTCATCTTGCTCCCCCTGCTCCCCATACATCCTGGGATCCAATCCAGGTCTCCCCTGAGGTCCACTGAGTCACTTCTTATCCCCAGAGACTCATCATTAGCAACCCCTAGTGAGACTCAGACTTCCCTACCGGCTTCAGTAAAGGAACAGAACCAGGGACTGGCAACCAAACCTCTCCTCACCCCACACAAATGTGTCTTTTCTCCACCAGCAGCTAAACCTATAAAAAACTTCAAAACAGGTAGCTTTGCCCAGCTGGTGTGGCTCAGTGGTTGAGTGTTGACCTATGAACCAGGAAGTCACAGTTTGTTTCCTGGTCAGGGTACATGCCCAGGTTTTGGGCTCAATCCCCAGTAGATAAGAGACAGCCAATCAATGTTCTCTTTCATCATTGATGTTTCTATCTCTCTCTCCCTCTCCCTTCCTCTCTTAAATCAATAAAAATGTATTTTAAAAAACACACAAAACAAGTAGCTTCAAGGCCAGGTGAGAAGTGATGTAAGACAGGGGAAAGCCTGGGGAGACTGACCTGCATTCTCTGCTCCCTGGCCCCACGGGGACCTCTCAGAGCATTTGGCCCTGCTGGGGATTTTTGAAATAACCCGCTTAGCCCCATCCTGGCAGGAACCCATCCCTTGTGGTGCCCTCTTCCGCTGCGGTGACAGATTCTGCGCGGATACGTTTGGTACCCAATTTCAAAAGAAAAAAACAGATCACCCGTCACCAGGTAATTATAGAGCAACTGAAAGGCCATTTAGCTACTGTGTGATAAGCAACAGACTATTTTAATAATCACCAATTACCATACATTATAGTATATCATTTGGCATTTGATGATCTACTTGGGTCTCACCTGTTCCTTATGGAGTGTTTCACGGCTGTTCGCACCTTCCCCAACAGAAGTTGTGTTTCTAATTGAAGCACTATTTTTATAGTCAGGGAAAGTTTGTAGAGGTGGTGCAAATTATATCATGCCAAGTAGAAAGATGCATTCTGCCAGTGTCTGTTCTGACAGCTCTGCCATTACATTGCACACAGCGGGATGGAAAGTGAGATTTATTCCACGATCTGTGTTAGCCTCTCGACATTAGAGGAGGTATAAACCTGGAGGCTTGCTGTCCTGGAAGACATGTGGGCAGTCCAAACAACTGCCCACTCTTTGCTGCTGACCACTCCTCCTCCTGCTGGAGGTTGATCTGGAAGTCACAGGGCTGAGCATCCTGCTCAGGTTCCACTGTGGAAGCTAGAGCAGATTCTCCCAGGACACAGTGGTCCTTCAAGGGTCTAAGGAAGTGGACCCCCAACCTCTAAGATTTGCTCAGCCCCTTCTCCTGGCCTAGGCCTCCCTCTTTAAATTCACTCACTCAGCCACTTCCCTAGGGTACAAACCTGTCAAGGGGACAGCCAGGTCAGTTCTGGGTCCAGGCCCATCCCCACAGTCATGGATTCACTGAACTCTTTTCACAGTCTATACAATGCAACAGCTTAGCTCTGGATCCTTTCTTCCCAAGAAGGCACCCAGTGTCCTCATGATGTTTTTCAACCTGTTCACACATGTACTCATGTTCAACCTCTAATAGTCTCCCTGTTACCAGTTCCCAAAGTTATAAAGTTATGATGGTTTTTATTTGGGACAGGTTTATAGGATCTCACACATCATTTTTCTGCCCTCACAAAGCAGATTCTATTCAATCCATCAGACACTATCATCATCACCACATCCAATCATTTCAACCACGTCCACTTCAACCACCCAGGCTGCTGCCATCCCCTACCTGTGTTACCACCATAGGCTTAAAACTAGTTTTCCTGCCCCCACCTTCCCCCTTACAGTCTATTCTCAGTATATTAGCAAGAAAGATTTTGTTAAAATTTATTCAAATCATGTTACTCCTCTGTTCAAATCTCCCCAAGGGCTTTCCATGTCATTCAGAATTAATATTTAATACACATAAAAAATAAAATATCAAAATAAAAAGTAAAGTCAAAACTCTTACTCAAAGAGATCAACCAAAGGACTTGTATGCATCCTTATAAGCATAACTAATGGACATAAGACACTGGGGGGTAAGGGAGGGCAGGGGTTTGTCAAGGGCGGGGGCGGGGGGGGGGGGGAGGACACTTATGTAATACCCTTTGTAATACTTTTAGCGAAAAATTAAAAAAAAAAAAAAACTCTTACTCACTCTAAAGCTGGCCATAGTCTGTTACCCCACAGTTCAGAGAAGTTGTTAATCCTCTTCCTTCATCTTCTACTAGTTCACTTTGCTTATTCTGTTCCAATTACACTGACCTACTTGTTATGTCTTTGGATACAATGTGACAGCTTTATTTCAGAAAAAAAAACTTAAAATCATCTGTAATGGCATTAATAAAATAAATAAAATGAATTGTATTCCAACTAGAAGGTTATTTTCAAAAGATACCTTGAAGTTCAAGTGGAATTTAGACTAACTTTTGAGCCTTTGAGGTGTTTTAGACAGGATCTCTTAGTTGCAGTAACAGAAACCCAGTCCAACAGGGATCTAGCAGAAAAGGTGGATCATAGCATAATAAGGAAGAGCCACCTTGCAGAATATGAGGACATGAAAGTCCTTCCAAATGGAATGGTGAGCTGAACTCAGGAGCCAAAGAAACATTAGACCCAAACAGCCAAGCGTATGTATTGGGGATGGACAGGGAAAGTAGAAGTATTTTTGCACCAATTAGAGTGATTCAGAAATGGGAAAAAGGTGAAAACTAAATATAAACAACAAGAGTGAGTCTAGAGGAGAAGATGGAAACCCTGGAAGAAAATGACCATGGCAATGGAGCTGAAAACATGAGCAAATGGCTGCAAGTAGAGATTGTGGGGGTGGGGGCTGCGCATCCACCCAGGCGATGAGTCTATTCCAGCCCGAAACCCAAGGCACAGTGTGAGGTAACTGGGAAAAGCCCTGCCTCAAACTCAAATGGCACTTAGTCCTTTATCATACCTATACTTCACAGGAGAAAGTTACAACCAGATATACCTCCATGGTACCAAGAGTTATCCACCATGCTAAGCTCAGTGAAAGGTCCAGAGAGGATAACCCCTCTCCCCACACTTTTAGCAGCTTACAACTCAATGAGAAAGGGAAAACATGCATGGATGAATTATTTAACAATATCTAAAGTCAAGGAGATAGTGTGATGTAGTGGCAAGAGCACATGTGTGGAATCAAACAGATCTAGATTTGGATTCTGGCTCTCCCTCTTATGAAATATACCTTAGTTAAGGTTATCAAACCCTCTACACCTCATTTTACTCATCTTAAAAATGGAAATAATAATGTTTACACCCCAATGGCTGGTGCATAGCAGGTTTCAATAAATGTTGGTTCTTTTTTTTTTTAAATGCAAGGTCATATGTGACTGATTGCCAAAATACATAGGATACCAAAAAGATCCTCTAGGACAGTGGTTCTCAACCTTCCTAATGCCGCGACCCTTTAATACAGTTCCTCATGTTGTGGTGAGCCCCAATTTCATTGTTACAAATTGAACATAATTAAAGCATAGTGATTAATCACAAAAACAATATGTAATTATATATGTGTTTTCCGATGGTCTTAGGCGACCCCTGTGAAAGGAGCCCACAGGTTGAGAACCACTGCTCTAGGAGTTCAGCCAAAGGAGAGTTAAGATCCCAGGGCAATGGAAGACTTGGATAGGTTTCTCAGGGAGAGGGCGGGCCTGGAACCACCTATGTCAGTTAAGTTTATATGTCACCTCAACTGGGTCACAGGGTGTTCAGATATTTGCCCCACCCTTATCCTGGGTGTTTCTGTGAGTGAGTTTTAGAATAAGATTAACGTTTCAATCAGCAGACTGACTTAAGCAAACTGCTCCCCCAATTGAGAATGGTTGTCAGCTAATCAGTCCCAAGTTTGAATAGAACAAAAAGGCTGACCTTCCCCTGAACAAGCGAGAATTCCTCCTGCCTGAAGGTCTTCAAACTGGGACATTGGTGTTTTCTTGCCTTTGGACTTGAACTAAACCATTGGCTCTCCTGGTTTCCAGCTCATCAACCCACTCTGCACAGGGTCTTGGGACTTGCCAGCCTCCATAGGTAAATGAGTTGATTTCTTATAATAAGTCACTATTTTATTTACATATGTATGTATATCTCATATGTATATACATCCCATTGGTCCAGTTTCTCTGGAGAAGTCTGAAAATCACCACCCTTGAAGGATGGTGATTTGGGTTTGAACAGAGGTGGAGTAAGGGTAAGGGCAAAGACAAGAGAAAATGAGTGACAATCAGTTGGTTGTTTTCCCAAAAACTAAAGAACTCTGAGTAATATTAGCCAACATTTACCGAGCACATAACACATGCCAAGTTCTGCTTTGCCTTCATCATCTCATGTAACCATTAACAGTCTGATGATCTTGGTACACATTATCCCCATTTTACAGATAGAAAAGTCAAGAATATTTCCCAAGCTCCTATATCTAGCAAGTAGCAAGATCAGAGTTCAGACCTCACTGATATGACTCCAGGATCTATGATCTTAATCTCTGTACAGATTACTGTTCCATACGGTTGGCTGGATAAAGTTGGCACAAACACAGGTGAGCCTTAGATGCCAGACTAAATAAGTTAGATAACTGCAGACGTTGCACCCAACTCCCTCATTCAGCTGAGAAGGAAACTGAAGTTCAGAGATGAGAAGTAAGAGAGCCAGAACTTGACCAGGGATCTTCTTTCAGCTGAATCAGCTCTTTGACTTGCCTCGGGCAGGGTCCCTGCTCCTTTTCAGGCCTTACTGTGACATGCACCTCTCCTAGGACTGGGCCTCTCTTGGAACCTCTCCTCTGGGCTCCCTCCAGCCCAGCCTCTCCCTCGGGAAGCCAAGAGGAAAGGGCCATTGTGGCTCCTGGTCACCCACAATTCAGCTCCCTCCTTCCTCTGGTGCCTTCACTTGCTCATGGACATCTCCCTCTTTGGGACCCACGGCCTGCACTGGCTCAGTCCTCATTTTCCACAAAAAGCATCACATGATACCAAGTATAGGTCAGCTCCCAACAAGGCTCAGGGGCCAGTCCTGTCCTCAACTGGTTGGGTACACACCTTCCTGGCTGCAGCCTGGCACTGCAATCAGCACAGACTAGTTCCAGTTGCCATCACCTGTGCCTGACACTCCAGCCTGGGAGCAGGTGTGGGTCCTGGCACCCCATTTCCTGTTTTGCCTCCAGTTAAGTCAGAATGTGCTACTGCCTGCTCCAAACCCACCCTGAGAGAGGCTCTCAAATCCTGAAGATGATTCCCACACAGTCTCTGAGTCACTCTGGAAAAGAAACAGTCTCATATGCAAAAACACGGAGAGGCCACTGACCATGCAGCCACACTGCTTGGCCCCTCCCTGTGTCAGACACTGGTGATACAACAATGAAAAGGACAGAGCGCCTGCCCTCGCGGAGCTGAGAGTGGAAGGCCCATCACAGACATATGAGCAGTCATGTTCCAGCGGGCAACTGCTATGCTAAGAAAACACCAGTCTCTACGAGGAACCACAGCAAGGGCATTTAAACTTGACCATTAGGATTGGGGTGGGGATGTCTAAGAATGGCTCCCATAGCAGCAATGTCAGGGTTGAAGAATGGATAGAAGTTTGCCAGACAATAGGGAGGAGGTATGAATGCACAGGGTGGGGCTGTGGGTGCAGAGGCGAGGATAATTTCCCAGCCAGGGAACCATATGCATGAAATGATGAGAGAAAACCTGCTGTGATGTGGATTGAAAGTTACGTTGTGTCAATGGAACAGAATTCACCAGGGGGTGGCAATGGATGAGGCTGCAGGTGCCACCAGGACTGGATTATGGAGGACCTTGTAAATGATGTTAGGGAGTTTGGCATTTATCATGCAGCCTTGGTGGGGGCAGGGGGTTCACTAAAAGAGCTGAGAAATGGCATGGACAGTTTTGCAACTTGGACAAAAAGGCAAGTGTGATAACAGGGGTGGGGAGCCAGGGAGGGTGTGGCTCACTGTCTGGTTTGGGGGCCCAAGGCCAGAAATTCATTCTTGGGAGCCAAGGCCTTCCTCTGAATGAATTTCTGACCCTAGACCCAGAATCCGGGCCAGGCTGCTGGGCCTGCCAGGCTCCACTCAAGCTTGGCCCCCAGGCCCTCTGACTGAACTACCTCAAGCAGCTTTCAAACCTATCCCCAGAACCTGCTTCTGGCTCTGCTCCCTCCAGCTGCTGGCAGTTGGCTTGGCATCACTCCTGCTTCTCCCCATTGCTCGAGGCTCTTGGCTCCATCTTCCCAGTGAGATGCCTGGTCTCCACCCTCCCCAGGTTGAGCCCCAAGTGCGGCCCAACCACAAAGCAGGTCTGTGGTTCAGGTGCTTTTAAACCTGGTGCATTCCACGGCAATCTGATTCCCCGACTTCTAACACTATAGCTAAACTAGGCTGGTTGAAAATGTTCAGACCATGCAAGAGCACAGGAAAGATGCCCTGGAAGAGATAACCCTCTCACCTTGCCCGCTAAGGGTTCTTTGGTGACCTTGAACAAGTTATTTAAGCTCTCCGCCCTCCATTCCCTCATCCGTAAACAGGTGTAATAACAAGACCTACTTCATAGGTTTGTTGTGAAGATTCCATGACTTAACACATGGAAAGCACTTTAATAAGCGCTGACATATAGGAAAGTTAGCCTTTCTGTCCCTCCACTGAATAAATGGAAGCAGCGCCCTGTGAGGTGATGCAGGCAGCAGGGAGGGCAGGCTCGGCGGGCAGAGGGAAAAGCTGTAGAATTTCCCTCAAGTAAACAAAACTGCAACATGCTTCCAGAACTGAGCAAATATCTTAAGGAAAATGCTTCCAGATAGGACAGCGGCTCAAGTGGCTCACTGTTGTCAGCTTCTGGATTTTGCTAAATCCCCAGGGTTCCCTCACTTTGACAGGTGAGGGCAGAGGAAACAGCATGGCCTTTGGACCGGGACAAGTCTGAACACTGACTCTGCCACGTCCTGGCTGCGTGACCTTGCGAAGCTCACTCATGCTTTGTGAGCTTCAGGTTCCTCATGTGGGGGGTGGGCACAACCTTCTCCCCCCCCCCCCCCGCCCCCCCACGGGCATGTGGCAATGAGGAGAAAAGAGAGGATTTCTACATGGCCTGGCATGACGTGGTGCTCGAGATCGGGGGAGGGGGGGGGGGGTTCCTGTCCTGTGAGTTCACCCTTACCTACCAGCATACGTATGCATCCTGCAAGCAGTCGGAAGACAGAGGTACCCTGGGCTTGAGCAGGGAAGAGCTCTCGGGAGGTGAGAGTTGAGAGGGAGGTCACTGAGGGTGCCTTCTGTTTCCTCCTAGGACTTTTCTTCTCTCAGGTTCACTTTTCATTCCTGAGAGGATTTAGGGGATTGTCATGTTCAGGGCCAAGTTCTTTCCAGGACTGTGAGTGTCAGAGGGACTCACGAGGACAAAGGCAGACCTCCTTCATTGTTCCACATCCTGCTGTCCCCCAGCCAAGCTGTCAGCCCAGGAGTCATTAGCAGGTGGCAGGGCCAAGCGTGGGGCCATCAGTCAGAGGAGAAGGTCTACTGCAGTTCCTGGGATGCAATGGTGCCCTGAGGAGCCATTGGCAGTAATGATGATGGGTATTTAGGCAAATGAACTGTTAATGACCAGGCAGAGGTGAGCTGCCTCCCAGACCAGCTGGAGCTCAGAGTTGGCTAAGGAGGGTGAGGCAGGAATGAGGAGAGAGACTTCATTTCCTTTTTAGAATGTGGTTTCCCCAGGGGGCTTTGGTAGCCATGGGGCAACCCCTCCTTTATCTGCTACTTCTACCTCAGGTCTCGCCATCACTTCCATGAATTACTGCCAAGAAATATCTGGCCGCCCTGCCAGGTACACCCCACCCTCTTGCCCATCTTTCTAGCTCCATCCTTCCTGCCACATAGCAAAGAGGAATCTTGTCAGCAGCCCACATGAGCAGGGAAAGAACAGCCAAGATGCTGGCCAGATGGATCAGGTTAGGTGGATCCTGGCGACTGGGGATTGAGTGACAGGGGAGGTGAATATAGTAGTATTAACAACCACCCATCTACGAGAATATCACTGCTGCAAACTGTGTAAGGAGTGTCACATATGTGCCAGGCATTCCTCTAGATCAACATTGTTTACCTTATTACCCAGGCGATCCTTGAAGTGCGGATTGACACTCCCATTTTATAGAGGAGGAAGCTGAGGTGCACAGGGATAAAATGACTTGCCCAGAGTTTAGGGCGCTAGAAAGTTGGTTCAAAACTCTGTCCAAGAACAGCAGAGAGAGTGAAGCTAGAGATTCCCATCTTTCATGACCCAGGAAAGGGAGAGTAAAGCACAATGCGGGGAGAGTAAAGAACAGCAGAGTGAGGCCTGAGAAGGCATCCACTGAGGCGGAGCCAAGATCAAGACTTTGTCCCCTTCCTACCCACACAGAGTCTGATAGACAGGAAGTAGGTCTTCTCAACATCCTGCAGGGGGGATGTTCTTGTTCCAACCTCTGTGTCTTTACACTCTGGCTTTGCCCCGTCTCACTGGGCCCAGCCAAACCTATGCTGATATAAAAACAAAACTAAAATAAAATGAGCTCTGCCCTTAAACTGATTGTGCCACATCCTGGCTGTGTGACCGTGGGCAATCACTTAACCATTCTGAACCTGTTCTTCTCACATGTAAAAGGGTACAGAAGGAAGGTCACTTCTTATTTCTGGGCTCTGACTGCCGCCAGCAGGGTGGCTTTAGCCAGGTGTTGAGCCTCTGTGACACTGTTTTCTCATCTGCAAAACTGGGATAACTGTTCCTCCCTGGAAGAATCATTCCAAAGATTAGAGGTGATGTAAATAAAACACCTGGCACATAATCGGTCAACAAAATAGCGACTGCAATTAGTCTTTCTATCATTAGCTGTATAGGGTGCCTGACCCACTGCCTGGGTCGCATGGTGAGCGTTCTCTTTCTCTGCTTCTTCTCTCTTCTGTGAGAAGCTTTTCCTGCACCCTCTCCTGGAAGGCTCCTCCTGCACTGTACCTCCTCCAAACCCCAGTGTTTCAATGTGAGTGATTCACTAAAGCTCAAACTGTATCGTCCCCTGATGTTTCCTTCCTGTGTTGGTTGGCTCCCACTCTGGACCTTCATTACAAGAATTTAATTGGCTGTGTGAATCTGAGCACGTAACTTTCCTTCTCTGAACCTCAGTTTCCTCTTGAACAGATGGAGGTTGGACAGGAGCCAAGTTTTCTGTCTCCAAACTACAGGGTTTTCTAGGTTCCAAGCGCAGCCCACACCTTCCTACCTCCAGCCTTTGTGAGCATAAAATGCCCTTACCCACCTCCGCATCTCAGTACCCATTTTAAATGCCACTTGTGCCACACAGTTTCCTTAATCCCCTCCAGGCAGAGGTGATTTCCCCTTTGAAACTCCAGAATCCTTTGTTTTAGCCACTGCTCCACTTAGAGTTTCCTGGGTTTTGCCTAGAACAGTCACATCTCCAATGAGAGCCAAAGTCTCTGACCACATGAGTGTCAGGAGTGTCCCCATGTCTCCTGAAGCAACAACACTCTCAACCCTGCTCAATCAGTACCCCTGAACCTTAGGGTCCTGTTCTGGAAACTATGGCAGAAGCCAAAGGTGTGCTGTGTTATCCTTACCAAGGAGCTTACACAACCAAGTCACCATTTCTCTTAAAAGAGGAACCAGTCCATACATGGAGATTTGTGGGTATCACTTTCACAGGGATAGAAACCTGCACCTCATCTTTCTTTGATCCCTGATGTCCTTCCTATTGCCAGATTACCTTCGCTTAGTCCCATTTCTTTTGACACCTGTGCTCGGAGCTCTAGACAAGAGCAAATTCCCTGACTCCAGGAGCTGTATTTTTCTTCTGCTCTAACTGGCATCTGTTCAGGCCAATGAGTGAATATTTATTAGATCTCAGCAGGTTTCAGCCACTTTAATTGTTTTTTAGTGAAACGTGCCCATTGCCGACACCGGACCTTGTTGGCCATTTATCAGGTCAGCTAAGTGAAAGGGGAGCTGCATAGAGACGGCAGTTCAGGCAGGTCCAGGAAATTTTGGCTGCAGAACGAAGTCACACCAAAGAAAAATGAATCCCGGGATGGTGATTTGAAACTGATGGATTAAGAGATAAGCACCGGAGTTGTGATCTCAACACACAGAATCACTGGACCAACCATTCTCATAATTAGATGCAAGTGGAAAGCATTTAGTGTACTTTTTTGGGGGGAAAACTTTTAAAAGTGCATGGAGCAAAAGCCATTTGAAACAACAATTGCTATTTTCTTTTTCAAAAAATGCCGTTGGGTTGGTGGGGGAAGAAAGTGTTATTTATTATGTGCCTAATATATACTAAGCACTAGACACAAACTGGCAGTTTCTACATTTTTATCTTATTTTTTTATTTTTTTATTTTTTGCAGAGAAACAGGTTGTTGTTTTTTTCTCATGCCAAATTTCCAGAAACTCAACATTCACAAGAGAAAGAAGAAGAGCTGCTCTTGTCCAAGCTTTAGTGAGAGACCTGAAGCCCCTCTACTGCTTTGGTCTCTTCCTCCCCAACCCCCATCAAATAAGCCCTTTTAGCCCATGAGTTCCAGAAATATTGATTATCTCATTCCTGACAGCATTCTTCAATGATGGTACTATTTTCCCACTTCACAGATGAGTTACGTGAGACTTAAAGAGGTGGGGTCACATGCAGGGCAGTAAAGACAAGTCAGGCTTAGAATCCAAGCTTGGATCCCAGCAGACCCAGTGCTCCTTCCACACCATCAGGCCACCATCTGGTTTGCAAAGAAGAGTCTGTGGTCATGGAGCCCAGAGTGAGGCTGTCTCTGTGACCCACATGGAGAGGAGCAAGGGAGGAGCAAAAGAGGAGCCGAGATGCATGAGACACCGGAGAGGACCAAGCAAGAGATCTTTGGCCTGACCTGAAGAAGGTCCTCTCCTGAGAGGGGAGGCAGCAAGGATAGGAACCCACCTTGCTTTTGTCCAGGTGATACTTCCCATCTCGCAGACTCTGCACCTGTCTCTGCCTCTCTCGTGTGAGAATGCTCCCCTCCAGCTCACTGTCCTCCCCCTTGCCTGACTGTCCCTCTGCCACCAGCACTGCCCTGCCTCTGGGTGACATAAGCCAGACACCTGCTTGGAACCAGTCTTCACATCCTCACAGTCAAATAGGTAGCTCTGAACAACACTAGAGTCTCAGGAAGGAGGAGGAGGATGTGACCCTTGATGGACAGTCATCCAGTGAAGATAATTTGGTGCCATAAAATGTCAATGTGTTTGTGAGTATGTCCCGTATGGTAAGGCTGAGGGCCGAGATCCAGATGGAAGGGTCCAGCAACATGGACATGCACATCCATGAGGAGAGACACAGATCAACAAAAGGTTGGCACCTCCTGAGTCCACCTCTGCCATGCCCAGGCCTTTGGGGCAAGACCTTGAGACTTGAGTCAATTATTTGTCCTAGTAGAGACAGCCTGCTCCCAGAAGCCATAGCTTCAAGACCCCACCCTGCCAGAGCCAAGCAGGGCAAGTATTTTCCTATCTTCACTTTTTTCTTATAGGGCTGCCTCATCTTTTTAGGGTTCTTTGTTTGTGTTCCTTTTTGCAATGTGTATCAGTGCCCATGCTTTTAAAGCAAAGCAGCCACCTCAGCCATCTGTGGGTCAGAGGACCATGCCCCTCCTAACATCATAATTTGGGGGTGGAATGGGCTTTTTGGTCTGATCATAGCTGCATGGACAAACCTTTTCTCCTCTAGGTCTCACTCCTGTCTTCATGACAAGCTCCATGAGAACAAGCCCCTCACAGAAGCTACTTAATCTGGGATTACCCTTCCCTGTGATCAAAATGTTTGCTGGGATTACCCAGGATAGATTGAGATGAAATGTAGTGTTTTATTCAATAGCCTCAGGCTTTGGCTTCCCTTCCTCACTTGAGCTGCCAAAATAAATTCCCACCGACATACACGTCCTGGATCTGTCTGGCTCGCTTAAAGTAAAAACAGAGATTCTCCCACATTCACAAAGGGAGCCCAGAGCTCCTCCATCCAAGGCATCCCTCAGGCGCCTGCAGAGTTGAGTTTCTTTCCTTCCTGTCCTGACCTAAGGCTGAGAGCCAGCCATCACTTCCTCCACTGAAGACCCTCCGAGGTCCCAGTGGTTCATTACTTAGGCAGTCAAGTACCATTCCTTCAGCCTGCATTCAATAAGCATTCATTCTACCCCAAGCAGTGCTGGGCTGTGGGACCAATGGTGCCTGGGTTCATGCTCTATGGGTGACACTGGGGCAGTCCAGCTTCCTTTCTCTGCAAGGCCAAGCTTTGTCTGCATAAAAGAATCATGGAGGGAAGCACCAGGTATTGAACCCAGGAGAGGCTCTCACATTTAAATGTATCTAACATTCGGTGAAATTCCATGTGACAGACTACGGGCTAAGACAATTTCACATATGTTCAGAGTGCTCAGGAAATGTCTCTGAAATTGAATTACTTGTTAACATCATCTCAGCTATGAGAGAGATAGCATCTGCCCAGTTTTCAGTTAAGATGAGGTGTAGAAACTCTCACAAGTTATTATAAATACTACCATTTAGCGCCATGATTACTACCCCTACCATCAGCACTATGATTACTACAGGACTACAATTATCTCTACTATTACTGCCATTGCTACCATTACCACTGGCCGGACTGCACTATCACTTCGACCACTATTACTACAGTACAACCCTTAGCATTCTTGCTACAGTACTACCCTTAGCACTATTATTCCTGCCACTACCCTTGCTATTTTTCTACTACTGCTGCTGCTGCTTCTACATCATTACTAGCAGCTAAAAATTATTGGGCTCTGAGTGCCAGGCCCTGTGTTAATATTTTAAATGTTTTACTTAATTTAACCACCACAATAATCTTATCAATGAGATTATTTTCTCCCATTTGCAGGTAGGATAATTAAATGATAGTTACACAACTAGAAGAGACAAAACCAGGTTCCAGCCCAGGCAGCTTGACCTCAAAGTCCATGCCCTTAGACACCGTCTTCTATTTCTTCTTCAGATTTGTTCTAGCACCTGCAGCTATATGATTCCAAAGCCATGCTCCAAACTGTGGGATGTGTAACCACTCTGAAAAGAACAAAGGAAGGAAGGAAGGAAGGGAGGGAGGGAGGGAGGGAGGGAGGAAGGAAGGAAGGAAGGAAGGAAGGAAGGAAGGAAGGAAGGGAGGGAGGGAGGGAGGGAGGAAGGAAGGAAGGAAGGAAGGAAGGAAGGAAGGGAGGGAGGGAGGGAGGAAGGAAGGAAGGAAGGAAGGAAGGAAGGAAGGAAGGAAGGAAGGAAGGAAGGAAGGGAGGGAGGGAGGGAGGGAGGGAGGAAGGAAGGAAGGAAGGAAGGAAGGAAGGAAGGAAGGAAGGGGCAAGCTAAGGTGGGAAGGAAGGAGGGAAAGAGACCTTTCCTTTGGTATGCTCTGATCTTTCCTAATCTCAGGCCCCAAACCATGCAAACATCAGTTTCCAATGCAGAACCCAGTGGAATCTGGACTTGACCTTGTGTACATCACCATAGATTTAGAGGCTGAAGGAAGCCGATTTCTCAGGACTTCTTGCCAACCAGGGAGCGGAAGGAAGTCACTAGAGTAAAAAGAGGAAGCAGCTGGTACAGGAAAAAGACATGGGATTTTAAATTCCAGGATTTACATTCCAGTCCTGGTATTTTTACTTTGGATTTGTCCTTGAACCTCGGCTTCCCTCTCTATCAAATGGGAATACTGCCATCTCCTTCGAGGGAGTGTCATGAGGATATAAATGAAAACACAAAACATGTGAAAGTGATTTGTGGATGGGAACATGCCTTGCGATGGTATTTCTTATTCCAATCAGAGTGTCTACACCGATTCTTCTTGCCCAGAGCAGCTCTGACCCAGAGGTCCTGGTCACTCTGTCCCCATGGGAGTCTGGTACAGGGTGGCCACCAGCCCTCTTCAGTGCCTGTCTTGTAATGCCTCCCCATGGTGGCCTTGAACAAGGAAGCCAACCCAGGATACGTTTTGTGTAGCGTCTGGAATTCATCTCAACTGACCAAGAAGGAGAAAGAAGGAAGAAGAAGAAGGAGAAGATGCTGCAAAAGCCACCTGGCGGGTGAGCCACTCTAGACTAGCTCTTCCTGAGCTCTGCAGAGGCCTCGCCACTGCAGAAAATGCCGGAAAAATGCCGGCTAATTTCAGAGGCTCCACATTGGTGGGCCAACAGCCCAGGGAGAATGAGCAATTATGATTTCCATCTAAGCAACATATGCTGTTTGCTGGCCTCTTTCGAACAGCTGTAGGTTAGATGCTGTTAAGATTAGTCTCCTTCTCTCCTCCATATTTCAGAATTCAAATTAAACTAAAATAACAGCACCTGCTGAACAAAAACCCCATTGGAAATGTGTCCTCATACACAATTACTGCAGGGAGGCTGGTCACCATTGTTACCCGCCTATTCTTCCTGAATGGGAACGGCAGCGAAGTTTCCCAGGCAGCTGCAGCAATTCAATTGTATAACTGGAGCTGGCCCCACGCCAACCCTCAAGAACTCAAGTGGCACCAAAAGATACTATATTGATTTGCAATCGAACATAATAGGCCATCAGCTTAATTATTACTGAAGTGACAAGGTTCTGGGTATTTCATATTTATATTTCAGGGCCTGTGAAGGATGAATGTAAATCTTTTAAATGCACGGATTTGCATATCTTCAGAAGGGTTGAGTGCTCTTATTACATTCATAGCCTTTGAAAGACCAAAAGGACTGGCTATTGAACTCAGGTTGCCAGATCCCATACCGACATTAGCTTGGATGAAGAGACAAAAGGCATAAAATGGAAACTGCTTTTAGTACAAAAAAAGAAAAAATAGAGCCCACTACTCAACTGCATCAAGCAGAGACCTCTTTGGGGGCCTTGGAAACGAGACTGGTTATAGGTCTTATTGGGATAGAGGCACTTGGTCACTAAGAAGTAAAACCAATGATCTGGAGGACCTTCTGATCTCTCCGCCCAGCCTGTTCCTAGATCCTTCAGGTCAGTGGAACCTTATGAGTTGCTGAGATGTGGGCAATGGAGGGATGGGAAGAGACAAAAGTCACTCTCTGTACCATACTGAGATCAAAGACTTAAAGACAAATGGTCTCATCTTAATCCCACCATCATTATCAACAATCCTTCCCACATCCTAATAGGACCTCTCAACCTAGCAAGAAATTTTAGAACCATTCCGAATGTCTGCTCATCCCTTAACCTCTAGATCTAATAGGTCATTGAATTTTATAAAACCCTCCTCCCAAGTCCCCTTGATTTCTGTTCTTTGCCCCTTTTCAGTCCTAACACTTCTGCCTTCTATCAAGTCTCAAGATAAAGCCTAGGCTCGAGAGATTTACCTGTTGCATCCTTATATCTTATTGAATTCCAGTTCATTCTCTCTCCTGCCATCAGAGAGCCTTTCTGAACATTCTGGGAACACGTGGCACTCTTGCCTAAAACCCTTCACTGGCACCCGCAGGATAAAGTTCAACTCTCTCCACAGTCAGGCTGCAGACTTCCCACCAGCCAACTACTCCCTAGGTCCACCCTTTCACCCTTGACATGTGGCCTTTCAATTCTCTGTGCCTGGATGCTTTCTTGTTAATGGAGAGACGAGAGTCATCTTCTAAGAGTCACATGAAGTCATTGACTCCTACCTTACCTGGGCCCCTCATCAACAAGCCCATTTCACTTTGTCCTTCTGTGTGTTATGAAACTGATCACATTGTGCTTTGTTTAACTGTTTATATGCCGGCTGCCTAAACTCTGTAGGTCTCACAATCAGAAAAATGTGCCTTTAAATCTCTTTATCCTCAGGACCAAGTCAGGGCCTGAAATGCAGGAAGCGCTCAGCAACTTTTGGTTGAGTCTACATCCCCAGGGAACATCAAACCTGTATGGAGGATCTATTATATGTGAGACATTGTTCCAGGCACTGAACTGAAAATAGCCCTTGCCCTGTGGGAACCCAGGCCCGAGACCAGGGCACTGCCATCAGTGCTGATGACCAAAGCAACGGTTTAAGCATCAAGTGTTCTCAAAACACAGAGAAACAGAGACTTGTGGCCTAGAATGTTTGTGAGAAAACAGAACTAGAACTAAATCTGAAATCCTAAAATCCTACAATTTAAGAGGTGGCAGGGCTATTGGCATTCACCTATTCTGATCTCCACATTTTATAGATGAGCCAACTGAGTAACAAAAAGTAGGAAAGTAGGATTTATAAGTTTACAAGAGCAATAGGAATTCTGACTCCTCAGTCCACACTCCTTTCCTTTATAAGATGCATAGGACTTGTTCAAACATGGAAGAAGGAGAATGTTCCAGATGATGGCTCTAATCACTTCCACCATCCTCAGTGCCTTCAGTAACCCAACATTGTCATCACCCCCATTCCCAAGACCACAATGGCCACCACCATTATCAGTGTCTCGCTGACAGTGCCCCAACCCCACTCCTGCCATAATTCCCACCACCAGGATCCACACCAGAGAGGCCCGTGGGTTGGGAAAGAGTAGAAAGGGAATGTGTTATGTTTTTGTTTGCATCATCTATACCACTTCTATTTCTGCCTCTTCTACTCTGCATCCCTGCACCATCTACACAGCTCCTGTCCTCTCATAGCTGGGCTCGGCATTGCCAAGGGCGCATTGTGATAACTTCCCCACTCTAGGGAGCATCTTTGCACCCTTGGACTGAGAAGGTGTTTCCAAGGGAGCTCGATCAAAGAGGATCCAGGAGAGAAAAAGAAAAAGGAGCTAGAGAAGAAGAGAGAGAACATTGCACATTTTGAAAATCCAGAATTCTCTCTACAAAGGTAATGGGGCAACAGGAGTTAAGATCTAATAATTCTTGAAGACTCATAGACTCTGAAGAGAGAGACAACCATGTTTGCCCAGATGAGGAAATCTTGAAATGTTCTAATGTTCTCCAGGACACAGTGGAATTCCTCTCTAACCCTTGAAGCCTTGGCTCACAGTCTGTCCTCGCCCCCCGCCCCGCCCCTCCCGCACCACCACCCATTCCTCTTTCTAACCTGTTTTATTAGGGACCCATTCAGACTCTCTTCCCTGCCTTATGTCCTTTGGGAGCGGCCCAGCCCCTCCACAGGAATCACCCAGGAGAGAATTCCTAGGCTGGCTAAGACTCAGTCCCTAGAGTCCTCACAGCAGCATCTCCCTGGCGGCCACTCCTGCCGGATGAGCACAAAGAAAGACATTATCTCGCAAGGAGAGGGGAGCTACAGAGGACACCTGCTCAGGCAATTCTGTGATCAAAGGAAGTGAGGCTGGAAATTGGACAATTGTTACTAAGTAGCTGAGGACCCAGCTGAGCGGGGTTTTCTTCAGGAAGGATGACAGGGCTAGCTTTAAAGGCAGGTGGGGATTTTCTAGGATCTAGGGCAGTGGTTCTCAACCTTCCTAATGCCATGACCCTTTAATACAGTTCCTCATGTTGTGGTGACCCCCAATTTCATTGTTACAAATTGAACATAATTAAAGCATAGTGATTAATCACAAAAACAATATGTAATGATATATGTGTTTTCGGATGGTCTTAGGCGACCCCTGTGAAAGGGTCGTTCGACCCCCAAAGGGGTCGCGACCCACAGGTTGAGAACCGCTGGTCTAGGGTTTCGAGGAGAAGAGCGGGGAGAAAGTGAGGCTCAGGAAAAGGACATGCCTGTCATCCTATGAAGAGGAAAGGGGAGTGAGATTCTCTTTTTCAGGCTCCGAGGTGTTTCAGTGGGTCAGTACTATTATCAAAGGCGTTGCCTTCAGGAGCACCTGGGAGGCAGTGGTCCCCAAGACTGAGTGAGGGTTCCCTAGGAATTAGCCACAAAGGACCAGACTCCGTTTTTTGTTTTTGTTTTCCCCCTGCTTCCTAGGCTGGCAGATTGTGGACACACAGGAAAGTGGATGTATCTGGATTACAAAGAAACACTTGAGGTCGTTTTATCTTCTTGGAAAAGACGGATGATATGGTAAGTCGGTGGATTTAGCACTAGTTAGCACCTAAATGTTATTGAGTGCTTACCATGTGCCAAGTAGGTTTGCATATGGCGTACCATTGAATCGCCTCACTGCGGTTTTACAGGTGAGGTAAATGGGGCTTAGAGAGGTTTGGTCAACGCAGGGCAATCTGGGTAGATCTGCGCCACTCTGTCCCATAACGTTGTTTCCAGGCTAGAACGGCAGCCTCCCCTCGCATACAGTGGGGGCTATTCCATTCGTGCATAAAGAAACTCTAATAAACACACTCCTAGTTAAAATCACACACTGCTCCGACGCCCACACACTCCTGTGGGTATGTGCGCCTGCACGCACACCCTACAGGTACAAACAGCCTTGCACACGACAGCCACCTCTAGGTAGTCTGGCATATTGTTCCCTCCTGTCTCCACCTATAGAGAGAGCTCCTCTCACCTGCTGCTAAAATCGGGCAGTTATCTCATGTCTCAGGAAAAGGCACTGAGCATCCGGGATAACACACTCACGTCCAAGGCTGAGCAGTGTCCCCAGAGCTGAGTGCAGAGTGGTTGCTGCACCAGCCATGGGGCCTGCCCAGCTCAGCTCTATGGTCAGCAGGTTCCCTGTGTCTGGGCCAAATTGGACAGTAGAAGGAAACAGAGTTTCTCTTTGATCTCTGATTTCCTCCTTCTCGCCTCTTCCTGCAAGAATGAAAAATAGCTCCTGAGGACCCCTAGTTCAGGAGATCCTAGCAATTACTGAGTCTCAGCAGTCAGGCGGCATGTTTGAAATGGTAGAATGGAGGCTGGGACATACCTCATGTCTGCAAGCTAGAGCCTCGAGCCACTCCACTTCCTTAAATTTTATTTGAACAGGAGCCAGTGAGACTTCCCAAGAATAAGTCCTTCCATTGCCTTTCCTGTCCAATCCCTCAGAAAAAAAAAGAAAATATCTTTGGAGGGTGAGAAGAGCAGATGAGGGGGCAAGCTGGAGGCCCAGGACTTGTTGGTACCTGAGCTTAGAAGTCTAACCACAGAACTTAATCTTCATTTCTCTGGGGCTTTGTTTACTTAACTGCAGAAAGGAATGAATGAGATTAAAAAATATCCCTCCTTCCCTGCCTGCCTCCTTTCTTTCTTTTCTTCCCTTCCTTTCCAACTTTCTCTCCTTCTCCCCCAGCTCCTTGGATAATTTGACAATCTGTATTTGAGGTTCTTAAATATGAGTAATTATTTCTTCACCATCTGACCTGTAAATAACAGCTTTAATGAGGATGATTGGGGAACATTCCCCAGGGATGGCAATAAATTATAATGCACATTGAACCAAGCTCTCCTGCAGGCCTAATCGCTAGAACTGTTTACAATAAGGGTTATTTCGGAAGTATTGAAGAAAAGGCGGGGTGAAGGTATAAAGAAATCTCTGTGGAATCAGGAGGCCCCTCCCGTGTGCTCCACCTCACCTACCAACAAATTTCCTGATCTCAAGAGATCAAACTCCTCCTCCCAGTCACACCTCAGAATATCCCACATCCTTGGACTATAATCAAGAATACTATCCCAAATTTTCCTATGGGAAGAAACAGTCAAGGCAAACAAGCCAAATGGCATTTCCAGATATGATTTTAACCTCGATCTTTTGTTGGAAGACCCTGCTGTCTTTTTGTTCAAATTTTATCACTGTATTTTAACTAACCAATGGAATAAAACTGAATGAAGAAATAAAAGGCCCATAATCTCTTGACCCCAAACGCTCTGAAAACAGATATTTTTTTCACAGCTCCTTTGATGGCAAAGCCTGACCTGATCTGGAAGAGGCAAGGGTTTTTATTCACCCCATTTAGAGTCAGCATTCATCTATATTTGCATTTGCTCATAATATGCTGCTCAAAGCTTGCTGCAAGTGTTATGTAACACATGGCATTTGTCCCTTATTCACTTTCTAAAATAGAATTTTTAAATGGAATTTTGGATACATCTGGCCCTAAGGGCTTAAGGAAAGGTACTGTGGAATGGACTGTGGGATTTTCAGAGAGAAATACAGTGTTAATGAGTTTCTGAGCAAAGATAACCAACAAAACATAGTTTCAGTGTTAATTTCAGTAAAGAATCAACCATCCATGATGGCTTTTGCTCTCGCATTTTAAACAATTCATTTAAAAAGATCTTGGGTAATCATCATTGCAGATGACAAACATTCTCTCTTTCTGGAATTCAATGGAAGAATTGAACTGGCCTATGCACATGCTAATTAAAATATTGTAGTAGCTATTGGGGCTAACAATAATACTAACATCAACAATGAACTTGGAGACAGTTGTTGCCTGGAGTTGTCTTAGGCAAACTAACAGGAAAGATAAGAAATGGGTATCAATCCTTGACAAAGTCAAACATTGAAAGAAAGAATCACAGGACAGACTGGGCCTGTCCTTTATGGGGTGATCACTTTGTAAGGTATATAATGTCTAATCACTAAGTTGTATCCCTAAAACTAATGTATTATATGTGAACTGTAATTGAAACCTAAATTTTTTTAAAAAAATTTAACTAAAAACCAAACAAACAAAAAGACAGACAAGGCCTGGAGCTTAGCCCTGAAGGAGAGAAGGGATTCAGATAAGTGCACAGCGGCTCAGTCATGTTTAAGAGCAGCCTGGTCTGGGTCTACTCTAGAGAGGTTTTCTGCTGATATAGAGGCATGACCTGAGCCACTTCAGTTCTTTCATTCAGTTCCCCGTCATAGTTTTGCTCTCAGCTATCATACTTGTTCCAGGATTTTGTGCATTTTACTCATTTCCAGTGGCTTCTGAAGAGAGTATCACACTCTGCCCAGCTATACTTCACTTCCTTAAAAATTAATGGATTAAAGAACTATCACAGCCATATAAAAAAGATTCACTGGTCCACATATAAGGGGATGATTCTTAAGAATCAGAACTAATATTCATAGACACATTCCATTAACCAGGAAGGAACTTTAAATATCTATAATCAGTGTTCTCATTGAGATCTAAGAGGGCAATGTATCTATTTAAAATGATCATCTGAGCCCAGCCGGTGTGGCTCAGTGGTTAATCATCAACCCATGAACCAAGAGATCCCAGTCAGGGCACATGCCTGGGTTGTGGGCTCAATTCCCAGTCGGGGGGCATGCTGATTGATATCTCTCTCTCTCATCGATGTTTCTATCTCTCTGTCCCTCTTCCTTCCTCTCTCTCTAAAAACCAATAAAAACATATTTTTAAAAAATGATCATCTGAGATCATTAAGGAGATAAAGAATATGGTTATCAAATATAAAAACACACACAAAATACAACAAAGAGGTAAACCTGTGTAAATATTGAAGAAAATTAAATTAACATTGAATAGAAAAATTATCCCAGAATTCAAAAGTTAAAACAGATGGAAATGATGAGTAAAAAGATGATAAAAACAAAGAATATATCCAGGAGATACAATCGATTTGCTATAGACTGAATGTTTGCATTCTCCCAAAATTCATATGCCTAATGGGATGATATTAGGATGTGGGGCCTTTGGGAAGTGATTAGGTCATGATGGAAGAGCACTAATGAATGGGATTAATGTTCATACAGGAGAGACCAGAGAGCTCCCTTGTCCATTCCGCCATGTTAGGACTCAGTAAAAAGATAGCCAGCCATCTATGAATGGGGAAGTGAGCTCTCAAAGGACAAAGAATCTGCCAGTGCCTTGACCTTGGACTTCCAGCCTCCAGAACTGTGAGAAATAATTTTCTGTTGTTTATGAGCCATCCAGTCTATGGTATTTTGTTTCCACAGCCCAAATGGACTAAGAAATAATTTATAATTAGGTTCCAGGAAGTGAAATGAAGCAGCTAGAAGAGCAAAGAAATAATAGAAGAAGATTTCCTTATACTTACGAAAAATTTAGATCTGTAGAATCCAATCCCTGATTGAGTTTCCAGGTAGAACTGATAAAAGGAGATATGTTCTAAGGTATATCCTGGTAAAAATTTTGAATTTCAAGAACTAAAAACATATCTGAGACTTCTGACTTAAAAAAAAAAAATGGCAGATTGAACTCATGCCTTTAGTTTTACTTCCTCTTGAAACTTCACTAAAATGAG
Source organism: Myotis yumanensis (assembly GCF_028538775.1). NCBI lineage: Eukaryota > Metazoa > Chordata > Mammalia > Chiroptera > Vespertilionidae > Myotis > Myotis yumanensis. The sequence goes on from NW_027223761.1 coordinate 32,221,788, forward strand.
AGGCAACATTTAAAGACAAAAAATTGAAAATGGCAAAGAAAAATAGTGAGGGAAATGGTGGCAACAAAATTTGGAAGTTGAGAAGCAAATGGATAAGTGTAACTGTACAGCTGACTGAGGAAAGCACCATCCTAAGCTGCCAGCAGAGACCCTAGGAGGAACACAATTCACACCACAGAGCCCTCTGCACTCTCGGGAATCATTAGCCCCAGATACTTATGGGAGTTGGGTTGACAGTGCTCAGAAGAGTCTAAAACAAGGACTGGTTGAATTCTATTGAGAATTCATATCCTATCTAATACTAGACAAACATGGTAATTAACCGTAACTTCGCTACCCTTCCCATTGGCTAATCAGTGAGATATGCAAATTAACTGCCAACCAAGATGGCGGCTGGCAGCCAGGCAACTGAAGCAAACAGGAGGCTTGCTTGCTCCAGTGAAGGAGGAAGACAAGGTTCCCCGCCTGCCACTGCAGGCCTCTGAGCTTGCACTCTAAGAAACTATGTTGCAAATATAGAAGCTAAACAAAACCCAGAAACCTGCTTTCAGCCAGCTGGGATCTCAGAGCTGGAGTCGCAACAAAGTTTCAAATACAGAAGGTAAACAAAGCCCAGAAACCTGCTTTCAGCAGCCAAGGTCTCAGAGCTGGAGCCGAGCCTCAGAGCTAAAGCCGGCTCTCAGCTCCAGTGACAGCCATAGAAGGTAAATAAATCCCAGAATAAAAAAGAAAAAAGAAAAAAAAGAGAGGTTGGGAGCTTCAGTCACCTGCCAGCCTGAAAACAGCCATCATCCCCTCATCCAGGCTGGCCAGGCACCCAAGCGGGACCCCCACCCTGATCTGGGACACCCTTCAGGGCAAACCAGCCAGCCCCCACCCGTGCACCAGGCCTCTATCCTATATAGTAAAAGGGTAATATGCCTCCCAGCACCGGGATCAGCGGAGTCGCGAGGCCTCCCGAACCTGGGATCAGTGGAGCCGCGAGGCCTCCTAGCACCGGGATCAGCTGAGTAGCGAGGCCTCACTGCCCCGGTGTCAAATGGAACAGCTAGGCCTCCTAGCACTGGGATCAGCGAAGCCGTGAGGCCTCCTGGCCCCTGGAGCAGCATGACAGGGGGCAGTGCCCAAACCCCCTGATCACCCTGCAGCTCTCTGTGTGACAGGGGGTGGGGCCACAACCTCCCTATTCGCCCTGCTCTGTTCGTGACAGGGGAAGGCGCCCCAAACCCCTGATCCGCCCTGCTCTGTGTGTGACAGGGGGTGTTGCCCCAACTCCCCTATTGGCCCTACTCTGTGCATGACAGGGGGGAGCTCCCCAACCCCCTGGTCAGCCCTGCTCTGTGCGTGACAGGGGGGAGCTCCCCAATCCCCTGATCGGCCCTGCTCTGTGTGTGACAGGGTACGGAACCCCAACCCCCCTGATGGGCCCTGCTCTGTGCGTGACAGGTGGCAGCACCCCAAACCCCTGATTGGCCAGCTCTGTATGTGACCGGGGTGGCACCACAACCCCCTGATCTGCCCTGCTCTGTGCATGACAGGGGGTGGCGCCGCAACCTCCCCATCGACCCTGCCTTGAGTGTGACAGGGGGAGGCGCTCCAACCCCTGAATCAGCCCTACCCTGAGCGTGACTGGGGGTGGCATCACAACCTCCTGATCCGCCCTGCTCTGTGCGTGACAGGGGACGGCGCCCCAACTCCCCAATCAGCCCTGCTCTGAGCCCGACCAGGGGCTGCGGGGCAGGCACCTAGGGATTGGGCCTGCCCTCTGCCACACGGGAGCGGGCCTAAGCCAGCAGGTCGTTATCTCCCGAGGGGTCCCAGACTGTGAGAGGGCACAAGTGGGGCTGAAGGATACCCACCGCCCCCCGCCAGTGCACAAATTTTTGTGCACCGGCCTCTAGTAACAGTATAAACATACTACCATGAGTTACAGAGTACATTTTTTAAAAATCAGCTTTAAAAGTTGAAAGAGGTTGCCATTGTGGAGCAGAACATGGGAGAGGGATAGGGATTATTTTATTTTTCAATGTTGGTTACAAGTCTTTTTTTTTTTTAAGTGCCTGTCCTCATGGCTACTAGAGTTTATGGGTGGGGATAGGATAGGGAAATCAATAGATAATGTTTATGTGTTTCACTGTGATAGATTAAGTCCAATATGCTTTAAGGGGGAAAACATAGGTAATCATTATTAGAATAAAATAAAGTGAGTAGTTTCCTAATCAATAGAAAACTTTTTAAAAAGAAAATATGATAATATGCAAAAATTACAAAGCTGTCTACATATTGTTTATAAGTAATGTTCTAAAACTAAGTTGATCTGGAGAGGTTCACAGGGGTAGAGATATACTGTGGAGATTCAAAAAAAAGTCAGAAATGTACTATTAGAACTCAAATTAAATTTATGTGACATACAAAGGAAAAAAGGAAGTAGAATGTTACTTAATGTTAATAGACTATACAATATAAAATTAAGTTATCATAATTACTAATTTAAATCTACTAAATAGCATAGCATTAAAATATTTTTAAAGCTATTGGAATTATAAAAAGGAATTAATGAAATTACAAATGAGGTATTCAAAGATATATCTCATGAAATTTACACAGCATAAGTACTTAGGAAGTGAATGAGTAAAAAAATAAGTTGAGCCCTGACTGGTTTGGCTCAGTGGATAGAGCGTCGGCCTGTGGACTGAAGGGTCCCAGGTTCGATCCCGGTCAAGGGCATGTACCTTGGTTGCGGGCACATCCCCAGTGGTGGGTGTGCAGGTGGCAGCTGATCGATGTTTCTCTCTCATTGATGTTTCTAGCTCTCTATCCCTTTCCCTTCCTTTCTGTAAAAAATCAATAAAATATATTAAAAAAAATAAGTTGAATAAATTGCTTTCAAGATCTAAGTGGAAAATTGTATGAATTACAACAGAATTGTTTTCACTATAAACATAAGACACATTTTTTTCCAAAGTTCATGGCAATTTTCACAAAAATGCTTATATCTTAAATTATTAAATTAAGTTAAAAATCAGTAGCTTCTCTATACAATAGAAATAGCTATTTAGAAATATGTAAAAAATCAGATTAACAATAGCAACAAAAATGTAAAATAGCCAGGATTAATCTTAATAAATATGACAGATCTACCTGAGAAATATTATAAATTTAACCTAGGGGCATAAAAGATGTTAATAAATCAGGAGACAATCCATGTTTCTGGATTAGAGGCATCAATATTTTAAAAATGCCATTTCTCCCCAAATTAATTTATAAATTTAATGCAATCCCAATTAAAATTTGATGAGATTTTTGTTTGGAACTTGACCAAATGATTCTAAAGTTCATTTAGAAGAATAATTGTGTTAGAATAGTCATGAAAACACCAAGAAAAATGAGTAATGAGATTGACTTGCCCTACTAGAAATTAAATTATCACTGTGATAAGGTAGCAAAGTAGTCAGACAGATCCATAAAATTAAAAAAAAAAAAATTCAGAAGCTGAGTTAAGTATGGATAATAATTTGGTATATATATTAAAGGTGTCAGTTTAAAAGATTAAGGGAAGAATAAACTATTTATTAAATGAATCATTCAATAAAATATGATTGGGTCAAGTAGACAAGCATTGTGAAAAACAGGTTTGAACCTTATTCCATAATTTATACAAAACTAAATTCCAGATGTTTCAAAGTTTTGATTGGAAAAAAGAAACCATTAAAATATCAGAATATATAAGTAACTATATATGTAATCTTGTGGTTCTGAAAGACTTAAAATGTATAGATTCAACGGATAAAAGTAAAAGATTAATAATTAGTTTGATTACATAAAATTCCATAACTTGTGAATACCAAAAATAAATTCTGATCCAGTCATCCACCAAAATATTTTAAACATTAAAAAACAAACTGTGAAAATTATTTGCAAGAGAAATTACAAAGGTTTATAGTTTTCTTAATCTTTTCAGAACTCATACAAATTAGTAAAATATAGAGAATATTCCAATAGAAAGCGGCCAAGAAAAGTAAAGCAATTCAAAGATAATTAGATACATATGTTTTTAGCATCAAAAAAATTCTGAACCTCTCTAACTATTAAAGAAACATAAGTTAAAACATTAGTGAGATATAATTCCTTGCCTATTAAGTTGGGAATGATGAAAATATATTGACAGTATCCAATTTGGCTAGGGCATGATTAAACAGGCATTCTCATACACTTTGGTGTAAATTCAAATTGATTCAACAAAGTTTCTAGAGAGCAGTTGGGCAACATATTATTAAAATTGAAAATATGCACTCCCTTAATGCAGTAAGGCAATTTCTAGAATTTAATCTTAGGGAATTAATAAGACAGTCTAAAGATATAGGTCTAAAGAGGTTCATTTCAGTGTTAGTAGAATATAAATACTAGAAAACTCTATTAATGTTCAAAATAAGGTATTCATTAAGTACATTTTGGTATCTTCACACAATGGAGTACCATACAGTTGTTTAAAAGATGGGAGAGGATCTATATTCAGTACATAATATTATTCCACAAAAATAGAAAGTGAGAAAGTTGCATTAAAAGCACTGTGCATACTCTACCATTTCTCTACATATGTATCTATGTATATGTATGTGTGCGTGGATGTAAAAATTATTTGTTGCTGAGGGTATCTTTCTCTTCTTTTGTGTGTGTGGTGTGTATGTAAGAAAACCCAGCTATTTCACTAAAACTCTATAGAATACTGTGTCACAAGTAGACTTAGGCAAGTTACCTTCTCTGTTTCTCAGTGTTCCCTTCAGTAAAATAGCATATGCCTTGTAGGACTGTTATAGAGATCAGATTAATTATGTGTAAAGCACTTAGAATAGTACTTGGCACAAACTAACCAGTGTTCAATAATTCATCATTATCACAATTATTATTGCTACTACTATCAACACTCTCCACTAAGTACAAGAGAAAAGGAGGGAACAAAACACTGAGCAGTTTTGCATGTGCCCTGGGTACCACCTTGGCTGCCATGTGTGATGGTGGGCCCTGCAGGATACAGAAGAAGAGAACCCCGTGGACACCAGGAGGGGGATGCAGAGCCAGAGCCACACTCACCAAGAGTGGGCTTACTGGTGAGTCTTGCTTAAGACACCCAGGAACTCTTTGAATAATCATGTGCAACACAGAGGTACTGAAGGCTTGGGACCACATGTTGGGGTCAGATACAGTGCAATTTTTATGACACTGTTTTCATGCCTCCATTCAGGACCACTGCTCATGGGAAGAGAAGCCAGTCCAGCCCATCTCCATTGTCTGAACATCAGAGGTGCAGTAAAGAGGGTCTAAATGCTAAGTTCCTGTACACCTGGGCATGTGCCCTGACTGGGAATCGAACCATGATCTCCTGGTTCATATGTTGGCGCTCCACCATTGAGCAACACCAACCAGAATGTACAGTCTTTTAATAATACACACTTAGTCTACCTCAACTAATCCTGCTCTTATAAAGTCTAAATAAAGTTCCACAGAAGGCATGGCTATGGAGTCTTGCACTTGAGCAAATTAAAACTACCCAGAATTTGCATAGTTGATCCCATTTTAGAATGGCTGTTTTCGTCTTGGACAGTTGCCCCTAACCATGTGTAAAAAGAGCACCTGACAGGGAAGCCAGTCCTTCTTCTGAGCCTTGTAATCCCTTAGAGCAGTGGTTCTCAACCTTCTGGCCCTTTAAATACAGTTCCTCATGTTGTGACCCAACCATAAAATTATTTCCGTTGCTACTTCATAACTGTAATGTTGCTACTGTTATGAATCGCAATGTAAATATCTGATATGCAGGATGGTCTTAGGCGACCCCTATGAAAGGGTCCTTCTACCGCCAAAGGGGTCTCGACCCACAGGTTGAGAAACGCTGCCTTAGAGGAAGGGAATGACATTCAGGATGCCCACCAGCAGCAGATAAACAGTGGGACCTTTTTACCATGGAGAAATGTTGATTTCATATTTGTCTGTATGTGTGAGATGAATGCTGGGCATGATTTACTTACTCCAGAAAGTGCTGCCTATAACATGGAGACACAGGACAGTTTAAAAGGAAGACTAATCGCAGCACACAGCTATTCATCTTCAGCCGCCTCTGGGGAGGGAGGGAGCTGATTAACTCGTGCAGTGGCTGGTTGCTAGGAGAACTGTCAGCTCCCACCTCGCTGTGGCTCTGTCCTCTCTAGCTCCTGACTAGCATGAGGTTTCCTGATGTCTCCAGCCCCACCTTCAGCTCCTGTATCCATTTTGGCAGTGTTGAGAACTAAGTCTGTTTCCTGAATCAAGACAAGGTTCCTTATTGCTCACCCTCAAGCCATTGCCACTTGCCATCAGATTTGGGGACCAGTACTTTCAGGTTTGGTTGCTGGTCAATTGTCTTGTCGCCAACAATCCTTTTTCTCTTCTAGGTAGGCTTGACCATTCCAGAACTCAACATTGTTTCTTTCTCCTTTGTTCTGATTGATTCCCTTGCCTAATAACAGTCTTCCTGATTAAGACCACCCAGCCTAATTCAGGTGGCTGGATTCTCATTGCCAATGGACAACATTCCTTGGCTAACATCTAACCTTCCATCGCTCCACTTGAAATTTTTACTGCTAATTTGGTTATTTGATTTGCCCTTTTGGTGTCAGCAGTTTATAATGTAGCCATATGTGCTTCTAGAACAGTGTGACTTGTCCATCCAGGTACATAGAAGTCTGTTTTGGGAGACTTCTATGGCCCAGTCACTGTTCTAAGCACTGGGACCACAGGAGTTAACAAGATATACAAGTCCCTGCCTTTGTTGTGATGACATTGTAGTAGAGGAGACAGACATTAAATAAGTACTGAACTATAAACATAACCATTTCAGAGGTATGAGTGCAATGATGAGAATAAGACAGGGTAATGGTTTAGGAAGTGACTGAGTTGGTGGACAACATCTAATGGAGTGGTCAGGAAAGTTCTCTTTGAAGAGGCATAACACTGGAGTGGAGACCTGAATAACAGGAAGTCAACGATGAGAGGGTTTAGAGGAAGTGAATTTCAGAGAGAGCAAACCATAGTGAAAGCTCAGAGCTGTGAGTCAGACCAAGGTGGTTAGGAGGCAAAAAGGAGGGCAGCATAAGTGAAGGTGAGTGAGTGAAGAGAGCAAGTGGTAGATGGGTTTGGAGGGGGCAGCAGGGGAAGTTCAGGTAGCCTTTTCAGGCCATGGAAAGGGTTTGGATTTTCTAACTAAGTGCCATGGAATATCTTTGGAGGGTTTTCCATGGAAGAGTGGCTTATCCAATTCATCATCTACATATTGGTTTCCTCTCTCCTTCCAGTCTGGTGATTATCATCATTTCCAATGTCCTTCACCCAACCTATGACAGCTGCCCATCTATAATAATAAAAGAGTGATATGCTAATTAGACCAGATGTTCTTCTGGATATCCTTCCTTCCTGACAAGTGGGTGGGGGCCAAGGCAGTGGCAGCAGAGGCCCTCCAGCCGCGGCTAAGGTGGGCGGGGGCTGGGGCCAAGGCCCTTGCATGAATTTTGTGCATATGGCCTCTAGTTTTTACATATGGACTAAAGGACAAAGAGACATCACCCAAGAGGACAGGTAACTCATTCCAGTCCATATAATCTCAGTGCTGCCACCATGGTCTACCCATCAGTGAAGACCATGATCCATTAGCTGGGATTTAGCTGGAGCTCAGAAAATATTGAGAGGAATGTGTCAGACAGAGGAGTCAAGATTGAGAAATATTGCTGCCTGGGATGCTGGCAAGAGGGAGGCTGCAAAAGAAGGCCATAGGTCTATGGGCAGTACTAATATGCAGCGGTCAAGTTGGAATAGCCCAATTTTGTGCTAGTGGCTAAGACATGGATAGAGAAGGGTTTCAGAGGTCCCAGTGCTCTCATAAGAACTTAGAGAAGCCCTCCCACCTCCTTTAATGGGGCAGCACATTTCCTAGAACTGAGTCCATCAGGACTAGATGTCCATGATGGTACTTCCAACTCTACTTCAGCTGTCGGGTAACATGTACTTCATTTTGGCCTAAATTCAGTTGTGAGTATATAATTAGTGACTGTGAGGAGGTAATAGGTGAAAGCTTGGATCTACTGAGAGTTGAATGGAAGATGAATTTTTTAAATCAGAATTTTCCACCCCAGGACTATAAGGAGTTCTGGTAGCTGAATGTTGGTCTGTTATTTCTCAGGACTTTAAGTCTGCATAAAGTCTCTGTGGTCCTAAAGCCTTGAAGAGAACACATGGGTAGATAGAAGAAGGTGAATAACATTTTTTTTTATATGTATTGTTGCATATTTTAGACTAGGAGTTTATATATATGAGGGAAATAATCCTATATTTTTCTCTACAGTAAATGCTGGACAATCATAGTTATGATTTTTGTTTATGATAACTAGGTGATTTCAAATAGTACCAGAATTTCTGTTTTTAAGAATGTTTTGTCATTCTTTTTTGTTAAATATATTTTTATTGATTTCACAGAGAAAGGGAGAGGGGGAGAGAGATAGAAACATCAACGATGAGAGGGAATCATTGATTGTCTGCCTCCTGCACACTCCCCAATGGGGACTGAGCACGAAACCGGGCTTGTGCCCTTACTGGGAATGGAACAGTGACCTCCTGATTCATAGGTCAATGCTCAACCACCGAGCCATGCCAGTTGGGCCATCTTTGTTGTTCTGATAGCTAATTTGATGACTTACTGCTGTTGTTAACCCTATATACTCTTGGAATTTTTTTTGTTTGGTTATGTGTGTTTTTTAAATCTGGTATTTGTTTTTGTGAGAAAATTTTTATAGTTATGAATAAAATATTATATAGTCTTCCATTTTTTAGAAGGTTTAGCAAATATGATTCTAGATGCTGTGGCTTTTTCCATGTTTCAGGCAACTTTCATATCAAAACCCCTTAAATTTTTGTCTAAAAATTAATTTAGTGTCCTAGGAAAAATGAAGGGCAGAGAGGAGCAAAGGACGCAATATAAATCACTTTTATGTTCCAGTCATGACCTTGTACTCACTGGAACCATGAACTTGGAGATCACTCTCGGTGAATTTGAACACAGGGAGGTCTGGGACCTCAGTCTCCCTGTGGACGACACTTAGCCAGGGCAAGAAGATTCATTTCTAAGGAGAGTCAAAGCAAGAAAAGACAAAATGACTTGGAAAGGCCCACATTAGGAGTTGGCATTCAACACACATGAACTCATAGTTCCACTTACATTGTCATAAAGAACTAGACTTCTAGACAACAGTTGTTCAAAGTTACTCTGTAGTTAAAGGAAAGTGAACAAGTTAGGGAAAAGCAGACATGGAGAATCCAGTGAAAGTTTTTAAGCAGATGCAGGCCTTGGAAAGACATCTGACTCACTTAAGCATTCTGTGTGTCTGCCCCATCCCCCCATGGCTGGAGTCTCTGGGCCTGCTCTGTCACACATGCAAAACCAATCTGCTCTCGTGACACGGAGCATGAAAGTTCATCTCCTAAAACTTTACACCCTATTGAAAGAATATAATAGTGTTAAAGAAAAGCTAATTCTGTGATCCTTTCGCTTCAGGCTACAGATGGGATGCCATTTTCAAGGGACAATTTTTTTTTGCCCCAGTTCCCATCAAATAGCTCCTGAAATAGGCATGATACAGCCCCCTTGAATAAAATAAAATACCTTATTTAATTGCCTGAATGACACTCGGGATTGTGCTGCCAAAGCAAGCCCAAACAGGCCCAACCAGAAGCAATATCGTGGGGGGGTAACTTGGCTATGAGGCAGCTCCAGCTCCAGCCCTCTTCAACTGCCAGGCCAGGCTGATGGAAATGAAAACAGGTCTGGGGAATGCAAATGAAATCTGCAAAGGAGCTGAAGGGAGAAGAAACCATTGCCCAGAGTAATGAGCTCATTGATTGCAAGGATGGCACCTCTCAGCTTGGTCTCCAGGACTCAGAGTGACATTATATGTGGAAGATGAGGTCCGGGTCCCATGAGACAGAAGGGGCACCAGAGCAGCCATAGCCGTAGCCACCAACTCTGCTCACCTGCCTGCTGTCCAACTACGGCCCTCTGGCTCCAGAATTCTAGCCTCCTTTGGGCTTTCTTTGCATATTTCTGCCATTTGTGTGGATTTGCTCAGGGTTCCACTGGATTCTCCGAGTCCCAACTTTATTTATTTATTGAGCCCACTGCAATTTTAAACGTATTAACCAGGTACAGGGACACTGATACTTATTGTGTCATCTGTTGCTCACCTCCAAAGAACCTCGCTGAAGAAGTTTTGAATTATCCTGCTTTGTTGAGGGTATATTTTGACTGGAAATATATATTATGCTAAACCTAAACCAGGTGGTGATCTTTCCCCAGCACATATCTTGTGAGAACTACTGTGGTGGAATTATGTTAGGACGATGAGCAATATTTAACATTATCTCTGCATGTAAAGCTGGTGAATTCTCCTCTCACCCAGCCTTCTTTAGGATAAAAAAATTATGAGCCATTTTCAACGTGGGCTTTCTTCCTAGGCCTTGCTTTTGCCAGCAGGGTGCGGAGCCTCCTCCCCCTTCCCCTCTGATCTAAAGGTTCTTCCATAATCACTGATTCAGAGTGGCTATTTCATCTGCTTTTGTATTTTGGGACAAACACTCAGGAACAAGTAGCTTATTAGGCTGGCTATTATGAGCTGAATTGTGTTCCCCTAACATTCCTATGTGGAAGCCCTAACTCCCAGCACCTCAAAATGTGACTGTAATCAGAGACAAGGCCTTTAAAGAGATGATTAAGATCAAATAAAGCCATTAAGGTAGACCCTAATCCAGGGGTGGGCAACCTTTTGGTGAGTGCGTGCCAAAACCAGCAAAATCTCTGACTCAAAATTCTTCTGCGTGCCAACCCTAATTTTTTGAGAACATGTTATGCCTACTTGATATCTCTTAAGGTGTACGTATGTGAAGAACCTTGAAGAAATAATAAAATTCACTTGAGCGACAAAAACACAGTATATGATGATGAAAAATACATTTATTTTTTTAATGTATACATGTACACTGATAGTCCGACAGAAAACTTTATGACTCTGTTTGATATTATCAGTGGGACTTTTGCTGCCGCATCACTGATGACAGAGATTTTACATCAGGTTCTTATTTCATGACCTTCAAAGATATGCACGAGCTACTACTTTCATCCGTCAGGCTACTCCTATTATGAGACTTAACAAAATTCATCACTGAGAACAAAGATTCACAAGCATATGTGGATGAAACCAAAACACTGGTCGGATCTAGGAAGGCAGGGAGAGATAAGGCAGAGGCATAGAAATTGCTCTTCCCCTCTCTCGTCAATCCATGTCTATGGTCTTTAAGATAACTTGTTATGTAAAATTATTTATCTAAGATGCACCTACACTGAATTTATCTGAAAAATAAAAAAGTCGATATTAAGAAAAAAATTGTAAATGGAAGATTATAAGAGAGGGTTTTGCGTGCCAGCAAAAGTTACTGGCGTGCCATGTTTGGCACACGTGCCAGGGGTTGCCCCCCCCCCCCCCCCGCCCTAATCCAATCTGACTGGAGCCCTTACAAGAAGAGATTAGGACACACAGGGAGGCCCTATATATGTTCCCGTGAGGAAAGACCAGGTGAGGATACAGGGAGAAAGCAGCCATCTGCAAGTCAAGGAGAGACTTCAGGAGAAACCAACCTGGCCAATACCTCGACTTCCAGCCTCTAGAACTGTGAGAAAGTAAATTTCTAATGTTTAAGCTTCCCAGTCTGTGGTATTTTGTTATGGCAGCCTGAGGAAACTAATACAGAAGGTTCTTCTAGAAAACACCAATAAAAAAGGAGGGGAGACAAGGAATGGAAGAGGCCAAGAAAAAGTATGGTACCAAGTGAGTTACCATTGAGGGGGACTGGATTTCCTGCTGGGGGACCCTGGGAGGCAGGGCAGAAGACCTACTGCAGAGCTATCCCACCTAAGAGGCCAGCCCACTGGGCTACTTTGACACTAATTCTCACTTTGTCACTCACTGGCGAAGGACTGCTGGAGTAGGGCCATTCACTCTCCAGCCCTCTGGCCACATGTGCACAAGGGGCCCTCATCACCAAGGAAATCCTCAAGCAAAGACATGCAGATGCTGGCCACTGGCTTCCAGACTCTACAATGGAGAAAGCCCAGGGGAATGAGGAAGAAGCACAGTCCCATCAGAATACTCTCCAGCAGAGAAACAGGAGGAAGGGCCTTATCTTTTCCACTTTTGCCATTTTATTTCCTTCTTCCATATCTGGTTGTCTTCAGACATCATCTGAGGACCATACCATAAGTCATTCATATCGAAGGACTACCGAGAGGAGGATCTTAAATAGAAGGTCACACTTATAATCCAGGAAAAGTCCTGGATTATGATGGTGTCAAGGGTCCCACCGGCCTGTGCATATTGCTCTGACACTGAGGTGCCCACCTGAGAGGCAGGTGAGGACTGAGATCCCAGTGTGCACCGATGCAGGGCCGCAGCCACCTGGAGGACGCTGCACATTGTATTTCTCACAAAGACACAGCCACTCATCAACCATGTGTCCAGACAGAGGAGTTCCTCTTGATTTGCATAAAGTCAGTACCGGTTCCGCTCACCTGTGTGACTATGCCACCCATATACCAGAAATGAAACAACAGATTCTCATAGTAACTGTGTCCATTATCAATTAGCTTGTTCCAATGGAGTCATTGGAAACCATGAAACAAAGGCTTCAGAATATTTGCACAACAGTTAAAATATCACAATCCTTGCCTAGACTTCAAGGTTTCCTGCTGAATTTTACCTAAAATAATAAACAGGAAGACAGCAGAGAGTCCCACCAAAGTATTAACATCTCTGTTTTCTTAGGTCTGCTTTTTCATTCATGGCATTTTAAATTTATGCCTTCTTTTCTTGTTTTCTTCCTTGTCAGTAAAGTTTTTAATTTATTATAAATTTTATTTTGGCTTTGTTTATGCAATATTCAGCTGCATCCCACAAATGACATGTAACAACATTTAGCTCCAAATATTTTCTAATTCTTATTACATTTATTTTATGACCCATGTGTTATTTGTTTATGTGTTTATTTAATGTCTGTTCATGTGAGTGGTTGAGGTTATTATTTTCATTCTATTATGGTGTCATTCCTATTTATCAATCATTTTATTATTTTGTTTTATTTTTCTGTTCTTGCTTTCTATTGAATTATCAAGTTTTATGTGTTTTTTTGGTATACAATCTATTTTGAATTTTAATGGTTACCTGTAAATTTTTAACATGCATACTTAAATTTTAAAATTAAGCAATATCTCTGGAGAATACATATTATTTTTGAGTGCATATAAAATGCTCATCTGATACACCATATGCTTTCATCAAAAGACCAAAGTCTCACAGAATATATTCTCTGACCACAACTGTTTTGAATTAGAAAACTATAGCAATAAGATATTTTTTTTTAATCCCCAAATATTTGGAGTTTAAATGACACACTTCAAAATAATCCATAGGTCAAAGAAGCCATTAAAAGGGGACAAAAGCTACTTTACAATTAATGATAATGAAAATAAAATGTATAGAACGTAAAGTAATCATAGAGATAAATGTACAGTATGTATCTAAAATGCTTATAGTAGAAAAAAAGATTTGAAATCAATTAAGTTTTTGAATTAAAAAGAATAAGAAAGCAAGCAAATTAGACCTCATAATAAAAAATACAGATAAGAGCAGAAATCAATGTGATAGAAAAACAATGAGACTATTATGAAAGCCTAAACTTCTCAGAAAATATTATAAGTATTAACAAATTCCTTCAAAACTGAATAAGATTAAAAAATGGAGAAAACACAAATTAACAATGTTAGGGATTCAAAAGTGGATATTATTGCAGAAATGATAGGTATTAAAAGGTTAATAGGAGAAACACATAATCAACAACATTCATAGAAGAGCATAACTAAATTTTTGAAAAGCATAATTTACCAAAACTGCCCCCCAGAAATAAAAATTAAAAAGCTGAACAGCCTAAAACTATTAAAGAACTTAACTTTGTAATCAAAAGCTTTCACATAGAGCCAGACCCAGATGGTTCCCTGGTGAATTCTATCAAAACACTTAAATGAGAAACAATAGCGATCTAACCAAATTCATTTAGAAAACACAGGAGGAGGAGTGCTTCCCAACACAATGTATGAGGTCAACACAGACGATGATAACAAAACCTGACAGAAATATTATAAGAAAATTAGGGGCCAATAAATCTTATAAATATTGGTGCAAAAATGCTCTAAAAACTACTAGCAAATTGAATCCAGCAATATATAAAAGTATTTAAAAAATGGGGTTTATCCCACAAATGTGAAGTTGATTCATGGTAAAACAAAAGAAACAAAAATCCTCAGAATACTGTAACACAGGAAACTTTCTCAATCTGTTAAAGAGCATGTACAAAACTCCTGAAATCACAGGAAATGGTAACATACTAAAAGCTTTCTCTAAAATTTGGGAATAAGGCAATGACGTCTGCTCTCATTATTTCTGTTACACATTCTAGTGGAGGTCTTAGCTGGCAGAGAAGGACAGGAAAAATCTCTATATATGAAAGCCTAAGTGACTGAACTGACTAAATGATTGGTTGACTTGTTGCTATTACATGCACTGACCACCAGAGGGCAGACGCTCAATGCAGAAGCTGCCCCCTGGTGGTCAGTGCACAGCCAACCTCCTGTGGTTGGGTGCCCTCCCCATTGGTCCTGATTGGGGGAGCTGGCCAACCTCCTTCAGTCCCTCCCCCCAGCCAGTCAACTTCCCGCAGTCCCTCCCCATGGCCAGTTGACCTGTGGTCCCAACCCTGGCTGGCCAACCTCCCATGGCCCCTCCCTCCGGCTGGTCCCCCTCATCAGCCCCGATTGCCAGCCAGGCCGAGGGACCCCACCTGTGCACAAATTCGTGCACCGGGCCTCTAGTAATAACATAAATATAAAACAGGGAGGAGTAAAACTGTCTGTTGTCAGAGCTGACATGATTGCTCTCAAATGTGCATCTCAAAGTGCTATCCAGGGACTCCCAGCAGGTCACTGAGCCCATGAGGTATTTTCATAATCATACTTTGATGTTATTTGTATTTGTTTTTTCCTTCACATTGTCTCTTGAGTGTACAGTGTAGTTCTCCAGAGGCATGGTGTGTGATATCATAACAGAATACAGAAACAGATACAAAAATCCTGCCATCTTCTATTAAGCGAGACACCAAAGAAATTTTAAAAAAATGTGAAACAATGCCAATATATTTTGTTTGTTTTGGAAATAGATTGTTTTTCTTAAAAATGTGTTATTTATGTTAATACATAATGGGTTTATTAACTTGTTGGGGATAAACATATGTGTATGTCAAAGCTCATCAAATGGTACAACTAAAACCCGTGCATATCATCATATATAAAAAGTGAGGGGGGGGGGGGGGGGGAGAGACATCTGTAATAGCGTACACAATACAAATAAAGCTTTTTTATTTAGTTGATTTTTTAAAAAACTTGCCAGCACTGTTTAAAAAAATAAGAATATGTAAGGGATCTCAGTTTACCAGATATTAAAATGAATTACCAGTTATATGGAACTATTCGGCAGATTAGAGAGCCCAGAGATTAACTTCTCTTGACATTTCCTCATCAGTTCTCTCAAATATGGTTTGAATGATAGAATAACTTTTAATCTCTAAAGTTAATGTTTCTCCAATTCCATGGGTTTGCAGAAAAATCCTTCATTTTTTCCTTAGCTAATAAGAAAAGCCTCCTGCTTAACCCATGGATTAAGGTGAGTGACAGAGGTGGAAAGTTCCTTTTTCTATCATTCTTATTGCTACAAGACTATAAATTTCTTGTCTGATATCTGGTCTAACTCCCCCAATTTTAATTCAGAACAAACCTTTCTTCCATCACCCAACATCCCAGAGAAGGGTTACAAATAGAAATAGAAAAGTCCAAAGTGAATTAAAATCTCAAGTTGTTGACAGGAGAGAAAAAAATAGCCCCTGCTAATAACCTGATTTGACATCTGATTTATGTGGTCCTAAAAGGACAGTCATAAAAAATGTGTAAGTGAAGGAATAACATCAAGTGATTTACAAAGGCTCTGGGAGTGTGGGCGACAGGATGCAGTGAAAGGGAGAGTAATAAATCTGGCCAAGTAAGCCATGCTCCATTCTTTCAACCTCCAAGGCCCAACTACCCAGGGGTTCTCCGCTTGTAGCACTTTCTATTCAACCTTTCATTCAACAAATACTTTCTGAGTCACTGGACAAGCCAAAGTGTATTTGCATGCATGTGGTAGGAATTGGTTCATAAAGAGAAGGCACAGGTCTGACCAAACTGATGATGAACTAATTGTATGATAAAGCAAACAGCTAAGCCAGAGATATCATTCATGGATATATAAAAAGTGAAAGCAACTAAAGAAATTTAATTTTAAGAAGAGAACATTCCAGAGAAAAGTAATTGCTGCTTTCAAATACCTCCAAAGAATCACTGAGAAGAGGAAGAAAACTGTGTCTTAAGAAGATATAGAGACTCAAGAGTTCAAGAAAAGCTAAATCCTTTCACCAATATTTATTGAGTACTTTCTATGTGCCAAACAGAATTCTAGTAGCTAAAATCCAGCAATAATGCAAAAGACTGCCAAGATCCCACAGCCAATGGAAGTTACATTTTAGTGGTAATATGCTAAATAAACAATTAAACAAATATGTTATTTCAGATATTGGTAGGTCTTATAATTGTGCAAGGCAATGCGATAGAGTGTGGGCAAGGGCAGGAGGGAGAAGGAAAATTTAATTAGGGAAGGTGACTAGAGGAATCTCTGTGAAAGGGACATTTGAGCTGGTATCTAAATAATGAGATGAATCTAGTCTGGTGATGGTATGGAGAAGGGACAGCCAAAGAGAAAGAATGGCAAGTGAAAAGGTTCTAAGAGATGGAAACAAGCCTGGAATGTCTGTTTTCAAAGGAACAGAAAAACCTACTGCAATATAGTGAGTTGGGAGAATGGAGAGATGAGATTGGGGGCATCGGCAGGACAAGCATGTGGACCTTGGTAATCAGTTTGTATTTCATACTAGAGGCAATGGGATCAACACAGGTTGAGCAGACCCTTTGGTGCCCTGTGCCACATCCCCTTGGCTTACATCTGATTTCAGAGGCAGCTGGATGGGTAGTTACCATGCACACTCTCAATAGCACAATTTCAGAATGACTTGAAGGCAGAACACAACCAGATAGCAAGACTTATTATAAAGCTAATGTAGTTAAGGGAGTGCGATATTTAGCCCTAAGATAGGCAAAGAAATCAATGAAACAGAATAGTAAAATCTAGAAATAAACCCACACACATATGGCCACTTGACATAAGAAAAGTGGCATTATAGTATAGTGTGGGAAGAATTTCCAGATGGTGTAGATCTAAATGAGAAAATTAAACAATAACGCTTCTAAAAAAAAAACCAGGAAAATATATTCATGACCTTGCATAGAAAAACATTGTTGTAGCAGTAAAGCACAAACCATGAAGAAGAAGACTGATACACTGGAACACTTTTAAATTAAGAATTCATCAAACACATCACTAAGAGGGGAAAGGGTAAGCCACAGAGTAGGAAGAGGTACTTACAATATATATCTAACAAAAGATTAGTACCCAGAATATGTAAAGAAGTTCTACAAAACAATAAGATAGACCATCCAATAGAACAATAGACAAAAAGCCTGAAAGAAGTATTTCACAAAGAGGGTGTCCAAATGACTAAAAGACATTATTACTCATCATAAAGGTGCAGATTAAGACCATAATGAGATACCATTACATATCCACCAGTATGGCTAAAATGAGAAAAACTTTTATAATACAAAAGAAGAGGGGGCGGGCAGGAGGTAAAAAAAAATTGAAAAAAATATTCTTCTTGATTCCAGTTTCATCTTCTACCCACATTTCAAATATCAAGGAAAGAGCCTAATAGGCAAAGATGAATAAAAGCCCTAGCAAGTTTAAGGAGACGGATGTGGCTGGAGCAGAGGAAACAGAGGTGATGTGGGGTTTTGAATTTTTACCTGAGAGAGAAAACCTTTGAAGCGTTTTGAGCAGAGGACAGAAGTGACACAATGTTTAAAGCTTTCATTTTAAACTCTCCTTTACTCCTAAATCTTTCAGTCCTTTTTGTACCTTGCTTATCCAACCTTTAAACATTATTTTTCACTCATAACAAATATGAATGGGCAGCTACCATGCATGACGCCTCCCAGCCTATAGGTAGCCCACAGCCAATGAGAGAGGGGGCGTGCTCACCCTGTTTTTGTCACTGGAGCTCCTCAGGACTTGTGTGAGCTGCATCTTTCCTCACTGCAAGTTCTCACCTTGATGGCATTTATGCCCAAGACTTCAATGACCAGCTACAAGCTGACTAACTGGCCTGGTTTTTCCAGGACCAAGGGGTTTTCTAGGATGTGGAACTTTTGGTGCTAAAATCAGGCATAGTCCCAAGCAAACAATTGAGTTGGTCACCTTAGGACTAAGACAACCAAATACTGCATGTATCATTTTACAAGCCCATGTGTCCAACTGGCTACTAGACATCCTCATTGATGTGTAGTTGTTTTTTAAATATATTTTTATTGATTTCAGAGAGGAAGAGAAAGGGAGAGAGAGATAGAAATATCAATGATGAGAGGGAATCACTGATCGGCTGCCTCCTGCACGCCCCACATGGGCATGTGCCCTGACCGGGAATCGAACTGCTACCTCCTGGTTCATAGGTCAATGCTCAATCACTGAGCCATGCCAGCCAGAACTCACTGAACATGTTAAACTCAACATGTTCAGTACTGAACTCATGATCTCTCCCAAATTCCTCTTCCTCCAATTTCCTGTTCTCAGTGACTGGTGTTCCCAGTTACCCTACTGTCTAAGCCAGAAACTTGCGAGCAATCTTGGCATCATCTGTTTCCTCACTGCCACATTCAACCAAGTCATTCACATTATAGAAACTTCTGATTATGTAACAATGAACATAACAATATATCTGCTCTCAAGACACTCACATTCCAGAAGGAAACAGACAATATATAAATAAATACAAAGCTATTCAACATGTCAATGTTATGAAGGAAGATAGGTAGGGTAAGAGGATAACAGATTGGCAAGAGAGCAGAGGTTCTTACAAGATTGTCAGGGAGAAGGTCTGTTAAGCTGAGACATTTGAGTAGGTCTGGGAATAATGTAAAGGGGGGAGAGGTGCAATGATGTAGGGGAAGAGTCTTCCTCACAAAGGGAACAGCAAGTGCAAAGACCTGGGCATGGTGAGGGAATGACAAGGCGGTAATGTAGCTGGACTAGAATTAGCAAAACAGAGAGTGGCAAGAGATATGAGAAATAATAAGGCCAGATCGTGTTTGTCCTAGCAGGTCATTATTAGAATTTTGGCTTTCATTCAGTCTAAGTGAAATAGGAAATTGTCGGAGAGTTTGAGAAGAATGACCTAATCTGACTTATGTTTTAATAGGGCCATTCTGTGAAGGGGACCAAAAGTAAATCCAGGAAGAGCAGCCAGGATACTACCACAATGAGCCAGACAAGAGATGATGGGGACTTGGGCTAAGGCGAAAGAGGAAAAGATGGATTGGGTTGGACATATTTCAAAGGCACAGCAGTCAGACTTTGCCAATAGACTTGATGTTGGGTGGGTGAAAGATATCTGCATCATTGTCTGAAATAGTTCTACCTCTGACAGGTGTCACAGCCACCAGACTGATTCAAGCCACTATCACCTCTTATTGAAGACTTTACAATAGCAAATAGCCTCCCGATCAGTCCATCTTCATCCCCTCATCAAACCTTTCTGAATCATTCTACAGAGCAAAGTGTGATTTCAATAAAAAGTCAGGATGGAACATGCCACATCTCTGCTCAGTTCCCTTTAGTGAGTTTGCCTGGCATAAAAACCACAATGAGGGTTCGATCCTCTGTCATCTGCTTTTGCCCATTCTATTAGACACACGTCACACCATCCTCTTCCATACACTGCACACCAACTACATTGCTTTTATCCCCTATTCCATCCATCACAAGTTCTTGCATATGCTGTTTTCTCTGCCTAGAATTTATCATCCCCTCCCAAATAAAGCCCTCTAAGTCCCTCAGTTCATTTCCTGAGTCTTCATTTCACTGTTACCCTAGAGAAGCTTTTCCTGGTCCCTTTTTCCTCTCCTGACTAGAACTCTGTTAATCTCCTTTGTCACCATGATCACTAGTAATTAATTATGGAATCAGCTGTTAATGTCTGTTTTTCTCACTAGAGTGTAAAATCCATGAAAGCATCAACCTGCACATTTTGCATACTGCTGTATTTCTAACATCTAGCACAGTACTTTGCTCAGGTTCAGTGTTTGATTTTTTTAGGTAAATGATTGAATACTTGAAAAGTGTGGTTCATATATGAAGTCAACAGACCAATAATCTCAGTTATGCAAGAACTCACAAAGTATTTGACTCATGCATTCTTCCTGAAAAATTACTCCAAGATCTACTTCAGCCAGCTGAAAAAAAAATGAATCAAAATTTAAAACTCATAAATAGCAAAGCCATGATGTGGAAGAACTGGTAATGAGCAACTGAAAGCATTTAAGCACATAATTTATTCTAAATAACTGTGGTAAATATGGTTACAAAATGGAATGAAAGTGTCATAAATAATTCTTGAAAGAGAAGGTTCTTAATATGTAAAATTAACAACAATTAACTAGGTAAAATTATCTTACACCAATTAAAACCAGTGGTAGCAGGTAAAATAAGGATAGGAAAATGTACTGTCCATCTTTGAAAGGGGGTATATAATTACATATGCATGCACAGTAGAGACCCAAGTGTATTTTTTTGACAAAAATAAGTGGTGACTTCTGGTTCTGGCTATGACAAAATACCTTGTTTTAGACCAATTCTGCCAAAAATAATAACTAAAAACCCGGATAAATGCCTAAAATAAATCCAGCCATTTGAAGGCATAAGAGGACAACCAAAACAGATAAAACCTGAGAGTATAAGAATTCAGAAAGAAGAGAAACACATTGAGGCCCAGTATTCATCACTGCTTTTTCCCTGTGGGACATTTTCTCAGTGGGGAGCAGAGATGCTGAGCAGAAAATGGAAGTCCATAAAGATAGTTATGTCCAACAATTTGAGTCCATGGCTATCAAGGTAGCTAGAATTGAGGGGCCAAGATCCCAGAAGTAAGTTTAACCTTCCCTTCAAAGCATTTGCTGAATCTTAAGGTACACACACTTCCAAAATGAGACCATAACACAGGGAACCAGGAAAACGTGACTGCTCAGAGACTAAAATTATAAGCATAGTTTCAACAGTTTCATGGCCCTAAAAACAAAAATTAGAGTTCAGATCTAGCAAGGAAACCTTACACTTTCAACTGAGGCCCATGAAGAACTAAACTTAAGACAACCTATAAAGAAACCAGTCCTTGCAATGCCTGAAATCTACCCTGAGATCATTTCAATCTGTGGTTGAATAAAAGTGATTTAGTCATAGTTTTCCAGAAAGAAAAGAAAAATCAGTGGAGGAAAATAATACACCCAAAACCTTTTTACCATTTTTTTATTTTAAAAATATGTCTAATGTCAGTTCTAAATTAAAATGTATTTCAGGAAACAGGACTAAATAACTCAAAAAAAAATTTAAGTCAATAGAGACACAACTATTAATAATCTACTAGTAGTTATTTGGAATTATCTAACATGGCCTTTTTAAAAAATCAGATATGATTTATATAATCAAGAATATAGATGAAAAGATGAATAAATTGATTTGGAATGTAGAAAGTCATTAATTAAAAATTTGAGAGCTGAAAAATACAGTAGCTGAAGTTAACTCAATGGATGGTTTCACAACATATTAACTATTAACTAGAAGCAAAAAAGGGGAATCATAAATTAGAAGTCAGATCTGTAAAATATATAGAACGAAGCAGAGAGAGGAAAAGAGATGGAGATGGAAATTAATGACACAGTGCAAGAGATATATGGGCAGTTTGAAAAAGGTCTAGTTTATAGGAATTTATAGTTTCAGAAGGATAGGAAATAGAATTTTAAAGAAGCAATATTTGAAGTAATACTAGATGAGAGTTTTCCAAAACTAAAGAAAGCTATCAACCCACAGAATCAAGAGGCTCTATGACTCACAATTAGGACACGTTTAAAAATACACACACACACACACACACACACACACTCTGAGGCACTCAGAGCACACATTAACACTGACACTGAAACAAAGAATGCTAGAAAACAGAGAAACAATACCTTTAAAGTGCTGAAAGGAAAAGCTGTCAACCTAGAATTCTATATCCAAACAAAATATCTTTCAAAAATAAGCACAAAATGAAAACATTTTCCAATAAGCAAAATCTAAGAGAATTCATCACCAGCAGACCTGCACTAAAAGGAACATTAAAGAAAGTTCTTAAGAATGAAGGAAAAGTGACAGCAGATAGAAAATCAAATCTACACGAAGGCATGAGAAGTGCTGGAAATGGTACCTACATTGGTAAATATAAGACATTTTTTCATTTAATTTCTTTAAGAGACAATTGACTGTTTAACACAAAACATTATATATTGTGGGATAATAATATGTAGAAATAAACTGCATGACAACAACAGGACAAAAAATGGGGATAAATTGAAAGATACTCTTGTAAGGTTAGTACATTATATGAGAAGGGATATGTTCACTCATGGTAGGTTATAATAAATTCAGAAAAATATTATAATCTCTAGTACTACTACTAAAAATGATAATAAAACAAAGTTATAGCTATTCAAAATAGGATAAATGGAAACTTTAAAAAATCATCAATTAGTACAAAAAGTATGATAAAAAGGAGAAAAATTGGTAAAAAAAAGTGTTAAATAGAAAAAATAATATGCTAGATTTAAAATACAATGATATTAATAATGATATTAAATGTAAATGACATTAACAACCTAATTAAAAGGCAGAAATTGACAGACTGGATATAAAGTCAATATCATTAATATATACATTTTAAATATAAAAACAAGTACCTTAGAAGAAAAAATGAAAAATGATATATTGTGCAAACACTAATTATAAGAAGGTGAAGTGGCTATATTAATATCAGTCAAAGTAGACATTAGGACAACAAGTTATTGTCAGAGATAAAAAGGGAACAATCCATCAAGAAATCATAACAATCCTGAATGAGCATGATGTAATAATAGCTACATAATTCATAAAACATAATCTAGTAGAACTTAAAGGAGAAATAGAAAAGTCCACAATGACAGTTGAAAATTTTAACATTTCTCCAACAGTCACTTATTAAATATGTAGACAAAAAATAGTAAGAATATAGATTTTAAAAGCACTATCAATCATTGTAGTTTAATTAACATTTGTATTACACTACACTCAACAGCAGTGGAAGACACTTTTTTCAAGTGTACATGGTATAGTCACAAAGGTATATCATATAACAGACCATGAATAAAATCTAATATATATAGATATATAGCTACATATATCTAAAACATGCATTCATTCTCTGTGGAATGATGAAAATACTTTGTATATTGACAGGGCTATGGGCTACATATGTATAATAGTTTGTTAAAACTCAGAAGATGAATGGATTAGAAAACTGTGGTACCTCTACACAATGGAATACTATGCTGCTGTAAAAAAGAAGGAATTCTTACCATTTGCAACATCATGGATGGAACTGGAGAGTATTATACTAAGTGAAATAAGCTAGTCAATGAAAGAAAAATACCACATGATCTCACTCATTTATGGATAATAAAGACCATTATAAACTGATGAACAAAAATAGAGACAGAGGCAGAGCAGTATCGAACAGACTGTCAAACTACAGCAGGAAGGCCGGGAGGGTTGGGGGGTGGAGCGGGTAAGAAATCAACCAAAGGACTTGTATGCATGCATTTAAGCATAACCAATGGACACAAGACACTGGGGGTAGGGGAGGCCAGGGGAATGTCAAGGGGGAAAAAAAGGAGACATATGTAATACTCTTTGTAATACTTTAAGCAATAAAACAAAATTTAAAAAAAAAAACTCATTGAAGTGCATTTTACCCTATTTCATTCATACTTCAAAAGAGAAAAGAAAAAATAAAGCTATAGTCAGTAATATCAGACAAGGAAGTTTTTAAGGCACATATACTTGAAATACATATATAGTTCATAATGACAAATGCCAAATTCCCCCATGAAGATATAAAAATTCTAAATGTACCTAATATAATATGCTTCAAAATTTATAAAAGAAAAAATATTGGTGTAATTCTTTTAACCAAATAAAGAGTAACTATTAAAAATCTGCAACAATTAGTCTGAGAAAGATTTCAGAGAAATTGATTCTATGAAAAAAGATCAAATTGAAATTATAAAATCAAGAACAATGTCATAACTGAAATTTAAAAATCAATTGAGTTTAACAGTAGGATTAGCTAGTCATCATTGCACTAGACAAATAAGATTACAAACTTTACAAGAGAACTTTGAACAGTTCATTGTTAAGTACTAAGTTCAAAAGGAAACATTTAGTAGAGTTAAAAAACAGCATACACCTTTAAAACTATGTTAGGGAAAAAACTAGTGAAAGAGAAGGTGATCTAAAGGAATTAGCAAGGAAGGATCAAATATAATAAAC
This sequence comes from Myotis yumanensis, assembly GCF_028538775.1. Taxonomy (NCBI): domain Eukaryota; kingdom Metazoa; phylum Chordata; class Mammalia; order Chiroptera; family Vespertilionidae; genus Myotis; species Myotis yumanensis. The sequence goes on from NW_027223761.1 coordinate 32,246,555, forward strand.
ATAAAAGAACAAATGATCATACCAATTATGACAGGAAATAGAAATAATTTAAATTTTCCAATTAAAAATAGATGTTTTCCTCACAATATTTGTAATGAAAAAATATTAAAAACATACATGTCCAATCATAGCAAAGATTATATGGTGATGTTCCAACCCCTCAATGGAACATTATGCCATAACTAAAATTTGTGTTAAAATTCTTTAATAATATATGAGGTGTATATATTAAACTATTAAGCAAAAAAGGATTTCCAATTCTTATACAGTATTATAACATCAGTTTGATAAAAAAAGTAAAATAAGGATACCAAACATAGATATACTGTATAGATAACAGCAGTTAACTATAGGCAAGAGAGTTATATTTTGTTCTACTTGTTGTTTACCCTTCCTGTAAGTACACAAGATTCCTCTAGTGGGAATGTGTTGCTTTTATGTATTGTCTTTATTATACAAGCTCTACATGAATATAAATGATGTAAAAAATATAGATACTGATAAAATAAAACTTCCCCTTAATACTCTGGCCTGTTCTCTTCCTCTTCCTAGTCTAGTTCCTTTATAGAAGAAACAACAGTTATTTTTCCTACTTTATTCCATATAATTTTTATGTATTACTTTGATAATCAGAAGCACTGAATAATAAATATGGAAACAAAATCTTCCCAGTGCTGTAAAACGAGGTTCCGTCACTACTTATGTGGGGTGCCATGATGGAGATACCTGCACTATGGAGAGTCTGAGCTAGGTGAACCCCTGTCTTCTAGCTTCAGTTCTGTACAGATCTACTAGGAATCCTCTGAGAGTAAGGGGTACTAGAGTACGGCTTAGTCAAGGCTGTATGGATGAAGTTAGAATTGGACTGCATCCAGGAATTTAGGTGAGATGTGGACAGATGGGGGACAGGATTGGGACCTTCTCAGTTGGCTGTGAGCAAAATTATAACATTAAGGAAACACATGGAGAACAGTTCAACTAGAGAAAAAGGTAAGAAGTAAGGAATAGGGGAGGCTACATGGAGACATCAAAATCAGGTTCCAAAGGCCTCAAAGGTCTGGCTTCAATGGTTGGAATGTGTCCTGGTGCTTCTTCAGAAATTCTCTGGTCTTATCAAATCAGCCACAGGGAGTCCTGTTTGAGGTTTACTACTCTGGTTTATAAAACAGGGATATGAGTTCTGGGAGAATTAAGTTAGATAAAGAATGTGAGAACACTTGGCTGTGTGAGTTGGTAATGGCAACTGGAGATTTGGCTTGAGCCCTGGGGAGTTGCCTCGACAGCTCTCCTGTTGATCTTTCTGGAAATCATGAAAAGCTCAAGCCAGCTTTCTGGGGCCAGAAAGATCCTAGCTCATGTTGGCGCCCACATCATTGAGTTGTAACAAACTTAATGTTCAGATGCCCCAGGGCAGACATTGTCCCTAAGTCCCTAGAGAACTGCACAAGTGGTCTGGTGTGGTTTCTTGGAAAACAATTGCTGCATATGCAATCATTTCTTTTTCAAGGAAAATATAACATTAGCTATTGAACATGGGTATGTAACTCATCTCTTTTAATTAGATGCTAATTAATGACTCACGAGCTTTAATCATATCAATCTGCTAATACTATTTATGCCCCACAGAATAATGAACTACTTTATAAGAAATGAGTGTGGCACGTGTTGACATAGGAATGCATCCAGCCATAATTCGCTCTGGGTAAATACCCCACCCAGACTTCGATTCTGAACAATTTACAAGGCCATGCTCATGTGATACATGGGGGAGAGAGGCTGAGACTTCTGTATGGAGAGCAGGATAGAACAGGGTGAGAGGCAGAGAAATCCCATAGGGAGTTTTTCCCTGGGGAAGAGCCACTGACCTGGTAAGTTTTGTCCTGAAGGTCAATTAGAGACATCTGTCTGAGGGAATCCAAGGAGGAGTTTTTCTATTTATATAGCACCTGAAGAAATTACTTTCTGAACAAAGAAGAATATGGTATGCAGGTGGCATGATTCTGCTAAGGTGTGGCTCAGTCCAGTCAAGCTTGCAGAGTAGGAATGGTGATAAGACAGACAAAACCAATGTGGGCATAAATAAGAAAAGTCTGAGCCCTAGCAGGTTTGGCTCAGTAGATAGAGTGTCTGCCTGGGGACTGAAGGGTCCCTGGTTCAATTCCGGTCAAAGGCACATGCCCAGGTTGCAGGCCCAGTCCCCAGTAGGGGGCGTGCAGAAGACAGTCCATCAATGATTCTATCTCATCATTGATGTTTCTATCTCTCGCTTCCCCTCCCTCTTCTCTAAAATCAATAAAAATATATTTTAAAAAAGAAAAGTCTAAGACTGTTCCCCAGTGTGGAGGAGTGGCCAGCAGCCATATATTCCATGTCCAAATATACATGGTGATACTGGGCATATTAGACAGGTTTTAAGAGCCAATGGGGTCCAAGTCAACTCTTGGGGAGGAATGGAACAAAGGTGGTAAGGGGCAGCCAAAACCCAGGTGACTGATGACACTGGAAGTCCAAGTATGCAGAGTTTCATGGGTCTGCCCGTGCCTGGAAAGATAAAGAACTGTGTCCCAAACCCAGGTGGAAAAAATTTTCAAGAATTACCCAGTATAGCATAGTGAATAGTTAATGAGGGCTCATTCTATGCTATGCCATTTACATATACTAACATAGGATGCATAGTGAAACCAGTATTCTGGCTCCCATTTAACAGATAAGGAAAATGAGGCTCACAGCAAATACAGAGCATTAAACTCTATCCACCCCTCTATTCCTCTTCTACCTCTTCATCCCTGCATTGCCCCCACCACCACCCTGGAGCTATAATCTATGTCAAAGATGTCAGGGTCTCAGCAAAGCTAGATGCTTAATAAAAATTGTTAATAGGGAAACTGAGGCAGAAGTCCACTCCTACAGCCTGGGATAAATTAATGAGAGGAAGGTGGTCATTTGGTGAGAATCAAGGATTCCTTCATCAAGTCTAATCCTAGCCCTATTTTCTCCACACAATGCTAATGCATTTTTTGTTCAGATCAGGATCGCTTCAAGACTTGGATGGTGGGTTGAAGAATAAAGTCCTTACAATGGCCTACTAGTCCTTCCATGATCTGGCCACAGTATCTTTCTCATGTCACCTTCTTCTTAGCTAAGATAGTAATTTTGCTGAACTGTTGATAAATCAAACACATGCCTACTCCAGGGCCTCGACACTAGCTGTTTCTTCAGCCTGAAACTCCCTCCTCGATTCTTCATGTTTTGTTTTGTTTTGTTTTTTTCACTAATTTACCCCAAGCACCTAGATATTATCTGATACACTAGAGGCCCAGTGCACAAATTCGTGCACCAGTGGGGTCCTTCGGCCTGACCAGCAGGATTAGGCCTAGTAAATACTCAATAAATATACATTGAGTGGTCTTGATTTGCCAGTACCTTCCTGGAAGAACCAATTATTCTACCATCTTTTTCTGCTAGTTTCAGCTATGTCCCTTCCAATCCTCCCACTGCCCACTCCCTAACTCAATCCCATGTTTCTCTTGCAAGCATGTCATGCAGCCAGCACATAAGAGCTGTGTATTCCAACTCAGTGCAGATAAGCATGGACAGTGTTAATACACATTCAATAAATATTTGTTGGAGTGAGGGGATGACATGACGGATTCTGTAACAGAGGTGTGTTTCAGTGCTAAGAGAGTAAAGAAGCTAGAAGGCATTTTGGGAGAACTCAGTGAAAAGGAGTTATTTAAACTTGATCTTGAAGGACAGGCAAGATTCACCACACTGACAAGAAAAAGTGGGTATTTCAGGCAGCAGAAACTGCTTCCATAAACACGTTACAGTAGATGTGTCTCCCACCCACTTCCAATGCATATTTACCCTTCTTTTAATAACAGGAACATATTTTTTCTTGGACTGACTACCCCTCCCCCACTCTCATCCAAATTCCAATGGCTGAGTCTACTTTACCTTCAACTCCAAAGGTGTATGTGACCCCAGCCTAGCAAACCAAGCATCATGTGCCTCTACCTGCAGTGACTGGTTCAGGGGTGAGTCCTGACCTAATGGGGTCAAGGAGAGCCAGGTCCCAGAATATTGTTCAAAAATATATTTATGGCTTTTTTGGCTGCTAGGTTTGGAGTAGGAAGGGTGTGAACAAGGAGTGTGGCCATCTTGCCACCAGGAGAAGGGATCACCAAGGGAGTTTGCAAATAGATTCAGCACCAAGGGAAAGGCCATGTGCTAGAGAGGAACCCAGTTCTGGCGGAAATGCCCATCACCAGATTTGCCCCTGAATTTTTTTTTTTTTGAGGGGGGAGATGGTGGGGAAGCAATGCATCCTCATTTTTCCTAAGTCATTTTGTGTTTAAATTCTGTTTGTGACCCAAAAGGTCCTGACTTCTATAGGGATGGAAGCAAAAAGAGCATACTGGGTTTAAATGGTACCAAACATCTGCCTTGCTTTGCAAAAAAGGAGTCTCAAGCCTGGAAAGAAGTGGTACCCTCAATTCACTGCTACAGGTCAGGAGGATGGAGGAGCAGAGCCAAAAAGAGGCAGATCTCAGGGGGAAGGAGGCTAGAAATGAAGGGCATTTTCCTGTCCGCGTGTGGCTTAAAAGCAAAGGGATTTGAAACCATAGAGCCACGCTGAGTAGCATGTCCCTGACATCACCTACTTCCTTGTAAGAAGGTTCCATGACCACTCGGTCAGTACATGGACAGTAATGACCTGGTGGCCAATGCTAGCATGACACATACTACAACTCACCAGGTCTCCCAAAGCTTTCAAACTTGCTGTGTGCAAGCAAGACATAAAATTACAGACCTTTGCTTTATGAAACTGGTTTTTAAATGAGAAAGACCCGCCCATAAATCCCGCGCCAACGCTTTCAATAATATACATTTTTAAAACTGCAAATGGAGAACCAGGATAGCTCTCGGAACTCGATGCTTTCTTTTCGAGAGACGGATAGACAAGTGACTTATGCAGATGTGGTATATACATTCCGCACAATTTGACCATGGTTAAAGGGTATTTATATTCTGATGCAGATAAAATTGAATGTGTCAACACTAATGCATTTTTCGAGGAGAATCACTACTTTCACCATAATTTCCATGGAAAATTTGTGTGCACACGCAGTAATAGACACATTTATAACATCAAAAGGATTCAATTTTCTTTTCAATCATACCACAGTATGAATCGCTTTTCCTATTGAATTTAACAATGAAGCACATTACCAGAGTCTAAAGGATGGGCCACTTCGTCTTGCTCTTATGAAAGTACGTCAAACAATGGGTAATACATCACACAATGTCTCGGGTTAACTGAGCCTTTACACAGGCTGGCTGCTAATTTGCTTGGGCCAGCAGAATGTCACTTTTATTTAATTTTGCCAATAAGATCAGCAGGGATCCAAACTCTGTTTAACTCCCAGTTATTAAAAGAGGTTTTTCTTGTTACATGAAGAATTCATTAATTCATGTCCCTCCTAATTCAGAGTTTGAGGCCTTTGGAATAGGAGGTGGGAGATGCTTTATCTCTGCTGCGAAGAAAGCAATTTCATCCTGCACACAACAAGCCTCTATGCCGACCGCGTCAGCTGCAGAAGAGACAAAGTCTGCGGAGGCAGAGGCCGTAAGAAGAATCTGATGTGTTAATTACAAATTGTTCCTAGGTAGTTACCAGAGCAAATCATCCCAAAGAACTCCAGCAGGGAAAACTCTGTTATCCTACCATCGTTCATTCAGTCACTTGGTTATTCATTCAGTCATTTAATCATGCACCCATTCACCATCCCTACATCCATGCATTCACCCAGAATTTATTAAGTCCTTTTTATTTGTCAGAGCTTGAGTTTGGAGTTCAGGATACAGAACAACAACAACAAAACACACATTCCCTGCTAAAAGGGCTCTCATAGTTTAGTGAGGAAAGCAAGCAGTTAGTGCTGGATGTTCCATTCACGGGCGCCCACCCCCACATCCCTGAGGTTCATTGTCTATGCATCTTGACCCCACTCTGAGCATGGAAGGCTGCTGGACTTCAGTGAGTTCCCTTGCCTCCTGGCTTCTCGTTGGGTTTGATCAAGGCACTGGGAGGTCAGAGGGCGGGAGGGCAATGAGATCAGGATATTTATTCCAAGCTTCCTCCCAGCAGAGACACCAAGGGTTGGCTGAGTGTATCAGAGATCCAGCTCTTACAAGGTAGCCACATCACTCTCTTGCCCTTTAAGACTTGGGGTGAGAATAGCTCCCCACCATTACCAGCTCCGGGGTACTGCATAGTTCCTGTTGGTTTTCCCCTAAGCCCTACTCATGTCTTTGTAGATGCTTACTTGTTATTAGACTCTCCTCAAATTACCTAGTCTGAGTGTGCCATCTTCTTCCTGACTGATAGACAGGTGAACCAAAAATCATATGCAAAAATAGTATGAACTATAATAAAGGTGGACCAGGAGGCATGGTGAGCCCAGGGGGGAAAGGGGCAGAGGTTACAGAATTTGTTTTCTAGGGGTTATTCCTACTCTGTTCTGCACTCCAAATAATAAGTCTACTCTCCAAATAATCAAATTGCATTTGCTTAAAAAAGAAAAATCAATCATTTCGACCTTCCACAAATTTCAACTGCTTTTTTTCCTGTGGCCAGTCCAAGAAACTGAGGTCTCCTTTGAATGAAAGTTGTCCATTCCTAAAGTTAGAAATGACAACACTCAATGGGTGTTGAGATTTGGAATTATGGCTGAGGAGTGAATATAAATCAGGCTTTGTTTTATCTCAGATGTCTCCTAACATTCATGGCTTGTGTACCAACACTCATTTTTGCTGACTAGAAGGCAAGTAGTTGCCTGGGGATTCGAAGCTTGAGGAGGCGACCAGGGTCCTTGTGAGTCTGATGTTCTTTCCTCTCTCACAGCCTTGTGGGCTCTGCAGCATTTGCATGAAGAAGGTCAATTGGCCTAACTCTGTCACATTCAAAGAACCATGAATTTTTGTCAAGCAGCCAATTCCTGAAAATGCGTTTCAACTTCTTCAGGCTTATTTTCCATCTTTTTTGTCATACAAATAATGCAAATTTGAAGGACTACTTTTCATGTGGACAAGTAATTAAAACCTTTACTAACAAATGTTTTTAGTTCCTTGATTGTTGGAAAATAAATCAGGTTAAAGATTTCTATGCAAATTAGATCAACTTGACCAGAGATAAAAGTACTTAAGATGTATTGCAGTTGCGCTGATATAACCAGGATTAAGCATACCCTGGGAAATAAAAGGTTCGGGGTTTAGGTGCCCCTGCGCTATAGTGGAATTTCTGAGATCTTGATAAGCCATTTAAGGAGGTCATTTCAACAGCTAGATGGGGAAGTTAGTATAAGCTGCGTTGATGTGGCTCTTTTGACACGGGGTGGTGGGGGGGGGGGGGAGGAGAATGTAGTATTCATTCTAAAAATAGCCATTTAGAGGGGAAATAATTTTATATAAGCCTAAAAGCCAACATTAACATTTATCATTTTATCCTGGCAGGCCTTGCGTCCAAGTGTCTGTCCTCTGCTCTGCACATGTCTGGGTCTCACTTCTCCAGAAGATGTGGCTGGAGCATAAGGAAGGGTCAGGATAAACTAGGAAAGTATCTGAGTGCTTTGCCAGGGCTTCTAGAACCAGCTCCTCGCCATGGTCCCCAGCTGCACCTCACACTACACCATCCTACTCATCATGTTCCAACCACCTCGGCTTCTATCCCCTCCGTGGATAGAGACCTAGTGAATCGGGGTCTTTGCATGCACTATTTCCTCTTTCTGGAATGTTCTCCTCCCTTCTCCCTCTGGCCAACTTCTGTCTATTCTTCAAGTCTTAATTTAAAATTTCACTCCCTCCGAGAAGTTTCCTTAAGTAACATCCCCCCCTCCCCCCATTGCAACTCTCACTAGGCCAAGATATGCTGGTTTACATCCCCAAAGACGCCACGTCTGTCCTTCTTAACATTTATCACAGTTGTACTTGAAAAGCTCTTAGTGTGCTGCTGTGTTTGAGGCCCGTGTCCTTCATTTGGTTGTAAGCAGTCTCGGGAGTTCATCTGTCTTGTTCGCATAACTTCAATACCTAGCATGATGTCTGCTCCTCAGTAAATACTTGTTATGTTACTGAATAGATTACGGCGTCTTTATTAACATCTGATTCCTATAGCTAACCTCTACTCTGTAGCTGAGAACTGGAACTCCACTGCAGATGCTTGATGGGCAGGTTGTAAGAATTACATTCTACCTTAAATGGGAAAAGGTTTGTCTTACCCAGGCCAACTCCATAGGGTTTAGAGAACGCCCAGGGAGTCTTGTCTGAAGTCAAGCCTGACTCACATTTAGGAAAATCCTGAAAACCTCTTTTCAGAGGGAACCAACCAATCCTCTGTTTCCCCGACCAAATTCCTAGGTTCATTTCACTTGGTCAATTACCATTAAATATCTAGAAGCAGGAGTGGAAAAAAAAAAAAGAAAATTTCAGGTCCATTTGGGTGAAAATAAAAATGAGAAACAAAATAAAATACATCATTGAATCAGCAAAGTTCAACTTGTTCTTTCACCAAAGGTCTGTCTTCTGGCACATGAACTTGAAGCAATGGGGCAAAGTGCAGCAGAAAGGAAGAGCAGTGCAATAAGAAGGTGCAGGGAGCCTGTGTGTACAGTGTCTCTGAAGGCAAGGGCATGCGTTTCTGTCCACGCATGAGTGCGCACTCAGGGTGAAGGTCTATGGGGAGTTCATTCTGCAAATTTCACAGTTGAGGGAAGATAGCCTTCCGACCTTCAGTTACAAATATTCTGGAGATGCCCAGAGGTTTCCTATGGATGAAGGGAAAGGTTGATGGCCTGAACAGTTGACTGGGAAACAACAATTAAGTTAAGAAATTCCTGGGAGCACAGAGCTAGATCCTCAAGTTCACTGGAGGGACAATCCTAGAGTCACCCCAGAGGCAAAGCTTGCAAAGTAGGAGTGGAAATTCCTGATGTGAGAAAACTCAGTACCCCAGATTTTCAGTGATAGAGAAAATCCCCTGTGAATGTCTGCCTGTGGGGGAGGAAGGAGAGTGTGGTGTGGAGAAAGGCAGTGAACTGTGGCGATAAATTGAAAAAAAATTGTACAAACAAGGCAGGGAAAGCCACCAAAGAGAGTCTCAAAGTCACTTGTCCTATTTCTCCTCACATTGTATTTGGCACCTGGAGGAGGACTAAAGGAAGCCTGTGTACACGGAGCTAAAGAAAGCCTGAGTCTGGCCAGCATGGCTTAGTGGTTTAGTGTCAACCTATGAACTAGGAGGTTCAGTTCGATTCCCGCTCAGGGCACATGTGGATCCCCAGTACGGGGGGTGCAGGAGGCAGCTGATCGATGATTGATGTTTCTATCTCCCTCTCCTCTCTGTTCCTCTCTGAAATCAATAAAAATATGTTAAAATAAAAAGAAAGCCTGAAAGTGTACATAAATGTGAATACTTATATATTTGTATGCAGTAAAGAGACGCATGTGTTGACACACAAATACATATTTTTTTCTTATATTTTTGCGCATGTGCATCTGTGTCAAAGAGAGTAACACCAAAGCTCAGGGTACTACAGGACTTCTATTTTAGCGATAATGGCTGATAACAGTATTGGCCGTCACATGCTGCTTCCTGTGTTGTGACAAGCATTTTATGTCCATTTTCTCACTTATCCCACAAAGTCCCAGGAGGTTCAAATTAGTATCTCTGTTTTGCAGATAAATCTGAGACTCATTGAGGTCAGGTGACTTGTCCATGTCACATAGTAAATGACAAGGTTAGGATTTGATCCTCGGTCTCTCTGGCATTGCAAGGAAGGCTAATAAGGGCCTGGGCACCCAGTAATTCATGGTTCAGTGCTCGGCCTCCTGTAACCTGGCTGGGGATAGACGTTGGCCTCCCTTTGATGGGTTTTCTAAGGTGTCCTCAACTCTGCTTCTAAAACTATCGCAGGCTACAAACCATCTCTGTCTCAGCAGAGCACTTTCTTCTACTAGAACAGCAGTTCCTGCAGGCAGGGGCCTCCTCTGTTAACATTCTCGATTGTCCCCGCTCTCCCTGCACTATCCCTGTCACAGAATAAGAGCTCAGTAAATATTTATTGACTACATGAATGAGTAAATAGATGTTAACGCCTGCCTAAATGATAACATATTCAATAAAAAAAAAGAAAGAAACCCTTCCAACATCTTTCAAATTCTCATAGCAACTAGCTAACATGTAACTTCCTGAGGGGACCTGCTTTAATACAAAAGATAAGCATAATTTGTAATTAGCATATCAAGCACATTAGAAGCAGTAGGATTCCCCTCCAGTTCTTGTTTATATTTCTTGTTAGCTTCGTAAACACTTTCTTCACAATCAGAACAAACAGATCTTCATTCAGTCCCTATTGAAATGATCGCAACTTCTCACTTACCAAGGCCCTGGCAGAAGGAGTCTGTCACAGTGGACCAGGGATGCCCTCTCCAGCTCCCCAAGGTCAAGGTCAAGCAATACTCTCATCAGCTGTCCTACCCTAAAGTCAGGCAAATGGGAATGACTCCAGCACCTCTGCACACTTGTGGGGGTAACAAATTCAAAGCAGGGCCTTCTGTGATTTTTCACAGCACAAAACACCTCAATTTCTTGCCATGGGGATTCCCCATGACTCCTTGCATCTAGAGAAAATAAGTTGATTGCACAGCAGGCAGAGGCTGGCAGCGTGCTTGCAGCCCAGAGCCAGGCTGGCAGTCCATGGCCTGTGAGGTCAGGGTGCACTTGACACCAGCTGGGGGTCAGCCCTTGTCAGGTGGGGGTCGGCCTGACACCACTCTCCCAGGTAGTCTGAGTGGTCAGGCAGCAGGGGAACTGTGGGCAGCGGAAAGAGAAAGGGGGTGGGTGAGGCCTTCATGGCCAGAACTGTGTAACCATGGAAAAGAGTTTCAAGTGCTCTGAGCATATAATTGCCCATCTATAAAATGAGGCTGACATGATAATATTTAACTCACATGCAGGGTGAAGTGGGATTGCATAACCATTGACTGTATATCCAGTCATTTCTGGCTTTCTGTTTTCAAACATGCTATGGTGTTGGCTGCCCCAGTGTCACCATCCAGCACAGTTTATAGGAATGTATTCTGAGCACTGACTTCTAATTCTTCAAACTGCCTCACGGGAACTTCTCAGCTTCTGCTTCTCACTTAATTTCAGCCTGACGCACTCCCACTCCCTGCTGCCTCCGTGCATTGCCCTAGGTAAGAGGGGTTTGGAGAGGGCCTGGCTGCTCTGAGGCTGGGCAGACTGGGTCCCATCATGGCTCAGGCACTCACTGGCTGGATAACCACAGATCATAGGATTTCTCTGAGCTGCAGTTTCCTCATTGATAAAATAATACCTATGTTTTTTCATTCATTCTTTAATAGTCAGTTATTGAGTGTTTGCTGTAGGCCAAATATTGTTCTAAATGCCAGGCACATAATACCTGATGTACCTTAATATGCAGAGTATATATATATATATGAACCCATATGTATACTTATACACCTATACATGTGTGTGTGTGTGTGTGTGTGTGTGTGTGTGTGTGAGAGAGAGAGTATGTGTGTATTCGTACAGTTATGACTGTCATGGAGAGAGAAAAACACATAAAAGAAGATAACAGGAAGTCACCTATTGCTATGGGAGCTGCACTTTGAACCTCTTTGAGAAGATGGCATATGAATGAGAACAGGCCTGAAGGAGAAAGAGAAAAGGCCATGGGAACATGATGTAGCATAAAAACATTCCTGCAGAGGGAATAGCAAGTGCAAAAGCCCTGAGCGGGGAGTGCGGTTGAGTTGTTTGGAGTGTAGGATAGAGGTCAGTGTGGTGGAGTAGCGTGTGGGAAGGGAAGAGCAGAGACAGTGTAGGAGATGAGGGCAGAGCCACAGTAAGTGGGGCTATTTCACAATTTTGTTACTGAGAGTTAAATAGAAGAGCATCTATATGAATTGCCAAGCACATAGCAGGCATTCAATTAAGAACTCTTCTCCTCATGAAGCAAATGAATTTTAAAACCTAGCTGGAACTACAATTTTGGGCCCAAAGATTTGATGTGAACTCCAGGGGGCCACACCTTCCTCCCCACTAGGGGATCAGCCACTCCACTTGCTTGGATCAATGCTGGCATTTCTTTTTTTTTTTTTTTTTTTTTTTTTTTTTTTTTTTTTTTATTTTCCTCTTAAAGTATTACAAAGGGTATTACATAAGTATCCTTTTCCCCCCCCCCCCCCGCCCTTGACAAACCACTACCCTCCCTTACCCCCCAGTGTCTTATGTCCATTAGTTATGCTTATATGCATGCATACAAGTCCTTCGGTTGATCTCTTACTCCCCTCCCTCCTGCCCCCCAACTCTCTCTGGCCTTCCCACTGCAGTTTGACAATCAGTTTGAGGCAGCTCTGCCTCTGTATCTATTATTGTTCAAAAGTTTGTAATGGTCTTTATTATCCATGAATGAGTGAGATCATGTGGTATTTTTCCTTCATTGACTGGCTTGTTTCACTTAGCATAATGCTCTCCAGTTCCATCCATGATGTTGCAAATGGTAGGAGTTCCTTCTTTTTAACAGCAGCATAGTATTCCATCGTGTAGATGTACCACAGTTTTCTAATCCATTCATCTACTGATGGGCACTTAGGCTGTTTCCAGATCTTAGCTATGGTGAATTGTGCTGCTATGAACATCTGGGTGCATATATCCTTTCTGATAGGTGTTTCTGGTTTCTTGGGATATATTCCTAGTAGTGGGATCACAGGGTCAAATGGGAGTTCCATTTCCAATTTTTTGAGGAACCTCCATACTGCCTTCCATAGTGGCTGCACCAGTCTGCATTCCCACCAGCAGTGCACAAGTGTTCCTTTTTCTCCACATCCTCTCCAGCACTTGTCGTTTGTTGATTTGTTGATGATGGCCATTCTGACAGGTGTGAGATGGTACCTCATTGTTGTTTTGATTTGCATCTCTCGGATGATTAGTGACTTTGAGCATGTTTTCATATGTCTCTTGGCTTTCTGAATGTCCTCTTTTGAAAGGTGTCTATTTAGATCCTTTGCCCATTTTTTGATTGGATTGTTTATCTTCTTTTTGTTAAGTTGTATGAGTTCCCTATAAATTTTGGAGATTAAGCCCTTATCCGATATGACGTTGGCAAATATGTTTTCCCACGAGGTGGGTTTTCTTGTTGTTTTGTTGATGGTTTCTTTTGCTGTGCAGAAGCTTTTTATTTTGATGTAGTCCCATTTGTTCAGTTTCTCTTTAGTTTCAACTGCCCTAGGAGCTGTATCAGTGAAGAAATTGTTTTGGCATATGTCTGAGATTTTGTTGCCTTTGTATTCTTCTAGAATTTTTATGGTTTCCTGTCGTACATTTAAGTCCTTTATCCATTTTGAGTTTATTCTTGTGTATGGTGTAAGTTGGTGGTCTAGTTTCATTTTCTTGCATATGTCTGTCCAATTTTCCCAACACCATTTATTGAAGAGACTATCTTGGCTCCATTGTATGTTCATGCCTCCTTTGTCAAAAATTAATTGAGCATATTGGTTCGGGCTAATTTCTGGACTCTCTATTCTATTCCACTGATCTATATGTCTGTTCTTGTGCCAGTACCAGGCAGTTTTGAGAACAGTGGCTTTGTAATACAGCTTGATATCTGGCATTGAGATCCCACCTACTTTGTTCTTTCTCAGGATCGTTGCAGCTATTCGGGGTCTTTTTTTATTCCAGATGAATTTTTGGAGAGTTCGTTCTAGATCTTTGAAGAAGGCCATTGGTATTTTAATGGGAAGTGCGTTGAATGTATAGATTGCTTTGGGTAGTATGGACATTTTAATGATGTTGATTCTACCAATCCAAGAACATGGTATGTTCTTCCATCTGTTTATGTCTTCCTCTATCTCTTTTTTCAACGTCCTGTAGTTTTCTGAGTAGAGGTCTTTAACCTCTTTAGTTAAGTTTATTCCTAGGTATCTTAATTTTTTTGGTGCGATGGTAAATGGGATTGTTTTTCTGATCTCCCTTTCTGAAAGTTCACTGTTGGTGTATAGAAATGCCTCAGATTTCTTGGGGTTAATTTTGTATCCTGCTACATTGCCAAATTCATGTATTAAGTCTAGTAGCTTTTTGATGGAGTCTCTAGGGTTTTGTATGTATAATATCATGTCATCTGCAAATAAGGACAGTTTTACTTCCTCTTTTCCAATTTGGATGCCTTTTATTCCTTCTTCTTGCCTAATTGCAATGGCTAATACTTCCAGTACTATGTTGAACAGGAGTGGTGAGAGTGGGCATCCCTGTCTTGTTCCTGTTCTTAGGGGAAATGGTGTTAGTTTTTGTCCATTGAGTATGATGTTGGCAGTGGGCCTGTCATATATGGCTTTTATTATGTTGAGGTATGATCCTTCTATTCCCACCTTTCTGAGAGTTTTTATCAAAAATGGGTGTTGGATTTTGTCGAATGCTTTTTCTGCATCAATTGATATGACCATGTGGTTTTTTTCTTTCAATTTGTTTATGTGATGTATCACATTTATTGATTTACGGATGTTGTACCATCCTTGCATCTCTGGGATGAATCCTACTTGGTCATGGTGTATGATCCTTCTGATGTACTGCTGGATCCGATTTGCTAAGATTTTGTTGAGGATTTTGGCATCTATGTTCATGAGGGATATTGGCCTGTAATTCTCTTTCATTGTGATGTCTTTACCTGGTTTTGGTATTAGGGTGATGCTGGCTTCATAGAATGAGCTTGGAAGCGTTCCTTCCTCTTGAATTTTTTGTAGTAGTCTGAGGAGGGTAGGTTTTAGTTCTTCCTTGAATGTTTGGTAGAACTCCCCTGTGAAGCCGTCTGGCCCTGGGCTTTTGTTTGCTGGAAGCTTTCTGATGACTGCTTCAATTTCTTCCATAGTTATTGGCCTATTGAGGTTTTTAGATTCTTCCTGATTGAGTTTTGGAATGTTGTATTTTTCTAGGAATTTGTCCATTTCCTCCAGGTTGTCCAGTTTGTTGGAGTAGAGTTGCTCGTAGTATTGTTTAACAATCATTTGTATTTCTGTGGGGTCTGTTGTTATTTCGCCTCTATCATTTCTGATTTGGTTTATTTGGGACCTCTCTCTTTGCTTCTTGGTGAGCCTGGCTAGGGGTTTGTCAATCTTGTTTATCCTTTCAAAGAACCAGCTCTTGGTTTCATTGATTTTCTGTATTGTTTTTTTGGTCTCTATTTCATTGATTTCTGCTCTAATCTTTATTATCTCCTTCCTTCTGCTCACTCTGGGGTTTTCTTGTTGCTCTCTTTCTAATTCTTTGAGTTGTAGAGTTAGATGATTGACTACCATTTTTTCTTGTTTTTTGAGATAGGCCTGTAGAGCTATAAACTTCCCTCTCAGGACTGCTTTCATTGTGTCCCAGAGGTTTTGGATTGTTGTGTTTTCATTGTCATTAGTGTCCAGGATGTTTTTAATTTCTTCTTTGATGTCATCGGTAACCCAATCAATATTTAATAACATGCTATTCAGCTTCCAAGTGTTTGAGTATTTTGGGTTGTTTTTATTGTAGTTTATTTCTAACATTATGCCATCGTGGTCTGCGAAGAAGCTTTTTATGATTTCAATCTTCTTGAATTTGTGGAGACTTTGCTTGTGACCCAATATGTGGTCTATTTTTGAATATGTCCCATGAGCACCTGAGAGGAATGTATATTCCGCAGCTGTGGGGTGAAGTGTTCTGAAGATGTCAATTAAGTCCATCTGATCTAGTGAGTCATTTAGGATTGCTGTTTCTTTGCTGAGTTTTTGTCTAGCGGATTTATCCAGTGATGTCAGTGGTGTATTAAAGTCCCCTACTATGATTGTATTGTTGTCGATCTCTCCCCTGATATCTTCCAGAAGTTTTCTTATGTATGTGGGTGCTCCTGCATTGGGTGCATATATGTTTACCAGGGTTATATCTTCTTGTTGTATTGATCCCTTTAGTATTATGAAGTGGCCTTCCTTATCTCTGGTTATGGCCTTCACTTTGAGATGTACTTTGTCAGATATAAGTATTGCTACCCCAGCTTTCTTTTCCTTTCCATTTGCGTGAAAGATATTTTTCCATCCCTTCACTTTCAGTCTGTGTGAGTCCCTTCTAATGAGGTGGGTCTCTTGTAGACAGCAGATGTATGGGTCATGTTTTTTTATCCATTCAGCCACTCGATGTCTTTTGGTTGGAGCATTTAGTCCATTTACATTTAAAGTTATTATTGAAAGGTATTTGTTTGTAGCCATTTCTTTTTGTGTGTGTGTGTGTGGCTGTTTTCTTTCTGAGCTTGATATTTCTTCTTTTTACACCAGTCCCTTTAGCATTTCTTGCATGGCTGGCTTGGTGGTGATAAACTCCCTTAGCCCTTTTTTGTCTGTGAAGCTTCTTATTTCCCCTTCAATTTTGAATGATAGCCTTGCTGGATAGAGTATTCTTGGATTCAGTCCTTTGCTTTGCATCACTTTGTAGATTTCCGTCCATTCTTTTCTGGCCTGATGTGTTTCTGTTGAGAAGTCATTTGATAATCTAATGGGAGATCCCTTGTATGTTACTTTCCGTCTCTCTCTTGCAGCCTGTAAGATTCTCTCTTTATCCTGAACATTTGCCATGGTAATTATGATGTGTCTTGGTGTGGGTCTTTTCGGGTTCACCTTGTTTGGGACTCTCTGGGCTTGTGTGACTTTTTTCTTCCCCACCTCAGGGAAGTTTTCTGATATTATTTCTTCGAATAGGTTTTCTAATCCATGTTCATCTTTCTGTTGTTCTGGCACCCCTATTATTCGTATGTTGTTTCGTTTCATGTTGTCCCAAAGCTCCCTTAGGCTCTCCTCCTGTCTTTTAATTTTTTTCTCCATTTGCCGTACAGTTTGAGTGTGTTTTGCTTCCTTGTCTTCTAATTCACTAATTCGGTCCTCCGCTTCTCCCAGTCTACTGTTGATACTTTCAATGGAGTTTTTTATTGAAGCTATGTCACTCTTCATTTCTTCTTGGGACTTACTTAAGTTGTTGATTTTTTCATCTGTTTCTTCTAGCTTCTTGCATAAGTAGTTGAGTTTTTCATCTGTTTCTTCTTGCTTCTTGAACATGTGGTGCATGTACTCTAGGAACCTTATTCTGAATTCTTTTTCCGTCATGTTGCATATCTCTGTCTCACTTAGCTGCTTTTCTGGCGAGTCCTCCTTTTCTTTCCTTTGGGGGTTTCTTTGCCTACCCATGTTTGATCTCGCTGACATATGTAGATGTTGAGGTGTTCAGTGGCTGCTCCCTGGGTGGCAGGGGCTCCTTGGGTTGTGGTTGCTGCTCAGACGGTTGCGGTAGCAGCTGCTTTCCAGTTGGCAGCAGCTCCTCTGGTGGGTGTTGTTCACAGCTGTGTTGGCTCTTCTGGCTGGTGGGGGGAGGCTTCACGTACAGTTGCTGTTCCACAGACAGAGGATGTGGTGATCAGGAGGCTGTGGTGATCAGGAGGCTGCGGTGATCAGGGGGCTGCTGTTGCTTGGATCTGCTGCGTTGATTTAAAGGCACAAAATACAACAGAGCAAGGCACAACGTACCAGGCACTGAACACAAGTATATTCACAATATTAATAACTCCAAATAAAGGTGACCAACCGAATTAAGAGAATTAGGGGATAAGGGAGAAAGAAGAGAAGAAGATAAAAGAGAGAACAGAAAAGAAAAATAAGAAAAAAACAAACAAAAAAGGAGTGCAAAAATAGAATTGGGAAAAAAGAGGGGGGAAAAAGAGAGCGAAAAAAGAGAATGAAGTAGAAGTGGGGAAGAGACTCCCCGTATGAGGAGCAAACTCCAATAGAACTGCCACTAATCTCAACAAATTCCAGCAACAGATCCCTGGAGATGAATGCAAACTACAAACCACCAATAATATCCAGAGGGGTAAGGGAAAACAGAAGCACAAAAATAGCTGGGGTGGGGTGGGGGAGGGAAGGGAAAAACCAGCAGAAAAAAAAAAAGAAAAAGAAAAAGAAAAAGAAAAACAACCTCACAACCAGTCCTAAAAAAGAAGAAAAAACACAAAACAAAACAAACAAACAAATTTAAAAAAAAAAAAAAAAAAAAAAAAAAAAAAAGCCCAATATATTCAACAATCAAGAAAACAATAGAAAGATAAGAGAGAAAAAAAAATGGTTGGAAAGTGAAGAAGGATAAAGAATAGGTGTATAAGGATTTAGAGCAGTAGATTGGAAATAGGATATATAAGTAGGGTGGAATTAGACAGGGGGTAAAAAGAGGGAATTGGGAAGGTCTGGAGCAGGAATAGGGTAAGAGAAACAGGACACCAAAAGGGGAAAAGTAAGGAAGAGGGTTTTAGCAAAGAGGTGGAATGCTGGCATTTCTTGACCTGTCTTCCTCTTGTGGCAGCCACTCCTGCTTTGACACCTGCTGTTGTTTAGGTTTACACTTCCATTCCCCGGACCCCTTACAGAACTGCCTAATTCCGATCTCAACTGTATTCAGTTGGCATTCACCAGCAGCCAGTGCTGGTCTCGGCACTGCTTTCCCTGGCATGCAAGTGGGCATTCTTCTAAGGCCATTTTGATGTGGGCTGGGCTCAAGAGTGGGATAGGAGCAGATGGGCAATGATGCTACCTGTTGTACCCAGACCTTGATAAAGGAAAATGGGGAGGAGAGGGCAGGTCAAAAGGTTCTAGCATTAGAAGGTAGAAAGGCTGCTGAAAGGTCACTGCGTTTCTGAATGTGCCTTTGACCACTCAGTGTATCCATACTTACAGATTCCTCAGTGTTCCCATCTGACAGACCAGTCTGTGCAATGAGGCAGGGAATCATGACAGGTGAATCATTTAGAAGAAACTAGAGACAGTGGAGCGAAAGATAATCCGTTGCTAATTTTTGGAAGAACCGAACAACCAGTATCTCTTTTAATCCCCATAGCAACCCTAGGAGGTAGTTAGGTACTATTGATATTCCCATTTTACAGAGAAATGCACTGAGGATCAGGGAAGTTCAGTAACATGCCTGAGATCACCCAGCTGGGGAGTAGAGTTGGGGTTGAAAGGCAGTTTTGTCTGGTCCAGTAAAGCTTCTGTCCACCATGCTGCCTTTCTGCAGAAGAACAGAGAGGAGCTGACTTAGCTCAGGAGCCATTAGCCTTCTACTCCCCTAGCACCAGGACCAGAGCTCCGAGAACTCAGGAACCAATAAATGAGGTATTGATTGAGTATCGCCTCTGTGCTCAGAGCTGGGTTAGTGCCACAGAGAATTTTAAAGGAAAATATTTCTTCCATCTGTGCTTGTACCTAACTAATTAGAAAAGCCGTCACCACAGAGGGAGGAATAGGATGGTAAAGGAAGCTGCTGTTCAGGAAGGCGCTGCAGGGAGGGCGTCTACAGAGCTTACACAGGAGCCGGTCTTTGACAGATGGCAAAGGAGCAGGTTGGATGTGGGCTGAGACACAGATGCGGTGTTGGGGCCGAGTGGCAGTGAGGGGTCCAGTCGTGCCTGAAACAGAGGCTGGGCTGGGGCACATGAAAGATGATAATCCTACAGGAATTAGTACGTGCTGCAGACATGGGGCGTTGAAACCTTGTAGCAGACCCAGATGCTGTCATAGCACCTTATTTCATACACTCCTCCCCTCAGTCCAGAGAAGTGGCCTTGGTTATCCCTGCCCTAAGGCAAGGCATCAAAGGTCTCAGCAGTGACGTGACTTGCCCAAGGTCTCATGGACTCTGACCTAGCAATGCTTGAGGCAAACCCACGCATCCTGACTTCAGACCCTAAGGTCTCACAGACAGCACTGTAGGATGACACCAGGGAATTTGCGGAAGACTGGGACTGTGAAGCAGAGGAGAAGGGAGAGGAGGTGGATTTCCTGTTATAACAAGTGAGACACCAAGGACCAATAAGGATCAGGATCAAAAATGCTGTCCTGCTGGGGATTGCAAGGAAAAGAAAAAGTGAATGTTTAAAAAGAGGGCAATAAATAAATGCATACATACACAGATAAGGCAAAAAAATTAGGAAGGAAGGTAACAAGAAAAGGGAGAAAGATAAAACAGAGGTGGAAGAAGAGTCAGAGGTGAAAAGGAAAAGGAGGAAGGGAGGGGGAAGAAGATGAGGATGAGATGGGTAGTTATTCTTGCACCTGATTGAAGCCCACGGAAGCCCCCTGGCCCTGCCCTCTGAGCAGTGAAACGGAGCAAATTTGCCACCAGGTGGTTCCAGAGAGCCCCTCCTCTTCCCCAGTGCAGAATCTGTGGCCTGGGTTGATTTCAGTTCATGTGCTGGTAGGACAAAGCATCCTGGGCACAGGCAATTGGACAGGGCGTTACCTTATTGGATGAGAGCCTGGTTATTGAAATCTCTCTGCCCTGCATGCTCACAACCCTATAAGACTTCAAGGGAGAGAGACCAGGCTGTAAGAAAGGCAGAGGGCTTTGGTAGCCCCCTAGCAATCACATGACCTTGAGTAAATTACCTTATCTCTTCCAGCTTGGTTTCCTCATCTATGAACTGGTTTGTATGTAAAAAAAAGCCTAGATGCAAGAAATTTTTCAAAAGATGTGTTTGCTCAAAGTACTAGACACAGATTTCAAGGAGATTGTGGAAGAGATGACACCAAAATAAGACCAAAGAAAGAGATAAAAAAAAATGAAAAAACAAGCTATTTTTAAGGATCCTGTTCATTAAAGGTAGATGGGGAGATATTGAAGGGTTTCCATAGAATTTGAAGGAGGAGGGAATAGAACAGTCTTAGGGCCTTGAAGGAGGAGAATGGGAGAAGAGTCAGGGATTGGAAAGCATCGAGAACACACATACACAAACACGGGCACGATTATTTAAATAACTGAGGGAGTAGGAAGAAATGAGTTTAAGAAAAGAAGACTACTCAAGAGGCAAGGACTACAAGGTAAGTAATGAAAAGAATTAACTAGATTTCATCCCATCTTGGGACCATTCTTACAATAGCTAGTGTCTCCAAGTAAAATAAGACTTGATCCCAATATGGTGCTGAATAGAAATCAGCATTCATCCCATTCCTCTCCACGTCACTGAAAAAAGACTCCCTTCTGGGGTAAACACAAAGCTTTAACTTTTCTATATGCTCAACCCTACCCATTACTTCAAAACAGAACATCCCTCTCCCCAACTTCCTCTCCCATATGTGATATTTGTGAGGTGACGTCGGCTGAAAGTTAAAACATTGGATTAAAATATAAATAAGAACATTTTTTTGCATTTTTAAATAAAAATATGTTTTAACTCCTAATAGCTTTCACTCAGTATATTAAAAGCAACAGTTGTGTTTTTCTCTATATACTGAAATAGCTACCTCAATTAAAGATGCTATTTTTTACTGAGAAAAAGAAGGATCCTCTCCTCAGGTAGTAAGTCTTTGTTCAGTCAAAGGTTGGCCTCTGCTGACTCTAAGCTACTTCACTGGGCTCCTGGGAGGTCTTGTCAGCCTTTTAATGTTTTCTGTCAAAGTTTCTAAGCCCTTTCCTGAGCCCCGTGTTTGTTTTTTCCCAAGGGGCTCCTACCAGCCTGGAGACTGAGTCCTGAGTTGGGGGGAATGTGGCCAGGTGAGTAGGGTGGGCCAGCTTCCGGCCTGAGATGAGGATGAGGAAGGTGGAGGAGACTCAGGGGTATAAAAGCTCAGAACAGCATCTTGCACAGCCAGGAGGCATATAGGGAACCCAATATACAGCTGAGTGTACTTTGTTTGGGAAATTGTCCTGTCCCCTAAAGGCTTAGGATAGCTCTTATCGTGACTGGGAAGATCACCTATCTTTCTGGCCCAGAAGCTTCCATGACATGCTTCCAGATGTGGTGGAAAGTGCATGAAATCAGGGGTCAGGACCCTCTGGGTTTCCATTCCTTCTTTGTCTCAGAGCAACTGTGCTGATTTGGGGCAAAATCTCCTTCTCAGAAGATTCTGATCTCATGAGTTATTGAGGCTAACTCAGAAAATTTTGATTTTTTATCATCTAGGACAGCAGTTCTCAACCTGTGGGTCGTGACCCCTTTGGGGGTCGAACGGCCCTTTCACAGGGGTCACCTAAGACCATTGGAAAACATACATATAATTACATATTGTTTTTGTGATTAATCGCTATGCTTTAATTATGTTCAATTTGTAACAATGAAAATACATCCTGCATATCAGATATTTACATTACAATTCATAACAGTAGCAAAATTACAGTTATGAAGTAGCAACAAAAATAATTTTATGGTTGGGGGTCACCACAACATAAGGAACTGTATTAAAGGGTCGCGGCATTAGGAAGGTTGAGAACCACTGATCTAGGACTTCTTATTCTCACCAGCCCCCACTAAATCGCATGCAAATAAAATACATTGATTATGTAATAATTTAATTTTAGTGTTATAAATCAAATGTAGCTAAAACTGGATTTGTTTAATTTGGATGTTGGGATGATATCATTCTCATATGACTCAACATGAGAGGCCTAATGACCCAGAAGTCAATCAGAACCTTCGATCGGTACGAGATAACCGGGGTGGCCATGTTCATCTGATGCCTTTCCAGTTCAAAGTCAAGACTCTCAGCATCACTGTTTATTGATCAAATGGATGAGGAGATGAGTGAATAAATAAATGAGAAAAGGAACAAATGAAGTAATAGTTTGTGGGATTTGGAAGCAGCTGGAGGACCCATCTCTATCTTTGTGTTCTTGTCTGGATGGGCCCAGGAAGGCCATGCTGGGTGTCAAAGGCCATGACCATCTGACTCCATGAGGTAGCTTTTTAGTTTCTGTAAGGCTACCCCACACCCCAAGCCAGTCTGGTCCCTGACTCTACTTCTTAGCCCCAGGATCATGATCCTCAAAATTCTGTGCCTTTCCATTCCTTCCCAATATCTTGGAGGGGAAAGGGCTGCTAGAGCCCTCTCCTCCTAACTCTATGCCTCACTCTTTGCATCTCTTGCTCAATTTTGCCCCTCATCCCTCCTGTGACCATCCATCTTTCAAGTCCAAGTACCACAGGCTCCTTTGAAGAACGAGCATGTGGCTGCAGTTGTGTCCCAGGTGATGCCAGCTCATTACTCTTTCTCATGTTATTAGTGCTTGGGCTCAGCTTGATATGCTTCTGATTAATGAGGCATTTGTTCTGCGCCACAAGACAATTGAATACCCTTCTCATCCAATGAATTGTGTCACAAAGTTAATTATGAGATGACCTTCCCTAGTTCCTGGCAGAAGAGACCAAGTGTCCAAGCCTCACCTGACATCTTGGTGGGAGGAAACAATACTCAAAGGCACCCACAAGGGAAAATCTAAGGTCTGAGTCTAACACTCAGCCTCAGATCTCCGCTGCCCAATGCTCTTTGGTCTGGAATCAGAATCCAGTGTCTTTTTCTCCTCTGCCCCTTCACCCCCCTGTCATCCCTTCCCATGGGGGGCAGTCAGATAAAGGAGAAAGGATGAGCCCTTCTGTCTGGCAGATCTAGACTTTGACCACATCACTTAAGTTCTCTGAGTTTCTACCTCGGTAAAAGGGGGAAGACAAGCCTTGCTGTCAGGATTTTTGGGGATAGGCAAGGAGGGGTGCAGAAGATCCAGGCACAAAACAGGACCCAGTCAGTAGTAGTTCCCTTTTCCTGCCTTTCCTCCTTCTTTTTGAACCTGGCTAAGAGCTCTCAGGGCAGGGAAACTTCCTCAGTTCTTCTACCTGTTCTGAGCCAAGAAGCTAGGAGACCCCGGTCTGTGCAGATCACAAAAATAGGCCAGGGTCAGGGTTGGCAGATACCTGAGAGGTCCTACCCTGGGAGGTGTTGCAGTAAGGGAATGTCTAAAAGTGCCTTCCTTCTGAGGACCACAGGATTGTGGCTCCAGAGAGCTCACAGGAAGGCTTCACTCCCTACTTTAGAAATGTTCCTTGAACATGGGTTTTGCTAAAGATCAATCTTCTCATGCTTTTGGTACATAAGAGGCTCCAACGAAGGAGGAGAGGGTACTTCTGGGGTTGGGTTCTGGGGCAGCAGGATGGGTTTAGTAGATTAGGCCTAACCTGAGTTCACTAGGACTACTCCTCATGGAGGAGCTCTCCAGAAACCATCCCTTTCATAACATAGGTTCAAGGGAACCAATGTTAGTGAATCCTCTAATGACCAGGCAATGGACCATGCACTGCCCCCCTTTATCCTTACAGCAACCCCATATTCTGTCTTATAGGAACAATTTTCCTGATTTTGCGAATGTGTTAGAGTACCAGAGAAGTTTAGTACTTAGCCCAGGTCACACAGCAGTCAAGTCAGGATTTGAACTGTGCAACTGTTTCTCAGAACCCTCCTTTGAGCTGCACACTTCTCAGAGACACCATCACCTCACTCCTAATTATGCTGAAACTCCTCCACCCTTGTATTCTGATTCACTAGTATCAAATAGTCCTTTGCCCCTGCTTTTTTTCCCATTATGCAGAAATACCAGGAGCTGCAAAAAAAATTGTAGCTATTAAACAATGTGGTTTAATAGCTCAGAAGCCTAAGTGAACCTATGGTAGCTGAGGTAAATCATAGGTGTAGACAAGTACTAAGTGCTAGGCTTGGGCAGAATTGCAGGGCTAAGACTCTAAGACTAACCAGTAAGAGTCATTTGAGTGCCTGCGTGCAGATAAGGGAGACTGGGAATTGGGAAGAGGAGCTGAAAGGCCAAGTGCAAAGGACTGGAGATTGGGATGGGTGTTCCCATAGTTGTGCCAGTTTGGAGAATGACAATTTGTGGTGAGTAGGGGCTCAGGCTCTAGAAAAGACAGACTCTCGCCACCCCCCATCCCCAGCTGTGTAGTCGGGGTAAGTTATTTAACTTCTTTAAGCATCAGATTGTCCATCTGTGAAATGTAGGTGATTCTGATACCTATATAATCATAAGGATTCAAAGACATCATGTCTTAAAGTGCTAAGCACAGAACCTGGTATACAGGAAGTACCCAAAACATTAGCTGAGATTATGATTTTGGAGAAGCTGCTGTAGCTGAATGGCCCCAGCAAAGCTTGGGAAAATTTGCAAATTGGAGTTGGAGTAAAATGAACTCAGACACACATCAACACAACTTGTTATCCAAAGGGAGTTAGGGGAGGGAATAAGGTCCTGGACAGCACAACTCTGTCTTCTGAATACTGATTCCCTTAGCGACAGGGGCAGGGAGGTTTGCTAACCTGCCTTATACCCTTCCTCCACCCATTACATTTCCCCCTATAATGCTTGGGCTCACCCTGACACTACTGCAATGAAATTATTAACCCATGCTCTGCTCAAGCAGAATGTCAGAACACTAGATCTAGTGACAGACCATAGCCAGTGGCCTCAGTGGAGTGGCTGGAAGGGAGGACAGATGTTAGTGATGCTGATGGATGCAGCCTGCTGCCTTCCATACCTCCAGGCCCATTCACTCGGGATCCATAGCGCATCACAAATAGATTTCTCATGTGCTCTCTTCAAACTTCCTCCAAACCCCCCCCCCCCCCCAGCTTCAGAGGGAGCAGAGATTTGTTGAGGCACATCCATCAAACCAGTGGAAGCGCTTCTGTTCATTTCTGATTGGATTCATAAATTTGTTTTGCCACAGTCGTCTTGTTCAGAGTTGACAAGCTCTTCCTGAATTCATGAATTTGGGAGGAAATGAACCAAAGGGACTGAGGAGCCCAATTTTGAACTGAACTGTGGTGTGTTTGTCTCTAATTTTCATTAACAATTTCAGAAGAGGGATTACAGAGCTGTGGAAAGGACCCGCACATTGTTGAATTGGAACATCTGCACCAGGCATTAACCATTTCAAAAATCTTACACAAAAAAGAATAAATGTAGAACCAGAGACGTATACTTGTTTTTCCAATCTATTGGCATATTCATCTATTTACCAATAAATTGGATTCATCCACTTAGCAAACATTTATTGTGACTTGTTATATATTAGATATCATCCTCACTAGGCACTTAGAGAGCATGAGTAAAAAATACAAACTTGCCTTTCCTTCAATTGAATTGGAATCTAAGTGGAGCATTTTTTTTTTAATCCTCACCTGAGGACATAGTTATTGATTTGAGAAACAGAGGGAGAGAAAGGAGAGAGAGAGAGAAAGAGAGAGAGAGAGACGTCGATGTGAGCAAGAAACACCAATTGGTTGCCTCCCGCATATGCCCTGACCAGGGACCAAACCCACAAGCTGGGAATTTTCCCTGACCAGGAATCAAACCCACAACTTTTCAGTGTATGAGATGATGCTCCAACCACACTGGCCAGGACATGGAGCTTAATTTTTCAGTAGGTAAAGGAAATATTGTGTGTGTGTGCGTCCATCTGATGTCTGATTTCTCAGATGTCCCCACCAATTTCTTACCCTTTCCAAAAGTTACCACCACTCCTGATCCTTTCTCATGTGGCATAGTAATACGTTGTAACAGTCTTCATAGCAACACTCTTCAGCATTGGGTACTGCTAAACCTGACTGTCCTTCATAATTTCCTGGAATCTTTGTTAAGCAAACATATTTGAAGAACTCAGTCCATTACTACCAAATCAGAATTTCCAACAGTGGAACCCATGAATCTTTATTTTTACCCAGTATGTTCTAAGGTAAATAGGCAGAAACCAGTGAAAAGGATGAGTATTTGGAAAATAATGGGGTGGTGAAAAGTCCAGAGATTAGGAAAACATACTAGTAATCATGGGTGTGAATCCTAGTTCTATCATTTACTGATAGTGTGAGGACTAGAAGCAAGTCACATGTTTTTAAGTCTCAATGTCTTCAGCTGTAAATGGGGGCAATAATGTTTACCTAAGGGTCAAGTTGTAGGAAATAAATGTTGCAACATATTTCATGCAGCCAGCCCACCCTGCCACATGGTAGAAACTTAGTAAGTTTCTTCCTAACCTTAGCTAGAAAAAGAAAACTTTTCTTTTATATCTTAATTGGGTGATATTTCATCACTCATGAGAGAGAGAGAGAGAGAGAGAGAGAGAGAGAGAGAAGAATGTGTAATTTGTGTCCATATGTTCACCTCGCTGATAAGCAAAGAGAAAAGAAGTAAATCCTGATTTTATATTTCTTGACTATCTTAGTTATTTCTGACTCAGTACCAATCAGCATTCCCAAAATGTTTTTATGACGCCAGAACTCTAGGGAGTAACTACTAATACTAACATCTGACCAACAGTTAAAATGTTTATTTCTTGGTATCATTTTAGTTCTTAGCCAATTACTTTGATAAGCATTAAATTTAATAACATGAACATCATGCATTGGTGTGTTACTTTATAATTTTTTTAAATATATTCACATATCTTTGGCTGTTTACAAGTACCCTAGGAATTAATCAAGGCAGATATAACTATTCTAGCGCTACAGATGAATGGACTGAAATAATCTATAGAAGTGAAATAAGGTGCCCAAGTTCCATGGAGATAGAAACAAAGCTTAAACTAGAACCTCGACTAGCCTAGGACCATTGTTAATTCCAGATACTGACCACAAGAGATCCAAACCTTATAAGGCAGAGAGACTCTATCTACTATATGGGCTTCCTGTTGTACTAAGAATGCTGAGAGCCTAGGCCATCAGAACCCATATGTTTTCTTACTGAGAAGGAAAGACATGATTGTGTGTGTGTACCATAGCAATATATAACATTTATACATAGAGAATTAAAAGACATAAAAAGTATAAAAACTGTAAGGAAATATAAGCAAGTGACATTAACTCTTAGGAAAGCTATCTAAACTACGACTTCTTTTTATAAATGGGGTCACCAGTTTATAACATCAAGCCAGGCTGGAAACTGGACTGCCATGGGGCAAGTGCCTCTTATCCATAATTGCTGTGAATGGAGCCAGTGAGCAGCAGGGCAGCCTCCAAAGCAGAGTTCTGATGGTCTGAATAGAGGAAATTAGCAATCAATAGGATTACCCAAGTAGTAGAGTCAAGGTTAGATCAAGTAGATATTTCTGATATTGGTCACTAAATTGAAAGATGTCAGTTCAAAAACTGGAACCAAAACTTTAAACCAAAGAAATATGAGTAACTTAGGAAATCAATAAATGGGGAACATGCCTAAGTAAATAATAGATCACTTCCATGAGCAGGCTGTTTGCATCTTAAAGGGCTGAAAGAGGCCAACATCAGTAAAACAGACACGATTCCTTTGCATGCTTTCTTCAAAAGAATTGTTTTAAGAGCCAATGAAATAATAGTTATAACATTGTAACTATGAAACACAGTTTATTAGTATTCTAGAGGCCTGGTGCACGGATTCGTGCACCAGTGGGGTCCCTTGGCCTGGCCTGTGGGATCAGGCTGAAACCAGCTCTCCGACATCCCCCGAGGGGTCCCGGATTGAGAGAGGGCTCAGGCCATGCCAAGGGACCCCACCAGCGCACAATCAGGGCCGGGAAGGGACATGGGAGGTTGGCCAGCCAGGGAGGGAATGTGGGAGGGCTCTAGAGTGCATTCAGCCTGTTTCAATCCTGATTGGCCGGACCTCAGAATCAAGCTAACCGGTTGGAGCATCTGCCCCCTGGTGGTCAGTGCACGTCATAGCGACTGGTAGAGTGGTCGACTGTCTGCCCCTGATGGTCAGTGCACATCATAGAGAGCGTTTGAGCGGCCTTAGCATATTATTAGCATATTATGCTTTGATTGGTTGAATGGCTGACCAGACGACCAGACACTTAGCATATTAGGCTTTTATTATATAGGATTATATGTTCTAATATGAATTAGTATACATGAAGCATATTAGTTATGAGAGGGATTCAAGGAGCACTAATAGGACACAATGGACAGAAAAGAGACAGATGATACAAACTCAAGTAAAAGCAAGAGACCATTTACTAAATAGGTTTATAACCCTACAATAGGTCTCATTCTTATTCCTATTTTACAGATACTGGATTTGGAGAGACTAAATAAAACAGCTACTAAGAGGTCAAGCAAGCTTCCACCCATGTGCCCATCTCTGGGCTTTTGAAGGTTTATGGTCCTTCTTCCCCTGTGGTTGAGCTTAGTCCATCTTAACAGAGCTGTTTGTGAACTGAAAATGAATATGTGCAGAAGGATCAGATTCTCCTGAAGGTTCAGTGGGCAGAGTGAGTGGAGGGATGGAGACACAGACACTGGCATGGTCAATTTCCTAAAATTGGGACAGAAGCTAAGTGTCCTGGATGAACACAGGCATGGGGATGAGTTCCAAGAGTGATGGCCAATGGTTCCAAAAGCAGCTCACAGATGGAGGTCAGCTCAACTGTTGAGAATCACAGAACCAGACTACCAAGGCAGCCTTCCACTGATGCTATTGTTTCTTTTCCTTATTTAATGGAATTAGCTCTTCCAGCCCCACTTCTCACCTTGGGCTTTAAAGGCTCTCTGTGTAGCTCCTGATAGGAATCTGGGAAAAACCTGAAAATGGCTACAATATGAGGCTGCAGAATGAGCCTGACCCCCACAGTGGTCTGGGAGGACCAAAGTTAGTCTGTCAATTCGCAGTTGGGTGAGCAAGCAGAGTGACCGGAGGGCCTTGTGCACATCAGAAATCTTACTGAAAGGATGTAAAAGAGCTCAGAAAACTGTTGGAGGTCTGGAGAAGAAGGCTTAGCCAATTATCCATCGCTTCTGCTTCTTTGCATTCTGCACTCCAAATTCAAAGTATAGGATTGTCAATCCACCTGGCTGAGCCATGGTCATGGTCAGCCTTGAGCTAGAATTTGGTCTAGTGACTGAGTTGAACCAATTAGACTCACAAAGGCCTCTAGACCCAGGGGAAAAGCTGAAGTCCAGGATTCTTCTTGGGGGCATAGAGAGATGGTCTTTGAGCTTTCTCTTTGTTCAAGAGTAATTCTTTGATGGGCATCCTGGACAGCTCCCCAACTATCTAGACCTCAGAAGGACTATTGTGTATTGGAAATGGGTGTCAGGCAGAGGGACACAGTGACTAGAGTGGATGGATACTGAGCGCAGAGCTAAAAAGAACTGATAGCAGATTAAGTCCATTTTCTTAGGGAAATACAACTGGGCTGGAAAAAGTAAAACAGAGAATTGAAGGGAAAGAAAAGGGGATTGGAAATAGAAGTTGAAATGAAAGGTGAAATAGGGACAAAGAAAATTTAGTGGAGAGAAAGATTAGAAAAGAGGAGAGGGTGAAAGATGATAGAGAAAAAGAGAGGATAGCTGATGGAAAGTCTAGAAGGAAGAGAGAATCTAGAAAGAAGAAGGGAAAATCTGGAAGCAAGGGAGATGAAGAAAAGCCAAGGTGATATCAAAGTAGGAAGTTCAGGATTCCAGTGTTCTTGAACAAGGTTTACTATCAACCCACTCTGTGACATTAAACAGGTCACTTTTCACCTCCTCCCCCTCCCCTGACCTCTTGGGTAAAGTAGTGCTAAGGTACCTACTCATGGGCTTGGACAAAGTTAATGAGAATGTTAACCTAAAATATAAAATACAATACCTACAGGATAGATATTCTAGACAGGATATCCCCATTTTACCAACTGAGCTCAACTTCCCAATCTGCAAAATAAATCATCTGGGGTGTTCTCTAGCAGTCAAAAATAAAGCTGGCATTATAAGAAGCAGAGCTGGGAACAAAGATGAAGGACACATAGCTGTTGCCCTCAGAGAACTCAAATTCAAACAGAGAGGAAACACCCACATGCCATGAAGTGTTCAGTTATAATACAGCAGTCTGTACCACCTGTTATGGGAGCATGAAGGGACCTTGTACTGCCCCCTGCAGAAGTCATGGAGTTTCCAGAGAGAGTGACATTTGAAATGAGATGTGGAGAAAAAGAAATTTTCTCAATGGAGAAGGGCTTTTCACACACAGCAAATGACCTGAGCAAAGCAGAGATAGGAATAAGCAGGGTGTGTGCAATGAGAAAGAAGTTAGATGCGAGGAGGGTGGCGGCAGGAGTATCAGCTGGAATCAGATCTTACAGGGAACTGTGTGCAAGATTATGAAGTTGTGTTTTATTTGTGAAGCCATCACAACTCACCAAAGGATATTAAATAGAAGAGTGAAACACTTGGATTTAGAAATGATCCTGGAGCTCTGTGGGTCAGAAGTTGATCCTGGATGCGGAGAGAGTGGCTGTTCTACTCGTCCAGAAGAGACCTGATAAGGGTCTGGGGGAAAGCAGTCCCAATGACAATGGGCCTGGGGAAGACAGGAAAGAGCTGAGTGCGGAATTCAATTCCCCATGAGAAAACTGAAAGACCCTCATGACTCCCTTATGAATGGTGGTGGTTGGTCATCTGCCCCAACCTTTTTATTAGCACTAGTCTCTCCATGTGATTTTTCCTTTTTTGAGATAAGACCAAAAATGTGTCCTTAATTTATCAACATTTGGTTAATACTGTATTTATGAAACCATTTAAAGAAGTCACTATATATTTTAGTTGTTTGTTTTTAGGTATGTTGTATAATTCATTAGGAGCAAATGCTTGGAGGATAAAGCTGTTACAGACCCAAGAGAAATGTGTTGGGATAAAGAAGCAGACACCTCTTGCAACTAGAAGTTCCTAGGAGACTTCCTAGACTGGGCCTCTGAAGCCAGACATGTCTATAGAATATACCTTCATAGCCCTCTCCACCAATCTATTTCCACTTTTACTATAAAGATGAACTTTTAGATACAGTTTTCTGGCTGGTTTCTGGTGGTACCTAATAGATTCTGTATTATCCAATATACTCACTGAATTATCATCAGGAATGCTCAGTGAGATGAGAGGAATCAAAGGGACATGTTTGTCTGACAATTTCCATCACATGGAAGAATAGGAGCACAGGCTTGTTTTGTGTGGTCCCCAAAGATAGAACCACCACCAGTGGGTAGAAGTTGCCTGGGGGCAGATTTCAGCTTATCCTCAGGGTGACTGGGGAATGAAGAATCTGCCAAGCAAGGAATGAATGGTTCAGTCCTGCAAAATAGGCTGCACTTTTATTGAGCGCCTACTGTATTCCAGGTACTAGGCTGGGACTCTCATAGCCATTATCACTTTGAAACCTCATACCTCTTCTATGGGTTCAGGATGCTATTCCACTTCACAGATGAGTCATCCGATGCTCCCAGGGATTAAATGACTTGCCCACAGCAGGTAAACAACAGGTCTGGGAGTTAAGTCCGACCCCAGACCTCAAACAGGCTGTCTGCCTGTCAGCCTGATGCTTCCCTGATGGAGGTGTGGGTGGCCTGTCCCTGGAACTATACAAACAAAGGCAGAATGACCAAATGCCTGGGAAGCTGTAGAAGGGATTTCGCCTCGGACAGGGTATCAGCCCAGAAGAACCTAAACCTTCCTCCTAACTCTGAGTATCTCTGATTCTCAAACAGCGAAATGTAACTGAAATGAATGCACTGTGGAGTCTCCCTATGCAAGGAATGGCAACAGAAACTTGTGTAAAGGGAACTTATCAGAAACATAAATGATTTTTTCCTCTTAAAAACATGAGAAAAAAGCAGAAACTGTAACAGGAAGCAAACACATATTTTATAAAACATTTAAGTTCTGTTTTAGGTATTCTTGCATGTTTTCATGTTAAAACCGATTTGCGAATTATTTTCTCACTTCTTTTTTTTTCACATGAAATGTACCCCCGATTATATGACAAGAAATTATATGGTGCTAATAATTTATTTAAAACCTGATCCATGTCTCACATTCATTCTGCGCTATGAAATCAAGTAGATGCAGAAGGGGAATTTTTTTTCTCTGAACTTTCTGACCACCTCTATTGTGGAAGAAAGAGTAATAGCAGGTATCGAGGGTGCCAATTACATGGTGATGTACAAACCCGCTGAAGAAAAATCTATATGGTATTTTAATGCTAGTCAAACAGAAGGATGAAGTTTAAATTAGCTTGAAGCTACTAAAAATTCTAACTATGGCTCTGCCTTCATTGTATGGGAGGAAGAAAAACAGCTTTACAGAAAAATATCTGTCTATCTTGTCTGTGAATGGGCAGCCTGAAGTCTCTTTCTTTTGCTGGTGCGCAGGTTCCTGTTTTTGTTTGTTTGTTCATTGCTCTATTTCTCCTTCATTTCTTCTTTCACTTATTTTTCCCTCTTGCTCATTTTTCTTACTGGTCACCTCTCCTCCTTTCTTTCAAACATCTTATCTTCTACTTTGTTTTATATTAAACCATCTATTAGGTTTATAAGCTCATAGAATCAGAGAATGTTAGAACTCAGAGAGCTCTGATTTAAAACAAAAAAAAAGAGGGGCTTTGGAAGAAAAATCAAATGCCACCACTCCTTGGTACAAATGGGTGGATGGTAGAGAGGAAGGGTTGAGTTCTAGAGAGAGGATATAGCTTGTTCAAGGCCACCCAACAATATTTTAAGGGAGTTGTCTAGTCAGGAGTGAGTAACAGAGAAAAGGGTTTGGGCTAAAGTAGGAAACTAGAATTCTCACTGCCACAAACTCTGTCCATTATCCAGAAAACCAGATGGAATAATCACATTTCCAAAAGACTTTTATTTTATGTATGGGGCGGACAAAAGTAGGTTTACAGTTGTGAGTATTCGAAACAGAGTTTATCCTTGTATTATTTATTTCTTAATTATTGTATTATTTAGTATTATTAACCTACTTTTGCCCACCCCTCTATACACACCTCATGCAGCCCAGCCAGAAGGTGAGGAAGGTAGAAACAACTCTATTATATGGGTGAGGAAACAGAGTGGGGAAGGAAATTATGTTTAATGACTACTTCCTGTGGATCAGACACTGTCACATGTTATTATTATTACTAGAGTCCCAATGCACAAAATTCGTGCAAGGGGCTCAGCCCTCGCAGCCCCAGCTTTGTCCGGAAGGTCGTCCAGAAGGATGTCCGGAAGGTCATTCGGCTGTCTGGTCTAATTAGCATATTATGCTTTTATTATTATAGATTACTATTATTATTTTAGATATTTTTTATTGATTTCAGAGAGGAAGGGAGAGGAAATGAGAGAGAAACATCAATGATGAGAGAGGATCACTGATCAGCTGCCTCCTGCATGCCCCCACACTGGGGACCGAGCCGAAAACCCAAAACCCGAGCATGTGCCCTGACCAGGAATCAAACCATGACCTCCTGTTTATAGGTTGATGCTCAACCACTGAACCACACCAGCCAGGCATGTCATATGTCATTTAATCTTTAGTCTAGCCATTAAGTATTTATAATAGTTTTCTATAGACAGGAACCTCTCCAGCTGTGTGGGCAAAAATTTACTGGCCACACAGCTGGAGAGTAACTGAGCTGAAATCAAGCCTTGTTGAGCTCCGTTCTCCATGAGATATGGTCCATGCCCTCAGGTGTCGCAACATGCCCAGGGAGGAGTGAAGGCAGGAGATCCCGCCTTCCAGCCCAGAAAACTTTCCAGAGCTTCTCAGAAAATAAGTGCAGACGGTTGGTGTGACCTCACCAAGGGGCAGCGGAGTTGGCCTTGATTCACAATTGATACTGATGTGCATGACCAGCAGGACAGAGCTGAAGGCAGAGGACAAAAAGTCAAATTGAACCTGGGGAATTAGATATTGTTCACTTTGAAAAATTATGTATGAAGAAAAATCACAAGAATTAGGGTAAAAAGTTAGTATTGCTGTCCTAGCTGGTTTGGCTCAGTGGATAAAGCGTCGGCCTGTGGACTGAAGGGTCCTGGGTTTGATTCCAGCCAAGGGCACATGTCTGGGTTGCAGGGTCCATCCCCAGTAGGGGATGTGCTGGGGGCAGCTAATCAATGATTCTCCCGCATCCTTGATGTTTCTAGCTCTTTCTCCCTCTCCCTCAGAAATCAATAAAAATATATATATTGTTTAAAAGTTAGTTTTGTTTCTTCTGGTTGGTAGGATTGTAGATGATTTCCTTCACAGAAAATATCACTGTTCACTAAAAAAAATCAAACAATATAGAAAAGTTCAAATAAAATGGTGAAAATAACTCAGGATGCTACCACTAAGCAATAATTATCAATAACTAGAAGCCTGTTGCACAAAGATTCATGCAATACGCCTTCCTTCTCCTGGTTGCTGGCACTGGTTTTCCTCCAGCACCCGGGACCCAGGCCTTTGGTCTGGTTGCAGTGAGGAAGCCAAGCCTCTTCAGTCTTCAGTCTTCAGTCTTCACTCCAGCTGGAGCCTTCAGTCTTTGCTCCAAGCCTGTGCATGCAAATTAACTGCCATTTTTGTTAGGTTAATTTGCATAGTCACTCTGATTGGCTGGTGGGCATAGCGGAGTGACAACAATTTGCATGTTTCTCTTTTATTAGTGTAGGTGGCCACATGTCTAACTTTCCAGACTTTTTTTCTTGGCCAGGAAACATATTCATGTTTTCTTTGCATTTTCCAAAATTTATATACACTCTATATATTAATTTTATAGTACACCAACAAGTTTTAATTAGAAAAGTCATTTAGGGGTAGATGATGAACATCTTTGGAATGGCAGGATCCGGGATTTGGTTATCTATCTGGCATGTCTGTCTGTCTTTTCCCAAATTCTGCTTCCTTCCAAGAAAGATGAAAAGCTGAGACCTGAAGTTTACTCCGTAATGACTGGGAAACAGTGGAGAACTTCGAGCAGTCCTTTGGGACTTTGAAATGGGATCACATGAACAAATCAGAAAGTTTCCTATAGCAAAGCATGCTCAAAATTTAACCCCTGCACCACCAGGACCAGGGACTTGTTAGAAATGAAAATTCTCAGGCCCCACTCAGACTTAATGCAAGACTCTGGGAGTGGGGAAACCACCCATCTAAATCTTCAGTGACTCTCATGCAGGCTAGAGCTTGAGAACCTCTACATTCTCCCCATAATTAAAAAACATATTCAGTGAGCAAGACGTGGTGGCGAGAGTAAAAGCCCCATCAATCATCAAAGTGGGATATGAGGAAGGGCCAAACTCAGGTGAGAATCATAGCTCCTGGAAAGGTACAACTGTCAGAAGCCCACTCCTGCCACGCCCCGTGTCTGGGTTTGGTTAAGCTGGTGGTCCTGGGCCTCCAAATTATCACCCGCAGATCTGTATTTATGTATTAGTGTAGCAGGACTTCCGAATCAATTATTGTTTGCATCAGTGTAAATCTTTCTTGGAACGAGTCAGAGTAGGTTAAAATGAACAAGTCCATTTTAAAAATTGGGTTTGCCTATTAATTCCTAAATCAAAGTGCTTGCCTTCTTGTGCACATTAATATTAAAAAATAAAAACCTCCCCAGCTTGTCAACCAATCTGCACATGTTCCAGAAAGAGAATGCTTCTATGTGGCCATGCACTTTAGTTTTTTCCAATCCTCTAAATATGGAAGTGTCTGCAGATCAATTCTGAGTCCTTCATCAGCTCTGATCTGGGAGCCCTGATTTTGTTGGAGTTCAGTTCCCCAGGCCCCCTCCCCCAAGTTGAAAGATGACATTGTTCACCACAATGATTCCCTCAGGATTCTCCCACGTCATGCCTGCCAAGTCCCAATGACAAGATATAGGGGACAGTTAGACTATTACATACTCTCCCTGCCACTTTCAATCAAGCCTAATGCAATCAGAAACACATGACTACATCAACACATCTCCTTTAATCAAATGTGATTAAGTCAGTCATTAGTTTTTCAAGACAAATAAAGAATACTAGTGCTTGTGTTCTAAACGTAACCGCCCCCCTTCTTATGTGATTTGTTAAGAAAGGAAGCCCTCCTACCTCGGAACTTAAGGCCTTCAGAGGTCTTTGTACTTTCCCTGCTGGTGTTTATTATAATAAAACATCATGGGTTTGTATGCTCAATTCCTTCTTCCCTGTCCCCCTCACAAAGCCCCCCTGTTGTCAAGCAGAATTTGGCTTCAGCTTGATCAGGATGATTTCATTATCCCATTGTTACCATTATGACTCGGGCAATTAGTAGTTTATAAGTATAAATTTATGGCAATCTGTGATCCAGGCACATTGGCAGTAGTCAGGGCATAATAAAAACCCAATCAATTTCTTTCATTTAATATGTAGGTTGTGACCCTAGTTTTGATTAGAACTCTTAGCTATTTCATCTTTAAATAAAAAAAGAATGTCTGCAAGCAATTATATGGTGTGTTAATTGGATATTCCTTTTTATCTCTAATGCTACTGAATGCATTGCATTGCTAACGAAATCCTTGTTTTCTCTTTCTGTCTCTTTCTCAATGTCTCTCTGCCTCCCTCTCTGTGTTACTGTCTTTGTCTCCCTGCTTCTCTGTCTACCCCATTTTTTTCCCTCTACGCTCCACTGTTAATGCTCCCTGGCCATACACAGCTTGGCTAAAATGAACAAGGGCCTCCAAGTGCCCATCTTTCCTCTTCCCTCCCCCACTCGGAAAGCCACCATCCTCACGGTGTACCCCACTTTCCATCAAGCCATTCAGGCATCATAGAGCTGAAGTCACCAGGTTACCTAGAAGGTCTAGCATGCAGCAGGTGCTCAACAATTAGCAAAAGAATGCATAGGGCCACAACATTCCCTGTGTTTTAATCACGTTGTCACTCTCTGTCTCAGGACACTTTGTTGAGACCTGCTCTTTTTTTCCAGAGTAATAGTTCCTTGCAGCATCTACACTTTTGGGTCTACACCCTGAAAGGTGGAAGCATAGGGGGTTAAAGAGGATTCTATAATCCCCAAATGGGGAGCCCAGGTAGGGCAGAGTCTCTGCCATGCAGAAACAGAGCTTCTTATCTGGTCATGTGGATGATTTTCTAAGCCGGGATGAGCCAGTACCTGGAAAGTGGGCTCTAGAGTTTTTGCTTGTTTTGTAAATTTCATGAACAAATACTTCTGTAGTGCTGAAGATCCCTCATTCATCTAGACCAGTGGTCGGCAAACTGCGGCTCGCGAGCCACATGCGGCTCTTTGGCCCCTTGAGTGTGGCTCTTCCACAAAATAACACGTGTGGGTGCGCATGTACAGTGCGATTGAAACTTCGTGGCCCATGTGCAGAAGTCGGTATTTTGTGGAAGAGCCACATTCAAGGGGCCAAAGAGCCGCATGTGGCTCGCAAGCCACAGTTTGCCGACCATTGATCTAGACAATGAATGAGTTCTAAACCTCTTTCCATATAGAGACATCAGAAAAGGTATTGTTCTGCTTTTCTCTCGGTGGCATCTCTCCCGAGGACTTCCCACTTCCTTTCCAAGCTATGGCTCTCCAATTCCTTCCTTACAAGATTTTGTTCCCTATATCCCATGTTTCCTTCCTTTTCTGTTTTATTCCTTTGCAAAGAACATTCTGCTGTAGCATCATGAGAAAATGCACGTGGGAGACTATTTGTTTTTGAGACCTGGTTTGCCTGAAAATACCCTTGTGCTATCCTTGTATACAATGACCATTTGGTTTTAAGTCATTTTTCTTCAGTATTTTCAAGGCATTGCTTTAAGTTTTCCAGCCCCCCATGCTGCTGTGCAGATGCCTGATGCCCTGATTTCCAGTCCTCAGTGTGTCAATTTCTTCTCCTCCTCCCATAAGCCCCGTAGCTTCTAGAATCTTCTTATCCTGTGTCCTGAGATTTCACAATGATGTGCTGCCCTCAAATAGGCCTTTTTGTTCATTCTATTTCTCAACCCTCAGTGAACCCTTGCAACCTGGAAAGATGTTCTTCAATTGTGGGAAATGTTTCCTGTACTATTTTTCTGATAATTGTTTCTTTCTTTTCTCTATTTTCATTATTTGCAAGTCATATTAACCAAGTGCTAGACTCCTATTTTCCATCTCTAATTTAATTATCTTTTTTCCACTAATTTCCATCTCTTTGTTTTGTCTTTTCCTTTTAGTTTTTCACTTTTATCTTCCAACACTTCTAATTATTTTTTCACTATTCTGACTATATTTTTAATTTCCAACGTTTCCTTCTTTGATGACCACGCTTATTCATGGCATCTTGTTCCTGTTCCAGATGCAATAACTTCTCTTTTCTCGCTAAGAGGATTCCTACAGACCTGTCTGACTCCAAAGACAATGTTCTGGTGATGACATTCTGCCTAAACAACCACCTTTTCTTGGTTTTCATAGTCCATTCCTTTGAGAACCTGGAACCGACTAAAATTGCTTCCTCAGGGTGATTATAAACTAAAGTGTGTGCTACATGAGGGCAGGGTCCTCATCTCCCTCCAGTCACAATTCCCTGCATGAAAAGGTGTTCTAGAAATATTTGGTGAATGAATGAATGGTGCAAGAACTGAGTTCCCTGACTTTAATGAAACAGCCAAATAAGAGTAAAATGGATGCTTTCTAGTTCTTATGTAGTCACAGACATTCAGCAGCTCTTGACATGATAAAACAATGTCTGAGTGAGTGTGGCCCTGTACTCCCGTCCGCCTAATGGAAATGGGATCCTCTAAGAAATTGCAGAAGCAGGAGGTGCGAGGTGTTTAACAGGGCTGTCCAATGAGCTCATTTATAATGTTAACAAACCAGATTCCAAAACAAGCTCAGAGGCTCCGGCTGGACCTGTCAGCCAGGAGAGGCAGCTGTCGGTCAGGATTCATGGCAGCAGCCCCTGCCCTGAGGGCTGGCCTGGCAAGGGGGGCCTGGTTGGGAGGGAGTGGGGAGATAACAGAGATAAATCTACATTCATTCGGGAAGCAGTCATACTCAATGACATATTCACTGACTTCTTCAACAGCTCATTTGATAATGTTCTCTCTGCACTATTCATTTTTCTGAAAGATGAAAGCTGGCTGAGGATCTCATCTGCTCACTGATGCAGGGAAAGGATTTGAAATTAACACACACACACACACACACACACACGAAAGGGGGGAGCTAGTGGGGGAAAGAGGACACATTCTGATGACCAGTTTTATGGTTGCTCTGACACAGGAGACCCAGCAGCCTGGAGTGAGGTCACCTTTAATTAGTTATGCATTCTAATTCAACAATATGCCAAAGGGCAGATACAAGGCTCAGTAGGGAGGGGGACATCCATCATGATAATTAATAGCTTGAAGAATGTGATCTGCCTAGTGAGGGGCAGGTCAGGACTTGCAATGGGAGGGGAGAGAGGTCAGAACCTCACCTCGGGGCCAGGTGCTGCTTTCTCAGCCTGTCCTGTCTCATGGTGCCTAAGGCATCCATCAGTGGGTGTTTCCTGAGCGCCAGTCCCTATGCAGAGTCCAGGGGTACTAGAGAAGCTGAGACAGAGGTCGGGGGAGGAAGACAACACGTGAACGTTGAACTTGAATGTGTACACTCACTGTTCTGCAGTGTGGGCTCTCCTCTGACAATACCCAGTGGCAGGGAGGACCAGCTCTTTGTTGTTAACGTGAGGCTCTCACGGGGCTTCTTAAACAAATGGATATTTTGTGCTGCAGTATGAAGAATATGGGCTTTGGAATCAGGCAAATCTGGGTTTAAACCCTGAGCCTTGTATTGTATAGCAGTGTGACCATGAGCGATTGACTTTGTATGTCTAGATCACATTTTTGTTCTTGGTAAAACGAGGGAAATAAAATCGACCTTTCAGGATTAAATATTATGAGGATCAAAATCTTAGGTGCAGATGCCATGGTGCCCATTCCCCTGTCCTGGCAGGCAGAGGCCTTGCTGGGAGGGGGAGGAGTTTACCCAAATGTTGGGGCAGGATATGGAAGGCGAGTCCGTCTTCCTCGTTATAGTGGCAGTGCTTGGCACTATAGGGTTTTGCTGAAAAAATAATGCACCAAAAGTTCATGGCAAGCCGGTGGGGGGGGGGGGGGGGGGGGGAGGAGAGAAAGAGAGAGAGAGAGAGAGAGAAATATACAAAAGCAAACAAAACAGACAAAATAGAGTCAAGACAAAATTTAAGAGGCTCAAAGCCTACAGATAGGACATAATCCCTTAGCAGTCCTTGAGCCAAAGTTTAGATGGCTGCAGCAACCTTTTATCAGATTCCTGAAACCACTAACAGGGACTAGTTAGAAGCGTTAAAAGGCCACACAAGGAGCCTAGGTTAATAGGCACTCTGCACACTGTTACCTCCTTTTCCAAGTTCACTTGGCAACCCAGGAGCTGACTCGGGATACTCTTCAAGAGCACAGGGAAAAGCCATCACTGTTTTTTCAAGATAAAATGCATCAACAAGTAGTATTCAGTTTTCCCTTCTTGCTCTTCACAATGATCTTCATTGCCTTATACCTAAGATTCTGTTTATGAAATAACACCAAATTCATTAGGGGTCAGGAAGAAGGGAGCATATCAGGACAATGTTTATTGTGTAACAAAATACGAGCATCAGAACTTAACAATAGCAATGAAAGCACCAAACAGTGGCCGGAATGTGGAGAGAAGACTGAAAGTAAGTTCCAGCTCTCTTAGAGTGCGGGAGCCACTCAAAAGTCATTTCTTTGTTAATCATATAATCAAATGGTTCTTCACCTCACAGGAGAGTGAGGGAGCAACCTCAGAATTGTTATTTATGTTGTCATCCTATTAGGAACTTTTAGCCCATTTATATCTGATGTCAAGACTGTTTTATATCACCATTGTTATAACATTTGTTGCTTTTGTGTTTCCTTGCTTTTTCTTTTGCTAAGGGTGATGTTTTTGTCTTACGAGTCTTATTGATAAGGAACAGAAGAAGCCTCTCTACTTGCTCAGAGGTGACATCGTTTTATTTTACAAGTATAGAAAGATGGCACCTCTGACCACATAGGCACTCATCTCTTATTTCGGTGTGCCTGCTCCATTTATGCCTCTCATGGCAAACCACCTGTCCTACTTACACACAGCCTTCCGACCTCTTAATTCCCAGCTCACTGGAGGCTTGGGCCATCCATAGAGCTAGTCCAGCATAAGTGCTGTGCAGATTCTTCATCTTATTGTTCAAATTCCCAAGCAGAAGAATGCCAGTGATTCAGGCCAGCCTCTGAGCGACACCTCTTGGGTTCCTTATTCATCCTGGTGTGTGGGTCAAATGGTACATTCTGGCTGCTGCCACTCTGGGCAGGTGACTCAGTCTCATAGCAGGTATGTGTACAGTGATGCTGTGATTGATGATTATTGTTACTAATAATGTCTTTTTAAAATTCATTTGAAAGGAATATATTACTTTTTATTCTATTAGAAATTATCTTTAAGCTACATTTTACTTAAAAGGGTTTTTTGCACATTTATTTTATTTATTTATTTTAAATCTTTATTGTTGAAAGTATTACATATGTCCCCCTTTTCCCCCATTGACCTCTCCCAGCACCCCCCACCCCCCCGCCCCACCTCAGGCCTTCATCTCCCTAATGTCTGTGTCCAGGGTTATACATATATGCATACAAGTTCATTAGCTGATCTCTTCCCACCCACCCAACCACCCACCCTCCCTAGCTTTAAAAGTTTTCATCAGCTTTGAGAATGAATCAGTGCTCTTGGATCCTGCCCATATTAGATGAAGAATGAAAGTTTAAATTACATCCCTTCTCAGATTAAAACTTTCTGTGATGTCCCCTTTTCCTTGGGATATAGCCAAACTCCATATGGTCTGCTAGGCCCTGCTTTCTGTGGCTCCTCAATCACCTCAATCTCTCTCTGTGCCCCCCATTTCTCTTCCTTTTTCTCCCAATGGCCACCATCTCTCATCCTTGCCTCCAGGCCTTGTCATAACCTGTTTCCTCTACCAAAGACATTCCCTTGCCCATCTTTCTAAATGCAACCACAGCTCTTTGTTGACCTTTAGCTTTTTGTAAAATACACCTCTTGGCTCATCTTCATCGCACAGGTAATTCTCCTAAAGAACTTCCACAGGGTGAACCAAAGGTGAAATGATTATAGTGGGTTGAATAGTGACCCTCTAAAAAGGTATATCTATATACTAATTCCCAGGATTGGGGGAAGGATCTTTGCAAATATGATTAAGTTGGGGTATTGAGCAAATCCTGGATTGTCTGGGTAGGCCCTAAATCCAATGACAAGTATCCTTATAAAATAGACAGAAGAGAACACACACACACACACACACACACACACACACACACACACAGGCAATTGCAGAAGCAGAGATGGGTGATGCAGCCACAAGCAGAGGAAGCTGGCAATATCAAAGCTAGAAGAGAAACAGATTCCTCCCTAAAGCCTCTGCAGATACCTTGTGTTCTACATTTCTGGCCTCTAAAACTCTGAGAGAATACATTTCTATTGTTTTAAGTCACAATAATTGGAGTAATTTGTTACAGCAGCCCTTGGAAACTAATGTAAGGGTGTTTGAGTCATGGGCATGCATGGACTTGCCTTATCTGTGACTAGAGACCCAGTACACGAAATCGAAATTTGTTCATGGAGGGGGGGTTCCCTCAGCCCAGCCTGCACCCACTCCAATCGGGGACCCCTTGGGGGATGTCCCTATGGGCCTAAACTGGCAGTCGGACACCCCTCTCAAAATCTGGGACCACTGGCTCCTAACCACTCACCTGCCTGCCTGCATGATCGCCCCTATCTGCCCTCCCTTGCTGGCCTGATCTCGCCCCCAACTGCCCTCCCCTGCCAGCCTGGTTGCCTCCAAATGCCCTCTCCTGCTGGCCTGATCTCATCCCCAACAGCCCTCCCTTGCCAGCCTGATCTTGCCCCTAACTGCTCTCCCCTACTGGCCTGACCACCCCTAACTGTCTCTGCCTGCCTGATTGCCCCTAATTGCCCTCCCCTGCTGGTTTGATCTCGCCCCCAACTGCCCTTCCCTGCTGGCCTTATCGCCTCTAACTGCCTCTGCCTGCCTGATCACCCCTAACTGCCCTCCCCTGCCGGCCTGATCTCACTCCCAACTGCCCTCCCCTGCAGGCCTGATCTGGTTGAGCCTTCATTCATAACAGTTGTTACGACCCTGGCTCTTTATTTTATATATGACATTCATTCTGAATTTCATTTCATGGTGGTCTTTAAAGGGAAGGAGCTAGAGCCCAGTATCTGACATTTTCTCCTCTCCTCATCCCCTTTTAAAGGCAGTCTGGGCTTCTGTGTTGGCATTTACCTTGGGCACTTAGGCAGTTTTGGTAGGCTAACAGGATCCTTTCAACTATAACTTTCTCCCTGTTTAAACCAATGGTTCATTCTAGTCCATTGGCTGGAACCTTATGTCTTAATCTCTCTCTCTTTCTCTCTCTCTCTCTCTTCTCTGTCTCTTCCTCTCCTCCTTCTCCCTGTCCCTCTTCCCCCTTCCCTCCTCTCTCTGTCTGATCTCCACTCTTCTCACACTTCAGAAGTTTCCCTGAAATTAAAGCACACAGCCAGTGTGCCCTGTCTCAAGTGGAAAGCCAAATTTCATTACCACTTGGAGCACTTTAAATCAATATTTGGGCATTTAATGATTTTGCTCATTTTATTTGAATACATTAAAGAAGTCTGATAGGCTTATTAGGGTCCCTATGATTAACATCTTTGAATCAGCAAAAGGTGCCAATTTTAAAAAATCGGCTTATTTCAAGCCCACCATAAAAATCTGCATAATTTAGCAATTATTTTATAATTTTGAATATATATTAAAAAGTAGTTTTCAGTGTTTAATTAGAAGATATAGTCAACATATTTTAAAGCGAGCTACTTCCTCTAAATACTTAGAGTTGAAAGAAAGAAATATTTGGGACCGGCTCCAATTTGTAAAGCTCCCTCACTTCATATTTCTGCCCAAGGCACACATGACCCTCAGTCATCCTGCGTGTCCCTCATTAGAATCAAATTTACAACTAATCTCCTAGTATCTCCC
The DNA here is from genome assembly GCF_028538775.1 of Myotis yumanensis. Lineage (NCBI taxonomy): Eukaryota > Metazoa > Chordata > Mammalia > Chiroptera > Vespertilionidae > Myotis > Myotis yumanensis. The sequence goes on from NW_027223761.1 coordinate 32,291,268, forward strand.
CTAGAGGCTCTGTAGTGATACAACCACAATTAATGAAGAGGCTGTGTCCTCAAAATTCAGTAACTTCTTTAAAACCTTAATCCCAGAGGCAGAAATCCTAGAGGCTTTCTGGAATATATTTCTAAGGAAGCCCAGGCTTAGACATAGTTGTGCTGGCTTCATGCAATAATTAGAGTTTGGGAAGATAGATGGAACCTACCTGTTTCCCCTGTCCTAGCCTCCCTCACCCAGAGCCCATGATGTAGTCGTGTCTATCAAGTACAAACTCATAACTGTGTGTGTGTGTGTGTGTGTGTGTGTGTGTGTGTGTAACAGAATCACTGTCACTAACAGCTGGTTGTACTTCGTTCAGAGAGGCGTGGATAGGTCTGGCTAGGGCATCAACAAAGCCAGCTGGCCAACTGAGAGTGGGAAGGTTTGGATGTGGCCTAAAAGCTAGAACAGGGCACTGACCTGGTGAGACACAGATGTTGAGAACCAGAAAATATTGTAAATAAATACAAAGGGGTTACCTAATCATTTAATGTTTGGGGGAAACAATACAGGACTGCAAATAGGAAACAGACACTGGCAGAACTTGATTTGAACATCCAGCCTGGGAGGAATGGTAGCAGCATCTGGACAATGCCACCTCACCGGCAATGGGCACACGATGTGTGGGTTGGTTATGCTTACGTAACAATCTGGGCAGATAACAGAAGCAGAAAATTCTCACTCAGATGGTTTATCTCAGACCTAGTCCTTCTTCATCATCTCCATTCTTCCCCTAACTGTCCTATCTCTCAGAATTCACCCACAACTCCTGGCCCTCCTTTCTTTGCCTACCCTTCTGGTTTGTTTCAGCAGCAGCTTCCCTTTCCTTGTTTGTTCTGTTATTTGATTTCTGCTCCTGAGTCCCCTGGACCTTAGCCTCTTCTTCTGAGATTCAACGCTTATCAGCCATGAAAGTATAGAAGAGTGATGCTTTCATATAACCACTCAGGGTAACAGGAAAACAGAACTGAAAGCTGTCATGGTGTCATTCTAAGAGGAAGAGGAAAGCATTAGATATACCCAGTAGGCAGATATGCTTTAGGTAAGCAGGTGAGGCAATGTCCACAGGTTTTGTGTCTGGATCACTTATTGGTATCAATGTGCTAGTAACAGATTGAGTTAAACAGGAATGCAATGCAAATTTCACCTCAGAAAGCTACAAGCATTAACAGAACAGAGCATAGCAGTTAGGATGACAGGCAAGTAGTCAAGGAGTCCTCTGGGAGAGAAAGAGAGATGAAAGACAAGGCTGAGAAGGAGAAGTCATAGGACTCCTACAGTAAAGAGAAGACCTAGCGTTGTGATACTTCTCACCTCCCTTGACCTGTGGTTCCCTCACTAGCTAACTTCCCTTTTGCCCACATCTGGGCAGAGGACACAACAGCCAGTGCTTACTCACCTACATCAGGAAGACCACTTCAAGCACAGGAATAAGACAAACAATTGTAAGTTTAGATAGCAGCACAGACTCTGGCCATTGTGCAGACTGACCCAACTCTTTGAAAATCTCTTCTATCGAACGCTGTTTCTTCATCTTAAGTGCACTTTCCAAGCATTTCATATGAATCACAGAAACCAGCCTGTAAAGTATAAAGCTGAAGTTTGTATTACCTAAATCTGCTGATCCAATTCGAACTTCTGGATATTGAATCCTAGGCGCATACCCTGACCATATATCTACCTCCACCATATGCCTCAAGCACAGGCAGAGGGAACACTCTCATTTGTGTTTCCATTACATTTTTTCGAGGCAATGAGTCTGAACCTGAATGCCTATGATCACCAGCCACAATCTGGGCACTGGTACCAAGAGATAAACAAGAAGTATCCATTCACTTACAAAGTGAACAATCTTCATCCTTGCAGCATTATAGGTACTATAATTGTTTCTGTCTTTATCACTAGAATATGACCACCTAAAATTCAGAGACAGTGTCATTCTCCACACATAGTACAGATCTTAGCCATGATCTAAGACAGAACTGGGTTCAAATGTCAATGCTGCTGACCACGTGATCATGGAGAAGTTACTTATGCCCACTAGTTGGAACAATTCTTCCCCACTCTTTTTTTAAAATATATTAATATTGATTTCAGAGATGAAGGGAGAGGGAGTGAGAGATAGAAACATCAATGATGAGAAGGAACCATCAATCAGCTGTCTCCCTCATGCCCCACATTGGGGATCGAGCCCGCAACTCAGGCATGTGCCCTGACCGGGAATCGAACCAGTGACCTCCTGGTTCATGGGTCGATGCTCAACCACTGAGCCACTCCGGCTGGGCCTTCCCCACTCTTTACTAAGCCATTCTCAAGCATCCTTCAACATGCAGACCAGGGAGACTTGTTCTTCCTTCAGTGAAGGACTGATTGCTATGAAAATTGTGCTCCCACATTTATAGAAAAAAGAAAAGAAAATGAGAAAAATATATGCAACAGTGGTTTTCAGACATTAGACAACAGATGATGTGAGGTTGTGATTCCTGAAAGAAGAGAAACAAAGATTAGCTCTATAATTATACCATCTTAGTGTTTGGAAGTGTTTCTATGCCATAAGGCAAAGAGAGAAATCCAACATAAGACTCATCAGTCTCTCTGAATTGAGGAGAAAGAGATCAGAATGTGAGGATGGCCAAAATGTCTAGAATTTTCAGGGCAGACTACTGGAAAGAAGGAGCTACACAGAGAGACAAGTTCTAAAGCACTTCAGTGGGTTCCCCACAATCTTCAGCTTAGTGTTGACTGATCAATAAAAGCATGGGCAAGAACAACCCAAGGTTGGAAAAATAAACACTAGAAGGCTGTAAGTAAAAAAAATCCCTACCTTTTATAGGTCTGAGAAGAGTTTGGTCTCCTCTAAGCCAGAGTTTGGTCTTCTCCAAGCCAGTGTTTTCCTGGACTTAAAAAGACTGTGCTGGACCTATAATAACAAATCTAAAAAGCAAGCCTCAAAAGTACCAAACTCATCTACAATTTCCTGCAGTGTCTGTCAGAACAAATTCAAACATCCTTTAAGTAAATATATAAAAATCTATTGATCAAAATGTAAAATCGTAATATCTGATAGCAATAAAAAACTATCAGGCATAGCCCAGCCAGCATGGCTCAGTGGTTGAGAGTTGGCCTGTGAACCAGGAGGTCATGGTTTGATTCCCAGTCAGACCACATGCCCAGGTGGTGGGCTCAGTCCCCAGTGTGGGGGCATTCAGGAGGCAGCCAATCCATGATTCTTTCTCATCACTGATGTTTCTATCTCTCTCTCCCTCTCCCTTCCTCTCTGAAATCAATAATAAAAATATATTTTTTAAATATATAAAAAATAAAATAAAATTTATTCTCGTCCTAGCCAGTTTGGCTCAGTAGATAGAACGTCAGCCTGTGGACCAAAGGGTCCTGGGTTCTATTCCAATCAAGAGCACATACTTCAGTTGCAGGCTCCTCCTCGGCCCCGGCCCTGGTCAGGATTCATGCAGGAGGCAACTAATCGATGTGTTTCTCTCACATTGACATTTTGCTCTCTTTCCCTCTCTCTTCTACTCTCTCTAAAAATCAATGGAAAAATATCCTCAGGTGAGGATTTTAAAATAAATTACCAGGCATGTGAAAAACCATAAAGTATGACTCACAGACCAAGAAATAACAGAGAAGATGGTATTAGTAAACAATTACCTTAAATAAATTATTATAAATATTATTCATATGCTTAACTATCTAAAGTAAAACATGAACATAATGAAGAGAAAACTAAAAAAGCTATAAAAGGGCTAAATGGAACCTTTGATGATTTTAAAAAATGGGGAGTATAAAACATATACTGAATGAGATTAATAGCAGATTAAATACTGAAAAAAGAAAAGATCAGTGAATTTGAAATCACAGCAACAGACACTACCCATATGAAGCACAGAAAATAAATCATTCTCATTTTTCAAACGATTCTATTTTGTGGTTTCTTTTTTTAAATGTATTTTTGTTGATTTTAGAAAGGAAGGGAAAGGGAGGGAGGAAGACAGAAACGTCAAAGATGAAAGAGAATCATTGATTGGCTGCCTCCTGAATGATCCCTACTCGGGATAGAGCCTACAACCCGGGCATGTGCCCTGACCAGGAATCAAACTGTGACCTCCAGCCGGGCTACTTTTGGGTTTCTAATATTTGTACTCAGAAGCATCTTGATAAACTATGTGTCTTTAAGTAAGTTAATTGCTCTGTGCTTTAATTTCCTTGACTCTAAATTAGAAATAATAACAATAACATAATAATAATATTTACTTAATAGAGTTTTTAGGCAGGTTAAATGAGATTATGCAAGTAAAGTGTATAATACAATGTCTAGTAAGCACTCAATACATGTTGGCTGCTATTATTATTATTAAACTTATATATTGTCTTTCTCCCCTGAAAACGAGGAAAATTCATGGCTGAAACAGATTTAATTCAATTAACAAATACCTGCGGCTGCCTGCTGAATGCCAAGCCCTGTCACAATATCTGTGAATGAGTCCATCTCTCAAACCTCACAGACTACAGGGGAATAGAGTCAAGAAAAGAGTCAATTGTGATACTAGATTTTAGCAATTTACAATTTCTTTGACTTGTTAAGTATAGGGTGTCAAAGTTGCACAGAGAAAGGGACTTTAACCATGGCTTGGTAGAGTGTCAAGTCAATAAGAGCTATTGAAGGAAGTAACATATAAGCTGGGGCCTTAAAAACACGAATTAATTATCCAGATGAAGGGGATCCAGTAGAGCATTTGGATGGTGTTCCAGGCAGAGGGGGGAAAAACACAATCAAAGGCTAGGAAGCAAAGAAGAGCCCAGGGCATGTAGGGACCTTCAAACAGGTCAGTGTGGCTAAGCCATAGGTTGTCAGGCTATGAGATAGATAGGCAAGTTGAGGGCACTCATGTAGAGATTTTCTAAGTCATGAAAAGGAGGAACCTACACGCTTCTTGGAAGAGCTTCTTCTAATTTAGAATCCAACATAAAGTAGGTCTTAGTAATGAAAAGTGTGCTGCTCCTGGTTCAGGTCTCTAAATATGAATTTGACCTGTTATTTATTTAAGATGTGAAGCTCTTGCCTATACATCAAAGACCTCAGCTTAAAAAAAAAAAAAAAAAAAAAAACACCATAAAATCTGGCTCAAGTTAAGATTGGAACTTTTAAAGTGGGACAAGTTATAAATTAATGTTTCCCACTGTATGCATGAATTGGAGGCTTACTCTGAACTAGGTCACAGACCTGGGTTAGACTAATTTGCCTTGATTTTTGGATCTCCCCAAGCTGTGATATTTCAGGAAAGGCAGAGAGGGAAGTTGGGGAAACTGGACAAGAAGTAAGGTTCAGAATGACCAAAGTAATCAAATTTAGATATAATCAGTTCAGATGTGCTCTTAGAGACTTTCTGGTCAGAGCTCTCAAACTTTTAAAAATGATACCCTTTCTTTAAATGTTCAAGTTTATCTTGGTAGATTTTAGAGAGGAAGGGAAAGGGAGGGAGGAAGACAGAAATGGCTTCAAATTGCAAAAATGGCTCCAAATTCCTCCAATCAATCCCTGTATGCATCCCTTTTGTATTGTGACTTCGCAACCTTTCCTATCAAGGTACAGAGTCTGTGTTTCCACTCTTTAAATCTCAGTTTGGCCATTATAGTAGGTCCTCAAGTAATGTCAGAGATCCATTCCTACGTAAGTCGGAACCCATCTACTTAAGCACCTACGTCACTACATGGAGAACACACACAGCAGTAATGAAGTGAAACAGTAAAAAAATTTAAAAGATAACAATTCCTGAACTTTACTTGTGGTAAATAAATAATAAAAAAACATAAAGCACATACGTACATAAGTCAAAATGATGGAACATTTTTTTAATAAATAAATGGGAGATGGCGATGTAACCACGAAACAACATACGTCGAGTGCGACGTAACCTGAGGACTGTCTGTTCTTATTTCAACCAATGGCATGTTGGCAAATGTGATACAAGCAGATGCTTAGAATTGACTTGCACAAAAACACTTGTTCATTGCAGCTTGTCCTATTTTTCTTCTTCTTTTTTATTGGTCAAACAGCAATGTTTAGTTGTACAACACATAAGTCTAGCAATATTGATGCCCTAACTGGGAAGCAAACCAGCAACCTTTAGGTACATGGGATGATGCCCAAATAAACTGATAAACTGAGCCACACTGGCAAGGGCCTATTTTCCTCTTCTTCTTCTTCTTCTTCTTCTTCTTCTTCTTCTTCTCCTTCCCCTTCCCCTTCTTCCCCTTCTTCCCCTTCTTCCCCTTCTTCCCCTTCTTCCCCTTCTTCCCCTTCTTCCCCTTCTTCTTCTTCTTCTTCTTCTTCTTCTTCTTCTTCTTCTCCCTCTTCTGTGTGTGAGAATGACAGATTTATTTTTTTAAATTTATCTTTATTGTTGAAAGTATTACAGATGTCCCCCTGTTCCCCTCTTTTGGAACCCTAATATCATCATGTAAATAAGCCCATGCTAACCTACTGGCAGAAAATAAGCCATGTAGAGACTGATACCTTAGCCATCCAGTCAAGGCTATCATAAACTGACCAACCAGCTGCCCTCAGCAGAGTGAGCCCTGCTGAGATAAGCAGAAATACCACAAAGTTGAGCTCAGCCCAAGTAGCTGACACTTAGAATCATGATCTAAACAAATTGTTACTGTTTTAAGCCATGGTGCTTTGGCATATTTTGTTATACAGCAAAGGCTAACTGAAACAGTCACTAAAAATCTTGACATAAAAAAACAGCCGAAATAAGGGTTGAAAATTAAAAGAGTGTAAAGGAAAGGGAGTCCTTACCATTCTCTTCCTAAAAGCCAGTATCATATCCCTCTTCCCCAGTAGTTCCTAAAAGGACTCTGCAAAATCGCTAGATCCATAAATAAGAGTTTGACCTATTTGTTAAAGCGCAATGCCCATTTTACAGATTAGGGCACTGAGGCCCAGAGGTGACCCTGGTTGGCCTAAGCCAATCAATACACTGTGAATATCTGGCCATTGTTTATAGATGGGTGCATAAAAATGAATTAGACCCATGAAACACGGTGAGAGGATATAAGGTGAGGAGCAATTTCAGCCATTCATGAGAGACAAGCCTTCCTGAGAATGAAGTCACCATTGCATATGACAGAGAGAAAAGATAAGAAGTCAAATCCCAATGACATCATATGGACCCAGCTGAAGCCAACCTACATCTACTTTTAGACTTTCCAGTTTTGTAACGAAAATGTTTCTTTTTGTTTTATAAGCCAGTATGAGCCATATTTCCTGTCACTTAACTGATTCACTTACTAGTATGCTGATATACTTATTCAAGTTCACTTGGATGGTCAGTACCCAAGCTGAGATGCTACCCACTTGATTCCAAATCTTTCCCACTCTGTCCCCAACACTTTCATCTCTCCTGTGCCTTCCTGAAAAGAATAGGAATCTATAAACTTTCATACAAAGAAGGTAGAAGTAGAGATTAAGCAGGAAGAATCTTATATGGTGCAGCTGGAATCAGAAATAGATGGAAACTCACCAGAGTAGACTGGCAGTATAAGGAAAAATGTCAGCAGGTAGAAAGAGTAAGTTGAAGCTAAATCTAAACAGTTATCCTGAGCCATTAAATTATGGTTCTTTAAATATCTCTCTTCTGGGATCAGAACTGGTCTCAGGATGTGGGTGGAAGAAAAGGGAACTTGGCTCCTAGTGGAGTTGAGGTGATCTTGGGAATGAGGAGATAGTGACTTCATGGGGCAGGAAGGCAGACTGACTAATACCACAAGGTAGATATGAATCATGGGCGGAAAAAAAATGGCGGAGGCTTAGACAGACGTGTTGGTGCTTTGTCCCGGACCAGATAGGGGCGAGCAGCTGAAACGGGTAACAATCGGCCCGATCAAGCTGGGGAGGTTCAGCTGAGAGACAGTCTGCAGCCAGGAAAGACAGAAAACTCCTAAAAAATGCGGATGGTTAGAGATTGAGGCTGAAACCTCCCCCTGGGCGCCAGCGCAGCGGCGAGACCGCGCCATCTCAGGCAGCGTTCACCGGCATCCAGAGATCGGCTACTGACCCGGAGGCAACGACTCGCAAACAGCGCGACTGCAAGAGCCAAGGGGAGACCTGCACCCCTCCACGGAAAGGTTAGACTTACCTCAAAGGTTCAAGCAACAGCGGCCTCCTGATCACCACACGCTCTGCCTGGGGAACAGTTGCTGAGTCTGAAGCCACCCTCCACCAGCCAGAAGAGCCACCACAACTGTGAACAGCACCCATCAGAGGCTCTGCTATCAACAGAGGAGCCGCTGCTACCACAACCGCCCAAGGAGCAACCACAGACCGAGGAGCCACTGCCACCCAGGGAGCAGCCACTGCCACCCAGGGTCCAGCCACTGAACGATTCAACAACAAGTAATGTCAGTGAGATCAAACATGGGTAGACAAAGAAACCCCCAAAGGAAAGAAAAGGAGGACTCGCCAGAAAAGCAGCTAAGTGAGACAGAGATATGCAACATGACGGAAAAAGAATTCAGAATAAGGTTCCTAGAGTACATGCACCGGATGTTCAAGAAGCAAGAAGAAACAGATGAAAAACTCAACTACGTATGCAAGAAGCTAGAAGAAACAGATGAAAAAATCAACAACTTAAGTAAGTCCCAAGAAGAAATGAAGAGCGACATAGCTGCAATAAAAAACACCATTGAAAGTATCAACAGTAGACTGGGAGAAGCGGAGGACCGAATCAGTGAATTAGAAGACAAGGAAGCAAAACACACTCAAACTGTACTGCAAATGGAGAAAAAAATTAAAAGACAGGAGGAGAGCCTAAGGGAACTTTGGGACAACATGAAACGAAGCAACATACGAATAATAGGGGTGCCAGAACAACAGAAAGATGAACATGGATTAGAAAACCTATTCGAAGAAATAATATCAGAAAACTTCCCTGAGGTGGGGAAGAAAAAAGTCACACAAGCCCAGAGAGTCCCAAACAAGGTGAACCCGAAAAGACCCACACCAAGACACATCATAATTACCATGGCAAATGTTCAGGATAAAGAGAGAATCTTACAGGCTGCAAGAGAGAGGCGGAAAGTAACATACAAGGGATCTCCCATTAGATTATCAAATGATTTCTCAACAGAAACACATCAGGCCAGAAAAGAATGGACGGAAATCTACAAAGTGATGCAAAGCAAAGGACTGAATCCAAGAATACTCTATCCAGCAAGGCTATCATTCAAAATTGAAGGGGAAATAAGAAGCTTCATAGACAAAAAAGGGCTAAGGGAGTTTATCACCACCAAGCCAGCCATGCAAGAAATGCTAAAGGGACTGGTGTAAAAGAAGAAATATCAAGCTCAGAAAGAAATCAGCCACACACACACACAAAAAAAGAAATGGCTACAAACAAGTACCTTTCAATAATAACTTTAAATGTAAATGGACTAAATGCTCCAAATAAAAGACATCGAGTGGCTGAATGGATAAAAAAACATGACCCATACATCTGCTGTCTACAAGAGACCCACCTCATTGGAAAGGACTCACACAGACTGAAAGTGAAGGGATGGAAAAATATCTTTCACGCAAATGGAAAGGAAAAGAAAGCTGGGGTAGCAATACTTATATCTGACAAAATACATCTCAAAGTGAAGGCCATAACCAGAGATAAGGAAGGCCACTTCATAATACTAAAGGGATCAATACAACAAGAAGATATAACCCTGGTAAACATATATGCACCCAATGCAGGAGCACCCACATACATAAGAAAACTTCTGGAAGATATCAGGGGAGATATCGACAATAACACAATCATAGTAGGGGACTTTAATACACCACTGACATCACTGGATAAATCCGCTAGACAAACAATCAGCAAAGAAACAGCAATCCTAAATGACTCACTAGATCAGATGGACTTAATTGACATCTTCAGAACTCTACACCCCACAGCTGCGGAATATACATTCCTCTCAGGTGCTCATGGGACATATTCAAAAATAGACCACATATTGGGTCACAAGCAAAGTCTCCACAAATTCAAGAAGATTGAGATCATAAAAAGCATCTTCTCAGACCACGATGGCATAATGTTAGAAATAAACTACAATAAAAACAACCCAAAATACTCAAACACTTGGAAGCTGAATAGCATGTTATTAAATATTGATTGGGTTACCGATGACATCAAAGAAGAAATTAAAAACATCCTGGACACTAATGACAATGAAAACACAACAATCCAAAACCTCTGGGACACAATGAAAGCAGTCCTGAGAGGGAAGTTTATAGCTCTACAGGCCTATCTCAAAAAACAAGAAAAAATGGTAGTTAATCATCTAACTCTACAACTCAAAGAATTAGAAAGAGAGCAACAAGAAAACCCCAGAGTGAGCAGAAGGAAGGAGATAATAAAGATTAGAGCAGAAATCAATGACATAGAGACCAAAAAAACAATACAGAAAATCAATGAAACCAAGAGCTGGTTCTTTGAAAGGATAAACAAGATTGACAAACCCCTCGCCAGGCTCACCAAGAAGCAAAGAGAAAGGTCCCAAATAAACCAAATCAGAAATGATAGAGGCGAAATAACAACAGACCCCACAGAAATACAAATGATTGTTAAACAATACTACGGGCAACTCTACTCCAACAAACTAGACAACCTGGAGGAAATGGACAAATTCCTAGAAAAATACAACATTCCAAAACTCAATCAGGAAGAATCTAAAAACCTCAATAGGCCAATAACTATGGAAGAAATTGAAGCAGTCATCAGAAAGCTCCCAGCAAACAAAAGCCCAGGGCCAGACGGCTTCACAGGGGAGTTCTACCAAACATTCAAGGAAGAACTAAAACCTACCCTCCTCAGACTACTACAAAAAATTCAAGAGGAAGGAACACTTCCAAGCTCATTCTATGAAGCCAGCATCACCCTAATACCAAAACCAGGTAAAGACATCACAATGAAAGAGAATTACAGGCCAATATCCCTCATGAACATAGATGCCAAAATCCTCAACAAAATCTTAGCAAATCGGATCCAGCAGTACATCAGAAGGATCATACACCATGACCAAGTAGGATTTATCCCAGAGATGCAAGGATGGTACAACATCCGTAAATCAATAAATGTGATACATCACATAAACAAATTGAAAGAAAAAAACCACATGGTCATATCAATTGATGCAGAAAAAGCATTCGACAAAATCCAACACCCATTTTTGATAAAAACTCTCAGAAAGGTGGGAATAGAAGGATCATACCTCAACATAATAAAAGCCATATATGACAAGCCCACAGCCAACATCATACTCAATGGACAAAAACTAACACCATTTCCCCTAAGAACAGGAACAAGACAGGGATGCCCACTCTCACCACTCCTGTTCAACATAGTACTGGAAGTATTAGCCATTGCAATTAGGCAAGAAGAAGAAATAAAAGGCATCCAAATTGGAAAAGAGGAAGTAAAACTGTCCTTATTTGCAGATGACATGATATTATACATACAAAACCCTAGAGACTCCATCAAAAAGCTACTAGACTTAATACATGAATTTGGCAATGTAGCAGGATACAAAATTAACCCCAAGAAATCTGAGGCATTTCTATACACCAATAGTGAACTTTCAGAAAGAGAGATTAGAAAAACAATCCCATTTACCATCGCACCAAAAAAATTAAGATACCTAGGAATAAACTTAACTAAAGAGGTTAAAGACCTCTACTCAGAAAACTACAGGACGTTGAAAAAAGAGATAGAGGAAGACATAAACAGATGGAAGAACATACCATGTTCTTGGATTGGTAGAATCAACATCATTAAAATGTCCATACTACCCAAAGCAATCTATACATTCAACGCACTTCCCATTAAAATACCAATGGCCTTCTTCAAAGATCTAGAACGAACTCTCCAAAAATTCATCTGGAATAAAAAAAGACCCCGAATAGCTGCAGCGATCCTGAGAAAGAACAAAGTAGGTGGGATCTCAATGCCAGATATCAAACTGTATTACAAAGCCACTGTTCTCAAAACTGCCTGGTACTGGCACAAGAACAGACATATAGACCAATGGAATAGAATAGAGAGTCCAGAAATTAGCCCGAACCAATATGCTCAATTAATTTTTGACAAAGGAGGCATGAACATACAATGGAGCCAAGATAGTCTCTTCAATAAATGGTGTTGGGAAAATTGGATAGATATATGCAAGAAAATGAAACTAGACCACCAACTTACACCATACACAAGAATAAACTCAAAATGGATAAAGGACTTAAATGTACGACAGGAAACCATAAAAATTCTAGAAGAATACAAAGGCAACAAAATCTCAGACTTATGCCAAAACAATTTCTTCACTGATACAGCTCCTAGGGCAGTTGAAACTAAAGAGAAACTGAACAAATGGGACTACATCAAAATAAAAAGCTTCTGCACAGCAAAAGAAACCATCAACAAAACAACAAGAAAACCCACCTCTTGGGAAAACATATTTGCCAACGTCATATCTGATAAGGGCTTAATCTCCAAAATTTATAGGGAACTCATACAACTTAACAAAAAGAAGATAAACAATCCAATCAAAAAATGGGCAAAGGATCTAAATAGACACCTTTCAAAAGAGGACATTCAGAAAGCCAAGAGGCATATGAAAACATGCTCAAAGTCACTAATCATCCGAGAGATGCAAATCAAAACAACAATGAGGTACCATCTCACACCTGTCAGAATGGCCATCATCAACAAATCAACAAACGACAAGTGCTGGAGAGGATGTGGAGAAAAAGGAACACTTGTGCACTGCTGGTGGGAATGCAGACTGGTGCAGCCACTATGGAAGGCAGTATGGAGGTTCCTCAAAAAATTGGAAATGGAACTCCCATTTGACCCTGTGATCCCACTACTAGGAATATATCCCAAGAAACCAGAAACACCTATCAGAAAGGATATATGTAACCAGATGTTCATAGCAGCACAATTCACCATAGCTAAGATCTGGAAACAGCCTAAGTGCCCATCAGTAGATGAATGGATTAGAAAACTGTGGTACATCTACACGATGGAATACTATGCTGCTGTTAAAAAGAAGGAACTCCTACCATTTGCAACATCATGGATGGAACTGGAGAGCATAATGCTAAGTGAAACAAGCCAGTCAATGAAGGAAAAATACCACATGATCTCACTCATTCATGGATAATAAAGACCATTACAAACTTTTGAACAATAATAGATACAGAGGCAGAGCTGCCTCAAACTGATTGTCAAACTGCAGTGGGAAGGCCAGAGAGAGTTGGGGGGCAGGAGGGAGGGGAGTAAGAGATCAACCGAAGGACTTGTATGCATGCATATAAGCATAACTAATGGACATAAGACACTGGGGGGTAAGGGAAGGTAGGGGTTTGTCAAGGGCGGGGGGGGGGGGGAAAGGACACTTATGTAATACCCTTTGTAATACTTTAAGCGAAAAATAAAAAAAAAAAAAAAAAAAAAAAGATATGAATCATGACATGCAGAACAATGTCACCAGCCTGAGATGTGGAGACTCAGAGCAGAATCCTGTCTCTCTGATGTGAACCCACACCACAGTTGAACAAATGTATGCTCTATCTAATCATCAGAAAGTAAAAATAAGCCTTTCCTTCTTCTACTTGTTTGCAAATTGAAAGTCTAACAACTTTACCACTCAACTGCTTGATGATTAGTAGGCGGTAATTTAAACTATACACATTATGCTAAGTATCCTTATATTAATTCAGTCTGAGTGAGTTTTTATAAAATGCTTTGTTCTGCTCAATAAAGTTAATTATATGTTCTATGTTTCATAACTGAATGTCTTGATTTTTTTAAAAACATAATGGCAGCTTCAATTGCATTTCCTTATAAACTCGGGTGTATTACACAAAGCAATCCATATAAGGAAGCAGAGCTGTCCACTCCCCACCACCCTGCCCCTCACAGAGGTGGAGAATGTTCTTATGTTTATAAGGCTGTGCCTCAAAGATCTAGGAACCAAAGTGCTGAGCAAATAGGTCCCTGGGAAACCCCCTAATGTGGAAGGGGAAGGGGAGATCTGGTCTACGAGCTATGAGCATAAGCACCCAGGGTCCATTCAAAGCACCCAGTGCGCTTTGAAAACAAGAGGTTAAGTGGTGGCATTTAACCAATACATGAGCAATTCCACAACACATAGGCATATTCTAGAAAGTGCAGCTCATGGGTCCTGTGCAGATTCCCTCTCAGATAAGCAGGGGTGTGTGCTGCGCCCAGCCTGGGTCTAGGGTCTAAGAGCCCAGGAAGGCCTGAAGGAGAGTTAGAGTTAAAACAAAATTATGAATGACTAACATTTATGGAGTATGTATTCTAAGCAGTTTATATATATCAACCCATTTAATCCTCCTTAGAATCCTGTGAGGTAGGTAGTATTACCCCCAATGCTAGGAAAACTGAGGTTTGGAAATGTTAGGTTGTTTGGGCACAAAGCTAGGTAACTAATTCATGGAGTCAGGAGATGCGATCAGGCATCAGCATCCTGAGAAGATAGTGAAATCAAGGCCAGGCCATTGTTCTGAAGGTAAACAGCACAACTAGACAGTGACCCGGGGCACAGGGAATTGTGGCGTTAGAGGCAGAGGTGGGGGAAGCAGAACCTAAATGCGTTTCCAAAATGGATCATCTCTCTTTGCATTGAGCATTGGTGGCTTCAAGCACATGCAGGATGGAAGCCAGTAAAGAGTCAATAGATGATGCTAAAGAACAAGAAAACTTGAGATCTAGCAAATGAAAGGAGAGAACTAGCTGTTATCTTATTTTTACAAAAATAACCTATTAAAGTCTTTTTATTTAATCAATATAATTTACATATTTAGTGATTAGCTTATTTGATGATTTTGTCATACTCCACCAAGCATAGTATTTGGTACATGGTAGGACTTAAATAAATATTTAGTAAAAATAACTTTATTGATGGTTATTACTAAGAATTATGTACAGGTTCATTGCTGGCAACAGTTTGGTTTATTGGAAAGATGAGAGAATTGATAGAACAGTATTCAAGCCTAGGCTCCAACTTTTTTGTCCATGTACTCTTGGAGAAGTCAAGAATGAGTCTCATTTTTCACAAGAGTAAATGGGAACAATATTTTAACAGTAAACTTACCCTCAGGCCTATTTCTAAGATCAAGTAAGGTAATGCACGTGAAAGCAATTTAGAAACTACGATACACCATCTCCACATTAGGTTCCTTTAACCTAGCTAACCCTCTTATTTACAAATTCATTACATTCTATCATTACTATTTTACTTGATTTGTCTATTGGCAATGACATTCAGAGCATAGCCAGCTTCTATTTCCTGATCCATTTATGGTAGAAAGACCTCTAGAGATTTATGCAAGAATTAACATTTTAGCTTCTAGCTCTTCCATTCAATTGCTGTGCGGTGATAAATAAGTTAATAAAATGTCTGAATCCTTGAAAAATTAAGGGTAAGAATGATATTTGCCTTATTCGCCTTACAGGGTTGTGGTGAGGAAACTAGGACTGTAGAAAACCCAAGTGTTGAAGGATATCTTTAATCCCCTCTGCTTCTGCCAATACCTGCTGGACATGACCAACCAATAGTGAAAAAGCCATAACATATCTAAGGCCAGCTGTGGACACTAGAAGAAGCAGGGTCAGTAATCCAGTGGACTCAAACAATTATTAAATATTCTAAGTACCTGTGAGCCCCCAAAATCCAATTTGGAACATGGAGATGGATTTCATAGAGGGGAGAGTTACCATAAACAATCCAGAATATTAGCCAATTCGCTTCACCACCACCAAAACAACAACAACAAACAAATAAAACCCTGCTTTATCTAGATTCAACAGACATCTCCGATCAACTTATGAAGTGCTGGTGTCAGATTGTCCTTGGCACATTTCCATTCGTGTTTTCAGTAATCCTCCCAATAACCAGGGAGATCAATGTTCTGGACCTATTTACAAAGAAGGAAACAGCTTCATAAAATGTAAGTGCTACATGTTTCCAGGGTGATGGAGCAAGTATAGGACAGTGCCAAGATTCCTAGCCTGGGAATGGAGAGAGCCACACAGGGCATCTGGCTCTTCCTCCGTAAGCCTCAGTCTACCCAACTGTAACACCAGGAGTGAGGGAGCCGTGGTGGCCAATGATTCTGATAATGTGGCAGCCTTGTTTCTATTCTGCTCCTGTGAAGAGCAGAAATGATTTATGGACAAAGCATTTCCTTTGTTCTATCCCTCTTTGAACTTATTCTTAGATATTTGTTAGTTTGGTTATGGGTTTTATTGAGACTTACAGGTCAATCACGCCTTGAAAACCCAGGGGGGAAAAAATGCAGACTGAATATCCCACTCAATTCTCTTCTCCAAGGAGAAACATCTTTTCCTTCACTTTCTAAGGAAAAAATGGGGTAGTTTTAACCACTAATCACAGCTAATGGAAGATGCACTCTGTTATTCTTGACTACAATGATTTGAGGTAGACCCCAGGGAAGTCAATATTAGATCAATTTACGGACAGAGGCTGAGGAAGTGTAAAAAGCTCCCACCTTGGGTCCATTGTAGAGCCCTGTGGGGGCTGCACTTGACTGGGAAACATTTAAATCTATTTTCTTTTGACCTCTGAGGACTCTTAAGTGAAAGGGTAAAAGAGCCCTTTGCAACAGGTCTGGTGTTTTGACTTTCATTTCCCAGGGCACAGGGATTTTCTGGAGGAGAGGGCAAACACTTACAGTTAATGGAAGTCATGCTGGGTAACTGGTGTCACCAGAATTCCAGACTGAGCTCAGAGACAGGGCCAGAAAATTTGAGGAGACAATGAGGGACAGCTTAAGGCTGCACCCCATGGTAAGCCAGGGGAAGAAGATAACCTCAACCAAAGACAATGCCCAGTGTGTAGAAAGAGCCTCCATGGCCGATGAGGACACTTGAATTCTAATTGCTGCTAGCATTTAATAAGCACTAATCATGTACCTGGCACTAAGGGAAATACCATGTGTTTTACTTTGCTCAATCTCTCCAATAAACCCTTCTGGTAGATAATGCCATTCCCATTTTAAAGATAAGAAAACCGAGACATAGAAAATTGAGGTATCTTGCTAGTTTACACAACCAGAAAACAGCAGAACTAGAACTCCAATATGAACCTGAATGTAACACCCACATTTGTAATCATCATATTATCCTGCTTTCCTGCTTTTTCACTAACTCATTGTGCACATGGAGCAAGAGTTAGCTTCTCTGACCTTCATTTTCCTAGGTTTTATGTAACCTACAGGTCTGTGATGGTTAATTTTTATGTCAACTTGACTGGGCCATGGAATATCAACATTAAACATTATTTCTCTGTGTGTCTATAAGGATATGACCCAATAAGATCAACATTTGAATTGGTGGGCTCAGTAGATTGCCCTCCTCAATGTGGCTGAGCATCACTCAATCCTTTGGATAGAAGGGCCTGAGTTGAACAAAAAGAGGACGAAGGAAGGATTTGCTCCCTTCCTGCTGCCTATGTGAGATTGAACATAAGTCTTCTGCCCTTGCACTGGGATTTATACCATCAGCCTCCCAGGTTCATAAGGCTTTAAACTCAGACTGGAATTACACCACCAGCTTTCCTGCTCTCCAGCTTGCAGAGGGCAGCCAGTGTGATTTCTCAGCCTCTATAATCACATGATACAATTCCTCATAATAAACATCTCTCTATATTTATATATTCTATACTAGTATATTCTGTACCTATCTATTCTGTGTAGATAGATACAGGTATATAGATGAGATAGAGACAAAGATGAGAGATAGAGATAGATAGAGATAGAAATAGAGATAGAGATAGAGATAGAGATAGAGATAGAGATAGAGATAGAGATAGAGAGGTGAGATAGTGGTGCATATTTCTGTTTCTCTGGAGAACCTGACTTGCCTCAGCCATCTGCCTGTAGGTTAAATGCTGGAAACCTACCCAGGACACACTGGGCTAGGGTTTCTCTCCTGCTAAAATATGCAAATATTGGGATATGAATGAGGATAGATAGACATTAGGGAACTCTTATTTAGTTACTCTAAGGACTACTTCTGGTCAACTGTTTATCTCTCATTTGGTTGTTGATAAATTAAGGTTTCCAAAGGTATAGTCTAGTTCTAGCTCAAAAGATTAACCTTCTTGTCTGAACACCCTTGAAGCCTGGTGAAAAGACAATGTCAGAACCCAACAGAAAAGGATGAGATGGCTATGAGTCTAGCTTCCTTGAGGGACTGAGAAATTGAAAGAAACTAGGTAGGATTCATAATATCTAGGAGACAGTTGCTTTTGTGGACAGAAACAAGAAACAACAATAGGGTATAATGGTTAAGTAGTCAGCACTGTGGATTCATCTAGACCTGAGTTCAAATCCTTTTTCCATCCCTTACTAAATACTGGCTATGGGAAAAGATTAAATCTAGCTAGGCCTTAATTCTTCATCTTTAAAATGGGTGTCTGTGAATAAGACTTAACCTCTTAGAGATTTGTGAAGATTAGGACATAAGGCATAAATATGCTTAGCCTAGAACCATGGTAGGCAAACTGAGGCTCACGAGCCACATGCGGCTCTTTGGCCCCTTCCCTTGAGTGTGGCTCTTCCACAAAATACCATGTGTGGGCGCGCACGTACAGTGCAATTGAAACTTCGTGGCCCATGTGCAGAAGTCGGTATTTTGTGGAAGAGCCACACTCAAGGGGCCAAAGAGCCGCATGTGGCTTGCGAGCCGCGGCTTGCCAAGCCGCAGTTTGCTGACCACTGGAGAATATAACAAATATTAGTCACTATTGACATCTTCATAAGAGAGTGGGTACAGTAATTTGGAAGAAGGAAACAGAGTTTGAATGTGTGAGAGTGTTGGCAGCAAAGTTGTGGCAAACTTGGTAGAGCTCTACTGGAGCATTTAGGGTAGCTTGGTATCTGTAGAGCCATCCTGCAAGGAGGAAAGGCTTGATGACTCAGCCCTGACTGTCTTACTTTCAACAGGCACTTCCTGCCACTTGAATGGGGCAGTTTAGAGTAACAAAGACCCAGAAAAAAAAACAACACTGGGAGTGGATGGGAGGGAGGTGGGGTAGGAGCGGAACATGGTAGGGGATAAATTGAATCCCAACTAGGATTGTATCATGAGAGAACCTTGGAACACAGACCATTCTATGGTGGTGAGAAAAGGCAGCATGAAGTGGACTTGAAGGATGGTCTGTCAAGGCAAACATCAGAAAAGAAATTACTCTTCTAATGGGTTGAAGAATGCAAGAGGTTTTCTTCACCATATCCACTTCCCATGTTCTATAGCAGCTTTAAGGTTTAGATAGGATTAACTCTATCCCAGCTCCAGAAGTGGGACCTGATGAACCTAAGCCAGAGATCAGGAAACTTTTCTGTAATATGCCAGATAGTAAATATCTTAGGCTTTGTGAGCCAGATGGTTGCAACTACCTAACTCTGCTGCTATATCATGAATGCAGCCATAGGCATTAAGTAAGCCAAATGGTCTGGCTGTGTTCCAATAAAACTTTATTTACAAAAACAGGCAGCAAGATAAATTTGACCTGTGATCATAGTCAGCTAGTCTTAGCCAATCAAAGTAACCCCATCCACACTTTTCCAAAATGATACCTGAAACAAATGATGCATGACATTCCAGTGGTTGCAGTGATTGGCTCTGGGATAGTCTAATCAGAGTTAACATTGGGAATTCTGTTTGATGGTTGGCATGGGAGGCAGGGTGGTAGGTACAGGGGCAATGCATTATTTCTCCCTGTATGCAAGAAAATGATCATAAGGAGAGTCAGGCTGAGAAAGAAGCCAGTAAAATGGAGAAGAAAAAAGCTAAGGGCATATTAGGGAAACCAAACACAAGGCCTCATTGAACAGTACCTGGAGCCTGACTCACATCCTGGCTTCATAATTGTGAAGAGAAAAACCCAGTCCCATCATATAAGACATTTTGAGTTAGATTTCCTGGTACTATCAATCTAAAACATCCTAACGGATAGAAATTGGATATTATGTTGACTAATGGAAGGGAAAGAATGCTGTGCTTTCCTATAATTAAAACAAAATGTGTGTGATGGTTAATTTTATATGTCAATTTAAATAGGCCACAGAGTGCCCAGATAGTCAGTTAAACATGATTTCCAGATGTGTCTGTGAGGGTGTTTTTGGATGAGATTAACATTTGAATTCATAGACTGAGTAAAGCAGATTGCCTACCTCAATGTGGGCAGGCCTTATCCAACATGAATAAATGGCTGAGAAAGAAAACATTCTCTCTCTCTGCTTGACTAGCTTCAAGTTGGAACACTGGTCTTCCCCTGCCTTCAGACTTGGACTGAGACTGGAATGTAAACCATTTAGCTATCCTGGTTCTCAGGCGTTCAGAGCTGGACAGCAATTTACATCATCAGCTCTCTGGCTGCTAAGGATGTAGGACTCAGACTAGGTTTATACCATTGGTTCTCCTGGGTCTAGGCTTCTTGGTCAACTGAGCCAATTCTGTATAATAAATAATACATGTATGCTTGATGGTCCAGGGGAGGAGGATAGTGGCACATGTATGTGTTTGTTTGTTTGTCTGTCTGTTGTTTGTTTGGAGAACCCTGACTAATACAAAATGGAACTGCTTTTGATGCAGCTCGGGGTAGGGAATAAAAGTAGACCAGGCTCCCCTGTCACCTCAAGTTCTAAAAGCACACTTTGAAAACCACAAGCTGAAATTATCTATATTGGACCTTTTGTTATTTTAGAAAACATCTCTGAAAGAAGGAAACTTTGTCCGATCATAGAAGTTCTAAAATGCATTTCTTCCATATGCTCTGACTTGCTCTGGGAGTCCCTCTGTGGACCTTTAATTGTAAAATAAGCTTCTTGAATGATATGAGCATAAGAAACACTCTCCTCCCACCCAATACGAGAGTAAGAACAGGCTGATGATCTCTCTGGCAGAATGAGACTGTGGGGAGCTACAATTATTTTTATCCCTTACACCAGTGGTCGGCAAACTCATTAGTCAACAGAGCCAAATATCAACAGCACAATGATTGAAATTTCTCTTGAGAGCCAAATTTTTTAAACTTAAACTATATAGGTAGATAAATTGTTATTAACTTCATTAGGGTACGCCGGCGCCGCGTCTCCCGTGGCCCAACCGACGGAAACCCCCCACTTCTTCTAATGCCACTTCTTCAAAATAGACTCACCCAGGCCGAAAACCAACTTCTGAGCATGGGCCACGAAGTTTCAATCACACTGTACGGTGCGCTGCATGTGGTATTTTGTGGAAGAGCCACACTCAAGGGGCCAAAGAACTGCATGTAGCTCGCAAGCCGCGGTTTGCCTACCACTGCCTTACACAAAAGTGATACAAATTCCCTGGAAATACTTAGAAATAAACATAAAGAAAACAAGTAGAAAATATAAATCACTCATAATACTTCTCCTGAAAATAACCATTGTGAGCATTTTGGTATGAATATGTATATGTTCAAGCTTTCTCTCTCTCTCTCTCTCTCTCTCTCTCTCTCTCTCTCTTTCTCTCTCTCACACACACACATAAACAAATTTAAAATATCATACTATTATGCTATTTATAATCTGTTGAATTATTTTAAAATTATAATAGTATTTCTGTACCAATAAATATTCTTCCATGCTATAATGTTTTAGTAGCTGTAAAGAATTTCAGTTGCATAGATATACCAAAATTGATTCAACTAATCTCTTTCTGTTGGAAATTTGGGTTTATCCAATTTTCTGCTATTTTAATAGTATGATGAACATTATTGTAGCTAAATCTCTACACATTTGCATTATTATATCCTTAGGATTTATTTTTGGAAATGAAATTACTAATTCAAAGAGTATAAACATTTTTAAATTGTTTGATGCATTTTACCAAATTATCCAGAAAGTTTATGCAAATTTAAACACCCTTTCCTTGTATATGGGAAAGCCTAATCACTCATACTCTCACCACTATTTGGCCATTATGTTTTAAATCTTAATAAGTCAGAGGAAGTGTGAAAAATGGGTCTCTGGATTCCTTATGAGATGATACCTTGGAGTTTGGTGTGTGTGTGTGTGTGTGTGTGTGTGTGTGTGTGTGTGTGTTGGGGAAGGCAATCTCCCCTCCCGGGTTTGGCTATACAATAAAGAATGGTGACACATGAGGGATAATCTGATTCCTCTTTCAAAACCTAAAAATAGAGCAGAAAGAGCCTCATGGTAGAAGGAGGAAAGGCAGCTTGAAGGGCCAAGGGAGGACAGTGGCTAATGGATATTAAGAACAATGCCCAGTTTTCTGAATCCTCCCTCATATTCCCCTCTAACTGCTGGAGCCTCCGTCTTTACTGATCGGTGGCTTTTAACTGTGACATAAGAGCTGATCCTCATTCAATTGATGAAGCCATCTTTACTTTGCTTATCTGGCCTGTGATTCTTCAAGATAATTTTTTTAAATACAGCCATATAATTGTCCCAAGTAAATCTGGGAGCAGTGTATGACTGTGCTTAAAAAAAATAAATAAATAAAAAGATGTGAGCCAAAATATTTAGGATTTGGCATGTCATATTCTTTCATTAAGCAATGCAGTCCTTTCTGAAGTGGCCATTCCACTCCAATGTAATGAATTCCGTTTGTACTGCTGTGTGACAGCAGAAAGATGGTCTTCAAAGCCTTGCCCTCAGTGGCCACATCACTGCAGAGGATTACAGTGATAGCTGCTTTGCCAGTGAGGTGACCCTCTAGGTTTTCCATCTTTGAATATGAACAAGAGGGTGGTTTTTATTCAATATATTTATTGATTTCAGAGAGGAAGGGAGAGGGAGAGAGAGAAAAACATCAATGATAAGAGAGAATCATTGATCAGCTGCCTCTTGCATGCCCCACACTGGGGATTGAACCTGCAACCTGAGCATGTGCCCTGACCAGGAGTAGAATCATGACCTCCTGGTTCATAGGTCACTGCTCAACCACTGAGCCATGCTGGCTGGGCAATAAGAGTGTTAATGCATTCAATCCTAGCCAAGCCTGATGGCCAAAAGTATCTTCCCTATTGTGACAGACAGATACTAATATGACATCCCAATGATCATGTCCAAGTGTTCTCAATTTTTTTTATAACCTTGGGTGTGGGAAAAAAAGCTGTGACTGACTTCTAACATTTGCCAATAGACCAAGGCAAAGGTGACGAGATGCCATTCCAATGATAAGGTTACCGTATATGGCAATGATGATGGGCTATCACCTCATAATTATGTTACAGTATACTATACATACTATATGTATGTAGGTCTTGCAAGCAAGCAGTCTCTCTACCCATCTCCACCTCTCTCTTTCTGGCCTTAAAGAAGCCATGAGTTCCACAGCTACAAGAAAATAAGTTTTGTCAATAATCTTAATATGAGTTTGGAAGCAGATTCTTTCTCAGTTGAGCCTCTGATAAGACCACAGCCCTGGCCAACAACTGGATTACAACTTGTTGAGACCTTGAAGCAAACAAAAACAAACAAAAAATAGAAAAGCCATGCTCAGACACTTGACCTACAAGATAACAAATGTGCTATTTGAAATTGCTAAGTTTATAGGAATTATTGTGTAGCAATAGAAAACAAATATACCCACATATATATTCTTTCTGTTAGGCATTTCTGTACCAAGGTTCTCAACTGAAAACCAAGTCTGATTTATACATTAAGCAATTCACTAACAGGTAAATCAAATAGGCCACAGAATCAATAGAAAGTCTATAGAACTGGTCTTGCTCAATGAGAAGGGACTAAAGGAGAGCAGCAGCAGGGACCATAGCTATAGCTAAGGTGTTCCAGCATCAGTCTTGTTAAGATATCACCACTGGCACAGCTGCCAGCTACCACCGCTGTTAGATAACACTGCCACTGGACCCTCCTGCTACTGCTAGATCCTGTACCAATACTGCCATCACTGGCTGTAGTTACCATACAATTACACCATTGCATTCTATACTGCCTTGCATCCTTGCATCACTTTGCTGAGATTCAAATTATTAGGTGAGAGCATACTATTAGCCCCAGTTAAGGCACACTTCCCTTCCATACACTGGTTGCCAGAAAGCAGTGTGTGAGAATGTCTGCTCAGGGCCACAGAATGGTTCAAATCTAGAGTACATGTTCATGTTTTATGTTGATAGTGCTTCAGTCTGTTTGGGCAGTAATACCAAAAATAATATGGATTAGGTGACTTATAAGCAATAGGATTTTTTTCCGACCACAGTGCTAGTTTGCCGACCACAGTGCTAGAGGATGGATTGAAAAAATAGTGAAGAAATCCAAGAGAAGGTGAGGGAAGGTGGCAGAGGAAAAGGGCTTCTTGACTGACCAGGCATGATGGGATCCAGGGAAATGAACCAGCAGACAGAATGGAGAAAGTGAAGCAAGTGCACTAGCCAGCTAACTGGCTCTGGGGTAAGCTACAGGGACAGGCTATTCTCATAAGAAAAATTATTTTAGAGCATCTCTGTATTGGAAAACATGGATATTCAAGGCCAACATATTTCCTTTGTCTAGGAGTAAATCCAAACATCTTTGTTTGACCTTTAAAACTCTCTAAACAGACTGTCTCTATTCGCTCTACTCTAATCACACTTTGGCCAAATATGCTGTTTTCCTTCCAGACCACTGCTCACAAAAGGACTCTGTCTTTTTTTTTTAAGTATTACAAATAGAAGTGCATATGTCTCCTTTATCCCCCATTGACCTCCCCCTGGCACTCCCACCCCCCGGTACATGCCCTCTCCCCTCTAGTGTCTGTGTCCATTGGTTATGCTTATATGCATGCATAGAAGTCTTTCGGTTGATCTCTTACACCACCCCCCCACACACACACACAACCCTCCCCTGCCTTCCCAATGAAGTTTGACAGTCTGTTCGATTCTTCTTTGTCTCTGTATTTATTTTTGTTCATCAGTTTATGATGTTCATTGTATTCCACAAATGAGTGAGATCATGTGATATTTATCTTTCTCTGACTGGCTTTTTTCGCTTAGCATAATGCTCTCCAGTTCCATCCATGATGTTGCAAATGACAAAGACCCTGTCTTGATGTACTTGTCCAAACCTCCATGGATAACTCCCTCTCCTTGGAATTTCTGTTCCTGCCTAGCTCTCTTCCAAAGGTGCCCACTATCCAGCTGTTTGTGTCTCTGCCCTGGCAGTTGGCATAGACTTTCTTGAATTATTTTCCAAAACCACATAGGCTTTGTCATGAAGAAGGGAAGGGTCTTGACCACAGGAATAGGTAGGTAAGGGCTGAATACAAAACCAAATAAGATCATTTGAGGAGAACCATGCCAGCTATTAGGCTGGTTCTCAGCAGAGATATCCAAGAGAACTGAACAAGATGTCCAAGGAGGCACAGTGAATTCAGATCAATTAAGATTAGTGTTGACCATAAAGTAGGAGCAGAGTTGATGTTCTGATTGGTCCACTAGAAGAGGAAGTCAAATTCTACCCAAAGAAGATATATCTGGCCATAATGAGAAAAAGCTGGGAAAACCATAGATCTGGTAATAGACATTACTCACTAGAGCAGGAATCCATTCCTTGTAGAAAATCAATGACAACTATTTTGGCAGCAGCTACTACTACTACCACCACCACCACCAGCAGCAGCAGCAGCATTAATAGTTACCATCAGCTGGATCTCTTTATTGTTTTAGTCTCTGCAGCCAATTTCTTGTTAATTCCTCACAACATCCTTGAAGTGGCATATTATCATTGCCTTTTTGCAGAAAAGTGTTATATAATTGGATTAACTTAGCTAGAAAATGGCAGAGGCAGGATTCAAAACAGGACCACCAGATTCCAAAACCTACACATTGTCCTGTAAGTCACTCTTCCTCTGCAGAAACTGTCAAGCTGAAATGGAAGCTGAGGCTAAGCTGCGCTCTGAGGAGGGGTTGGGAATAATTTTCAATGAAAGGGAAATGATGGTCTGGATCAAGCACACCAGATCTCGGGCTGTTGGCAGCACAATTAATTCCTTTCCCTGCATGCTGGAGAGCATCAGCCTTTACCCATAATTCCTGTCCAGTGGGGACTGGGTCAGGAACTGAGTGAGCATGGTTGAATCTGTAGTTAATAGTGGCTGAGGAAGACAAGGGATGGCATATTCTACTCATCTTTCCAGCTAGAGAAGAGTCATTGATCAGAGGGACCATGGCTTAGATATCTTCTATATTCATTCTAAGGCTGGCCCATAGTAGGTCTTCAGTATGTGCTTGCTGATGGATTGATTGGTCGATTGATTGACAGATCAATTGACTAAATAAAAAGGCTTGAGGGAAAGCAACAATGGGCTTAGTTCTTTCATTATCCATTATCTGTCCATGCTTGCTCAGACCTGCCTTACAGAGATGTGACTTATTGCTTCCCTCTCTCCCCTTCTTCCCAGAGAACATGACATGACCTTTCTAGTTCCACAGAATACATTTATTTCCCCCCTGGGTACTTTCGATTTGCAATAAGTGAAACAATGCTTACTTTGCTTCCTCCTCTGTCCTTAATAAGTGGGAACTAAGACTATCTTCAGTATCCCAGACAAATAAATTGTCCAAATCACATGAGCTCTGAGCAGGTTTGCTGGCCCAGCTCAGCAGAGGCAATTGGTGTACACGCATCCCATCCCCCATTTCTCGTCCCTCCACCCATACCCCATAATGCAATCCTCTAGCTAATTTGTTTATGACAAGAAGGATGGTACACACTAAGCTGCGTGCCTAGAGGATGACATGCAGTCTCCTATACTGGCCAGTGGAACTGGTCAGGCATCAGTGAACAGGAAGCCAGAGGTCTAATGGGACAGACCTTCATCACAGGGGTTTGTCACCAGTGGTCCTGGGAATTGAGTACCTGAACTCATATCAGAGAAAATCAAGTCCTTGTTGGTTAAATGCTACACAACCCTGACCACTGGGCTATCTCAGGCACTAGGATGCCTTCAGTCCTCTCCCAGGCATCCCAATCTTCCCCAAACAGACACATGACTTCTTGTCCCAAGCCCTTGGAATATTTTGTATTCTTATCTTCCTTCAGAATATCTGTTTATGAATACCTTCTTACTCATATTAGCATTAATTTATTTTCTGAATCAATAAAGTTTTGAAATGAAAGAGAGAACTATTAATAAGTATACAGGGATAAGAGGCATTGGGACTGTCTTAGACAAACCAGGATGTGTGGTAACCCTACTATTGGCTTCTCAAATTACACTGAGAGCTCCCTCTGAGCAAGGTCAGTGGTCCTTCCTCCTCTGCCCCCCCCCCCCCTTATCTCCATCCTTATTCAGGGTGGAGTTACAGAGCTCACTAGACACCATTTCTAGTGGTCCTTGCTTGGCAGGTTTAGGTGTATGGAAGTATTATCTTCAAGCTCAGGACCACTTATTCCTATAAAGCATGAGCATGAATGTTCCAAAGAATATCAAACACAGTTGCTTTTCCTTTCCCTAAGCTCTTGGCCAACTCAGGTGAGCTTCTTTTTCTTACTTCATACGCAGTCTGACTGGCCAGGGACTGACAGCTCCATGAATCCCATAGTGGGTATGAGAACTGGGACAGTTGGCAGGTGGGCTGCTAAAGCACCAAGCTGGGCCTTTCTGAAGTATCGATCCTGAGCAGCAAATGCCGAAGTCAGACAAGGTCCAGGGCCTGCCAGGTAAAAATGTCCAAGTCTCCACGCCTCCCACCCCCTCCCCACCAGAGCTGTGTGTGGACATCCCCTGGAATGGTGGGTGTATTGTACAGTTCCCGGCCGTCCTCTCACAGCTTCTCAAGACCGATTCTGTCACACCACAGCTCTTCTCTATTTCACACTCAGAGCCAAATTTTCTGCACCCAGTTTCTGGGGCCCTTGCACAGAGCAGGGGGTTACAGGATCACATGTTGCTCTCACTTGGCTTCCTGGCCTCAGCAGACCCAGCTCTGGCTGTCCTGCTCCAAATCCTCACAGGTGCCCTCAGTGCTGGATCTGGAGGCGGTGGTCCTCCCCACCCACCTTCTGAAACTCCACTCTACCCCTCTTTCATCCCATCTTCAAAACAAAAACAGCTGTTGGCAGGTAGAAGATATCCATTATCTCTTCATCCCCTTGATTCGATGGGGATCTCAGTACCCTGGGATTTTCTGAGTTGCTAGGGAGCCAGGAGCAGAGATTGAGTCTTCTTTTAGTAATCTATCCAGACATTGTTGTACCCACATCATCTTACTGATTCCTTCTGCCAGTTTGATAAGCATTACTAGTAGTACCTCCTTTGTGTACACGTGAGGAAACTAAGGCTGTGGGGGTTTAAGTAGTTTGCCCAGAGTCATAGGGCTTTCCGCTAGGCTGCAGATAACCAGGTGTATTTGCTGGAAAGAGATTGAACATTCTTGCTGAGACACAAAGTAAAACAACACCAAGTAGGTTACTCAAGAAATCCAGTGAAGAGGCCTGCACAGGAGTCACAGTTTGGGAATCCTTGCCGGGACACATGACAGTATTACTTCATTATGGAAACATTTTTCCTTATCCTGTAGTCATCATTATGCAAACAACTCCCCAGAGTCTGCTAGGACCTGGGAACCAAAAGGTCTCCAGGTACAGTCTCCTTAACTACTGTCCTGCATTCCATAGAGGGAAACCTTTTAATTCCAAGAGCTCTGGCAAAACTGTGTCCAAGAAAATATGTCTTCAAGGATTTGCAGTTTCATGCTTCAAACTGTACAATTTCAAAACTGTAATCAAAACATGCACATGGAAAAGGACAGCAGGAAAATACATCAGCAAGCTAATGTGGCACCCTCGCCGTTTTGGCTCAGTGGAGAGAGTGTAGGCCTGTGGATTGAAGAGTCCCAGGTTCGATTCTGGTCAAGGGCACCTCCCCTGCCAGGGCACTGGTAGGGGCACGTGCAGGAGGCAACCAATCAATGTGTTTCTCTCACATCGATATTTCTCTTTGTCTTTCCTTCTCTCTTCCACTCTGTGTAAAAATCAATGGGAAAATATCCTCAGGTGAGGATTGAAATAATAATAATAATGATGACGATGATGATGATGATGATGATGATGATGAAAGCTAATGTGGCCATTCAAATTACTTTGAATTAATTTAAAATATAAATCTAAGGTTTTATAAAATTTTTCTCGTCTAATTTTTTTAAGTGTGGTGGAAATAAAAGAACATGAGACTTGAACAAAAGCTCCCCTCTTTACCGGGTGTGTGGTTTTTTACTTTTCTGAGCCTCAGTTTCCTCATGGTACAAATAGAACGCATAATGGCAATATAATTCTAGATGTAACTGGTCTCCCTCTTTGTCGGATGCTTAGAGTTACTCTCCTTCCCTCCTCAATACTAAGTGAAAAGTATTCTCTTCCTAAGAAAAGTTCCCCCGAAGTCAGGAGGCTGACGTTAAGGCCCAGCTCAGTGCCCACAGATCCATCTCCCTCCGCCACATGCACAGCATCAAAAGAGCAGCTCTGTCCGTGAAAATCACAGCACCAGGAGGAGGGAAATCAAACCCAAAATTAATCAAACAGGATGGAATTCCCAGAGCAAGCATGCATCAATTAGGGGAAATGTTACCGTCAGGTACCGGGCTTGCAATTTCACAGGGGACTCATAAGGTGAATAAACTAAGCTCTGGCATTGATTATGGAAAGCAGTGGCTGTATGATGTCAGGGCTGCTGTGATCAGTTCAGCCAGAAATTCACATTCCAGTGTCTTGATTTCTGGGATTACCTTTGTGCTGACTGACAGAAAACGAAAAACCCGCACTGCTTAATGGGAAACTTGCTCTGATCTGTTCATCTAACAGCCGCTGATACATCGATGCTGACTTTCTTTGCCTGTTTTTCAGCCATATGTGTTGTTTAAATGGGAGCAAGTCAAAGGAAGATGTTCTTCATTGCCCTGTCTATGTACAAGGCACTATATGGACACAGTGAGGGGTACAGAGATAAGAAAAAAAAATCTCCTCTATGGGAGGAAAGTTGATTGCTACTGGGGCCTGGCTCTATGTTCCAGGATTTAGGTCTATAATTATCTCTTTTTTTTTTCATTTGACAATCATATGATGTAGGTATATTGTTCCAATCTCTGGATGAGAAAACTGAGGCTCAAAGAAGCCATTGATTTCAGTCCTTGCTTGTTGGACTCTGAAGTCTCTATATTTCATGGCCTCATAATCTATCCCTAGATCTATGTCCCAAAACCATCTTTCCTCTGCACCAGCCACAGAATGGAGTAGAAGACAGGGAGTACCAAAGTGTTATGTCAGGTTCAATTGCACTTCCAGGAAACCCAGGCATCTGCCTCCACAGAGACTGAACAGAGTCAGAGAACTTCCTCTACTCCTCTGTCCAAGTCTGGGCAACGTGACCCACTCCCTGAGAAAGTGCTCCCTTCTCTCCAGTGGGAATCAATCACTCCTTCCCACTGCATTTTGTTTGAACTTCTCTTAGGAAAGTTATTCTTTTGCTAAACCATAAAAAACCCTGGTTGATTACATGTCTATTTCTTTACCAACCATTCTGCTATTTTGAATCCTATTTATCCTCTAAGAGTTAACCCAAATGATGGATTTAGCAACTAATTATTCTCTACCTGTGTGTGTGTGCACACACACACACACACCTTTATTCCCACTTCTTAAATCAGATGTGAATTTCAATCCTCCAAGTCAACTGTGATGCAACTTTTTCCCTCTAATTCAACTATCCTCCTCGTCTCATCTAGTCCACATTAATCTCTCCCTGCCAGTCACTGCCAAGCTGTCCCCCATTTCCTCTGCATGGACTTTTCCATTGTTGAGTTCCTCCTTTACTCCTGTGTCATGTTGGGGTCAGGAGTTTTCTTTGATATTCTCCTCACCCATATCTCTCCAGATGCACCACACAGCCATTTCCTCTCTGCTCCCTGGAACTCTGCCAGAAGTGGGGACCTCTGCTCTCAGGTCCCACAAACCCATCTGGAACCTGAGCTCTTCGGGGTTCCCTCTACCTGGAAGTCAGAGTCCAGAAACTCCCTCTCCAGGACCTGCCATTGCCTTTATTCACATAACGTTTTCCCTCCAATTGTGAACACTGCCGAGACCAGGGGAACCTTATCTAGTTGGGAGTCGGGGGATGAGAAAGAATTCTTTTCCTCAAATCATCTAACATTTAGGCTATACCTGGAGTCTCTCCTTTCTCCTAGCTGCCACCAGCATTTGGAAACTAAGGACAATCATGTCTTCTCCTTAAGGAAATAAACAATAAGGGATGGCGGATATGATTAAGCAGGGCAGGAGAAGTTTAAGGGGAGGAAGTGAGAGAACTGGCAGCAAAAAGCAAAATGCTATTCTATATAATAAAAGGCTAATTAATATGCAAATTGACCAAACAGCGGAACCACTGGTCGCTATGATGTGCACTGACCACCAGGGGGCAGATGCTTAGTGCAGAAGCTGCCCCCCGGTGGTCAGTGCACTCCCATAGGTGGAGCACTGCTCAGCCAGAAGCTGGGCTCATGGCTGGTGAGCGCAGGCCTCGCCATGGGGAGCGGGCCTAAGCCTTCAGTCAGACATCCCCCGAGGGCTCCCAGACTGTGAGAGGGCACAGGCTGGGCTGAGGGACACCCCCCCTCCCCCGAGTGCATGAATTTCATGCACCAGGCCTCTAGTTTTTTAATATATCAAAATAACCTGCTATCCTCTTTTATTGGCATTTAGCTCAGGGGACTATGGTATAACCACTTTTGGTTCTACCTTTCCCATGACATTGAAGTTTAGGGACACAGCCTCGGATGATGGACAGAGCTACCAATATTGGGTGTTGGGAGACTTGGGTTGTATTCCCTGTTCTAATACTAATAATATATATGATCTTAGGAATGTCATTTCCTCTCTATTTCTCTTTTGCATGAGCCATAAAATCACAGGATCATGCCAGATTAATATTCCTAATTCTTAATCATACCACTTTCATAATTGTGCCATATCTGATTGTCATTCATGTTATTTTTTATCTAATGATTAAATTGACTCCTCTTTCCTTAAATCGACTCGCTTTTATTTTTACTTAAATATACTGTCAAAGGAAACCTTTTGGTACTAGCATATCATTTAATGAACCTAAAAAGTAACCAAAAGAATAATCAATGAAAACGAAACAATGTCATTCAATTTTAGCTGAGCATTTGCTTGCCAAATGCTCTTTTCTTTGTTAAAAAGTGAAAATAGCACCTGTCAGAGAGGTGTTAAAGACACAGTAACAGACACCCTACAGCTTTCTTCTTGGTAAATAGGTGACCTGAAAAAGTTCTGAAAATGAAGTAACTTTCTCATTAGAGGTTCAATGTTACTTAAAGATATGCCCTGTGCTAGACAAAAGTCACCAGAGGTAGCAGTCCTAGGCTGAAAGCACTAGACTGGAGAGTACTTTAGTCTCTTCACAGCTCTAACAGTCTGCCTAATCATGCTCTCTGCATTCTTGGGTTATTTGCTCAAAATCTGTTCTTGTCCAGATCTTCATATTTCACTTCTATTCTCAGCCCACCTGTCTTGCTTACCTCTCCCAGTTTTCCTGCCCCTTGAGAGCTGGAGTGTACCTCCTAGATCTCAAAGCATCCTCATTTCAGCTCTGCAGGGTTCGTGTTCTCCCTCTGTGCCCACTCCACCCCATTTCCAGCAGGAGGAGGCCAGCCCTGTGAGGCTCAACAGCCAAATGAGCTCCTGACACACCTAGCCATGCTACTGAAGCCTGTATTTTTCATATCTCACACTTGTCTGCCTCTATCACTCACACCTGTGGTCAGCAATATCTTGAAACACACCTGCTCTAGAGCCAAACCTGCAGAGAAGGTGTGTCGAGCATGGCTCATGCCCCAACAGGCTCTGGGCCATAGCTTACAGGAATCTTGGGTGAATTGGTTTTGTTACTTTCCTTCCCACGGCCAGCCTGAACTCAGCCCCCTAAGGAAGTAGGGAAAATGGTCCAGGATATTCCCCGTGGCAGATAAGAGAACACAAACTCACCCTTTAAATCCATATCTAGAATAGAATCAAAGCTATATTTTGCCATCTCTTAAAGATCCTCTTTGGCCACTATAATTCTCATCCTGTCCAGTTTTGAAAAAGAACAGATAGAGCAACTTCTGCTCCTGAGAGTATGGTAATCAGAGACTCAGAAGTGCTCTCCTACTGCACACCAACTGTGTGCTGCATAAGACATACTGTTGAATGCATTGCTGGGCTTTCGGAAAGTACAAGAAATCTCCAAGTACTAACCCTCCCATTCCAAAGAAAAAAGGATAAAAACCATGAATGTGACCTGTAAGCAGATATGGAAGACAGGTTTTTTTCTGAAGTAAATTCTGATATTAATGCTGTATTCTGGCAAACATGCCTTGGGCCAGCTGAATAGTGGAGTCATTTACCCTTAGCCATGTACACTAACCTGGAAAACCAGGAAGATGTTTAAAGAGGTACCAGGTAGATAGCAACCCTTTGGCACCTGGCAGGAGCAATTAAAAATTGTCTCTGGAAGAAAGCATCCTTGACTTAGGTCATACAAGATTCCTCAAACTTAAAATCAAGCCACCAGGAACTTATAATAAAATAGCATAAAGTATACAAAAAAATAAATTGTCTTCGGTAAAGTAGAAAGGAGCCAATGGACTAATTCTTTCTCATACCTCCCTCTGGATAGATAATCCTGGAGGTAGTTTATATGGCTGCTTGAGAGGACAGTGCCTAGGACAGTACTGCGCTATGGAATAATCAGCTGCATTTAGTGGTAGCCAGCTAATACTCATCCTCATCTAGACTATCTCTCCTTCCCTGCCTCACTCCCTTTGTCCTTGGTCCTGCTCCCTAGGATTGTACTCCCTAAAAAAAAGTCACATACAACCTCTGATTTCTGGACAACCTAGGCTAAGTAGGAACTTTAGATATTGCAGTTATCAGATAAAATATATCACAACTATCTGTAAATTTTTTAAAATATATTTTTGTTGATTTCAGAGATGAATGGAGAGGAAAAGAGAGAAACATCAATGATGAGAGAGAATCATTGATCGGCTGCCTCCTGCGTGCCCCACACTGGGGATTGAACCTGCAACCCAGGCATGTGCCCTGACGGGGAATTGAACCATAATCTCCTGGTTCATAGGTTGAACCACTGAGCCACGCTGGCTGGGCTATATGTAAAATATTTTTAAAGCAAGCAGCTAAACACTATAAAAATAGCCAGGCAAATTAGAAAATGTAAAAAAAAAATTTAAAAAGGAAGTGAAAATGTAATTGTTGAAGTAAATGTTTAAATAACTCACTGGATATGATAAATAGAAGATATGGAAAAGCTGAAGGGAGAATTAGTGAAGTGAGAATGAATAAAGAGAGAATTTGTGAGGATATATCTAAAATGTTTATCCAAAGTAGCACCAAGAACAAGAAGATATGGAAAGTTACAAGCTATGATGCACAGAATGAAAGGCCTAACGTATATTTAATCAGAGTACCATAAAGAGAGAATAGAGAAAATAATGGGAGGTAAGTATTTAAAAAGTGGGTGAGAATTAGGCATAACTAATGAAAGACATAAATCCATAGATGCAGAAAGCACCATATTTCCCAACTAACACAAATACAAATAAATCTACACTAGGTACAGCAGAGTGCCTTAGGAAAAAACAAAGCGTATCAAAATCATCAGGAGAGGAGGTCACTCACACAGAGACAAAAATGACAATTACACTAACTTTATTAGTCAGGGTTCTCCAGAGAATCAGATAGATAGATAGATAGATAGATAGATAGATAGATAGATAGATAATAGATAGATAATTATAAGGAATTGGCTCACATGAATATAGAAACTGACCTAAAATCAGTAGGGTGAGTAAGCAGCAAGCTGGAGACCCTGGGATGACACCTGGATAGCAGCCTATGGGAGATAGTAAAGCGTGGCCTCAGTAAGCCACACTCCATGGAAACTGAGATAATGGATGTTGTTTTAAGTTGCGGGGTTATTTGTTACTCAGCAAAGATAACTAATACCCTAGAAGCATTATTAGATATGGAAGCATTATTATAAATCACTACTTAGAATAAAGGTTCAATTCACCAGAAAGACACAGAAATTCTAAACTTTAATGACTCTAATGTAATAGATGCAAGGTACATAATCAAATTAGAACTTCGGGGAAATGCAGGTGCATTGCGAAGAGAACTGGGTCAAGAATGACAAACCAGGTCCCAAGCTTAACTCTGCTACTAATTCTCTGTAGAATCTTGTGTGACTTCTCTGAACATAAAATTCCTACTTTTCTGTGACTGTGTGTCCAATATAGTTTACATCTCCTTTCTTTCCAAGTTATTCTTAAGTCTGTAAGCATTTACCAAATGAGAGAACTTTTAAATGTTATTACAAATGCAAGTGTTTCTCTTTCATTATCTAATACTGGTTTGAAAGCTCTTTGAGGGTCCTGAACTCGTCCAAGCAACTACCCCATCTTGCTAGCAAGAGCACACTGAATAGCAGGCCAAGTATGATTATAGAAATCCAGGAGAGTTTAGCTCAAAAAGAATAAAACAGACCCCTTTGGGACATGTCCCACTCCTCCACCCCAAATATCACAAGAGCTTTGTGCAATTGGCTCCCTCCCCTTTTAATCAATAGGTTAAGTCATCCTGACTGAAGAACCCAAGCCAGATGAGTAGCAAGTAAAACAGCCAGTTCTCGGTAGGGCAACGTACCCCAGAGAATTTGCTTTCAGAAGTGAAGTAAAAGAATTCTCTGCAGGAAGTTAAAGACCATGGAAATATGATCACATTGAGGCTGATAGCACCTGTCCCTCCCAATAGGTAAGGACATTAAATAATGCACAAGTCAGTCTGCCAGGTATTGATCTGGCATAAAAAGTCTCACTGGTGTAACTATATATTTATGTATAAAATATATATTAAAAGCTGCAGTATGCACAAATATGTATAGCCTTATCCTTCTGCTTAGTAAATGTAAGCCCTGATTCTTTGTCTTCAGGCAGAAACTTAGCCATATTTTCCAGCAGGTAAGTCATCTACAAATTCTAGCCTGAGGGCAGACTTTTTTACTTTGTATTTCATGCTGTTTGAAGAAGCCTGAGTGGAACTTATGAAATTCCCAGCATCACAGAAGAGGTTTGTATTTTCCATTTAACCCCTGAGTTTTGCCTCCTTTTCACAAATTGTCTCTATACGGCAGGCAGCCCCCTTCACCCTAGAGCTGCCTGAGCAGAGAGAGGCCCATCTGAATCTTTCAGGACAGCTTTAAATTGGCATAAATATTTTCACCACATCCAATCCCAGGCAGATGTGAATTTTGGAAATATTTGTATGAAGTCAGTTGCACGTTTCTGGCCCAGAAACAGAAGCTGATCCTTACATCCAGAGCAAGGAAACGAACAGTTTATTAGGGCCATCATCAAGCAGCCTTAGCCACTTATTACTTAACTTTGGTCAATTTCTTAATCTCTTGTAACTTCCGTTGCCTTCTCTAATGTGGGAATGATGATGGTGCCCGTTTCAGATGTTTTCTCTGAAAAAAAAACAATATTAAAATGTATCTAAAGTACTTATCATGGAACCTGCTATACAAAACTTTTAATACATTCTGGCTATTAATAATATAATTATCAGAAAAAATAAAAAGATGTGAGTTTTATGATGTCAGAACTCCCCAACCACTCGTAAACCAGCTAATCCAACACTGCAGCACCCCAAACGATAAACTCCTCACCCAATTATTTCATAGACCAGAAACCTGAGTCTCAGAGAAGTCAAGCAAATTGCTCAAGTTCATACAGTAAGGTCATGCATAGTATTACAGACAAATAGTAGGATTCACATTAACCAAAGCAGAGCCAGTAGGGACCCTGTAAAGTTAATTCATATAGCTCACCCCTAAAGTTAATATATTTTTAGGACCGATAAAGCACATGTAATGGGGAATGCTCAGAACACAGATCTACTTGGCATTCTCAGAAGCGTCCTTGGCATGCTTGAAGATTCGCAGCCTATAGCTTTTGGCAGTCCCCAAAGAGGGAGCTCTTTCCACTAACAAAATACAAAATGCAAAATTAATAAAAAGACCCTTTGAAACTGAAAAATGTGCCTCAGGCAAACTATCTGCCCAGCAGCTGGTTAAAATTTAATCAGGTTTTTTTTTTTAATTTTTTTTAGGCCTGTACATCTTTTGTATAGATCTCCCCAGTCTGAGTGTGGTCAAAGTTTGTTAAACAAGAAATAATAGCTAAGCCTTTCTAATTCTGCAAATAAGCAGTGGAAGCTTTCAATGGCTCTGCAACATTCAAGAAACTAATTGCCCAGGTCTCAACAAAGCTGGATAATTCTTTAATAATTTCTGTCCTTTCTATTAAATTGGCAACTATATATTGTACAGTGAATCCTAATGTGGATTTAGGCTTAGAGTTACATTGTAGCTTTTTCTGGGAAGTTGATCCAGCCCTAGATAGAGAAGAGAGGTAGAAGAAGAGAGGAGGGGAAAATGAGATGAATCAACTGGCTTAATGATTAGAATATATATATATATATATATATATATATATATATATATATATATCCCTAATATGCAAATAGACCAAATGGCGGAACAACCAAATGACTGGTCGCTATGATGTGCACTGACCACCTGGGGGCACACGCGGAACATGGCGGGCATTGGCCACGGTGGGATGGTGGAGCAGGTGAGCAGGGGCGCCAGACCAAGGCAGGATGGCTGGTCGCTGTCATCGGGGTGGTTACTGAAAATTCTTTGCTCCCAGGCACCGGGGTCCTGCCTGGTGCTCACACCTGCTGCCGACACCCGCCACTGGCCATGATCCCTCAGGCAAACTATCTGCGGGTGTGAGCAGTGGCTACAGGCCCCAATTGCCCCTCAGTGCTTCTCTACCTCTCCCTGCTCCTGAGGAGCAACCGGGGTCAGCAGCCACCTCTTGCACCCACTGCCAACAATGGCCTCGCTCACACCCACTGCTGACGCTGGAGCTGCAACTTGCACCCTCTGCTGGCGCTGGTCCCAACTGCTCTGCGCCATCAGCCAGTGTGAGCGGGGCCAGCTCCCTCAGCGCATGGAGTGGTGGTGGGGGGAGCGGGGCTGCTGGCAGACAGGGGACCAGGGCCGCGGCAGGAGGGGGCTGGTGGGAGCACAGAGGATGGGCTGAGACCCACCCCTGTGCCCACTGGAGTCTCACAGCCCACAGTTTCTTTCAAGGTGCACGAATTCATGCACTTGGCCCCTAGTTTTGTATAAAAACTTAGCAAAGAGTCTACTGCTATCACTGTCACTAGGCTATTGGGAATCAGAGAGGATTTTTGACTCTTAGCCAATCACTTGTTCTCCTACCAAAAGTACCAGACTAAAGGGTCTAGCCCTAATTTGATTTGTTTTACCTACTCTTCTCCCATAAATGTATATACAATTGAAGACTACAGTGAAGCCCAGGTAAACAACTATCTATGATGGAAACTGTCTACCAAGAATCAATTAGACAAGTCCCCACTTGTCCACAAACTGTAGCAATAATCACACAACTTCTTCAATTCCAAATGTCATTTTATTCATAAATAAGGAGAATGGGGGTTGTAAGAGAGTTACGGTTGATGGTGAATAAGAGAACTCATGCTTGCAGTATAGCCTTAGCCTTGCAAAACATGAACTTGAGTCTAAAATACCAAGACCTTGGGACTGAATTCCTAGGGAGTGGGGTGAGAGTTGAGGGACAGGTCAGGTTGGAATGTCCTCCTGGTGCTGCTGTGGCCTGGCTGAGGCAATCTCCTATCTTGGAGGTAGGCACAGTGAGCTTCCTGAAGAGGAGCAGCTTTTTCCTCTCAATTAAACATAGTGAATAATTTCTAATAAATACTTTATTCTACTATAAGAACCCAAGTTGTTTGTATGTTTGTAGCCATAATAGATCCCACGATGCCCCATTTCCAGATAAGATCTGGTCCAGCTGGTGCTGCTCAGTGTTTGAGCACCAACCTATGAGCCAGAAGGTCATGGTTCAATTCTGGTCAGGGCACATGCCCTGGTTGTGGGTTCGATCCACAGTGTGGGGCATGCAGGAGGTAGCTGATCAATGATTCTCTCTCATCATTGATGTTTCTATCTCTCTATCCCTCTTCCTTCCTCTCTGAAATCAATAAAAATACATTTTTAAAAGAGATTAGATCTGGTGACTCTGCTAAAAAGGGGGGAATAATAACTGCAATGCTCAGCTCTCAGCACTGTGGGAGGCAGGCTAGTGGAGTGTTATTGGCTAGAGAGTTCCATCTCTCTCTCAATCTCAGTTCTCCACTGACCAACTACTTTACCTAAGCAATTGACTTTACCTCCTTGAAGCTTCTTGTTTTTATTTTAAATTGAAATACTAACACTCACCCTCTAGGGTTGTTGGGGAGATTGAATTAAATAATGGTTAGAAAATGAATAACATAGCAAAGGACCTATTATGGAAGAAAAGTAAATGCTAGTTTCTTACACACATTTATATATACACTAGAGGCCCATTGCACGAAGAATCACGCAATAGGCCTTCCTTCCCCTGGCTGCCAGCACCAGTTTTCCTCCAGCACCCGGGACACAGGCCTTTGGTCCAGCCGCAGCAGCGAGGTTTGGCTTCTCCGCTCCAGCTGCAGTGGAGAAGCCAAGCCTCTTCAGTCTTCAGTTGTCTTCAGTCTTTGCTCTGTGCCTGCATATGCAAATTAACCACCATCTTTGTTGGGTTAATTTGCATACTCATCCTGATTGGCTGGTGGGCGTAGTGGAGTGACACCAATTTGCATATTTCTCTTTTATTAGTGTAGCTATTAACCGTACACACAGGAGCTCAGATCATTGTTGTTCTCCTGTCAAGTTTTGAGTTCTGCTAACTCATCTAGTAATTTCCTGGTTCCAAATCCTTGTGTCCTACTTCATTCCAGTTCCAGACTCGTCTGATATTTGTACTCACTGCACAGCCTAGTAATTAACTGTGGCTTCACTCTGTGATCTGCTCTTTGCTTCTAAAGTTATACTTAACAAAACTCTGGAAAACTCTGATAGTAAAATAACAACTAAAATAATTTCTGACACTTACTTGATGCCAAATATACCAGGTACCATTTTATCTCCATTTTGCAAATAAAAAACCTAAGTAACAAGAAATGAAATGACTGGTCTAAGTTCAGGTGAGCAAGAATTTGAATTCAGGCAGTTGAGCTCCAGAAGTTTGACTTAAAACTAGAGCTAAAGTTAAAACTAAAGCTGTTCTTCAGTGGTTAGATAGATGCATTGGCTGAGCACTTAATAAATTTAATGCCTGACATTTTTTATATATTTAGATCTTGACAATGACCCTATAAAATGGATGACATTACTTTATTTTCAGATGAGAAAGTGGAAGCTGGGATACATTCAATGATTTATCCAAGTCCATCTGACTTCAGACCTACTTAACTGAAATCGCAGTACTACCTACAAATGCATCATCTAAGCTGTCCTCTAAGAAAAGTCTTCATATGTTAAGACCCAGAAATCGAGTTAACATTTCATATTCAAAGACCTTCATCCCAAACCCTAATTCTCCAGTTTGGCTGAACCAAACAAATAAGCAAAAGAAATAAAAAGGTATCCAAATCAGAAAGGAAGAAGTAAAATTTCCTCTCTAGGTGACATGATATTATATAGAGAAAACTCTAAAGACTACACACACACACACACACACACACACAAATTGTTTAAACCTAATATAACTAATAAACCAATTTAGTAAAGTTACAGAATTCAAAATCAATATACATAAATTAGTTTCATTTCTATACAGTAACAACAACCTACGGATGGGGGAAAAGATTAAGAAAATAACTTCATTTATAATTGCATCAAAAAGAATAAAATACTTAGAAATAAATTTAATAAAGGAGGTAAAAGGTATGTACACTGAAACTATAAAACACTGATAAAAAAATGAGGATGAAAATAAATAGAAAGATAATCCATGTTTGTGGATTAGAAGAATTAATATTGTTAAAATGTCCATACCCAAAGCAATCTACAGATTCAATGAAATCCCTACCAAAATTCCAATGACATTTTAAAAAATACATCTTTATTGTTGAAAGTATTACAGATGTTCCCTTTTTTCCCCCATTGACTACCTCCATCCTGTTCCCTCCTCCTCCCCAAGCCTTCAAGGCCCTATTGTCTGTGTCCATGGGTTATGCAAATATGCACATAAGTTCTTTGATTAATCTCTTCCCATCCACACCCCAAAATTTTTTACAGAAATAGAAAAATAATCCTAAAATTATATGGTACCACAAAGACTCTGAATAGCCAAAGCAATATTAAGAAAGAAGAACAAAGCAGGAGACATCGCACTTCTTGATATTATATTACAAAGCCATAGTAATCAAAACAATATAGCATTGGCATAAAAACTGACACACAAATTAATGGAACAGAAATAAACCCATTACTGGTCACCTAATTTTAACAAAGGAGCCCAAGAATATGCAATGGGGAAAGGATAGTCTCTTCAATATGTGGTGCTTTGAAAAACTGATATCCACATGCAAAAGAATGAGACAGGCACACAAAAAATCAACTAAAAACAGACTATGGAACTGAATGTAAGACCTGAAACTGCAAAACTATAAGGGATTAGCTCCTTGACATTGGTCTTGGCAATGTGCTTTTGGACTGACACCAAAATAAAAACAACAAAAGCAAAAATGAACAAGTTAAACTAAAACGTAACTAAAAAGATTCTGTACAGCAAAATAAATGAATCAACAAAATGAAAAGACAGCTTATGGAATGGGAGGAAACATTTACAAACCACATATCTGATAATGGGTTAATAAAACAAATGAACAAAAACCAGACCACATAACACAAATAGTGGGCAGAAAATCTGAAAAGACATTTTTCTTTATAGAAGTAAAGCCATACAGTATGTACATTTCCACCTCTTTTGCCCAACATTATGTTTGTGGGATTCATTCATTTTATTGTACACTGTGGTTTATTCATTTCTACTGCTGTAACTATTCCATGGTATGAATAATACCACAATTAATTTATCAATTCTACTGTTGATATACTTGGCTATTATGAAGAGTGCCACAATGAAAGTATTTCCACATACCTTTTGGTATGGAAAATGCATGCATAACTGTCAGGTATCCGTTAAATTCCTTTCAAAACCTTGTAACTGTCTCTTTTGTAGAAGGTTGATATGCCTTCTGGAACAATATCGCTGGGAATTCTGGAAGGTGCTTTTCTTTCTTTGCGCATGTGGAGAAAGCTCAAGGATTCTGTATCACACAAGCTGTGGCTGAGGTTCAAACAGCAAGAGGTCCCCATTAGCCCACTAATCTTCATATTTACCAGAAACAGTCACCACAGTGTGAACGTTTCCAGAGGGAAAGCCCCATTTTCTGGGTGTTGCATCCATAAGGATCAGAAGCACATATGAGGTGCTAATGATTGCCGGTCGTTAATCATGTGAGTTTAGTGATAACAGGGCTGCCAGTTTGGGGTTGTTCTGCCTAGATTTAGTGTTATCCAGACCTCCCTGGCTACCCTCCAGAGTTCTAATGGTTTTGCTCCTGCTTCTGTACAAAGCTGGGTTTTAAAATTCACAGGAAACATGCTCTCATGGG
This sequence comes from Myotis yumanensis, assembly GCF_028538775.1. Taxonomy (NCBI): domain Eukaryota; kingdom Metazoa; phylum Chordata; class Mammalia; order Chiroptera; family Vespertilionidae; genus Myotis; species Myotis yumanensis. Next base: position 32,334,073 of record NW_027223761.1, read on the forward strand.
CTCCTCTTTTTTTTTTTTCAGTTGCTAGGCTCTCTCCCTCACCCATCCTACTCCATTCACCTCCTTCAGTGCCAAGAAAGGAAAGTGTGAAATTCTACCCAGCTGGAGTTTTTCTAACTGCACATATCAGATGTCATTAGATGGAGAAATAAGTCCTTGGGGGCCTACAAGTCTACAGAAAATTTCTAGTCTGGTGTTTGAGCCTCTCTACAATTTGGTTCCCACATAATTTTCAAATCATTTCCCATTGGTTCCAATATGCTCTTGCTGACCCAATTGTGCTGCTTTCCTCACTGATTCCCATCCACAGAAGACACATTCCCACCTCCCTGATTTCTTCATACAATTCTTCTTCCTAGAAAGTCTTAGTACATCCCTCCCCCTATTCTGTTCAAATATTTCAACCTTGATTTTATCTATTCTCCCTGTGCTTGAAGCACTCTGCTAGGTGTTGGGATAAAAATGAGTAATAGACCTACTTTTAAGACACTTATTTTGATGGGGGAATAGGAGAAAGATACTAGTAAAGGTAAGACCTATGATTGGTGAAGGGAGATATTTAGGTAATACTCAGATGAGTGCTGTGCATCTGTCTAGACTGGAGCTAATCAGAAAGCTCTAGTCAACATTACTGACTACATAATTTGGAGGGTGCAGTGCAAAACAAAAATATGACACTTCTTTTTTAAAAATTATTAAGAATTTAAAGATGATGACAACAGGGCATTAAACCAAGCAGAGGGTCTTGTGTGACTGCCCAGGTTGTCCATGAAGCTGTCCCATTGTTAGAGACTAATTCAGGAAAGTGAAATCGAGAGATTACCTCATGCATTTGCCTGTCACAAGAGGAGACTTAGACAGATTTATTTTAAGGAATTGGCTCACACAATTGTGGGGCTTGGCAAGTCTGAAATCTGGAGGGCAGGTAAGCAGACTGGAGACCCAGGGATGACCTGATGTTGCAGCTCAGTTCAAAGGCAGTCAGAGACAGAATTTCCTCTCCCTCAGGAGATGCCAGTCTTTTTTTTATTAAGGTTTTCAACTGATTGGGTGAGGCCCACGACATGAGGAAGGATAGTCTGTTTTACCCAAAGTCTGGTGATTTAAATGTTAATATCACCTTTAAAAAAATCTTTATGGTGACATCTAGACTTGTGTTTGACCAAATAGCCTAGCCAAGTAGATGCATAAAATTCACTGCTCCACTGCCGAAACCGGTTTGGCTCAGTGGATAGAGTGTCGGCCTGCGGACTGAAAGGTCCCAGGTTTGATTCCGGTCAAGGGCATGTACCTGGGTTGCGGGCACATCCCCAGGAGGAGATGTGCAGGAGGCAGCTGATCGATGTTTCTCTCTCATCGATGTTTCTAACTCTCTATCTCTCTCCCTTCCTCTCTGTAAAAAATCAATAAAATATATTTTTAAAAAAATTCACTGCCCCACATAGTTATAACAATTTAAACACTAGCTATTGATCTAACCAAAGTGATGACAAATTATATTGGAAGGATGGGGAAGACAGGAAGTGTGCCTGTGTATCTAGTTTTGGGGCTGGGAAAATAATAAAGCCAAATCTCATCTTCCACACAACACAGCGGGGAGCCAAGGAGTAATGACAAAACTGACAAATCAAGAGGAAGCAATACGGCCATGTTTTTTAGAGACGGGGAAGCAGATGTCAACATGATCAGCTAGAAGAGGTAAAAAGAGCTGCCTCCAGAGAGAGGAAAAAGGGTAGGAGGCTGTGGGAAAGTGCTGTTTTGCATAACACACCATGTAGATAAATCTGGCTTTTTAAAGTACTGTATGGGAATGTATAACTTTGATTTAAAAAGGTGAACACTTAAAGGAAAAAGAAGAAAACATCCAGGAGTAAAAAAAAATAAGTCAATGAGATGCTGACATAGAATGAGGCTTATGTTATGAGAATAAGGAAAGGTCCATTGACTGAGAGGGAAGTTTCTTTAAAGGATTCACCTAACACCTTGCTGACCAGCCACGAGATAACGTGTGTCTGCACTTACATTAATTTAAATTTAAGTAATTTTAAGGTCTGAAAGCAATGTCGAGTTTTAAAATTACTTAAATTAACGCAAGTGCAGACACATGCTATCTCGTGACTGGTTAGCAAGGGGTTAAGCTGATTAAGAATTTGCATGGAGAGCAAACACTTGGAAAAGACACTCCAGGCAGATGCAGGGCCCACCTCCCATAAGTCCCATTTTGCTCCTGCATGGAAACTAATTGAGAGCCCTGCTTAATCTCCCCTCATTCTTGACCCCTTTCTGTGTCCTTCTAGAAACCTGATCCTATCTTCCTCTGGCCTCACAGCATACGACGTTCACCTGACATCCACTGAATTGTTCAGTGAGTGGATCTTCTTTTCTTTTTTTTCTTTCTTTTTCTTTAATTCTTTATTGTTCAAAGTATTACATATGTCTCCTTTTTGCCCCATTGACCTCTCCCAGGCCACTCCCACCCCCCAGCACATGCCCTCACCCTCCTGGTGTCTGTGTTCATTGGTTATGCTTATATGCATGCATACAAGTCCTTTGGTTGATCTCTTACCCCCCACATACACCCTCCCCTGCCTTCCCTCTAAGGTTTGATGGTCTGTTCGATGCTTCTCTGTCTCTGGATCTATTTTTGTTCATCAGTTTATGTTGTTCATTATATTCCACAAGTGGGTGAGATCATGTGATATTTATCTTTCTCTGACTGGCTTATTTCACTTAGCATAATGTTCTCCAGGCCCATCCATGCTGTTGCAAATGGTAAGAGTTATTTCTTTTTTTACAGTAACATAGTATTCCATTGTGTAGATGTACCACCATTTTTTAATCCACTCATCTGCTGATGGGCACTTAGGCTGTTTCCAAATCTTAGCTATTGTAAATTGTGTTGCTATGAACATAGGGATGCATATGTCCTTTCTGATTGGTGTTTCTGATTTCTTGGGATATATTCCCAGAAGTCATATTACTGGGTCACATGGGAGTTCCATTTTTAATTTTTTGAGGAAACTCAATACTGTTATCCACAGTGGCTGCACCAGTCTGCATTCCCACCAGCAGTGCATGCAGGTTCCTTTTTCTCCACATCCTCGCCAGCACTTGTTGTTTGTTGATTTGTTGATGATAGCCATTCTGACAGGTCTGAGGTGGTACCTCATTGTTGTTTTGATTTGCATCTCTCAGATAATTAGTGACTTTGAGCATATTTTCATATCTCTTGGCCTTCCATATGTCCACTTTCAAAAAGTGTCTATTTAGGTCCTTTGCCCATTTTTTGATCCGATTGTTTATCTTCCTTTTGCTAAGATGTATGAGTTCCCTATAGGAGATCAGACCCTTATTGGTTGTAACACTGGCAAATATGGAAAAAGCTTCTGCACAGCAAAAGAAACCATCAGCAAAAGAACAAGAAAGCCCACTGGATCTTCTTTTCTTGACAAGATCCCAAAGGCTTTGGGGTCAGGATCTTGTCTGATATGAATAATATCCATAGCCACCATTTATTGAGCATCTACGCTTGTCTGGTCCTGGCCTAAGTGCTCTGAATACATATCACTTCATATAACAGTTGCCCTGTAAATGCAGTGTTGTGGTTAACTTTGTTTTATGGAAAAAGGAAATTGAAGCTTAGAGAATCGACTTGATTTCTGGCAAGGAAGTGGCAGAGACAGACTTCACAATCTGAACTTTCTGACTCTAAAGCTCATGCTTCCAACCTCTTTGCCATATTCCTTTTTTAAAAAATGTATTTTTATTGATTTCAGAAAGGAAGGGGAGGGAGAGAGAGAGATAAAGTAGAAACATCCATGATGAGAGAGAATCATCGAATGGCTGCCTCCTGCATTCCCCCTACTGGGGATCAAGCCTGCAACCCAGGCATGTGCCCTGACTGGGAATCAAACCAGCGACCTCTTGGTTCATGGGTCAATGCTCAACCACTGAGCCACGCCGGTTGGCACTGCCATATTCTTTACCACTACCTCAAATTGCCTGTTATATTGCATGTGCTTAGGATAGTATCAAGCATATAGCAAGTGTATGGAAAATGGTGGTTGCTTGGGAGAGGAAGAGGGATAGAGAGAGCAGCCATTTGGAAGGTATCTTGCTGCCCCCTTGCAGAAACACATGAAGTCAAATTTCCAGAAGCTAACTAAGCTTTCGTGGTGACAAACACAGCTCTTCTGACCTTACATATGCATCTAATGACAGCTCACTGTGTGTAAACAGATGTCAGATTTAAATCAATCTTGCTTCTGACACCTTACTTAAAAACAGTAATTATGTGCTCATTTTTGAATATGCAGCCCTAGGTAAATTGTCTATCTCCACCCTCCTCCCCAAGTTTTAATTTTTTAATATCAATTAAGGGCGTTTTGCCCCCCTTCCCCCGCTCCCGACACTCACAGCAGGAGGCAATGAATTCAAAACACAATGAATTCAAAACAAAAGAGTGGGCATCTGCAGAGAGTGGGCTAGAGGAGAGGGTCCTGAGGCAGCAACAGAGCAGAGTGATGTGATAGGAGCGACTCCAGCAGGAACTGGCATGGTGCTGCGCGGAGAACCTAGGACAAGTAGCTCAATAATGCTTTGACCTCTGCAGACTTACAGATTCCAGACCTGACAATTTGAGACTTCTCAGTAGCCCATGCCTGAGACAGGGGTCAGCCCTCTAATGATAATGATACCTCCTCCTCTGCTTCCCACCAAAAGATGCCAGGACAAGAGGAGAGTGATCCTCTCATCTTCTAGATGGGAGCAAGGGCTTTTGAATCCAGATCTGGGTTTGAATCTCAGTTCTTATTAGCTGTGTGATCTCAGACAAACACTTAAACTCTCTGAACTATGAAAAAGTAATGGTGGAGCCTGAGAATAAGTGTTTTAACTAAATTCTATGTAACTTTAAGTTGCTTAATATCTCTAAGCTTTAGTTTCTTCAGATGTAAAATTGATGTATTAATTGTTCCTATCTCATAGGGATGTTGCAGTATATAAACATAAGGCATGTACATCACTTACCATATGGTCTACTAATGACAAAATAATTTTCATAGGACTTTTTATAAGTATTCAATTATATAACAATGTATTTCAAGAATCTTGCTCAATAAATGCCAGCTTCCATCTCCTTTTTCTAGGTGAATTATTGTTTAATCATGAATTTGAGGTACCCACTTTAAGCTCTATAAGTTGAGTCAAGAGGAAGGGTATCTAATCTTGCTCATCAGTAAGATGGCTCTTGGTAATAAGAGCCAACATGGAAGGAAGGGGTTCTAAAAGACAGAAATGCAATAGGACAGACTCACCAACAGTTGGATGAGATAGATCCAAAGCCATATGCCATATGCCAACCTAAAGATTAAAGGTCACAGGAAAGGCAGAAATTGTAACCCAGTTGTACCTGAATCACACTGGGATTCCTATCTCTTCCTCTGCTCCAGTAGTTTCCATATAGCAAATTTGACTCCATCTCTGCCTTCCCAAATTCCATCAATCCAGCCTGGATGGTGGGAGGGCCTCCTACTACCCTAGCCACACGTATCTCACTAAAAGACTAAGCTAGCAGATGTGCAGGTCCCTCCGGAGGCAACTTCCTCTCCACCTCTGCCTGATCCTGTGCATTACTCTGCACCACCCCCTAGGTTCCAGGACTGGCATCTCAGGCTGAACTACTTGCCAAGACCTAGACCACCTTTCTCCCTTTTAATTTGTGCTGTTCCCCCCTTCCTAGCTTCTGACCTAGTTACCTGTCCCCACTTTCAGCCCTAATTCAATTCCCAGATGAAGTCTGAGCACTGGTTTAGGAGCTACACCTTGGCTTCTCCAACCTCAACTACTGCAAAGTTCCCCTCTCCCCATTACTACAGGCCGCCTTAGCTAGGAACCCTTCTTGTCTCCTCCCGGGTTTTGTATCCTCTTTTCATCATCCCTGGGCTTCACACAATCTCCAGCTCCAAGAGAGAGCTCTCCCTGCACACCAGATGCATCCCAAACTCTAAAAAGCCTCTGGATGGTGGGAGATGCTGCTCTTATGCTCCTCAGAGCAATACAACCATTCTTTGGGGTCCAACATTTTTGTGTATCTGTGTATTGGCTTTGTTTTGCTCTATTTCCTCAGGGAGAGAAGCCCTGAGACATTATTTTAACATGAAAAAAGCTTTTGTGGCAACCCAAAGAAATTAAATGTAGGAGTGAGCACAAGAGGACTGATCTAGAGACCTCAATATCTCTCAGCTAGAAGTGTCTTTGGGTCTATCTTTCTCGCCTCCTCTTTGTATAGAAAGGGGGGTGGTCATTACACTGAGGCCCAGAGTGTAGTGGGACACAGCTAGGATACAACTCTGAACCACTATTTTCTGGCCCACTCCCTATCCCATCACATGTATCCACTTCTACCTGGTGGGTTTTAAACAAATGGACACATTCATTCGCCTCTAATAGCAAACCGGGCTCCCCCAATAGTGTGTACAGTACTCATCAGGAATCTCTATTGGTTTACAGGCTGCCCCCTGCTCCAGTCCAGATCCATCCACTAAATCAGGCCCCAACTCTCATTGGTGATCTACTTGGCCTTTGAACTGGAATTTCATTCCTGGCTTTGGCCCCTCCCCCAATGCTCTGCAGCACTTTCTCACCTAGACTGACGCTCTGGGACACTAACCTCCAACTTGGCCAACTGACCAATGTGCAGTTGGGGCCCACCTGCTCCCTCAGGCAGGGGACATTTTAATACCTCTTTAAATGATGCTCCACAGGTGTTTACCCAACAGCCCTTCAAGACCTCAACTAATGGCAACAGCAGTAACCTGAGCAGGAGGAGGGGACTGTGCCCAGAGTCACACTTAATTTGAATCCATAGATGTTGAGGTGTGTGAACATGGGAAGTGTTCTCATCAGTGTCAGGTAGCTGTGAGTTTCCCTGATGTTTTGCTCTTCCTTCACCCTCTGAAATGCCTCTGAATAGCCAAGACTAGTTTCCTGCTTAAAGAATCCTCAGTAAACTAGGAATTGCCCTGCAGATGTCCACAGAGAGATGAGGTGTCCTGGACTCTCCCATCAAGCACAGGATGCCCTCCAGATACTGAAGGGACAGTTTCATAAATACCTCCCCAGATACTTGATGGGGACTCCAGCTCAGAGCCGGCTTCTCCATTCTGCAATGAGAAAGCCATTATCACTTCATAAGCCTCTCTCGGTGCCTCCCTGGAAACCACTGCCTGAATGTTGTACTTTACCCAGGCAACCCCAGCCCCTTCCTTCACACATTTTTGGACAGAAATGAGAGAGAAGCTGCTAAAAACGTTTTGAGAGTCAGGTAACTGATACCTGCTCTGGGGACCATTTTCTTTCTCCCCACCTTCACAGGGCCACAACACCATGGCCTAGGGCTTTCCTCTGAAGGCCACCCTGGGGCCTGAGAGCAGGAGGCACAGAGGTCTCTATTGTTCTTTCCTGGAAAAGAAGGTTCCAATGAAGTGCGTGAGGTCATGGCTGCAGAGGTAAGGCATCTCCTAGGGTTTTTGCTCCAGTTCAGTTTTGCTTTCAGAAAAGGTTTTACTTCAGAGATTTGGCAGATAGGTATCCTGAGACCAGAGCAAACACAGCTCTGTACTCAATAGCGCCCTCTTCCTGTCTTCTGTCATGTCTCTGATTTATCTGGGAGAGCTCTGAGTCTGGGGAGTCAAAACTGTGTGTAATCCCAGCTCTCTGGAGTGGTTGCACCTCTCCAGTACCTCACACAGCAGGAAGCATGCAGCCTACCCTTGACCCATAGCTGATCCTCCAAGGGAGCTTTAAGTGCTAATACCTAAGACAGTTGGTTGCCTACATGGTGTCTTCATTCATTCAGTGAGTCAGTCATTTGGCATCTGTTCATTGAACCCGTGGGCAGGGGAGAGCAAAGTATCCTCCTCCTCATGGACTATGTAGTCAACACAATCACAAAATTGTTTAAAATCATCACTGTGCTAAGTATCATGAAGTTGTGCTGTGAAAGAATAAAACATGACTATTATTGAGCCCATGGAACCCACCACCTCCAATTCAATTTGTGAAATTTATATGTTACCATGATCTATTAGATTTTACTAAATTCTATCACTTAGCAGATTCAAAATGTAAGTCCTCTTTACCAGGCCCTTCTACACTCAGAGATGGTGACCACCTGTCCTGTGGGCCATATCTCCCCTTGTCCAGGGACATTGCAGACAATGTCAGGTGATCACCACTCTCTCACCTACTGAGCTGTATAGTTGGCTCAAAACAGAGCTACAAGTGGCCAGCACTAGCATCAATCAGGTGAACATAGATGCATCTACTGGCGATCCAGTGATCTATAATATTAATTCCAATCTTTGGCTGCACATTCTGCTGATGGGGAACAAAGACAGGTCCTCGGGTCTCTCATGCTAGTGGCAAAAGTTGGAGATACTATCACTTGCTGACTACCAACCTCACAGCACAAACCGACCTTTCCATACATACATACATACATACATACATACATACATACCTTCCTTCTTACCCTATGATGCATCCCACAGCACAGACACTACCTTTGGGTTATGCAGCCTGGCCTTTCCTGGCTTCTCGAAGAGCAGGCATTTCCTGCCTTATAAACACTTGTGTTCGTTGGCAGCTGCTCCTGGTCTGTTCCCTGTCAGGTCACTCCTGGCCTACCAATGGCCCCGCTGCTGGGAATGCCTTGCTCCCCATGACTTACAATCCACATCCTCTGGCTCCCTCCTCAGGGAGGAAAAGATAGGTCTTCCTTCATATATTCCCATATCATACATTTCTAAAGAAGTTGGGTCATCCTTCTTCTATACATTTTATGATTAAAATGTTTTATACATTAAAACAGTATATGGTTTGGACACTATTACTAATCTTTTTTATTTATAAGTAGTTTTTATCCTCAATCTGAAAACCTCACAGAGATGAGGTATGTGTCCAGGGAGTTTGTTCTGTTGGTTCAATATGCAAATGAAGCAGAGAAGTGAGAGTCATCAACTGAGATCACATATGAAGTCTGGGCAAGAATGGCTTGTCAAGTATAAAGTCTATGATTCTACCTTTTAGACTTCTGCCCCCTCTACTCCTTACTGCCTTGCACACTGGCCTCACCAGTGGCTTCCTGAATTGCTACCAATATTTCCTTGCTCAGCCTACCACCTTGAGTCTTCCACCTCCAGTTCATCCTGCATACAGCTGTCAAAATACTGTCTCTAAAGCTGAACTGTCCTCAACAATGTTATTAGCAAAAGTATCCTTCCTCAAGCAAAAAAAAAAAAAAAGCGCTAATTGATTTTTGTGCAACCTTATACAGCCTTGCATGGCCAAGTTGAGGGCATGAATCAGCTTCCAAAAGTGAGTAGGCTTGAGAAACAACCTCAAGGGACATCTAGAGAATGACTAGCCTAGGGCATAGCCATGGGCACATGTGAGTGCTAGTAAATATATTCATGGTCTTGGGGCCAGTGTAAGTTTATATAGAAGGGGCTCTCCATTGTTGCTCTAGGGTTGAGCAGAGAGGCTTAGAATCTCTGTTCCCTCTGTCTGTTCCTTCTCTCAGGCACTCACCTAATTTAATTCTAGATGTGAATGATGGCCCTATACTCATGGCATCTCTGTGCAAGACACAACCTGAACACAAGATATGGTGGGTCTGGTCAATGGCCTCCCACTGCCTTCTAAATAGAGTCCAATCTCCAAGTAAGACTCTTCTTAATTGGTCCCACTTACTTAGTCCTCACTTCATGTACCTTCTTTTCCAATCAATCTGAATTCTGAATCTCTCTACCTTTCTAGTATTTTACTCATCACGTCCTGCTCAAGTCATTCCCTCTGCATGACACATCCATGCCCTAGTCTTGACATGCCCTAACACCTCCTGCTCCAATGCCACAGCAGTGGGAAGGGGCCCCCAGACCCCTCTAAACTCCCTCAGCATTTGCTCTTATAGTACTGACTCAGCTCTTTCTGGTATCTAAGATGTATTTTCCTTAACTCTTGAACTGTCTTGAGCTCCTTAAAAATAGATTTCATGTCTTATCCAAATTCACAACACCCAAAGTCTCATGCTCAGACTATAAACTGCCAAGACAATTAATTTGGCCTTACCCTCTATTCTACAAGCTCTCACCTGACCTCCACCTTCTGACTTTGCTGATGCCTTATTCTCTCCAACCTCTGACATGTTTTGTGCTCTGATCTGACATCTGCCTTCTAACTCTGGTGAGTTCTTACCTAACCTCTATCCTGATTTTTTTTCTCTGTGACTTCCAAGCTGCCTCCCAGCTCAAGTGTCCTCCATCCTCACTTGTACAGTCTGAGAGCTAAGAGATCTGGGTCCTAGACTGGCTCTGTCATGCTCCAGCCACATGGTCCTGAGCAAGTCACTTATCCTCCATAGACTTCATTGCCTTCATCTATAAAAGGAGCCAGTTAACCCAGATGACCTCTACAGTCCTCCTCAACCCTCAACATTTTCTGGTTCTAAAATCTAAATGGTGTATATGTTATCTTCTCTATACACACATTTGCACTATTATTATATTTATATTAAAAGGGGCATCCAACATACAAGTAGCAGTTCTAACAGATACCAGTGCTATTTTTTCTATCCTCCCTTTTCCAACGGTCCCTTTCCTCAGGGAGCGCTTGCTTTTCCCGCAGTCTTTGAACCTCTCACAGGCCTGCTCATTATTTTGTTGTCTGAAGAGGCAGAACGTTTCTATCATTAATTAAGCAAAAGGCCTCCGTGCTGATTGTGCAAGAACCATCAGATAATCACACCTTTGGGGTACTCCCCAGGCCTAGGGAGTGGCCAGGCTGGGGTCCTCAGAGGGTTGATTAACTCTGGGAATCTTTGGCCTGCCTTAGACACGTGGCTGCTGTAGATACCACTGCACCTTATAGAAATAGTCAAAGGTTCGCCTTGCAAGGTGTTGCAGGTATTGAAGGGTTGGGGTTACAAGGTTCCCCAGGGAGTTGTTCTGTTGGTGGGCCCAGTGGTGGACCTAGGGGACTGTTGAACCTGAAACTTTAAAACAAGGATTTTCACACTTTTCCTGAGGAGCCCCAGAGTTCCACAGAAGCATCTCAGGAGCTGCCTGAGTTTGAGGGATTAGATGAGAGCAAGTGGTGGGGCTCTACCCCAATTCAGCTCAGATTTGACACGTATATCAGTTTCCTAGGGCTGCTGTAATGACTCCACAAGCCAGATGGCTTAAACACAACAGAAGTGTATTGTCTTGCATCGCTGGAGGCTGGAAGTCTGAAGTGAAGGTGCTGACTGTGTTGGCTTTCTGGAGGCTCTGAGGGAGAATCTGCCCCATGCGTCTCTCTTTGCTTCTGGTGGTTACCAACAACCCTTGGAATTCCTTGGCTTGTAGAAAATCACTCAGGTCTCTGCCTCTGTCTTCAGCTGGCCTTCTCATGTCTCTGTATCCAATCTTCCTGTCCTTTCTCTTATAAAGCACCAGTCACTGGATAAAGGCCCACCTACTCCAGTACAACTTTATCATAAATTCATTACATCTGCAAGGACCCTATTTCCAAATAAGGTCACATTCACAGGTTCTGGGGGTTAGGACTTGAACATATCATTTTCAGAGACACATTTAAAGCCCCTACAATCTGCCTTTTACATTGAGCCTCTGCATAAGATTTCATTTAACAAAAGCATTCTACAACTAAACTTAAGCTAAATCAAGGTTGTAAAATAAGAGAGGGATCATGATAGGAATGTTCCTGCTCCCAGAATCCCCTCTGAGCCTGAATGCCAGCCTCATCAGGGCCCTGTGGGCAGAAAATTGCCCCTCTAACAACTCTTTCCCTTGGGCCTGTCCCAAATTGTGGCCTGATGTGTAAGTTATTATTCAATCAGAGCAGAAGAACCCGTGGGAGCTGCCTCAGCTCTCTGTCAGGCTGCCCTCTTCGCGCCTGATGCTGGAGCTTGAACACTATGGGGCAGACAGAAAGGGAAGCCCCATGTAAAGTGGGAAAGAACAAGAACAAAACAGAACCCATACATGCAAGCTGGCACCTCTGAGAGCAGACCAAAACCAGTACAGATTCGTGACCTTCGACCTTGTTGGTGTAGGTGTCCTGCAGAAGTCAGGACCTTAGTCATAGAACTAGACCCACACACTTGCCCTAGAGGTCTGAGAAGCTGACATTGGATCCTGGGAGGTGGATGGAGCTGGGGCCATTCTGCCTGTTGCCTCACATGCAGGAGGGGAGCTAGCAGATAAGTGACAATGGGTACAAGCTGAAAAATGGCTGCTTCCTCACAAGAATTTCTCTGATGGCCCACCCTAACTGGAAACATAAAGGCAAACAAATTCTGAGGAATATAGTGCAGCCTCACCAAGAAGGCACATTGCAAAACTACCATATGTAAAACTCCCTCTGTCAGACCCTTAAAACTCCCTGTTCCTTTCTCACTGGATTGTGACTCAAGGGCAGAGAGCAGTCTCACTCATCCCCATAACTCCATGCTATGCACAGTACCTAGGATTCAGTATTATATACTCACTGGGTTAGGTAATCACTGAATTGCACAGAATTCCTAAACCACAAGGAGACAGACCTCCAAAACAGATCCCAAAACAATACTTAGCCTTCCACTATTCTAGATTCAGGAGCACACTGTGTGCTAGGAACTGTACCACCATAGACATGGCCTGTTAATTCAATGGCAATGCTATTGGGAAAGTCATGCATCTCTCTCTATTCAGATAAAGAAGTTAAGCTTCATGGAAGTTAGGTCACTTGTTTGAGGCCACATATTTAGACAAAGGCAGGCTTAGATTTAAATCCAAATCATCTGATGCCATGTCCACTTCTGGCTCAGAATTGGCTAAGAAACCTATGCCTTCAGCCCCACTTTCAGGCAATAATAACAGCGCCAGGAGCATAACTCAAAGAGGAGAAAATCTAATATGACCCCTGCTGTCAGTGGTGCCCTGAAGAAAGTGGAAAGTGCGGTGCCAGAGGCAATTAACTCTGAGTAATAAGAACTTTTAGCAAGCCAAACGGGCCACGTGCTAGAGCGGGAGTGGCTGCTTCCAAGGGAACATGATGAACTTGCAAATGAGTCCTGCCACCCTTCTAAGCTCTTCAGACCTGCCTGTGGCCCTCCTGAAGCAATCTGTTGACTAAATTAACTAATAAGAGCTGTCTAGAGGACTGATCCAGAAAGTGGTGACAAGCATCCAAAAATGGAGTGGGGGAGAGATAGGAAAAAGAGCCAGAGGATAGGTCTGTCCCTGAAAGGCTTCCTTCCAGGTGGGGAGACTGGATTAAATTCAGGAGAGAGAAAGATTGGCCATTATGAGCCACATGGGTTAGGTGGGCTTGGGAGGGGTCCTGAAATATCAATTCCAAAACTGCACTTCCCATTCCCCTCAGCAAACAAAGGAGGTAGAGGGTTATCAGGAAATGTGGGCATGGGGACTAAGAGTACCTGTGGAAGTAACAGGTCTAATCTTAAAATAAGTTCAGTGAGAAGGAATGATGAAGTAGAAGGGAAAACAAGGAGGGCTTGCCAGAATGCTAAAATCATCTATGAGAAAAGATACATTTCTCTGGCAAGACCAATCCAAAAAAATCAAAGAAGAACGTGCAAATAAATGAAATAGGAAAGCTGGCTAACTACATGGGGGGAAAAGAAGATAAAATGATTCTAGCCTTTTCGATCCTGTTTGTAGAGGCATCTTTGGACACCAATCCACAGAGTCTCTCAGCCCTTCTGAGCCTCTAAATAAGATTCTGAAGCTATGCCCCTTCTGATGTTCAGCACATGAGAACCCACAAGCCTCCTGTATTTCACAAGCAAAGCACAGGGAGCCAGGAACTGCCTGTGCTCACCTATCTCCTATCTCCCACTAATCCCACTGCACCAGCATCCCACACTGTGGAGGAAGGTGTCACATGGAAGGCTTTTCTGAAACTCTCTTGGAAGGTGCGCCTTCTAAGGATGAAGGTGACACTTGTGCTGATGTCCTCAGGAACAACTCTGGGTGTTCCTATGCCCCCTTTCCCACTCTGGGGTCGCATATTGCAGGGGCTGGATAGGGAAATAAGAAACGTAAGCACTCTTCCTCTTTCTTCTTTATTCCCACAAAACTTTCAGGATGGACTAAGGAAGTCTTTCCTCTTTTTCTTCCTGTCAGCTCAAGATCTCTCCCAGACAAACCACGGTCTAGTCCACCCAGACCCACCTTTTCATTTATTAAAGAAAAAGATATGGGAAGTGAGAAATCTCTTTTCTGGCTTAATCATGTCTGTACTTCTATTTTCTTGAAGCATGTCAAAAGCCAAATTTTAACTCTTTGAATGCCTATTCTTGGAAGACTATTAACCACATCATTTCATCTCCTTCCTGAAAACTAGAAAAATGCCTGAGGCATACCAGAGGAAAACAATCATATACATGGCAACGTAAAAGAAAAAGATATTCACATTTAAAGACATTCACATTTTTAAATAAGGCTAAACTGGTTTAAATTAGAATGTAATTAGCATTGATTTGGGAAAAGCTGACACTTCTACAGTGATTCTCCCCACTTAAAACTTTGATATAATTCTCCACTTACTCAGTTTTATTCACCTCCCTTGATAAATTCTAATTTTTAAATAAAAAATATATTTTAAATAAATGATTGCTGTCTGCACCCTGCTCCTTTCTTCTACATTTAATGCCTTCTTCCTGAAGTTACTTCTGAATGTCTATGAGTGTCAAAATCTGTTTTTATTTTTCCTGAGGCTATTTTTACATTGCTCTCACTTTACTTTTGAATGGTAATTTGGATGTGCATAGAATTCTATGGTGATGCATAATTTTCCTCAATATTTTGAAAATAGTATTTCACCATCTTCTGGTCTCTATTTTTGCAGTTGAAAGGTTTGATGTTCAAATTATCATATTTTGTTTCCACAGTCTTTCTTCATAATTACTTCTAAGATCTTCTTCTTGATTTTGCTGATCCACAGTTTTATTAGCATGTGGTGAGGGTGATTTATTTCTACTTATTTTGATCAGAACTTCTTTTAAACCCAAGGTGCCATGCCTTTCATCGATTCTGGTAAATTTTACCATTATCTCTTGCCATCCCACAAGCTCTTTACTCTCTCTTTCTGGAACACCTATTAGTTGCCTGCTGTGTGTTTTAAATTATATCTCTTACATATTCATTTGTATTTTCCATTTTTTTCCTCTGTGAATGCCTTACCCAGGTTAATCAACCAGCACACTCATTCTCTTTGCATTCGTATCTAACCTGCTCTTTTCATTGTCAATGGGGTCTTTGATGTCTAGAATTACATTTTTTAATGTCTTTAAGTTACAGTGGATACTCTAAAAGAAATGGTTTGGGTTTTTCTTAATATCTTATTATTTTTTTAACCTAACACACATTTCTATCCATTTTAAGCATACTTGTAATGGTCTTTCTTCAGATTGTTTTATTTTAATTTCTTGGTATTCTAATCTTCCTGTTGCCTGCTGACTAAAACTCACAATAAACCATCTATGTGCGTGTGTGTGTGTGTGTGTGTGTGTTATTTTTAATTTTGAACTCATCTTCAGTGGCTTTGGGAATAATGCCATGTGGGCTGAGGTATGGAAGTATTATTTCAGAGAGGTCTTGAATTTGCTTTTGCCAGGCATCTAAGAGATACCTTAGCTAGGAAATAATTTATCAATGCCATAGTTACAGACCTCATGAGTAGTGTAAATTTCAACCTCAAGCCCACACAAGGAACAAAATCAATATTTAGGTTTCTCAGTGATTTTCTTTTCCTCCAAGGATTCAAAGACAGCTTTCTTTGAATTTTCAAAATGTGTCCCTTTGTTAGCAGCAGTTTCATTTTTTCTAGTCCACCCCTGGCACTAAGGGAGATGTCCTTCAAGGATCCCTGCTTCCTACAGGATTCTCACTTTCTCTGCCTTACTGCGCCTAGGTATCAATCCTCATTGCCTGGGGCTGCGAGTGTGTTAAAAGCCAACCCCACTGCTACAGGCCCCATAGCCCTGAATTCATTCACTTGCAGCAACAACATCAGCTCATCCACTTATTGCTCACTCCAGATTTTCAGTTTCTTAGTTTTGTCTGCCTCCTGGGGATTTTTCTTTCTTGAGAATTCAGCTAAGAATTTACATTTTCCCCCTTATATTTAATCCAGCATTTCCACGGATTTGTAACATAAAGGGTTTCAAGTATTTTGATGTACCATTTTCTTAATGAGAACTTTATACATTTCTTGGTTAATGTTTTTCTGTTTGTTTGCTTGTTTTTGTTAGTATTTTGTTGCTTTGAGAATTTAGATCTTTATTATTACTACTATTATCCTATATAATAAAAGCCCAGTATGCTAAGTGTCTGGTCGACCGGTTGGCCATTCAACCAGTCAAAGTGTAATATGCTAATGATATGCTAAGTCTGCTCAACCACTCGCTGACCACCAGGGGGCAGACAGTTGACCGGTTGACCAGTTGCTATGATGTGCACTGACCACCAGGGGACAGATGCTCCAACTGGTAGGTTAGCTTGCTGCTGGGGTCTGGCTGATCGGGACTGAGTGAGATGGGCCGGACACACCCTGGAGTCCTCCTACAGTCCATCCCTGTCTGGCCAACCTCCCATGTCCCTCCCTGGCCCCGATCGTGCACCAGTGGGGTCCCTCAGCCCAGCCTGCACCCTCTCACAATCAAGTACCTCTCAGGGGGTGCCGGAGAGCTGGTTTTGGCCCAATCCTGCAGGCCAGGCCAAGGGACCCCACTGGTGCACAAATTCGTGCACTGGTCCTCTAGTTTACTATATATTGCTGATATGTAGAAAGGATACTGATTTTTAAACATTTTCCTTTTTTCCTTCTTTATTTTTTATTGTTGACACTATTAAACATGTCCCCATTCTCCCCCCTCCCCCCTTTGCTCATCTTCTCTCAGCTCCTGCCCCCCTTCTCTCTGGCCATCACCATAGTGTTGTCTATGTCAATGTGTTATGCATATATGTTCTTTCACTAATACCTTCACCTTCTTTCATTCAGTCCCCCCTCCCATCTCCCCTCTGACAGCTGTCAGTCTGTTCCATGTATCCATGCTTCTGGTTCCATTTTGTTCATTAGTTTATCTTGTTCATTAGATTCCACATATGTGAGATCATATGGTATTTGTCTTTCTCTAACTGGCTTATTTCACTTAGCTCAATAATCTCTAGGTCCAACCCTGTGATTTTTATACATTTTTAAACAATTAACATTATTGAATAGAACTAGCTTAAATAGATTACCAAGTAATTACCAGGGAGATAAATGTATTTAATACAAAAATGAAAAGGGTATATTCTTTATTTTTCAATTATTACAGTGTATTATTTTCAATTTTGCATTGTGAGGTTAGAGGTTACATAAAAATATTTTAAAATAGTAAAAATAATGGGGATTAATGTCTTCATTTTGAATATAAATACTTCTGCTTTTTTCAAAGTTCTCCATGTTGTTTGAGAGAGTGTTTTTGTCATTTTAAGGATAAGATCTCCCATTGCTTGTAGAGGGAGTTTAAAAGTCAAAAATGGGTATTGAACCAACCTTACATTTTTAAAATAGATTTTTCTTAGTCTTGATATATATGTCTTAAAATAGTATGCTGCTAGATTTTATTGGAAGGAATTGTATTTTAAGATTTTTACTTTTAGATAATAAATTGCTATAATCAGATATGATCTGATATTTTCTTTCTTCCTTCTCTCTTTTCTTCTTTCCAACCAGCCTACTTATAAGCTTTCTTTTTTTTCTTCCTGTCTTATATTTAATTAGAGACCCAGTGCACAAAATTCGTGGACAGGTAGGGTCCCTATGCCTGGCCAGTGATCAGGGCCCATTGGGGTTTTCTGGCTGCTGGCTGCGGCCTTCCTTCATTCCATGCTGCCCCCTTGTGGTCAGCGCACATCATAGCAATCGATTGAACTCTGGGTCTCCTGGTTGAACTGCCCAGGGGGCACTTTTCATATGGGCTTCAAACAGTGCATGACCAGAATAAGTTTAACAGTATTCATTTACTTTCTTGTGTCTTTTATTTAAGCTTTTTACTTTGAAACCATAATTATTTAAATAAATCAGTTTGGAAATTTGTCAATTTTTCTACATTCTAGAATAATCTTTTGGAATAATTTGTTTGACAATTTAAAAAATAATCAGAAAAGTTATATTGGCCCAGTGAAATTTTTTATTAAAGCTAAAACTTTCACAGTTATTAAAACTTTTTATCTTTAGTGATTTTTTCAGATTTTATTTATTACTTTTTAAATAAATTCTGGTAATTTATATTTTCCCCAAAATAGCAAAACAATAGTGTAGATCTCAATGTATTATTCCCTTTTTATTTCAGATATTGCATGACTAAAGGTGAAATTTCTAACCTGACTCAATTCCACTTCTCTTTTTTTTTCATATAGTCACTGTTCTGAACTTTATTTTTCACCTTTAGTCAATTTTGGTAAATGTCTCACCTTTTCCTTTTGTCCCTATCAGTTTTATTTTTCTTCACATAATTTTAAACTTGGCTGACAATCATAATTTTGTTGTATCTTAAAACCTATAAAATACTTTTCTTGAATTATTTGATTGTTAAAAATCATATAACATGATTTTATTTGCATTTGTATAAATTTCATTTTATTCAACCTTTTTTTCCTTCTTTCTGAGTCACTCATAAGGTGAGACTTGCTCAATAAAACATTTAACCAATTTGCATTTGTTGTAATAACTGATATACTTCTGTTTTTTAAATGTTTTATAGGTGGTTCTTATAATCTCTAAGAAGTTATAATAGTCATTTACTCTATGTAGATTATATTTCCATCAAGCTAACTTTTTTAAAAGTCTATATTTACTTTTTATATCATTTGCAACTATCCTAACTTATAATGCAAAATTATAATAACAAGTTAACATAGGTGAAGACATTTTAGACAGTAGGCAAATTAAAAATAAAGTTCATTGGGCTTCATTAAAAAATGAAAGTCTAAGAATGTATTTCTGTTGCACCTACAGTAAATAACAACTTAGCTGGATATAAAATTTCTGACTTTTGTTGTCCTTCATAATATTACAGTTACTGCTCCATTACCATCTGAAGTTTAGTTTTGTGGTAAAGAAATGTGATCAGGCTCATCCATGATAGGGAATTTGATTTTGTTCATTTTCTACATGGATACATGTAGAAATTTTTCTTTGTCCTCAAAATCAAATTTGCAATAGAACAAATCTGTTCATCACGTTTTAAATTAATTTTTCCTGAAGTTCTGTTACATTTGAAAATTGAGTGTTCGTTTTTAAATGTTGTATCTTTTTTGTGGTTTCAGATCCATTTTTCTGGTGCCTATTTTTGAAGCCCAAAATATCTGTACATTAAACTTCTATTCTCTGCCCTCCACATCTATCAACTTCGAGTTTATGGTTTTAATTCTTTATCCTATTATTTCAAGTTTTAGGGGAGATTCTCAAAATTTTCCTCTTCATCACTAATTTAATTTTCTACAGTGTTTATTTTGTTCTTTAAGATTTCCAATACAATTTAGACTTTGCCATGGCATTTTAGCATTGTTTCTTTATCTTCTCCAGATCCCTTTTGTACTTTTGCCTTTCTCTCAGCCAGCTTCATTCGTTTCTCAATCTTGTGTCTTATTACATTGAATTTCATTAAGAACTCAAAACAGAAAGAGAAAAACATTTACTTTAGCTTCTTCTTTTCCTCTGTCTATCCAGAGCGATGTTCTTTTCTATGTTGTAGATCATTTTAAATAGATGTTTCCTGTTATTGTTTTCTATATTCTCATTCTTGAGGGATAACAGCTCTTTCAAGACCAGACTTTCTCAAAAGAGGGTAGTTGAAGACATTCCCTCTAGATTGACTCACTGTCCAGCTAAGGTGGTTAGAAATTTCCTGTCCAATTGTAAACGGCAGGTCTGGTAGATACGGTTTTGCACGACTTGTTCAGAGCAGCCTGGGAGGCATAGGGTGAGGCCCCCACCTGAAAGCACTCCCGGTGAGAGCAAGTGTCTCTGCACATCCTTGTGTTTGTTGGAAGGTGCTGCGGGGCCGCCAGGCCAAACAGGTTTTCTGTCTGAGTTGATCAATATTTCAAGCACCCCTTGGCTCTGAACCAAAGAAGCCCTGGCCCCTACCAGCTTTCAGTGTGGGAGCACCTTGTGTCTTATTCATATGCGGGTGATCTACCTTAGTAAATGTGACGGCACGGCAGTGCTCCCCAACCGTCATGAACATCACCCTCACAGTCAGCCATCGCCCTTCTCAATTAGGAGACAGCAGAAGTCCCCTCGGTACTCTTGCAGACCACTCTGTCACTTCCGCAAGAGAAAATGTAGGGGTCAGACTGTCTGCCCTCCTGCAATCTGGCCCCAGCGATAGTACAGGCAGCGGTGATTTTTTGAAATGTCAGTGGATGACACTCTCTCTCGTTTCTAGGTACAGGCTTTTATGTTATCTTTTTTAACGATTAAAAATATTTCTCAAACATGTAATCCAGGACTGAAAAATGGAGGATTCAATGTCTAATTTCAAAACTCTCTCCAACTCAGAAATCTGCTTATCCTTTTAAACATTGGTAATTGAAAGGTTGGGTGAAAAATCAGAGAGAAAATAGTGACCAGGTGAGAACATAGAAGCACTGCTATAACTGTGACAAAAATGTAATGTGATGTTGAAAAGAGCTACTCAGACCCCCAACCAGGGCTCTGGTCCAGCCATGCCCCATGTGTAAAGTGCTTTTCTCTGTCCTCCACACAACTGACTCACTGGATTAATAAACCATCCAGTCCCTCAGGAAAACATTGACTGATTCCCTCCAACCCTGAGTTCCTGTAGCATGTAACTGCTCTCATCACTTAGGTGTGCTTGTATACAAACCTATCTACTCCAATTCCACTTACATTTTATTACATGCCTAATAAAGTATCACACAATCAATTAAATATAAACAGAAAAAAATGAAGTTCTGTTTCTATGAAAATTAAGTTAAATGCTTTGGAAAACTTTGGAAGGATTGTTACTAAAATAGATTGTGAATTAAAAGTCAGCAAGACAATCCTAATGAATCAAATAAGTTTAATAGTAAAAATCTAGAAGGATTCCTTTTTTGAATTGCTTCAACTGTATCATTAAGTTATAGATCCACTTTTAATAGAATCAAAACTAAAAGTCAGAACCAATGAATTATGAAACGCTTAAAGTTATGAGTTAAAAAAAAAGAACCAATGAATTATGGAAATGTTTATGTGAGAAAGATGATTCAGAAATCTAGTAAATGAATACATAAAAGAAAGGCTTTGTCATTAAAACTTACGAACTAATTATCTTAGTCCATGCAAGCTGCTCGAACAAAATGCCACAGACTGGGTGGTTTATAAACAACAGAAATTTACTGCTCACAGTACTGGAGGCTGGGAAGTCCAACATCATGGTGAGAGCAGATTCACTGTGATGGCTAGCAGGAGCCCATTTCCTAGTTCATAGATATGCTTTTTTCTGTGCCTTCACATGGTGGAAGCAACAAGAGATCTCTTTGGAACCTCTTTTACAAGGGCACTAATCCAATTCGTGAGGGCTCCACCCTCATAACTTAAGCACCTCCTAATAATATCACATTTGAAGTTTAGGATTTCAACTTATGACTTTTGAGGGGATACAAACCATATCACTACATTTATTTTGACCATATAACTACAGTGATATGGTCTGAATATGACCTGGACTTCAGACCATATCACTACATTTATTTTGCTGGCTATCGTTATTGCAGAATTCAAAAGTGCAAAGGCAGTTTTCTCTTTGCCAGCCTTTCCCTTTTACTCCTTTCATATTCTCTCTCCCTCGCTCTCCTTCCCTCTCTCCTGCTGCCTCCCTCTTAACTCCATCTGTCTTGCATAGTCTCTCTTTCTGTCACTGATTTTGTTACCTTTGCTCCCTGTTTCCCTGGATGTGACTTGTAGGTTTTCCCTTCTCCCACTTTGTCCCTCAGAGCCACAAGGGACATGATTTTTCCTGTTCCAGACACTACAGAACAACTAATGAAGTGTGAGTAATAGACCGACAATGTGATCTTTGAGGAACCACAAGCTTAGTCAGAGCCCACAGGCATTTGCTGGTGAACCACTGATAAGCCAGGCTCCACCACCTCTCCATCTGATACTCCAGCTCTCTTAATCAGAATTAGACCTTCATCTTTGGCCAATACCTGGAATTCAGGCCTGGAAGTTTTGAAGAACAGACACAGAGGAAACATATACTAGAAGCTCTGTTATCAGAATCCGCATTGGTTGACAAAAAGTCTATTAAAGTATGGAATCATAAGAAAATACATATCTACTTCAAACACTCCATTTCATTGCTGTGTTAAACCTGGTGAATGGTGTTCTTAAAGAAACACTGCCATTCCTCCAGGGCCCTAGATGGAAACAGAATCCTCAACTGGACAGACCAGGCTCTGTTTTATACCTGCATTTTTAACGCAGTTCTATCTTAACTCAAGAATTCAAACACACAGACTCCCCATCAAGGTGTCTGGTCTTGTGGAAAAACCATGGGATGTGGAATAAGACAAAATTTCAAATCAAGACTCTACTTTCTCATCTATAAAATGGACATACCTTATCTCATAGGGTGGCTGTGAGGGTAAAATGAGATTAAGATATGCATCATGCTCAACCGATTGGTTTGGACAGCCAATAAAATATTTGCAATAAATCCTGGGATAATTTTCCTCTCTCCAAGGTTATGGCTACTTTATGATCACAAAACCCCAAACACTGAGATTCACTGCATACAGACATCAGCAATATTAAAATGTACTCTGTATAGGGAGCTATTACAATTGAGTCCAGGTTATGGTTTGAGCCTCCAGTGTTATGTGGAGGCCTCCTGGGCTGACCATGTAATAGTAAGAGTTTTCCCTATAGATCCTTTCAGAGATAGGTAGAGTAAAATGAATGCCACATCCCTTAGACCAGCAGTTCTCAACCTGTGGGTCACGACCCCTTTGGCGGTCGAACGACCCTTTCACAGGGGTCGCCTAAGACCATCCTGCATATCAGATATTTACATTACGATTCATAACAGTAGCACCATTACAGTTATGAAGTAGCAAGGAAAATAATTTTATGGTTGGGTCACAACATGAGGAACTATATTTAAAGGGCCAAAAGCTTGAGAACCACTGCCTTAGACAGTGGTAGGGGTCTGAGATGGAATCTTCCCCTTCCTCCCTAAACATCTCTACACAAAGATGATGCCCCAGAGGAAGAAAAATCATTCTCCTGTCAAGGACATGTGTGTCACTGTGATGCCTTGATGGAAAATTCCAGCCCCTCTTCTCTCCCAGTACATACAGACTACATACAGCATCTTTTCCGTTGTGAAAACAAACGTGCCTCTTCAAGATGAATTTAGGTGATAGGAGAGTATAGTTAAAAGTATGGGCTTTGGAGTCAGACACATTTGGGTTCTGCCACTGAACTAGATGTGAGTTGTTGGGAAAGTCATTCAATCTCTCTGAGCCTTAGCCAAGTGTCAGTTAAGACTAAAAATATCATCTTTGCAGGGTGTTGTTTAAATGAAGTGATATTATAGCATTTGGTTCACAGTTCCTGGCACACTTAGCAAATAACCAATAAGAACATGCAGTGGTAGTAGTACTACAGTACATGCAGTCATTGCTGCTGTTACTGCCTGACCCGGGATTCAGGTACCACTTCCCTAGGCAGTGGGATGAGAAGGAAACAGGCAGCTCTCAATATGACTTTACACAAGAATGAAGACTCACTGGACTTTCTCTCCTTGCCCCTCCTCTTTCAAAAAATAGTGAATATTTTCATGGCCTCTGCAGAATGGGAATGAAATCTGCACCAGACTCTGTGCCTACCACCCTCCCCGGGGATACCTGGCAACCTCAGATGCTTTGTGAGCCTCACCAGCATTTGGGATTTTGAAATGGAAATGATGGATGACTTTATTCTGCACCCTGGCAGTCTCAGCCCTTCCAACAGTTCCAACAGCTTCTAGTCATAACCCTGTGATTTGAGAACAATGAATCTTAATATAATTGAGTTAACTGTATCATTTTTAATGTAAGACAATCTTGATTACAGCCAAAGGGCACCATTAATACGCTGAAGGAATGGCCGAGATTTTAGCATGTGAATGTTGTACAGAAAATAGAACTAATTAGCACTAATTTAATTCGAAGATTAAAGAAAATTCTGCTTTTAATTTTTAATTTAAGACAAACCATTTTACTCTGAACAAAGAAAGAATAATAAGTACATTTTTTTTCTCATCTGAAAGGCAATTTTTACTTTTGCATTATTACACTAATATGGGACTGTGGGAATCCTGACCCCATTAGAGATCAAATAATCAGCATTTAATTATTGACAGCAAATTAATATTTAATAAAGACACAAGGGTTCCGGTATGTGAAAAAAAGGCACCAAGGTTCTGCTGACCCAGAAACGTCCAGAAGGGCCCTTAGTCAGGACGTGA
Source organism: Myotis yumanensis (assembly GCF_028538775.1). NCBI lineage: Eukaryota > Metazoa > Chordata > Mammalia > Chiroptera > Vespertilionidae > Myotis > Myotis yumanensis. Next base: position 32,358,650 of record NW_027223761.1, read on the forward strand.
TCTCCTTGCTGAGGGTAACAAGTCGGGATCCCCTAAGGGTCGCGGCAGTTTATTTCCATCCCAACTACCAAGACGCGGAGCAGGAAGACCAGAGTCTGAGCAATTGCCCCTTTCAGTTCCTACTCCACCCCCCACCGATTCTTCCTTAATCAAGCACTTAAGCTAAATAATACATCGAATGTCATAACCAAAAGGAGGACAGTCATAATAAAAAAATAAAAGAAGTGGCCAACCCCCCTTTTTATTCTGCAAAATAATACCGACTTTTCTTTGCTGTGGGACTGCTTGTCAGGGATAATTTCTAACCAAAGAAGACATAATGGATTTACAATGAAACTCCGATGCTTTCCTACAGCCTCCGGAAGATTCTGAAAATAAGCACTATTACATTAGCAGTCCAAAGAAAGCCAAGGAAAAGCTGTTAGCCGATTGCCCGAGAAAGCTGGAGCTGTGTGCAGAAAATGGCCTGTGGGGGACCTGGTACAGGCTCTAAAAACCTGCTGCCATCCCTGCCGATCTCAGCAAGGGAAATCTGACCATCTTTCCTCTGGACCTGTTGAACTGGTGGCAGCTGCCCTGAAGGAGGGTGTCCTTGAACCAGGATGGGAGGCTGAAGATTCGCCAGGGGCTGCCTGGCTCCAGGCCTCAGACCCTCAAATTATTTTTCAGGTAGCCACCTTCAGGGCTTACCATTTGAGCACACAAAGCAAATCCAGTCTAACTACTTGGAGATACCAAGTTAGACTGACATGCTGGGTCTGTGATAAAACAGAGGAGCTTTCTCAGGGCCACATTCCAGCCAGGCTTCTGGTCGCACTCAGCACTGCAATGTTCCTGAGCTCCACACCATGGATGCCACACCTACTGAGATGTCCATCCGGGTGAGCCCTGGGCTCCTCACCTTTGTCCATGTCCAAACTTGGCTCCTCCACAGGAAGTGTAAACTGAAAATATAAGCATCATATTCTCTCCCCTCCCTTTGAAACACTTCAATCCCTGCCTGTGGGGATTACGTGTTTAAAACAATTAAGTCTTCATATTGCCTCCCTTCCACAGTATGGGATATTGTCTAAAAATGAGGTTTGTTCCAAGATATAACGAGTTGTCATTTCAAGGCTTCTTCTGCATGGAGTCTGCGTGTCCTTGAAAGGGTAGCGTCTCTGTAAAGAACCGTTTACAGAGTTCATATAGTGTTGTGCAGAGTGCCTGGTTACACATCGTGCACCGCTACTTACTAGCTCAGTGACTTGTACAATGACTTGTTCAAGTCATTGAACCTCTCTAAAGCCTCACTTGTTTCATCTCTGAAGTGGGGATAGTCTTAGGTAGACTGAGTTAGTCCAGGTAAAGTGATGGCACATAGCAGGGCTGAAGTTCATACATGCAAGTGCACCAGAGACCCAAAATCCATTCTGTAAACAAAAAAACAAAGAAAAGAGGCCTCATGCCATAGCCACATAAGTTCTACTCCATGTGGAGCAGGAGTCTTTGTGGACTGTGTCTCATTTAGAAGATTGTTTTCCCTTATTAGTGGGGATCTAGACTTCTTCCTCCGGGGACTAAGGTCAGTCAGTCTTCAGGACATGTTGGCTTGAATCTGAGTCAATAGTAACTTACTGAGTAATTAATGGATTAGCCTATTCAAACTTCCCCAGGTCTTACTCTAAAATATCCATAGAGGGAAAATGTACAACTGAGGATCACTGCATCCCAAGTATCAGCTGTTGGGGGGAAAGGGATGGATTCTAGCCCAAAGCTAACCCCATTAGTATGAAGGGGGGTTTACCGCAAAAGAAATGACCATTCACACAGAGAGGGTTTAAGAAACGAGGTAGCATCTGAGAGCAAGGAAGTCTTAAAAACAGAGAACAAGGCCAGGTTGTGCTCACAAGGGGACCCTCCATGGAGGACTTTCCTTCTTCTGTGGTCAGATTTAGGCAGGAGGGGAATGGAGCAAGAAAGGGAGACAAATGCATGATATTAAGAGAGAATGAATGTGTTCAATGGATAAGCAGGAGAAGTAGTCACATGAAGGGTGCAATTTACAATGCTTCTCATCAGGAGTTTCATTTCCATTTATTGCTTCTAACTCTTCAGTAAAATCTGAGATGACCATACAGCAGTGTGTCAGTTTAGTGCTGAGAACAATGGGTTTGTACCAAACAAGGAAGGGTAACTTAGCCCCATTCACCCATGTGAGAGAAGTAAGGACTCTAGTTAAGAGAACAGGTTGTAAACAGCATGGTACCAGGTGGAATAGAGAGTATCTGCAGGGACCTATGAAAGGAAGTGGCCATCAGAGGGACAATTCAGACAACTCAGTTCTGTGTGAATGTACAACACACAACTCTCCCAGTGTATGCCAGAGAAAGGGATCTTCAAGGAAGGGAAGGAAAAGATGCTTTGGGACTGCACCTCTCCTGTGTTTCACATCTTAATGAATGGGAACCCAGTCTACTTGTCAAATAGCTGGAAGTCATCTATGATACCACTCTCACCCTTCACATCCACATCTAATCATTAGCCAAGCACCATTGGCTGTTCTATCTTAGCATCATGCATTTGTCCCTCTTTTCTCAATTCTCCCCTGATCAGGATCAGACCTCATCATCTTTTACTTCAATTTTACCAACAGCTTCTTAAATGGTCATCCAATCTCCAGCCTTACACCTCGAGCCCACTTACCATAAATTTGTAATCATTAAGCTGGAGTCAAATGTGACTGCCTATGCCTCACTCCCTCATTCTCCACAAAAAGCCAAATCCTTACTCTGAGCTGGTGACGTGGCAGTGGTTGGATAGGGAATGGGAGGGAGCAAACCTATATGTAAAGCTCTCTGAGAGCTATTTGCCCATATGCAGTTTCCAACACACCGAGAGAATTAATCTACCACGACAGAAAGGATTGGGTGATTTTCAGCAAGTTAGTGAACTAAGCCTCAGTTGCTTCATTTCTAAAAATGGGATAATAATGTTTTTTACTTAGGGCTACTATAAGGTACTGAACTGGACCTAGCAGACAGAGGGGAGAGCACATACCTTTGGGTATGTGTCAAAACCCACAAGCCTTAAAATTGATGTGCTTATTCTTGCCAAACTTTAGATACCCTGTATCTTACTTTTACCATTTCCTCATTGATAAGCTATACAAGGAAATTTAACATCAGACAAATATTTTAATTTAATTTAAAATACTCTCTGCCAGGCCTAATTCCTTTTTGTAGAGACTAAGTGAGGAATTACAGAAGCACACAGCAGGTGAGCTTAAGGAGCGTACATATTCTGAGTATTGGAACTGGGGGATGAAAGCTGAATACCTGATTGTATTTTGTCTGCCTCTCAGTGTGTTGACTGTATCATGTTTGAATAAAGCAAGCACGGGTTTAGAAAAAGAAAGCAATTGGACCTGAAATCCTGGGGTGCTTTGATGGATCCAGAAGCTGAGAGTAGCTAGCAATAGAGTTACTATCTACAACAGGCAGCTGCACACAAGATCACACAACATAGGGGAGTCTCCTGCATCAAGACTAAATGCAGCAATGCATGAACACAAGTACTCAATAAATTATAGCTATCGATATCATTTTTATTAACCAAAATCTTTCTTCTATTTCTTTATTGGGTTGACACAGAGTTAGGAAAACCCATAGTTGTGACCTAAGCCAACTCCCTCATAACAGAGATATGGAGGCCCACAGAGACCAACCATTGTCTTGGTCTGATGCTGACTCTTGCAAGCTATCTTTCCAGGCTCCTTTATCATCTAGCTTCCAGATGAATTCAGCCAAAGGGAAGCTTTAGAGGGAGTTTGGAGGGCAGGAGGGGCAGGTGATTCCCTGCCTCAGGATGTTTCTCTTTTGGGAGCTGCATTTCCTCTTTGGCTCCAGCTCACACAGGACAGGCCTGTCTTGGTTCCAGATTCCACGGGTGACCCACAATGCTGCCTCCTCTCTCTGTCACTCCAGGTCCAGGGCAGTGGTGCCTTCCTGACTTTGCTAATCTCAGGTTACTACCCTGACCTCTGGCTTCTGATCTCTTCCACAATTTCCTACACTGAAACCCAGGCAGGATAAATACTTGAATAATTTTTTCTAACTAGGCCATGATTGATACACACATTACCTGGCATATGGCATAGTCACAATATAATTGTTAGGGTTGCCGAAAGAGGATACAGGAGGCCAGAAAGGGTAAAGAATTGTACATGTATTGTTACACCTGCTAGCAGAAGGGCTGAGACCAAAATGGCATCAGATGGGCAGAGTAGGGGGAGAGGAATATTTATGTCTCTTGTAAAGGTCAGTCTGAGTAACCAGTCGAACCAGGTACAGGGTGAGGCAAGGTGTAGGTGGTCCACTGGAAAGTGGGTGAGGCGGTTTACAGGAAGCCGAAAGTCGTTAATCATGAGACCTATAATGAAAATAACAGAACAATCGCCGGAAGGAGCGAGAGCCCCAAGCAGAGCATAATGGAGCACAATAATGTACCTAACAATAATATCTGTTCATTTAAGTATATAGGTACCTCTGATACCCATCAAAATTATTATAAATACCGGCTGGCATGATTCAGTGGTTGAGCATCAACCTATGAACCAGGAGGTCACGGTTAGATTCTGGTCAGGGCATATCACCGGGTTGTGGTCTCAATCCCCAGGGTGGGGAGTGAAGGAGGCAGCCGATCAATGATTCTCTCTCATCATTGTTGTTTCTATCTCTCTCTCCCTCTCCCTTTCTCTCTGAAATCAATTTTTTAAAAATTATTATAATTGCCTAGCCCACCTCCCTAAGGAAATGGAGACAGGAAATGAACATTTATTTAGTGTCTGTCTTATGCCAGGTCCTGTGGCAATTTTTCCATTCATCATATTATTTAGTCCTTAAAATAACATCACGTGGTAGGTTTTAGTACCCCAATTTTTAAGAATGAGACAACGATTAAGGAGCTTGGCAAACACTATCACTGGTAGGTCTACCAGGATTTAAACGCCAGACCTGCTGAACTTCCAAGTAAGCCAGTCTCCTTTCACCTACACTGGAATTCTTAAGGTGTTCTTGTTTTTGCTATGTTTTTATTGTTGTTGTAGTTGGCACTCCAAACCACTGTAGAAATATAGCCTCACTGTAACCACCATTTGACAAAATGAATAAAGCTCAGCTGCTCTGAGGGCTCTGGTTGGAACAGGAATGGACCTCAAACTTCACCCGCTCATCTCCCATCACCCCCACAAGGGCTTCTTGGACCACTTTGGGACCACATGCTCCTCTGCACTAGCCTGGCATCTGTTTGGCTCTCTTGAATCAAGTTTCTTTCTTCCTCAGCCCATCCTATGCTCAACTGCCCAATTAATGTTCCTAAACCTGATAGCATTGATCCCTGCTCAAAGAAGGCTTCCTTTTGCCTGTCAAATTGAGAACAAATTCCTGTTACTGGCACTGATGATCTAGAACAGGCCTATCTTACCATAGTCTAACCCTGTATCTCACTCAAGGAAGAACTATTCCTGCATTCCTAACATTCCCACATGTTTCCGATTAATACTTTTCCACATGATGTTTCTTCCCCCGGAATACTTTTCTGTGTCCTCCCCTTGGCACCTGTCATACTACCATCTAGCCTTTGTCAACTATAATCCACCTTTTCCATGAAGTCCCCCAGCCTGGAGTAACTTTCCCTTTATTTTGGTCCTAATCACTCTGCGTGATAGTCTCACGATAGTCTGACTCACAGTTATCTGTACACATGTCATGTCCTCACTTGAGAATTAAGAATGATCCGTGTTCCCTACTGCACCTATTTCATATTTTAGGCAATCAGTAAGAGTTTGTTGAATTAAACAGACTTGACAATATATAATTTAATTTAGTACCAGGTCAGAAAACTACTCTCCCCTATATTGTAAACTACATAAACCTTGACATCCCTCCATCCCATCAGTGTCTTCTTTCCCTCCTTGATGCCTCTCTCTCTCAGAGATCATTTGTTCCCCTACAGTTGGTCATTAACATCCCTGGAAGAAGGGGGGAAAAATAAGTTAGAAATATCTCAAGCCGTAACCGGTTTGGCTCAGTGGATAGAGCATCGGTCTGCGGACTGAAGGGTCCCAGGTTCGATTCCGGTCAAGGGCATGTACCTTGGTTGTGGGCACATCCCCAGTGGGGGGTGTGCAGGAGGCAGCTGATCGATGTTTCTCTCTTATCGATGTTTCCAACTCTCTATCCCTCTCCCTTCCTCTCTGTAAAAAATCAATAAAATATATTTTTTAAAAAAAGAAATATCTCAAACCTTCAAACTAGGAAGAGCCTTTCTCCAGTCTCCCCAAGGAAGGTACCACCTGAGTCTTCCAGCCCCTGATGAAGAGCAGCTGGCTCCCCACTTCCCCCTTCCCACAGCAGAGGCAGTGAGCTAACAATACCTGTCTTGCCACCTCCCAATGGCGGTCACCCTCACTCTTTGTAAATGAGTAAAGTGGCCCTAGATGCTGGCCTCGGACAATCCAAGCCCAGGGCCTGTCATGCTACTCCCACGTTCATGTTCACTGGATCACTCCTAAAAGTCTGACTGTCTCTATTGTCCTTTTGCAATCTTCATACCCTGAATAAAAAGTCCCTTCCCATAACCCTTCTCTCTCTCTCTGCCCCATTTCCAGAGTGACTAGTTTGCTCAATCAGAAACTTTTTGGTTGCTTTGGTAAAAGGACTCTTAGGCTTAATGGAGACCAGAATTCATTTGGCAGGTTTTTGTCTCTCTTTCTTTCTGTCTCCACATGGTCTCTCATCACTGCTGGGGTCTGCTTCTCACAGCATCGTGCCTTCTTCTGATATTGCTATCCCTGTTCTCCCATCATGGTGACAGATAACATTACCTTTGGTTTGCCCTGGTACCAGTTCTCCTTCTGACCTTTCGTGACCTTTTAGCTTTAGATCCCACCACAGTCTAGTCTCCTTCTCTTAGTACAGAATCTCACAACAGAGAATTTGATTGGTTTGACCCAGTTCCTGAACTGATTCTCGCTGGACCAACCACCTGTTGTCAGGGCCCTGTGGCACATGCCCATCCCTTTGGCAAGGGCGTGGGGGCTGGCTAAACTGTCATTTCAAAGATGGATATACAGTTTGAGATACTTGTAGGGATCTCTGATGAGACTATTAGGCTTATGAAAACAGACTAGAAAGTGAAAGAAGGAAGTGAGGAAGGAAAGAAGGCAAGGAAAGAGAATGGGTTGAGGGGGAGAAAGATAATAAAAGGAAAAAGTGTTGAACCTCTGCTATGTGCTAAGCATAGGTTAGGCTCTTAAGCTTACATCATCCTATTTTAGCCTCACAATAATTCTTCCAAGTGACTATTATTACTTCCTCTTTTCATATTAAAGGATTCAGTCTCAGAAGAGTAAACTGAGGCATCCTCTAGTTAGGGGGAAAAAAATTTGAACTGGGAAATAGCTGACTTCAGAGATGAGGCCTGATGGCAGTTTCATCAGAGGTGGCATGAGATGAGTTTGAAGGAATAACATCAAAAACAGTCTTTTTTAAAACAATCAAAACATGGGGGTAAGGGGGAGAGATCATCCAAAAGACTTATATGCACTCATATAAGCATAACCAATGGACACAGACACTAGGGGGGTGAGGGCATGAACGGGAGTGGGGTGGGGGGACATTGGGGGGATAAGGACACCTATGTAATACCTTAATCAATAAAGAAAATAACAATCAAAACAAAAGAATGAGTATTGAAGAATGTTAATTGATATCTCACTGCACTGGTTACTTCTGCCTGATGGTTTAATTATTAGTAGCTCAGTGTGTTTCATTAGAGACCTATTGTGCTGCTGTTGGCAAAACAACTTTCGCATCTCATGTTCAATAATTAAAAGCAAGAAAAACAAACATCTCTTTGGGCCCGAGTGTATTACTAGAAGTGGTATGTGATTTCTTTAATCGAAAAGAAGGCTATCTAGCCTGGCTGGGATGGTGGAGACGATGGGCATCCTTGTCTCCTAATTCCCTTTGCCTGACCTAAACTTACAAAATCCAACTGGACAGAAACTCAACTTCTTGGTAGCATCCATCTGTAACCCTGCCTTTTGGTCACAGGGCTATTTAAAAAAATTGTTTTCTAAAAAGGCAAAACCATGACTTTTGTATATCCTATACAATATAAGGGTAATACACAAATTGACTGAATGGCGGAACCACCAGTCACTGTGATGTGCACTGACCACCAGGGGGCAGACACTCAACACAGGAGCTGCTTCCTCATGGTCAGCGTGCTCCCATAGGGGAAGCGTCGCTCAGCCACAAGCCGGGGTGATGGCTGGCAAGCTCAGTGGCAGTGGCAGGAGCCTCTCCCGCCTCTGTGGCAGCACTAAGGTTGTCCAGCTGCAGACATCTCCCAAGGGCTCCCAGACTGCTAAAGGACGCAGGCTGAGCTGAGGGACACCCCCCCACTCCAGTGCATGAATGTCATGCACTGGGCCTCTAGTAATATATAAGATGAACATGTGTGAAAGAACTGGAAAAGAAGCCTGAACCTATTCAAAGGAGAACTTAGACAACCATAGATTTATACTGAATAAATGAATGTTTAAATAAGTTTACAAATTGTTTTGGTTTTCATGGGGGATGGGAGAGTCAATTAAAACTATACTGGACAGAATTTATTTGCATCTGTATAGATAAAAATTATTTTGCATTGCTATCATTTATCTATAACTTACATTGTAAAATAGCTCAAGGACAATGAAAAGCTAAAATCAAATAAACCTTAAAAGTGTGCATAGTTTTCCACTGGATACATCCAGTAATTTTCTTTGCTTATTCCTTATGCAGTACAGAGAAAAACATGTGCTTTCGGGTCAAATCTAGGTTCAAATTAACTCTACTGCTCATTTGCCTTTGACAGGTGATTAAACCTCTCTGAAACTCAGTTTCCTTATCACTTGATAGGCTTAAGATAAGGATCAAGTAATAACTAAGAGCTTAACATGGAACACAGTAATATCCAGTAAGAATTCATTGCCATTGGCCTTTCACCCAACTCAGCATCCCAGGGACTCCAGAAATCACCCAGAGGGCTGTGTTAATAAAGTGGACACCGGACACACCCTCGGATCCACACATCTCTCTGGCCTTTGGCAAAATGATACAGAACCATCACATCACCATAAAATGTCTTCCTTAGCCTGGGGCCAAGCTGAGACTTAATAGTAAGTATGTAATCAAATGCTACCAGAGGCTGTGATTCTCAGAGAGCAAGAGGGGAAAGAGGCAGAAAGAGAGACACTATCTCTGCTTGAGGTCCTCCAAGTCCTCCAAGCCAGCACATAAGGGGTTCAGACCTGGGAGGAAAAATATGGAAGACCATGGAAGCTCACCTGATATAGCAACCTGTCATTTCTGGCAGTGCTGAAATGGTCACAACTCTATTTCCTTCAACAAATGTAGTGTTCATCTAGTCTATGACCAAGGCAGCAGGGCACTGTGGGAGGTGGTGTGGCCAGTGGCTCTGATCACAGCCGTTGAAATTGGGCTGACCTGGGACTGAATCCTAGCTCTGCCACTCACAGGCTCTGTGATCTTAGATGACTTCATTCATGTTCTTGCTCTCAAGTTCCTCCTTTGTAAAAAGAGAATAACAACAGCAACCTACCTGAATTATTATTTTCAGGATTAATGAAAAAATATTGCAATGACCTTAGCAAGTAGATGAACAATATATGGCAGTTATAATAAATAAAGGGGGAAAGGGGGCCTATTTCTGCATTTACACTCATTTAGGAGTACTTTCCAACAAAGCTGTTGACAGGACTTTAAAATCTAAGGTAAGGGAAACTAAGAAAAGGAGAAATCTCCATCACCTAGAATGTGTCATCTATACACAACCAGTGAGTTGGTCATGTGGCTTAGAAACAGTCTCTCAGGCACTCAGAGGGGTATCACTAGAGATGCACAGCCTGTACCCACTCTGGTCCAGCCTGAGTATTCCACAGGTGCCTATAGGAGCTGTAGGCTTCATCTTCCTTCTACAATCATTGAATGGGATAAAGGCCTGGTCCCATTCAGAAAGGACGCACCCTTAGAGGTAGTGCTAGTGGCTTGTGTCCATGTGTGGACCCCAAGCCATCAGTACCTTCTGAGAAATCCTAGCTTTGTTCTCACTAGAGCACTAACATTGAGAAGCAACAGCTGGCTGGGGCTTCCTTGCTCTGGGGACTTTGAAAAGAAGGCATAACCTCCTCCTGTGCCTGCCTCTCACTTGCATGTCAGTCACTTCCTGCTGGGACTTGATCTGTATATGCCATTCTTTTACTTAAGGCTGTATCCCCTGTCCAGCTACCCCACAATTTCTGGTGAGCAAGTCTGTGTAACAAACCCTCTGGCAGTTCATTGACACTGACCTTCTAGGCAGCTTTGCCTCTCCTTCTCATGGACCGCTTGGAGTCTGTGTTCTCTTAGAGAAGACATCAAGGAGAGACTCCCCAAATATGTCCAGGGCAGATCTGGGAGCCATTCCCTTAGACATCTGCTCTCTGACAAGCTGCAAGTGTCCTTGTTTTCTCCATGATCCAGGAGCCTCGAGTGCCAAGGTGAAGTGTGTACCCTAATTCAGCAAGTCCTGAGGAGATAGGGTTTCCCACCTGGAGATTGGCACAATCTGAATAGGTCATTGGGTGTGTCCATGAAAGTGACCTGCTCCAAACCAAAAGAAAGAAAGAATTTTGTGTATTAAAAGGGAATGAGGAGAATCTGCATGGGGCTTACTTGTTTATTCTAGAAAGAAACCTCTGAAATATAAACAAAGGATGTTCTCCACAATGTGAAAGGAAAATACTTTCAGAGATAGGTGGGTGAGTATGACTTATTATTTTCTTGTGTTTGTAACAAAAACCTACCCAGAGATCCAATGATGGAACAATCAATAATTTTCCTGAACCAAAGAGCCAGGGAGAAAAACAGGCAATAGATTCCAGAGTGGAGACCTTCCCCAGGAGCCGAGTCCTGAAAACGCGGGTCCAAAAGGCCAGATAACTCGCTCTACTCCTCCCTGAGCCCTGAGGCTGCCCCTGGTCTCACTTTGCTGCCCAGCCTAGTGGGTGCCTGTAGATGGGTGATAAGTTAAGCAAGGCTAATGTCAGATCTGGCATGATGGAGAGTGTATATCCCTTCTTGAGATTCTTTATCACTCAGAGTGAGTGTTTTATAGCCCTGCATAGAGGTTGCCATAAAACACCATTTTAAGGAGCTTGAGGCCATATTTCATCCATTAATGTCCTCTTGCCCCAAGAGGCAAAACAAACTAGCAGGTGGCTCAGGATTAACATCTTTATTACAGATGACCTCACTATTGTGTTCTCTATAAAGAAAAAATATTACAAAGCATTAACGCACTTTAACTATTAAATTAATACAGATTTACGGCTCATATCCGGATCTAAATTTCTTGGCTTGCAGAGTCGTTATTTTTCTGTGATTTTTTTGACAATATTGCTAATGGGGACCAGAGCAAAATTGATATGAACTCTGATGGTGGATGTATGAATTCAGAGAGGCAGCAGGTTATGTCTCTTCATAAATCACTCTGATGTCAGTTTTGCACTAGAACTTACACTAGTATTTTTAGTATTTGAGCAATAGCCACACAGAAGGATATTTAGCCGAGAGGATGCAAGTGTTAAGATTCCAATATTTACTTTGTTCTGACAAATGGCAAAACATGGACACTATGCTTTCATTACCTGAAGAGGCTTTGGTGCATAATGCCCCTGCCCCCACTCTATCTCTAATGCTTAAAGTAGCCATTATTTATTTTATCTCGATGGGTTGCTATTGAATGTTATTTGTGCTCCTATATGTTATGAATGGAAGTTGCCTTCATTCCTACTCACATATTTGGGTTTCTGAATGATGATATACTCTGGTCACTAGTTAAATAAGATGCAAAGTATTAATTATATTGTTAATTACCAGTAAGTACCCTAAGCCCCAAAGCTTGGTAAAAATGAGTCATGAAACAGGTTTTAGGACTAAGGATGAACATAGTCTTCCTTCTTCCACCCAAATCTAAAATTTGGGGACCCCGCAATCATTCACGCTTTAAGGGAGTGAAAGGGAGAAATGACCTATATGCCAGTCTACTGATTGTGCCACATGGGTGAGAAAAAGGCAGGAAGCTCAAGATAAGATGCAAGGTTAAGTGGGCATTTGATCTTGAACACAGAGGCCCCCTTCCCCTGGGGTAATATGGCCCTCAAATGTAAGGGTTGTGTGTTTTTTTATCTTGGGTGAGCAACTTCTCCTCTATGGGAAAATGTGGGTATGCAACTGTGGTCCCTGGAGGAGAAGAGAAAAGGGTCACTGAACATAAGTCTGTGCTCCCCGTGGGCTTGTGGGGGAAGGGGACTCTAGTAAAAAGTACAGCATGGAGCCTCATTTCAGAGGATTTGCAGTACCACCCAGCCCAAGTTTCATGCATCATTTAGGGTGAGATAATATCTTGACAAGTGGGTCCTGAGTATACATAAACCATGCCTTGGCTCAGTAACTTCCTCCCTGCAAAGTCTTGAAAGAAATATATATGTATGTGAAATAACAGCAAAGCATCTTAAGAGCAAATCTGCTCTTTTATAACATCTATGGCCCCACATTCTAACACTGAACTCTAACCAGCTAGGCTGGCCTGGGAGGAAGAATACTTGGGTTAATCTCAGACCCCCACTGACTGTCAAGAGAAAAGGAACATCACAATGGGAGCAGAGAGCCCATATGTCTTAGAGGTGAGGTTGAGGAGGGAACTTCACCAGATCCTCCTGTAAGTCATAGAAGCCCCTTTGAAATTGCCACTTTCAGAAAATAACAAAGGGCACTTTAAAAATAGGATATAAGATGGAGACAGGATTTGTTTAGCCAAGAATTGACTCCTAGAAAGGAAACAACATGTGGGATTTCATCAAAAGCCACCAATGGTCAAGCTGCCACCTAAAGAGCCTAAATCTCAAGCTTCAGTAGTTTCTGAGCAAGGACTTCTCCTCATTCAACTAAGACTGAGAAGCCCTCTCTTCTTCTTCCCTTTTCCATCCTCACCGTGAAAGTCTACAGACCAGTCAGAAGAGATAGCTCCAGAAAACATCCCGCCTATCGAAAGAAAACTCAAGTCTCAGCAGGAGAGGTGGACAGGCACATGTCCTTGATATGTCCTGATGACTTTGGTCCCTGGAATAAGGAAGCCAACTGAAAAAGAAATTTTAAAAAAGCCTTACTGAGAGACAATGCGGAAAGCCACTGGCACCAGTGTTTCTTGATCTCTCCCAAACATATAATCCCAAGAAACATAAGAGACAGTTCTCTTTCTCTCTCCCTCTATTATGTAGATATCCATTGGCACCTAGTCAGTGTGAGCATGTATGTGTAGACTCTGTGTGTGAACATATACCACCTTCTATATTCTGGGCATGCAATGGGTAATCAGATGCATACATGTTGCTATACTTGCATGTACAACCCATACCTCTGTATGTATGCATATGTGTTTTGTGCATATCTTGCACACAATTTTGCATGTGTACACGCCCAGGTGTGTTGTACACAACCTGGAAGGCATGTCAAGTGAATGTACAAGTGCACATGTGAGTTGTGTGTCTGTGTGTGTGAGTCTGGGTTCTTAAGCCCTATTATGCACCATGCACCAGGCTGTTTGCAGCCAATGTTGGGTAGCTAATGATTTTAATGAGAGTGCCTTCTGGATTCATATTTTTTTAATAAAATACATCACACTAAAACCAAATCAATGAGAAACATTAATTAGGGCCTTTGTAGATGCCTTCTGTGGGGGTGTTTTTCTTTTGAAAAGCACCAGACGAAGAATGCTGGGCTTTATTTAAGCTAAGTTGTTTGACATTTAGATGAGAGAAAAAAGGGGAAGAAACTAGCCAGCCCAGGAACCGTTTTTGACAGCTCTTTGTCATGCAAGGGAGAAAAAAAGGCACTGGCTGTGAGAGTCTACTTTGAAGCCCTAGAAATTTGTAATGAAAAATTTAAGATACAAGAGAGGCAGAAAGATGAGCTATTCACAGGGCTCTGCATATATTAACACTTGTAATGCAAACTAAAGGTTTGCTATGTGTTTTTATAATTTGGCCACTAATAAATATCTTCCAGAAGTACTTTGATTTCCTGAGCTCTGGTATGGAGTTCGAATCCATTAAAAAGTAAAAGAAACAATTGGCATTGGACTCTGGGCCCTGATTAGGGAACCATGCACAGCAATTATTACAGGCAGACCACTGACTGATTTCAAAGGATGCTAGAAGCCCTTGTGTGCTTGGAGGAAGCCATGCATCTGCGGACATCTCCACCACAACCATCCTCCATGCCAACCTCCAGATCAACTCATCCAGAAGACCTGATCCCTCCTCTTCCTCAACCACCTGGGCATGATTACTGACACCTCTCCCCAGAGCCAGCAAGGAGCTGGGGATCTACTGGGGATGTTCTCAAAAACAACATCTTCATTACTGTAAGGGCAGAGTTTCTGTGATGTCAAGAAAACTTCTGAAGATCTGTGATACGATAGGCCTAGATCATGCTCCTCCTGCCCAGGTCCATTAATTACTGAGCCTTCAGCCATGGTCAGCCTGAGGTGTCTTTGCTTCCTCTTTCTAGATCTTCCAATGTCCTACCCAATCCTTTTTGTCTTTCTTCTGGAACTTCTATTTCCTAGTTAACAAAAACCCAACACTTCTCCTCAATATTATCTCCTCTTTGCCTTACGAGTAGAGATGCTATCTGGTAGGAGTGTGGGCTTGGAAGTCAGATGGACTTATGTTCCAACCCCATATGAAAGTTTGAGAGAGATGTGGCACAGAGGCCAAGGAGTGTGGGCGACTCCAGTCTGAGCTCTAAGCTTTGGCCCCCATGCCGAAGCATCGACATTCATTGTCCAGGTCTAGCTAACACTCAGTGCCATGTCCCTGGACTCCTGCCCCAACTATACCGAATTTGGTCTCTCTTGGAAAATTTTTCACCTAGAATAATCTGAGTTACTGAACTTTACAGATCAATCCCAGAAGATACCCCTATGGGTTTCCTTTCATCCCTCCAGTAGAAACAATATATTAGATCTGGGTTTTTCAATCTCTGTTCTATTGACATTTGGGGCCAGATAATATTTTATTGTGGGAACTGTCCTGTGCATTATAAGATGTTTAGCAGCATCCCTAGCCTAGTTATTCATCTTCAAAATGTACAACATCAAGTGAATAGCAGGCCCATGAGGCCCAATGTGGAGATCCAGGGTCCAGGCAATGTCCCTCTAAACCAGAGTCATGGTTTGTGGAGCTGGAGAAAAATTACCAAAGGGCATGAACTGGAGAACATGGCATCTGCCAAGTACCTGGAAGCAGAAAGCATATTTGAACTGGTAATTTAATGAGAGTTTAACAAAGGAGCTATGTATAAGGGTGTGAGCAGGGTTTAAGGAGACAGTACCCTCAGGCTAATAACAGCAACCACTCTCACTTCTAGGCCATAATGGGAAGGGAAGGGAGAGATTAATCAAAAAGCTGTATGGAAAAGGTTTTCTGAGAAGAACTCTGGAAAATAGCCACCCACAGTGGCCCAGGAGGGAAGGAGCAGAGAAGAAGCTCCCTGACCCCGTTTTTCTTCCAACCTCATTCTTTCCACCAGAAGCAATGGAGCCATTGAGGCCATTCTGATAGGTCAGACTCCAAGAGAACAGAATAGAGTGTAGGGAGAGTGAGGGATTGAAGGCAACAGAAAATACCAGCACAGGTGAAAAGAAGAAAAGATGAAAGGTGTCCAACAGAGGATTTCTGGGCTGTGACTATGGTCATGACACAGTCAAGGAAGTTAGGGAAACAATCAGAGACAAAGCCCAGAGTGAGAAAGGGAAAGGCTAAAGAATTAGCCTAAAGCAAGCTGTGAAAAGTGACCTGGTCGAATCCTGAATGCCTAGTGATGGCAGTGGTGGCCTTGTGCTAGCTGCAAAGCTCACTTCTGAAGCCAGAAGGTTTGTTTGAAGGAGACCAGAATGGAGGAGACCACGTCCAACCAAAAAGCCTGGGCTGTTGGCTCCGACTTTCTGTTCATATTTTATAAATGTCCAGCCCAAACTGAATTTACGCCAGATTATACACCTCCTGAGGGCAGAAATCTTGTCTTATTTGTCTGTGTATTCCCCAGTGCCTGACAGGGTTCAAGCTCTGGGATGCCCTCATCTGCCTGACATAGTCCTATGGCCATCACATGTGAGAAGAGTTCAAATCATCAAGTTGTGCACCTTAAAATATACACAATTTTTACCAGTCAATTATTCCTCAATACAGATGTGCAAAAAGAAAAAAGAGCTCCCAAGAGTCACTGTCAAAGCAAAGGACACTGCATTCTTTCTTTCCCTTTGGCAGAGGAGAGAGTCCTTCCCACAGAAGGAGTGCAGCGCAAGCAGGGCCCCGGCAACCTGCCCCACATCATCTATTTCTCAGGGCACCTGGAAGCACGGCAAGGAGTAGGAACTTGAGGTTACAATATGTACAATATTTCTCGTCCCCCAACCTGGCCAAACCATCCAATGGGCCCAGAGTTGGGGAAAGCCACTTGGCCATCCTCCCAGAAGCAGGCATTGCAATCCTGGCTTATTCCAGCTGGCAGAAGGAGAGAAAGAGATGTGCTCCTCCATGGTCCCAGCACCTAGTTACTCAGACACAGTCAGTTCTATGGCACCAGGCCACCTGACTTCCTGGGAGTGACAAGCTTCCCTTGGTTCTGACTCCCGCAACAAGCCTGGCCACAGGCTGAACCCACCCCCTGGGATAGATGCAAACTGTCCAGAGACCAGTTACTTAGGAATCCCCCTCTCCAGACCTTCTTTTTCTGGGCAAGGGGCTAAGGCCCTAGCACAAATTGCCTCCACAAAGTCCTCAGGGATCTGGAATCCCCGATTAAAAACATTTATTGTGCCTTTACCCTGAGCTTGGTATGATGAGGTCATTCAGAGACCTTAAAAATAATGTATTACCTCAAAAGAATTATAGGATGAGTTTTAAAAAGTCACACACACACATGTTTAAATTGATTTCCAATAGAAAGGGACCAGTGGGGGGTACTCAGAAGAGAGATATCCCTTGCTGATAGGTGTGAGCCATCATGGGGTGGAGAAGGTTGATGTGGGCAAGTGAGGAAGAGGTGAAGAATGGGTACTTAAGCCATACCTTGCCTATAGCAGATCTCATCAACTGAGATATCCACACTTTTTGAGTCATATCTATTATGTAAGACCTTCCCACTCCCTCCTGCTGTCCCTCCTATGTGTGATTGCTGGAAAATTTTTAGGAAGGAAGATGTTCTATCAATGTTGGTTAAATAGCTCTGTCTCTCGTTCTCCATTTAAAACCAACTTCTTAATTAAGACACCATCGCCTGGACATAAAAGCATTTATGTGTATTAATTTTTGTTCCACTTAGTAGAGTGGTCACTTAATTAAATGTCTTCAGTTGTTTTATTGAGGAAAAAAAATTCCCTCCCCCCAAGGCGTCCCTCCTTCCCACTTAGCTCCTCTGTTGTGCTGTGAATTTGAATATACTATTTGTTGCTTTCCATTCAGTTCATTTGTAACCCCAATGCCACCGCATTTGTAGGAACTGATATTAAAAAGTAATATCTGAGGCTAAAGTCGCTAGACTGTTCAGTAGATTTTTAAATTGAAACCAAAATTATACAGATTTTTCATTCTGATAATTCCACCAATTCACTAATTCTTTAATCTTTACAGGTCATTGAACAGTTCCACATTAATGAGATGTAGTTAAGAACAAATTTTACACTTTTTCCTTTTTTTCCTTGAAAAATGTTTCCTATCATTTGTAAATTAGAAAGAACTTGTTCCATTTATGGTCCATTTATTTAAAATAATCGAATGCATGGGATCTAGCTGAACACTGTGTGTAATGATGCTTTTAAACAAATTACCATTTATTTATAAGCAAGAAATAGACTTTTAAAAAGCACCCAGACTTGGTTACATTATTAATGGTGTTCTCCAAGCCCACCAGCTCTGGGGTGTGTGGGTGTATGTGTGTATGTGTGCGTGCATGTGCACACACTCGCATGAATGTGGATTTTATTCCAGTGAGAAGGCTGAGGATTGGGGAGTAAAACCAAAAGAAGAAAAAGGGCTTCTAGCAAAGCAGCATGTTTTGCTTTTGAGAAAGTTGCAAACATTTGTGAAATATACCCAGATGATTCATCCCCAAATCTTCACTGAAAATGCGTGGCTCTCGTCACAAAAGACCCAAAGCCAAAATGAACGTGAGCTGTAACCCAGCCTGTTTGGCGTGCTGAGGATATGCAACAAACAAAAAAGTCCTCCGTCCCAGCTAAGGCAGAAGTGTGTGCAACTGTGCAAAGCCCATCTCTCCCAGCAGTGGCCCAGGAGTTCCTACTTAGAGAATAATTGCATTTTCATAAAATGCTGTAGAGTTAATTGCTTGGATTCAAGTACTGTAAATTACTATTATTCCTTGTCACACACTATTGCAGAGATGAAAGTGTTTATCCTGTTAAGTGATAGTTAAGGAGCTTGCGTTGTAGAGAACCAACGGAGGTGGCTGATGATGCTAGGAATTAATGGGGAGGAAATTATTCTGGCTTCATCAGCTTTGGTTCTATCCATTCATAAGACTGCCCTCCTTCCCTTTATCCTATCTCTTTTCTTCAATACTGATCAATTGAAGAATAAATAAATAATAAGTAGTGCCTAGGACTTTTGATATTCAATCCCAACCCCATCCTCCCAACTTCCAACAAGTGCAATCCCCAGTGAAATCAACTGAAATAGTCCTGTTCACAGATTTTTTTTTCTTTTGAGAGGGGAATCTACAAGCCAGTGATTTTTGAGAAATAATGAAAAAAAGTAATCAAAAGGAAAGATGCTAAAAAAGAAGATGAATGCATATAAAAATAACTCTTGTGTTGCCAGAACCAAGAACAGTGTCTGACATGCAAGGAACACTCACTGAGTATTTGTTGAATGAGTGAATGAATGAATGATGATGTGTTGATTTTCACAAAAGGCCGAGGCAGATCCAGACAGTAAAGACTAGTTATTTCAACCACTAGCAAAGCAATAATAATTAAATGAGTGGTTTTGAAAGCGTAGAAAATAAGCAATAATGGCTAGGTCCCATAAGAACAAATCTTACTAAATAAACCCAATGGGGATTTTGTTTGAGTTGTCAGTAGATCAGTTATATCCTGTTTTCAGTCAGGTGTTTGACAAAGTATATGTTGATAAATCTGAAATCAGAAAAATATGGGAATTTCCTGAATAGCTGGTTGAACATTTATATGGAAGTTATGACTATTAGATAAAAATCTATAGTGGAATGCTATAGACTCATTGACTATTTGTTGTACCAATAATTGAAGATCATAGAAGAGAGTATTTGTAATTAAGACCATCATAAAAAAATTCTGGAATTATGGTCACCCTTAGTAAGAGAGGTGTCCTTGTTCTAAACTATTTAATAGTTTTCCCAGAATTTTGTTTAGATGTAGGCAGCATGCCCATCAAAATATTCAGATGACAAAAAGTTGGAAGAATAGTCAGATAACTGAATGAAATATAGGCAGGTATCCACTTGACAAGGAATAAATATAATGTTTTCAATAAGTTAGAAAAGTCAACTTCTCAGAGATAGACATAGAGAATACCTAGCTAAACAGCAGTCATTATGTGGGGAAAAATATAAGCTTAAGTTGTGTTTATTAGTTACAAGTTTGATATGAAAAAGCTATGTGATGTGATTGCCAAATAACCCAAATTGTTGGTGTTTGTATTAACAGAGACTACCACTGCATGGTGGCAATTGGCGGAAGGAAATGGGAGAGGGTATGAGATAGCATGGAGATGACAAAATATAAATTACAAAAAATTAGAAACAAAATCAGGGAAATTAGAATAGATAGAGGAGAAGTTTTTTAATTACAAAAATATTTTCTCTATATGAGGCAAACATATTTGAAAACACAGAGCTCCTTTGACCCCTAATCTCCACACATGGTGTGACATTCTTTGGACCCTTCCTAACCACTGGCTCTCCGTGGACTTTATTCTGCTCTGTGGTCCCTGGGCCTGTCCCTACAATATGGACCCCTGGGGGAGCTCAGTGAAGCAGCTGCCTTACATGACCTGAGCATACCAACCAGGCTCTTGAGTCAGACCATCTACACTCTGCCACTAACTGTATAGCTTGTGTCTCCAAATCTTAGTGTCCTCATCAATGAATGGAAAAGGTGTGAATATGTGGGTGATGCAGGTAGTGTTGTGCACAGAAATGCTCATTAAATGTTAGCTGGAAGACACATACTATATGATATCACTTGTATGTGGATTCTAAAATAGTTAAAACCTATAAAAAAAAAAAAACCACAGTAATATGGTGGTTACCAAGACATGGGGTGCAGGGTCAGGGATAAGAGTGATGGTATTTAAGGGTACAAACTTGTAACGAGTAGTAATTAGCCATAGGGATCTAATACACAGTATAATAAATACAAATAATAATATTGTACTATAATTACATAATGTGATAAATATTGCCACATCAACAATTATAATGTATAAATGTGGACACTTACACAATGTTATATATCAAGTTTCCTCAATAAAATGTATCTTTAATTTAAAAAATAAAGATAAAAATGAAAGCCTAAATGTTACTTGGTATTCGGTTGCAGTTGGGTTCTGAGTCTGGATGGGGAGGTCTGACCACTGAACCATCTAGGGGAGGTGTTGAATAGCCTGAATCACCATTCTTTCCTGGTGCTCTAACATTCAGTTAGCATCAGCTAGATAGCAACTGCAGACTCATCCAGGGGGTGCTTAAGAGACACAGGCCTTGGTTCGAGTTAAAGAAGGCTTCATTAGCCAGGGCCTCTGCTCCACAATTTGCAGAATGCATTTACAAAGATGTTTTCTGATGTAAGCTATACCACCAGCTGCCTCTCTTGAATGGATAGGAAGAAACCCTCCCAAGAAATATCTAGAAAGAAGGCTGCCTCAATGTTTACCCCGGGCTGCCTCAGCTCACCAGTCCACATCTACTCTGGGCAAACGCAAGCACAATAAACATGGAGCAGGCAGTCAGCATCCCTCAGAGCTGCACAGTATTCATTTGTGCAGTGATGGGGTCTGCATAGAAACTGGAGAAGATGCTCATCAAAGCTTTTAGAGATTATTTTCAATCACATCGAGGAGAAACCAGTGGTGTAAACAGTTACATCCCGAGGCAGACGCCCAGGCCCCCCAAGTCCTCCAAGGCCTGAACCAGCTGAGACAGGCAAGGAGTTTGCTGCTGTGAGGTTCCAAGTAGAACTGGGGTGACTGGGCCTCAATAAATTAAGAACTGCAGCCTCTCAGAGGTGGAAGGATCCTCAAAAATCACCTCCTTCACACCCCTCCTTTCATAGCATTCTTCCAATAATTTCTGTTGAGTTTAACTTTTTAAATCTGATTTATACATTACTCGTATGGGGATAGTATGGGTTCTCTGGGCATGAAACTAAGGGTCATTGCTTTTTTTGTTTGTTTGTTTGATTGATTTCCTCTTTATACTTTAAACATTGTAGCAAAGTTTAGATTTAATATTTCTTTATTCAATAAGCAATCGTTGAGTTCCTCCCATGTGTCAGGCACTGTTCTAAGTACTTGGGCTACAGTATTTGCAGGATAAATACACAATTGGGCCTAAACTATGCGCTTTGTAAATTAAATATAATTCTACCTTGTACATGATCAGCTATCAATGTTTCTGTTTTCTTTAGAGTGTCTCGGGTTGAAAGAGGCCCTCCAGGTGGCTGGGCTGAGACCTTAGGACAAAATGAGGCCAGTTGGCAAGTGTAATCATGACCTAGGAGCCAAAGGTGAACATACCCTGCCTTAAACAATGACATGCAGAAAAGGGCTTCTTCTTTCCTGCTATGTTGTATGTCACTCATATAGTAGAGGAGAACCAAAATAACTGGAATTATAGACTTTTGGCCTTGGAACTTATTAAGCCAAATAAAAAGAGGGTATAACATGAAATTGAAATGGGATAGTGAACAAATAGCTGGAGAGGCAAGAGTCCCAATTTTTCTTCCCTTTTTTCCTCCAGGTTAGACATTGTTCGTTTTATTTTCTTTAGAGACAGGAAGCAATGACAGAAGGTGAGTAAGAAAGTTCGCATTGGCAAGCAATCCCCTCTTGCCACTGCATACCCACTTTCAAAACCACCTAGCAACTTCCCTGAAGCATATGTTTTTCATTAAAAAAATATCTTACAGGGTCTTCTTATAAAACACTATATGCAGAGTTCTCAGAAATACATGTTTTAAAATGAAATATAAGTTATGAGTGAACTGAGCTCCCAGAAATATTATCTTTATTGCTATTACCAATGATACCAATGATTATAGCTAGTTGCTGTAATAGGTGGATATATTTCATCCTATTTGACCCTCACAATCTTAGGAAATAAATGTTATCATCCCCATCTTTTGGAGGAGGAGACTTACAACAGGCCCAAGGTCACTCAAGGACACTCACTATCAACCCAACATCCTCTGTGCCTAAGTTCCTCTGTAGTAATAAACCCAGACCATACATTAATGTATGTCCCATAGACATACAACATAGAACAACAACAACAACAACAAAAGGTGAATAAACTCACATGGAAAAAGAGAAAAGAGACCCAACCATCAGTATCCCCTGTCCTAGCCACAGCCAATTGAATAGATAAACTTCAAGCAACCCTTTACAAGATACAGCCACTCTATGGACAACCCCTGTCATTGGGTTCCATGAGAAGTCTCTAGAAGTCAATTTATCTACTATCCAGGCCCAGAGCAGTAGGAATTGTTTTCTGCATGCCAAAGGGCTGTCACTTTTCCCATCTCAAGCATCTCTCTCTCACTCTCTCTCTTTCAAGAATCAAAATATATAGGTGAGCAAAAAGTTGCAACAGAGCTTAAACTGTAGATTTAACTTTTTCAAGTCAAATATACCACCTGTACTTTCTTTTGCCTTGGAAATGTTTACCTGTTCTTTTAATTTCATTCAGCATTTCCCAAATTGTCGTTAATGAAACACTGTTCTAGTAGCCATTAAGAGATGTGCCCTAGGGTAACCAAGTTCGGAAAGTAAGGCAGGTTAGGGCCTCCTCTTGAAGCTGTTCTATGTACATAAGCATAATACGACTCTGAGAAGTCATGCAGTAAGAAACCTATTTAAGTTGAACACATTTAACTCAAAAATAAATATATTTGCTGCCATGTGCAAGGCTCCACTTTAATGCTGGAAACACAACAGTAAACAAGACAAGTCCCTCTTTTCATGGATCTTCTTTTAGAGTAAATGTAACAATCGTGCACTAAATATTTTTGTAACATATTAATATCTTGAAAAATGTGTTCCCTTGGTCACCAGTTTTGTAAATGCCTTTTTACAAACATGTCGTATTTATGTAATTTGAGTTATACTCTCATCTACTGATGCTTCGATGGGGAAGGACATTCCTGGATGCAGGAGTGACCTTTGGTCCAAGATTTACCTGGAATATTTTCACATGCTCATGGATAAACACTATATTTCACAAAATTCCAAAAACTCAAAAAAGAAAATTGAGAATTGTTTTCTAATAAATTAAAATTATTTCTTAAAATCAAAATTTATCAACTAAGACCTCACTGAACAAAAATCTTCATATTAAGGACAAAACCCATATTTGTAGCCTTGCTGCATTTGTCTCTCATAATGCTTCCACTAGCTATTATGGAGGCATCTTATATGACTTTTTTTCTGAAGTAGGGGTGGGGAACGTCCAGCCCACGGGCCCTATAAGGCTCACAAAATCATTTTGTCTGGCCCTGCCAAGGCATTAGGGGTGAGTTAATTAAACGTTTGACCAAACTTATAGCAGGCTAATTTTTAAGTTGATAATTTTGTATGGCCCACAAATGATGTTACAAATACTAGTATCCAAATGACCCTTGGCAGAAAAAAGCTTCCCCACCTCTGTTCTAAAGGAACTCCTTGGAGTGAGACATGGCATCGAGTTCTTGAACCATGATTCCTATAAAAACATCTTTAGTTTCTAGGTTGAATCATGAGGAACACTTTCCTCTCTGCTACTCTCTTCTGATTGGTAAGAAATAGTAAATGTAGAACTTTGGGCAGCGGAAGTGGGTGTACAAATTAACTGTATTTGGCAACTAGGAATAAAAGAGGGTCAATGTCTACAAGGTGAATGACAACAATGGATTGACAACTGATTAACAACTGGGCAGCAAACACCCTTTCACCTCCATCTGATGGTAACTGATGTGCAATCCCCACAGCCCCAGGCTGGAATCCCTGTGTTGGGGGGCAAGCAGGGGATTTCCATGGTTCCATTAGCCTTTAAGAAAGATCCTCAGAAACTCCTTCAGAAGAGGGAAAAGTAAACTTTAACTAGGTCAGTACAATAGAAACAGAAGTTTCAGAATAGAGGTAGAAGGTATTTTAGAAATTTAATTAATGGGCTTATTTGCTAAAGGAATCTCTCTGAAGCCCCTTCATGGCATCATTCATTCCATTTGGAAAACATAATTGTATAACTTTTGACTGTCCAGCAAACATTTCTTTCAGTAAACTCCCTGACACCCACGTCTCAAACTTGAGGATGAGCTATTCTCTTTCATATCACAGCCCCTGAGTCCTAAATACCTGTTCTAACCTGATTCATCAAGGTTTGGCCAGTTTCTGAGCCAGATCTCCATGACCCACAGAGCACTCACTCTTACTTGGTGAGCTGACTGGAACTTCCTCCAATGCTTAATTAGAACACAAACAGAAAAACTAGACAAGGAACAGCACGGTGGATAGGGATGGAAGCCGAGTTTTACATTCATTAATTGTCAGTCATTCAAAAACATTTAGGGGCAACTATTAGTGTCCAGGTACTCTGCCAGGTGCTGGCATGCAGTGGTGGATAAGAGAGATGAGATTCCTCTCTTATGTGGCTTATGCTGAGGGGAGGGCAGACACTGAACACAGAAACAAAGGACAATGTCAGAAAGTGATAAATGCTCTGAAGACCATCATACAAGGAAAAGCGAGGCAGAGTGAGCAGATGGGTGGTTCCTGCTTCCGACCAGCAGGACCAGCAGGTGCAAGAGCTCTGAGAGGAGCACGGGCTCAGAGTGGTTAAAGACCTGAGAAGGGCAGTGAGCTGGAGCCCAGAGGAGACTGGCTCAGAGCACGCTGGAGAGGGGGCAGAGGCCAGATCCTGCAGGGCCTTGAAGGCCATGGTGAGGCTCAAGCTCAGTTTTATTCTAAGTGCCGTGAGATATCATGGAGAAAATTTTAAGGAAGGACAGGTTATGATCTGTTTATGTTTCAAAAGACCGCTCTGATTGCCATGAGTATAAGAGATAGTAGTATTGCAGGAATGAAGTGTAAGAGACGTTAGTGGGCCAATTTTTTTTTATTCTCACATAATTCTGTAACAAGATGAAGGCTGGCCTTAAAGTGAAATTAATTCATTAGTATTAATACCGATAAGACTTTTAAAACATATGCAGTCAGACACACTCAAACACATAACACAACTTTACCTCCAAGAAGAAAAAAAAAATCTTTGTTTTCTCCAAAGTGTGTTTTCTCATTTGTTGGTAGATCTGATAAAAACCGTCATTAGTTATCTTTTCTCCTTGGATCTTTCATGAATACTTCACTGGTAATTGCTTAGGTCCCTTCACAACAGGAAGAGGATTACCCAGCATGACACCCATTGCTGTCAGAAACACACAGAAATTGCTGATATTGAAGAGATAAATGGGGTGAAAATCGCTCCCACCACCGCCCATCTCCTGGGGAGTGTCTAGGCCTTCCCATCTGTGAGGGTGAAGACAGCCTTGTAATAACAGTTGTGTTCATTATGAGACCTTCAAGAAGTCTAAGTTCGTGATAGTGAGGCCAGAGATTGTACCTTCCAGATTTCATTCATTGCCTCTAATATCAATTGCCACTGTTCTTTAATATGTTGTATTGATTTTTTTTTTAGAGCTAGAGAGAAAGGGATAGGGAGATATAGAGACATCAATGAGACAGAAACATCAATTGGCTGCCTCTTGCACACCGCCTACTGAGGATAAAGCCTGAAACCTGGGCATGTGCCCTGACAGGGAATCAAATCAGGTGACCTCCTGGTGCATGGGACAACACTCAACCAACTGAACCACACCAGCAGGGTGCCACTTTTCTTTACTTAAGGTGAAATTGCAATAAAAGAGGCATCAGGAAATATATATATATAACTTTAATAATATATTATTATTATGTTATTAATAAATATTATTATTATTTATTTTAAGAATTTAGAGGAACTCCAGACTAGAATAAGGCTTGCTTAGCCTGGGTCCTTCCAAAACCTACTTTGATGAATAAAAGGCACATTTAATAAGTTCATTGATTTGATTCCATTATATCCTCACTCTTTTTCAAACAAGAATTTTAAGTGGCTTCAAATATTTAAAAAAAAAAAACCTTCAAAATTTTGCATTTGAATCCCATCTACCTTGCTTAATAGTTCTATGAACTTATCCTCTGCATGTCTCAATTTCCTCTCTATAAAATGGGAATAATAATGTTATTAATTCCATAAAGTTGTCACACATGTAAACAAATGGGTTCATGCAAAGTAGTTAGGAAAATGCCCGATGTGTGGTAAGTGCCTGTGAATGCTGTGCTTATTACTGTACATATTACAGATGCATCTGAACCCCAGTCTGTATAATGCCAAACCCTGTGCTACTAATCACCCTTCTAGGCCACTTCCCTTCAGGGAGACTCAGATGTAATTTGTACTATGGTTCCCATAGATTTTCCACCCACAGCACACTGCTCTCTGCAACCAGCAGGAAGTGGACCTCAAGGCATCTGAGCCACCACCTCCTCTAGCCCAGCCCACCACTTCAGCTTCTCTCCAGCCCCTCCTTCCCTCACTATCCAGCAGCTCTTATTCTAGCTTCAGTGGGATCACCTACCTTGGATCAACAGGCTTCATACTTTCACAACCTATACTTTTTGCAAGAGATTCCCTCTGCCTGGAGTTCCCTGTCCCCCTTTTCCACCTGAAAAACTAGCATTCATTCCACTCCTTCTAACAAACTGCACACCCACCCCCTCCACCCAAAACAGAATGAGTCACTCCCTGGGCAAGGGCAGATTGGCAATGAGAAGAGAGCTTCTGGGGTCAGCAGGACGAGGGTTCAAGCTCCATTCCTGAGATTTTACCTCTCAGAGACTCAGTTTTAGCATCTATAAATAAGGTACTGTACATAAAACTAT
This sequence comes from Myotis yumanensis, assembly GCF_028538775.1. Classification (NCBI taxonomy): domain Eukaryota; kingdom Metazoa; phylum Chordata; class Mammalia; order Chiroptera; family Vespertilionidae; genus Myotis; species Myotis yumanensis. The sequence continues at coordinate 32,386,035 of NW_027223761.1, forward strand.
CTGGCAAATAACAGATTCTCAAAAAGTCGTAGGCATCATGAGCATGGTTTGCCCAAGTGCCTATTAGAGACTTAACATGTTGTTCAATTATATGTTTTCATATGGTTTCACTCACTAGATGATGAACTTCTCAAGCTCAGGATGGTAATATCTCCAGGACAAAGAACAATGCTTGGCATAGACTGGACACTCCATACATGTTGATTAAATTGATTTAAACAATCAGCCGGTTTACTCATTCATCTACAGAACAGTCATTCAGGACTGCAGGAAAGATAGTAGTTTCAATGGGACCTGTGTCCCTATAGAGCAGTGGTTCTCAACCTTCCTAATGCCGCGACCCTTTAATACAGTTCTTCATGTTGTGGTGACCCCCAACCATAAAATTATTTTCATTGCTACTTCATAACTGTGATTTTGCTACTGTTATGAATCGTAAACATCTGATATGCAGGATGTATTTTCATTGTTACAAATTGAACATAATTAAAGCATAGTGATTAATCACAAAAACAATATGTAATTATATATGTGTTTTCCAATGGTCTTAGGTGACCCCTGTGTAAGGGTCGTTCGACCCCCAAAGGGGTCGCGACCCACAGGTTGAGAACCGCTGCTGTAGAGACTTAGAATATACACACAGTTAATTACTAAAGAATCCCCTACATCAGTGGTGGGCATTGGAATCACCTAGAGCTGTGGTCGGCAAACTGCGGCTCACAAGCCACATGCGGTTCTTTGGCCCCTTGAGCGTGGCTCTTCCTAAGCCTTAGGAGTACCCTAATTAAGTTAATAACAATGTACCTACCTATATAGTTTGAGTTTAAAAAATTTGGCTCTCAAAAGAAATTTCAATCATTGTACTGTTGATATTTGGCTCTGTTGACGAATGAGTTTGCCAACCACTGACCTAGAGGGCCTTAAAACACAGGTTGCTGAGCCCTACCCCTACAGCTTTTAACTGAATAGGTGTGGGGTGGGACTTGATAATTCACATTCCCAGCAAGTTTCCAGGTAATACTCCTGTCCCTGGAACCACAGCCCAGCCATTCGTCTTTTGCTGTCTTTAAACATCATCTGGTAAAAGTGATTCAATTCAGCTCAAGTTTCATTGCGAACCTGAAGGCTGCAGGTGGAGTGCAGGCTTTGCTCATTCAGTGAAAAGAACAAATCACTACACAAATGAGGTTAACACCAGAATTTTAAAGGCCCCACTTAAAATAAAAGATCACCATTCGAACACCACCAACACCTTGGTAATAATTGCTGCAGGAAAGATCCACCGATAAATGCTAAAATTAGCATCTGAAACATTAAAGAGAAATAGGATATTTGCCGAGTCTCAAAGTGTCTTCTCCAAATATGTATTTATTGCCGGGTGGTTGGAACATTTGTTCACAAGTTGTTAGATATTCCTCCCGCCAGGAGGTGGGGCTTAATTCCCTTCCAGCTGGAATTAGTTATTCCATTCGAACAGATAAGAGTATGGAACAGGAAATATAGTAACTTCATAGTTTGGAAACCTGGCAGACACTACCCTCATCAAGTGGTCATGATAAGTCACGTTGAGGAAACTTCACCTCTGTGGTATTTTCCCCCAAAAATCTGTAACCTCGGTCTAATCAAGAGAACACATCAGGCCAACACAAACTGTGGAACGTTCTAAAAAGTTAACTGGTTAGGACTCTTCCAAAGTTTCCAGGTGAAAGACAAAGGAAGACCAAAGAAATGTTGCAGATTAAGAGGAGACTGGGAGACAGGACAACTAAATATAATATGATATCCTGATTCTGGAACACAAAAGGACATTTGTAGAAAAACTGGTAAAATCCAAACAAAGTCTGTAGTTTAGCTAACAGTGCTGTACCAATCAATGTTAATTTCTCAGTTTCCATAAATGTACCATGGCTATGTAAAATCTTAACATTAGGGCAGGACCAACCACATCATTTGGTAGGCCCAGTATAACATGGAAAGGTGGGGCCACTTGTTCAAAATTATTAAGATCTCAAGAGAGCAAGCGCAGAGAATAAAATCAAGTACGGACCTAGGCCCATGAAGCCAAGCCTGAATTGGGGGAGCAGAACGAAGGGTTTTGTCAGGAGCCCAGCCAAGTTGGGAGAGAGAGCTGAGCTGTCTGTCAAGGGTCAGAGTAGCCTATTAAAGCAACAAGCCAAAAGTGAAAACCTTTCATCACTCACTGTGCCGGTGTGAGAGGAGAAAACGCAGACTCGCCCTGTTCCGTGTCCTCCATAGACTGGTGTACCGGGTGAAGATCAGGTGAATCGGCGCAGACCTGGGGGTCATCTCACCACCGAGGGGGGTCCAGGAAAGTCAGGAGCAAAAAAGTACAGCAGGTCCTCAGATAACGTGGTTCCCTTCAACGTCGTTATGTTCCACGTCCTTACATGTTGATGAGAAAAAAATCGACTTCCCACTGGAGCCTCATAATCTACTTTCTAAAAAGTAGTTTGTTCCTCTTTACGCAGATCTTCGACCTGAATCACTGAGGCTGGACCAGGTTCCGTGGCAGACCTGGAACAGGTCCGCTCTGCCCCTTCCCCTCTCCCTGCAAGCAGGCTTCTTTCCCAAGTGCAAATGAGCTTGTGCAAATAGATGCCATGAGCCGGCTGCCCCTCCATGTAGTTTATCGGACACACCTGGGCGGGTTGAGCTCCACCTGAAAGTCCCTCCCAGGTGTTCACTGAGGGGCTGCCCTCGCTTCTCTCCACTCAAATGCATTTCTCCATCTCTCACATCTCCCCCAAGTCTCCTGAGTACCTCAATGCAGGAAGTTCACCAACACCTCAAGGCCATTATGTCCAGAAAGGAAGTTATTCCATCACCACACACACACACACAGCTTCCTTCCTAACATCTGATTTTTAATGAGTTTCATCTTCCCATTAACCTATGTCTTAGAACCTTGGTTGCACTTTGACTTCATTCTCCTTCCCACTGCATTCAATCTGTTTTGTCAATAGTTTCCACTCCATCAGTCTATCTCATCCACTAAAGCCCTATATCCATTCCTCTGTCACAGTTTTGATAGCTCTTTCTTGGCACATTATAATAGTTTTGCTATTTATTCTATCATCAAACCTTTATGCTATACGTTTTATGTGTATATCCTCTCTTGCCCCTGAGCCTTTGTACAGACTGTTCCTATTATCTGTCACACTCTTCCTTCTCTCCCCACAAACTAAGTCATTCTCATTCATCCTGTCAGCTGAGTCATCACTTTTTTTCTTGCTTCTTCCCAGATCTGGTTTAGGTGACGTTCACAGCCCTTAAGCGCCCCCTAACATCCTGTATTGTAACAACCTGGTGTGTTTGTCTCTAACTTTAGCCTTGAAGTTCTATGACAGCAGGGGCTATGACATGACATGTAGCCTTAGCAACCAGCATGGAGTATGGTACATAGTACATCTCAGTTAAAACTTATGACTGAAAAAATGAATGAAGACATGAATGAAGGAATGAATGCTAGGCACTGTCCTAGAATAAACCCTAATTCTTGTTTTCAGTGAATCCACACTCCAGTGGGAAGACAAAAGTACAACAATTTTAATAATAGCATTTATTAAATGCTTGCTATATGCCAGAGACTAAGTAATTCACATGTATTAACTCTTTTGGTCATCATCATCATCACAATCCTATATAATAAAAGCCTAATATGCAAATTGACCGAACAGCAGAACGACCCCTGGAACAACCAGTCATTATGACGCACACTGACCACCAGGGGGCAGACGCCCAATGCAGGAGCTGCCCCCAGCCCTCAGGCCCCAGGCCAGCCAAGGTGGGTGCCAACAGGGGCCCCCGATCACCCTGCCGGTCGCCCCACAGATTGGCCCTGATTGCCAACCAGGCCTAGGGGCCCTGCCCATGCATGAATTTCGTGCACTGGACCTCTAGTAACTTTATAAGCTAGGTACTATTATTATTCCCATTTCACATAGAAAAACTGAAACAAAAGGAAGTTAAGCAAATTTCCAGAGAGCGTACAGCTAAAAAGTGGCAGGCTGAGAATTCATAATAACCAAAAGCAGGAAATAACCCAAATGTTCACCTGGATGAACAAATTTTAGTAAATACCTATAATAGAATACTACTTAGCAACAAAAAGCAACAAACACAACATGGATACAATAATACGAATTAATCTCTAAAACTTCATGATGACTAGAAGAAGCCAGACAGAAAAGAGCACATACAGTATGATGCGTTCTATATGAAACTTTAGGGGAGGAAAAAAAACAGAAATCTAATAGTGTAAGAAAGCAGAGCAGTGTTTACCTAGGTCTAGGGAACTGGGTGAATATTGACTAGGAATGGGAACTTGGGGGTGATGAAAATATTCAATATATACATTGTAGTAGTAGTTACATGGATATATATATTTGTCAAAAGTCACCATACTATCTACAAAATGAGTGAATTTTATTTTATGTAAATTATATATCACTGTAAAGTTTATTTAACATTTTTAAAGTAAAATTTAAAAATCCATCAGTATAACTTCAGAGTCCTTATTTTTAACCACTAACAAATATGACATGCATTTGTAGAGAGCATATCAAGTATTATAAAATATAAAATTTTGGTTTCTGCCAAGACACTTGATTATTTTTCTCTCCTTCCTCTTAAATTAACACTGAAAAAAATGTAGAAGCGATAGCAAAATATAGGTTCTAAGAACCACTTTCCCCAATACACATTGCCAATGTGGTTGACAGATAGTTTCAGGAAAACACAACTTCATAAACCAAAATAACTAGATTTGAGGATATAATTACTATAAAAAAAGGAAACACAGAGAACAATATCTGGAGCAGATTTATTAAGATAAATGATTCAAAATGTAAAATAAGCATGCCATATACACTTAAGAACATATGAGTTGGGGGGGCATTAACAATATGACGCAAGAACAATAGATAAGAGATATCAAGTAAAAGTATTAAGCATAAAAAAGATAAATAGCTGAAGGAAACAATGCAGGCTATGAGATAAATTTTTGAAGAAAAATGAAGTAGTGAATTGGTAAGTCAGACCAAGGAAATGATAGAAATTATTTTTTAAAAAACTAAAAGATATTAAATGTAAATTAGAATATTTGGAGTATAGGAGTCCCTTAGAGAGAAATAAAAAAAAAAAGTATTGTGAAAGAGTAAACAACAGAGTCCCCAGCTCTGTCTGGGAAACCAAGAAAAGTTTAGGAACGTTAACTCTTAAGATGAGACATAAAGAATGGCCGGAGCTTGCCAGGTGGGCATGGGAAAGAAAAGCATTTCAGACAGAAAACAATACATGCCAATGCATGAAAGCGTGAGGGAAAATGCTGATCTGGGAGGAGTAGGTAGTCTGGTGTGTTTTGAGCAAAGGCTACTTGGGGGAAAGCAATGAAGCCTTAAGTTGAAAGGCAAGCAAGAGTCAGATGGGGAAGGGTCTTATGAGATAAGCAATGTAATCAAACCCAATTTTAAATATGTGGGAATTAAGCTCAGATAGGTTAAGCAATTTGCCCAAGTTGGGCTTCCAGCTGGAGAGCTCCTACTCTTTCACTGCATCACATGTCCTCCCACTCTAGGGCAGCTCTGAGGTTCTTTAGCTTGGATGTCAGTGTTTGACAAAGTCAATTAAATTTTTAAAAAATAAATGAAGCCCAGCCAGCATGGCTCAGTGGTTGAGCGTCAACCTATGAACCAGGAGGTCAGGGCACATGCCCTGGGGTTTCAGGCTCAGTCCCCAGTAGGGGGCATGCAGAAGGCAGCCAATCAATGATGCTCTCTCATCATTGATGTTTCTAGCTCTCACTCCCTAATACATTGATGTTTCTAGCTCTCATTCTGAAATCAATGAAAAATATCTATAATAATAAAAGCATAATATGCTAATTAGACCGGACAGCTGAATGACCTTCTGGATGAAGCCTGGGCTGGGAGGGCTGAGGCAGCTGCTGCGGCTGTGAGGCTGAGTCCCTTGCATGAATTTCGTGCATCCGGCCTCTAGATTTTGTAATAAAAAGTAAATGAAGCTGGGAAGTAGATGAACTATAAGTTTAGGATCAGGTGGGTTGTTCTGAAGTGCCAGAGTTTCCAACTGACAATTAGAAATTCAGGTTAAATGTAGAAGACCAAGGCTAAAGATACAAATTTTGGAACCCACAGCATATGGAGGTAGGTGCATTCATGGGAGTGAATGAAGCTGCAGCAGTAATGCCCCTCATAATGTTGGCAAACACTTTCTCAGGACAGAAGCATTTCTCTGGAGAGATCACTGGCCCAGAGAGGAAACTGGAAAGCTCATGATCACAGTGGCTTGGTGCTTGCTCCGTTAGTCAGATCCCAGTTCAGTTGTGGCATCTTCCACCAGCCAGACTGCGCTAGCTCATCAGATACCCCTGAATAGGATCTGAATCTGAACTCAATCTTATAGTAAAGAAGGTAAATCATCCCCACACAGATTGTCAAAAGTCTGAATTCTTTTGAGTTACACCTCATACTGGAATACAGGAATACGGGAGCATTAGGGTCATTTGGGAAACCTAAATTGGGAAGAGATGTCTCTGAATTGCATGTACAGAGAAGAATCCTTTTATCCAGGAGGTACAAACTATTACTCCTATCTTGTAGGTAAAGAAACTAAATCTTAGAGAGATTAAGTGACTTGCCCAAGGTCATGCAATTATTCAGGTGTAGGGCTGTGATTCAAATGGAGAGAGGGTTGGTTTCAGAGCCTACGGGATGGAAATGAAATGAGATTGAATGCTGAGTATCCCCAGAACTCATGCTCACTTTCCCAAAGCCCAATACTCAGAGTGGATCGGAAGGGAGAGTTTCATATCTTGGTCCTAAAAAGTTTGAGAATTGAGGTCACCATTTAATGAAAAAGAATGAGTTTTGGGCTTCAAGTCAGAAGAACTGGGCCAAGCTTTGCCACCCTTGCTGTGTGACTGTGACCAAGTCACTTCCCCTCTGAGGTTCCCCATTCTCTCTCAATATGGAAAACTCTGGAATCCCAGATTTCTGTGACTGGCAGGGGCCTTCCCTTAGATCTTAAGCCCCACCCACCAAGGTTGGCAGCACACAATTCTCTCCTCCCAATGGCTTCCCTGCTCTTCATTCATACCAGCCATTCCAGCCCAGGCTTCCCAGCTGAAGGCCGGGTGTGGATTGTTTGAAAAGACATATGGCATCCCAGTGCATCTGAGAGTCCAATCTCAGGGGGGAACCATTGTTCATTCATCTGGACCGAGTGACATTCTTTATGCAAGAATAACTCTTGATTAAAGGGTGAGTTTTAATGGAAACTAATTAGGCAAACTCTTTAGCCTGGGCATAATGATCAAATGAGCTGTCACACCGTACCTGATACAATGATCTCACTCGCTACAAGATTTTATTCCTTAGCAATTACACTCCCACATGGCACTGCGTGCCGTTATTGCCTGGAGCACACATGTCAAATTAAAGAGCAACTTATGCACCTGATATTTAATTATTGCCTAGTACTACAGACACCCGGGGAATGTCAAAGTGAGCAGTCCTGCTTGGGAGAAACGAAAACTGAAATCTTCTGCAAGGGAGCGAAAAAAATAGAGATAAAATATGTATAGGTTACTATAGATTCTTATTCAGCCCTCTTACAATTCACGGTTACAAAACCTGCTCTCCCCACCTTGAATAATTTACCAATTTTTTTTCTTCATCTACAAAAGTCAGCAGAAGGAGAGTTGTATGTGTATTTGTTTGCCTACATGATTGATGGATGTGGTCTGGCTCTGGTCAAAGTTGAGCTCTTCATGCAAGTTATTCTTTCCCTAATAGCCAACGACAGGAAAGAGGGTGCCTCACACGCCTCTCTAGCCCAAAGGGAAATGTTTGCCCTCAAGGCTGAGCACTCACGAAGCCCCATCTTGCACTTTAGTCACACTCAGGGACAAATTTAAAAAGTTGGCCAAAGTTTCTCACTAATACATTTGTCCATAAGTTGGGACAATGAGAGGCCATGGAGATGTAAGTATCAATCTATACTTTGGCTGTATATTAGAATAATCTGGAGAACTTTTCAAACACACAGATGTTCGGAATCCCTCCCAGACTGATTAAATTAAGATCTAGGGAGGAGGACTGAGTCATTATTTTAGGCTCCTCCGATGATTCTAATATTCAACTAGGGCTGAGAACCATTGGTCTGGATAGCAACCAGCCAGACACTAACAAGTGCATAGTGTTAAGGGAGCTGATTTCTAGTCTCAAAAAGACAGACTTCCATGCCCCAGTGCCTTTGCATATGCTGTTGTCTCCCCTGAAATTCTCTTCCCCATTCCTTCTTTTTACCTGGTTGGGGGGGGGGCATATTCTTTAACATCAAGAGCAAATGTCACTTTCCTATGAAGTCTCCCCTGATTTTCCCAGGAAAAGTTGCATCAGCATCTATCAGGAGCCAGACACATGCTCAGAATACCATTAAACCAAACTGCTCTCCTCAGTGGGGGTTCAGGAACCATCTGTGCCCCAATTGAGCAAATTAAAGGAATGCCTTGGTCCCTTTTGCACCAGATGAAGAAATTCAGTTACCTATTATCAGAACGGCACTGCCTAAGACTAAAACTCCTTAATATGAGTGCTTTTGTATTTAGTAAACTGCACAGCTTGTGAAAACCCCCTCCAAACATCTGGCAGGAGGCCCAGCAAAAGTAAGGCTGGAACCTCTAATGATGGCAACATGTAAACAAGTGTTTTGTTTCAACTGATAATCATTAACTTCTAGTGTCAGCCTGACCCCCAGAGGTCTGGCTCCTCAGCTTTGCAAAGGCCTCTGGGAAAACAGCAGCTGGGATGGGGCCTGTGCACACCCGAAAGGGGAGGGAGAGGGCAGGCAAGCCTGTCACTATCAACCTGGAGAGGCAGGAGGTGACAGGAGCAGTCGGGGGCAGATGCCTCTGTTGAAATGGAATAGAATCAAACTGGGAAGTCCTACCCTCCTCTCAGGGACTTTGATGCTGGACAAGGGTTGACTCTCAACTATGCCACTCTCTGCTGTGTGCCATTGGCAAGGAAGCCTCCGTTTCTCTATCCATCAAATGGAGTGAACAAGGGTTCCTACCTTATAGAGCAGTTGTGAGAAGCATGTGAGAAAATACGTGCCAACAAGGCTTCGGGGGTAACACTACCTTACAGAAAGCAGTCAGTCAAGAAAATTTCTCTGTTCTTCCCTTGAGACACTCCTACCTGGGACCCAGCCAGTCTGATGACCCCTTTCCTACCTCGTCAAATAAAGGCTATTTGACCTCAGGATCACTGGGCTGAAGTCTGTGGTGTTTGTACACATGAATATTAAATAAAAACCCACCATACCCATATCCACAGCAGGTCTCCACGGTGAACAGCCTCTGGCATGTTGGAACAAATCATAAATAAAAACCCATAAGGGAACAGCTGGATTTTTATTCTCTCTGGCCATTAGCAATTAATGGTGCTGAGTAATCCTTCACACTGGAGCTCAAATCCAAATATCAATTCATTCAGTCAACATTTACTGAGTACTACTCTGTTCCAGGCACTGTGTGCCCTGGGATGGTTTAAAAGTGTGTTTGCAACTGGAGTTTTCTGGAAAGCAGACACTGAGACAGACATCAGTTCGGAAAGGTTATTAAGAAGTGTGTTTAGGGTCCACACCCGTAAAAGGGAGATATTATGGCCTGAATTGTGTCCCTCCAAAATTCATAGGCGAAGCCCTAATTCCCAATGTGACTGTACTTGGGGATAGAGACTTTAAGGGGGTAATTAAGGTTAGATTAAGTCATAGGACGAGGCTCTAATTTTATAGTACTGGTGTCTTTATGAGAAGAGAGACAGCAGAGCTCTCTGTATACACACAGAGGAAAGGCCACAGGAGAACACTGCAAAAAGGTAGCCATCTATAAGCCAGGGAGAGGGGTCTCCACCAAAAACCAACCCTGCCAGCTCCTAATCTTATATTTTAGCCTCCAAAACTGGAAGCTAACCAATTTCTGTAGCCTAAGGCACCCGCTGGGTGATATTTTTTATGGCAGCCTGAGCTAATTCAAAGATGAAGGGAGCAAGAAGGCTCAGGGGCAGAAACCGAGCTCCAATGCAGGTCAAGTGAAGACCCAAGATGCCCCCTGGGAAGCTCTGGAGCTACACTGGCCTTCAGCGTCATCTCCAGTGAGGGCGAGGGACTGGACCTTGATGCCCACCTTGATGCCCCAAGGTCATCAGGCTTTGGAAGCTGGCAGCCCCTGAAAAGAGACATGACCCTGGAAGAGTCATGACCTTGAAAGAGTTGCAATTTCTTTCAATCAAGGCAAAAAAAGAAAATACTTTGACTTGATTATATGGACAAAGCCTAGAAGAAAAGGCAAATTAGACCTCTTTGCTCTGTTAAGATATTGTGATCATGGGTTAAGTTTTATTCTTTTCATATCTGGATGTAGCCAGAATACTGGTTTTTAGGAGCTCCAAATGCATGATGGCAAACTTTCTCTACATTTCCCAACACTGTTATAGAGCAACCTGTTACATTTCTGATGACATCACTGCTGGAATGCAGACTTCTCCAGGTCCATGAGGATCTGACCCAGATCACATCTCCAGTGTCACCGTTATGGCAATGTCTTTCCAAGGACTTCATAACCAATCCAAGAAGAAAAGACCAAAACTCCCATCACCGCAACTCAGAAGTTATTGATACCCAGAAGTTATACTATAAGGAGCATCTCAGTGGGCATTTAAGCCTGATTCTAAGTGAACTTTGCTGACTGGGCATATTCCCCAAGTATTCAGACCTCTATCCACTGGGATGCTTAGATGACACCCTTGTGTACATCATGCAGCTGACAGATCATCCAAATGAGACAATGGCAGGGGGAGGCTCTGATAGAAATTACACTGAGTTCAATCAACAAATGTGGTTGGGTTCCTACTGTGTGTCAGGCAGTGTTGTAGGCTCTAAGAATAGAGCAATGAACAAACCAGATGAGTTCCTTTCTTTTGTGGAATTTATAGTCTAGTGGGAGGAGACAAACAATAAACAAGTGGTAAAATTTCAACTTTCAGAGGTAGCCAGCTTTCAGAAAAGCTGGGAGAACAGCATTTCAGGCAGAGAAAAAAGTGAGTGCAAAGTTCCTGGGGTTGGACTCCGTATTCCAGGGACAGAAACCAGGCCGGTATGGGTAGAGCAGATGAGCAGGGAGAATGGTAAGATATCAGGCCTGAGAAGCAGGCAGGGAACCGACCATCCAGGCCCTTACAGGCCAAAGTAGGAAGTTTGGATCATATTCCTAGCATAATGGGGAACCACTGGAGAGCTTTAATGAAGAGAAATGCAATATGACTTAAGTGTTTAAAAGATCACCCCAGCTGCCAAGTGAAGAATGAACTGTAGGCAACAAAAATGGAATTTTGGAGACTCCGTTCACTTTCTCCTGTATGTCTGGCTTGCTGATTTGGCTCCTGTTTCCAACCCCAAAGTTTCTGCTGAACAATTTAGATTTCCTGGTTTCTTCCATCCCCACCCCCAGCTCCCCAGTACTCAGCTGTTGCTGCTAGACACTTCTGCATCTCACCTGCCCAGCTGGCTCTGCACAAGCGGGGATCAGATAGGTCCCCTGGAACCCAAAAGGCATTGGTTTCATTCATAAATGCCAAAAGTAAAATCCAAATGTGTCAATTGCAAGATCCACAAAAACAGAGAAAAGAGTTGATATTGTTCATCACGTTTTCTCCATTGCTAGGCAGAGTGGGTGCTCCAAAGACATTGGTGGGATGAATGGATGGGAATAGATATGCTGGGTGCTCATTGTCAGGCTGGGTGCTCATTGTCAGGAATCCTGAGGAGAAGTTGCAAGGAAGCTGGAGCCCAGGAAATACCGTCTTATCTTAAACATTCCACGCTGGCCGGGGTGAGCTTCCCAGAGGCCCCTCGTTGGATCAGGTGGGACCTGTGAGGCTGCCAGGCTGACTCATTAGTGGCCTGACATCACACATCTGCAACTGTGTAATTTCTATGTTAACTACTACCTCCCACCATAATGAGTGCCCGTAACTATGTTTTATATAAAACCGATTATGCATTTGCACAGAGCCCATAAAGGGACAGTGATTATGAACTGTGCTGGGAGTCTCTGGTGCACCCATCATCTACTACCCAGTCCATAGCCCCTGTGGGAGGCATTTCAATGACAGAGGATGGGTAGATTGGGAAGGGAGGGAGCTGTAGGAGCAGGATTCCTGGCAGACTAGGAAGGATTTCTTGGATATGTCCCTCCCCTAAAGTACTCTGGTTCCAACCTATTTGAATTCAAGACAGACCTGGAGCTTAATAAAAACATTAGGTCTAGGAGAGTGTTGTTTTTAAGCTCTTTTTTATTTTCTTAATTTTTCTCTTCCACTTTCATGTTTATATATAAATGTATAAATGCATAAAATATTTGATTCTGCTTTTATTGAAAAAAAATTTTTAGAAAGTCCATGTGTCTTGCCTTGGTGATGGGACAATAAAGAATTGTAGTGACGTGGCGTAAGTTCTGACCTACAGACTTGGGCTCTGTTGTCATCTCCACACTTACTAGCTTGTGTTACCTTGAACCATACACATTGCTTCCCTGAGTCTCAATTTCCTCACTCATAAAATGGGATCACCATACCTCACACTTTGGGCAGGGCTGTTTTGAAAATGAAAACATAATAGCATGTATTGAGACTTATGTGATTCAGGTACTTTCTATGTGTTAATGCATTTAAACCTCTCAACAACCCTTTGTGGTGGGCACCAGTAACATCTGCAGTTTTAAAATGTAGAAGTTGAGAGGTTGTCTTGAGGTCACAGAGCTGGTGAGTGGTGGAGCCAAATTTCAAGCCCAGGCAGTCTGACTCCAGAGCCAAGTAACTCAGCACAGTGCTTGGAGCAGAGTAAACACTCCAGAAATAAAAGACAGTTCCTGTCATCATTTTTACCAGCTTTGGGCCCATTCCATACACAGATCTTGGTTAGCATCATCAGACCTTGAGTATAGCTCTAGGTCCTTATTAAATGGGATAGAGACACATTGAGGGGCCTTGGCAAGGCAGAGCCAGAGTTGCCTGGTGTCCCGGGGAGGGGGGGGGTTGATCCCTGGGCTACTGGGGACAGACATAGCCCCAGGAGTGAGACAGACATAAGGGTGGCAGGAAAAGGACACAAGGTAGAAGACCTGATATCTGGACTCTGGTCCCCGACTGTCCCCTGCCTGCCATGGGACCCTGAGCAAAGTGAGCTCCCCTCAAGTTTCTGCCCAGGACATGACAAGAGCTGGCTGGGCTGGCTCAGGGACCAGCTGTGAGCACCAAAGCACAGGGCAGAGAAGCCAGGATGCTCACCTGAAACATGGCTTGGACTAAGCAAGGACCTTGGGCTCCATCTTGCCAGTTTACCTGCTGGAAGTCACCTGTCTTATTTGATGACCCAGCCTCCTTGACCTGAGGTAGCTAGAAGCTCACATGTGGAGACTTTGATAGACAGGGTTAGGGAGCCACACGTCTGGCCCTGCCAACCAAGGATCTGTGGCCCAGCTATAGCCCCTCTGGCCTCAGTTTTTCCCATCTGAAAAATGAGATTGTGGACTAGACAAATTTTAGTAGCTCTAATATCTTGAAAATTCCATATGCCCAAGCCTGACTTCATCCACAACCCTACACTAATATCCTTGGGACAGAGCCATTTCATTTAGGTCAAATGATTTCCTTGCACATAAACAGGAGTGAAACAAAGACCCCCTTTCTCTGAGTTGTTAGCTCACTCTCTCTCTCACACAGGCACACACACTCACACACATGCACGTACAACCTCATAATGCTTATACAGCCCACCCCCCACCCCAGTCATGCACAAAGGCACACACACACAGGCGCGCAGAGGCACAAACACCTGGACTCTCTAAGCTGCTCCTTCCCCAACCCCACTCCTGCTCACTCCCTCCCCCCTCCCCCACCCTCCCCCACATCCCTTTCCAACTCCCCTGCTGGGAAGCTGAGCAGCCTGGCAGCCTTGTGAGCTAGCTAACCTGATGGGCTGGTGCCACCCAATGGTCAGAATCAGAAATGCATCCCTGGTTCAAGAACCAAAAGGATTTGGAAAGGGGTCCAGAGTCGTTGGGTCCATCCCTCTCCCTCTAACAAAGCTGTATCCAGAGCTGCCTTAAACAGATGAGGCTTTCTATGGTTTTAACACTTTTCAAATAATGGTTTCCTCATATGATGCCCCTAATTCTTTTCCAAAGATGAGGGAATTACGTTTGATATTCTGAGCAGGCTTGCACTAGAGCCTAAAATTATTGGGTGCAAACTGTGTGTTTAGCACCATTGTAGGTGATTTATATGTGATAAATCTCTAATCTTAATAACAGCCATCTTTTCAGGGCATGTATTATTTTCTTAATTTTAAAGAACTACAACCAAGAAGAAATTCTAGCTAACTCAGCAGCCACTTGGCCATCCTGGACCTCAGTTCCATCATTTGTACACGACTGGTTCCAATCATTCATTCAACCATTCATTCTTTCAATGAACATTGATTGGGCACCTATTATGGACCAGGTTCTGTGTTAGAGGCTGAGAATTCAGCAAGTACCAATGCATGACCTTTGCCCTTCAGAAGGTCTCAGTTTTCTGGAATCAAGGATGGTTCCTAATCTCCCAGAATCCTCACTCTATGACATTAATGGTTCTTATTTTCCAAATTGTGCTAAGGCCCTAAAGAGAGGCCAAGGGGAGGGAAGTGACCAAACTGTAGGCTAGAGGGATGAGGCAACCAGTCTATAGAGCATGGGGGAGGTCAGTGTCCTCGTCCAAAAGTCCCAGATCCACCCCCTGCTAGTCTAGGACGGGTGAGTCTGGAACTGCCTCAAGCCTGTCTAGGGTCCTGACCCACTCGAGAGGGAAGAGGAAGGTTATCTGGCTTCGAAGCAGGTGCCCTTTGTGCTACACCAGAGACTTCTGGGAGTACGCCAGAGAGGTCAGAGCCAGAAATAGGAAGCATGTCAGGAGCTTGAAGATGAAGTGATGAAACAAAGCTTTCATAATAATCTGATTCCAACCTGCCTTCCTTGTGGGCTATCTCTCCAGCCAGTTCCTCACAGATTCACTCTGCCCCAGACTTACTTCCTATGCCCCAAATATCCCACAGCTCACCAGTTCTTAAACTTTGCTCTTTCTCTTAGTAATTAATGGGTAAGTAATAGAATTCTAAAATGTCAAGCACTAGAAGAAATCATCTAGTCCCAACTTTGTAAACAAGAAAAGTAGGATCAGAGAGGTGTTAAGACTTGTGCAAGGTCACACAGCCAATGAGTAGTATGTTGGACCTAGAATTCAGGCATCCCTTTCCAATGTAAATTTTTTTCTATGTTCCCTCTTCTTTTTCATTTACATGCATTTAGACACTGAGGAGAATCTACTTTCATTCTGAAATATTTTTTACCCTTCTTCTCCTCTCCATTTCTCCCATTCAACCCTAGTAGATAATAAGCCTCTTGAAGATAGAAAATATATTTTTCCTAAATCCTTAATACTTAGCACAATGATTAGCATGTAAATGCTTAGGATTGTATGAAAGGAGGAAAGAAACGGAGAGAGGGAAGGATGGAGGGAAGGATGGAGGAAGGAAGGAAGGAAGGAAGGAAGGAAGGAAGGAAGGAAGGAAGGAAGGAAGGAAACATGAATGAATGATGCCTTTCACACAGAATTTCTACCTCTTGCCTACTCTCCCTGTCTGCAATTTCCCCACAATGTGGCCTGTTCTCCACAGTGGTATTAGAGTGACCCTTTTAAAAATTTAACTGTCTTTCTCTTCCCTTGTTCAAAAGCATTTGAAGACTTTTTATTATCTAATGGATAAGTCAAGGCCAGTTTTCCCATAATATAATCTAAATGGGTCCTTCATTTACCATATTGGCCACACACACACACACACACACACACACACCCTAAACTCTAGAAACACCTAACAACTTTCCATGCCCTGAATGAGGTTGCATGCATAGGACTTTCTTGTGCCATTCCCGTATTCTCAGATCTCTTTCCTGCAGGTACCAGAATCTGCTAAAATCCCAACCAACCTTCAAAACCCAAATGCCCCTCCATGAAGTCTTCCCTAATTCCCCTGATGAAATTGCTATGCTCAGAGCATGTAGTCCTTCAGGCTTTGGTAAGCATGGCTCTCCTCATTCTGCCCTTCCCATAATGATCTTTTGAGACCTTTATCTTGGCCATTGTAGTTGATTGTTTCTATTTCCATTGCTCCCAACAGACTCTTGGCCAGGGATCTGAGGATCTAACACAAAGTAAGTGCTTGTTTGGCATTTGTTGAATGGACATTCTTTTCACTACACCATATGCTGTAATTGTCCCTGAGGGTACAGTTATATTTTATTCTAAAACCATTTAAGTTACTTCCTAGGCCATTATAAGCAGGAGCTCTACAGGAGCAGAACACAGTATCTCCAAAGAGCCCTAGCTAGGTCTAGGGCAGGGACAGGGTGCGATTGTAGAGCTGAAAATATTGTATAAGCAAAAGCAGATCTCTTAGGGAGAATGGACAGTCCAAGGAAAAGAACAAAATCCCATTTGACTCCTGAAAGACCTAAGGAGTCAAAGTTTGGCTCAACACAAGGGTCTTACTCATGATGAAAACTGTGCAGCAATGGATCAGGCTGCCTCAGGAAGCAGTGAGCTCTCTAGTCCTGCAAGAATATAAGTAGTGGCTATAGATGAGCACTGAGGGCAAATCTGAGAATATACAGAGTATTGTACAGGGGACCACAGCAATGGGAGTGAGGTCAAACCACACGATTTGTAAGGTTCATTTCAACAGTGAATCTGAGCTCCCAAGATTGACCATGCAAAGTTATCAAAAGTTAGAATTGGCTTCTGTTGTCTTTAATTTCAGCACCTCCTCTCACATTTACCTGCAAGAACCCTGCCCCACAAAGTTGCTAGTGATAAGAGATGCTTTGGAGGCGTTCTCATATCCCCCGTAGCCCATATGAATTCTAAGGAAGCCACAGTGGGATTGAGGCCCAAGCACCTACAGTGGTACCCCACTCATTTATGCACTTTTCCGTCTCTCCTTTCCTGTTCACGTCCCCACTATCTCAGTGCTTTCTGGAATCACTTTGTAAATAATCTACTTCTATCCTATTCTTTGCATCAGGTTCTGCATTGGAGGATACAGTTCATTCTTCATGGTGAGGGGCCAAAACATAGACTTTGTAGTTACTCAGCATGGGATAGGAAACCCAGTTTGATGACTTTGGGGAAAGTCACCTCTGAACCTACTTCAACATGTAAAAAGAGTTTAATAAGACCTTTTCAGACTTCAAAGCATCGTGTATGACACAGCTCTCTACAGTTACATTCACTGTGTATTTACTATGTGCCAGAAATTGTGCTAAGATGATGTCATGTGTGTGTTGTGCATGAAATTTTCACAAACAAAAACTAGAAAGAAGGTTGTAGTGGGCTGATGGTGGTGGCCCCCCAAAAGATATATCCATGCCCTAAGCCCTGGAACCTTTGACTTTATTTAGAATGGGGTCTTTGCAGATATAATTAAGTTAATGATATGGAGATGAGAACATTCTGATTCATCTGACTCCTCCAGTGGACCCTAAATTCAATGGAGATGACTTTTAAGGGACAGCAGAGGAGAAGGCCATGTGAAGGCAGAGGCAGAGGCTAGAGTCGGCATCTGCAGGCCAAGGGATGCCTGGAGTCACAAGGAGCTGGAAGAGGCAAGGCAGGATTCTCCCCTTGATCTCTTAGTGGGAGCTTGACCCTGCTGATACCTTAATTTTTTATTTGTCGGAATACATTTCTGCCATTTTAAGCCACCAAGTTTGTTGTAATTTGTTATGGAATCCCTGAGAAAGAAATACAAAAGTATTATTGTTCCTGCTTTACAGATAAGAAAACAGAAAGACTCCTAGAAAAGTGACCTACCCAGAATCATCCAGCCAGAATACAGCAGAGCTAGGACTTGAACCCAAGCCTGTCTGTCGGCACAGTGGTCACTCTGAACCACCACACCAAGTTGTGTAATGTGACTAGCGCTGTGCCAGGCATGTTAGATATGTGCAGAGAGTATTAATTTGCTTGTTCTAGCTAAACTTTCCCTTCCTGTTGCCCATTACTAGGTAGTCAAGAGTTAATCAGATAACCTTGTTCCTGCTAATCCGTGAGCGAGCTCTCTCTCTCATGGAGCAGGCTTCTGCCTAGGATACAATTACACACGTCTGGAAGGTCCTTAAGAATCTACTTGTCCGGTAAGCATTTCAGCTCCATGGCAGCTGGTGAGAAAGATAGATTGGGGCCTGTGCCTCGAGTTAATGTCAGTCAGACTTGAAGATGTGCCAGCATCATCAGGGTAGATTCTTTAATTAACCTGCTAATCCTGTCGGGATTGGGTTCACTCTCTTTCTCCAGAAATGTGTTATGTGTCTCTTCTTTCACCACTTTGTCATTTGCTCTATTTTAGATTCAAGGTGTCCTTTAAGCTATGCTTTAAAAGACTCTCTGTCCTCTAAGTCAACAGCTGTTGGAAAGTGGCCCTTCAAACAATATCTCATTGCTTAACCATCACGACTCTTTCCACAGTGTCTGCAAGAAGCAGATATTCAGCAATTTGGATGTAATGGTACATTTTGAGCAATTATTATGGGCTTGGATCTGACCTGTGCATTGAAGAAGACAAATGAGTAAGACCCAGGTCCTGCCTTTAGGCACCTCTTTTCAGGGCAAGATAAAATAAAGCAGGTCACTGTACTATTTCCCAGTTTCTTTCCTTCCTGATGGACACAGAAAGTAATAGTAATCTTAAGGGAAAACTGGGACAAATTGACAAGGCTGCTAGTGGTCAGAGGTAATCGGCCTAGGGGTTCCAGCTCCCCAGGCCCCACCAAGTCCCCACAGGATTGGGGGGCCAGTATCTCCACACAGTAGTAACCCATTCACCATGTGCCCTTTGAGAACAAATGCTGGTAGAAAAGCATAGTTCCTATCTTTGCTCTTTGCAGGCTTTTGTATTCCACCAGTTAAACATGGATTCTGCAGTTAAAATCCCACATCTCCACTACTTTCCCAATTTGTAGACTACATTATATTAACAAGGAACATGTCCTTAGCTACAACCTTTTTCCCCATAACTTTTCCTTTAAAACTTGTGATCCAGCTACCTCTAAACTGCTAGATTGAGCTCACAGGAAGCAGAATGAATGGACAAGGAATGAGGTACGAATAGGAAAACTCAGAGACAAATGGTAATGTTTGGTTCAATAGTTTGTTTTGCTTCATGTTTTGTGTGAGGACATGGGAGTGCTTTTAAAGTTTGTTTTCTGGTATGTGCATCTAGAAAGTTCTTTTAAAAATCTGGGGGGGAAGGCCCTGATTTTCAGTAATTCTATATCCTGACCAGTTTTTGAAATCCACTGAAACAAAGCAAGAACTAAAAAATCTGTCCTCGAAAAAAAATACAAATAAGGTGCTCTGGAGATTATAGAATTCTGTGTGTGACGAATTAATGGATGAAGACATGAACTTTCCTCTCAAAACTTATCCTTAGTGGTACTCATTATTACCTTCTTTTTTTAAAATCCACATAGTAAAGTTTGTGGGGGTAGGAGGGAAAAAAAGCTGGTGAGACAAACTGTAATTAGATGTGATATACTGAGAATACACCAGAACCTCTTAGAAATGTGACAATGTCTTTAGACTTAGGCAATCTCTCCAGATAAAAAGAGACTAAAAAATCATGAAAATTAGATATAATGTGTGATCCCGAGCCAAAAACAAAAGGCACACTAAGATACTTAGGAAGAAAGGAATATAGATATAATTGTGGCAAAGGTTGACAATTGGTGAATCTGGGTGTAAGGCATATGAGAGCTCTTTCACTATTATTAAAAATTTGGGGTAAGATTATAAAATAATTTCAAGTTAAAAAAGTAAAGGGATGGTACATAAATCATGAAAAATTATGCATTGTATTTACTTGCATTGCTTTCCATTTCCTATATTCTTTGCCTCTTTCCTCTATTGCTTTCAAAACTTCCACCAAATAAAGAAAAAAAAAAAAACAATCACTGACAATAGTAGGGAAAGTAAATCTAATACTTGGTAGTAGAAAAAATTCACTGATGTTCTTCAAATTTGTTGGTGGAGTGAAAAACAGAGAATTACAGTAGAAAGAGCTTGGCTCTTTGAAGGAGAGTTCACACATGGAGAAGACTGAAGGGATCGTCCGAAAAATACCATCTAGTGCTAAGATTCTTCATATTTAACCCAGCCTGGCCAAAATCATCAACTCCCTTGTCTAACCACAGGGGGTCTGGGAACTGGTGTAGGTTTAGGCTTCAGTTTACACTCTTTGTTAATTTCCCAGAGCCGTCATAACACAATGCCACAGAATGGGCTTTAAAAAAACAAAGTTATAGTCTCACAGTTCTGGAGGCTACAGGTCCAAAGTCAAGGTGTCAGCAGGGTTGGTCTTTCCTGAGGGCTGTGAGGGGAGGATCTTCCAGGTCTCTCTCCTTGGCTTGTAGACGGACCTCTTCTACCTGTGTCTTCTCACATTTTTTACCCTTTATGAGTGTCTTTGGGTCCAAGGTTCCCCTTTTTAGCATAAGAATACCAGTCATATTGTTTTAGAGCTCACCCTAATGACTCCATTTTAATTTGCTTGTAAAGACTGTATCTCCACATAAGATCACATTCTGAGGTCTGAGAGGCTAGGACTTTCACATATAATGTTTGGGTGGCACAATTAAACCCTTAACACCCACCTGTGAGTGTAGAGTCCTAGACTCCATTACCTCTAAGAGTCCTTGTAGCATTAACATTTTGCATTTCTAGAAGTCCAAAACTCCCAATGTCCAATTGGTGCAAATTGGCTGGACAAATGAAACCCCAATCCATTCCAAACACAATGATTGAACTTTTCATTCCAAACCTGCAATGAGGAAACAAATCAAACTTTGGAGAAAACAATCTCTATCATCTTTTGAATTTTTGAAGTAGTAA
The DNA here is from genome assembly GCF_028538775.1 of Myotis yumanensis. Lineage (NCBI taxonomy): Eukaryota > Metazoa > Chordata > Mammalia > Chiroptera > Vespertilionidae > Myotis > Myotis yumanensis. The sequence goes on from NW_027223761.1 coordinate 32,407,118, forward strand.
GCTGAAGATGTTGAACAAGACCATAGGGGTTTGGTATCCACCATAGCCATTCCAGCAAACCCTTTCAATCATCCTTTACATAAATACTTACCAGTGCCTCCTATGTGTAAGGCCCAGTGCTAGTGCTGAAAGGTGAACAAGACCAACACTCCAGGGGAGCTTATGTTCTAGGGGAAGTAAATGAGGGTAATGCTTATTGCCAACCAAATCCTTGTATTTAAATGGAATGGAGAGGAAGAGAGGGAGAGATGGGGATCTTGAGAGATAAGTACTTCAACATGATGCCATTCCACTCACAATTAGGTTGTGGCCTGGAGGGAAAGTATGTGGATCTACTGCTTCCTCAATTGGCTCAGTCCCCATTGACCTCTCATACTGGAGGTTCTCAAATTTCTTGAGTGTAATTCTGTGGGATTTTTCAAGGCTCATTTTGATGCTGGGATTTTTGCATTACACTTTGGAACCATGCTCACACTCTCCCTAGGTGAAGTCAACTAATGTGCCCCATTTATGAACCTATGGTCAGACACCAAGTGTGGTGGTTAAGGGTAAGAAAAAGAGAGGAAGTGAACAGTTTACAAAAGATAGCAAACTAATAAACTCTCACATCTAGTCCTCAATCCCCTAAAGTAGTGTTTTCTAAATTAGTAGAAAAAAATATGTACTTACAGCAGAAACTCCAGATAACCTGACAGCCCCAAGTATAAATTACAAGGTGTATGAAATGTAAGCATGGGCTGCAAATCCATATAAAATCTGGATTAAAATAAAGTTCAGACTTTTATCTCTAAGGCATAAGAATTCTGTCCCAGTTCTCAATCCACAGTAGGCCCTTGATTGAAATATGTTGGTTAAAAAAAAATTACCTTTCATTATGATGCATTTCCTCATTTTTCTTCCGTATTGAGAGTGACAATTTCCATTTGTGATGATCAGCCACAACATAGATGCAAATGTGCTAAGTAAAATTAGGTGTATCAGAGCAACTGGCTTATAAAAGACCATTTTACATGCTAACCCAGCAAGCGGAGAATTACTCCTGCTCTATGTACTATATGCAAATGCTCAGATTATAGCTAATTATTTTGTTGTAAAGCAGAGCCAAGAAACTGCTACAATACTCCTGCTCTCCTTGGGGAACACGCTATGAAAAGAACTTTTTTCTCTCCTTTGTAAATTACACTATGATATAATTGGGTCTCACTGTTCATGTAACACTCCGCTCAGGGATAGCGCAAGAGAAACGAACAATGTCTTACTAAGTCCCTGTTAAGATCATTAAATGTAGATCACAACACACTATCAGGCGCCCAAATCTTAATGTATCACAGTAACAAAACTGGGAAAAGAAAGAAGTGACAAGTTGCGTCGTTTTTCTCTTACAATGGAGTCCAAGGTAATAAAGTGTTAATGTATTCGGCCCTGTGTGGTTGGCATTGTGAGAGAACTTTTTTAAAAAACATGTTTTACTACATTGTGGGAGAAATTGTCATATTCTGTTAGGCAGCTGTTTAGAGAAAAGCTTTGACAGTGTATAATTGACTCTATTTTTGCTGCATTTTTATTCAGCATTGTTAGGATTATATGCTGTTTGAGTTCTGCTTTTCGGTTTTTACACACTACGAAATTTTCCCCTTAGACAAATTTTTCACTAGGGATGAACTAGAGCCCAGCCAGCCAGTCAAAAGTTACACATCTCCAGCTTCTTCCATTTGGACGCCTTGACAGGGGTAATTGAATTATTGTCAGAATGCTTTTCCAGGGAAGGGACCTCTAAGATCAAACCCCTCAGTCCACAGCTGGCGTAATATATAAATGTATTTCTAAAATTACATGCAGTGCACAATAGTTCTCAAAGGTTTTTTTCTTAGGAGATAAGGATTTGAGAATTGTGGGTGATTGATTGATTGACATTCTCTCTCCTCTCTTTCTCTCTCTCTCTCTCTCTCTCTCTTTCTCTCTCTCTCTCTCTCTTTCTCTCTCTCTCTCATCTTTCTCCTGGGGAGGGAGGAGTGTTTTTAATAAGTCAGCTCCCTGACTCCCATCACAGTGCCCTTTGCCTTCGACCATGCTGATTAAGTGTTGCAAACATACTTGATAACCACTTTATTCCTAGGTGCATTTTAAAGTCTAGTTTTATTACCCTTTCCATTCAAATCCATGTGTCATGGATTCTAAGAAGATAACCCACGTTGGTCTCTTTTTCTTCCTACTTCCAATTATAACAATGCAATATTGCCTTGCAGTTGAGAAGGAGGCCTACCCATCAGAAAGTACGGTGGCTAAAAAGTCCCTGTGCTGCCAACCTGACATGTCCTGACTGGACATCATCCCCAGCTAAGACCATGACCTTTGGAGTCAGAAAGTCTTCTGTTTTCATCTTGGCTTTACCATATATTGGCCATGTGACCTCAGGCCAGCTAATCTCTTAAAGTTCTTTCAAATGCTACCTTAGAAATACCACTAGGATGTGATGAAGCTTAAATGAGATAATACATATGTAAAGTGTTCAGCAACACACCTGACACATAGTGAGTATTCAATATGTGCTTTCTATAGCTGTTATGATCCATGCCAGACAAAGACCCAGTGCATTAATTTTTTTTATAAAAGGGAGGCATTAATACTCTTGTCTTGACAAACTGTAAATTGATTTTCTGACTCTCCCACTCCCACCCTCATTTGTACACTTTCCCCTTGTCTATTCATATTTTTCCATGAACTTGTGTTGGCTGCCAAATGAGTAGAGTGAAATGGGAACTCAATTTAATTGAAAATGCATGCGTCAATGTCACAATGTGAGAAAGATGCTGTCGTTCGGGCCATCACTCCCCATCGCACACACATATGGGGAGAGAGAGAGGAGAATAAGATGCACTGCATGTGTCTGAATTATTCTGTGGATCCCCAAGAAAGGAAATGCCACTGTTTTCAGTGTAGAAGTGATCATATGTGGAGGTGAAATGATTGCTTTTCTAATAGTGATAATAACAGCTACAACTTACATATCACTGCTACATGCTCTTTATACATATTAATGGATGTACCACTAATTGCAACCCTCTCAGATAGGCAGTCTCATGATATCTGTATCACAGATGAAAAAATCCTAGGCCCAGAGAGACTAAGTAACTTGCCCAAAACACACAGAAAGTAAGAGACTGCACTGGGATTCACATTCAAGAAGTCTGGCCTCAGGGCATATACATTTACCATTCTCTTACAGTATAATATCTAACACTTACTGAGCCTTTTCTCTGTGCCAGGTACTCTGTGCTTATGGTATCTCATTTACTCACCATTACTTGATATCATATAGTAAGGAATAAGACCCAATCCAAATATAGGCCCATCTGACTCCAGAGTTATGTTGTGAGCACTGGGATATACAAGTGAATGGTGGTTTTTGAAGAAACTCTATGAGACTCAACTCAAACACCACCTCCTTCAGAAATGTTTCCATCAGCACCTGCTTATACTTGTCTTACCTTGCTGGGAACACACACAACCCTAAGCACCTGTATCTCAAGATTTTGATGCCTTTGAGTTCCATAATTGTATCACATGACTTACTTGAAGCTCCCTGAAGAAAAATTTAAGGCACTTGAGAGCCAGGCTCACATCTTTCCCCTCTCATATTCCCAGAGCATCTGGCATACTATCAGCACATAATGGACAATTTTTCTCACTGTGGTGAGGACTTCATCTGAAATTTAAAGAATGGAAGTACTACAGAAAAGATCTAGACAATCTCTGTGCCTCCAAACTCACCCTTTATCCATGCTCCAATTATCGCTTTAGCAAGACAGAACCTTGTCATTTTGTATCATCAGCAAAACTCACAGAGCAGCAGAGACAATGCCATCCTCAGAATAATGACTAATGATGAAGCAAGAGCAGTCAGGAGTCATCTCTGAAACAAGTTTCATGGTAATTTTATTAAAGGATTCACCAAACTAGTGCATCATTATGTGACTTGAACTGAATTTGATAATAGTCTTGTCCAATTTTCTTACAACCACCATAGCCACTATTACCTTCATACCCTGTTCTCAAGAATTCTTCTAAGTTGTCTCCGTGCCTTAGTCCATAATCTCTCTCTTCCATTCCCTTTAATGGCAAAGACAAAAAGCTCTGTGATCAGCAAATTCACTTTATTTTCTTTCTGGCATTTACATGTAGCTTTTTTCATTAGTTAGGGCCATGTGACTGGGCTCTGACCAATGAAATGTAGACCAGCATCATACATGTCACTTCCGGTATTGCCCATAAAAATCCCCCACTTGTGATCTTTCACTCTCCTCCTATTTTACAGTGACCATATATTGATGAAAATGGTATCATAGGATGGAAGAGCCCAGGTTCCCAAGTCAACATTTGGCAAAGAGCTGCCTGATCTTCATCGAACTGTGAAGAGAGAAAAATAGAATTTTATTGGATTATGTCATTGATCTTTGGGGTTGTTTGTTACAGCAATTAGTGGCTGCTTACTGTCTCCATGATGGCAGATGAGTCAGCCTCAAGTGGAGCTCCAATTGTATCATTTCCAGAAATTGCCAGAAATGTCCTATCCCACATAGGACATTATTCCAATTTCCTTCAGATTGTGAAGGAAATTAAATGAAGCAATGGTATAGAGATCAACTTGGAATGCAGGACTATTGTCCATAAGTTGGTCAGAAAGAATCTAGCCCAATGAGATGACTATTAAGCTAAGACTTAAATTTATTTATCCACACATTCATTTAACAATTATTTTTGAGCATTTTATGTGTTACTCACTGTGTAAGGAACTAAAAATTGATAGATGTTTGCTGAGTATATTAATGGATACATTTAACATAAAATCCAATTCTTTAATTTGGCATTCATGACCTGGCTTCAACCCACTTTCAACAAAGAAAGAGGATCAAGGCAGTAAGAAGGGGAAAAAAAAAAGACAAGGGCAAAAGGTCGGAGAGGGAAACAGGAGAGGGGACATAGACAGGCGGGAGTTTGATTCTGTACCATTCCATTCTCTTTGATCTGCTGCCTTTGCAGCCCCAGATAACAGATGCTTCGAAAGAGACATAGAGGTTTCTATACTGGATTGTCCCATTCGAGTCAGTGAGGGGATATCCTGGGATCACCTTCCTATTGACCCCCTTCAGGCTAGACCAGCATTCTCAGCAAAGGGCTCCTTAGGCTCCTCCAACTCTTGGGGTCCAAGCAGGCCCCCTTTATCTGGTCCTGCATTCTCCAGGTCCCTTCTGAGAACTAGATGCTTCTGGATCCATCTTAGGCATTCCCAGAAGGCCCAGGCCCAGCTCCCAACAACCCTTGTTGAGGAAATAGAATTCAGCATTGCCCTAGAGAAATTCTCAAACCTGCAGACAATGTCCAGGCTATGACCTTGAAATAAGTAGTGCCTAGTGCCAAGGGTTTTCATACCACAGCTTCCTCAATGCCCTGTAGGGTCCCACTGACAGTTATGGGCTATGACTCTTGAGGATCTGACTTCTAACTATCCTAGTGACACACAATCCATTTCACAAGCAATTGAAATAGCCTAAAATTTCTATTATGTAAGAGTCTAGACCACACACCTCAGCCTTCTTTTTATACTCTGAGAGTTAAATATTCCTCTCAGACCATATATTACTATTCTGTCCTACTCTCTTATTAGTCTCTTCCTGATGCTTTATGTTCTCACTATATTAACACTCCCAGAACAATACTAGTCCTCTCCCACCCCCTCTCTTTCTTTCTCCCCTGCCTCTCCTGGCGCTTGCTTTGCTTTCTTGCACTCTCTCCTGTTTCCAGGTATTTAAATATGTTGTTCCCCTACAAGAAAGGAAAGAGTCAAGAATTGAGAGCCATACTTGAAGTGAGAAATCATCAAGCTTGATTTGTCTGAGGAAGACAAGATAGGGAGGGGACTTAGGACAAGATCAGAGGAGGAAGGGTTGAAGCTATAGGGTCTGGAGAAGATACCACTCTGGGGGTCACAACCCCTAAGTTCACACCTCTGCAGGGTAGTCCCACAGAAAAAAGCTTTGGGCTTGTTTTGTGTGTGTTTTTATTGACCCAAGAAAATGACATAGAACAAAAGACACAAGTTGAGGATAAGTAACACTAAAGAGATGTTTATAGTTAGCACTGAATGGCGGGGGGGAGACACGGCAATGGGAGGAGAGGAAAGATGAAGGAATGGAGGGAGAGAAGAAGGAGAGGAAAAGAAGGAAGAAGGGAGGGAGGTAGGAGAGGAGGTACAGGAGAAGAGAGGAGAAGAGAGGAGAGGAGAGGAGAGGAGAGGAGAGGAGAGGAGAGGAGAGGAGAGGAGAGGAGAGGAGAGGAGAGGAGAGGAGAAGAGAGGAGGAGGAGACATGAGACACCTTGGGTGGGTCTCTATTCCCTACCACTTATCGAGCCGACTAAAACAACTTCCTGTGATGCTGGTAGGAGCTTAACATAGATGCTATTATTATAGTCATTACAATTAATATTTATAAAGAGAATTTGAGCCTAGGGGTGGAGATGGACCAGCTGATCTTCAAAGTTCCTTCAAGCCCCAGGAGCCCCCAATTCTCACTCAGAAAGCCTTCAAGTGTGATGCTTCCCTTCTTTGTAGCAATCTTGCCATCTCACCTCCTCTGCCCTTCACTGCTGTCTCTTTAATATTTCCACCTCATCAATTCAAAATATTTTCCTAACACATGACAATAAAGTGCAAATAGCAAAAATCAAGTCCCAAGTTTCTGTCAAACCACCTAATCATAAAACTGATAGAGTCAAACACGGAAAGTCTGTTGATTAAAATCCTCTGTGACAACAACGAACACCCAACCCAAAACTCCAGCAGAGGAATGGGTATGACATTAGCCATCCTGACTCTTCACCTCAGTGATCCTGCCAGGAATGCCTCCTGAAACCCTGGCCTTTCCTGGGCCTGTGCAGTGGCTGTCCCAGCACCACCAGACACCAGCTAGCTGGGCCTGGACTCTTTTATTCTCTTTCTCAAGTGGTCAAGGTAGGATGAAGTCCAGCCAAAAAGAAACCCAAGGGGTCCGGCCAGCATGGCTTAGTGGTTGAGTATCGAACTATGAACCAGGAGGTCATGGTTCAATTCCCAGTCAGTGCACATGGCTGGGTTGCAGGCTCAATTCCCAGTAGGGGGCATGCAGGAGGCAGCCAATCAATGATTCTCTCTCATCATTGATGTTTCTATCTCTCTCTCCCTTTCCCCTCCTCTCTGAAATCAATAAAAATATATATTTTTATTTTTTAAAAAAGAAGAAACCTAAGGGAAACCTGTGATGCAGTGTGCAAACCTTTTAAAAGGAACAGAAGTATGAGAGGATTTCCCCACCCAGAGTTCAAATACAGCCAGGAGTTGTCCCAGCAGAATACCGCCATGTATTACCAACTCCTCTTCCTCACAGCATTCTAAGTCACGGGTTGTGCAAAAAAAAAAGTACACATTCTGTTGTAATGCAGTATATGTATTTTTTAAATATTTATTGAACACTACTATGTGCCAGGCAAATGCAGGCACATACATATATGCCATAAACACATGTACATGGCTGCATAGGATTATCAGAACACACACACATGCACAAGGATACACAGACACATATTTCACAAATGTCAACATATACATGAATGCACACAAATATACACACAAACACATAGCAGTGCATTGTACCCATGTATATAGTCACACAAAATCCAGCATATTACATTGGAGTCTTGGTAAAAGTGACAGAAACCAACTCACATAGGCTTTAATTAGAAGGGGGATTTATTGTGAACCAAGATGAGCTGGGGCAATGAAGCTAGGTACGGAGCAAGGATGCAGCTGGGTCTCAGGAACAAGTGAACTCAGAACCACAGGCTTTATCAATTTCATAACCCACTTGGTCTCTATTTCTCTCTGTGCTGGCTTCACACAAAAAGCATGTGTGTATCCAAATGTGGGAACTATGGCATTTATCCATGTATGACAAACATGGCCATACATTTCCTGATCTCTAGACACAGATCAAAAAAGATAGAAATTACTACAAGTGCTATCTGATTTCAAGAAAAAAAAAATTCCAAGTGATAGTACAATTGATCCCAGTGCCCATTTATTTTAGTCAGCTTAAGATAGGTTCTGCTACGGTAACAAAACAAAACAAAAAAAACCCTAAAATCTCTATGATTTATTCCCACAAAGTTGATGTCTTACATGTCATACATGTTTATCATGTGCTGGCTCTGGCTCTGGCTCTGGGACTCACGATGACAAAACAGCCTTTATCTGAATATGACAAGTCTCATAGCAGAGGGAAAGGAGAAAAGGTGGCAAGCCATGCAAGGGCTCTGAGAACATCTGTTCAAGTGTGCCATGTGTCACCTGGGCTCTCCTTCCATTGGCCAAAAGAAATCATTCAACCATTCCTAACATAAATAAGGGAAAGCAGACAATGAAAGTTTTTTTTTTTTGTTTTTTTTCTTTGTTATTTTTTTATTAAATCTTTATTGTTCAGATTACATTTGTTCCTCTTTCCCCCCCCCCCGCCAACTCCCCTCCTCCCAGTTCCTGCCTCACCCTCCGCCCTCACTCCCCACCCACTGTCCTCATCCATAGGTGCACGATTTTTGTCCAGTCTCTTCCCGCATCTCCCATTCCCCTTTCCCCCCCGACGAATAGTCAGTCCATTCCCTTTCTATGTCCCTGATTCATTGTAATCACCAGTTCATTCTGTACATCAGATTATTTATTCACTTGATTCTTAGATTCACTTGTTGATAGATGCATGTTTGTTGTTCACAATTTGTATCTTTACCTTTTTCTTCTTCCGCTTCTTAAAGGATACCTTTCAGCATTTCGTATAATACTGGTTTAGTGGTGATGAACTCCTTTAGCTTTTCCTTATCTGTGAAGCTCTTTATCTGACCTTCAATTCTGAATGATAGCTTTCCTGGATAAAGTAATCTTGGTTGTAGGTTCTTGGTATTCAGCACTTTGAATATTTCTTGCCATTCCCTTCTGGCCTGCAAAGTTTCTGTTGAGAAATCAGCTGACAGTCATATGGGTATTCCCTTGTAGGTAATTGAGTCTCTTTCTCTTGCTGCTTTTAAGATTCTCTCTTTGTCTTTTGCTCTTGGCATTTTAATTATGATGTGTCTTGGTGTGGTCCTCTTTGGATTCCTTTTGTTTGGGGTTCTCTGCGCTTCTTGGACCTGTAAGTCCATTTCTTTCACCAGGTGGGGGAAGTTTTCTGCCATTATTTCTTCAAATAGGTTTTCAATATCTTGCTGTCTCTCATCTTTTGGCACCCCTATAATTCTGATATTAGTGCGCTTGAAGCTGTCCCAGAGGCTCCTTACACTATCTTCGTATTTTCGGATTCTTTTTTCATTTTGCTTTTCCGGTTGGGTGTTTTTTGCTTCTTCGCATTTCAAATCTTTGACTTGATTCTTGCGCTCCTCTGGTCTGCTATTGGGTATAATATTCTTTATTTCAGTCCGTGTATGCTTAATTTCTAGTTGGTTCTTTATCATAGCATCGAGGGTCTCATTAGTTTTCGTGAGGCTCTCATCAAGTTTATTGCAAGCCCTCAAAATTGCGTTTTTTAGCTCCATATCCTCCATTTCTGTCATGTTTTTTTGTCTCCGCATTTTTTATGCTTTCTTGGTGCACCCCTTTGTGGTCTTTGCATGCAGTCTTGTTCTAGTTAAGCCTTGATTGTTGTAGTTAATACTAGAGGGATTTGACCACCAGGCCGACTGGCTGTGAGAATCACCTGTGTCTGCCCGGGAAAACTTCTGTCCTCTGGGGAGGTGCTAATCTAGCCTTTGCCTGAGGCTATCCGGCAAATGGCTCTGCGCAGGGCTTGGGCGGGGCAGGATCAACAGGGCGGGTGGAGGGAGCAGTTATGGCTGCTCTCAGTCCCGTTCCCAGAGGCTCTGCTTCTCAGAACCCCGGCAACCGCTGCAAACCTCGGAGAGAAAGCTGCCCTCACGTTCCAACTGATGCTAGATATTCCCGCTTCTCCCGTTTGTGTCTGAGTCCCTAGAGACTTGCCCGGATCTGGAGCTCAGAGTCTGAGACTCCCTCCTGATTGAAAACGACAACCACACCCTCAGCCACCAGCCCGCTTTGCGCGCGCACCTCCGCACCTTTAAATTTTCCACGCTGCGCCTCCTCTGAGCCTCAGTATGCTGTTGTCTTTCCTTCTAGTTGAAGAGTCTCTCCTCAGCCAGCCTTCCTGTGGTCCTGGGTGATGTCCGTTCCGTCTTTTAGTTGTATTTTTGAAGTGGTTGTTTGCAGCAGCAGTCTCCGGTGTTTACCTATGCCTCCATCTTGGTGGTCTCCCCAACGATGAAAGTTTTGAAGAGTAATCCAGTCTACTATATCATCTCATGCCTGTCTGTGTCCAGGTGAGTGGGTACTAGAATGATTCATCCCTTGACAAATTAAATTGGGCAGGAAGCAAGACCAGCTACTATGGTGGTTCCAGCAGCAATGCTGGGAGTGAGTTGCCCCAAGTGGGGATTGCTGAGTAGATAATACCACTATATTACAGATAAACTAATGTGCATACATGTACTCAGCCCAACAAACCACATGACATACACATGTACACATACTTAACTCCCACGTGGAGATACAAGCACATATATGCAGACATGTACACACACATGAACCTATAGCAGTGCTTACACATCCATGCACCATGTACATGTTGGAGTCCAGTCTATCCTCATTGACATGTCAACCCACACCCACATGCCTGGGTGCACACACACACACTCCAGCTCTGTGGAGAGTGGCTGTGTCTGCTGCCTAAGAGATCAAAGGCAGATGCTCCCTCTACATGTTTAAGGACCCCCTGCTGCTTCCCTATAGCTCTTAGCTGAGCCCCCTGCCTAGACAAAGACTCACTCTGGGAAATGTTGCCTACCCAAGGAGAATGGCTTTGGAATCTAATCACTTATTTCTCAAGCCTTTTAGGAAGTACCCACAGAGAATCTTTGGTCAGCCTGGAGGAGCAGTCTGGCCCCCTGCTCCAAAGCCCACTGCTTTGGTCAAAGTGGACGGTCTCCCTGAGGCAGCCAAGCTCTGTCCCAGGGATGGAGGTACTGACATTGCCATTCACCCAGAACTTGTATTTCCTCTTGAGGAACACTCGTAGTGCCCAGAGACTTGATGTTGGACTTGAGTCTTTGTGGAACAAGTCCCAAACAGAGAGTGGAGCCCCAGGATACAGTCCTGGCTTTGCCGAAACTCATTTGGACCAGTCACTTTCCCCTATGAGCTTCAGTTTCCTAGAAAAGCTTCTAGAAACCATTCAATCCAGGAATGACAAACACCTAGCACACCTACCACTGCTGCAACCTCTCCATGCCCCCAGGGGACATCACTAATCCACACAGCACCCCTCTAGCCTAGTCTGAATGCAACCTCTGAGTAGTTTTGCACAAAATACTCTTTGTAGAGATACCAATTTGTCAAAGTAGACTCATGAAAGAAAACTTATCACCAGCCCTGATCTAGTCCTAAGACTTCATTGAATCAATGAAGAAAATGAGGTGCAGAAGAGGAAAACTCTTCTAACCTCCCAGAAATAAATTAGGAGGTTGAAATAGATGAACTCTCAACACCCCCACCATCTCCCCAACCTAGCTCTCATCCAAAAGAGGCAAATGAGTTTCATTTAGTTTGCAACCTCTGATTAATTGGCAAGAGTTGCAAGAAACACTGTGTTGGGAACACTGCCTAAGACTGTGCTTACACTGGGTATGAAAGAACATCATGATCAATTACCAACATCTGCCATCAGCACGGGCATTCAGTGCCAAGTGGAGCACCAGGCCCCATTCTAAGCTAAGTCACATTTATAATGAGAGAGAATGATGCACTTTCCTACACATGACCTATCTATAAAAGGAAATATGCTTTTCCCCAGAGTGGAGATGCTTTGAGTTGAGCCCTGGGAAATGTGTAGGAGCCTGTTTCAAATGCACTGCCAAGGAGGAGACAAGTCCTGGGCTCAACAGCCAACCAGCATTCCGTTACTATGCTTGGGACCCTGCAAAAGTCCATTTATATTGTTGATTCAATCTGCTCACCAGAAAAAAAATGGGTATAGTATTCATACTCTCTGGTTCCTCTATGCAATAATAATGATACCAGAACAACAATCTACACTAATAAAAGAGAAACATGGTAATTAGCGTACGACCACTACCCTTCCCATTGGCTAATCAGCATATCCTTATGCAAATTAACTGTCAGCCAAGATGGCGGCCGGCAGCCATGCACTGAAGCAAGCAGGTTAGGCTTGCTTGCTCCAGTGACGGCGAACTCCAACGTTCCCCGCCTGCCACTGCTGGCCTCTCAGCTGCAACTCTAAGCAACTATGTACTATGTTGCAAATAAGAAGCTAAACAAAACCCCAGAAACCGGCTTTCAATCAGCCTGGCTTCAGCCAGCTGGACCGCAACATTGTATCGATGTTTTCAGCAGCGAGGCCTCAGAGCTAAAGCTGGCCCAGAATAAAAAAAAGAAAAAAAAAGAAAAAAGGAGCGGTTGGGAGCTTCAGTCACCCGCTTCTGGAAAACAGCCCTCAGCCCCTCACCCAGACTGGCCAGGCACCCCAGTGGGGACCCCCACCCTGATCCAGGACACCCTTCAGGGCAAACCAGCCAGCCCCTACCCATGCACCAGGCCTCTATCCTATATAGTAAAAGGGTAATATGCCTCCCGGCACGGGGATCAGCGTGACAGGGGGCAGCACCCAAACCCCCTGATCAGCCCTGCTCTGTGCCTGATAGGGGGGAGCTCCCCAACCCCCTGATTGCCCTAAGGCTCTGTGTTTGACAGGGTGCGGCGCACCAAACCCCTGATCGGCCCTGCTCTGTGACAGGGTGCAGCGCCCCAACCCCCCCACCCCCACAGGCCCTGCTCTGTGTATGACAGGGTAGAGCCATAACCTCTCCCATCAGCCCTGCCCTGAGTGTGACAGTGGCGGCGCCCCAACCCCCTGATCGGCCCTGCTCTGTGGGTGATAGAGGGTGGCGCCCCAACCCCCCTCCATGGGCCTTGCTCTGTGTGTGACAGGGTAGAGCCATAACCTCCCCATTGGCCCTGCCCTGAGTGTGACAGGGTGCAGCGCCCCAATCCCCTGATCCGCCCTGCTCTGTGTGTGACAGGGGGCGGTGCCCCAGCTCCCCTATCGGCCCTACTCTGTGAGTGACAGGGGGGAGCTCCTCAACCCCCTGATCAGCCCTGCTCTGTGCATGACAGGGGGGAGCTCCCCAACCCCCTGATCGACCCTGCTCTGTGTGTGACAGGGTACGGAGCCCCAACCCCCTTGATGGGCCCTGCTCTGTGCGTTACAGGGGGCAGCGCCCCAACCCCCTGATTGGCCCTGCTCTGTGCATGACAGGGGGTGGTGCCGCAACCTCCCCATCGACCCTGCCTTGAGTGTGACAGGGGGCAGTGCCCCAACCCCCCAATCGGCCCTACCCTGAGCGTGACTGAGGGTGGCATCGCAACCTCCCGATCTGCCCTGCTCTGTGCATGACGGGGCGGCGCCCCAACTCCCCAATCGGCCCTTCTCTGAGCCTGACCAGGGGCTGCACCTAGGGATTGGGCCTGCCCTCTGCCACCTGGGAGCAGGCCTAAGACAGCAGGTCGTTATCTCCTGAGGGGTCCCAGACTGCGAGAGGGCACAGGCCGGACTGGGGGGACCCCCTCCCCTGAGTGCACAAAATTTTGTGCACCAGGCCTCTAGTAATATAATAACAGTTTATTGAGCACCTATTATATACCAAAAACTATGCCTCTTTACACACACTGTGTCTAATTCTCTCAGCATTGCTGCAAGCTAGGTTGTATATTCACACTTTATAGATAAAGAAATGAACACACAGAGAAGTTCTGTGACTTGTCCAATATCACTCGGTAGTAAGAGGGTAGGATTGAGCCCATATCTGTGTGACACCAAAGCCTCTTCTCTTTGTCCTAAATAGTGGTCAGATCTGTTTTGAATCAAAATAAGAGACAACATGAGCTCTGTGATTATGAAACCCAGATAGATTTGGGGAAGGGGCAGAAAGAATTGGACTCTGTTTCACAAATCTTGTTAGTGTTTCCCCCATCTCTTGCTTCTTAAATTCTGCAACTACTTCTCAGTGAGTTAAAATGATACAGTAGAGGTCATAAAGAGAAAAGGCAGGTTATAAAAATAATATTGCAGTATGAATTCATGCGAACAAAGTACAAGAAAATTCTGGAAGGTTATGCACTAAAGCAGTAATGATGGCTATTTCTGGTGGCGAGATGAGGAAGTTGGGATTATTTCTTATTTTCTTCTGTATGTTTGTTTGTCATTTTGAAATTTTCTTCATTGGTGATAATACCTATGCTTTAGTTTTTAGTTATTTTCAATGAAATGTCATCATCATTAAAAAAATAGTATAACTAGCCTGGCCGGTGTGACTCAGTGGTTGAGAGTCAACTTATGAACCAGGAGGTATTAGTTCGATTCCCCATCAGGGCACATCCCCCTGGTTGTGGATTCAGTCCCCAGTAGGGAGTGCGCAGGAGGCAGCCGATCAATGATTCCCTTCCTCTCTGAAATCAATAAAAATATTATTTTTTAAAAAAACAGTACAACTAAATCTTTATGGTAGGTAATTTCCTTAGATTAATTCCTGGAATTTGAGGGTAAAATGTCACCTAATCCAAACTGCCCTCCAGAAAAATTTATATCAATTTACAAATCCAATCAACTTCTCCAATTCTTTGCCAATACTGGACATTTCCGTTGTAAACCTCTGACTGCTTCTTAACACTTGTGAACATGAAAACAGAGTCATGCACTTTGGAGGGTTCTCATGGGACACCCTTGGGTCACAGGCATTGACTGTGAAAGCGGACATTTTGACTTATTTAAGTGGACAAGTGTTAGCATCCCTTAACAAAAGAGGAGGCGATACAACAAATCACGTGATGACACTCCACCACACAGCAGCACTGCATAGACCCAGGTATTCCACACTGCAGACTGTTGCCTCTCCAGCCAGAGAGCAAGCTCTGTGAGGGCAGGGACTAAGCCATGTTTGTTCCTGCAATCTGAGAGGGCCCTACACACAGGTAGTATCTCTGAATCTATTGTCTTCATCTCTGTCAATAAGGAGATCATTGAGGGTAGCATCCAGCCTGAGGTCCCACTAGGAAAACTGGAGACAGAGATGCCTGACTCGGGGGAGCAGGCATGGGGTTTGAATTCAGAGATTCTGAGTTCAAGTCCTGACTTCCCTGCTTACTTTGGGCAAATTCTTTAACGTCTTTGAAATTGACTTGCCTCACCTAGGAAAAGGAACATCAATACTGACTCCATAAGGCTAGGTTAATTAGTTAATGAGATATGCAAGTGAAAAAGCCTTGCAAATGGCACGGTACTGATGCTCCTTGGGTTATCATCCTATCAAACACTTGGAGTTGTCTTATGGATGTTCCTCACCAGGGAAAAAATACAGAATTAATTGGTCTTAACTTTTCTCCCTTTTTAAAGATTCTAGTAAATGATCGTGGTTGGAGTGTTCAGGTAGGTAGACCTATCTCTGAATCCTGTCTTTACCACTCACTAGCTCAGTGATCTTGGGCTAGTAACCTATATTCTGAATCTCAAGTCTCCTTGACGCTAAAATGGGAATGATAAAAGTATCAACTTCACAAAGAAAATAATACACCCAGTGTAAGACCCAAAAGTAATACTACATGTGTAAGTGTCTGGCCCGGCCTGGAGGTATAGCAGGAAGTCAAGAAATATCCCCTTCTCTCTAACAATTGTAAGTGGGACTCCCCTACCCATCAGCCTCAGCCTTCTGTCGCTTTTGTTGTATAATATATCACTGCAAATTTATTGACTTAAAATAACAATCTTGCCGTTATCTCAGAATTCTGTGGATCAGCGGTTGAGCTGGGATCTGCTGGCTGGTTCTTCTGCTGGCCTCTGTGGGGCTCATCCATGGGCCTGCAGTCAATGGCTCACTCACATGTCTGGCAAATGACTGAGTATCTGCAGCGGCAGAGAATGTAACTGGGTCATGGGTCTCATCATCCAGCACACAATGGTAAGTGCAGGTTTCCAAAAGTAGCAAGAGGGCAAGTCATTGTGCACAAGTTTGCTGATGCTCCTCTGGCCAAAGCCAGACACATGGCCAGTCCCAGATTCAAAAGGTGGAGAAATAGATTTCACCTCTGGGTGGGAGGAGCTCCAACACCATATTACACAGGACTATACCTACCAGGGTGGGAAGTATCCGTGACTATTTTTACAAGTTACCTCTGAGATAAGTGCTTCTTCCAGGGCTGTCTGCTTCCTATGACCCAGTGGCTCACACAGAAAGCAGATCTCCTCTACGCACATCAGGAAAGTTTCCCATAACTTTCCCAGCATTCCTCCAAATCAGTGTCAAAATGGTGTCGTGATCTCTAGCCTAAAAGCCTGCGAGCAGGAGACAGAGACAAAAGAACAAATGCTTAAATTATCTGATGAATGTCAGATACATTAAACTAATTTATGTAATAATGTAAGCACAGCGATGGGAAGGTAATATGAGAGACATAAATTATACATTATTATTGTCAGCTCTAGCACTTATCTTAGTAGTGTGTCAAAATACATCCTGATAAGCTAACATTTATAGAAATGAACAAGTGCTTGTGCTCAGGGATACGGCAGTGAGAAGCTAGATGTCATTTGCATGTACTAGTATGTGCCAATCCATCATTGTCTCTCTTGGGAATGACAAGGTAATGAGAAGAAGGTGCCCAGTGTGCTTAGCTTCCCTAGACACCCTGGGCTTATCACCCAATGATAAGGCCTTTTAACTCCTGTTCAGAATGAAGATTCTGGGCTCAAATCCCCCTGGCAAGGACTCCAGGGTGTGGTCAGAGTGGAAAGCCATGAAAGAGCATGGTCTTGGGATCAGACTGGCCATTTAACAGCTCTCAAACCCAAGTCATTTCACCTCTCCAAACCTCAGTTTTCACATCTGTGAAATGGGAATAATAAAGCTATCTTTAAAAGAGTCCCATAAAGATGAAATTATTTTGTTATCTTCTCACAGAGGCACGTCCTGGGGAGTGGCATGGGAGATGCATCTGAGGCCATATTAAACACGGGAAACCTCAAGGAAGGCTGTTCAGCTTTTCTCAAGCACAGTTAGTGACTTCTCGACTATGGTTTTGTTTATTCACCTCCACTCCATCCACAAGATACTGCCTGATGTTCCCCTTCTCTGCTGTATTATGGCCAGACTATAATTCTCTTACCCAGAGTTTAACACCAGAGTGTAACACTAATAGAAATCTCTCAGGGCTCACAAAGGTCTGCAAGGAACTGTGGGTTGATCTTGGACATATCCAGGGCCTGGCCTCTGAGGCAGAAGAAACTCACGGTCCCAGAGGCACAGAAGTCTCCGGACATTAGAGGAAGCTGTAAGTAGGACATTTCCCACTGGAAAACATGGCCCTGGGAGGGGAATCCAGCTCACAGGGCCAAGCATGTGGGCAGCCCTCCTCAGGAGGAATGACCCATGGATACAGCCCATCCCAAGGGAGCCAAGGGTGGGCCTCCAGCTAAACCAAAGCTAAGTTCTCAGCGTGCGCAGCCCCAGGACAGGGGAACCAAGAAGAGGAGCAGGCAGAAGCTCAGCAGAGAACCCGAGGAGGGAGGCTGTGCACAGTCCCCAGAAGCTCATCATGTCCAGCAAGGGTGGTGGTGAACCAAGGCTGTTTCAATCCTATCTTCCCAGTGTACCCACTGGTCTGGCTGAACCTCTGGGAGGACACAGAGGGGACTGAGCCCAGAAGTGGGGAGCTGGAGAAGCAAAGGCTGGAATCTGCCTCCTTTCCCTTCTCTTTCCTTAAGAGCCCCCACCTCCTGAGCCTATTATTCTTTCCATGATTTCTAGTCAGGCAAGTCCAGATCCCCTTCTAGACTTCAGTTTCTTCATTCTGAACAGGAGTTAAAAGGCCTTCCCAGTCAGACCATGCCCCTTCTGGCCCAGCCTCCACCTGGGGGCTGGGAGTAGGGTAAGGCAGGAAAGGAGTCCAGAGCATGAGATATAAGGAGGCCCTCCCTCTCAGATGCGGGCAGGTGCAGGCCCAGCACATAATGCTTGCCTCCCTTGCTCACCCTAGTCCTGGCCTGAGCCTCCACTCCCAGTGCTGGTGTGAGGAGTCCTGGGATCACAGCAATTAGCATCTTGGGGTTTCCAGGGCAATTCTCAAGGCCACATCATGCACTGCCCTAACAGGCTGCACTGGGAAGAGAAGAGACATTCAAATCCCTACCTGGACAGACACACCTTCTCTTGGCTCTTTATGGTCACTGGGGAATTGTGCAGATACTAATGCTTAAATCCAGTCCTGCCTCTCCCTTGTCTGGGCAGTCTCCATGGCAACCCCGTCACCCATTGAATAACAGTCAACCTCCTTAAGTCAAGGCCATTGTCTATACTAGCTTTTAGCATACTTTATTGTGACCACTTGTTGTGTGACCAAACTGGATGGTGAGCATCTCCAGGGCAAGCAATACCCGCCCCATCCCAATGCCAGGCTCAAAGATACCTGAAGAGTTAGTGAGCACCTATTCTGTGCAGATTCTATGCCTGATGCTGAGTGTACTACAGAAGTCACCATAGACTAAGCCCCCGCCTTCATGGGACTTACAATCTAGTTGGGAGACACAAACAAAATATGAATTAAATACATAACACACCACATGATGCATGTGCTAAGAAAAAAATGAAGCATGGCAAAGGGACAGGGAGACAAAGTGAGGGATGCTGTTTTAAATATAGGACTCAAGCCCGGCCAGCCTGGCTCAGTGGTTGAGCATCGACCTATGAACAAAGTGATCAAAGTTTGATTCCTGGTCAGGGCACATGCCCAGGTTGCAGGCTCGGTCCCCAGTGTGGGGCATGCAGGAGGCAGCTGATCAATAATTCTCTCTCATCATTGATGTTCCTATCTCTCTCTCCCTCTCTGTTTCTCTGAAAGCAATAAAATATTTTTAAAAAATAAGAAAGAAGGAAGGAAGGAAGGAAGGAAGGAAGGAAGGAAGGAAGGAAGGAAGGAAGGAAGGAAGGAAGATGGTGCTCAAAGAAGGCCTCTTTGAGGAGCTGCTGTTTAAGGAGAGAGCTACAGGAATCAAGGGAACAAGCCATGTGGATATCGGTGGGAAGATCATTTCCGGAGTGAAAACAGCGAGCATGAAGCTCCTCAGTGGTGTTCAAGGAGCAAATGCACGCCTTCCCTCACACTCCCATGCTTCATCCTCATTAAAAGTGATCTTTAATGCCTTGAGTGTTGCAACTGCTATTCCCTCTACTTGATATGCATTTTACCCTTTTATCTCTGCCTGGAAAACTCCTATTCATTCTTCAAAACCCATCTTAAAGATACTTATTTATAGGTTTCCCAGACAGATAGATACCATTGTTTTCTTCTTCTCCTGAGTTTTCACAGTATTTTGCAAATCCTCAATTATAGCAGTTTAATAGACCTGTCTTCTCTGTAGACTATGAGCTCTCCAAGGGCAGAACCCCCATTGGCCCAACACTGAACTTTCCTTATAGATATTCCTACTAATGCTGACCCCACTGACTTTAGTGGCTGCTCCCTTGTTTCTAAGCAAATTACGTGTCTTTCTCTCCGATGGTCTGCTTTGCAGGGTGATTAGAAAGATCAACAAAGATAGTAATAAGAAATGGCTTCCTTCCACAGATGCATTTGTAAGTTAATCCTGGACCCAACTTCATAAAAACCTTTTCTCTGATAGATTAGCCATCTAGTTCAATACACCAAAATAAATAAATCCTAGCACTCTAATAGCAGATTCCAAAGAAAGAACTTCACTGTTAGAATGTGACCTCCTCAAGGTCAAGACACCTTTTTTGTTGTTTTCATTGATTTTTAGAGAGAGTGGAAGGGAGGAAGGAGGAAGGGAGAGAAAAAGAGAGAAAAACATTGATGTGAGAAATACACATCAATCAATTGTCTGCCACACATGCTCAGACCGGGGCCAGGAATGAACCTGCAACCCAGGTATGTACCCTTGACTAGGAATAAAACCCATGACACTTTGGTGTGTGGGCCAATGCTCTAACCACCTGCCAGGGCCAGGGCACCTTTTTTTTAAATTATCTGTCTATTTAATGATCTGTATATTTATCTAGCAATGCCTATTGCCTTAGATGAATGTCAGAAACATGCCTGATGAATGAGAACTCATGGGTCCTTCTTAGGAGAAAATTGGTGGAGAAGTCTCCTTTTGGTTGAATGTATTCTGGTTGGCATGACCAGATCCACATGTGGCATTTACTAGAGCAAGGTCAGCAAACCAGGACCCTAGGACAAGGATGGCCCCCAACCTGTTTTGGTAAATAAAATTTTATTGCAACTCAGCAACTCCCACTGCTTCCTAGGACTGTTTTCACCCTACAATGGCAGAGTTGAGCAGTTGTGACATTGACTGAATGGTAAGGCCTTCACAGGAAAAGTTTGTGGACCTTGGAATTAGAGAATCATGGAATATAATACATAGTCAAGTGCAGATTGCCATGTGAACAGTCCTTAATGCTATAGTAAGTACTTTCTTGCTGTCATTTCCCTTCTCTACAACAGAGATGGTGCCTTCAACTCAGTTTTCCTAGGCACTGTGTTGGGGTGATAATCCCAGATCACTGCAGGGGCAAAGAGGTGGAGGTGTGCCCAAAGCAGGCTTCAGCTGGAAGGCATGCCAATCCTCTTGTCTTCTGATCTATAACCCCCATGACACCCAACCAGCGATATCATTTTCCCCATCTCCTTGCAAAGCCAAGCTACTTTGCCCACCCATTTGCCATTTGACAAAGTCTTTTAAACAGATGACTTTTAATAAGTTAATCCATTCATTGTCTGGAGCTCTGAAAACTGACATAAAAGCACAATGACGCCTAATTAAACTTGTTCTGTGAAAACTAATTTGTCAAACCCAGAAGCACAGTTCATAGATAAATGCTAATATTTGAAAGTCAAATTAAAGTTGAAAAGGTTTGTAATAACAGTTAATTAACTCTTGTTTTGTTTTCCTTCACTGCAAACTGGCACCAACTGCATTGCGGGCGCCTCTTTAACATTTTGGACCACAAAGATAAAATTCAAAGCTTTGAGATAAGCCTTTGATGTTGGTATTCTCTGCAGATTCGATATTATTTTAAGTCTCTTTGTTTAAAAATTCATTTTTATTATCCCTGCATGAAATGCATGGCAATTCCCCAAATAACGAGCCATCAGTGCAATTAACATCGTCGATCGACACCAGCGTCCTGATAATTAATACAGACGCGCTGCCTCCCCAGCGAGAACTGTGAGGGCTTGATTTTTTCAGAGCAACTGTTCATTTACAGACTCAGCTTCAACCTAATGAAAATGGATTGTGAAACTTTAATGAACAAGACTTTGCTGTCATAATAATAAAGACTTTGAAACAACGCGGAGGCCTCCATAGCAAGTGTCTGGCGCTGTGCTTGTTGCTACGGTACATCAAACCAATTAAGCCATATGATGAATATTTACACCGAGGTTTTTTTCAACTCTATGACATAAGATAAACTCGTAAAAATGAGCATTAATTCTGCATCAATAGTTTCCGACATTACATCGCAGCAAAAACGCATCCGCCCAGCCAAAAGGCTCTGTCTGCTCACTTCTGTTTTGTCTTAATAAATGTCAACAAAGGATTAGAAGGGTCTGAAAATCCAATTTGCATGCACACATTGTCAGTACAAGTGCAAGGAAAATATCTACCTTGAGATGCGTGTGTGTGTGTGTGTGTGTGTGTGTGTGTTTTGCTTGTGGGTATGTGTATGATAGCACCCGGGTGGGCCTGATTTTATGTTTGCATCTCTGTGCCTGAGGGAATGTGTGTCTGCCTAGTGCACATGGATCTGGGGGGGGGCGGGCGGGCACGTGATGGGGTAACAGTGCATAAGCTCACATCTCTGCATATATCATATTTGTGCATACATTTATATCTCTGATAATATGTATATGTGAGTGACTTCATGGGTTTGTTTGAATTTGCATGACTATTTCTTGTATCCATTCAACAATATTTATTGAGCACCTATTATGTAGTAGACGATGTGAAGTTACAATGGTTATAAAATCTTTAAAAGCATCTCTACTCAGGGAACTAATGTCCGGTGGGGGACTTTATACATTAATTAGTATTCAATCACAGTAGAGTATACAAGTGCTAAAATGGGGAAAGGAGTATTTTTGGTGTGCATTAAAGGGACATAGAATATACATTAAGAGAAATTAGCAAAGATTTCTCCAAAGAAGTGCAATGTAAGCTGAGGCCTGAACATCAGGAGGAGTTAGCCAGGCAAAGCAAGGGAGCCAGGTGAAGAAAATGCAGGTAGGTGCCTTTGTGTGCAGGCATATATCGTGCATGTGGCAGATACATTTTGTGTAGGGTCCATGTGAGTGCCTGTATGAATCCTTTGAGCAACACATGGGTGCATGCACCTTTGTATACCCAGATCCCAATGTGTAAGAAGCATAGCACCCCCTGGCAGGAAATACAATCTCAAAACCAGACACTGCCCCTCTGGGTGTAAATGATGCAAGTAGAGAGCAAAGGGCCATGACTTTGGAAGGCTCTGGGCAGCAAATCAAGCTTTCATGTATCCGTGATTGCCTGAGGTTCTTATTTACAGAAGCACAGAGCTTCCCAGAGGCTAATGGAAGATACATTTACCCTCTGATTTTTGAGCACAAGATTATTAGTAGCATAAGAATTCGCAAGTCAGGGATTTCTAAACAACCTTCTCTTTCAAGTTAAGAGTGCCAGATATAGAGAAATCAACCAAACTATAGTAACTTCTGAATCTAGCTCTATCTCAGCCATATACAATTGTGCACACATGCATGAGCACAAAAGAATAAGCCCTGATTTTAGTATTTCTTAAATCAAGGAGTCAGCATTGCTCTCAGACAACATCAGAAAGCAGCGGAACATTCCACAATTTGTTTTCCAGTTGGAGGGTAGGTCATAGCTATACTATGTGTGTCCAGAGCACGTCCAGGTACAAGAGGGGAAACAATCAAGATGGGAGCCTGCCAAAAGCACTGTCACACACCCACGCACTTTATTCACAGGGGGCCCTTCAGGCATTTGGAAACTCGTTTTACCCACAAAATTCTTGGATGTTCTTTCTCCAGCCTAGAGAAGAGAAGAGGTAACTAATTCAATTTGTAGAGAATGCTGCTATTCCCAGATATATCACCAGAAGTGATGAGGAAGAAGTTTGTTCTGGGGCCATTTATCATGGAGGCACAACGCCCTACCCACCTTCCCCAGGGCCTCTCTGGGCAGAGCTTGGTGTTCATAATGATGACCCGAGACCCTAAGAGAAGGTTAAATCATACTCCATTTCCTCTGGTAAAATAAGGTATAAAGATCTGCAGCGAAATACTTTTTTAAAGATTTGAAGTTTAGAGGCTTAGTCTCTGTCTAGCCAGAAAGTTCAACTATCAGGTTCATGTTCACAAGCATATACTAGTACTGAGTGCCAACAAGGCCTTGGGCTAGATATTTGCACCAGTCATCTCACAGAATCCTTGTCAAAATCCTGAGAAGCAGAATTTATTACCCCCACGTCAGAGATGAGGAAACCAAAACAGAGACTTTGGGTAGTATAGGGCAAGGCCACTTCTTTCGTTTTTCACTCTTTCTACTTCTATGTCTTCTTTTAGAAGAACAAATTGTCCCAGGGTTCCAGAGACCTGAGGTCTTATGGCAGATGCTTACAATTTTTTCCATACCAATCAGCTGGTAGTGTCATCACTAATTGAGAGACTCTCTTCCCTTTGCATTTTTCCAGATCCTCTGTCAGTGTCCCAGTTCTGGGCAGGTCTCCCCATCAGAATCAGCAGACATAGGGATTTCTGAAGGTCAAACTTGAAGAAAGATGTTAGAGTATGTAAAGTGATGCATCAGAGGATGCAGCCCTCCCCTTGGTACTCCAAATGGGTTTGGGGAAAGGACAATTACATGTATACTTTCCTGTGTGCTCTTTTACTTGTTCTGCACAACCACCTTGTAAATATGTACATCTGTAATGTGCAGTGTACATAAGGCACATTATAGAATTCACCTATGCTGTGCCAGGCATCATGCAAGCATCATCTCTATTCTGTACGATGCAGAAAGTGGATAACATGGCCCCAAGAAATCAGAGGTACAGAGAGGTTTAGCAAGTTGCCCAAAGTCACAGAACTATGAGCGGAAGTGCTGGGATTTAGACACAGGCTGTCTGACCCTAAGTCCAGTGTTCTTTCCCTTACCTATGCTACCTCTAAGTTCCTCATGCCCCCCAAAGGCTAAACCTATCCTTTCTGGGAAGTTCCTTCCAGTTTGGGGTTCGTGGTACAGAAAAGAGGGTTGACTGTATCTTATCACGGGGGCACCTAGCTCCATGGCTGGGGTCTCCAGAGTCTTCAAGAGTGTTGGGAGAAGACCTAGTTCTGTGCCTCCTGATGTCAAAAGAGCCTCATTGCCCAGCCTAGGGGCTTAGAACAGAGACTCCAAGGACCTATGGACCTCAAGCATCATCTTGTCTAACCTCTTTGCAACTTGCCATAGGCATATATTTAAAAGTTCTTAGTGGCTGTGAATTCTTCTCAATGAGATACATTATAGAGAGTTCTGTTCTATAGAACTAGAGTTGACATCTGTCTCTCTATAAGTTCCACCAACTGGTCCAACACAGGCCCTTCCTCTGTGGGACCCCCTTTCCTTTATGAGGGCGGCAGCAGCGAGGCCACAGGCTCTTCCTCAGGATGCATACCTGGGGTCTATTGGTGGTTTCCATTCTCCTCAGTGAGCTTCAGTGTGTCTCAGACTTATAGACCATGAGGCAACCAGACCTGTGTGAGCCCTGCAATGATCTGACTGGCCCTCTCTGACTGGGACTGAAGAGGGGCATGTACTCTAGTCAGGCTGGAGCCTCCATAGCCTCCACTGGTCAGACTCTGAGAAGACCCCATCCCACCAGACAGCACTTCCTCTTCATCCTCAACATTGGGGCCCAGGACCTTTGTGAATCATTAACCCAAGAGGCCTAAAGATCTATTAAGTGCTTAACAGAGTACCTGGAAGAAATGCCCACTGAGTATATGTATTATTATTACTATTATGTTGTTGTTGTTACCTGGCAATAGTATCCCAGGGTTATTAGCAGGGGGGAGGCACTAAGGCTCACCAAAGGCCCCACACTGCTTTGATGAACATAAATTGTGCTAATAAGGAAATCTGGATTTTAAGTACAGTCTCACTATTAAAGATGAGGAGGAGGAAGAGGAATTGGAGGAGGAGGAGAAGAAGGATTTTTTTAGGGACACAACAAGAGCAATCACCATTTCTACCCTGCTTATAAACATCAGGCACACTAAAATGAATGCTTATACCAACCGTGTAAAGTGGATACTATTATTTAGCCCCATTTTGCCGATGAAGAAACTGAGGTTTAGAGAGGTTAAGTAGCTTGCCAAGGCTACAGAACCAAGATATGATGGGATTAGAATCTTGTGGTCCAAGAGTCCCTGAGCCCCTGCTTTTAACCACTATGTGATATTTCCTGTCATTAACCTGCTGTGTGAGTTTGGGCAAGACACTTCCCTCCCTGAGCCTCAATTCCCCATCACCCAGGGATTTCACAGCTCAATAGCCCATAGAATGGACTTGAGAGAGTCAGTGGAGGTCATGGAGAAGCTAAATCACCCCCACTGAGCACCCCACCCCTCCACTTTTCTGCATGTGAATTCCCTCCTGGCTGCCAGGACAGCTCTCAGGCTCATCTGAACATGCAAATCAGGATTAATTATTCAAGACTGGGCTACTTTGCATACCAATTCTATTTTCTTCTGTGTGGGAAGGTTCTCACCCCTTTTAACACTTTGGAATAATGTGTATCAGACCTCAAAAAATGAAAACAAAAGTTTAAAAAAAAACCTAGAGAAAGAAGGGATAAACTGGTTTCTTTTGCTGGTTGTTCTCCCTGGCTGGGGCCGGGCTGGGCTGGAAACCCGATGAGCAGAGGCTTCTGCAGGCTGGGATGGTCTCAGCCATTAATGATGAACAAGGGACTCTTAAATTCCAGGATCATCACTACCTTTAAGAATGTCATGAAAGCTGTGGAGTCTATCCTCAAAAAAAAAAAAGTGTAAATCTACTAAATGTGGTATACAGTATGAAACATTTCCTAAGAACCTGAAGTTTACCCCTGGCCTCCTGATTAAAAAGCCAGGAATGGCTCAAAACAGAAATATTATGGGGATGAGGACCCATAGATTCCTAGGCATGGAGGTGTGTCCGTGAGGATTAAGGAAGATGCCTGAGTCGGTGGTCCCCAACCCGGTCAAGTACAATTTATCTAAGATGCCTAAAGATCCCTGTGTCCTTCATTGAGACCAAAGTGGAAAAGGGCCCATCTCAAGGCACCAGAGCCTTGATTGGCTCACCTGGGAGTATGTGCTTAAAGGAACATATCTCAACCACATTTCTGCAGAAGACATAAAAATGTTATTTACACGTTATACTATTTTATATCACCATAACTGTAAGAAGAACCACACAGAAACAAGGATAAGAAAAAAAATAAGTAAAATTCACTTGGACATTATTGGTGAGTGTAATAAGAGGTAATTTTTCTCTTAACCTATTTTCTATATATTTTTTCCAGTTTTGCCTTATGAAAAAAAACACATGCAGTTTACATTAAAAATTTTAAGGGTGGGTGGGGCCCATGCTTAGCTTCTAGCACATAGACAAATGAACTGTATCATGATATTTTAAAAAATAAATTAAAGTTGGGTTAATATGTAGGGATGGCTGTGATGACTTGAATGTGAGCAGAGAAAATAAAACTGGCCAGAGGAGAAACAGAATGAACCTTGCGCTCAGAGAGAGGCGGAGAGCAGAGCCTAGGCTGTACTCCTCTCCTGAAAAAAAAGGAGGGAAAGTCACACCCCGGCTCCTGATACCCCAGGAGACCTGGCTGAGTTCTGTGACCCAGCTAATCTTCCCAAAAAATTCTCTTTTTGCCTAACTTGGTTTGAGTGGGCCCCGTCTCATGTAACCAAATATTACCAAGGACAGTGTGAAGCCAAACAGAACAAGTGTGTGATTGAGTGTCTGAAACATCTGAATGAGTGTAGGTGACATCTGAGAAATTATGTGTAACATCTGCATGGGTGTGTTTGTGTAACGGGCTGAGTGTGTGTAACATCCAAGCATTTGTGACATCTTGAGAGAGTGTGTGTGTGAGATCAAAGTCAGTGTATGTAGCACTGGAATAAGTATGCATAGTTAGCTGGAGTCAATAAATGTTTAAATCTGTGACCTGTCAGTTGTAATTTTTGTCACTTTCCTCTCCACAATCTGGTCTTATACTCAGCCCAAGGGTTCCATCTTTGCAAATCTCAACTGCTATCAGGACAGACTCTCTCTGGACACGGATGCCCCGCTCCCTGGGCATCCCCTCCCTGCTCTTCTCTATAATGTCAGCTGATTGTCTACAACCCTTCTTTTGGAAAACTCAAGCTCAAGGCCAAGAGGTAGCTCCCACATAATCTTAGCATCAGGCCAGTATTTTATCGGATACCCAAAGCAACTGTGGGCGTCATTAGAGCAGAGATAACTATTCCCATGTCACAGATAAGTAACACTGAAGTGTGTAGTGCTGAAAAGACTTGTCCAACTCACCCGGGTTAAGAGCAGCCAGGATTTGAACACAGCTCTCTTGACTGCAGAGCTGCGTCCTTCCCAGTATGGCACATTCCTCACAACCAGCCTTGGCAGATGTCAAGATCTGTTTTTTTCTCAGCTCCAATCTGGTCTCAGCTCACTTCCAATTTCCCATCAAGAGCTCCCAGATGGGCATCCATGGCAACACTGAGCCCTGGCAACAGGGGTAACTACAGACCCCGCTTGCTGGTGGCTTTCAGCCCACTGGCACAGGGGTTGACATAGGGATGGAGGACACTGTGCCTGCAAATTGTATAGGCCTATACCTGACTGGTGTTGGGAAGACAGATTTGTTCTTCTAGTTTCTTGGGGTTGATTTAATTTGGAGGACTGATGACATAGGGATTGCTGCATAATGAAGCCCTGCTAAGAGTAGTTCATCCAGGCTAATGCAGAATCCAGAAAGCCCAGGAAATACAGCCTGGTTGAGCATTGTACCAGGTGTGTATGTTTCTAAAGCTCTATCAGAAAACTGGGGAGACTCCATTGGTATCCAATGAGCGCTAGGAAGACATCTTACTTGGCTGAGACCTAGAAGAAGAATGTATAGTTTCATCAGGCGCTGAGGCCACTGGGGAATGTGCATTGGGGGTTGACCTTGTTTTATGTTATTTCCTTTCACATGAGACATGTCCAGCCCATGGGGCCATCTGCAGTGAACAGTGAAAATTGTAATTACCGTAGGTGAATTCCTACGACTGGGCTTGAAACTCCCATGGGATTGCTCTGTAAAGCAAATCCTTGGTTCCACCCAACCCCCATCCAGATACCATACAGAACAGTATTCTTCCTTGAGACCTCACTGTGAAAAAATCTATCAGAGCCTTTCCTGAAAGCTGGATTTTGTGGGAAGGATGTGGGGAGCATGTAAGGAACAGGATAAGGTTGAGGAAAGGTGGAGGATATGGAAATGTAAAGACAGCAAGCTGAAAGCTTAGAAGACAAACTATACCAACAGCTCAATTTGCAGAAGGCCTGTCCACTCACATTCAAAGTGAAGATCCTTGTGGCTGAGCACTGATGAAATTATTTCTGCATGTTGGGCACAGTTGTAAGCACTTCATATCCATTAACTCTCTTAATCCCTTTTCTCTCCAGCTCTTGGGCTCACTACTTTGCGCCGATAAAGTAATTCATGGGCTAAAAGATTACCAAAATGACTAAGATGGATAGGTGTGATAGTGAGCCAGTAAGAAGAAAGAAAGAAAATGGCCTGCGGGGTATCTCTTTTGTGTCACTGTCATTAGTTTTGAAAACATTTTCCTGCCCATATTCTCCATAAACTATTTTCAGTGGGTCTTTTTTATCCCAGCTGTCTTTTTTCCCACTTGGCTAGGAAACCATTGAATGAAAAAGTGGTGGATTTCTATTGGAAATAGAAGGCAAAATCACAAGCACCACTATTAATGAGGTGATTTAAAATATATATATATTCAATCAAGAGTAATTGGGGCTGCACATAGTAAGTCATGGAAAATTATAAGCTCTGCCCACTCTAGGGCATGACTGACTATTAAAATCTTTTTCACACCATTGCCTACAGAAAGCAGCTGGGCACCATGCCACCAGGCATGTGGCAGTAGAATAGCCTCATGCCCTAAACAAGCTTGCAAAAAGAGGACAGTTCGTGGGATTGCTGAATCAAACTTAACTCTTTTAAGTGAATTTTTTACAAAGAACAATCAAGAGTTAACTCCTCAATAGCAAGCCATTGGATGGCTTGTTCATCTGAAAAACATTTATTGAATATATTTATTGAATACCCACTATGCACTTCTGCATTGGGTATCCCATTTCCTTTCATTCTCAAACAAACATATAGCCCATTTTATTCACCATTTTTATAAAAGCAGAAAATGGAGGTGAGAGAAACCAAAGTAATCTGGCCAAGGTCCCGTAGAGGACGTGTGGCAGAGCTGCAGGTGGGTATTTTGACTCTGCTCCCAAAGCTCTTCTCAGGACCCCCCAGACACCTAGTTTGCTTGTTCCGCATCCCCCAGCCATGGTTTGATAAAGACCAATAAACCTCAGTTAACCAGAACCACTGGCACCTGGGTTTTTCTTTAATAATCCTCCTCATTTATTCAGAGTTAAAGACAAAACCCTTCTGTTTCAGCCATGGTAGTTGAAAAGTTTGGGACATTATCCAGATCTGTTTTCTGTACTGGCCCATGCAGAGAGCAAGGTGAATTAGAGTCTTTCTAGGAAGGAGCTACTCTCAGAAAAGATCTCTTTGAACACCATCCAGGACTAGGAGTGGTAGGGAATCCCAGTATCCCTGAATGTCCAAGTTCTCTCATCTGGCTCCTTCTTCTTGCCACCCCTAACTTTACCCCCACTCCCACCATATCAGAGATTAGAACCTCGAAAGAGACAGTGACTTGACTTACTTAGATAAGGGATGATCCTAGCATATATGTTTTCTTTCATACTAATAAACCCTTAATATGAGTCTGTTTTATTGTGTTATACCCCATGTTCCATTAAAAAAAAGCAGAGGGAAAATAAAAATCCTATTTCAATGAAGTATTTTATTAGCTAGGATCTATTTTGTTAAGGTGAGAGGCCACATTATCTGATAAAAAGAACTCAGCTGGTGTGGTTCATTGCTTGAGCATTGATCTATGAACCAGGTGGTCATGGTTAATTCCTAGTCAGGGCACATGCCTGGGTTTCGGGCTTGATCCCCAATGTGGGGCATGCAAGAGGCAGCCGATCAATGATTGTCTCTAATCATTGATGTTTCTATCTCTCTCTCCCTCTCCCTTCCTCTCTGAAATCAATAAAAATATTTTTTTAAACAAGAACTCTAAATCAAGCATTAGTTAACAAGGGTTGTAGTCTGAAATGCACTATCTCTTATAGGTGTGACCATGGGACATTTATTTAATCTCTGTGGGTATCAATATATTCAACTTCAAGTGGAACTAATGTTAGTTACACAAGATGGTTTGAAGATCAAGTAATATAATGAATATGAAAGTATTTGGAACATTTAGAAATGCTGTCAAAAGGGTATGTGTCATGTGCTCATGACTTGGGCCACCAGCATTCCAATCTCTGATACATGGAATTGAAGCATTACTGGGACCATAAATGGAGTAGCATGAAAAGAGCAAAGTCATTGGGATCAGATTGGTGCTGGTTCAAATGTGGATTCTACCACTTGCTAGTTGAGTGCCCTTGAACAAATTACTTAATGTTCACTGAGTCTCAGTTTTTTCATCTATAAGGTGAAAGAAAATAGCAATACTTTTGTTATTTTATTGTGGAGAAGCCATATATGTTTTCTGCTGGTATGCTGGTAAACGTTCAACCCCCAGCTTTCTGAACTACAAAAAAGCCCTGGTTTGTAGCGCTTGCTGGTTCCTGTGGTGTAAATTCTCTCACTGCAGCTGACATCACATTACCAAGTCAAAGATGGATGCTGAGTTGGGAAGTTGTGCACACTTGGCTTTTGCAAACCAACCTGAGCCAGAGCTGCCAGCCTACCACTCAGATTAGATGAGTTAATGAATGGAAAGTCCCAGTACAAGTCTCCCATTTACCAGGAAATCAATACATAAATATTGATTTTCTTTTGCTTGGGCCCTGTCCTCCAAGGCTCAGACTCTGAGGCAGACTCTGAGGCAACTTGGGGGAATCTACAAGGATATTCATTCCTGGGGTAAAGAAAAAGGAAGAGGCATCTTCGTGCTGCAGTGTAGACCAGATAACTAGAGGAAGATCATCAGCAGAAAAAGGAGGAATCCTTCTCCCAAGCCGTGGAAACAGGAAGGACTGGATCCTACCTAGTCTTGGCATCACCCAGATCCTCTTCGGCCCACCATCACCTAGGTCAGTGATGGCGAACCTATGACACGCGTGTCAGAGGTGACACGCGAACTCATTTTTTTGGTTGATTTTTCTTTGTTAAATGGCATTTAAATATATAAAATAAATATCAAAAATATAAGTCTTTGTTTTACGATGGTTGCAAATATCAAAAAATTTCTATATGTGACACGGCTCCAGAGTTAAGTTAGGGTTTTTCAAAATGCTGACACGCCGAGCTCAAAAGGTTCGCCATCACTGACCTAGGTGACTGGGACAATGTGGGATTAGTTGCCTGGCAATGATGCCCACCTCTCTACTCCTATATATACCCATATGCCTGACCTCTGATGTCATTCCCTCCCCACAGGCACTGCCTGTCCCAGTAACACATCTCTCTACTCCCACCTCCAGCCCCTGAGGTAAGTCAGGCCCCAGGCTTATTTAACCAGAGTCCACCGGCCCAGAAATCCACCAGCTGGCCTGCTCTCCTGGAGGAAAAGCACCAAAGACAAAGAGCCCAGGTCAGGGGTCAGGAGCCTTAACGTCTAGTCTCAGCTCCACACAGAACCAGCTGCTGTGGGATCATAGGCAGGTTGCTTGACTTCTATGAGTTTTTGGGTTTTTTTGTTTTTATCCCCCAAACAGAGAGTCCCTTCTCATCTGTGCAATGGGGATTTTCCTTCATTGGCAAAATGGGGGGTTATAATGCCTTCTGGGCCAACACACGGAGCCATCCTGGGGTCCACATGTGTGGAGAGTCCCCTGATGCACATGAAGGGCAAGGGGAGTTCCCCAAAGCTAGGCAGAGGCCTTGGCACCAGTAAACCAAGAGACGAGTGAAGTCGACATGTTCTAATGCAGCGGTTCTCAACCTGTGGGTCACGACCCCTTTGGCGGTCGAACAACGCTTTCACGGGGGTTGCCTAAGACCATCCTGCATTTCAAATATTTACATGACAATTCATAACAGTAGCAACAGTACAGTATGAAGTAGCAATGAAAATAATTTTATGGTTGGGGGTCACCACAACATGAGGAACTGTATTTAAAGGGCCAGAAGGTTGAGAACCACTGTAAATCTAATGGATTCTGAAGAAGGTTTGTGCTCCTGCCCTTAGCTATTGTAGAGCCATGTGCACAGGCAGCCCGGAATCCTGCCCAACAGCCCTCTCTCTGCTAGAATTGGCAGCCCTGGGAAGTGAGCAGCTCTCAGGTTGGACTTGATTAGGGACCAATTTGGGACTGTTAGCTGAGCCTCCAGTATCATCTCAGCCAATTACTGGCCCAGCCTGGCCTGCAGCTTGCTGATCTCTTCCAAACTGGACACTTTTCTTTCCAGTAGAGCTCTCTCCGCACCTGAGGCAAGAGACCAGGGTGACTGTGGCCCATTAAAAAGATGGAGAGAGAAATAACTCACTCAGTAAAATAATGGTGTGGGTGGGGATTGAGCTGGAGCTTTAATTAAAAAAAAAAAAAGTTCTCAATAAACAGTCTTATGCCTTGCGCGTAATAAGTATGGGAATTTATAAACTCTCCCCAGCTATGGGGCTCTGATGACTATTAAACTTCACATCTGGCAGAGGAATTTCGGCCTTATGGGCTAACTGTGCTACTCCGCCTCTGCCAAGGCAAACAGGTTGGCAACCCCAGAGGGAGGCCAGGGAAACTGTGCTGAGACCGCCCCCCTACCGTTCAAAAGCTCCTGGGGTCAGGCTTTACCCCAAACAGCGCTGGCCCTTAGTAAGACTGATATTGGCCAAAAGACTCTCCTTCCTGCTCCTTTCCTGGCCTCCACAGGAACCTGGCACTCACTCCTGCCTCCCTGCAGCCAAAGCATTCCCTGCAGGAATGCAAGGGAGAAGGGTCAAATCTCAGAATAATGTGTTACCTCTTCCCAGGGGGCTGGTGTTGCCTTGTATGTTTAACAGCCCTCACTTGTCAGCATAGCAGTCAAAGCCCCCCACCATCTGGCCCTTCTTACCTAACTTCTTGACACTCTCTGCTTCCCGCTTAGCCCTCCCTGCACTCTTCGTACAGTCCCTTGCCTTTGGGCTTCTGCTTCTGCCGCTCCCTCTGCCGGGATGCCCACTCCCTTATATTCTTGCCTGATGTAAAGTAGTTGTTAAGTGCGTGACCCCCAAGGCCCACCTAGAGTTTGAATCCCAGTTCACCAGTTATTTTGCTTTGGGCAATTTTAACCTGTTAATATCTCCAACTTCTTCACTATAAACAGGAAACTGTGATATCTCCATCATAGGGTTATTGTGAGGAGTAAATGAGTATAGTGTGTGCATGTATAGTGTGTATGTGTGCATTGTGTTTGGCACACATGATATAGCTATTTGTTGTTATTATTACCCTTTAATATAAAAGTCCGCAAACTATGACCTACAGGCCAAATCCATCTTGTTTTCTTTTCTTTTTTTGTTGCCAAATCTTACTTGCTTTCATAAACGTAGTTTTATTATTGGAGCACAGCCATGCCCATTGTTTATTATTATCTGTGTCTGCTTTCCTGTTACAATGGCAAAGTTGAGCAGTTGTGACAGAAACTGTACAGCCCCCAAAGCCTAAACAATTTACTACCTGTCTCTTCACAGAACAACTGCATTGACCCCTACTTGAAGATTTAGTTGAAGAATATGCTGACTCTGACACCTCCCACCATCCTTTCTGTCCCCATTCCCGGCTCCTGGCATTGCAGTCATCTGCTGAGATGCCTGCTTCCTCCATTGGACTGTGGGCCTTCAAGGGAAGGAACCATATTTTTTTTTTCATTTGTTTCTCTCCCATAGGTCATAGCAAGTAAATTATGAATAATAGATGAACTAGGGAGGGATCATGGTTGATACCTGAGCCACAGAGACTCGAGCACAAACGTAGTAAGCTGAACCATGTGCTCAGTTTGGGATGGGGCAGACCCAGGTCACCGAGTGGGAGTTCCGGTGACATTTACAGGATAAGCCTCAGCCTTGCCTGATTCTTGTCGGTGCTTCCCAAAGCAGAGCCATTTCAGACCGAAACAGCTTCAGAAACATGAGTTAATGGGGGAGAAGAAAGAACAACCTGATATCCATGCATAAATTTTTATTATTATTAGTTTGGTGTTTCAAAGTCTCATTTCTCCATCATCTTTCACTAACCTTAGAGTAATGCTCAGAGGTGGCTCACAAGTTATTCACAGGAGGTTGGAGGGAATAGGTGGTGATGAGGCAAGAACAGGGCTGAGGATCCAAGAAACACAAGGAGTAACATTCCCAAGTCATAGGGAGGCTGAGAAAATGGAAAGATGGCCAAGTCTGAGGTTTTCTAGAACGTTCGTCTGCCTAGCCTTAAGTGAAGAGAAGAATGACAGCTTGGCCAGTTTGGCTCAGTAGTTGAGCATCAACCTATGAACCAGGAGGTCATGGTTCCATCAATTCCTGGTCAAGGCACATGCCTGGGTTGCAGGCTCAATCCCTAGTGTGGGTGTGCAAGAGGAAGCCAATCAATGATGGTCTCTCATCATTGATGTTCCTTCTATCTCTCTCTCCTTCTCCCTTCCTCTCTGAGGTCAACAAAAATATACAAAATAGAAGAAGGACATCTGAGCTGGAAGATAAAAGTAAAAGAAAGGTTGCTATGAACTTGATGAACACCTAATGTCACATTCATATAAGCAGGAGCTACTAACTTACGGTCTTGAAATAAATTATTGTCTTGACAGCAGGGATGGAAAGTCCTCTATGTGCCACAGAAGGAGGCGATTTAGTGATGGGCATGTGAACAAGCACAGATGGGGAAGGAACCCCCATTCCTGCCTTCAGGGAGTCCACCATCTAGTGAGAGGTTAAAACCAGTAGGACTGTAATTATCCTTGTAAACCCGAGTGAAAAACCCAACCAACAATGTGCACAAAGAACCCCAGAGACTAAATCAGTTCCTATTTCTGTGAAATCTCAGTTTAACCAAAGATTCCCAGCCAGTGACGCACTGACTATAAGCAATATTTAAAACAATAAAACCTCCTGTAACAGGGAAAGAATTCAAAGAAGCCCTTGGGGTCTTTGTAAAAAGGTTTGGCCTATATAAACACTTGCTGTGTAATTGAGTACCTAAGAACACCGGGCAAACGATGAGGTGGCATGTAACTTTGACAAAGTTACCCTACAGGACCAAAGGCAGCCAAAGCCCAGAACTGAAAGATACCAGCAGCTCAGTATTTTCTGAAGTGCATATTTTGAGATGTTTTTTAAATATTTTACCTGGGAATTGTTAAGTAGGCATCTTTGCAGTAGAACCTTTAGTATTTTTTCTTATGTAGTATGATGTGACATTTCTTAAATATCTTATATGTATTTGATCAGGAAATATCTTTTCTACAGAATATCACCCAGATCTCCTGTTCTGCAGAGCACATTTAGGAACATGATAAAGGTGTTGGTAATAGTGTGAATAATTTGAGGAAAGAGGACTTATCTTTCTGGGATTGCCAGTGCCCAGGATAGAACCTGGGACAAAATGCTTAGAAAATGTTAGTGGAATGACACTGACCTAAAATAAGAAGCTGATATCCTGAGCTTACATCACAGATATACAATGGCCTCAGTCCTGTATAGACTTTCCATAGCACCGAGAGGTAGAGAGAAGTTCAATGAGGATGCTTCTCCAGTGTCCAGACTCCAACTAAATTCAATTGCATCTGAAATTAGGAGGTATTCCTGGCTAACATTTCAGAGAATTTTTCAGCAGAAACACCTGGGCCCGATATAAATAAGTTTCTAATAATCTCATGAACAAAATTCTGTTCACTCTTGCTGTTCCCTTACATACACTATTAAAATTCCTGAAAATTATAGAAATAATTTTATTGGCTACATTAATTTCCTCTTGAAACATCTCAACATATCAACTTGAAATTAAGCATCAGAATCCTGCAGTTGCACTTAAATTTGTTAATAATCACAGGTAAACAAACCCGAGGCTGAAATTGTCTAAACAGGATGGAAGGCAGCTTGTTGGAGGCCCACAAACACAGTATAGGATAATTATAGGCTAAAACAACTTTGGGGATATGCAGGAAATTTACAATGATCATTACTCATAAAAAAAAGAAAAAAGAATAAGAGAGAGAGAGGGTTACCTAGTAAATGGTTAGAAAACTTGATGGAAATTCCTTTGATAACACTATTTTGATTTGATGAGTTACTATTTTTAAATCTTTAATAAACAGAGTTTGATTATACCACAGTTCATTTGTACTACAAATCAGTTAGTGGCAAAGAACAAAGGGTAGAAGGAGGATTCAAAAAACATTTTTAAAATCACAACTCACCTTTCTCTCTCCTTCTCCTTGTGTTCTGCTGGTGTTAGTTTGCTAGGGCTGCCATAACACAAAACTGCAGATTGGCTGATTTAAACAACAGAAACTTATTTTCTCACAGTTCTGGAGGGCAGAAGTCAGAAATCAGAGTGTCAGTAGGGTTTGTTTCTCCTTAGCTTGTAGATAGCCGTCCTCTTGTGTTTTCACGTGGTCTTCCCTCTGTCTCCACCTGTGTCCAATTTTTCCCTTCCTATAAGGATAGCAGTCCTATAGAATTAGGGCCCACCCTATGGACCTCATTTTCATTTAATTACCTCTTTAAATACTTCAGTTTAAATCCGGTCACATTCTAAAGTACTCAGGGTTAAGATTTCAACATATGAATTTGGGGTTGGGTGGGGGGGAGGACACAATTAAGCCCAGTTGAGCCTAACCTTCTCTTCCTCCATTTTTTAAAGGGGAGACTATTACTGCCTTAAAATATTTCCTCTTAAAAATTTACATTTATACTCCCTAAATCTGTCACCCCTCTCAAATTATCAACTTACAAATGTGTCTACTGATTTTATCTCCTAAATTTCTCTCATTTCTCTTCCTCAAGTCCTCATCATCCTTCACTTAGATTCTTGCAGCAGCTTTTTCCCTAACTGCTCCCAACATCCAGCAGCCAGAGTGACCTCTCTACATAAAAACCGTATACTGCTTCTCTGTTTAAATTTTTTCCCAGATATTTAAATATCCAAAATTCTAAGAAGCTGTAAATTACACTCCTGTAGAGTTATCCAAAGGAAAGAATCTGAAAATTTATACAAGCATGTACTTGCAAAGATTTTTGTTACAGAATTATTGTCAAAGGAGAAAATTGAAAATCACCCAAATCCCCAATAACAGAAGACTGGATAAATGAAATCTCAATGTGCATCTATGCAATAAAATACCAGGTAGTCATAGAAGGATGACAATGAAAAAATGCCTATTAAATTTTTTAAAAGCTAAATAATGGTGTATATAATATGTTCTTACTTAAAATATAGAGAGATGAAAGATGACTAGATTGAGAGAGAGAATATTCTGGACAGACAGAATACAGAATTCTGGATAGACATAGATCAAATTGTTACCAGTGGTTATCTTTGGTGGTATTACAAGTAGTTTTTTTTTAATTATCTGTATTATCTAATTCTTCAAAAATAAATATATATTGGTCGTGTCAGAAAGAAAGTTTAAAAAGCAAAACTCTGCTAGTTCTCTCTTTCTCACAGATACAAATTGAAGCTTCTTACCTTGATATCCAAAGATCTTTACCCTGGAACTAGACTACCTTTCCAGGTGCACCTCCTATGACCCCAGCTCACCATCCCCCACCCCTCCACTCCACTCCTCCCTCCTCCCCTAGCATGTAATGCTGTCTCCTATCTCTGTGCCTTTTAATATATTTTTCTCTCTAATGAATTGCCTTTCCCCACACTTTTTGACTGACAAACTCCTATTCATCCTTCAGATCTCATATCAAATACTACCTGCTTTTTAAGACATGATTGCTCCCTCTTCTGGATCCCCACAGTTCTTGTTTATGTTTCTATCACAGTATGTATCTTATTCCCTTTCACTACTGTGTGGGAATGTCAAAGCCATATCAGGGTCTTAGGAACTAAAGAGCCCATGATACTAGTAAGTTGGCTTCCGCTGCTGATGTAGCATCCTTGCTGTAACAGAGTGGGAGGACTAACGGCGTCTTTAGAACTCAGACCCAGTCCCTTCCAGAAGGCAAGCTTTTCCTGACCACCCCTACCCTTGCCTCAGGCTAGATCAGGTCCTATTCTTTGATTGTTCCAGCCACTGCTTACTGCCAGCCTCCCTCCTAAGGCTGTTTTCTCCCTCAGGGCGGATCCATGCATGCTCACTGTGCTTCCCATTGCACCCCAGTGTTCATCCCTGTAGGAACTCAGTTACTTCTTGAATAAATGAGTAAATGAGTAAAGTGCCCAGCCTCATGCCTGGCCCACAAGAGCCTCTAGGCAATGTGTTCTCTTCCCCTTGGCTTTCCCTGGAATTATGAAGTCTGAATAGTCCATACTATGTCTATCCAGAACTTCACCTTCTATAGGAGACCCTAGAAGGAATCACATTGCTGGTCTCTTTCAGAATGAGTTTGAAATATTTCCAACAGACATGTTCTTTTGAGCCTCAAGAAGCTCCAGCTCATGTTTCATAAAGGGCTGTGACATTTCTCTGAGTTTTCTTTATGGCTTTTTCAGGAAGGACCGCTTTTAGGACCATTAAGAAAAGTGTGGACAAGGATACAGTATATGCACTGCAAAAAAAGAAAAAAAGAACCAGTAAGAAATATAATAAAATGCTAACCATGGCTTTCTCAGGGTGGTGGGACAGTGGGAGATCTCTTTCTCCATATTTTCTGTAACTTGTAGATTTTCTATCTTGAACATGCATTGTGTTTAGTAATAAAACAACATTATTTTAAAGAAGAAAACCAGTCCTGGTATGTCTGCAATAACACATGAGTAAATCTCAAATTTCATGTCATCTTTTATAAACAGATATAATCCCACATTTTGGAAAAGTAGGCCCTTAATGGACAGCCAAGTAGGAGACAAAGGGAATGCAAACGACCTTGGTCAATCTCCTTCCCAGATCACGGAACACCTGCCTGTGTGGCGGCAGATGGAAAGCCTGGGTCAAATAAGCCAGATATGGTCCCTCTGCCCGGAAAAGCTCCGTGGGCCTCAGGATGAAAGCCTCGGAGCCTCCAGGGACAAAGACAGGTCTCAAATATTCGAGAACAATTTCCCTGGCCTCTACTCTTAGCTTGTTTTGTTTTGTTTTATTTTGGAGACTAAATTCCTCACTGGAGTCTACTGTTCTCATAGGACCTTATTCCCATCCTTCTGGTCACCTTTGTTTGGGGCAGCTCCCAATATCAACTATCTCTCCTCGTATATGCCTCCAGATCTGTCTTGACTGTGGCAAGTTGTATTAGGGCCATCACCTCCCTTGCTTGGAACACAATGCATTCATCTGAAGATCCAGCTACAGTGGAGAGGTAGTCTGGAACCCCTGCTTGGTTCAAATCTCAGGCCTGCCACTCACTGTGACATTGACCAATGTCAATGTCATCCCCGTGCCTCAGATAAAGTGGTGAGTGCTGGCACAAGGAGACTACTTCAAGGATTAGCTGTTATTATTGTGGCCCAAACTGCACTGCCTTGCATTTTGGTTTTTCTGTTCTGTTTCGTGGGGAGAGGGGAGTTGGCTGCTAAAACTGCCCATTGACTGATATTAAGATTGAAAGCAAGCCCCCTCAGATTTTGGACTTGCCCCATATTGGACTTGTGCAACTGATGGGTGAACTTAGAGGCAAAAACATGAATTTGCATTTTTCCCTGAAGAAATTTCAGAGAGAAAATGAAGGGGGGGAGGGGGCAGAGAAAGAACAGTGGCAGAGAGAGACAGAGATGGAACAGATTGAAACTGCTAGCCTGGCATCAGGAGTGAGGGCGTTGGAAAAAGCTTTCTTTTTTTTCTTCTTTTTTTCTTTTTTTTTTTTTTTTTTTTTGTTGTTCTTCCCGCTTTGTCATTTGTGTTCGTACTTCCCCCTCTTGTGGTTCACCAGAAAATTACAGGTGTCCTAGCCTTTCAGTGGATTTCTATTTCAAAACTGGTGAGCACTTAGGACTGGCAGTTCTGGCCAAGGCAGCTGGGCCACACTCCGCGAGGGGAGGTGGCCAGGCTGGGCAGTAGTCACACACATCATCTGCTCCTTATCCAAGGGTCATATGAGAAAAGGAACCTGCTGCCCTCTTGCGTCATTAAAGGGGAAAAAGTAGCTCCAAGAAAGAGTACCAGTTTCTCTCAGAATACCCCCAAAAGGCTGTTTTGGGGAGGGGAGGAAGGTACACTCATTTGGGGACAGACCAGAACAAGCCCAAAAGAGAACTGCATCCTTCGTTGCTCCAAGCTATCTCCATGCCTTTGCTGACTATAACCTACACCAGGTGCCCATCCTTCAAGAGCCAGGGTAAAGGTCACTTTTTCATATATTCTTACCAAACCCACCCCAGACCCTTAACCCCACTAGAAGTGTTTTCTCCCTATAGCACCTTATTGAGGGCTCTAATGTGACATCGGTCAGGTCTGCTTTCTGCTGCAATTTTATGTGTCCTTGTCTTACCATCCCATGAAAGAGTGATGGGACAGGGAAAAGGCTGAGTTTCGTTCATCTTCAAAGGCCCAACCTCCAGCATATGGCCTGCTGCATAGAAGGTGCTTAGGGAACTTTCAGTGAATGTTTTTGGTCATGTACTTGGATGTGACGTCACCTGTGAGAAATGAGTGTCTCCATTTTATGACAGAGGGGCCAGGTGAGGCTACAGTAGTCCCAGAGCATATTCATTCCTTTCCATGAGGATTTCCCAGACAGCAACAGTTCCAGTTACCTATGTCTTCTTTTCAAATGCGTGGCACACCTGCATTCCAAGTAGTTCAGTGATCTCTGGAACTTATTCTCACATGATTCAGAAGAGAAGAAAGAAAGGGAGATAAGAGGGAAGGAGTCAGCAGAAGAGGAGGAGGAAGAGATGAAAATAAAGAAGAGAAGCAGGAGGGAAAGAAAGAAAGAAAGAAAGAAAGAAAGAAAGAAAGAAAGAAAGAAAGAAAGAAAGAAAGAAAGAAAGAAAAGAAAAGAAAAGAAAAGAAAAGAAAAGAAAAGAAAAGAAAAGAAAAGAAAAGAAAAGAAAAGAAAAGAAAAGAAAAGAAAAGAAAAGAAGGAAGGAAGGAAGGAAGGAAGGAAGGAAGGAAGGAAGGGAGGAAGGAAGAAAGGAGAAAGAAAGAAAGGAAGGAAGGAAGGAAGGAAGGAAGGAAGGAAGGAAGGAAGGAAGAAAGGAGAAAGAAAGAAAGAAAGAAAGAAAGAAAGAAAGAAAGAAAGAAAGAAAGAAAGAAAGAAAGAAAGGAAGGAAGGAAGGAAGGAAGGAAGGAAGGAAGGAAGGAAGGAAGGAAGAAAGAAAGAAAGAAAGAAAGAAAGAAAGAAAGAAAGAAAGAAAGGAAGGAAGAAAAAACAGAAAGGAGAAGATAGCAAATGTCCCCATTGGCGACTAGCTGCAGGGTATATGGATAATCACTGTATCTTTTTTTCTATTTTTTCTATAGTCTTGAAAGTTTTCCAAATAAAAAGTTTGGAAAAAGCACACAAAAGTCTTTAAAGTGTTTTGCAAGTTTAGAAATAAAGTGAATGGCAGAGTAAGAAGTAAAATTTGTCTCTCAAGTTAGGCACCATGATTGGGCTTTG
The DNA here is from genome assembly GCF_028538775.1 of Myotis yumanensis. Classification (NCBI taxonomy): domain Eukaryota; kingdom Metazoa; phylum Chordata; class Mammalia; order Chiroptera; family Vespertilionidae; genus Myotis; species Myotis yumanensis. The sequence continues at coordinate 32,449,386 of NW_027223761.1, forward strand.
GAGGTTACAAACCTCAGGAAATTTTAAGTACAAATTCTATGTTAGTGCACTTTTCTAGGGAGGAAGTTTATATCTTTCCTCAGCTTCTCAGAGCGTTTGTAACTCCCCATAGCCCTCAGAAAAAATGTTCAAACAGTAATCTAAAGGGACCCGAGAGAATGGCTGTTACCAGACACAGGAGAATCAGCAGCCGTAGAATTTCAGGTGGAAATCATCACATTTCAAAGACAAGAAGTACCTGGGAGAGCATGGAGCCCAGTCCTCTATGTCCAGATGGAGAAACTAAGTCCAAAGTAAGTTCAGTGTGTTTGACTCCAACAAATTTAACATGTCCCACTGGTTTGTCAATGATGGCCCATTATGCTCTCCTTAAGTCATGGAGAATTTCCCCCCCAAGAAAAGCTGTCCTGAAAAACATTACTAGACAATGGCCATTTGTCAGTCCTCCTAGACAAGGACATGCCTCTTAGTTCTGAACCAGATGATGCATTCTAACAGGGCTGATTGCAAAGGAAGCTTTGTCGAGGGGGTTACAGGAGTCTCGGTGGGACCAGGGACACACTCCGTGGAAGGAGCAGGCCACTAACTAAGATTGATGGGTGATGCGAGCCCTGGCAGGCCAAACACAATGTGGGGACGGTCAAGTTGGGGGAACAAAATTAGTTTGCAAGATTAGAACGTATTAACACAAGTCAGACAACTGTCATGTCACAGCTCTTCACCATAATGCTGATTGGCAGGCAAGCATTTCTGATTCTGATGGCCACGGAGGCGAGGCATCTGCAATCTGTCTCGCATGACATCCACCGGCTGGCAAATCTCCCCTGCTGGAAAAGTCAGCTTTTCTTAGAAAACTGTGTCCCCTGGGTCTTGTCTGGCAGGCCTCCAGGCCAAAGGTGCGCAGTAAGATCAGAGAAAGCCGGGAGGATGAGGCGGCTGTCAAGAATTTCAGCTGGAGAGGAAAGGTAGGATGCTTCCTGAGCTCAATGCAACAAGTACTTCCACTTACAGGCCCGGAACAAGGCTGGGGATGGCTGGGAGATGCAAGAGGCACCATAGTCCCTGCCTTAAGGAATGTTCAACTTCACTGTGGAGCCCAAACCTACCCACGTGGCCAAGTTCAATAATGAGGCAAAGCGGGCCGGAGGCAGCAAGGTCAGCCCTGGCCAAGCCCATCCAGCTGGTTCTAGTGAGCACCCGCTTGTCTCTGCCCCACTCACTCTTCTCTGGACCCAACAAGAGGTCAGAAGTTCAGCATATCCATTTTCATTACCATGCTAAACTTGAAGAATTTGGAAATATTTATGACTGACTTACACCTAGTCTTGGGTCGCACTTGTTCTTCATTTTTTTTTATATTATTTGAATTTTTGAATGCGGGCCTTCTAAAAGGACTTTCTTAAATATTGAGTAAACACAAAAGAATTTTTGTAAAATATGTGTATTAGTCCATGTAGCTAGGGCATCCCGCAGGGACAAACAACCCCAAAATGCCAGTGGCTTCACACAACGAACGTGATTTCTTTCCTCTGCAAAACCCACTGGGGATCCAGACACCTCTCCGAGTAACTCTCTACAAGAGTGAAACTCAAACTCAGCGATTCAGGAGGCTTTGATCTTGTGTCTCCTTCTTCTCAACATAAAGTCATGGGAGAGAGTCAGCTGGAGGTCACACTGACCTTCAGTACACAAGTCTCTCTCTCTCTAGAGAAAGTACTCATCAACCAAGTGAAGAAAAAGAACATTATTGTTATATGTGCCTTGTGTGCCCTTCTCAGGTGCCAACCTCTTTCCTTCCCCCCTCAGAGGTAACTGTCATCCTGAATTTTGTATTTATTATTTTCTGTTTTTCCTGTATAGTCTTACCACCTATGATTATAGTCATAAACAACATAGTTTTCAGTTATACATTTTCAAAAGTTTGTATAAATGGATTGCAGGTATTTTGTGACCTCACTGCTTTTGCTCAACATTATTTTACTAATATGTATTCCTTCTTCTGCATAACTGGAGTTCGTTCATTTTTCACGGTTGTATAGATTGCCACTGAAGGAATATAACAAATTATTTATCCATTATATTATCAAATAAACATTTAAATTGTCTCCAGTTTGGGAATTATGGAGGGTGCTGCTATATACATTCTTGTACTTGTCTCCTAATAGTCTTGGTCAAAAAATTTCTACCAAAGTTATCTAAGATGAAATGTCTGAGATGCCAGTAGGAATGATGAAAGTGAATCTAAATAAATTCTAACTATATAAAGTAATATAATAATATCATATGGATTAAAAAATACACACGGATAAATATACCAAAGTATACCAACACCTTCCGGTAAGAACTGATTGAGGTTAAGGTCCTTGTAATGTTTTGGAGGGTGGTAAACATATTGTTCATTTTTTTTACTTTGACATGTTAAATATTCATGGTACATTTCTAGGGTAACCCCTAAACAAAGAGAAATAAATGAAGCTGAAAATGCAAAAAGGGGGGAAATACTCAATTCAAAAAAAAAAGGCAAGAAGAAAGAGTAACAGAAAGAAAAGTTAAGAAACATAAAAAACACAAAATAAAGTGGTAGAGCCCTGACCGGTTTGGCTCAGTGGATAGAGCATCAGCCTTCGGACTGAAGGGTCCCAGGTTCGACTCTGGTCAAGGGCATGTACCTTGGTTGCGGGCACATCCCCAGTAGGGAGTGTGCAGGAAGCAGCTGAATCAATGTTTCTCTCTCATTGATGTTTCTAACTCTCTATCCCTCTCCTTCTCCCTTCCTCTCTGTAAAAAAATCAATAAAATATATTTTTAATAAATAAATAAATAAAGTGGTAGAAATGAATAGTTACAATAAATGTAAATAGACCAGGTGTTTTTAAACACAAATATTGTCAGACTAGATTTTTTAAAAATAAAACAGCCATCTCTGAATAGGAGGTGCCTCCAAGAGTTGCACACGTCCCCACACAGGGCTCTCTGGAACTGAGGTGGGACCCCACATAGGATGTATGCCCTCAGCTGTAGGTTCAAGGCTCCAGGGACAGAGTTTGTATTAATGCTATATTGATTTTTTTTTAATAAATTCCAACATTCCCATGTTTGTCTCTGGACTGGAATAGTTTTAGCACTTACTTTCTCTTTAAATAGTAGCTCAAACTCAGCTCTCAAACAATCTGTTTTGGATGTGATTCATAAAGTTTTCTCATGGAAGCAGTAAGGAAAACCATGCCCGGAAGAACCAAGATGTATTTCAAATGGAAGTTGTAGATGAGCATATCTGCTGTTAAACTTGGTAGGGGTTGTGAGAAAAGGGAAGAATAGATATCAATCGAAGCCTTTCAGCCTGAGCACCTGGAACAATGATTTGTCACCATCTGAGATGAAGGTGACTACAGGAGCACAGGACAATTTGGATATGGAAAGTCATCCAGACCGTCTGATATAAAGATTTCCATTTCATAAAAAGCATACACATATATAAATCTTTAATGAAGGGTTTCAAAAGAATGAAAAAGCTGTGAAAATCCAGATCACCCCTCTAAAAAACCTCAGGGTTGATTGATTATACAAAATAACCATAATGATTTGCAGAAATGTATGCATACAGTCAACAATTTGGCCCTGGGGAATTTGAGGATGACTTGGCCCAAGGATGCATTGTAAGATAACCTTAGGAGTGCACCATTTAGCTATGCCACAGTGTGAACAGTGGCCCCCAGGAACGATGCAAGGTGGTCCTGACTTGACCAATCTAATTCTATTTGGAAGAAGCATGAGGATAGAAAGAAGAGTGAACCACTGCAGGGGATACTTGCAATGAAAAACTTCCTTGGTGACAGTGAACTGTCATGTACTGGAACGTGCCATGGAATCCAGTCTGGTGTTGGTGTAAAAAGCCAATCTGATCGATAATATGGAAACATTGCTTTTTGATTTCTGGAAAGTCACAAATCTTAGCTATCTATGGGCATAACTTTGATTCCCATGGAGCTGAACAATAATGAAGATTTGAACACAAAGAAAGACAAGAAGATATCATGTGGGATGCTGTTCAAAGGTCTGTTTGATCCATTATGAACACTCCACAGTAGGATCTTCCACACCACTGCTAATGAAGGAATTTCCACGAGAGGTTTGAAGAAAAAGAAACAAAATCCAAAAGACACCAGGAATTCCAAACAGCTATGGATGGAGAAAAGGAGCACCATGTCACAGCTGGTAGGAGACAAAGGCCTCCAGAGAATGGAGAAGCCACAGCATTGCATGGTAAATGCCTAAATACAGTTGGGAGACTTTGGCCGTTTGATCACAGATTAGAAAAAGAGACATTAGTGCCTCCAATGAAGGCTCAGAGCATGTAGCAAAAGCCATATCATCTCAAAACTGTGACTAATTGAATATGCAATAGGTTACTTTAATATACAATAGACAAAGATTTAATCAAAGTACCCATTCCAAAAGGATAAGTGGGTGTTTATGAATGTTTGAGCACCTGGAAGGGAAAAGTATTGCTGTATTGATATAATAATAACTGCTAATGAAATAGCTATACCTTTGAGAACAAAATTGTTGACATACTGAGTAGAGAATCATTGTTTCATGAGCCGTGGCTGCTAGTTAATTGGGATATTTTATCACAAGGAATTCAGATTCAAATGAATGCAAAAATGTAAAAATTGCAGATTACCCTGTATCGCTCTATGATTAACAGATGTTACAGTTTCTGTACCAATTTGAAGTTAGTAATATAGGTATTGAAGGTAATTGTTACTTTCAAATAGCCTTTTTTTCCAAGAAACTAAAGCTAAACAAAAAACCATCACAGTGTATATCTGTCCATATAATCTTACATTTCAGCTTCCATGACACTGTTCAGAGGGTCAGGGTGAAGTCCCAGGACAGAGGGACAGAGTGTAGAAAAGCTCCTATTTGCTGTGTGTGCTGGAGCACCTCATTGCTCACTAATCATGGCCCCTGTGACAGTGGACTCATACCAAAAGGATGTGTATATTGAGATAGCTTGTAAGTTGGACATGGGATTTTAATACAGTCTGCAATAGCAACCAAGGTATGTAGGAAATTCAGGGGTGGGCAAAGTAGGTTTACAGTTATAATACAAATAAATTCTATATAATAAAAGTGTAATATGAAAATTGACCAAATGGAAGACGGGGCTGGCGAGCAGTTGGCACCAGGCCAGCCAAGGCACATGCCAGCGGGCAGAGGAAGAAGACAGCAATGGGGGAGGAGGGGGTTGGGCAGCGGTGACCAGATGTGGCGGAGGGGTGATGGAGGGGGGTGTGAGGCCAGCCGCTCACCTCCCCTCAACCCTCCATCAGCCCACCTGGTTTCCTCCCACAGAGGGAGGCCAGACTGCAGCTTAAGCCATCAGTAGGACATCCCCTGAGGACTCCTGTACTGCGAGAGGGCGCAGGCCGGGCTGAGGGACACCCCCGCCCCCGAGTGCACGAATTTTTGTGCACAGGGCCTCTAGTAATACAATAATTAGTAATACAAGAATAAACTCTGTTTTGCATAGTCACGACTGTAAACTTACTTTTGCCCAGCCCTGTATATTGGTCTTCTTCTAGCCCTTAGTTCCACCCATTTCAAAAAGCTTCTACTTAGTTCATTTCTTAAAAAATTTAATGATCCATTCCTCACAGATTATAGATATGACCAGGAAGTCTCTACTTAATTAAAGACGTAACAATAAATGGTCTGAAAATTGCTAACAACCCCTATGAAGGTCAGTGCAGTTCCTAAGGCATATTTAAAAGTTTCTGTTCTGATATGTGTGTCCCTGACATTCTGATGTTGAAAAATGTGCAAAGGAGCCCTTCGAGATTATATCATGTTATTCATTGACTGAATGCCATCCCTGGCCAAAAGTGAACGCAAATGTGACATATTCCTTCAATTTGTAATTTAAAATGTGGGTCAGGACATGATCTGGAAAATGAAGGCTGCCTTTACTCCTTCCTAAGGAACATCTGGACTATATGATTTCACAGCTGTCTTTGTCTGTATCAGTGCTTCCTTGATGACTGTTGTCCACATACCTTACTTGGCACACTCCCTGTGAATGACCATTATATCTCTCTCCAAACTTTTGTTCTAATATATATGTTCCCCAAATAAAGACTGGACAAGAGCTTCTTTCTATTTTAATAAAGTCTTTTAAAAATCGCCTCTTATCTAGATTCTATCTAGACTTACCTAGGTGTAGTCTCATTAATGAAGAATTGTCAATATTCCTTTTAAGGGTACTTACCTTACAGTATTCCAAAATTCCATATCATTGATGTAATAACTGTGAAGTCTCACTTTCTCTTAATTGGAAAAAAAAATCTGAGAAATGATCTAGACACATTATATGGACCTTCTTCTGGTGTTGTGGAGATATCCAATCTGTTTCATAAACATCTTACTTTAATGAGAGCCCTGATGATATCTCTTGGATGAACAGTTGGCAAGATGCTGCTTTTGGCCTTGGTTCAGTGGGATACATGGTAAAACTGTGATTTTTTTTCTCTTCTCTTAATAGTATAAGTGTGCCTGAAAATGCTTGCATATAGCCTTAAAAATATCATAGTGAGCCTTGAAGAACATCAGATGATGTTTCATTGAAGAGCAGTGTTCCTGATATCTCATCCCTTCTTCTGTTAGTATTGGGGTATCTCATCCCCTCACAAATGATGTAAAGATGTGTGACATTTCTCTTTTCCTATGACACAAAAGGGCATACCTTGTACTTACCATGGGACTATGGACTCCACCTTTTTATAGACAAATAACTTTTGAACCTATTTTTATCTCATTCTAGACAGGTCTTAATTTTAACTTATTTTATTCCCTTCTCCAAAAATACAAATAATATGCTTCTTAGGATAAAATTAACTCTTGGGTAGATTCTGACTTTTTGTCTAAGAAGCATGTTGAGACTTTATCATTATACTCGGGTGGACCATCCCCTGTTCCTAAAAATCACGTCAGAACTTGGACAAACATCTGCCTGTGGTCTCGGGCCTTATGGATGTTATTCCTGAGTACCTGCAGAAACTTCAGCCTGAGAGAATCACAAGCTGCTTGGGAAATTTTATTTAGACACAAGTTATAATGCACTTCTAAATTTTAGATAAATTTTGCTATGATGACTGAGAAAAAACTATCGCCAAAATACAAGGACACAGAAAGATTAAAAATTAAAGAAAGAACACTATACACCTTATAATTATCATAATAAGGATCTTTCAATAACATAAACATAAAATTGAGTGAAGACACAAAACTAGGCATTAGTTTTTTGAATGGACTAATGAAATTTACAAACTCCTGCCAAGTTTGATCAATACAAAAAAATAAAAGCTCAAAAATGCTAAGTGAAGAATGGGACATAACTCCGATTCAGTAGAACTTAAAAGATAATAAAGAAATATTCTAAAATTGTTATGCCAATAAATAACTGAAACATAAATTACAAAATCCTCTAAAGATACAATTTATCAAAACTGACTCTAGAAAAAAACTAAAAAGATGAATAGTCCAATAATAGTTAAATAAAGTGAACTGTGCTTTTAAAAATAATCTTTCTACAAAGAATTCTAGGTGGTCTTATTATTTGTTTTACCTATTATTCAAAAATATTCTTATCTTAAAGATTATTCCTGAAAGAAACCTATATCACTTTTATTAAGAGAATAGCATAATCTTAATTTCAAAACATCAGATAAAACAAAAAAGAAATTTGATTGGTGACAAAGAGACACTACAGAGGTTTTCTGCCTGAAGTAGAGCTATTTGCATTCAAAGAACACATAGAAAGAAATTAGAATATATTCATTTCACCTAACTTACACATTACTGTTGACAGATATTTTAACTTTAGTTTGCTTAGTCCACAAAGCGTTCTTACTACTGTCTTACTAGTAAACAATGTTCACTAAGACGTACCCACATTTTACCACTTTACTTTTTAATCCTCCACCCCTCCGACCTTCCTTATTTCTTCTGCTTAAAGTACATTCCTTAGACTTTCATTTAGTAAGAACTGTGTGATGACAAATTCTCCTATTGCTTGTTTATCTAAAAGTGTTATTCTCTCTTTATTCTTGAAAAGGATTTCCAAATATTTTTTTTTTCTTTTAGTGCGTGGTGAGCAGAATCATGTCCCCTTCCCAAAGATGTCCACACTCTAATGCCTGGAACCTGGGAATAGGTTCTGTTGCATAGCAAAGGGGGTCTGCAGCTGTTATTGACCTTTACAAAGGGAGGGTATCCTGGAGCATCCAGGTGAGTCCAGTCTAACCAACAAGAGCCTTAAGAAGCAGAGAACTTACTGTGCTAAAGTCAGAGATATGCAGCAGGGGAGGAAGAGAGATGTGCCAGAGGGGAAGACAGAAAGATTCCAAGCATGAGAACTTGAGGCTCTGGGATACAGGGACCCATATGGGCACAGGGACCAGAGAAAGGCCCATAGGATCTGAGGGCAGCCCCTAGCTGACAGCCAGTAAAGAATCAGGAACCTCTGTCCTACAGATATTTGGAACTGGATTTTAGAAACAACCTCAATGAGTTTGGAAATGGCTTCTTCCCTGGGTCTCCCAAAAAGAGACCAGCGGGCTGACAGCTTGTTTTCAGCCTTGTAAACCTCAGAGCACAGAAATCCATTGGACTTCTGACTCGCAGAACTGTGAAATGATACCTTAGTGTTATTTTAAGTAGTTAAACTAGTGGTCATTTGTTATGACAGCAATAGAAAAAATTAATACTCAGTACATTGAAGTATCACTCCACTTATGGATTTCATTTTTGCTGTTGAGAAACCAGCAAAAATGCAATTTTTAAAGTAATATTTTCTCTGCCTACCATTGAGATCTTATCTTTGTCTTTAATGTTCTGTGGTTTCACTTTTACATACCTATACAAAACATGTGTATTTCTTTTTATTTGTCCTGCTGGAATACACTGTGCTGTCTTTTATCGGTATTGGGAAATTTTGAGCCCTGATATCTTTAAATACGATCATTGCCCCATTCTCTCCTCCTCTTCTAGAATTCCAGTTAACATATGTTGAACCTAGTGACTCTGTATCTAACTTTTCTTAACCTCTCTTTCATATTTTTCATGAGAGAGATGTACGCTTATTTTCAGATATATCTGCTAGATCATCAATTTACTACTCAGCTTCTGCTAATCTGCTTTTAAAACCATCTATTGAATTCTTGTTTACATCACTTTATTTTTTATTATTTTTAGAAATGTTATTGCTTTTATTTTAAGTCCATTTGGTCATTTATAGTAGTCTTGCTCTTTTCAAATATTGTGTATCCTCTTTATTTTTCTAAAAATTAAATATCCTTACTTGTATTCTTTATTTGATTAAATTCTCTATATTCAATGTAGATCTAATTCTTCTATTTCATTTTTCTTCCAGACTTTCTCAAAATGCTTTATTTCCTTTTGTTTCACATGCTTTTTTTCTTGAATTCATATATTTTGGAATTTTTCTGTGGCAATGCTTTGAGGACATTGAGAGAGAATTGTATTCTTATCTGATTAAATGACCACTTTAATTAAAACCCGTGTCCTGGAGATTTTTTTCTTAATCTTCCAAATAACATGAATTCAGGCTGCAAATTCATATGAAAGCCATCTTGTAACACAAATTTCCCTCTGTATTGGTGCCAAGAATCGAGGCAGGCAGCCTTTCTTTCTACCTCCTGGGGAGATGGGGCTTATTTCTAGCTCACCCTTATCCTGAGAATGCAATCCTTTAGAGCCTCGACTTTTTGCTGGCAGGTTCCACTTCAGGCAGGCTCTGGACTTAGTTTCCATTCAGCAATACCATGCAAGGCTCTGAAAGCCATAGCTCCTTTTCATCTGCTTTAGCAAATGCCCTCCTGGTAAAGCCTGCCTCTTGGGTTTCTACTTTCCCTTGGTTCATAGCTTCTTATTCTCTTGCCAGCTCATTAGAGCCTTTAATAAGATGTTGTCTATAATTTATTCACTGTTTTCAGTGAGGGCCAGTCAGAGTACCTCGTATCTGGCACACTGCTAGAAATGGAAGTTCCAAGAGCTCTTTCTTCTGCAAGATGAATTCTCTCTCTCTCTCTCTCTCTCTCTCTCTCTCTCTCACCTTCTGAGGTGCTAGGACCCAGCAAGGTGTTTTGGGGGTGTGGGCCAGGTCTCCCCAGTCAGGCTGGGCTGGGAAGGGTGCTCCCACTGTCCCAGTTTCTTGGATCCCTGCCTTTCATGGTTGTAAAACTAAGCGCCACCTGTTTTGCCTTCACTCACTGATCATTCTGCCATTTTTGCTTTCTGATTCTCGCCCACATCGGAGCACAGAGCAGAGATTCAGCTCTGAATGCTGGAATTATAAATATTTTTAATTGCCCAGGCACACAAGAGAGATGTAAGTAGAACCAGGTCATTTACATACAGCAATTATAATAGAAAGTAAGCAATATTATACAGGGAAAGAGAGTGGGCTTTCAAGTCAGGCAAAACCAGGTTCCTATTATGGGTCTGCTACTTACTAGTAACTAAATTTGGGGTAAAATTTAACTTCTTTGACACACAGTTGCTCATCTGTAAAGTGGGCATAATAATAGCTGTGAAGAATGAAATGTAAGGAGGCATGTGAAGTGTCTAGCACTTTAATCAATGCTTATCTCATTCCTTAATCCTGTCTCCTAAACAGAATCTACGAGTTGACTTTTATCTCACAATAGACAAATAGGAGTGAAATTTGCTTTAAAATCCAATTTCAACTCTAATCATACAACACTTTCTTATACTGTATTGGGAAGGCATAAGGTGGAAAAGATGAAAAAGCAGTTATTTGTTATGATCAATAGTTTCTTTTCCAGAAAAAAAAAAAAAAGGAATTTCATTATCTACAAAGATAGCGTTCAACATTCATACCCCAAGAGATTGTTAGATTTTTTTCATTATTTTTTAAAGATAATCCCACTCTTAGAAAAAATACTTCTGTAAAATAAACTGCAGGTATTAGGTAATAATTCACTTTCTTGTCTTTATTAAGCAACAACAAAGTCTAATGACAATTAGAGCTTTCAATTGGCATGTATCAGCATGCCCCAAAGCAAGAGAACTTGGTTTGAACTGCCTCTTCCTGGTTCATTTACATATTCACTGACTCCCCTAAGGATCCATAGAAACCAGTTGGATTGAAATGTGACTCTGGAGAGTTGTCCGGGTTGTGAATTTACATCTAGAGCCCAGTGGACCAGAATCCTATATTTCTTTTCCTGCTGCACAAGGACAGAGCAATTGCTGAGTTGGGCCTGAAAACAAGCACTATTTTGTATGGTTACCACATGGCCCCTTTCACTCTCTTTGGAATTTGACAAGCAAATTGGCATTTGTGTTGCCGAGACTGCCATAGAATAGTGATTGTTAATTACACCCTACGTGCCCGGCCTCATTCTGCCATGGGTGTATTATGCTAAATGTGTGCAGTGAGCAAAAGATCTTAAATTTGATTTCAAGTTGCATATCTCAGCATGCTGCCAGACCCGCCCAGGGCAGAGAGCTCTGAAAGCGGCTTTGGGGAGTTCTGCTCCAGAATTCTGGTTCTAACTTAGGCCAAGAAGTATTCAAAGGGTCCAGCAGATGTCAGTATGAATTCCTGAATCTCTCCTTGAGTATTAACACATAAGGATCTGCTCGCCTCTAATTGGTAAAATTCTGATCTTCTATCTCAACCCCAAAGTGGGATGAATAATGCAGTCTCAATTATAAAGAACTGATAAGGGCTGAACAAATGAATAAAGTAGCTGCTTCTAAAATAAATCTAGTCCAGGCCAGCTACCTGGTGTTCTCTGCATAGCCCATCTGGATTGATTCTCAGCATCTTCAGTCTCTAATTCAGCAGGCTCGCCCTTTGTTACTGAAGATGAAGCCAGGCTTTAGGTTTATTGTGCACAGGATCGGGCCTAAACTGGCAGTCAGACATCCCTCTCGCAATCCGGGACTGCTGGCTCCTAACCACTCACCTGCCTTCCTGCCTGCCTCATCACCCCTAACCACCCTGCCTGCCTGCCTCATTGCCCTAACCACTCACCTGCCTGCCTGATCGCCCCTAACTACTTCTGCCTTGGCCCCCGCCACTGCAGCTTTGTCCGGAAGGATGTCCGGAAGGTCATTCAGCTGTCCAGTCTAATTAACATATTATGCTTTTATTATTATAGATGAAATAAAGGTCTCATATATACTTCCTCAATCCATGCCCCAGAGATAAGCTTTATCTTAAACTTCATGTGTATCTTTTCCGCTTGTATTAGTCTTCTGGGGTTGCCATAATAAAGTCCCACAGATTGAATAATTTAAACAGCCGAAATGTATTGTCTCACAGGAGGCTGGATGTTAGAGATCAAGGTGAGGACAGAGTCATGCTCCCTCTGAAGGCACTAGGGCAGCCTCTGTTCCAAAACTCTCCCAGCTCCTGGTAGTTCCTTGGCTGTGGCAGGACATGGCATCCTCCCTGTGTGCATGTCTCTGTGTCCATGTGTCTGCTTTTTATAAGGACACCAGTCATATTGGATGAGGGACCCCCCTACTCCAGTATGAACCCATCTTAAAAAATTACATCTGCAATGACTCCACTTCCAAATAAGGTCGTGTTCTGAGGTACTGGGGCTTAGGACTTTAACGTATGAATTTAGAAGGACGAAAGCTCAACCCATAACACTACCCATGTATTACTACTTTTACTACATTTGATTTTTTCCACAAACATATATTATTTTGTGCATAACAACTTTATAAATGTGTTATTATACTGTATGTATCCTTTGTAACTTTTTTACCTAGCAATCTATTCTTGAGTTGTATTAATGAGACAAATTTATACTAGTTCATGTATAGTACTTCGCTATATGAATGTACAGCTATCCTCTCTACACTAAAATTAAAAATATCGACAAAGTTTTAAAATGTCATTCATTCCGTAAATAATAACAGATACATGAGTCTTAGTCTTAGACGCTGTGAGCTCTCTGGTTCCAGTCCTTGCCAAGACCCCCTGGATCTTCAATTGCATTTTGTGACCCTCCAATCTTATAATTTCAGGCCTCAGCAATTTTTATTGTTGAGGACATTTCGGGCAGCAGGAGGAGAGCCACTCAACTGTTGGGGAATATCACTAAGCAACAAAGAAGAGAAGGAAGATATTTGAATTGATGAATAAGCACTGAAAGTTGGAGTTTGGTTTGAGCGAGCTCTGGATGACAGCTGCATATCTCCAGCCTGTGAGATATGCCTGTGGGAGGAAGGCAAAGCTGAAGATGAGGTGTGTGCCCCACTCCCTGAGTCTCCTGGACAGGTCTTTGGGGCAGGAGGTTGACCCCACTGTCTTTTGATCACAAGTCACAGTGAGCAGCCAACCCTGCAAAGGGGAGTTAAATAGTAACCTGAACGCTATGGAAAGACTCACAGACATTCTTGCAAGTGCACAGCCTGGAACCTGGACTGCTTATCTGGGATCACCCTTGGCCAGGGTTTCAGCCATGGCTGACCTGGGATTCAGTAAGGTGAAGAAAGTCTTGATCTTAAAGGTGGAAGATACAGCACAGCTGAGGTGGGCTCATGTAGCCAACCGCGGGGAGGAGAGGAAGGCCCACCGGCACGTGCAGGTACTCCACAAAGCCGTCAAACTCAGGTGCGGAGAGATAGACAAGGAGATGGCCCTCCTGGGCAAGTTCTTAGAAAAAGTGAAAAGGTCCACTGGTCATTTGACTCAGAGCCACCAGCATGGATGGTGTGATGGGAGCCTTCCTGAGAAGGAGCCTCAGAGGAAGAGGTATTGACCGCCTCTGCTCAGGGCCACTTTCTTCTTGTTGGATGGCGTCACATCTGGCACCAGTCGGAAATGAGGTTGGATATGAGTTTTAAGGAAAGATCTCCACTTTTTTTGTCTGCTGCATGGGCCTTTGCAATGTCATGTTCAAATTTTGTTATTCTTCCCAAGATCCTCCATAAGGAAAGTGCCACCCTGTGAGGCAGGAAGGACCTCGAGATGGGTCATATGAAGCTTTTCTTATGACAAACCATCTACATGAAACTCCCCAGATGAACTTTTACCTTTAGAAGTACTTTAGAGGTATAGGTAAGTTTATTATTAAATTTTAACATGTGTAAGATCTAAAGACTAAATTTTTCAAGGACTGTTATAAATGAGCGTGTGCCTCCTGCCACCTCCTACCTCAAGGCACACGTGGATTCAGCAGAAAGCACACACAACTAGAAGCAGCCTGAAAAATGGGGCTGAAATGCCCTGAAAGCTCCCCTCTCTCCACCTTCCCTGAGGGCAGAAGCCCCAGGAGCCTGACTCCCCTGTCCCAGCTGTCATCCCCGTCACACTGGCGTGCACCAGAGTGAGAAACGCTTCTGTGTTAAAGTATGACAGTGGGAAAAGCCTGCGGTGGGATTGATGAAGTCTCAGGATGGAGAAGAGAGAGGCCATTGACTTTGTTTTCAATACCATATAAATGCTGTAGATAACTTGACAAGATCTTTGTTTCTATATGATTCCAAAATTTGAAAATATACAAATAGCCCTTTATGGATTTTTCTAAGGATTTCTATTTGGATTCCATAGTTTCCCTTGAGGGCCTCAAGTTTGGGACACACACACACACACACACACACACACACACACACATCCTCTCATTTCTGCTGTCAGTCATGGATAGCCCCAAAAGCTGTCTGATAAACCATGAGTAAAAATCATGGGGAAGGATGCTATAAGATTGTGGACATAAATGGAATCTCTACAAAGGGACCATCAGAAATTTCTAACAAAAAGACAGTTTTAAAACAATTGTCCCCAAAGGCTGGTACTGCTTTTAAACTGGAGCTGATAACATTCAGAATTAACTCTGATTTGTCTTTGAGGCTCTACTCTGAAACCAGACTAAGGAGTAGCTATTTTAGAGATTTTCATGCTATTGATCATAAACTATATAGGATTTCTATTTTGATTATTTATATTTCATTGTTTTATTCCTATCCTTTCCCCCTGAAGTAATCTCCATGTCTATTACTGCAATTTTAACAAAGGAGTAACTAAAGTTTGGTATCAGTTCTTAAAATCATATAATTAAAATTCAAATGTGTGGGGGGTTTTTTTCCAAATAAAAAGGAAGTTCAGAATTTGCCAAATTGCTATAGTACTATTTTTAAGCTCAAGCATGGTGTTTGGGCTTATACATACATGAATATACATGTCAAATGTGTGTGTACCCAAGTGGAAAGATCATGGATTTTGGAGTCAAATCCTGGTCTTCCATTACCAGTTGTGAGATTTGGGGTAAGATGGAGAGTCTCTTTGAACCTCAGTTTTCTTGCTTGTAAAAACGGATTAATAATAACTCAGCATTGTCATTTTAGAAGTTGAATGAAGTGGTGTATGTTACAGTTCCCAGCCAGAGCAGATGCTAAAAAAAAAAAAAAAAAAAGGCATCTATGGGGGTAGTAGTTACTTCTTTGATCCAAATCCCAGCCTTTCCATTAATTACCTGTGTAATTTTAGGCAAGACTTGTTACTCCTAAGTGCAGGGTATAGAGATGGAATGGGATGGTCTCTCCATTCCTCACAGAATAAGTCTTCGTTTCTAACACACTAAGAGTCTACGTTTGAGGCACCATCACGAAGGACCAAGCAACCTAAATAAATGCAAAAGTGGGATTTGGTTGGCTTTATAGCCTCATTTTTTGTGCACTTGTCATCAGAGACTATTCTAAGCCTTTCCCATGTATTAGTGTACTTAATTCTCACAACTCTATGATTAAGGCAATATCCTTAATCCCATCTTAGAGATGAGGATACTGAGACACAGAGTGGTTATGTACTTTGCCCAAAGTCACACAGTAAGTGCAGAGCCGAGATTCAAACCAAGATAGGCTACAAAACTCCTATTTGTTTAAACCATTTTGCTTCATAACTTTTGTAAGGGGTTTGACTTACTGACAACTAACCCAGCATCCTCCAGTTCAAATTCACAGGTAACCCAGTACTTAGTAGTTATTTTTACTTTTCTTTCCTGGGCCCAGAATGGAACCTCATGATACATTTGCTGGGGGATAATGTTCTACATAGGTCCAGCGCCATACTTACCTTCTAGTAAGTGTCTGGTGCAAAGTCCCTGCTTTCTTCCTAATTGGCCTCTGAAGTCAAAGACATGTGGGTTCATACACTCCCCACATCAGCATTAACTGTTTGATTCTGGCAACATTACTTAACTTCTCCTGGCCTCAGTTTCCCCATCTGTAATGGAGGGTATAAGTGGGAATATTAATTACTCACAAATGTGAAAATTATGAGGGGTAATACATGGTAAAATGTCTGCATGTAGGAGGCAGTCACTAAATAGGATCAGCATTAGGACTGATCCTGAGGCAAACTTCAAATGAAGCCACTGAGCTAAGGCAGGGCTCTTGTTCTGAGCTTGGAGTGGGATTCTCTGGCCTGGGGCCTGGCTAAGGCAGCTCCTGAAAGCCCAGAAGCTGCTCACAGATACAGCCAAGCACACAGTCAACCTCTAAACTATAAAACTGAGGGGGACCAAGGATGGTTTGAGAATTTCATTACATTGATGTTTCTCTCTCCTATCTTTTCTCTTCTCTTCTCTTCTCTTCTCTTTTCTTCTCTTCTCTTCTCTTCTCTTCCCTTCCCTTCCCTTCCCTTCCTCCCTCTCTCTCTCTCTCTCTCTTTCATTCCTCTCTCTAACATGTCCTTGGGTGAGGATATTTTTATATCGCTGCTTTGTAGTATCTGCCAATTTCTATGGTGTAAATATTCTCACTACTGCCTATTTCAAGCTACCAACATGAGGTCACTGAATGTGGAATTGAGAAGAAATCCTCCCAATACTTCCTTGCAAGCTCCAGCTGCAGGAAGCCACCGCTTGCCAATACTATCATGAGAGTGCACCAAGGAACGCAGAAAGCTAATGGACCTTGAGCGTTAGCAGGGCTGACGCTAAGCACTGATGGTTCGTGTTGAGATAGTGGTGGCTCAAAGCAATTTCCTGACTTGATAGCCTCCAAGTAAATGTTTACTAGACCTTACTGATCTTTACTGATCTTTATTGACCTTAGAAACAGTCTGTCTGTTACCTGTTTGCTGTGCTTTTCTGAGGGCAAGATGTGTATCTAAAACTGAATAAAAGCAGGCGGGACCCAGTTTCAGTGTGTCTCTTTAAGAAAGAGGCTCCACCTGGCCTCCAATGCCTTCTAAATTCATATTTCTTGTATAGCATTTTCATTTGTGTGTTGGCCTCTCCTTCAGATCCTGAACCCCGCCACGAAGGTCGCAGCATCCAGCACACCACCACTTTCAAGTATACTTTTGAAGAGGTACTATTCACCATGAGGTTACATAAAAACGAAGAAGTTAAGGGAAACTGAGTTTCCGGAAACTTTGGAAATATTTTTTATTTCCCACTAACTTAGAACTTTACCCATTTATATACCTATGAAAACAATACAACTCTCTGTGCAGCTTTAACAGTGGGAAATTTTTATGGCATAAAACCTTGGGAAGCAAGAAGTTAGTCTAAGCCATAATTTATTCAGAAAAATCCGAGACAAATTTAGTATGATTTCATTTATTAAAGAATAAGTTTCCTTCTAGTATATTCTGTCCAACTATGAATTTCATTTAAAATCTTTTAGAAAGAGCAAATCCACTTTTTAAAAAAATTCTAGGTAGTTATAATACTTTGGTTGCCAAGTTTTAAAAAATGAGGCAAGATTATATAGTGAGAGTAGAGAAAGCAAGATGAAGTGAAATCACCCATGACAATCTGTCATATTAGCCATTATGCATTTCAACATCTGCAACTGAAAAGTCACAGAAGTCAAAAAATAAAAACAAAAAAGACTCCCAAGGAACACAGACTGCCTGATGATGTTGCTAGAATATTTAGACCTATGTCCACTTCATGTAAAAAATAAATTAAGTATAAATAATGAGGTGAGGGGGCTGGTGTGTGCTCAGAGGGGCAAGAGAATGGGGCCAAATGCCTTTCCTCTCCCACACTCGCTACACAAAACTCTCCTCCATGTTGCTGCAGAGTAAGAAAGAGTCCACAAGCCGGGGCTGGACCAGTTGCTGGAAGTCGGAGTCCTGGAGGCCTTCAGGACAGACCCCGGCCAATCTACGCAGGGCAGCCTGGGAAGAAAACAGAAGAGATGACACGAGTTGGAATGGGCTCCGCTCAGGTGCATGTATTTCCTTCAACTCCCAGAGAGATACATTTCAGGAAGTGGCTTGTTTACCAGGTAATTTGATCTGATTGTCACCCTAACACCTTTAGTCATCTGGTTCTTTTGGTCATCATAGCAATCGTATCACTTGGTCCCCTGGTTTCATTTGCACCTTGGTCACCATGGTGGATGTCATCTGAAAGTCTTCATGATCTTAATAATCATCTTGCCATCTTGGTTTCTCAGCCATCCTAGGAGCCTGATTGTTTTCAATATCTGTCATTTTAAGGATCTGGTCAACTTAGTGAAATATATGGTCATCCTATAGACAAGAACTGCCAGGGGCATCAGTAGATGCTTCCAGATCCTTAGAGGAACCCTAGAATGGCAAGGGCCATTCACTTATCCATAAATTCCACTATGTTCTGAGCAAAGCATTATGAGACGAGAAGGAGGGAAGAAAGAAAGAGAGAGGAAAGAAGGTCATAAAGTTGAAGGAGGTGGAGATTCTGCCACTGAGATGTGGATGAACAGGAAAGAGAGGTGCAAGCAGAATGAAATCACTGCTCAGATCTTTACAAAATGAGTTTCACTTTCCGGAGTATGCTACCCTGTTTCACACTCACGTGCCCTTGCTCAGCTGCTCTCCATGACATGAAGTCCCTCCCCACTCTTTTCTAGCCAGGAGTTGCGTTCATCCTGCGAAGCTGGTCCCACTGTCACCTCCTCTAAGAAGCCTCCCCTGATTCCTTAAAGCAGAGGCAGTTCCTCCCGCCCCTGTGCATGGTCCCTGCACTGACCTTAACCTTCTCATACATGACTGCAATTGTCTTTTAAGTGTGTATCTCCCACACTACACTCTGAGCTCCTCAAGGGTACAGACTGTTTTATTTTATTTATTTTTTTCTGTATCTACAGCAGGTAGAACAGGGGCTGGCATGGGACTCAATAAATGTTTGCTGAAAAAAAGGATCAAATAAAGTGCTTTAAAATTGAGTCTACTGCTAGAGCTACCTGAAACTGCACATGTGAGCTGTGCATCTATACAGACCTCTTTACCAGGGAGCTGAAGTAATGCATACTAAGTGCTCAATAAATACGAATTCCTTCCCTCTTCTAGAACCTGTACACATCAGGAAACAAGGTGGGAGCTTAAGGATGTCCTTCCCCTGGGAAACAAAGACAGGGAGCAATATCTGGAGTGGCAGAAGAAGCAAAGAAGGAAGAAGGCCAACCTAGTGTTTTATTTAGTCCTTCAGGATACTGCAAGGTAAGTTTTGTGATCCCCAATTTGGAAATAAGGACACTAAGGCTCAGAGAGGGAATGGGCTCAGAGAGAGAAAGTGGCCTTCCTGAGATCACACGGAAGTTCAACTCCAGAGCTCTCATACCTACCCACACAGCAGGATGCGCAAGCCCAGGACACTAGTTTATATTGAGTTTAAGGTGGGCATAGAACTTATTACCTAGACACGAGAGGTAACCTATGGCTGAAAATCACCAAGTTGGTGGAAGGAGAGGATGGCTTTAGTTGGCTGTGGGACTAACAGGCTCTGCCATGTCCAGTGCGTTAAGAGGGGCATGTGTCTCTGTCTTGGTTTTCTCCAGGAAGTAGACTCCAGGAGACTATCTCTTATTAGTGTGTCCTCTTTCCCCTGGGCTATGATATCCCTAAGGGCTAGAGAGGCTGAGTCCATATCACTTTCTGATTGCTCTTGATCCAACAGCGAGAAATAACCCCATTACCCTTGAGTTATCACAGTAAAAACAAGCCAGGATCTTCAGCAGAAGAGGTGAGACCATGGATGTATTTTACATCAACAGGGATAAAAATAAAGCAAAAAGGAAGAAGGAAGAAAAACTAGACAAAGAGAGAAAATAAACCCATACCAAGATAGAAGAAAGTAGCAGAGACAGAGAAAAGGAGACAACAGAAAAAAAGTAACAAAAAGGTAATATTAAAACAGAGATACAAAGATAAACTGATGAAAAAAATGAAACCATGCATGAAAGGGAGATGGAAAGAAGCGATGATGACCAAAAAAAAGAGAGAGAGAACACACCCCTGGGCAGGAAGCATAGGAGAGAGGTAGGGAGAGGTGAAGAGTCAGGATGAGGAGGAGAGAGAGGTCTGGCGGGAATAAAAAGAAAGAGAGAAAGGGAAAGAAGGAGAGAGAGAAACCTCTAAGAGAGGAGGCAACCTCTAGAACAGCGGTTCTCAACCTGTGGGTCGCCACCCCTTTGGGGGTCGAACGACCCTTTCACAGGGGTCACTTAAGACCATCAGAAAACACATATATAATTACATATTGTTTTTGTGATTAATCACTATGTTTTAATTATGTTCAATTTGTAACAATGAAAATACATCCTGCATATCAGATATTTACATTATGATTCATAACATTAGCAAAATTACAGTTAGGAAATAGCAACAAAAATAATTCTATGGTTGGGGTCACCACAACATGAGGAACTGTATTAAAGGGTCGAGGCATTAGGAAGGTTGAGAACCACTGCTCTAGAAGGAAAGAAAAGCAAAAACAAAACAGAAGAGAGAGAACTAGAAACAGACCTGAAAAAAACACAAAAGCAAATAGATACACAGAGTCCCTAGAAAGTCTACAAGACATGAACCCCAACCATCTGGGAGCACCCTCTCCTCAGGGCCCAGGGGCTTAAAGGACCTCCCACCCTCCCAAAGCCTTTCTCTCTCAGCCTCTACTTTCCTTGGAGAATTAACAACCAATCAACTCAGGATCTCATTCCCAGACAGTCTGAAAACACGTAAGTATTTAACAAGCCCAGCAGCCCACTGACAGCTGCTTCATTAAGGAAAAATCAAGCCTGTTTGCAGGAGACAATCTGTGCTGCCACTTTCGCAGATGTGGGAAGCAACCACTGAAATGTCTCCCATTCCCCTGAAAGGAGCCTTTGAAGCTGGAAAGAACACCTTGAGGACGGGCAGGAGAGGCAGCCTCCAACTCCACCCACCAGGCAAGGCGCCTAGTACCTCCGTCTCACCAGCCAGGGGGCAGCACTCAAATACGGAGGCCCTTCTGGCAGCCAAACCACAAACACTCACCAGCAGGGGGTGCTGAGGGTGGCCAAGTCTATCAGTTCCTCAGCCAAGCCAAAACAGTCACCAAACCCAAAGTCCTATGGAGAAACAAAGAGCTGGAAAAGGATCCTGACCACAAGAAGGCCTCAGGCTAGAAGGGGAGAAATTCAAATCCCTTCATGAGCCAAGGTAACAAGACCAGGACCATAAGGCATAGGGGAGAAAGCATGTCTGGAGACAAGATGGTCTGGTCAAAAGTCAAGGTCTTCAGCATCAGGCTGGCTGTGTTTCAATTCTAAGAGCCTCCCTTTATAACACCCAGAATACCAGAGAACTCAACCTGCCTCCTACTGGGGAAAACAAAATCCAAGCAGGCAGGCCCAGGTGCATGCTGTGTGCTACTATCTTGAGCATGGAGAGCTCCCAGAAAGCTGCATGGAGGAGAGGTGTTTTGATCTAAGCCTTGAAGGAGGTGCTGGCAGAGCTCTAAAAAGGGTATCTACTTGGGACAAGGGACAAGGGTAGTGTTGGGTGGCTCATAGCACTCTGGCCTAGCCAGGAGGACGGGGCCTGGAGGCAGTGGGAGGCCTCCAGAGCCTAAGGTGGGTGGGATTCCCACTGTGAAGGGCTGAACCACATGGACAGCAGGCTGTAGGTAATGGGGACCATGGAAGGATTGGTCATGGAGTGTCATGGTTGTAAACTGTCATGAGGAAAATTAGCCCCGTAGCTAGATGGAGGGTGATTTAGGAAGAGAGGGGCTCTCTTCTGCATCCAGCAACTTGTCCACAAGGATAAATTTAATCCCCTTTCCACTGGAAAACCCTTTAGGAGATTGAAGATAGTGGCTAAGCCTTTCTGTGTGCTCTTCTTCAAACTAATGACATAAATGAAAGAGGAATCACAGCAAGCCCATGTATCTGAATGGAGCTTTATAGGTTCCCAACACTTCCTCAGGGCCTGGTTAGTGTCAAGCAGTTGCTAGCTGCCTGAGTTGTGAAGATAATGGGAGTTGGGAGCAATTATTATGTTTGCCAGGTATTAATCTTCTCTGTTTGATTCACTAGACCAGACAGAATTAACACTCCGGTGTGGGGTGAATTTCCCGCCAAAATATAAGATGGCGCGGGCAATTATTTAGGTTTCCCGCGCAAAATCAGGGATTTTTATGATACCTATTACCCCAATGGGTATGAAACGGTTCGCATACGCAGGTAGGTATCTTTGTGAACGGCAAACAAACAAATATTTGGTAATACGCAGTTACAATCGGCCCGAGTTTACACGTTTCCCGCACTCCACTGCAAATCTATATGAACCGAGTTAAGACGGCTCCCGCGGAGTACGCGCAATTCACGCGAGCCGACTTAACTCGTTTCCCCCACTCCAAGTGTTAAGAAGCTCTGTGAACCCAGAAAATCACATCTTTACATTCACTAATCTCTCATTGAAACTTAGCCTTTCTTACTATTGTGGATGTAGCAACAAACCATGAAGTATCAGCAAGCCCTGAGATTTGTTCACCAGTAGAAATCCCAGGAACTTTCATATCTCATAATTGTGGTAGGTAACTTCAAATACCATTGACGCTCATTGGTAGGCAAGTTACAATGCTTATTAGACTCACTGCTCAATCTTATTTAAGTTATTAGTTAAAAGTACACATGTTTAAATACTCTATAATTATCTATATATATAAAAGGCTAATATGCTAAGTGTCCGTCCAGGTAATGACATCACATAGCAACGCCAAGCTTCCTCTCCCTAGTGACTAGCCTCCTTGCAGTTTCTTCAGCCCATGAACACAACTTGCTTTATAGCCAGATGGAAACACTTTACACTGAACCAAATGTCAGTGAAGCATTTTTCTGTGCCTCATCTCATTTGATCCTCATAGAAGTCCTGGAGTAGGTAGATAGGAGATTCAGTGGAATCCTATTTTCTTTTCATTAATCAGAAAACGGAAATTTAGAAAGCTTAGAAACTTGACCTGACTGAAAGAAGTAAGAAATGGTGGACCTTGAAAATGACTTTAGGTTTCTCACTGCACAGAATATAGTCAATCACTGCTGCAGTTATATATTTTACCCTTTGTTCTCCCTGCATGATCTACAATAATAATCTGCTTCATGTTGATATTTACTGCTGTATTGCTGATGATTACCTAAAAGAGAAGTTGGGGTGCCTCACCAGGCTGGAAAAAGTTTAGCTACATCAGAAAGCAGGTCTAATTAAGCAAGTTTATTCTATATCTATAAAAGGCTAAGTTGACTCGCACATGTGCGATACATATAAAGCTCACGCTGGCTCCAATCACATGCATATGTTTCCACCTGTCATTATTGATTGTGAATTTGGTTGACACTTCTATTATAGAGAAAGGGCGAATAGCGATATTAAAATATTTCTTCTAATTAATTATCTTTCAATGTGCACGAATTTGTGCATCAGGCCAGTAGTTTTAATATACTTGGATTCCTTTTTAATTCTATATATTTTATTGTATATGTTCAAAACATCATTCTGACAAGGGGTTCATAAGCTTCACCAGATCACCAAGGTGCAAGAAAGGTTAAGGTTGTTCTACATGTACCAGAATAAAAGCCCATGACAGCATAGATTTTTTGTCTCTTTTTTTCACAGCTATATCCTCGTAGCCTAGAGGAGTGCATTTTCAGATAGAATAACTCAGTAAATATTTATTGAATAAAATGTATAGCATTTAGTGATCTACCCAGTGTCACACAGCTCATTAATGGCAAAACCAAGACAGGTGTGTCTGACTGTAAGGCCCTGCTGTTGCTACCCCACAGTGCCCATCAGGAACTCCCAGAAATGAGATGAACTCAGTTAAAACAAGATGGGTGAGAGGGGGCTTTACTGTGAAAGAGCTTGAAGGATCTCTAAATCCATCACTTCTCCCTTGCATCTTTTGAGGACCAATCAAGGATCTGGAAGCTAAATGGGTCTATTTATCCAATGGCTTCCCTGCTCCTTCATGCTTCCAACTGGAAGCTGCTCTGCTTTGGGATCTGTTACACCACATCAGGGAGGAGTTCAGAGACAAAGCATACATTCCCCATCTGGTGCTATGGGATGAATTAATGAGAGACCTAAACAGCAAGGAGAAGTCGGGTGGGGACTTCCCAGGATGCACTTGCTTGGTTCAGGTGAAGGCCCTGGTGGCTGGCTGAATAATATTCTCTGTCCCGTCCTATTTCCTCCTGTCCTGTTCCACAAAGGAGAGAAGGAAGCCACAATGCTTCCTTCCGAGGAGGGGAGGGAAGCTTTCTCACTGTGTCCGGTTTGGAAGAGGCAGGAGACATCCACACCCTAGCTCCCACGTACATCGGACACAGTGACATCACTAACACCGCCTAGCATCCCGCCGCCAGCCACTCAGTCTTGATCATTGTTCAGATTCCCTAGAACCTAGGTTTGTGGCTCCCAGCCTCCCATCTTTCACATACATGACTTCATGTAATTGTCTCCAAAATTTTATTAATTAAGTGAACAAGTATTACTCTTATCATCATTTTGAAGAGAAAAGTTGAAGCCCAGAGAAGTTACATGGCTTATGCAAGCCAACCATGACATAGCCAGCTCCCATGACCAGGGGAAAAGATGGGGAAGACTGTGAACTCACCAGGCAGGCCACCAGCACGGCGTCACTGCTGTTCCTCTCTGAGGGCGATCGGCAGAGTTCAATGAGGCGGGACATACCTGCGTGAAACACACAGAGAACCTCAAGCTCTGGGTGGGGACCAGCCTGGCCAGGCCTGAGCCAGGGGTGCTCCACTCTCTCTCGCACAGCTCTCCGTGTGGGGCCTGTGGAAGCAGGTGGCTCCCAGCGTCCCTGTCAGCTGATCAGTCAGCCGGGGAAGGAGAGTGAACCCACCTGGGGGAGCTCGTGGTGGAGGCCTACTCCCTCAGGTGTGAACAGACCCTCGTCAGGGCCAGGATGAGCTGCAGTGTCAAAACCAAACCCCTAAGTGCCAGAACCCTGGCTGGGACTGAACTTGGTTAAAACTGCAGCCAAGGTGGCACAGGTCTCCCTAAAAAGCTACTTCTGTGGAGGTACCTCTGATTTTACCAGAGCCACATTTAGTGTTTGCATCTTTATCAGTGGAACGGTCGGCACCTTTTATTTCTCAATTACCTATCAGAAAATATGTTGTTGCCCAGCTGGTGTCGCTCAGTAGATTGAGCCTCGCCCCATGCAGCAGGAGGTGACCAGTTTGATTCTCAGAGCACATGCCAGGCTTGTGGGCTCAATCCCCAGCAGGGGGTGTGCAGGAGGCAAACTATCGCTGTTTCTCTCTCATTGATGTTTCTATCTCTCTACCCCTCTCCCCTCCTCTCTGTAAAAAATCAATAAAATATTTTTTTTTAAAAAAAGGTGTGTGACACATTCTGTATATGTATCTTCCATAAGGTCTTATGAAGCTGGAACGCTCTGGTGCCACAGGGTCACCTCTTGCCAACCTTGTTGTGCCTGGAGGACAGGCATGATACTGTCTCTATCTGGAGAGCCCTTTCTCAACCTTAACACCAGGATAACTCCTCAAACCACAGCTGACGACTCACCTCCTTGCTAAAATATTCTCTGACCCACCCAGATGAATGTGGGCTACTTCCCTTGTGTAGCAAATGTGCTATGGACATGCTCTGAGTATTGCTCTATGATGTTCAAGTGCAAATGTTTCTTTTCACACCTGCCACCCCATAGGTGTCTAAGTGCCTGTGGTCAGGACAATGCTATAGTTGATGTTACATGCCTAGCACTAAGAACAGAGCCCAGCATTTGTTGGGTAAATAAGTGACTAACTGAAGGAATGAGTGATTTAATGAGTGAATTAATAAATGAGTTAATGGTGAATAAGTAATAAATGTGCTAATGAATGAATAAACAAAAGGATGAATTGATGAGTGAATGAACAAATGGGTAAACAAATAAGTGAATAACTGAATTAGGAAATGAATTAGTTGGATGAAGAAATGCAGTCCTGATGAACAGGAAGTCTGCAGGTGAGTCATGGTTCTGGCCAACTAAAACCTCCCTAGATCCTTCCTCTCTCTTGCTTCAGCCCCAAATTAGAAGCTAGACTAGGGGCTGCACCCCAGGCCTCCATGCCAGCATTTCCCTGCACCCAGAGAGTGGGGCTCAGCCCAGCCAGACCTCTGTTGCCACTGTGAAATCAAGGCTGCTCCCCCACCCCCCAACTCCACTTCTGCTACAGCCAGTACCACTTACAGCTCAGCCGCACGGCCTCCTGTGCCACGTCTGGGTCTTGGCTGAGACGGGCCAGGGTCACTGCAGCCTTCTGCTGGACTCGCTCACAGGCGGCCACCTCAGCTGGGGTCCCAGATCTTGGCTTCTCGGACAGCATGCCCATGATAAGCTGGACCCCTGGGCAAGAGGCAATGAATAGTTGTCACTCATTCCAGTGGGGAGTCTTCTTGGAACCTGCTGGATGGATAGCTGCAGGGCTGGAGTAAAGGCTGTCAGAATGACTGAGGGGATATCACACACGGGAAAGAAGCTAGACAAGCCCACCTCTTCTACTCCTTCTGCCCTGGGGTGTCTCTAATTCCATGTACCAAGTCACCGTACTTGGAAAGGACCCCTGGAGGACATCCCTTTTTACTTTTTAAATGCTATTACTGGGCTTTTTGACTACATATCTGATACCGTGCTAAATGCATAGTAAGTACATGATCCCCTAAAACAGGGGTCCTCAAACTTTTTAAACAGGGGGCCAGTTCACTGTCCCTCAGACCGTTGGAGGGCCGGACTATAGTTTAAAAAAAAAAAAACTATGAACAAATTCCTATGCACACTGCACATATCTTATTTTGAAGTAAAAAAACAAAATGGGAACAAATACAATATTTGTATTTGCATGTGGCCCACGGGCCATAGTTTGAGGACCCCTGCCATAAAACCTCCAATAGTCTTGAATTTGGTATTAGTATAATTCCCTTTGAGACCCAGAGGGTGAAGTGTCTTTTCAGAGTCATGCAGTTATCTGACCTCCCACTGCCCTTCATCCAGCCCCCCATCACCACCATCATACACAATTTGGGGAAGCACAAAGATGACATGACCAGACTGCAGGGCAAGAGACATCAGAGCCAAATGCATCCTGGGAAGACAACCCCTTTCAAAGTCCAGCCTGTGCAACAGGGCCTGCCCTGTCCGGCCCAGGAGGCCTACTGTCTGTGTCATCATTACTGCAGATCCCTCAGGTGCTGCCCCACTTTTATAAATAGTCTCTTCATCAAACTCTCTTCAGTTGGGCCATGGGGACTGCCATTGTTTCCTGAAAGAGCAGATACACTTGGCATAGTGCTCATTCTGTGCCAGGTACACTTCTAACATGCTATCCTCCCATCAGCCCTATGAGGTAGGTGTTCCTACTGTTCCCATTTTGCAGATGGAAGTGCAGAGGTCATACAGCTAGTAAATAGTAGCACTTTTTCCAGTTTTAATGGTATCAGCTGCTATGTTACCCTCCCTCCACTGCACTGTCTTATTGTGGCTGTCACACTTTTGTCATGTTGTCACTCTTATCAAATTGGCCTCTCCTTCTAAACTGTGACCTCCTCCAGGATTAAGGCAAGGATTTATTGATGTCCGTGTTTATTTGTTTAGCACAATGCCAGGCACATAGTAGATCTCAATAACTATGGACTGATTGAGCCCTTCCATAGCACTTTATGAATCATAAAACCCTCTACAGATGCCAGATAGTCCAATCCCAAATCCACGGGCCTCTGCATTACACTCCTGCTGACCAGTTGAACTTAAGGCTCTAAGTACTGAAGGAATAGGCCACAATGACACCCCTTGGGCTCCCAGCTTCCCAACTGGTTCAGGAACGTTTTTCATTATTAGCTCATCACATAGAATGAACACAAAATGATGTATTTCAATTAGTATTAGAGCAATGGGGGATGCAGAACGTGTATGTTTGTTTAAACCACAGGGCAACCTGGGAAAAGGGGATTTAGCAACAACAGAGGCAACTGGTGGGCTCATTAGCATCTCTGGTTTCCAACCCATTGCTAATTGCTGCCTTATTTCCCAGTCACAGGAAGCCCTCACCACTTTGTTCCCAGGTGATGGGGGTCCCGTCATCTTTCTACAGGACCCAGGCACTGAAACCTGGCTCACCTCACATGGACCTTGGTGACAACCCAGCAGGAGGTGGGAGGGGGAGAAAGTGCAAAAGCAATGCTCTCAGGTGAGGTGTTGAGGGATCCAGCTGGCCCTGACCTGCCCCCCACTCCTCAGGCTCTTCAGCGTTGTACTGAGGCCAAAGCCAATTGGATCAGAATGACTGAAAATTGGAATACGTCCTTTTGTAGGAATGAATTTTTACTCTTTGGATCATAATGAAATCTTTGTCTTCTCTTTACCATCCTAGTGAAAATGCCCTGCCAGCCTCCTACCTTGGGTCTACCTTACCCCTCCCCACTTTATCTTCCTCGGGTCACTACCATCATCTGGCCTTCTCTATCTCCTTGTTCGCTGTCTCCCACTGGAACTGAAGCCTCATGAAGACAAGCAAACAGTTACACATTGGCCAGCTGCACACATAAGCACACATATACATGCTCATGCAATTGTGGAGACCTACATGTACACATGCATGAGCCTCCGCATAGCCTGCACACAAACACAAAGGCCCGCAGTTCTGTATGGCCACATCACCCACACAACATGCTCGCGCTGAAAACACATACCGTTCTCCTGAATGATGTCCGAGGCGCACTGCTCCAGGACAGACATGTTTGCCAAGATTGTCACAATCTGGAAAAGAGGATTGAGAAGCTAAGAAAGTGGGCACACCTGAGCCAAAAGGTGCGCTCTACAAGCAGCTGAGCCGGGGCTAGCAGGCTTTCCTTCAGCCTGTGACTCCGTCCTGCACACCTGGCCCGTACTTCCAGGGTATTTTCTTTTGTCCCCATGGGCTCCTGCCACCCAGGTCTGCTTCTCCAGTGACTGGATGCCCGTTCATCAGCACGTGACCCTGGGGTGGAACCCGGGACTCCACTGGAGAGAACAATGTCACCTGAGCGAAGAGGGGGTCCCATCATCTTTCTGCAGGAACCTTCTGGTCCCAGGCCCTGAAATGCGGACAGAACTGGCAGGTTCCTGGCTATCCTCTGCCCTGGATTGGGCTCACCCCATCCTAGCTTTTTGCCCTGATACTGAACCCCACCTACTTTCAACCTGAAATCAACGGAGACTAAGGCCAAGTTAGAGAACATGAGTGGGATAGAAGTCAGCATTACACCCCAGGTATCAGGTGTTCTGGGGTATCTGATGAGAAAGTTCGTGCTCAGCTACACTTTGCAGGTCTGGGCCTGCAGGGATGCTGACATCAGGTGGACAGTGAGCCATAGTTACAACCTCATGGGCTGGGCAGCCAACAGCCTCACCAATGTCCACTCCCAGGCCTAGGCTGTCAAGGTTGCAGAGAGAACTCACAGCACAAAACTGAATTAAGTAGTGGACCATCAAGGGACCCACTGCAGACCCCCAAATGTACAGGGTGCCAAAATACCACTGGAAAATGTTGACAACCTGGAACCTTTTAACTCAGGTCCCACCCATGACACTGCTCCTGACATAAATAGCAAAATGAATATCCAACCACGTCTATGCAAACAGACACTTTCATGTGGTAATTACAATAAGTAGTGAAATAAAATGAGATGAGGTTTCTCACTGGCGCAGGCCTATCTCTTGAAAGGCTTCTCCAAAGCTTGGGGCGCAGTATAACTACAGGCCATGCCCTGCTCTGAGATGGCAGCTGGCGGTCTCCTGAGGACCGTTTAGGCAGCTTATAACCTGAAACTCGACTATTACTAGATAGTAATGTGACATTTGCCAAGAAAGAGTGTTAGCAAGATTTTAATTGGCTCAATATTGGCATATTACTCTGTATAACAAATGTATGTAACAAATCTCTTTTTAATAAAAAGAAAAAGTTTGCCGTATTAATAGAATATCTATCTCCCCACTTTCCCACTGCACAGATGTTGGAAAGGGGTACTCATCTTAGGGTGCTGTGGCACCCGTGCCTACAGCCCTTCCAGCTCAGATCTGGGCAGGGGTGGGGCGAGGTAAGCGTTACCAGGATGGGTTGCCAGGCGAGAGACCAGAGAACTCCCCAAGAGCTGATCCCAAGGCAAGTCTGTCCCACCAGACATTTTAGGAAGGGAATGACAAGCTCCTGTTCGCATTTTAAAGAGATAATGGGACCAGAGGGTTAGTCCTTGGAAGCCCTCCTCCCACCCCCTTTTAAGATAGTGAGTGTTTGTGGGCTGAGTGGAAGGAGTTAGAGGAAAAGTATGGGTTGAAGATGTAGTTAAAAGTGGAAGGTTCCCCAGGAAGCACAGAGTGCACAGTCTTCTGAGGAAGGAGAGACAAGGCTATTGGCTTTCTCTGAACTGTCCGCAGTAGCAGGGAGCATGACCGATGCTCCAACTACAACAGTGGCTGCTACACTCCAGCCACCACCAGCCTGGCCTCTCTGAATAGATACGTTTGACATACAGACCCAACAGGGAAGGGAGGGATGGAGGAATGGAGGAAATGAGGGAGGAAGGAAAGGAGAAAGGACAAAATTTTAAAAAGAAAAAGAAACCTTTGTCTGCAGCATCAGGTTCATCACATGGCAATTATTAGGTAGGTCTTTGTGTCAGGCTAATTTAGATCGTGTTAATGAAAATTACTTCCTCTTTACAGAGCCTGTACCCCATGTGGTTTTTTAGGTGCAGATGAAGTATTCAATTAAGCACAATTTGAATAAATGCCAATTAGGCCCTGCTTCCAGTCCCCCTTTTGAAACATCCTTATATAGAGGGGAAGGGGGATCAAAGTTTCTTCGCACAGTGGAGCCCAGGGCTGGGACTTTAGGCTCACCTTGTTGGGTACCGGGTGGTGATGCCATCGGGGGACAGAGTACAGGAGCCAGGCAGACAGTTTCCCCTGGCCCAGGCTAATTCCATCCTGTCTGGTGATTTTCAATTAAGTTCCATTCCCCTTGAGCAAAAAGGTGCTGTTCCCTGTGCAGTTATTGGTGAACAGAGAGGACACCGGCCTCTGGGGCAGCCCTAGGTGAGAAGCTATGTATTGTAGTGGCTGCACAAAGGATCAGCCTAGTTCCAAGTCTCAGCTCTGACATTCATTTTCCATGTGACCTTGGCCACATTTCTTAACCTTCTGTGCCTTGGTTAATGAAGGTGTATTAGATTTCTGTTGCTGCTATAACAATCTTATCGCACAGTGCTGGTGATCAGAAGTCCTAAGTGAGCCTAGTGGAGGGAACATCAGGGTGTTGATGGAGCTGTGTTCCTTCTGGAGACTCTAGGAGAGAGTCATGTCCTTGTCTTTTATAGTGTCTAGAACAGTGATGGCGAACCTTTTGAGCTCAGCTTGTCAGCATTTTGAAAAACCCTAACTTAACTCTGGTGCTGTGTCAAATATAGAAATTTTTTTATATTTACAACCTTAGTAAAACAAAGATTTATATTTTTGATATTTATTTTATACATTTAAATGCCATTTAACAAAGAAAAATCAACCAAAAATATGAGTTTGCGTGTCACCTCTGACACTGGTCTAGAAGCTGCTTGCAGTATTTGGCTCGTGGTACCACATCACTCTGACCTCTGGTGCCTCAATCACATCTCGGTCTCTGACTCCAGTCCTCCTACCTCCTTCTTATAGGAACCTTTGTGGTTACACTGGGCCTGCCTGGACAACCCAGGATAATATTCCAGGACAATACTTCTATACCACAATCCTTAACCTGATCATATCTGCAAATTCCCTTTGGACATGTAAAGAAACTTGTTCACAGATTTGGGGGTTCAGATGTGGACATCTTTGTGGGGAGCAAAACAGCAACTCATTTAATGCTCATCACAGTCTTATCAATTACACTACTAGAGGCCCAATGCAAAAATTCATGCAAGAGTAGCCCTCTGGCACCTGGGACCTGGGCTTTCCTCTGGCTGCCGACAGGCACCCGGGACCCCCGGCTTCCCTCGCAGCCCCAGCTTCATCCAGAAGGTCATCCGGTCTAATTAGCATATTACACTTTTATTATTATAGATGAGTTCCTGTGGTAGCACCCAGAACATTTGTTAAACAAAATGAGTATGGCATGCCTGAGGGAAACACCCTGAAGGTACCCAGACTGTGAACACCTGTGTCAGGGGCTCTTACCAACACAATCCCCGGTGTTGGCACATGTTTTGCTGATGTGAGATATTCCCAAAGGGAGGCCAGGTCCCAGCTCAGGAGGAACCCTTCCCAGAAGAGAACCCAACAAACTTTGCGCTTATTGCTTTCTGCCACATTTTGAAATCACTTTCCCTTTGGCATCCTCAAAACTGACTGACCATCTTAGGAAAATCGAGGTGAATAGCAAATTGAATCAAAAGAGCAGGGGACGTCCCGTGTCACTGGCCCTGTGTGGCAAGAAGGAGGTTGGCAAAGCCTTTTGATGTCAGTGCGGATGCGGAGGAAGAGGTGTACTCAGTGCTGGCCCAGGGCAGGTGCTCTGGGAGGACTTGTCCACAGCCCATCCCAAGGCGGGAACCGGGCTTGTCTCACATCCTCGCCAATGTCTGACTGTGCTCACACATGGTTTCTGCCTCTGTCCCTTTTGTGTGCTATGTGTAAACTAACACTGAAGACCATACCACATAAAACCCTAGCGAAGGTTACCCAGGAAACCCAAAGAGAGGCAAGTGCTCTGGTCTAACAGAACTTACCACACAGAATAGCTGACATGCATTTAATGAAAAGTTATAATTGCTTTTATGCTGTGCAGTAATTAGGACAAAAAGGCCAACATTTGGTATGACTGTAATTAGAGTTACTCCTTAATTGCTAGATGGAATATTTAGATTTCTGTTATCCCTGTGTTAACTCTCTAAAAGCTTTATCACCCATGTCAACTGCAGCCTTGAGACCAGTCAGCAAAATCCCTTTCAGCCTCTAGGGAAAGCCCACTGCTCTCTCGGTCCTGCCTTCTTCCCTCCACACCACTTCCTCCACCAGAGGTCAGAAAGAATCAAGACCAGGATATTGGTCTGAAGGATGAAGGGATCTGAGAGAAGAAGGATGTAGTCTCTTTTTATACACTATGGCCATGCTTTTTTAAAAATCTGTATGATTTTATTGATTTGAGAGAGAAGGGAAGAGGGAGGGAGAAAAAGAGAGAGAGAGAGAAACATCAATGTGAGAGGGTAACATTGATCAGCTGCCTCCTGCACACCCACTACTGGGGATCAAGCCTGCAACCCAGGCATGAGCCCTGACTGGGAATTGAACCAGTAACCTTTTGGTACATGGGACAATGTTCAACCAACTGAGCCACACTGGCCAGGGCTGTGTCCACTCCTTTGCGTGGCTTATAGTCTTTATCTCTCTCTCTCTCTCTCTCTCTCTCTCTCTCTCTCTCTCTCTCTCACACACACACACACACACACACACACAACTTGCATATACCCAGACACAGATTGAAACAACACACACCACACATTGCCTTATACCACACTACACTCACCACCTCATTAACTACCTTTCCTGGCCTTAATTTCCTGCCTTTAAGGTGACCTTCCCTATCTCAGACCTATCCCCAATTCCTGGCTCTATCACAGACCCCTGCCCTGCTCATGTGTGAGCACCCACTTTGGTGCTAACCACTTTAGGAGCATTATGCCATCTGATCACAGGAGGGAGAAAACATTACCCCATTACCCATCTGAGGGAAGTGCGGCTAAGAGAGATCAAGCGATTTGTCTAAGGTCACACCGCTAGGCAATGGCAGAGTCAGGATTTGAACTCAGGTCTGTCTGAACCCAAAGTCTGTGCTGTTTCTACTATGTCACATGTGCATATGACAGGACCTTATAAACTATAAAGGTCTTTTTCAATGTGAGTCAACATTACAAACCCTAGTAACTGGCATTTCTAATAAAAGGACTTCTGATAATGCTATTCACAGTGAGGTCTCAGAAATGCTACAAAATCTTGACATTCTAAAATGCCAAGCAGACATGTTTTCATGGGAAGCGTATACCAGCACCCTCCACCTCCATGAAAGCCACTAATTTCTGAAGGCCACACAAGGTCCTGCTCAGTGGAAGTCTCTGCTGTGGGTTAGATAACAGGGTCTCTCACCGAGGTTGTCACTGCTTGACAGGCAGGGCAGAGGTGAGTAAGCATGAGGCAGCCCCTCTCCCACTGCCCGTGGCACACCTGTAGCTGGATTCCCTGCACAGCATGACCCCTAGGAAATACCTCCTGAGGATTAAAATTTGAGCCATACAGATGGTTTGTTAGCAGGGGGTTCTTCTGGATGTCTGACCACAATGGCTCCCCTAGATTAGCAGCGGAGGGGTGTGGGGGGAGAAGAACCAGACACAATGCTGCCCTCACCCCATCCACACCCCAAGGGTGGGTCCAGGATAGGCCTGGCCGTCGAAGCTTCTGTTGGACAAATTAAGTGGACTCAGCTTGCTGAGATGATGGAGAGGTCCTCATGGAGATGTCCAAATGGAGGTGGACCAAGTACACATCCAAGACCAAGAGGCTCCGCACAGCATTGGCGTCATTGGCAGATGCATTACCGGAAACTTCACGGGCATTTAATCTCCTAAGTGTTTCAGGGGGCGGTGAGCACTTCAGAGGCTAATTCATCTTCTTTGTCTTCATTGCGCAGAGCTCTCTGGTCATCTTAATCCTCGCTCTGCCACAGGAAAGGGCCATTTGTTTCTTTAATGGATGCACTCTCGCTAGCTAAGTGGCTGCTCTGAGTCAGAGCAGAAAGCTAAGCCACCCTGAGGATGGTGGGAGCCGTACCTGGCTCAGACATCAAGGGTGTGGAGAAAAGGGTGTGGAGAAGATGGGATTGGGGGGACAGGGTGGTTAGGGAGTGAAGCAGAAAAACTCCAGATTTAGAAAGAGTTTCCATCTGCTAGAACTTGATCACATTCTCTCCCCACCCTGAACCCCTCCTCCTTCAAGAGGGGCCAGTCACTCCTCATGATGAAAAAAGGGTCCCTGCACAGAGCCTGGGGATGTCTGAGCTGGAGGGGTCTTGCCCCTTTTACAGGTAAGAAAATCCCACTCCAGAGATGCCCCCCGCAGGGCTGTGTGCCACATTCCAAGGCCAATAGTAATAATAACATTGATATGAGCTTCCATTTATTTAATAGTTTCTTTGTGCCAAGAATTGTAGCAAGAGTTTATAACCATTCATTTATTGAATTCTTATTTCAAATTTGTGAAGTATCTTTTATTCAACCACATCCACACAAAAAAGAAAAGTGAGGCTTGAAGTAAAATATCTGAAGTTACATGATTATCATAATAGAGGAGCTTTGAACCCAGGTCATCTGACCCCCAAAATTCCTGTTCTTATTGTTTTACTACTAGATCTTGTATGAAATGACCAGAGTTGCCCACAAGAAGGAACTTGAAGGTGAGGGGACCTGACACTGTCAGGTAGATGACAGACCCAGAAACTGGCAGTGTCTAGCTGAAGAAGAGGAAGTACCAGGCACATCACACAGAGCGCACCCTCCACCCCACTCCCCACAGCCAAGGGCTGTGCCTGCAATGTGCCCCTCTTTATCTGTCTGTACTGTCACACCTTGTTTCTACGGGAAACTTGTCCAACTCTAAGACGTGAGAGATTTGACTGGAAAGGAAGTCATGAACCATATCAAGCACGGCTTGGGAAGCCAAGTTGAGGACTTTGAATAATTCACTATCCATGCTCTTCCTTGGAGCATCAAGCTTAAAAATAATAATAATATTCATCATTTTTTGAGGACTCAGAAGGGCTAAGCCTTGTATCAGGTTCTTTGCATGTATTATCTCACCCACCCTCACAATAACCCTGAGAGGTCAGCATTTATGTCCCAATTAACAGTGAGAGCATCAACACCCAGGAGGCTGTGACTTGTCCAAACCACCCAATGAGTGAGTAAATGGCCAGGATCCACCTCAGTCCCTCTGACTCCGCAGCTACACTGCCTCCACTTCATGTTCACAGCAGGTGAGAGTCAAAGACCCAAGTCTAAGTCAGGCCAGAATGTAAATGCTGGCAGCTGCTTGCCAACCCTATGATAGGGGTCTTGCCCCCTTCACAGGTAAGACAATCCCACTCCAAGAATGTTGGGAGTTGATACTCTTATCTATAAAATGGCTCAATTTTTGAGCCTCAATACTCTTATCTATAAAATGGAGCAAATATTACCAGCCTCACAGAATTATTAGAACCCTCATAGGAAAATGCTTATATGTACTAGAAAATGCTCTCTGAATGTGAGTTTCTATGGTCAGCGATTCTAAGGATAAAGAAGAACTAATGCAGTGCCGTCCTGCTTCTTCCTTTGTATGCCCTAAAGAAGCACTTAGAGGACTTCATCACGGGGCCAACTTCGGGCAGAGGCCTTAAGAAATCCTGGGGAAGTACAAACATGGACCGTGCCCTGGGGGCTTGGGAGTGGGGCTGACATGCACTAACAAGGAAGGAACAAATACCATTAGAACAGTCACCACTGCATTGTGAAGTGTGGCCTCTAAGAGCAGGAGGGCATTCCAGAGGCCTGGAGCCACCGGGAAGGCTTTGCAGGGTTGCCGGGTGGGAGCTGGAATAAGAATCTATGGCAGCTTTACTAGGTGATGAGGCTGAAAGACACAGGTGGAGATTGGAGGCTAAGATGCAGACAGGGATGAGCCGGGTTGGAGGTTAGGGATCATCTAACTTAGAGCTCAGGCACTTGATGGAATTTACAGAGCCCTGAAACCCACTTGATCCACTGCACCACACACCTTTCAGTAGGGAAATGGCAGGCTGAGTACGGCAGAGGTGAGACAGGTCAGAATACCATAACCTCTGAGCTCAAGGCCTTTTAAAACCCCCTTGCTCAATATTTTCTAACATGTTTGGCAGTAAAGTCCTTTTTTCCCAACAAAACTTTACATGGATCTCAATCTACAAAGTCATTGAGATGGATACAAGGGCTGAGGCCCAGAATCAAGGTTCTGACCCAAGCAAACCCCTGTTTTCATGGAAGCAGAGAAGGGACAAAACTCGCAGCAGGGCACTATGTCAGACAGGCACCAATAAGAGCAGGACACAGACTTTTGGAGTAGGTCCAGAGACCTTCCCATGATGCCTCTCCCTCCTAGAATGGACAGTGTGAATGGAGACAGAGAAAGGCCCATGGTGGTTGGGTTGAGAAAATGGGTAGAGAGTGGGCTCGTAGAGATGCTCCAGGGGCAAGGAGGCATGATGAAAACATTTCCCTTGACCTTCCTACAGGATGCAACCAGCAGGACTGACCAGGTGCTGCCAGGCCATGCTGTCCCCCTAGGACTTAAGCCCTGACCCCCTGACCTGTCTTCACGGTGACAGGTGCTGTGCCTGGTCCCTCCCCAGCTCCTCACCTGGTCCCGGGTATAAGGCGTGTCCACCCTCTGCTTGTCGCTGCAGGCTTCCAGGAGGACGCGGATGGCATTCAGCTGTAGGAGCATCTCACAGGCCATCGTGTCGAAGAAGGTGATGTTGGCAAGGGCCGCAGAGGCCAGCAGGAAGACTTCCCCGGACGAGGCCTCTTGGCACAGTTCTGGATGGCAAGGAGGGAGAAAATAGCTTCACTGAAAAGTGCTTTCACATCAGTGTTCTCATTTGGTTCCCACAATAGCCCTGGGAGAAAATCTGGGCAAGTGTTATAGCGCCCACTTTACAGATAAGGACAGTGTTACTACGGAGGGAAATGTATCTGTATAAGTGGTGCCGCCGGGATTTGAATCCTGGTGGGTGATTCCTCTTCACTTCTTTATCCACTATGTACCAGGCACCACTGGGGTCTTGGGGTGACACAGTGAACAATATAGATCAGATCTTTGCTCCTGTTCAGCTCACATACTAGTAGTAGTGGGCAGGAGAAAATGAGCTTTTAAAAAATTAATATAAATACTTGCAAATTCTAATAAATGTGAGAGAGAAAATAAACAAATGCTAAGATAGGAGAAAACTAAAAGTCCAATGAGGTGCATAAGGAAGGTCTCCTGAAGAATATGACAACTTAGCCCTTAAGGATAAAATGGGACAATCATGAGAATATTTGAGTGAAGAGTATGTTCTGGGCCAAAGGGACAGCATATACAAAGGTCCTGAGGCAGAAAACAGCTCCTAGTCCATTACATCTCTAGTAATATACACCAGACTACTGTTGCATTTGCCTTGAGAAAAAAGGCTGAAGTTAAAACATAAAGATTCTACCTCTCCAGCTGCCATCAGCAGAGCTTCAGTGTTTCCTTTTGGTCACAGAGTAAGTCCTACAGTAAGACCCTGAATGTTGGGTTCTTTCTCTCTGATACTAGTGGTAATAACCCAGATCTAACCATATTCCGCACTTAACCATCTATAATAGTAGATGGGTATGATGGTTCTCTAAGGCAGGGAGGACCTTCCTCAATCCCAGTATCCCTCTACCACCTAACACATTCCCCCATGGACTCCACTGGACCAAGAATAGACTCCTGCCTTAGAGGGCATGGGAAACTGTCCACCGTGCTGCCCTCCCATCCCAATGGATCTGACTTCTGACTCTCAGCTCCAACTTGACCATCAATTAAGATGTTTCCTGGGTCCAGGCCCTCTCCTGCTGGTAACACCTCTATGAAAGTACAAGAGGAGAAGCCACACTTCAGGAATACGGTCCCAGGAGAGAAACACAATTTCAAAGACAGGCTGAACTATGTTTTATCCTGATCCCTAGTTCTTGCTTCCAGACAAAAAGTCTGTACTTCTAGGTTCTGATATTGAAACTGGCACCATTTGGCACCTTCTGGGGCCTTACTATAAATGGACAGAAAATAACATTAGTTGAACCCCCTGAAGTGTGCCTTGCATTTTGCCATTAAGTTCTCAGCACCCTTAAAGTAGAAAATGTTGCCTCCATTACAGATGTAGAAGCTGAGACAGAGAAGCTAGCAGCAGCAGCCACCATTGATCTCGATTGCTTACTCTGTGCAAGGCACTCCATCCTCACAACCACCCAATGTTTATCACAGTTTTATAGATGATGGAACTGAGGATTCAAATGTTAAGTGATTTCCCCAAAATCGTGGAATTGAGGATTGTTGGCAACTGCTGAAACCTAGAATCAAAACTAGGGCTGCCTGACCCCAAAGCCCCCATGTTTCTGTACCCCAGGGTGCCTCACCTCTCTAGGCCTCTTTGATTCAGTTCTATCAGGAGGCAATGTCTGCTTCTGGCATCCCTGCTCCCCACAGCCCAGATGTGACCACTAAACAACCCGGAATCTTCACCTAACCACCCATTGGTTGAGAGAGTGGCTTAACCAAGGAGTCAAGAAGTTTATGATTCCCCTTTTCCAATGACTCCCTAGCCTCTGATTTTTGGGGAACCACTGAGGACAGCCAACCCCTTCCAGGCCACCTGCCTACATCCAGAGTTGAGGTGAGACCTTAGGACTCAGTGGCCCACTTTGCTTCAAGTTCTCTTCTAGGTCTAAATGCCCACCCTCATTCTTATGCAATCACCATTGCTGCCGACACAGCGATGAACACAGCCGCCTAAGTGCCTTTTAATTTGGGTGCACATTTATTTGGTGCACATTTACAGTCTGAGTCACCTGGGATGTGTTAGGAAGATTAAATGGAGGATTCCAGTGACTCATTTATAAATGTTTCCAATGAATGGCAAGAAATTGGAGGGCTATTTCCCACCAAAGAACAGAGCCCTGGCGTCCTGCCCAGCAGATATATCCCATCTGCTGACGCTCAGGGCAGGCTCCACAATACATCTTCATCAGAGTGCAGTACGTAGGAGACTCCTCTGCCCCAGGCATAGATCCAACCCGGCCAAGGAAGTAGGGATGGGCATGTGGCAATAGTGAAAGGTCATTCAAACTATATATGGGTTTTTTAAATGATTTTCTATCATTTATAAATTAGGAGATTTTCTATAAAACTTAAGATTTTTTGTCTTATCTTTAAAAATGTCTTTCCAAATGGCAAAAATCAACTGGGATTTATCAGTGACTGACCCCTTTAGTCACATCAGTGGTTTTCAATTCAATGCAGGACTTAAAGCACCTTATTTTCTCCTTCCATCTGGTCTCTTCAACTCATTTCTGCTTCCTGCCTGGCTCTGGTGAATGACTGAATGTGAGACTCCTGGCAGATGTAAATCCTGACTCTGGTGTGTGGGCCTTGAAGAAATCCCTCCGCCTTTCTGGGCCTGGGTTTCTTCTCCTACAAAGTGGGCATTAAAGTTCATGACCTCTTGAATTCCCTGCAGCTACGACTCTCAACAACTGGGCTTCTGCATTTTCCCAACTTTGAATAAATGTGCGTGCTGGCAAACTGATTCCTCCCAGCCTGGCCTGTGGGTGCCACTGCCCCGGTGACCGGAATCAGCCACAGAGTCAACTTCACTGATGCCTCCTCTGCAAAGTAATTGTGTATCTTCAAACGGCAGCACGGATCCTGGAGAGGAATGGGTTTCAAACCCTTGTTTTCTATGTTAGGAAAATTGTCATGTGAGCCTTGCAATGTGGCGGGGCCAGTGAGTGGCAGGACCTCACGCAGCACCTGCACAGTAGCTATTTGCAGAACGGATGAATGAAAAGGCAAAAACCCAAACCCGAGTGCTCTGACTCCAAGTCCAGTGTTCTGTGTTGCCCCTAAAGATGTGCTGTTCCAGATACTCCCAGCTCTGGTGCTAACCCTGCATTTTCTGATAAAATTAATTTTCATTCAATAACATATGGAATTAGAAACAGTGACAGACAGAAGATAGAAGCAAAAACACAGCTTATCACAGGCACTCTAAAGGAAAGAACATGGTTTGCAAAACAAATTTCCTGAGGATTGTTATCCAGATGAGTTCTAGAATCTGTAGTTCTGCACAGGAAACGGGGGGCGGGGGGGGGGGGGGCGCGTGTTCTAAATACCGGGTTCTGATTCTCCAGCCAGGAGCACACTTGTCTGAATGGGGGAACTTGGAAGAGTCAATGACTTGAGGCCCGATGACTAGAGAGCAATGGTGGGGTTGCAGGGAGCAGTGTGGGAGGAACCGGTGCTCTCTGAGAGGCTGTTGTCCCCAGTCATTGCTGCCATATTTATTGGCTACAATCAACTGAGATTTCAGGAGCAAAGCCCATCAGAGTCTCTCTGGTCAAGTATCTGAACCTCAAAATTTGAGGCCCTTCTCTTCTCTGGGGTCAGCCCTGGTCTCTGATCTGAAAGGTCAATTAATCCCAATCTGACCTCCATTCAAGGAGCTTCGGAAGGGCTGCATGCATTAAGCCTGACTGACACTTCGGTGGTTCGAATGATTATTCTTTCGGAAGGCACGTGGGGCCAGCCTGATCTTACTGTCCCTTCCTGAGGACGACAGCGGCAAGGCCCCTCCCTCAGCGCCCCGCCCCCAGGGTGACTCACTGAGGAGAGCAGTCACTATCTCCTCCATGCTCTCCAGGAAGCTGCTGAGGTGCTGCGTGAAGGGCAGGTGTGGGGAAGTGACCTGGGCGACCACGGCTGCGGCCTCTGCCCGTGTGGCCTCTGAGTGGCTGTCGTCGGTCAGGATGTCGGCCAAGCACAGAACGCCATCCACCTGCAGATGGAGAGAGGACATCCTGTGCACCTGCGACAGCACCGCGGCTCGTGACACTAATGAGACAGAGAACCAGGACCTGCATGGCCCAGCCCTGGATCCCAGTGACTCTGGAGGCCTATCCTCTGGCTCCAGCAGAGATCCTGGGCTTCATAGAGAGAAGGCAGCAAGCCAGGCATCCAGGGAGCAGGCCCTGGCCATCCACCACAGCAAACAACCATAGAAAAAAAGCCATGTAGAGCTCTCATGTCCCAGAGCTCCCAGCCTGGCCCCCTCTTGCGTGTGTTGTATGACTTGGCATAAGTCATTTAGTTTTTCTAAGGCTCTGTTCTCTCACCCACCCACCCACAGGGTGTTGGGGGGTAAGAAGATGAAGCAGGTGATGCTGGATCCTGAAGAGATGCTCATCACATGTTGGATCTCTCCTCCTTCCTTGGGTTAGCACCAGGCTGAGCTCAACATCTCTCCTTTCCCACCTTCCATCACCGTCCTCCCCCACCGACAGCCGGCTGCTTCCTGGAGGCCTCTCTCTCTGCCCAGCCACAGAGGAACAAACTTGGGCACGATGGGATGTGAATGCCAGATAAACACTTCACTTCCCACCTGGCTGGTATGGCTCAATGGTTAAGCATCAACCTATGAACCACACCAGGAGGTCACAGTTTGATTCCTGGTCAGGGCACATGCCTGGGTTGTGGGCACAATCCCCAGTAAGGGGCATGCAGGAGGCAGCTGATCAATGATTCTCTCTCATCATTGATATTTCTATCCTTCTCTCCGTCTCCCTTCCTCTCTCTGAAATCAATAAAAACATATTTATTAAAAATAAAAAGAGTTCGCTGCCAGTTCTGCCCGTCAGACCTGCTCTTGGCATCATCATAATAGCTTCCGCTTATTGAATGTTCTATATGTTCCAGCTACCACTCGAAGTGCAGTGCATATGTTAGTACACTGATTCTTGCAATCACCCTCTGAGGTCAGTGTTATTACCATATCATCCCCATTTTACAGATGAAGAAACTGAGACACAGAAAGATTCATTGACTTGCCCCAGATCACAAACTCTGAAAGCAGTCGGTTTGAGATTAGAACCCACATGGTCCATGGAAGCCCATGGAAGAACCAGGGACCTTAGGCTGCCTTCTGGGAAGGGCCACCTGAGCACAGACCCTCTGCCTCCACCAGGGGGCAGCAGAAGAGACTTTGGGGGAAAGGAGGGCAGTAACTTGTCAAGGTTACCCAGCAGTGCCACAGCAGCCCCTCAGACACCCCCAGACACCAGCCTACCTGAGGCCCCTGCAGCTGGGAACCAAGGAGTCCCTCCCTGTTGGGAGCAGCGGGGTAGGGATGAGGCAGGGGGAGAACCAGGGAGAGGTGATTTGAGGAGATGCTCCCCACACCTGCTGCAGGCCTGGGGCTCCTGTCCCTACACCCTGACTTCCTGCCACTCAACCCCAGCTCCCCGGAGGCCTGCGTCTTGTTTGACTAATTACCACCACGGAGTTCTGAGCCTCCCTTAAGTGGCTCCTGGGAGCTGTGAGGTCCA
Source organism: Myotis yumanensis (assembly GCF_028538775.1). Classification (NCBI taxonomy): domain Eukaryota; kingdom Metazoa; phylum Chordata; class Mammalia; order Chiroptera; family Vespertilionidae; genus Myotis; species Myotis yumanensis. Next base: position 32,492,914 of record NW_027223761.1, read on the forward strand.
TTAGCTCTGAAAGCCTTGGCAATCTCAGACTCAAAAGAGACAAATGTGGAAACCAGAGCCCAGGGAACTGTCCTCAATAAAACTCACCTGGGTGTGCTCAATAAAAGAGAACAAACAGCAAGGCTGCCCCGGCAGGACTGAGTTCGTGCCAGGTGTTGACTAACAGGCCCTCAGAGACCGGGGCCTCACTTGGGCCTAGAAATAGGAAACAGCCCTATTATTGCCAACAAGAGAAACGTCTGAGGCCTGTCTGGCCTTCATTCCTTCCCTCCCTCCAGCACCATCCAAGGCTGTAGCGAAGGGGTCTCCGATGAGGGAATGTGTCAATCATCCAGTTTCCCTCATCTCACCTTGGATGCTGATGGCGTTACATCCCTGACCCAGCCGGGATACAGGTCAGACCCAAAGCTAGTCCCCGCCGAGTGCTTGGAGATGGGCCACTCGGAAAACACCAGAGAGGCCAAGGAGTCGATGGTCCTTGCGGGCCTGGCGCCACCCAGGGCCTGATGCCAGGCCAGCTCCCCAGCCCAGAATGCTGCTTGGCAAACCTGCTGAGCACCATCTCCCTGAGCACGTTTGGGTGCCAGCCCTCGCACTGGAGCAGAGGGGCTGAGGGGCCTGGGGCATCATCCACCATAACCATTTGCAACGTGACTTCCCATGAGGAAGGGGAGGCCTTCCACAAGCCGCCCTGACTCCACGCCCACACCCAGCTGCGGGAGGTGGCCCCTCCTCGTAATCCACAGCCCAGCACGTCTGCCGTCATGGTAGCGTTTCCTGCACTGACTGGTCCTGGTTCCCCAAGGTGTGGGCCCGTTGCACCCGGGGGGCGGGGGGGGGGGGGGGGGCGGGGGTTTCCTCAAAGCACATTCCGGGGCCCCACCCAGACTTACTCCACTGGACTCCAGGGAGACCTGGGATCTGCCTTTTAACAAGGTCTGCAGCGAACTGAACTGTGTGCACCAGAAGCCCCGTGTAATGTGATTCTCGGCTCTCCTGTCTGTCTGTCTGTCTGTCTGTCCTTGTTCCGCAGGGAGCTCTGCGAGCCTGGGGACCGCAGCTTGTTCACGCGTGGCTGCTCCAGGCCAGGCACATAGCAGGCTCTCGGTAAATGGGGGATACATTAAAGAGAGTAAAACTAGATGGAGGACCCGAGGACACACCCAGACAAGAAAGGTGGAGGGACCGCCATGCAGATGGAGGGGCGGGGTGAGCAGCAGCCGCTGCAGGGAAGGGCCGCTTTGGAGAAGCAGGCAGCTCAGAACATGGACTCGGCCGGTTCCTGAGCCCAGGAAAGCGACCCTCACCCCACCCTGATGTAGACCCCGATCTCTTCCCTGCCTTAGGTTTCCCAGAGAAGAGGATCTGGTGTTCGGCCCAAGCAACTCGCTTTCCTTCTGACTTGTTTTATATGCCTCAGACCATTTTTGTTAATCTACTATTATGAAACATGTCATCCCTTCCAAAGAGAGCATTTGCAAATTGATTAGGCATTCCAAAATAATAAAATAAACGCCTATACTATATGTATGTGTATGTGTCTAATACCTGGGAAATCTACTCTTAGGAATAAAATAACACCAGAATCCCCCCTGGACATCATCCTTGATCTCATACCTCTGCTTCTCCCCCTGAATTGTGTGCTCGCCTTTCCCTTGTTTTCTTCAAAGATGTATTGCATGTGGATGCTGTTCAGTTTACAAGGTTTTGAACTTAACATAATGGGATCACACTGTATGTAGAAATATGCTTTTTTCCTCAGTCAGCATTACGTTTGGGAAACTCCTTCCTGCTACTGAATATGGCTGAGGTCACTGCTGCGGGGTTTTATTGTCTAAATCAATTGCAATTGAATAGAGAATTCATTTCCGCATTCTCCAGTCTGGGGCCATTTGAGCCATTTCCCAGTTTTTGCTACGATGTACAGTGCTGCCATAAATATTCTTCTAAATGTCTTCTGGTACACACGGGCCAATTTCTCTGGTCGTTCAGCCTAGGAGTGGGATGACCAGCTCATAGAGTCTACACGCCTTTCATTTTACTGGAGTTGCCGAACTGCTTTGCAGAACAGCTGTAGCAACTTACAGTCCCACCCACAAAGTATTAACTCCTGTAACTCCATATTCTTGCCAACATTTGGTACTGTCGGATTTCAAATGTTTGCCATTTGGGTGGGTGTGTATTCTAATATGCATGTCTCCACTTACTACAATGAAGCTAAGAGTCTTTTCATATGTTTTTGTTTTGCTTTCCTTTGGTTTTTGACATTTGGATTTCCTATGAAGTGTGTTTCGTGCCTGTTGCTCATTTTCCTATTTGGTGCACTGTCATGTGGGTCTGTTTCTCAGGCCTCTGGCTCTGATGTTATTGACCTGCCACTTAGCCTGCTGCCAGCCAGCCACCACCCTCTCAAGTTGATCGTATCCATCACCATCTCAGTGGCTCCAACTCAACCATCTCATCACAGTGGGTGGCCCTGAGGGGCCCCACACCCACTGGGCTCTGGGCTCCCAGCGTCTGAACCAATTCCTGTAGCGTCAGAACAAGCACAGGTTCTAGAGTCATGCCTGGGTATAAATCCTGCCCCTGTATCTTACTACCTAGACAATGTGTGTACCTAGATAATTTGAGCCTTTATCTATAAAACTAGAGGCCCAATGCACGAAATTCATGCAAGAGTAGGCCTTCGCAGCCACGGCGGCTGCCTGGATCCCTCCCTCACAGCCGTGGGCGGCTGCCTGGATCCCGCGGCTGCAGCCCCAGCATCATCCCAGAAGGACATCTGGTCTAATTAGCATATTATGCTTTTATTATTATAGATGGGGATAAAAATCCGAACATTGGAGGACAATGGAAGGTAACTGAGATAATGCATGTACAATGCCTGCCACAGGTGGCACCATCATCCCGTCTCATTCCCATCTGGTGGCTGCAGTCACCTCCTCTAGACCCAGGGCCCTGGTCCTGCCTGGTATTTCTGCAGGTTCATCTGGAACTGAGACCCCATGGAAACCTGGGCCCACAAGTTTACCCACTTGTTGGGACTTCCTCAGATCCTGCAGCCCAGAACTAGAACTTTAAAAAGCAGAGTGAGTCCTGTTTTAATTCCTGACCAGGACCAAGATGAATAATTACAATCCCTCCCGAAAGACAAATATTCTTATCCCTGCATCTCTTTCTAGTGCAACATGAATGGAGCACTTACTTGTGATTGGCGCTGACCTCGGCACTGATACAGGTCAGGAAGAAATAAGAGTCGGAGAAACACAGGCAGACACATAGAGAAACAAAAAAATGAGAGAGACAGACCGACACAGTGCATGCTTAAGAGGATTTGGGGATTTGTCTGGTGTGGGGCCCAGCCTTGCAGTCTTACTTGGCCTCTCTGTAACACCTCCTCCTGCTGAGAACTCTCCATCTCGGCCTTCTTTTCTTCCTGGGGCTCCCTGATACCCCACTTTTGGGGGCTCCCTAGCTAACTACAAATTACCATCTCCTTTAACCTCTCTTCCTCTGCATCCTAAGGTGACTCACGCCAGGTTTTGCTGTCAGCCCACTCAGTCAATAGCACCCAAACCCAAGTGGCCTCAGTGGCTCAGTATGACGGCCCCACACACATACACACGTCTAGCCCTCCATCCCTGACTTTCTTTCCTAAGATCCACATTTCAAACCTGCTCCTGGATCTCTTTAATTCCAAAGCTAATTTGCCTGGGTATTTCATGGGCACCTCAAACCCAGTTCACTTAACCCTGAAGTGGTCCATCGTCCCTGTCTTCCCTCCTCACTGTCCTCTCAGACCAGGGGAGAAGCCACCTCCTCTGGGAACATGCACCACCCCCCACCCCCCAGCCAGAGGGTCTCTGTCCTCCCAGCCACCTGTCTGACCACAACTGCAGCGCTTATGTTGTTCTATCCTTATCGGTCTGCATACTCATCCCTGCACCAGATTTGAGCTGCTCAGGGCAGCTTCTGTATTAAAACCTCTCTGGTCCCAGCACCCAGCTGAGGCTTGACACACAGCAGTTCACTTGTCAAGGGTGGGCTGAATGGTGAAGAAACAGAGGCCCAGGGAGGGGAAGAGATTTCCTAAGCCACACAGCACATTAATGCCAGGGCTGGCACCTCATCCTGGCCCCCCCTCCTGGCCTGTGCCCCCTAAGTGAGGCCTCTGGGAAAGGCAATGAAGGGAGAAGGGGGTGAGAGGGCCAGGCCGGGGGGGCTGCTCAGCTCAGCGCCTACCGTGGGCCCAGGTGTAACCCAGCCTGAGGCCAGCTTCCTCAGACACGGGTCCCATCTATGGATCGCCTCCATCCCCAAACCGCCCACGACCCCCCGCCCCCCGTCATAAACTTAATGATGCCAAGAGAACACAATCTAACCACAGCACTTACACATCCTAAAGAAATTGCTGCTGGAAGCACTTACAGGTAATTAGCTTTTACATGGAGTGGGATGGGCCTGGGCCTGAGGCCAAGCTCCCCTTATGGGAGGGCATGCAAGTGGTGGCAAGGATGGCCTGGCCTGGCCACCCCCCGGGCAGCAGGACAGCGCACCCGGAGCACAGACACAGGGTGTCCCGAGCTGGTGGACGCTGAGATTCTCCCTGAGCGGTGCGCGAAGGAGCATGGAACCCACACAGCTGAGGAGCCCAAAATGTACAGTAAACACCGCTGAGATTTATGGGAGACGTTTTCCCGCTGGTTACTGGAAACGCATCCGTGGTGGCTTTTATGCGAATATCTCAGGGACACAGGCTGGTGCACAGGCCCGTCATATATCACAGGTGCTGTCCACTCACTTCCAGTTCCTTCTTACAGGTCTAGCGTTTGGGAAAGGCAGAGGAGTGGGTTGCTGGCTTGTGACAGTTAAACAGAATCATGCAAATGCAGGGAAGGGAGCGTGACCTAAAACCCCCAAATTTCCTCCTCCTTTCTGTCCACCAGACACCTCAATTCTGCACACACCAAAAAGAAAACAGACAAGTGGGAACCACAAAGCCCTTGGACTGCCAGAACCGGTTTGGCTCAGTGGATTGAGCGTCAGCCTGCGGACTCAAGGGTCCCAGGTTCGATTCCGGTCACTAGCATGTACCTCGGTTGCGGGCACATCCCCAGTGGGGGGTGTGCAGGAGGCGGCTGATCGATGTTTCGCTCTCTTCGATGTTTCTAACTTTCTATCCCTCTCCCTTCCTCTCGGTAAAAAACCAATAAAACATATTTAAAAAAAAAAAAAAAGCCCTTGGACTGCCTCTCACAGGCCCACTCACAGGTCCAGGCAGGACCGACCTGTTTGCCCCGGGGATAGCCAGAGGGAAAATCCAATCATAGAGAGGGAAGCAAGGGCCGAACCCAGGAAGCAAAGCCAAGTGCCAGCCAAGAAGCAGGGCAAAGCCTTATGTCAGCGGTTCTCAACCTGTGGGTCGCGATCCCTTTGGGGGTCGAACGACCCTTTCACAGGGGTCACCTAAGACCATCGGAAAACACATATCTAATTACATATTGTTTTTGTGATTAATCACTATGCTTTAATTATGTTCAATTTGTAACCATGAAATTGGGGGTCACCACAACATGAGGAGCTGCATTAAAGGGTCGCGGCATTAGCAAGGTTGAGAACCACTGCTTTATGTGGAATACAGGGCCCTGTGGGCCAAAAGCAGGATCTGAACATGGGACGTAAACCAGATCAGAGAAGGTTCAGGACAAAGTCTGTGGACAATGGAAGGGGCTAAACGCTTGCTTTATAAAGGAGGTATTTGTTTTAAGGAGTGGTAGTAGAGCTAATAGCTCAATAAAAGCGACAGAAAGCCCAACCAGCCTTCTATCCTCCTCCCAAACTGATATATCCCAGCCCCCTCTCAACCTGTTTTGCTATGTCAAACAAGAATCTTTGATTAAAAGTTAAGTGCCAAAATGGATAAATACAAATATTAATATGTAATAGGGAATGGAATAATGGATGCGAGAGATTATATAGCCTGTTTGGCAAGCAAGTCAGCAAGGTAGAAAGAGCTGAGTCGTTGAGGTGGAAAGAAATCAAGAATTAAATCACTTAAGAATATAAATAGAAAATAATTTCCCTGTCAAGCAGATGACTTTTCCTTATAGCAGATTATCAAAAAGATGCTCTGAAGGCTTTGTAGGGGAGAGGAGTGGAGGTCATGAGGAGGCAGCAAAAGGTTATAAGAACAAGTTCGTCTCCCTTTGGGTTAGACCAGCCGTGGGCAAACTACGGCCCACGGGCCGGATCGGCCCGTTTGAAATGAATTAAAACTAAAAAAGAAAAAGACCGTACCCTTTTATGTAATGATGTTTACTTTGAATTTATATTAGTTCACACAAACACTCCATCCATGCTTTTGTTCAGGCCCTCCGGTCCAGTTTAAGAACCCATTGTGGCCCTCGAGTCAAAAAGTTTGCCCACCCCTGGGTTAGACCCATTCGGCATGCGCAGATGTTAAAATATAAAGTTTTCAGGAAAGTACCACTGGGTGCAGCTGGGATCTGACGGTACCAAAAATAGAAGATCAGTGGTTCTCAGCCTAGTTCTCAGATGATTAGAATCATCGAGGAAAGTTTTAAGATACAAATGCCCACGCTTCCCCACCAGAAATTCGGATTGAATTGGTCTGAGGTGGAGGCTGGGCATCAGAGTTTGGAAAGTTCCGTAAGTAATGTTAGGGGAGATCCTGTTGCACCGCTTCTAGAGAGCCTGCGGTGCAGTGGGAGTTACAGTCTTAGGCGTGAGTGGGGAAAGCCTGGGGTCACAACTCGGCTGTGCTACCTGCTGACTTGGTGACATGAGCAAGTGGTTGACATTCTCTGAGCCTCCGTATTCTAATTCTTAAAGTGATAATGATATCACACGTAATAATGAAATAGTAAATAAAATATTAAAACCATTCCCTCTGAAATCAATATGAAAACCAGAGATATCAATTTTTACCTCTCCTAGTCAACATTTTACAGTGGCCCTAGCCAATGCAATATGACAAGGAAAATAAATAAAAAGGGCCCTAGCTGGTTTAGCTCAGTGGATAGAGTGTCAGCCTGGGGACTAAAGGGTCCCTGGTTAATTCTAGTCAAGGGCATATGCCCAGGTTTTGGGTTTAATCTCCAGCGGGGGGGGGCGGGGGGGGTGCTAGTGTATTAGTGTATATATAAATCCTGACAAAGTTGTAGGATTTATACTAATAAATAACACAATGTATTGCTTTGTTACTTAGTAATTTAGGAACTCAAACAGTGCCATATTGGCAAAAGGATGGCCAAAAAAGACTAATGGAACAGAAAACAACCCAAAACAAACTCATGCATCTGTAATCACTTTACTTAGAACAAAGCTAGCACTTTAATTCAGTGGTGAAAAGATAGTCTTTTTGATAAATGGTGCAAGTTAAATTGGGAACACCATTGAAAAATTTTAATTTAAATGGACCATATACCTAAATGTGAAAGGTAAAACAATAAAGTTCCTAGAAGAAAAAAATAGGAGTCTTACCTTCGTAATTTTTATATTTTTCATGACAGTTTACATTTAATATCATTTTGTATTAGTTTCAGGTGTGCAGCCTAGTGGTTAGACGATCATAATTTACAAGTGATTCCCCCCAATTAGTCTAGTACCTGCCTGGCACCATACATAGTTATTATAATATTATTGACTATAGCCCCTATGCTGTACTTTACATCTGGTGACTATTCTGTAACTACCAAGATTTACCTCTTAATCCTTTCCCTTTTTTTATCCAGCCCCCAGTCCCTCTCCCCTCTGGCAGCCATAAGTCTGTTGTCTGTATCAATGAGTTGATAAAAACAAACATTTCTTAAATGGACACAAAAATACTAACTACAAAAGAAAATATCAATAAATTGGACTTTATGAAAGTTAAGAATCTTTATTCATCAGAAGACACCATTAAGAAAATGAAAAAGCAAAAAGCAGCCTGGCTGGCATGGCTCAGTGATTGAGCATCAACCTATAAACCAGGAGGTCATGGTTCAATTCCTGGTGCTGGTGTGGACTCAATCCCCAGTGTGGGGTATGCAGGAGGCAGCCAATCAATGATTCTCCCTCATCATTGATGTTTCTATCTCTCTCTCCCTCTCCCTTCCTCTCTGAAGTCAATAAAAGTAAATATTTTCTTAAAAAGTATATTTTTTGAAAAATCAAACCATTGGCTGAAAATATATATTCTCAATATATATGTTTGACAAAGGACTCACATGTAGAATATATTTTTTAAAGTTTATAATTTAATAAGAAAAAGACAAACAATTTAATTTTTAAATGGGCAAAAGTCTCAGACCAACATTTCAGAAAAGACAATGACCAAATGATCAATAAGAATAAAGGAAAATGCTCAAAATCATTACTCATCAGGAAAAAAGAAAATTAAAACCATCATGAGAAATTACTATACACCCAAGCAGGTCAGAATTGGGGCATTGTTCTTAATCCGCACCAGTAGTTTTATTGCTAGCTTTACCCAGTGGCCAGATAAGTTTCTATTGAATGAGTACAAAAACGTTTTACAAAGTATCATACTTTAAAAATATATTAGCTTGTAAGAATATGTAATAAATAACTTCAAAATGCAATGGGTACTTAACTTTAAGGCGTGCCTTCAACATTTATGTACAACACTGTGTAATATGAAAACACGAGAATGCTCGTGATCCGCCCGCAGGGTGTTAAGGCACCTTCATTGTCGGCTGAGGGGTCTGGATTTTTTCCAGTGAGAAGTGGGGGATTTGGATTAAGGGTTCTGCTCTGAGAAGGCCCAGGACAGACTTTCTGGGGGGAGCCAAGTTAGAAACCTATTACATTACAAGATGTATCCACATCCTCCTCCTGAAAAAGACTGGCTCCATAGGAAGAATCCCCTGTTGCCTTGAATTTGTAACTCTTCCCCCCAACATGCAGGACACACACAGGACACATCCGCCCTGACCTTGGTTCCAGACCAGAGTCCACATCCTGCTAGTTCAGGAGAAAACAGCCCCAAGCAGCGTGGCAGGGCTGCCACTGCCGCCTCTGTCCACCAGAGGCCGCTGTTGCACAGCACATGGGGACCTCGAGCCCTGACCGAGCAGAGCCTTCGCCTGCTGCTGCACTTCTGACTCGGGCCGCCAGGTGGCGCCATGCCATTTCCAAGCTCAGGTTGCACTTTGCGTTTGGGGTGTAGCCCCTGAAACACCTGGGCCTTCCTTCAGTCTGAACAATATTGGCCGGTAATCTCAGCGTGAATCTCCTCGGGGAGAGGCGGGGGAGGCGGGGCAGTGTGCCTAATTTTGTTCTCCCTTCTCATCCTGGCCTCCTTCAAATACTACCCGCCCCTCAAGAAAGATGGATGAGGTTGGGAGACTTGGCAGTGGAGAAGTGAATGAGCCACACCCCCTCTAGAAAGCCCCACTTGCAGGGCTGGGGAAGGTGACAGTGGCAGTCTCCACTCCAACCTGCCTGTTGGCCAGTCACAGCACACGCAGCTGGCACCCTGGGGTTCTCTGCACAGTCCCAGCCCATTCCCAGGGCGGCTGCATGGGGTGTGAGGGATGGGAGAGGCTGATGAGTCCAGGTGAGTTAGGCCCTAAAGAGGAGTGAGGAGGCAGCTGGGGTCTCCATTCAAAGGCATTCACCTTCTCTCTCACTCCTGGGTAAAGAAGGGCTGCAAGTCAAATAGAAAAAATAGTTCTTTCCTGGCATTCACAGCTCCTGTCTCCCTGCCCAGCCTCACTTACAGACTAGAACTGACTCCATCAACATGAAGTAGCTGTCTCGCCCTGGGTCTGCATAACTGCCCCCCCCCACCCCCACCCCAGGGCAGTTAAAGCAAACTGAGCCTCTGGCTGGGAACAAAAGCATGGGGTTCCCAGCCCAGGCTCTGCCTCTCTTGGTGTCTCTATGCCCTTCAGCCTCAACTTTCCCTTCTATAAAATGGCCATGACCATCTCTCCCTGCCTTCCTTGCAAAATGATTTTGAGAGTCAAATAAGCAAAAGGATAAGGAAAACTTGGGGAATCTCCACCTCTGCCCCCAGCCAGGCCCACAGTCAGAGCCTGGTGCCAGGGAGCCCTTCCCTGCCATCCCTACCTCAGAAGGCCAGCTCTTCCCAGGGTCACAGAGGGTGAAGAACACGGGCTTTAGAACCAGCCAGACTAGGGTGTGAATCTAAGCTCTACATTCATGAGCTGAGGGAACACAGCCTCCAAGTCTCAGTGTTCTCATCTGTAAAATGGAAAAGTTGTGAGGACTCGTGCTCAGGCCCCACCCAACTTCTCCATCCTGCGCCCTGGGAGGTGTCTGACCCACTAGCCCCTCCTGCTGGTGCACCCACCAGACGGGAATCTTCCCAAGGCCATTGATTTGTTTAACCCTAGCGGTTCGCATCGCCCTAATGGCTACCATTCATCTGTGCCCAGCGCGTGCAAGGCACCACGTTACTGCACACCTATCCTCCGACAGCCCTGGGGGGAAGTGTCATCATGCCCATTGGACTGATGAAGACACCCCACCTCTGGGAAGGCAAGTCACTCGCCCAGGACAACATGTCCAAGCTCACAGGTGGAGAGCCTGACTCCCAAAGGCCTTGGTTTCCCACGGCGTCGGCTGCTTCCCCACGAAGGTGGGATGAAGGGAAGAATCCTCGGTGTGATCAGCTGGTGATTGCCCGGGTGAGGGAGCAAGTAAGTGAGCGAGTTAAAGTGACTGACGGGACGACAGAAAGAATGAAGGCGCGGATGACTAAGCGACCTGACGCGAGTGGATGAAGTTATGACCGTGCAAACGCCCCGGCCCGTCACACAGCGGGGCTGGAGATGGATGGGGTGCCTGGCGACTGTCCAGACCCACACCCCCGCAGCGAGGTCTGTGTGTGATTTAATGTTGGGGGAGAAGGGGGAGCTGCCTGACAGAGAAGAATTGCACCAGGTCCAGCACAATTTCTCACTGCCAACAAATTAATCGAGCTTCATTGAGGAGGCCAGGCCAGGAAATCAGGGGAAGGCTGGGACTTTGACATCATCTAATTAGGGCACACGCTGTGCCTGGTGGGTTGGGGGCTGGCGAGAGCCCCTGGGCACCCCACTGCCCCACCCTGTCCCTGGACTTTACCTTTTACCCTGAACACTGACAACAGCCAACCTCAGCGGAACCTCCGGAACCAGCAATCGGCAGCCCAGGTCACAAAGGGGTATTGGCAGGGCCCGGGCAAGGGAGGGGGACAGAGGCAGAGGGCAGGGGACTCCCAGGCCCTTCCTGGGTGTCCAGAACTTCCCACAGCTTCAGAAGCAGCGTCGTGTGGGGAAACGAGTGTGGACATGGGGCTCACAATATAGGATGTGAGTCCCGTCCACACAGTAGGTCCCAGCCGGGCCGGCTCTGGCTCAGCGGAGCTGGAATTAAACTACTGCCTGGCCTTGTATTAGCCGTGTGGTCTTGAGCAAGTTGCTCAGTTCTCTGAGTCTCCCCTTCTTCTCACTGCACCAATGGGTTAACAATTAAGTGACACAATGAAAGGAGGGGCCTAGAGAAGTGCTTGCCCAAAGCAAGTATTCCATACGTGTTAGTTTCTGTCCTGTGCATGTGGCCATGATGGCCTGATGACCTGACAGGACAGGGGTCCACCATCATTTCCTACAGAGAGCCAGACAGTAAACAGGTTCTACTCTGCAGGCCGCATGACCTCGTCAATCACTGAAAAGCAGACAATGAAGAATCTTTGTCCCTCGCCTCTTCCTCCCGAGGTGTGGTTCAGAGAACACCGCCTCCTCTCCTGTGCTCTCCCAATTCACTGAACACAGAGCTTCCAAGTAGAAAGGCCTGAAAAGGATCACGGCTGTGTTCCAGTAAATCTTTATGACTCAAAAATTTGAATTTCACATCACTTTCATGTGACCCAAAATGCTGTTATTCTCCTAATTTTTTTCAACCATTTATAAATGAAAGAACATATATTCTTAGCTCACAGGCCAGATAATAGCAAAAGAGGCAGCAGGCTGACTTTGGCCCACGTCCGTCACTTGCCACCGCCTGCGCTAGAACGTAAGTTCTATGGGGACAAGGGCTTTTGTCGGCTTTGTTCACTGCTATTCTCCCAGCACCTAAAACAGTGCCTGGCAAGTAGCAGATAGTCAATAAATATTTGCTGATTATTCATTAGGAGCTATGCCATTTGTATAAGTCACTTAACCTCTCTAGGCCTTGGTTTCTTCATCTGCACAACGGGGATGTTTGCACACTGAGGCCAACATCAAATGAAAGGAGAATGCTAGCTTTGCAAGCTCTACAGCTGCCATACAATGTAGTTGCTGTTTCTGACCACACGGGGGCTCTTCTCGAGGAACGCTCTCCCCCTCATGACACTCCTGAAGCATCCCCTCTCTGCCAGGCACCGAGTGGGAATGAGAGTTGCCTATGTATGGAAAGAAATCAGACCTGGAGAGGGGAATGCCCAGGTAGGAACACCTTCTCCTGTGCCAGTTGGCCCGGCCAGCCTGGCTCAGTGGTTGAGCATCGACCTATGAACCAGCAGGTCACAGCTGTGGGCTTGACCCCCAGTGGGGGCGAGCAGGAGGCAGCCGATCAATAATTCCCCCTCATCATTGGTGTTTCTATCTCTCTCTCCCTCTCCCTTCCTCTCTGAAATCAATAAAAATATATATATTTTTAAACTGCCTCCAGCGTCCAGCCTTCTGGTAAAGGTTTTCCACTCTAAACAAAAGGCCCTGCTGTTTTTCTTCCCCAGGTTGAGCATTTCCTGCTGCTTTGCAAACTCTCTGTAGCCAAGAAATCGGAGAACTTACGATTCTAGTCTGTTCTATTTTCTCCTCTTACCCTGCCAACCAGCATGAAAGAAGATGAGAACACCCCATGGGCCATTTTACCAGTGTCCAAGGGAAGATTTTACAAAAGAAGTGAGAACTATTCAGCACACGAAGCTGGAGACTCCTGATGTGTTTATTCCATGGATTCTGTCTGTCTGTCTCTCTCACCATCGCCCCCTGCTCCATTTGGCCATCCAAGCAAGCACACACATACCAAGGCTTCCCACCCCGTGGGTAGGGGGCGCTCTGCCCAGAGGACTGGCACTCGCTCCTCCACCACATTGCTGTGTGACCTCAGACAAATCACTTCCCCATTCCGAGCCACAGCATTCTCATCTATACCACGAGCAGACTCCCCACATACCCTCCATCCTCAGCTAAGAGCACCTCTGAGCCTGGTGCTGTGACCCTGCCCGACAAGCTGCGTACATTTGGGAAGAAGCAGGATGATCTGTCCAGGAGTCCGGACCAAACTTTAGAAGCTGGAGGAGAATGCAAGTCTCCTGGGCAGCCTGAACCAGCCTGTGGGACACGACGCAGAGAAAGGAAAGCAGGCCCATCCCCATTTAGACCAGTCACAGGAACAGGCTCAAGGTACCTACCCCCAATCCTGCAAGCACCACAATTGTCACTGGGACATACCCAGGCCTTTCTACCTCTCTTCCATAAACATTTTCAGCATCTTTCCTTGAAACTAGCCCCCACTACCCTCCTGGCTAAAGTTCCCGAGGACCCGTCTGCAGGCTCAGACCCACTCAGGTCCCCGTGGACGAGCAGCCCCAGCCCTACAAACTGGGGTGAGTGCAATGGACGGAATTGGTCGCATTGCCTAGGTTGATCTAACCCCACTCACCCCTGTGCCTTGTTGACCTGGCATATGCTTGGACTTAGGCTTCACTTTCTCTTACTCAAACTGTCTAGTCTCCAGTTTTGGTGGAGCCCCACCTGCTTGACAAGGCACCTCGTACCCACCATGCTCTTGCCCACTCTGTCCCCCGAGGAGCTGGATCCTCCCCTCCTAGGGTCCTGCCATGAGTGAAGAACCAACCCCCTGACCCTGGACATCACTCCCACCCAACTTGCTGCCTCCAGTTCTGTTCCACCCACTGACTCTGTTCCATTCCACCCAGGAAATGCCCAGTGCCCCTTGGGACCCTGCCTTTCCTGGTCCAGCTCCTCAGTCCCTATCCCCTTCCCATCTTCATCACCTCCCATGGCCAAGATCCCAGCAGCCTCGTCCGAATGATGCCTCAGAAAAGGAGGGATTCGGGGACTTGTTCCATGAAGAGGCCCAGGTGGCCACCAAGAGGTCTTTTCTCCCATCTACCCACCTGGGACCTCAGGCCCCGCTCAGCCAGCTGCACTCTTACCTTCTCCAGCTGGTGGACACCCTCCTCTACGCAGCAGATGGAGGCCAGCGTGCGGAGCGCCTGGGGGTACAAACACCGGAAACTGTCCTGCCGGCAGACCTTGAAGAGGGCTACGACCCCACCCTCCTGCCAAGAAAAGGAACATGGCACATGACCTTACCGTGTGACCTTTCCTGGGCTGGCTCAAAAATAAATAACTGACACCTCTCCTCACTCGGCAGGGATGGTTTGAGTCTGCAGGGTGGCAGAAGAGGGCACCCCAAAATATGCCACCTTGGCATAAGGAGTATTTTGAACTGAAGACAATTGGGAAGAAGCAGATACAAGAAAAAATATCTGCCAGCCTTCTATTTGCCTAAAAACAGGACATACATTTATGAAATTATCTCCCCCTCTCCTTTCAACCAGGAAGGACAAAGTTAATAACCAGAGACAACTTTAGACCTTCGTCAGCCTGCTATGGCATCAGAGGAATCTACACAACAAACTTTCCTACCAGCCTTTATCTACAATTAGTTCCCCAGATATTTGCCTTCCCACAGTTTGCTGCCCCAGAGACTCAGGGTCCTTTTTCTTTGTCTTGTCACTTCTTTAAAAATGCATTATTCCTTTGCTAAGATTCCAGTTTTCACCAACTCTGAGTTAACCATCTCTGAGCGCTCCCATGTGTAAGAGCTAATACACTGCTGTTTGTTTTTCCCTTGTTAATCTGTCTTTTGTCAGCCCATTTCACAGGGCACCAGCCAGAGAACCTCGGAAGGTGGTAGATAAAATAATGTTCTCCTCTGCACACACAGGCATACATACACACTCCCATGCTCACATGCATGCTGCAGTAACATGCTCGCTCCAGAAACAATGTCGCCCTTGAGAGTCTAAACTGGAGGTGGGAGTCCCCAGATGCTCTGGGGTTCAAGTGCCAGAGGCCAGGGCAGGCATGTTTGCTAGGACGAGGCTCAACTCCACTCAACACCGCTCCCAGGTGCCTGGTAACTCCCCCCACGGAGCAAGCCTGCAGTCACCTGAAATAGCTTCTAGAAATAAGTCTGAAGCAGGTGGAGGGAGCTGACACTGAGAGGCCCACTGCTGGTTCTTGCCCTGCCACAAACACCCATTACTTCTCAGGTCCTCCCAACCACAACAGGCAGAAAAGGAGTTTTATGCTCTGGCTGGTTTAGCTCAGAGAATAGAGCATCAGCCTGCAGACTGAAGGGTCCCAGGTTTGATTCCGGTCAAGGGCACACGCACACACACACACACACACACACACACACATACACACACGAAGAAGAAGAAAGAAAGTGAGTTTTATTTATATTAATACTATAATTTACTCTTATTTTGTAATGAAGCAACTAAAGTCCAGATGGGTGAAATAATTCACCCCAAATCCACATTATCCTTGTTTTAACTCCTTCACTCCTGTTCATAAAAGAAAAAAAGAAAACAACCGTTAGGACCAATCAGCCTGGCTTTTGAGGTGAGCCTGTACTTCTCCTTTTGTGCGAGCTGCTCACGCAAACACCTTTAACTTGTGAAGACTTCCCACACAGACTCATCGAAATGAGTCATCGCACATCATCCCTCCCCCGGCACATCATAGAGACAGGCTCCGGGCCCTTGTCATTCTCAGAGTTTATGGTTTATCACTGCAGGGACCGAGATGAGAGTGTCTCGCTGCGGGGGCGTTTATAAATGCTGGCATTTTAGAGTCAGCTCACAGTGATTCTTAACTTTTCTATCCCTGCTTCCTTTTGAGGTAGTTCATGTGTTGGGAAAGGGCATATCTTAGGACCGGTAAACTCATTCAAGCAGCCAAAAAATATGAATGGTTTACTGTGTGCCAGACTCTGTGCTGGGCACTGAGCACACAGTCTCGGTCTCTGTCCACGCTGAGCTCGTGGTCTGACGGACGATGAGTCAGGGGAAGGCAGATCATGTTAAAGGCAGGAAGAAGCCTGGGTAAAGGTGCAGTGACATGGGGGGTGCAGGCTAAAGAGGCACGGAGCAGGCACTTTTGTCCTAATCTGAGGTCAAAGTGAAGAACTCTGACTTCAGATGCACAGCCTCACTCCGATGAAAACCTGCTCCAGTATAGGACAAGCACCCCCTCTGAGTCCTTGCTCCACCTCCCCCATCTCTGCCTTCCTGCTTTTCCACAGTTCCTGGGACATCTAATGAAGGGTCCACTTAAAGGCCTCACTCAGAGAGCCACTGAAGTAAAATCAAATTATCCTTTAAAGTGGGAAGAAAAGAAACAGCCAGCCCTGCTGGTCATTAATGACCTCCCTCCAGATTAAATATTTATATATGCAAGTTTACATAGGTATGTACATTTATATATGTCTGTGTTTATACTTAATCATATATATTATATAAATACTAGAGGCCCAGTGCATGAAAATTTGTGCACTCAGGGGGCATCTCAGCCCAGCCTGCACGCTTTCACAATCCGGGACCCCTCGGGTAGGGTCCAGTCCCATCACAGCATGGCTCTGGTTCCCCAGAGCCTGAGGGTGGGAGGAGGGACCAAGAGGCCAGTCTGATGGCAGCATGGCTCCATTCCCACAGCCCTCTCCCACCGCCGTGCCGAGGGTGACCAGGACCCAGGACTGACTTCCGCCGCACCAGCGGTTCAGTTGTCCGTTTGGACATTTAGGTCATGACGGACCCTGGCTGTTTATATATTAGGATTATTTTTATATACATGATAGAGATAGATGAGAGATAGATAGATAGATAATTGTAGATAAATAATAGAGTAGAGGCCTGGTGCATGAAATTCATGCATGGGGGGTATCCCTCAGCCCAGCCTGCACCCTCTCCAATCTGGGACCCCTCGGGGGATATCTGACTGCTGGTTTAGGCCCAATCTCACACACGGATTGGGCCTAAACTGGCAGTCGGACATCCCTATCACAATCTGGGACTACTGGTTCCTAAGCGCTCGCCTGCCTGCCAGCCTGATCGCCCCTAACTGCCTCTGCCTCAGTGGCTTTGTCCGTAAGGAAGTCAGACATCCAGAAGATGCCCGGTCCACCCAGTCTAATTAACATATTACCCTTTTATTAGTATAGATAGGTTGATAGATAATCATACTTTAGAAAAATGATAGATAGATTGATTGGTAATCATACATGAGATAAATGATGATAGATAGATGATAGATAGATAGATAGATAGATAGATAGATAGCTGTAGATCATTTATATCTGGAATAGCCGATGAAGAAATGGTGCCAAAGAATGCAGGCCGAAAGCCAGGATCAATGTAGCCGCTTTCCTTTGGCTCAGGAAGCACTGAGCCCAGCGTATATTTAAGCCTCTGTTCCCATTTGCATTTGCTTCTCATTACATCCTTTTCCAGGCCTGTGAAAAAAATGGCCTTCTTAGCATTTTTAGTAACTGGGAGAGGAAGGGGGGCAATTCTGGCCCCAAACTGAGGGAATTCTTCAAATCCTGGTTCTGCTGCTGGTTAACTTTGGCCAAAAATGGGGTCATGATACAGCTACATGATGGAGTTTTGGGAGGAGTCAATGAGTTCGTGTAAATGAAAGGGTCTAGCACCCAGTTCTGGACAACCGGGTGACGGCCGGCTATGGAAGGGTTCCTGGTTAGAAGGGTGTCTCTTACCCTCATGAAGGGTGGTGTGTCAAGTGCTGGAATATGTGGGAGGGTGAGGAGGAATGAGACAGTGAGTGAGTGAGATGAATTAGTGGCAGGGACCACCCTGAAGTGACCGCCGAGGACCCAAGAGCGGCACTCATCTTCGCGTGGAGCCGGGATTCGCTGGAGCTAGCAGAATCACACTGTTGGCTGGAGCTTATTTAATTTTATAGAAAGCTCCGGGCTCAGAGCCCAGTTGTATATAGTATGCGTTATTCAGACAGACTTGAGCTAAGCTATCAAAGCTCTGGGGTGTGTAGACTGGTGGTGGGAGGAATAGAGGAGCTGGGGTGCAGGGTAATCTTGACAGAGCACAGTGGAGTTTTTTGTGCTTTGCACTCAGGAAGGGATGAGGAAGACTGGGCATGGCCTGCAGAGGAACCCAAGAAGCTGAGATGATGGACCTCAGACAGGCTGCCACATCGTCTCCTGGAGGCAGCACAGATGGATGGAAGACCCAAAGACAGATCACACTGGGCCCCAAAGAGGTGGGTAGAGAAGTCCAATGGGGGAGCTGCCCCACAGTCATTGCAACGTTGGGCACATCTCCTGAACATGGACAGTGAGGTGCTGTGCAGGGTGTACCAAGTGGTCATCTGCTCCAGGTATTCAACCACTGTGAGTCTTGTATCCTTTTTTGTAAGACAGAGTCACTAGGCCTACTTGGTTTGGCTCTGTGGATAGAACATCAGCCTGCAGACTGAAGGGTCCCGGGTTGGATTCAAGGGCACATGCCCGGGTTTCGGCTTGCTCTCCAGTAGAGGGGGTGCAGGAAGCAGCCAATCAATGATTCTCTTTCATCGTTGATGTTTCTATCTCTCTCTCCCTCCCCTGCCTCTCTGAAATCAATTTTTTAAAAATCTAAAAAACAACAGGGTCACTGATACTCATCTCAGAAATATGTGTGTAGACAAGATATAACATGTGGATAGTGTCCACAGGCAAAGGACCATCCAAATCTTTAAACTACTGGTCATAGTTCTTGAATGGCCAGGGCTGGTGTTGGAAATGAGGGTAGTTAAATAGCTGAGGAGCGGGTCCTGGCAAAGGCCTTTCCCCACTGCTTTCTTAACACAAAATATTTGGGGTGGATATTTAACCAGAGTTAAATCCTGGTCCCCAAAGAAGATTAAGGCCATCTTCAGCTTATATTCCTCTCTGCTTCTAAAAGTGGAGTACAAATGTAGGCAGTAGGGGCCATCTGCAGCACATGGAGACAGAGCTCAGAGCGCCCCGGCCCTGAAACAGAGTAAGAGCTCCGGCAAACTTTCCTTCCTAGAAAAATTTTAAGGCCTGTTCTTTCCAAAATGTAAAGACATTTCAGGCCCTAGCCGGTTTTGCTCAGTAGTTAGAGTGTTGGTCCAAGGACTGAAGGGTCACGGGTTCAATTCCAGTCAAGGGCATGTATGTTGCTTGTAGGCTCAATCCCCAGCCCTGGTCAGGGCAACCAATGGGAGGCAACCAATCAATGTGTCTCTCTCACGTGGATGTTTCCCTCTGTTTGTCTCGCCCCCTCCCTTCCACTCTCTCTAAAAAAACAAACAGGGAAAAATATCCTCTGGTGAGGATTGACAGCAACAACAACAAAAGCTTTTCAGGCCCCACGGTGCCATTCAGAAGAGTTCCTTGCCCCTTCCACGCCTCAGATCCATACCTAGAGCCCAAACCCAGCCAATATTTGCAACTCATTTTGAAGGAGAAAATAGTTCTCACTCTAAAAGAGAGTCAGCTAAGTTCTGCTTGAAGTTAACCATTAAACTGCCATTGAGTCAGTTCCAGCCCCAGTTCCAGTCCCCATAGCACTGAGCACTGAGCAGACCTCTGCAGAGTAAACACTCTGGACCAAGCTGAGTGACTGGGTCACAGAGTCCTTGGAAAGGACAGACCTCGTGCTACCCTCACTGCGCCCTTTGCCCATCAACACCACAAGCTTTCCAAGTAAAATCACACCCAAAGCACTCTCTAAGAGATGGTCCCCACCCAAGAGGCACATTAGACCAGTGATGGCGAACCTATGACACGTGTGTCAGAGGTGACATGTGAACTCATTTTTTTGGTCGATTTTTCTTTGTTAAATGGCATTTAAATTTATAAAATAAATATCAAAAATATAAATCTTTGTTTTACTATGGTTGCAAATATCAAAAAATTTCTACATGTGACACGGCACCAGAGTTAAGTTAGGGTTTTTCAAAATGCTGACACGCCGAGCTCAAAAGGTTCACCATCACTGCATTAGAGTCTATGCAGAATGCAAAAATATTCACCCCAGATCCTATTCTGGGCCAATTAAGTCTGAATCAGAACATTCTTAAAGCTCCCCAGGGATTCTAATGTGTAGAGCTGAGAACTTGTGAGTCACACTTTGGTCCAAGAATCTGAAAGGCCAAAGACTGAACCGGAAGTCACCGTTGTGGGCTCTAGGACCATGAACTCTCAAGTAAAGAGACTTGGGTTCGAATTCTGACTCCACTCTTTATCAGTTGTAGGACTCTGAGCAAATCCCTCAAACCATTTCTTCAACTATAGATGGAAACAACGTGATACCTACTTCATAGGATGGTTTTGTGATTTAAAAAAAAAAGTGTGCAAGGCAGTCAGTGCAAATGTCAGCTATTGCTGTTATATAGAACTTACTGCTCCCCTGACCAGGGTTCATAAGCATTTACCCCACTCTTCCAGATTTCCTCCAGGGCTTGGATCAGTGAATCTGAGAGTCTGGCCATGCCTCAGAGTTACCCATAGAACTTGTTAGGGGCCCAGTCTTACCCAGGAACTCAGTACATTTGAGGTGGAGCAAAAGGATCTGTGTTTTCCAAAACTCTCTGGGGACCCCAAAGCTGGAGCATCTTCTGGTGACTGGCATCTTAAGTCTATTGAAGGGCATTACTTTGCTTCCAATGAGACCACTGCTTCTATCCCCAATGTGATGTCATTTCTCAAGGACAAAAGTACAAATGAAGCAGACCCTGGTGAGGTCCAAAGGTTACCAATTACCTATGTTTGCCCTACGTGTTTGGACCTTTAGGGCACGGGCATATTGATCATGAAGCTAATGAATGATAACTCCCATTGTAATTGCAGAAAACCACTGTCTTTTCAAGTGTGTCTTCCCTTTGTGGCTGCAGACATTTTGGGGATCCAGCCAGAAACCTGAGTTTGGGTTTGGGGTTTGGTGGGATATGTGAAGATGAGGAAAGAGGGTTGGTATTTATAATAGACACCGTACATGAAGAAAGGTGGTAGAGGGTCGGAGGGTACTGAGACATCAGGTAGGGAATGAGTCACAGGGGCAAGCCACTATTAAAGATGGCGACAGCAAGGTCCAGGGAAAGGAGGTGACTCTCCCAAGGTCACACAGCAAGCAAATGCTAGAGCCAGGACAACTTCCCGAGCCAGTTATTCCCCCAAACTAGCTTCCTCGCACTCCCCCCAGGCCTGTCAATTTTCGCCCCTCACCATGAACCTCACCTTAGCTATTATGCGGCACAAGGGAGCCCCCTCCTGGGTCAGGCTAAACAGGTTCCCTGTGGTGGATTCCGTGGTGTAGATATTGTCTGAGGCATCAATTTTTCTCACCAGTGCCTAAGAAAAGAGAGCAGAGGTTCACGGTTACTCACGCCCACCTACCCTCTGTTCATCTTCCTTAACAAAGCATCGATGGTTTCATGCTCTTAAGAACCCTCTGGAATCTGGAATCCTGTCCCATCCGCAGCCCTACTATGGGGGTGATGAGGTTCTAACTTTGGGAAAGACATGAGGCAGCATGGAATGGGAGCTACATTTCAGAAACATGGGATCATTTCAAACCCCTGGGGCCTAGATGACAAACATGCCCTGCTCCAGGGGATCAGGAAATGTTGATGGTCTCAGCAAGTACCATCTTGTTGTGCTACTGACTCCTCAGAGAACAGAAAATATCAGTTAAATAAGCCATCACATTTAAAACAGAGCTGTAGTAGTGACCAAAGAAGCTTCTTATTTTTGGATGGCTATTAGCCAACAGAGAACCCCAGCTGGGTAAGGGGTTAAGTCAAAAGAAGCACTCTTCTCTACAGTAGCTTAACGGGGGTTGGTGGCACACTTGCACTGGGTCTCTAGCCAGGCCAAAACAGCAACCTTGGTCCTGTCCAAACATGGGCAAACTCGGTGAGGAATGTCACACTGATCAAGGCTGAGGAATCCCAGGCTAGTGGTGAGAGGGCTGGGAACACTACACACAGGACCCAGGGAGGCCTGGGAAGAAAACAAATAGTAAATGTATCAAGAAGGTAAGAACATTATTCCTAGAAGAGTTAGGTTATTTCTAAGAAAAACCTTTTCAGGTATCTTGAAACCACTTCATAATCAGCCATTTGCTTTAAAGCATGTTACTCATTTATCAATGATTCCTGCCTGCTAATTAATGCTGATTTCTTGAGGTTTTTTTCTGAGAGGTGTGGAGATGGAGATGGGGGAGAGCTGCCTTTGGGAAGGCCTCATGCAAGAAAGTAAGGTCTTCAGAGATGGGTACTCTGAGCAGCCACTTTTGCGCTTTCAGTTGCCATGTTTATTTTAAAATATTAAATGGATTTATTTTTTATTAACTCTGGTATTATGGAAAAGATACTTAATGAGATCTGAGCTCTAGTCCAGCTTGCCTTTTTTAACACACTATGTTGATCAGGAAGTGTGTGTATGGTAAAAGCATGGATTTCAGAGCCAAACTGCCTGGGTTCAAATCTTGACTGCAACTTCTGTGTATGTGCCCTAGAGCAGTGGTTGGCAAACTCATTAGTCAACAGAGCCAAATAGCAACAGTACAACGATTGAAATTTCTTTTGAGAGCCAAATTTTTTCAACTTAAAATATATAGGTAGGTACATTGTTATTAACTTAATTAGGGTACTCCTAAAGCTTAAGGGGCCAAAGAGCCGCATGTGGCTCGCCAGCCGCAGTTTGCCGACCATGGCCCTAGAGCAAGTAACTTAGCCCTATTTGTCTCAGTTTTGTCGTCTGCAAAATGGTGGCAATAACAGTATGTATCGTGATTATAGTGATTATACCCATCTATTTAAGTTGTCAAAACATATAAAGAACTTTTAAAGGTACCTGGCACTGAGAAGCAAAACTGTTTTTGTGATCTTGGGCAATTGCGATGAACTCCCTAGGCCTCTGTTTCCCCAATTGTAACATGATTGAAACTAAAGGGATTGAGGCTCCACATAAATGGCTCTCCCTCTTTTTCTTCTTTATTCAAACTCATAGGGTTCTTCACACTAAGATTAAGTGTGTATCTAATCAAATTACATAAATATAAAAATTATCCCCTAAGATCTGATAGATGCCTTTTGTAAGGTATTCAACAAAAGGTAAAATTAATAATCAAGGTTTGTCACTACAAATCTCTATAATGAGCCTATTTCTTAGAAGCCTCCCCTCTCGTTACCGTAAGCAGTTACATAAGTGATACTAATGCTCACATGAAAATGCAGATGTCTTATACAGGGTCCTATACCTAAATGATAATTACCTAATGTTCCTGATTAGTGTTTGCACTTGAAGCAAATTAGCATTACATTAAACAAGCCAAACCCAATGTCTTTTGCAATCACCTGACACTGTTAGGCAATTTATGTCTAAGAATAATTTCTTTTAATGTCCATGTGCATATTACTGTCATTACCCCCCAGCTATGTCTCAGTGAACCAGCTCTCTGACCATGAAAAGTGTTTAGCGTCATGTTCACAGGTAAAAAATGTGGAAAGGCTTGAGTGCAAAGGCTCCTCTGAAATCATCAAGGCCAACGTATCATAAAACGTCAGAGCTGGATGGGCCCTCAGAAGTGTTGTCCAAATTTTATTACACAATTGAGGAAACCGAGACTCAGAAATCTGGCACGTGGTACATAGTGAAGCTGGGTCTTAACCATGTGAATCGAACTTCCTGTTTCCAAAAGTCAGTGATTCCTTCTCCTTCCTTGTCAGCTGGACCTCAGCCAGACCAGTAGAGATGAAAGTATCCAGCCTCCATCCTGGCTTCCATCAGCATCTACAACGCTCTGCCCTCTGGTGGCCAGGGCTCCTGCTGCAGGGGCAGAGGTGACAGAGTCCCAGCTGCTGCCCCTCGGGATCCACCACAGGGTTCTGGCCAAGGTCACACTTCCCCTGACCTACACCCAGCTGTGTCTGACCGCAGTGCAGGCCCATGACTGTGGGACAGGGGACTCCTCTCATGGGTGACTTTGACTTGAAAATTCTGAGTCTCTTTCTACTCAATTCTTCCTTCTTCCTCTTTCTCAGTTGTCAGAACAGCAACGTAGTTTTCTATCCCCACTCCTGCTTCCTTCCCTTTATCTCTCACAGGCATTTCTTAGCAAATTCTATCTTGGTGTCAGCTTTAAACTCACATAGTCTCTGAAGTCTATTTATTTTTCAGGAAATCAATGAGGAATTGGATAAGTTTCAAAAATGTGCTTCACCCTATATCATGAAAAGAGTGTTAAAAAAAATGGAAACAAATTAAAGGAAAGTAAACCAAATTGGCTGAATGACAGATATATTTCCTTAAAAGATAGACTATGCAGATGTGAAACACAACGAGATATAAGCAAGAGGAAGGGATAAGAAAGAGTTAAAGAGATGCATGCAATTTAACTGCTCTAAATAAGAAATTAGAAAAGGAGGATAGATTTTTCATTGTTTTTCAATCAGAAAGAATGACTGCAGCTCGGTGATATTTATCAAGAGAGGTAAACTCTCAAACAACCGCCTGGAATGAGCTTCTCAGAAGGAGCCAGCAAAATATTAGGAGGCCTCTTCCTGGAGCTTCAGGTGGAGAATCCACAGTTGGGCATGATTAGGGCAGCCCAGCCATGCACAAGGACTACATAAATGTGGGCTGATTGGACAGGAGGCAGTATGTTAAAGATGGTCACAAATGCTTTGCTATTCCTCCCAGAGAGATGTGGGCTCTAATTTCCCTCCTTTTGAATCTGGAATGGCCTCAGTAACCAACAGAAGCCAGCACTTGGCAGAAGTGATGTTCTAGGATGTCCACGACTAGGTCATAAGAAGCCTTGAAGCTGCCACTCAGACTCCTTGGGACATTCTTGTCGGAGTCCTGAGTTACCATGTGATACCCCTGAGGCTGCCATGCTGAGAAGCCATGTGTAGGATCCCTGATCAATAGTCTCAGTTGAGATGCACTTTCCAGCCACCCCCTCCAAGAGACCACACATAAGATGACACTTTCTAAGACTCTGCAAACCATTTGCCAGCCAAATACCAGCAAGTGAGCCCTGTTGGTGCCTCATGGAACAGAAGAATCACTCAGCCAAGCCTGGACCAAATTTTTGACCCTTAAAATTATAAGATGGAATAAAAATGATTGCTGTTGGGCATTAATGAAGCTCCGGAGCACAGAAAACAAATGCAGAGATCAGCATGAAATATTCAAAGGATAAATCTCTAGGTGAAATGTTTTGAATATGTGGCTATAGTATTATCTGTGTCCTAAGAGAACATATTGGAGAAATGCATAAGTTAGGACTCTGAGGAAAGACACAGAAAGATTGGACATACTCAGTAGGAGACAGACAATATAATAATTCCATCCAAGCTCAGATTAGCTATCGGTTTGATAGAGAAATATCTCCTCAGTAAGAATATCCAATTGAGGGAGGCAAATGTGGATAAGATATCTTAAAACTGGAGGTTTGGGGCAGACCCAGACCTTAATTTATTTCATTTCTCTCAATAAGGCACATCCCCAAATCTAAAAGAATGTGTTTTTTTTGTTTGTTTGTTTTGGGTGGTTTTTTGTTTTTTTTGTTGTTGTTGTTTTTTGTTTTTTTTTTTGGTGGGGGTAGGGAAATGTGCAAGAAAGAGAAGTCAAAGTGGGAAAGCCTATCAAATCCAGCAACTGGTGCTCATTCTATGAATTAGAGAATGAAACAAACTTACATGAGATGCAGGGCAAACTTAGAAATTCAGCTGAGTTTCCCTGAAACCAGGAGGGGAGTAACAGAAGGCAAGAGAATGCTGGAGGCAGAATTTGTTACTGCACACACAAAAAGATGCAGCGGAAAGAAATGCTACTCAGGGCTAAAATATTCAGAGATGGAAAGACAGTGCTCTGAGAGTCACATGACCAAGGGACTCACTGGGTGCATAAAGGCCAGATTTCAGGAGTAATACCCTCCCTTGAAGATTGCTCAAGACCTAAGCAATTCAGCACGGGGCAGGGCCAGCAGCCATCATGACAAGGAACCAGAGCACCTGTGCATCCTAGTCAAGTTTTTTTTTTTTCTCATTAAGCCCTAAAAGAATTGTGAAAAATATATAACCCTTGCACATTCTTTACTTGACAGGGAAAATTTTTCATCATATATTTTTAAAAAACAAAGTAGGAAAGGAGGTAACAGATTGTAAATATTGACATAAAATATGACCACTGTAGTACTCTTACAGATGTAGTCACTGAAATCTAAATACCAAAACAACTTGATGCCATCATCATCCATTTAGAAATATATCAGTAATCTCGTAACATTTGAACGATTTGCATTTTCCTTTTCATACTTATATTTTCATCCCAGTTCTCCCTCAGACTTTTATATTGATGTCATATATTTAAGTGTTAAAGTGTTTTATTGATCACCCTTATCATACTTAACATTGAAATTTGAAATTTTATTTTATTTTCTCTGATTCTAAGGCAATAAGTGTTTAAAAATAGTCTCTTCTTTGTTGGGTTAGCATTACAGTTATCATCTGTACTAAGGGCCAACACAATATAGATTATAAGTTTAATAAATAATTATAAATCATAAAGCTTAAAATATTATAAATAGATCTCTTAATAAGATGAATGAGGTGTTTGGTTTTTTGTGGGGGTTTTTTGAGAGCGAGAGAGAGAGAGGAAAGGAGAGGGATAGAGAGATAGAAACATCGATGAGAAAGAGAAACAATGATGCTTCCTACTGCACACCCCCAACTGGGGACCAAGTCCATAACCTGGGCATGTACCCTGACCAGGAATGGAACTGGTGACCTCTTTGTTCATGTGTCGAGGCTCAACTACTGAGCAACACCAGCCTGGCCAGGCTTTTTATTCTTTTGAGACTTTTTTCTAATTCATCCACATATCCATGATTGAATGTTGACTTAGTGTTATATTTTTAGATGTAAACCCTGAAAAATCTTGCTCCCATAAATCTATAGAGAGGGATGGGAGTTATATAGCCAAGTTGGATGGCCAAGTTATTCAGCCCTTCGAGCACATTCTAAGTTATGTAATCACATAGTGATCTATCATCAAACACTATTTTTAATGATCTGCCAGCTGATAACTCCTCTAAATTGGTCCTCCTTTACAGTGGTAAAAGCAAAGAATTGGAAACCATTTGATTTGCAAACGCATTTGTTACCCAGTCATTACAGATATTCATTCACTATTTCAATTCCTGGGAAAAATTCCAAAAAGTATTTAACCAAGGCTTATCAAGGAACTATTAATTGTACCCACTGCTCTTTCACTAAGAGACTCTTGGGTTATCCAAATTATTCCAAAAGAATTAGGAAACTCAAAATATTATGAATATCATTGCCAATGCAACTTTTTAAATAAAATATTTTTGGATGATTCAAATGTTTTACCAAAACCTTGAAGCTATAGCTTTTGCTTAGTTAATTTATGGAAAATACCCACCCTATAAACTAATTGGCAAAGACAGTTCTTTTAGTCAAGTCAATCAGCTAAACCAACTTAACTTTCTCTCAATAAAGACCTGACTTCGTTTTTAATTTAAAAATGTGTTGATATGTGTTTCAAAAGATGCTAAATAAACAAACAAACAAAAAAAAAGAAAACACTGAAAATAATTAATAGAAATCATTCTCTAAGGCAGCGGTTCTCAACCTGTGGGTTGCGACCCCTTTGGGGATCAAACGACCCTTTCACAGGGGTCACCTAAGACCATGGGAAAGCACATATATAATTACATATTGTTTTTGTGATTAATCACTATGCTTTAATTATGTTCAATTTGTAACAATGAAAATACATCCTGCATATCAGATATTTACATTACGATTCATAACAGTAGCAAAATTACAGTTATGAAGTAGCAACGAAAATAATTTTATGGTTGGGGGTCACCACAACATGAGGAACTGTATTAAAGGGTTGCGGCATTAGGAAGGTTGAGAACCACTGCTCTAAGGGAAAATGCTAAAAACTGTCAATATTAAAATAACGTAGACTAAAAATAAATTTATATTTATTTGTATATGTTATAAAGCCAAAATAAAACAATTTAATATTTAATAATTCAAAGTAATATGTAACTAAGACTGTAAATTCATTGTAAATCTAAAAATATGATAAAATGGCATTGCGTTCCTTCAGCAAATAGGTGTGTATATGTGTTAAACTCTGTTGTTCATTTTACAGAACAATGAAATAAGATCTGAGAACCAATCAGAAAGCGTCTGATTATATTAAGTAGCTCTCATGATCACACTTCATGTATTTAGAGAAGAAAAAAAGGTACTTACTGCTTAAACTAATTAGTTCAGCTGCTAAAAATTAATTGTATCCTTTGTTAACAGGAAGTAGAGTTACTATAAATATGTCATTAAATGTTTCAACAAAATAGGCTTTAACTGCATTCTTAAATAATGTGCACCAAATCTGAAAAAAAAAAATCATGTAAAACTTGTCTCTGTAGATTCTAACCACTATAGCTTGAAAAATGTGGTTGTTTTAAAAGATATCTCAATTACTTTGAAAAGAGTCAATCTCATTAACCTTTAGAGCCTTTGAGTTTTCAAAGATACTTTTCTTTACAGTTAATGACATAGGACTGAGGATAAAATATAACTGAAAAAAATTGCTTGCATTTAATTATGTTCTCCCCCTAGCCCCCAACAACAACAACAAAAAAAACACAAAAACATCTTAGGGTTCTATGTGTCCTACCAGTGCTTTTTTTCCTTTGTCTGAGGAGAATGTCCCTCAAGAGCCATGCACATTGGAGATGAAATGGAGATGAAAGAGATAAGGTTAATAGGAAACTTTTATAACCTCTCTCTCTCTCTTTCTCTCTCTCTTTCTCTCCCCTCAACCCCCACCCCCATGTATCTAAATTCAGAAAAGCCCCACACAGGGCAAAAGACATAATTTCTAATGCCTTGCTCAACAGAAATATATGTAAAGCAATTCGTGGAGGCCAACGGGCTTTATGGTTCATGAATGAAGGTTCCCCTTGGCTTGATCTCGCCACTACCGTCTCAAGGTGTCTGCACAGCCAGGCAATGCGCTGTAAGGTTTGGGATGAGTGATGAGTATGCCTTTCCTTTGGAAAGAAATAGGACACTATAAACTCTGATAATATTGGGAGAATCACTTTAGGGAAGGAACAAATTAAAATGGGAGATCTGGACATTAATTTCCTTAAAACTATAAGTGCTTGCATTTCTCCAGGGAAATCAGAAACCTGGAGAACACAGTGCATTGGGGTGGCTTGAAGACCACCAGCCTAAGTCACTCCAAGGAGCCCAGATCAATGCAGCCTCAGGTAGCAGAAACACAGCATTCAGAGGGTAGCTAGGAAGTAAGAATATTAAAAATGCTGGCTAGGCCAGGATACAAATCAGTAAGTCCTTGGGAAGCAAATGCCTGACTTTGCAGGAAGATGAAAACTTATCAAACACCTTCGAAGAGAAAGGATGCTTCCCCCAGTGAATGTATGTTGATAAATCCTTGTGGACTATGGACAAGTGAAATAAACTGAGTGACAACCTGCTGAAGCTGCAACCAATACGGTGTCACCACCACCGTCTTCTCCCAGGTAAAGAGGAGTGTCTGTAAGGACTCTGGCTACACGGGTGGAGTCTGGGACAACATGATGCCTGGAGTCCCTGCTCTAGCAATTGAAGGTTAGCCTGTTTGGACACTGCGAATGGAGGGGTAAGGCTGTGATAAGATTGTGTATCCAATGTGCTTACTCTTGGCCCTTTCACTGATGGTGGGGAAAGATAAATTGAGAAGCCCTGACGGACCCCCCTCCCACTGCTGGAGAGACAGCCTGGACTGTCTGCCCAAGGAAATGCGACTCCCCACACACACTGGGCTGAGACCCTCCTGGCTGAGATGAGCGAGAAAATTGAAAATAATTATGTTAACCATCTGGGGCTTTGAATTACTCCTGAGGGTAAAGGGGTTTGGTTTTCTTTTTTCTTTTACTTTATTTTCTCCAAGGGAACTTTAAAATGAGATAGGAGACTATATTAATTTTTTTTGGACATCTTTATATTTCTCATCTGGCCATTATGTTTGGATTATCTTTGTGTTGTCGTTTAATCACATGGCAGCCTCTAACTGCTGATTGATTGATTGATTTTTATTGATTTCAGAGAGGAAGGGAGAGGGAGAGAGAAATAGAAATATCAATGGTGAGAATCATTGATCGGCTGCCTCCTGCATGCCCCCTACCAGGGATGGAACCCGCAACCCTGGCATGTGCCCTGACCAGGAATCGAACCGTGACCTCCTGGTTCATTTGTCAATGCTCAACCACTGAACCACACCGGCCAGACTAAGTATCTATTTTAGACAACAGAGATGAGCTAAATCGAAGAGTGGGGAATAAAACAGAAAAGCAATTTTAAGCTTTAGCTAGAAAGCCTCTTTAGAGTTAATTTAATGGAGGTAATATTGTTAGTCATTTCCGAGCCTGCTGGGAGCAAAGTCAAAATTGCCCACTGTGATTCCAAAGAGTCTGCAAAGGAGTAGGAGTTGTTATTTGGTGAAATGGCTTCATAAAGGTGGAAAAGGATTACTCCGCGGGCAGCTGACCTCCTTCTCCAAGGTGCACAGCCACACTCCTGCCTCAGCATAGCCTAATGGATAAAGTCAATAAGGTAATAGGACAAAAACTGTGAAGCACTAAGGAGCGATACTTGGTTCCCACTTCTCCTGCTCCCCTGATGGGATTTCAGCATCACCATCTGTTGGCTTCACTCCCTACCCCTTCACGTCACCAGGCTGAGAGGTTAAGGATGAGTTGAGTGAGTTTGGAAGAAGGAACTGAATATGCTCATCTTGTTGCCTGCCTCTCTTCACTTAGAAAGTGTCCCTCTGGTTTGACCTTTGTTACAGGATAGGTGTTTGTCCCTCAGATGAGGCCCAAGGTTGTCCAGCTCTGCCTGGGCCATGAAGGGGAAACTTGTGAGATAAAGTTTGAACAAGCTCACTTAGCCACAGAGCCAAAATACATTCCCCTTGCCTGGCTGGAATGGCTCAGTGGTTCTGAGTCAATCCAGGAACCAAGAGGTCACCAGTTCGATTCCTGGTCAGGGCACATGCCCGGGTTGTGGGCTCGATCCCCAATGTGGGGCATGCAGGAGACAGCCAATCAATTATTCTCTCTCATCATTGATGTTTCTATCTCTCTCTCCCTCTCCTTTCCTCTCTGAAATCAATAAAAATTTTATTTAAAAAAATGCATTCCCAGTCAGTTTTATTAGCATCAATGTGCTAGTTCAAACTAAAAGAAAAAGGGATTAATGGAATGAAAGGATGAATAAATATAACATCTACCCACATGTAGCTGAGCCAGCGGTTCAATGGAGAGGGCCCTAGAAGTCACCTTCAAATAGATAGGTTTTTGTAAGTCAAGTCTTTTCCCCTTAACTCCCACATGGCTAACCCTTTATTCCTAGAGAGACTAAGCATCAATGCTCATTAATTTCCCACTTGTGACTCCCAAAATTTAAAACTTAAATTTTTTCATGACCACCAAGTAGTTAAATTATTTTAATAATTAATTAGGTGACTAGGAGTTGTTGTTTCTTAGCAAAGCTTGCTATTAGTTTCTAGTAAATAAGTCAGTTGACACATTCAGAAGAATGCCACCCAATACTCATGTGTTATTTCATTTAAGCCTCACTGTAGAGGTGAGGAAACTGAGGATCAGAGAAATTAAGTAACTTGCCCAAGTTTACATATCCAGTAAGTAGCATGGCCAGGATTTGAAGCCTGATATGACTCCAAACTCCATGCTCAGACAACCCTACAGTACCCACATTCATAGAATCGTATACTCTCAAGATTGGAAGAACCTTTGCAAGTCACTCAGCCTAACCTCCATCCCCTGCCCATGTCCTCCCAGGCATGCCTTGCCCATCTCAGTGGTGGGGAGTTCCTAAGGTGGCCCCTTCCATTGTGAGGTAGCCCTATACTATATAATAAAAGGGTAATATGCAAATTGACCCTAATGGCAGATCGACCAGTTGCTATGATGTGCATTGACCACCAGGGGGCAGATATTCAATGCAGGAGCTGCCCCCAGTGGTCAGTGCACTCCCATAGGGGGAGCTCCACTCAGCCACAAGCCAGGCTGACGGCTGTGAGCACAGTGGCAGTGGCAGGAGCCTTTCCCGCCTCCTCGGCAACACTAAGAATGTCCAACTGATGGCTTAGGCCCAATCTCCCAGGGAGTGGGCCTAAGCCATCAGTCGGACATCACCCAAGGGCTCCCGGGCTGCCAGAGGGATGTCCGACTGCCAGCTTAGGCCCAATCTCCCGGGAAGTGGGTCTAAGCTGGCAGGTGGACATCCCCCAAGGGGTCTCAGACTGTAAGAGGGTGCAGACCGGGCTGAGGGACACCCCGCCAAGTGCACAAATTTTCGTGCACCAGGCCTCTAGTTGCTTCATAAACTTCTTTTCACATAGAAGGTCTTGTAAATTCGCTCCACTGGCCTGAGGTCCTTCTTTCCTTTCAAAGCACAGAACTTTGAAGGTAGTAGAGTGTCCATCGTTAGAGGAGACATCCCCTGCTCCTCTGCCTATTCTCCACATATGCTGATCATCTCCACATATGTTGATCATCAGCCTGACCCTATCCTTATAGGAACCTCTGAGCACAATCATTGCCAGTGACACATCTGGGGTCTGGAAACATTCCAGGATGGATCAGACCAGTGCAGAGTAGTGCTAAGATATCACTGCCCTTTCTATAAGCACTGTGGGGGGCGGGGGGGGGGGGGGGGCTTTTCATTGAACCTGGTACTTTTAGGCAAGAGAACACAAAAATGGCATAAAAAGCCATCAGCAGCCCTAACCGGTTTGGCTCAGTGGATAAAGCGTCGGCCTGCGGACTGGAGGGTCCCAGGTTCGATTCCGGTCAGGGGCATGTACCTTGGTTGCTGGCATGTCCCCAGTGGGGGGTGTGCAAGAGGCAGCTGATTGATGTTTCTCTCTCATCGATGTTTCTAACTCTCTGTCCCTCTCCCTTCCTCTCTGTAAAAAAAAAAATCAATAAAATATATTATTTTTTTAAAAAGCCATCAGCAGCACCTGAGCCCCTGCTCAAACATCCCTCCAGGCCTCCCTCCTCCCCCCACTAACTTCAAGATCCTCACTCATCACCCCTCATTTGGCCCTCGTGTTCCACTGGGTCCCTCTGGGACTTCATGGTTCAGTTTGGGACACCGACCCCAGCTGGAACCTCCGCCCACCCCTACATGTGACTGTCAGCATTTGTTCATCAGCCCTAAATGCCGGTCCCAGCACCCCAGCCTGGCCCTCTCTTCCCCTTGCCCCAGACTCTCAAGTCAGGATGAGTGGCCTTCGTCCTTCTGGATCGGGAGGGTGAGGATGCATGGGGCCAGCCTCGCTGACCAGCAGGTGAGCCAGGCCAGCAGGGCCCATGCCCGTGCAAAACGAGCCAGTCACGGGTAAGAGACAAAGCAAAGTCCCGCCTCGGCAGAGGGGCTGAGCTTGGAGGAAAGCCGACACAGAGAGAGATTTGTTATTTGTGGAAGGCTTCTCTTTGGTGGTGGGAAAGGAATGGCAAATATGTAACACAATCTTTCTGTAACTATAAATAACATGTAAATACCTTTCGGAATGAAAACCTTATGGAAGGCTTTTAAAATAGGAAAAGGCAAGAGAGAGAAATAACATGTACTTAACCCGCACTGTGTGCTAAGCAGTTTCCATATGTTGTTTGCTTAGTTCTCTCACTTTCCCTCAGGGAAAGGGTTGCCCTTGATTTATTTGTTTGTTAAATATGAAACGCTTGGTGAATTCGCATGCCATCCTTGCGAGGGGGCCGTGCTAACCGTCTCTGTATTGTTCCCGTTTTAGCGTATGTGCTGCCGAAGCGAGCGCAGGGTGACACGTTGTAGATGAGGAAAACGAGGCTGAGGAGGCTCACGTGCCAAGGTCTCATGGTGAACCACGGGTTGGAGATGGACCTATTGGCTCCAGAAACCCTCACCCTTTCTGGAACCAAGCTTGAGTCTGCCTAGAGGCCGGACTGGACTCTATGACCTTTCTAGATTCTTCTCTAGGGCCAGGATTTGCAGAATCAGCTTGTTTTCTTCAGGTGCCTTGAGTCTTTCAGGACGATAAAAACCCAGTGTGTGCACTGTGAACAGAAACTCAGCAGAGAAGATGTAGGGGTGGTGGGAGCAATTCTGAAAGTGCAATTGAACCGCGTCAGGTCCTGCCACGGCCGTGCTGTGTGACCTCAGTACGTGTCTTCTCTCTCTGGGCTGCAGTGTTTACCGCTGGGAAGTGCAGGGTTGAGTTACCTGCTTGAGAAGGCTGCTCAGCCCTGACAGCCCTGTCTCTCGTGTGCTGGAGTTCCCGTCGGTGGTCTAAGGAGGATGTCCTCCAAGAAAGGGGACTCGGAGCTTCCCCCAGCCTGGCCCACCCCTGCACCCCTCCCCCTGCAGCCCCGCCTGCACTGACCTGCACCTCCCGGGTCAGGGCCAGCTCCAGCAGCTGGCCAAAGTGCTGGCCCAGCGTGCTCAGGGTCTCGCTCACGCAGGCCTTCATTGACTTCAGGACATGCTCATTCTCAACCTGGAGGCACCTGGGGAAAATACAACATGGGTGGGCCATGGCCAGGGCAGGCAGTCAACCCGGAGCGCTGCAGGGGCCAGAGGTGGGCCTGCTGCAGGCCTGCTGGGGCACGAGTGGCCTGGGGAGGACACAGCCATTCCTGGGGAGTCTAAGATGGAACATTCCACAGACAGCTCATCCCCTGGCCTCCTAGTGTTCAGATAAGTGCTGGCCTGAGATGGGAGTTAACAGTCCATGGCACCAGGAAGAAAGGCCACCAGAAAGCAGCCAGATCCTACCTCCCGGCTTCTCCCTGGGAGAATCGGCCATCACCACAGCCAGGGTCTGCGGAAGGGGGGAGGGGAGCTTCGCTGGTGCTCACTGAAGGGGTATGGCAATGCCCTTAAGGAATTGCTGCCTACAATGCACAGAAAGGAGCCTTGAGGATTTTCACCCCAGGCAGGAGAATCTTCTGGGGATCTGGCTCAGATGTATCCCTATGTCCTGAGAATGTTCCACACTGGGAGGCCCAGGGCCTCATGAGGGTCTGGGGGATGCCCAGCTCCAGGTTTTCCTTCCAGGGCATGGGAGCCGGAAGGGGTGAGGGAGATGCCAACACATAACTGGGTGTGTGTACATGTGAGGTTGAGTGTGTGTGGGTATGTGTCTGAGTGTAAATGATGGATGTGTGTGTGTGTGTGAGATACAGAGAAGAGGGTGTGGGTGTATTTCTGTGATTGCACGAGTGTGTGTTTATATATCTGTGTATGAGCAAGTGAGTGTCTGTGAAATCCTTGTCTATGGTGCATGTGAATGTAAGGATGTGAGTGTCTGCTTTCACCTTGCCTTGACCCTGGGGGCCAGGGGGCCTTCCCAAAGCTGTGGGAAACCTATTCCTTAAAACCAACCCTCAAGAATCCTTTCTTCCCATGCCCAGGCCTCTCCTCTGCTGTTTACTAGTACATTCTATCCAGGGCCTGAAAATGGGACAGAAAATCCCAAGGGAGTTTTTCAATGCTGCTGTAAAAGTCAGCAGGAGGAGATTCCCAGACCACCACCAGCCCCCCCTCCCCCCCCCCACCCCCCCCCCCCACCCCCGCCTCCCACTCTCCCTCTGGGAGAAGATGCCAGCCCCTTCCACCGCCCGAGGACAGCGCAACCCTGTCCACATTTACCAGCACCCAGATTTACCTCTCTGTGACTGCTGAGAGCTCTGAGCATTTCTCCATTAGCAGCTTCTCAACCTGTAGAAAAATAGGTCAATTTTGTTCAATTCAATAAACATTGATTGAGGACCAACTGCTGCACTGGGCCCTGTGGGGCATAAAGATGAAGAATCAAATCATCTGATTTGGGAAACAGGCACATCAATTATAATACAGTGTGAGCTGACAAAAGAGATCACCACCAGCTGCTTGGGGAGCTCTAAGAAAAGAAAACGGAGCAATTAGCTATGCCTGGCAATCTGGGATGCTTCAGAGAGGAAGGGGCATTCGAGCTGGGCTTCTAAGCATGAGTAGAAGTTTACTGCCTGCAAAGTGAAGCAAGGAGAAGGTAAAGCACTAAGGTGGAAAGCAAATGTCAGTGGAAAGAGAAATAATAGGGTGGGGTTCCAGTGGTTCACCTTGGGCTTGGAAAAGAAGAAGTCATGGGCTTTGGAATTAGAAAGGCTTAGGTTGAATCCTGATTACACCATTTATTGCATAACTTTGGACAAGTTAGTTGGGTTCTCTGAGTTTCTGTTTTCTCATCTATAAAGTGAGGACAATAATACATAGCAGCTAATATTTTTAATCAACTGTTTTACATGTAATAAATTAGTCCTCACAACAGTTCTATGAAGCAAATACTATTATTATACTCATTAGGATGATAGAACTAGGGCACAGAGAAGTTAAGTAACTTGCCAACGTCACACAGCAGAACTGACATTCGAACCCAGGCAGTCTGGCCTTAAATGATACACTTAATCATTGCACAGCCTCGCATAGTGGCTATATCTGCCTCAGAGGTTGTGCAAGTTAAATGAGACGTGTGTAAAAAGGCCGAGCACAATTCCTAGCACAGAGTTTATGCTTAATAAATGTCCTTACTGTCTTCCCTGCTTTCCTGGAAGAGGAAGGAGGTCCCTGGGGCAGGTTGAGTTCAGATACCACAGAATTTAGACCCATTCTCCTAGGAAGCATGCCCTCCCACACCCACCCAGGGCAACTGACCTGGCCCATCTCCTGCGAAGAGCTCCTGCTGACCGCACTGTACTCGCTGACCATGGAGCGGGCGTGGCAGGTCAGACGCACGCTCATGCTGTGGACACGCGCCCAGCGGTCCTGGGCCAGCTTCTGCCCGATCCTGCGCAGCTCGGTGCTGATGACCCAGCCCCGCTTGAGCAGCAGCTGCAGGGGGTCTCCAGGGCCTGGGCCGCCCGCCAGGATGAGGTCACCTTGTGCATCCTCCTCCAGGCTGATGGGCTTCGCCTGCAGGACACACATGCACTCGCACTCGGTCATGAGCTTCAGGTCCTCCATCCAGCGCTGGACCGAGTCCACCTGCATCAGGTGCAGCCTGCAGCCGGGGAACAGCGCCGTGGCTATCAACCCTCCACAATTTCCAAAGGTTTCAATTCCAAGACACCTGATGTTTACTGAACACCTATGTGCTCACCACTGTGTCTTGCATTCACTTACCTTAATTATTTTATTTCTCATTATGTTCACTTCACAGATAAGACAGGCCCAGAAGTTTTGGGGGCAGATGACCAGACAAATAATAAGCAATAAGTTTGCAGAGTAGCACATGATCTTTGCAATAAGAGGAAACTGAAAATAGTGTAATTATCAAATGTTAGTTAAGTAAGCTGTGGTACAACTACTTGGTTATATAGTATGAACTTATTTAAAATAATGCTTTCCAAAAAAAAATGTGTGCAATAATAAAGTGGGGAAAGCAGTATGCGAGACAGTAAACACATAACTGTTATGATTGTGTTTTAAAAAACTATGTCTGGAAAAAAAAATATTTAAAGAAAAGATTAAAATGCTGATGGTTCTTCATGGGTGGTGGAGCTAAGGCTTTTATTTTTTCAACTTTTCCCTAATTTCTCAATTTTCTATCGTCAGCGTGTATGCTGTTTTTTTAATGGGACAAAATTAACTCTGTTTAGTATAACAGCATGAGAATGTAGATGAGATCCCAAGATCTTTATTGAATATAATTCACTCTGAAATTCACTAAGTCAAATACAGTTCAGTAATAACATCATTAATGAAGCATTGAACATTTGTTGAGTGCCTCACATTTAATATCATATAAATGCCAGGCGCTGCAGAAAAATGGAGATGAACATGCCAAGCCTCCACTCTCATGGGGCTTTTGATCTGCCTAGAGCATCGAGACAAAGTAGGAAGACATTTTACAATGACAGACTCAACATCATCTGAAGATTAGGACAGAAGACCTGCACAGTTCATCGTTAAGGCTGGGCTCAAGGCCCTTGCAACAGTCGTCTAACTAGTGTTTCTGTCTCTAGTCTTGCCTGCCTCAAGCCATTCCCCACCTGCCTCCCGCTTTCACTTATTTTAAAAACTAGAGTCCTGATGCACGAAATTCGTGCAAGAGTACGCCTTCCTTCCCCCAGCTGCTGTCACTGGCTTCTCTCTGGCACCTGGGACCCGGGCTTCCTTCCATCCCCATCTTTGTCCAGAAAGACATTCAGAATGATGTCCAGTCTAATTAGAATATTACCCTTTTATTATTATAGATATGTACTTGGTGCCTAATATGTGCCAAGTACTCTTCAAAGCCCTGGGCTGTTACAGCAAACACGTAGATAAAATAACTTCCCTTGGGAAGCTTACATTCAAGTGAGGTAACAGTCAACTTCCTAAGTAACTTCCAAAATAAATGAGCAATGCATGTAATATGTTGGAGGTGGTACGTGCTTTGAAGGACAAGAGAACAGGGAAGAAGGGTAGAGAGTGCTGGGAGTGGAAGGGGCAGTAGACACAGCAATTTAAAATAGGTGGGTGAGAGCAGGCTCACTGAGAAAGGGGCATTTGAGCCAAGATGGAAGGATATGAGGGAGTGGGCTACGTGGATATCTGGGAGCAAACTGTGTTAGGGAGAGAGCACAGCAAGTGCAAAGGCTCTGGGGCATGAGTGTCCTTGAGATGGGTGAGGACTAGCAAGGATGCCGGCATCAGCCAGGAAGAGAGAGGGATGGAGGACATGACGTGAGGTAGGCGGGGACGGGGATGGCAGGGCGGGGAGGCAGCTTCTGCAAGGCTGTGTGGGACAAGGTGAGGACATGGGTTTTATTCTGAGTCAGGGCGGCACCCAGAGGGCACTGATGAGGCCAGCTAGGTGAGGCAAATGCGCCCAGCAGAACTAAAATTATAAAGGCATGCTCTATTTATTGCAGTTAAACCATACCTTCATATTTACTGTTATTTATAGAGTAGGAGCAGGACTTTCTGAATGGTGTAACTGTTTGACTATTGTTAAAAACAAAACTCACCAATGACCTTTCTTTCTTGCTCTCCCTTTATAAAAATAGCTATTATGTTTTATAAAGATTATATAAATATATGTATGTATAATGAAAGAGAGAGAACCACCTGAAATCACAGTGCCCTGCTGCCCACTCTATCTTTATGAACTCATATTTAATATACATACTGTATATATAGAGATAGATATAGATAGATATAGATATAGATGCCTAATATGCAAAGTGTCCCCTCTGGAGTTTGACTGGGAGACTGAGAGTTTGATCACTCACTATGACGTGCACTGACTACCAGGGGGTGGCGCGGAACGAAGGAAGGCCCCGACCTGCAGCTGGCAGCTGGAGAAGGAAGGTCCCAGCTAGCAGCCGAAGGCCGCAATCAGCTCCGATCACTGGCCAGGCCTAAGGACCCTACCTGTGCACAAATTTCATGCACCAGGCCTCTCGTTTTACATAAGTGGGAATATATATATATTCCCTGTGTGCCCCCACCACCACCACTGTCCCCTGCATAAGTCAAAATTCATGAGGCTCAGATCAGGGGCATCCAAGATCTGACTCCAGCCTCCCTTCCCTTGCCTCTCCCTTTTCCATCTTCCACCACTTTTTAGCACCCTTGCCAAAAACACACTCCTCACTCCACACACTCAACTTTCCTATTTCCCAACCATACCACTCTCTTTTACAAAGTCTGGTGGCCTTGCACCGTTCTCCCCAACAGAACCCCCTTTCCTTCCTCTCTACCTAGCAAGTTCCTACTCACCCTTCAAAACCCAGCTCTAATGTTACTTTCTTTGAAAAGCCTCAGCCAGAGCTCCCCAGCTGCTCCCCAGGACCTCATACCCCTCCATGCATCCTCCACTGGAGCACTAACAACATTCCATTGTAATTGGTATGTTTGTCTGAAACTCTCCAAGTCCTGTGAGGGACAGTCCCTCGTATCTGGTTTATTGCCAGTGCCGTCATATACCAGCTACTCAGTAAATGTACTCCAGCGAACGAGTGTCAGAGTTCAGGCATATAATGCTCTCCCCTGCAGAAGACTCCCTATGCCTCCACCACTCAGGCTACCCCAAGACCACAGAATTGGAAAGGGGATACAGAAAATGGAAAAGCATATGATCATCATGTTCTAGAGATAGAGAACTGGGAGACAAATTGATCTTGGGGTTTTAAAAGGCAACAAATGAACTAATCACTCGCTCACTGACATTTACTCCATAAACACTTTGCAGTGGACATCTGTTGTTCTTGGCTTCCCAGCCTCCTTCCTCCTTCTTTCAGTAGCAAGGACACGTTACATTCAGCTGCCTCCTGGGGTGGCTTCAGCTTTTCCCTTCTCTTTGGGAAAGATTTCTCCTTCCAAATACAGGAACGGTCCCCCACGGGTGCTGTCTGTGCTGTGAAAATGTCCCCAGCCATAGTTGCTGGTTGAGCCATGGGTGGGCTCCTGAACCAAGCTGCACTCCTCCAGTTTCCTCTCCCCAAACTGTGAAACTTAAAACCAGAGTCACAGAGACCGGAGCTGTTGAACGTGGCTCACATTCACAACAGCAGCTGCAGTGAGGGACTAAAGAGTACGTCCAAGAGTCCATTTCTAGTGCTTCTAATAAAAAGAACTCTTTCTACAACACAAGTACACAAATAACTGAGCAGAGGTGAGTGCGTGCCATCCCTTAAAGAAAAGGCATTCTGGAAATGCAAAGAAGGGAGCTGTCCTGACGTGTTGGAGGACAGGGTAAGGTGCCTGGAGAAGGTGGCTTCAGAGCCGGGGAGGG
Organism: Myotis yumanensis; assembly: GCF_028538775.1. NCBI lineage: Eukaryota > Metazoa > Chordata > Mammalia > Chiroptera > Vespertilionidae > Myotis > Myotis yumanensis. The sequence continues at coordinate 32,533,894 of NW_027223761.1, forward strand.
TTGGCCACATGAAGAAGTGGGAGCATATTCCAGGGGGCAGACAACGGGACGATGGTCAGTTAGGCTGGAAAAGAGGGAGCAATGAGAGGGAAAGCAGGAGAGGTGGCCAGGACCCTGATCTTAGAAGCTTTGAAAGCCAGAGTCAGGTTTATGCTGAAAGTTCTGAGATGCTATTGAAGGAGGACAGGGAAGGGCAACAGAGGCGAAGGCTGGTGGGGCTGAAAGACTGCTCCCTCACAGCACCTGGCACCAAGGAAACCAGACCTGGGGTGGGTTCTCAGCGCATCTCCCCTTAGAAGAGCTCTGGGGGAGACATTCACGCCCCCTTCCTTCTGGCCTGGGTGGGAAAGCACCATGGAAGAATCAGGGAGTAAGAAAGGAGAACCACCAGAGGCCTGATTAGATCCAAAACCTGCATTTCTGTCACCCCTCCACCCCCAACTCCCTGGAGGCATACCTGGTTCTCGCTCTTTAAGACCTTTACAAAGTAGACAGGAAGTGGGATTTCAGATGCTGTGTTCATTAATATCCTAATTGATTTATCACTCTGCTGGTCAGAGAAATGGGATGACAAAACTATGGATTTCTCAGTATCTGCGTATTTGTCCCTGTGAGGGTCTGTTTGTCGATATGGACTCATCTGGGAGTCTGTCTATATTATCTGTATGCCCAAGTCTGGGTGTCTGGGTGTCTGGGTGTGAGTCTATGTATCTCTCTCTACCTGTGCGAGTACTCAGATGAGTGTGTGTTTACAAGCCTTGCATCAGATAAACCCGATTACAAACAGATGGGATGGGGTTTGAGCGTGGGCTGCACTTAGTGACTCAATTCCAGAGAAAAGAGTTTAGAAAGTGGAGGGAAAAGGTAGCTTTGCAGTGAAGAAACCTGGCACCATCTTAGCCAAGTGATCAAACTGAATCTTGCCGCTTGATAAACTTTGTTGATAACACGTACTCCTGATGCAATGTGTTGAGAAGGACACTTCGCTTCTAAGGCATTGTCCCCCAAAACACACACCCTCGGTCTCATCATGGGAAAGACATCAGGGACCCAAACTGAGAGACATTCTACAAGATACATGACCAGGACTCCTCAAGGTCACCAGGGCCATCAAAAACAAGGGAGGAATGAGGCACTGTTATAGACCACAGGCCATGACTGAGTGTAATGGGATATCCAGGATGGAATTCTGAAAGAGAAAAGGACATTCATGGAAAACTAGTGGAATCTGAATAAAGACTCGCATTTAGTTAATAGTGACGGACCGATGCTGGTTCCGTGGTTGTGACAAATGTCCCTTGCTCATATAAGACATGAACAATCAGGGGAACTGGGTATGGGGTGTGGGGGAACACTCTGTGCTATATTTGAAACTTTCTGTAAATCTAACACTATTTTCAAATTTTAAAAAAGTTTCTTTAAAAAAATAGAGGGTTTGGGGGAGGAGGTGGAGTCTGGAGGATAGGCCTGAGGATGTTTCACCGCATTCCCCCAGAAAGAATTTCACTTCGTTTGCTTCTTCCCCAGCCAGAAGCACAGGCTGAGATGGGCTGTCTCTCTGACTTTGTGTCACATGCCCCACAGATGGAAGACCTAGAGAAACCAAGCTCCAGTGGATGGGTAGACAAGCAGGAGTGGAAGCCTCCTCAAAGAACCTGAAAGTGCCCGGCTGACGTGGCTCAGTGTTTGAGTGTTGAACCATACACCAGGAGGTCATGGTTCAATCCCCGTCAGGGCACATGCCCTGGTGTGGACTTGATCTCCAGTGCGTGGGGGGGGGGGGGGGGGGGGGGGGGGAGGGCATGCAGGAGGCAGCTGATCAATGATTCTCTCTCATCATTGATGTTTCTATCTCTTTCTCCCTCTCCCTTCCTCTCTGAAATTAATCTAAATACATATATATACTAGAGGCATGGTGCACAAAATTTGTGCACTCAGGGGTCCCTGGCATGTGCCCTCTTGCGGTCCTTGAGCCCTCGGGGGATGTCTGACTGACAGCTTAGGCCCACTCCCCGCGAGCCGAAGCTGGCAGTAGGACATCCTTAGAGCTGCCACGGAGGCAGAGCCTCTCCTGCCACCACCGCTGTGCTCGCCAGCTGTGAGCCCGGCTTCTGACTGAGCTGTGCTTCCTCCTGTGGGAGGAGCGTGTCATAGCAACCAGTCACAGCGACCAGTGCGTGTCATAGAGACCAGTCGTTCCACTGTTCAGTCAATTTGCATATTAGCCTTTTATTATATAAAAGATAAATAAATATATATTAATAAATATATATATATATTAATATATATATATATATATATATATATATATATATATATATCTGAAAGTGGAAGAAAAGAGGGTCCCCAGGTAGGCCAAGGGATAGAAGTTGTTCTCTCAAGAAAAGGAAACATGGCAACCCTAGCTGTGTTTGTCTTCCAGTCAGCCCATTATCTGGAAGTGGCTGACCCCCAGGCAAGCCTCTTGGATCCACACCTTCTGTGCTTAGCTGCCTCAGAGAGACCTCGCTCTGGCAGAGTCAGGCCCTCACACTGGCTCATGATAACCCTGTTTTTTCCTTCATTACATGAACAGGCCTTGAACCAGAGCTTCCTTGGGATGGAACAGCCCATTGTGTAAGGGCCTCGAGCCCACAAGGAGCTCCGGCAGACCAAGGCTTCCCGTCAGCGCGCGTGGGTAGAAAGAGCTGGCTGTGCTCCCCATAATCTGTGACCAAGGGCAGCCTGCTGCTGCTATTTATGTTTTCCTGTTTCTGAAATTTTTATTGAAATAACATATGTAAATAACAGGGAGCACATCATAATATTGAGTTGCAGCTCAGTGAATTTTCATGAGGTCAACATACCCGTGTATCCAGGAGCCAGATAAAGAAACAGAATAATACCAGCATCCCAGAAGTCTCCCTGTAGCACCAACTGGTCACTCCCCAATCAAGACAACCAGTATCCTGACTTCTGACAGGATACCTTAGTCTTTTGAGTAAGTTTCTTAACTTCTCTGAGCCTCAATCAATGTATCCATCTATAAAACAGAGTAATTGAACTTTCCACACCAGGTTGATGAAGAATTAAATGGCGAATGTGAAGGGCCTAGAACAGTGCCTGGCACAAAGGAGATGCTCAAAAGTCTTAGATCTTTTTGCTGGCCTTTCCCCTATGTAACACGTTCGCACCTATGATAATAACTATAATAGGGCTAGCATTCATTTAGCACACTCCACATGGTGAGCACTGTGCTAAGTGCTTCATATGGATTATTTTATTTACTTCTCAGGACAACTTTCTGAGCTAGGTCCCATTGTTATCCCCATTTTTACAGATGAGGAAGCTGAGATGCAGAGAAGTGAAATCGCCAGGTTGAAAGTAGTAGCCCTGAGATTGGAACCCTGACCTCTCTGACTTGAGACTGCTCTTCAACTCTATGCTTTGCTGCTTCCCACTCTGCCCACCCCTCAAAAAAAGAAAAATAGAGGGGCAGAGAGCACAGTGAGCCCGCCTTAACACAGGAGATAGGAAGGACCACTTCCAAGCAAGCACTTCGGGGCAGCTTATGAGCAATAGGAAGACGAAGGGAAGCTGTGAGCCCCTGACTCTGTCTAAAATGCCCCATGGCCCTAGCTGGTTTGCTCAGTGGTTAGATCATTGGCCTGTGGACTGAAGGTCCTCGGGTTCAATTCTGGTCAAGGGCACATATGTCAGCTGCAGGCTCGATCCCTGGCCCCAGTCAGGGTACATGTGGGAGAAACATCTCACATTGATGTTTCTGTCTCTGTCACTCTTCCTCCCTTCCACTCCATCTAAAAAAATAATAAATGGAAAAATATCCTTGGGTGAGAATTAACAAAACAAAACAAAAAAATGGCAGGCAGACCAGGATCCGGGCCCCAGAAATGTAATTACTGCTTTCAGGCCACACCCACTCCTGGCTGTCCAGTGGCAGGAGCCACTTCCAGGGTGACAGCCTCAGAAATGAGGACGGATGCTGGGCGCCTGTGGGGAAAGAGGAATCTGGTTTTCTTTAAGAATGAGCTTAAAATAACTTCTCTTTAGAGATCATTTAAACAGATACCTCTCCTCCCCAAGTAGGAACCAAACACAGAGAAGACTAAACCGAGCCAGTGAGTAAAGCCATGGATCCCTGCCTCCTCTCAACCCTACTCAGTGGCTAGTCCCCAGCTCCTGCCAACAAGGCACAGCCCACTCAGGTCCAAGGCCAACTCTGCCCAAGACACGGGAGGACATTAGGGACTTTGGCCCTCCCGCAGGTGGAGGGCAAAATAGATTGGCCATTCAAGGCATCCCATCCCGCCTGACTTCTCCCAGCATGTTTTGTACCCAAACTGCCCAAGTTATAGCTACACCATTAAGATAATAATATAGTCATGTTTAGCTTTTTTTTAATTTAAAAAAAATGGAGACTAGGATGAAAAACAGTTCTGAAATCACAGGAAAAGGGAAAGTAGACAAAAGCCACCAATAATAATAGCAAAGTTTTATCGGATTCTCACAGCGCCCCCAAGGCTGTGCACTCATCACGCATTATTTTATTCTCACAGTAACCTGATTAAGTGCACACTGTTATTGTCTCCATTTTACAGATGAAAAGGTGGAGGTACAGGAGACTTACGTGACTGAAGAGAGCCAGAACTCCATGCAAACAGCCTGGTTCCAAAGACTGTGCACCTACTGACCACACCACCGAGTTTCTGCACGGGCCTCGCTCCTCCAGCAGATTGGAGATAGCCTCAATGACAAACACTGTCTGCTTTATCTCAGCATCACCGGCACTCAGCATGAGTCTGACACATAGTAGGCAGCAATAAATATTTAATCGAATCAAGTAAACCAAAGGCTGCCTGGGAAACCTCAAACATCGCTGTGAGCCTTGCTACAGCAGCTGCAAGTGTTTTCTGAACTTGCAGAGTGTTACTCAAGATGAGCATGACTGCCCTGGCCTGGCACATAGGAACCCCCTGAACTCACTCCCTCCTCTGTTCTGGAACTAGATTTCAGGATTTTCAGACTCTGTCTTTGGCTGGGATCTCAGGCAAAATATAGATGAGTTCCCTGCACTGTGGTAAAAGTGTGAGAGATGGGCAAGTAACTAGATCCACAAAAGACAATAATAAAATTGTTGTTTAAATAGAAATATTTGAAGCAGGCATCAGATGCCTTTCATACAAGTAATTTTGTAAACATTCCTACACTCCACTAAAGCAATGCTGTGGCCGGGCAGAGCTTGCACCCTCAGCAACCATTATCCCAACTCTCAGAACTCAGAGATAAACAGTTTTCCGGTGAGGTGTGGTGTATTTCCTCAAGCCCCGGGGAAGAGGCTGAAGGGAGATCTGAGCTCTTCGGGGAAGTGTCTGTCCCCACACGATAGAGTAACAGACATACGATATCCTCAACCAGTTCAACCAGGTTTAAAACATTAAGCAGTGTCTCTCAGTCAATCCCTGATGCACCTGATTTCACGAAGCACGTTTGATGCTAACCGTGTGCCAGGCCTTGTGCTGGTGATCATTGCCTGCCCTCGGAAAGCTCATGGGGTCCCAGAGAAGAGATGTAACCCAACCTCACTCTCATCCCAAAACAACAGCCAGAAGTCTCAAGTATTTCCAGGTGTCCCCAGAGTTCGTCTCATGTATACCCCCCCCACCCCCCACCCCCCCATACACACACACACACACACACACGAAAAGACCAGTTCAGGCAGCCACGAGGTGGCATTGGATGACTGTCATCCTTTCTTCCTTCAGCACCTCACACTGGGTATTGCTCTAGCCGCCAGGCCTGCCAGGCCCGCCCGGCATAACCACTTTGCCTTCTGGGCTGTGCCATGCTGTCTGGACTCCACTAGACATCTCTGGCTGTCACAGTCACCATTTCACTTGCGGACACATTTGCTTAGAATAACCATCCCTGACAGGCAGTATTACGTGTGTACGTGATTATTAAAACTGTTTAAATCAAAGAAGCTGCCTCTGTCTTCTCCCTTCCTCTCTGAAATCAATAAAAATATTTTTTTTTTTTAAAAAAGAAGCCCAGCTGGTGTGGCTCAGTGGTTGAGCATCGACCCATGAACCACAAGGTCACAGTTTGATTCCCAGTCAGGACACATGCCCGGGTTGCAGGTTCGATCCCCAGTGTGGGATGTGCAGGAGGCAGCCGATCAATGATTCTCTCTCATCATTGGTGTTTCCATCTTTCTTTCCTCCCTTCCTTTCTGAAATCAATAAAATTATATTTTAAAAGGAAGAAAGCTATATCCTCATAGCTTAGTTACTTAAAAGTCAGAAAAATAAGAAAAAATTCTAGAAAGATGGCAGTAATGGCAGCATAGATATTTAATCTCTCCAAATCCCCACATAAGAACTGACAGAGCCATTAGATAACACTACCCAAACGCCATGGATAATACTTTACAACAAAACTAGATGGTCAAATAGCCCCACAAACCTCGAAACACAGGCCGGTGGGGACAAGCCCCCTCCAGCCTCAAAGCCTGCCTGGTGTCACCTGCAGGAGAGGACGAAGAGGGAAGCAAGAAGGTGGCATCTGATGAATATCAGAAAGACCAACCCCAAAGCAACCACCAGGTATTGCCGGGAAGCACCGTAGAACAATGTGAGAACAGTAACTGAAACTCAGAGGAGGGCTGCCTCTCCGATGTCAGGTGAAAGCAAGACATCCTCTCAAAGCCGATCCAACTCTACAACCAAGGACCACATGGGGAAGAAACTTGTGGGGTAGCGTGGCGAGTGAGCAGGACGCGGACGGGAGGCCAAGGATGCTCAGGTCCTGGGCGCGAGGGGCGGAAGCAGCACCGGAACTCTCGGAAGGCGAGCCCCATATTTTCGAAGCCTACGCAAAAGCAAAAGATGATGAAGCTCTGTGTGTGCAGAGTGGCTTTCCTGGACCCTGCCTCCCTCTGAATGCTGGCGGTGATTGCAGTGATGCTGGAGAATAATCATGCCAGAATAATTAAAAAGATAAAATCAGCAGGACCCAGATACTGACGCATATGGATAATGAATAACTGGAAATAAAGATGTGACACGGGTTTTTTTTTTTACTTGAGTTGCTGAGTGAATTAGAAGAAACGAGTTTGGAAAACAGGAAGATGAGTTCGGTTTGAGTCCCACAGGTTAAGTCTAATGGGACTACTGTCTCCTCTTTTGAGGATGGCCAGTCCCTCGCACGGACTGGACCTCCCCCCAAAAAACTGCATTCCCAAAACTTCCAAGGCACTCCCAGCACCCATGCAGAATGTGCAGCCTTCATGCTTTCACAATTCCCGCCCTGAATATTCACTCGGTAAATACTTCCTTAGTGCCTCCTATGTGCCAAAACCTGTTCTAGCTGCTTGGGATACATGATAAACAAACAAGTACAAAAACCCCTGCCCCTGTGAAGGGTACATTACAGCAAGGGAAAACAGACTATAATGAATTTAAGAGTATATCGTATGTTACAAGCCAATAACTTCTATTAGAAAGTAGAGTCAGGACCCAGCTGGCATGGCTCAGTGGTTGAGCATCCATCTATGAACCAGGAAGTCACGGTTCAATTCTCGATCAGGCCACATGCCTGAGTTGCAGGCTGGATCCCCAGTGTGGGGTATGCAGGAGGCAGCCGATCGATGATTCTCTCTCATCATTGATGTTTCTATCTTTCTCTCCCTCTCCTTTCCTCTCTGAAATCAATAAAAATATTTTTTTAAAAAGTAGAGTCAGAATTTATATGCATATATGCATAACCTATGGACACAGACAATAGTGAAGGCCTGGGGAGAGGGTAGGAGTGAGGTGGAGGGGTTCAATGGGAGCAAAAAGGAGACAGCTGTAATACTTTCAATAATAAAGATCCTTTTTTAAAAAAGTAGAGTCCGAATAAGTGGGGAATAGATTGTCCATGCGGGAGGCAGGGAGGTAATGGCCACTTTAAATAAGTGGTCAGGGCAGGGCCTTTAGGAACGTAACACTTGAGCAAACACGTCAAAGAGGTTAGAGAATCAACTAAGCTGAAATATGGGCACGGGCATTCCAGGCAGAGGGAACAGGCAGACAGAGGCCCTCGGTGGGAGTGCGCAGGTTCGTTCGAGGAAACAGTATGGAGATAAGTGGCTAGAGTGCCGAGAGCAAGGGAAAGATGAGAAGACGTGCACTCGGAGAAGGGACTCTGGCTGGGCCACGCAGGAAGCCACTGCAAGCACGCTGGGTTCCACACTCAACACACAGGAGAACTCTTTCCGAGTCATCTGATGTCACCAGACGGCAGCTGGGCCCACCTGACATCTCTCTTCAACCCAACCTGGAAGGCTCTCTGACGAAGGGCTTCATGGAAACAGCGAAGGTTATTTTAGAACGCCTTAACCTCTGATGCAGTGAAGTATAAACTGTTTACTAAACAGTTACCTTGAGCATAATTATTTATGCAACGAGCTATAAATAATTTACAGTGTGGTTAGGGCATTAAGCTCAGCCCCTCCTCACTAAGGCACTGAAGCCCCAGCCAGTTGTGACTAAAGGAAATGCCGCTTCTCTGGGTTTGTTCAAATCGTCCAGGGCTGTCATTACCCTGCTTCTGATCCACCTTGGAACCCCACGCTGAGCTGCCTCGGCACAGGCCTCTGCGCAGCGGGGCTTCCGTGCAAGGAGCAGACCGCTCTCCAGGCCTAACTCCGAGTTCACACTTTCAGTGCAGAGTCTCCCCAGGGTCTGGTGTTGGACAGCTCACAGCAGTCCTGCTCCCAACCGGCAGCTGATCCATCTGTGCAGCGCGGGAGCCAGAGAACCAGGAAGGAGGCTTTCTCTCCTTCAACGGATTCTGCAAAAAGCCTCCTGCATCCACCTGTTACCCTGGGGTTGGCCTCCTTCCCTCTGTGATCCCGTGTTCTCCACCATCTTCTGCACCGACCCTCTGCTCCAAGCTGTCGCACTGGCGTTTCCTGATTTTTCCCCAGAAATCCCCAATCTAACGCCGTAGTGGGTTGATCCCACGTTTCAGATATCCCCAGGAATGCTGGGGAAGGGGCAGCGGGGCCTGCCGTACACCGTACACCAGGAGTAATTTGTGAAGGGGCATGAATAATGGAACTTTGTCCCACCCATTTCTTCAGGTTGTGGCCTTCCATCAATCTACAGAAGGGTTTGAAGGGTAAGGAAGAGGCTCGACCACTCTAAAAACCCATTCAAAACAAATCTAGCTCACTTCCAAGCCTGCCATAAAGAAAATGTTATTGAGTACTTTTCTGTATGCCGGGCACATATCAAGTGCTTGCATATACAATATCTACTTTGTATGCACAGCAAGGCTTTTTATTCTCCTCATTTTACAGAGGAGGAAAAGACAGAGGCTCAGAGAGGTGCCTACGGCTAATCAATGGCAGAGCCCAGACTTCAATCCAGGTCTGCCTGGCTCCAAAGCCCTGGCCGCCTCCGCAGTCTGTCCGGCTCCCCGAGCCAGCAGGCTGCTATTTGTTTCAGAAAGTTAAGAAACATGAAGTTAGTTCCAGGTAACTTTCCAGTCCCATGAGCCAGTGTGTGCATTTGACAACCGCCTCCTCTCGATGACTCAGAGCTCATCATCTCACGCTGTCGAACACTGGCATTTCAGATGCCCTCAGAGAGCGCGGGGGCGCTGTGAACATTTCCTGGCCTCTATTAGCTCAGAAGCAACTCATTTTCAACATCTAAAAAGGATACACTTGTGCATTGCCAACGTACATATGAGCGTCAGCGTGACAGTGCTAGCAGCAAGGACACCTGAGGAGAAAGCAGCATCTGGGTCCCTCTCCCACTTCTACCCCTTGCTAACTGTGTTCTGCAGGATACTTGCCCTCTCTGAGCCGCAGCCCCTGACCTGCCTTCTCCCTCATTTCCAACCACTGTGCCAGCCACCGTTTCCGTCCCTCTGCTGTGACTTCCAGCATCTAGACTTTGCACATACGGGCCCTTCTCTCTCCCTCTCCTCTTCACCTTGCTGATGCCTGTGCATCCTCAAAATCCAAGCCTAAATGTCTCCTCTGAAGGAGGTTTCTCTGGCTCCTAGATGAACTTATGTCCCATGTTCCACACGTGTCTGCAATACCCAGTCTTTTCCCCATCAAGACACCAGTTTCAAGTGTTTAACTCCTTGATTAATATCTGCTGTGTCCATTAGACCTGTGGTCGGCAAACCGCGGCTCGCGAGCCACATGCGGTTCTTGGCCCCTTGAGTGTGGCTCTTCCACAAAATACCACGTGCGGGCACACACATACAGTGTGATTGAAACTTCGTGGCCCATGCACAGAAGGCAGTATTTTGTGGAAGAGCCACACTCAAGGGGCCAAAGAGCCGCATGTGGCTCGCGAACCGCAGTTTGCCAAGCCGCAGTTTGCCGACCACTGCACTAGACTACAAGTAGAGGAGGGCTTGTATCTGCCATGTCCTCCCTTCATGCCACCTCTAGCACTGTAGATGCTCAGTGTCTATTTATAAAACTGAATTAAGGCCCTGGCTGGTTTGACTCAGTGGATGGAGCGTCAGCCTGCAGACTGAAGGGTCCCAGGTTCGATTCCAGGCAAGGGCATGTACATTGGTTGCAGGCACATTCCCAGTAGGGCGTGTGCAAGAGGCATCAGATCCATGTTTCTCTCTCACTGATGTATCTAACTCTCTATCCCTCTTCCTTCCTCTCTGTAAAAAATCAATAAAATATATTTTTTTAAAAAAACTGAATTGAGTATCAAATGGGAAGGACAAGAATCTATACAGTTGTACTGTCTGTCTCATTGGGTTGTGTGAGGGTCAAGGAAAAAAAAATCCATAATCATTACTGCTAACATTTACTGAGGCTGGGCCCTGTGCCAGCTGTCATGTGGTCGGCTTCACATGGATTATCTCGTTTAGCTTTCACAGCGACCCTGTGAGGAGGGGCCTCGTATTATCTCACTTTTGCAGATGAGGAAACTGAAGCTTGGAGATCACCCAGCTTGTGAGTGGCAACGTTTGGCTCTGAACCCAGCCCATCGGACTCTGGACCCCATGTCCTTAATGTTACTCCAAGTGCTTTATAAAAGGCTGTGCTCTATCCAAATGGCATGTTAGTACCGCCAGGTGAAATTAGAACTGCATTCTCACAGGCACTAAGTCAGCCTCAGCTGCCCTCAACCTTCATGGGTAAACATGGGGCCTGATGTGTAAACTAAAAGGGTTTGGCTTTGTCTTTCCCTTTCTGTTCTCCTCCTTACTTGAAGGAGAATTCTTTTCACTTGCTGAAGTGAAACATTTAGGAGAATTCACAGATCTAATATGCGAGTTGCCATCCTGATACCTCCCTGTGGTTCTGGAAAATGCAGGTGAGAATACAGAGGCCACCACTAGAGGGTGGCCAAGAGCCAGTCTGCCCAGTCTGCAGGGCTGCAGAGACTCATCAGCCTCCAGGCCCCACCACTTGGACCCCTCCCCTCCACCACACACTCGCTCTACCCCCAAGCCTCAGGCCCTGACCAAGGGTTCTCTACCCCCAGTTGTGGGAAGACTCCTTCATGCTGGGCTGCACTGGCTGGGCCGCTCTCCAGAAGGGCCCCCCAACCCAGGGAGAAAGACTATTATTACCCCCATTTACAGACCCGGAGACTTCTTACTCACATGAAAAGAATTCTCCTTCAAGTAAGGAGGAGAACAGAAAGGGAAAGACAAAGCCAAACCTTTTAGTTTACACATCAGGCCACATGTTTAGCCACATAGTGAGTAAGTGGTGGGGCCGTGATCACTTAAACTCAGTCTCTATAGTCCCGAGTCTCTGCTCATATCAACTGAACACCGCACGGCCATCGGCCATCGCAATGCTGTGAGCAGGAGCCCAGGATCCCAGCAGACGGAGCCTGACTTCGCCTGGGAATGTGTACACAAAGGAAATGACATTTGCCCGGTTCTTAGAGGAGGGGAGTTGGCCAGGACGACAAGGACAAAACGATTTCCACATAAATGTGAAAAGGCCTTGAGGTATAAAAATAGCAATACCACAAGAAGTCTCGTTGGACTCAAGCGAGCATTGGGGGCCCGTGAGGGAGGGGCCAGGAAGGGGCCTAACGGGAAAAACAGGGACTCGTGGATCAAAGACCTTGACATGATTCGGAATTTGAATGTAATCCTGAAGGCAGTTTGGAGCCCCTGAAAACCTCTTAGAGCAGGGCAGTGACATAACTATGCAGAGAGTTAGTAGAAACTGAACCGAGCAGGGTTCGATACTAGGTAGGAGGATGGCCTGCTGGGAGATGACGGTTATAAAACAAGGAGAGGACAGAAGCTGGAACGAGGGCAGTGACGTGAGATAGGAAACGCAGGTGACCTGGGAGGGACATGAGAAAACGTGAGGGTGAGCAGAGGACAAGAGCAAGGCTGGCCCTTGGGTTTCTAGTCTGGGTGAAGGCACTGCCCTGGCCGAGACAGGACACCCACCCAGGGAGGAGCTGGGGCTTCATTTTGCTTGATGTCAGGGTGAGGCACTATGACAAGTGGGATATGCGAGGTCACAGCAGAAGGGGCCAGGCCCTGCAGAAAGGTCCATCAAAGAGGCCCCAAACTTTCCCAGAGAGGGAGGGGACCAGGCCTGGCGAGCCCCACATGGCCCCACCCCTCGCCAGTCCACTCCCAGACTCAGCCACCATGCCGCCACATAATGAGCTGCTCTTCTCCATCTGAGAGTCTAGGGACTGCGGCTCATTAAGGTTTGGCCTGTGTTAGCGTTGAGTATCCCGTAATTGCATAGCTTGCCTGACTCTGTCATTAGCTTTCTGCTCCTCCAGGTTCCACCTCTTCTATTGGATTTGTTGATTAACCCTAATACTATATAAAGTCTGCTCAAACTGGGCAGCTCCTGCTCTGCAGTGGGGGCTGCTTGCTGTCCCTGCACCTCACAACTCCCAGTGGTTCAATTGTCTTAAGCAATGAACTGCAAGGTGCCATCTCACTGTGCATGAAATCTTTCCTTGGCGAATACAGGCGACTGCTCTGATTACTCACACAGAGGAAGGAAACTGAAAATTGAGGTCAAAGCAGATGGACTGGCAATGAATCACATTCCCTTCGTGGAGCCGTAGGGTCTCCAGCCAAAGAGCTGGAGGGGCCAGGGGCCAGGGGCCGGGACCGGGGTTGGATTTCCTGTCTCCACAGTGAACAAGAATCTAAGCCTGATGCTATAAACATTGCCCCCACGCCTGCGAGCGGGGAGGGCATCCCAGAAGTGAGTGGGGTTCACAGGAGCCCTGCCCTGTTCTCAGCAGAACCCCTGAGAGAAGCAGATGCCTACTCCCCGAGTAACCCCACTCCTTGCTCTGTGTGGCAGCTTTCCTGGAACATCTGGAAGGAGGTGACCAAGCCTCAAAACCTGGGCTTTCTGGAGTCTGGCAGATTCTCAACACAAAGCCAGATGTAACCACAATCATCTCCACATACCAGGCTACTGGTCAGATGCATTTTTTTAAGCTGGATTTATTCAGGGTGGAGTCGGTGTAAGAGAAGGGAACGGCCTAGTAACAGACCAAGAAATTGCAGTGTGCAACAATGGGCTCCCTAAAATATTTCTAAAGTCAGAGGGAATTAAGTACCCACACAGCAAGAAGAGAGGATTATCAATAATAGAGTTCCTCTGTGTATCAAGCACTCTCTCCTTTAGCCCTTAGAGCTGTTACATGGTTGGAGATTACCAACCCATTTTACAGATTTAGAAACTGAGGCTTAGAGGCAGTATATAAGTTGTCCAAACTCACTGACAATAGCGATAATAAAGCTAAAGTTATTGAATGCTTATTACATTCTAGGCACTGTGTTAGGGCTTGATTCAATCTTAATTATTCACTTAACCTTCAAAACAATTCCACGGGCCTTGTATAACTGAGATTTAGTAGGTTAAATGACTTGACCAAGGTCATTCAGTGGATAAGTAGAAATAACCTAGGACAGTGGTTCTCAACCTGTGGGTCGCAACCCCTTTGGCGGTTGAACGATCCTTTTACAGGGGTCGCCTAAGACCATCCTGCATATCAGATATTTACATTATGATTCATAACAGTAGCAACATTACAGTTATGAAGTAGCAAGGAAAATAATTTTATGGTTGGGTCACAACATGAGGAACTGTATTTAAAGGGCCAGAAGGTTGAGAACCACTGACCTAGGAGGTCTAAGACCAGAGCTTGCTCTTGACTATCATACTAGGCTCTCTGATTTCTTTAGCAATTTAGGGGCTACTCTCACCCTCAAATCCACAGCCAGGGCTCTTTCTACTATGCAAGACTACCCTATGTGACATACCAATGCCCTTTTAAAGCTTGTGATTATTTAGACCAGCGGTCACCAACCTTTCGGACCTCATGCGACACCAGTGGTCCGAGGACCACTGGTTGGCAACCGCTGATTTAGACTATGGCATGTCTAGTCATTTTTTCAAACCCTTGCCTCATTTCTTTCTGGGAGAGAATTGGTTATACATTGTTTCAAGTCAAGACAAAAGTTGTCAGATGCCTGTGGCCCCATCGTCACAGACATCTGACAAGTTTGCACCGGAAGCGCTGCCAGAGCAGGGAGCCAGGAAGGCCATGCACACAAGGTGGGAAGTAACCCTCTAAGGACTCCAGATGCAAAGAGTTCTCCCCACCCCCTCACTGGCCTTGCTCTGCCTCTGCTTCTGCCCTTAGATTGCCACCTTCATTCATCAAAGCCCATCACTGGGGGAAGGTAATAGTGCCTCATCCTTCAGATGCCAAAGGGAACACTATTTCCCAGTTCAACAGATCCATATTTTGCCCCTCCCACACCCCCGCCAGCTGCTGATACCAGTTCCTCACCCCCAGCTAATCCTGCTGCCCTGGCATCCAGTGTTCCCCAGATGTTGGAGGTCAATAGTTTGTGGAAAGCTATGCCTACACTCTTGTTGGTTCATTTTAGACTTTTTTCACTTAAAATGGGTTTCAAATGTTCCTTCAAAGTCTAGAATTGTTAAAGAAATCAGAGAGCCTAGTATGGTAGTCAAGAGCAAGCTCTGGTCTTAGACCTCCTAGATTCTTATTTCTACTTATCCACTGAATGACCTTGGTCAAGTCATTTAACCTACTAAATCTCAGTTATGCAAGGCCCGTGGAATTGTTTTGAAGGTTAAGTGAATAATTAAGATTGAATCAAGGCCTTAACACTGCCTTACTCTAGTCCAACTACTGTGTGAAAAGGTGGATTCTCTGTAAGTGAACACTCTACTATGCCGAGAACACTTTGTAATGGCCCCCAACCCTGACTAGGCACCCCAATGTGTCAGGTACTGGGCTACGTTGCTGGGATTACAGAGGGAAGATGATGAAAACATGTTCTCCAAGAAGGCAGGACCTTCTATTGCAAATGACGTGTTCCCTCCACCAAGCACCGCACCTGGTGCACCATAGGCACTGAATAAATATTTACTGAATGAATAAATGAATGACTGCAAATAAGCATTTAGGGCTCGCTGTCCTTCACGTGGCATTTGGAGGGAAGCATAGAGAATTTTGGAAGCACAGAGAAGGGAGGCTTAGCCTAAGCTAGACTCTCTGAGAAAGCTCCCCAGGCCAGCACTGAAGGATGCCTCAAGTTCACCAGTGGAAGAAGCAGAGGGTTCCCACAGAAGAAACAAACAGCATGTGCAAATGAGTGATGGCATCAGACCACACGCTGAGAAAATGGCAAGTTGCTAAGTATAGTCAGAGGGGTGAAGACGAAGTCAAAAGCAGGGACTTCAAATCACGAAGCATGTGGGAGTGCTGGGATTTATAGATTTATCTGTATTGTATGCCATCAAAGCAGGGCAACCTATTCCTCCCCACACAACACTTCTCCTGAATATACCAAAAGCTTCCATAAAACCTGAACTGGACACAGCCTCAGAATCCGGAAGGGACTCCCAAGCGGGGAGGTCTTACCACTTCCATGCCAGCTACAAGGCAAACACTAGGCCTCTGTGCATGGCATAGGAAGGAATAGAAGACCTTGTTTTGGTCAATGGGATTGCTTTCCCAGCCCTGAGGCACTGAAGTAGGATTTTTTTTTTTTCCAGAAAAGGGAACAGACTATCCAAAACTCACTCACAGGCTTCTAGAACAGTAAAGGCTCGAAGGGTCCCTGGGAAAACTTGTCTCCTCCTCATCCTCACACAAAGAAACTAAAGCTCAGGGGGCAGGGAATTTGCCTGGTGACACACAGCAGGTAAATAAAAAGCAGGGCCAGAAAAAAGGAAGGAAGGAAGGAGGGAGGGAGGGAGGAAAGGAGCCTTTGCCTCTTAGTCTCTGCTCCTCACTGCATTCTGTTCTTCAGCAACAGACTGCATAATAAAGCTGCACACTTTTTTCCAGTGAATTTAAAAGTAAAGACTGAAAATATTTCTGAATCACTATTCTTTAGAAGAAGAAAAAAACATGTCTCTCCAGCTCCCTGACTCCATCAAGCAATTAAACCTCTGGCTTTCACTCAGAAAGAGTATTTAAATTAATGAAGATAAAACGCTAGCTTACTCTTCCCCTCTAAGCAGCAGAATGAGAACGGCTTGCTGGAAGTAGGGATATTTTGGAGAAAGAAACAAAATCCAACCTAATTCTCAGAGTCACCTGAGACCCCTCAGCCATGTGTCCTTCATTCATCAAACATTTATTAAACACTTATTCATTCAGCCACTTACTGAGCTCCCACTGTGTGCATTCTAATGCTCACAGGAGCACAAACATGAATCAGAAATGAGTTCAGCCCTCAGGACATTCATCACTGAGTAGGAAAGATGATATTTACATAAATCATTATTGTACTACCCAGGGCCTGGCCTAAAGTTCTCAGCCCAAAGTAAATCTCATTCGAATGAATGAGTGAACGAATGAAATGATATCTGTTACAGATCATTGCTAGTGAGAATTACACCGGGGCTTGGACACAGAGCTTCTAGGGAGACTGGGTGGGAGCATGAGCTTAAGAAACAGCCTGGCGAAGGCAGCACTGCGCAATGGGCAGGAGGAAGCCTGAAGAGCATTTTGGCAGCTCTATCCCCTTCTCTGGGCCTCAGTTTCCCCATCTTATCATGAAGGGATGACACAGAGGAGCTCTGAGGCATGTCCAGCAACAATGTTCCATGCTTCTATGATCCCAGCTCCCAGCCTGGTATGGGAATTTAAATCTAACCTCTCTTCTTAAAAATAACCGTTGAATCACTGTCCCTCTGCCTTCACCAGGTCACGCCCTCTGTTTCTGTGGATTTCTCTTGGGAGATGTTGAGAAGGGAGGGAATTTGATTCTAACTTTGATTGGCCTTCCTGTTGGTTTAAACAACAGAAAAATATCCAATTATCCCATTGACAATTACAGTCTGCACATTTCACCGCAGGCCCAGAACTCAGCCCAGCAGCAGAAAACCAGCCACAGACCAGGGGCACACACATGCAAGCCATTATCTAGTTGGAGACAGGCTGGCCTGCGACGGTCCCCGCTGGCTCAGGAAGCCGGAGGGCTCCTCGCCAGCAGGCCAGCGGTGACCCAGGAGGCTGCCGGCCACTAGCTGCAGTGGCACTCCCCCGTCCCGGCTCATCTCAGACAGTGAGAGGTCCCGTATGAAAGAACCAAGTCGTATACTTGCTACAGATCCAGGCCTCATCGGGTCAAGAGATAAATCAGTGTGTTCCATAAGGAAGGGACCATGCCCTATTTGGTTAACAATATACTAGTACGCAACGCACAAGGCATATGATCTGCGCTTAATACATTATTTATAGAAAAAAAATTTAGTTGAAGGCTAATGAATAAACAAGTAGCTGAATAAATGAGTGAACAATTTGCTTGTGTAAGGCTCCCAGGAATACTGTGGAAAAGGCAGACTGGATCGAGGATGGGCCCGTGCTCGGCTCAAGCTCCCTCTGGGAGCATGTGTCAAGCTCTGCTCCTTCCCAGCTCCATCCTTGGCGAGTCATATCACCGCTTCCAGCCTCAGTTTCCTCATGGGGTGAATGTTGTATGTGCCGCTCAGGTTCCCCTTTAAGGAAGGACTTGTTGCCTCTAGTTGCTGGGAGTATCATTAGCAAACAGCCTCCAGCTAGAGACATAGCAGCCACAGTCTCCTGCCCTCTTCGCTCCCACCCATACATCCTTGACTCTCCAGGGAGGTATTTGGACCTGAGCTGGCAAGGGTTCCCACTACTGAGGGATGCAGGGCGGGCTGGTTTCTGTCGCCGGGACGGCTGGTGTCGTGTGGGCTGTGCACTGCCGGGCACCCTGCACCCTAGAGAGACCTTCCTTCTTGAGCCCCAGTACTTATGCAAACTCTTAAAGTAACGATCACCGCCACCTGTGAGAGAAGATGAACGTGGTGCTGATCCGGCTTTAGGGCCAGCCAAGGGCACACAGCTGGTAGGAAGCGAAGCTGGGATTTGAGCCCAAGTCCAATTCCAAGGCCTATAAGCTGTCACCACTTAGGCCTACATTAAAGTCTCCAAGAGCAGGGTTTTGTACTTTGGCTTCCTTATTTTATTGCTTTTAAATCTGAAAGTTTCCCAGGAGATTCAGATACAGTCAGAGTTACAAACCCTGTCACAGCCCCTCCTAACACCCATGTCAGTTCAGCACAGGATCCCAAGCCCTAGCCAGGGATGCTATTGCTCCCCGCCCTCTGCTCTCACCCAGGAGCCTGCACCTAGAAAAGCCCCTTTGATGCTATTTACTCATCAGGGTCTCATATGACTCACCCAGGCTGCTGGATGGCCCCACGCAACTTCGCAGCATTTGTTTATTTTGTATGTTGAGGTAAACACTGGCACCACAGAGCAAAATTGAGTTTCAGTGGAACGCAACAGAAAGAAACCAATTATCTAACGTGAATTATTTATCTGGGCACAATAATCATGGTGTTGTTCCCCATGACAGAGGCCTCCGCAACTTGGAACAAGAGGAAAGAAGAGGTGGCTGCTATTGTCTGCCCCCAGTGCAGCTTCAGATTCGATGAATTAACCCCTCCCACATCCTGTAAATACACATGCGCCTTCTCTGTGAGTGTGGCCTATGCACCTGCCCCCAGAACACACGTGATTGATAGGCTGGTAGGCACAGGGATTGTATTCCTCCCAGTATTCCCCCAATTCCAGGCTGTAACTATATTAAAGGAAATACCATCTTTGCAGCCCACACTGTGAGGGCCAAGACATCCTAAACAAGCATTTTCTCAGGTTGCAATGCTTGTGGTCAGCCAGAACTCATGACATCATCTTAGTCCTGTCACAGTATTTGCTATATAATATCAATTAGAAGCCCTATCCTGCCTCCAAAAGGATACAGAATCCCCCACTTATCTTCCAGGATACATTCCAAGGCCCCCAGTGGGTGCCTGAAACCATAAATAATAGCACCAAACCTTAGGCATACTGTGTGTGTCTTTTTCCTATGCATACATCCCTATGGTAAAGTTTAATTTATAATTTAGGCACAGTAAGAGATTAACAACAATAAATAATAATAAATAGAACAATATACTATAATGAAAGTTATGTAAATGTGGTCTCTCAAAATATCTTATTGCCCTGTACTCACCCTTCCCTTGGTGATGTGAGATGATAAAATGCCTATGTGATGAGATGAAATGAGGTGATTGACATGACCTTAGGCTAATATGAACTTTCCAATGATACATAACAAGAACTTTATGGCTTCTCTTTGGCAGGTTGAAATTGCCAGCATCACTACACTTTCGCTTTAAAATAACTTTTAAAGTGACTATTAAAATAAGTTGCTGCAACACAAGCACCACAGGAGGCGATCTGATAACTGAGACAGCTTCTTAGTGACTAATAGGCAGGTAGCGTCTCCAGCCAGGACAAAGGGATGACTCATGTCCCAGGCGAGACGGAGGAAGACAGCACAAGATTTAATCATGATACTCGGAACATCACACAATTTAAAACTTATGAATTGTTTATTTCTGAAACTTTCCATTTAATATTTTCAGATCTCGGAAGACCCCGGGTAAAGGAAATCTAATTTCTAAATCATTTTTGTGTGATTTAATTTCCTTTTATCTGGGGGGGGTGGAAGTGGGAAAGGGATGTCAGTGGTTCCCAGAGGCTTGAAAGGGCGCCAGGAGCTGATCTACCTTGGCCGCACGTGCCCTACTCCGGGGACCTATTCCTCTTCTGAAGTAGTTGACATTGATGGAGCAGCTCCCATGTCAGGCAGGTGCTTTATGCAAATTATCCTAAACTCTCATAACAACCCGATGACGTAAGCATAAATATCTCCCTTTCAGAGATGAAGAAACTAAAGCCCAAGGTTACAGCTAATAAGTAACAGAACCAAGAATCGAGTTGAGACTCTCCCAACTCCTAACCGCTGTCCTAACCTGCCCTGTGAGGACAGCTTCCTCGCCCCTGCACAAGCTCTGATCTGACCATCCCGGGACCCATGGGGCTCTGTAGGGGTGTCCCAAAGTACTAGTGTCAGAGCTGCTACCGCCCATCTGGCTCCACAGGTAGGGGCCTCCCGCCTGGTTGGCACTGGAGCTGTAAGACTAAGAGTCTGCTTCATCCACATCGGTTCCGCGTTCTCCTGGCTTAAAACATTAGGCTGCTGAGAGAGTCTGCCTGCGGTTGCTTATTTTCTCAGCGAGGTCACTTGCTAAGAGAGGTCAGAGGAGGGATTTCTGGAAGAACTCCCCAAGATCACCCACATGAGGAGCCAGAGAGGACCTCTGAGGCACAGCAGGCGCGTACTAAACCAGTGATGGCGAACCTATGACACGCGTGTCAGAGGTGACACCCGAACTCATTTTTTGGGTTGATTTTTCTTTGTTAAATGGCATTTAAATATATAAAATAAATATCAAAAATATAAGTCTTTGTTTTACTATGGTTGCAAATATCAAAAAATTTCTATATGTGACACAGCACCAGAGTTAAGTTAGGGTTTTTCAAAATGCTGACACGCCGAACTCAAAAGGTTCGCCATCACTGTCATAGCTCCCCCTGTGTAGCTCTCTCTGTATGACGGACACTTATTTATATGAACTCACTTAATCCACACGCCAACCCTATGAAGTAGTACTATTATCTCCCCGTTTGACACATGAGGGAACCGAGGTGCTGAGAAGGCACCTCTGGGGCCACGAGTCTCTCCTTTCCCCAACCTCATCATCTGGCCTTTACCTGTTCAGTGCAGTCCGCCCTCCCTCACCCCCCGGCCCCCCTACTGCCCAACTCAGGGCAACCGCCATTTCCCAAGGACCAGCTCTGCGCTCACTTCTCTCCCTGGTGCTCTGGGGGAAAGAGAAGACACTTAAAGGTAGACTGACCCTTCAAAGAGGCTCAGAGAGGACCTTCACTAACCCTGAGGGCCCCCAGTGACTCCAGCCTCCTGGCCTAGGAAGGATCAGGAACCTACTCTGGAGTTCCCTATCTTAGCGGCACACCCCACTGGGATCCCCTATCTTAGCGGCACACCCCACTGGGGTCCCCTATCTTAGCGGCACACCCCACTGGATTCTTTGCTTCACTGTCTCCCTGGATCTCAGACTGCAGCTCCTTGAGAGATAGGATGTGCCTGACTCCTCCATGCCCCAGGGCCCAGTTCCAGGCATATTTGCCGAGTGAACCTGGTATCCCCAACACCTTGTCCTAAAGCTTCTTTCCCAGGACGGAGCATGGAGAGGGCACCACCTGCGGCCTAGGCACTTACCGCTGACCCGGGAGGGCGATGGAGTCCACCTGGCGGCCTCCAGGCAGCGCCATCATGTTGAACCCGATCTGCAGCAAAGCCTGCCCGCAGCGGTCGGGACCCTGGAAAGAGAAGGGAGGATGGGGTCAGTGAGGGCCCCGAGAGAGGAGACACAATCACTTTCTCTCCCAGATCCTGGCCGCAAGGAGTCAAGGCAGGTGTGGAGAAAAACCCCCCTAGCCCTCCTCTGCTTTTTGAACCAGTTCATGCTCCGCTGTCCTCACAAAAGTAATACAAGACTCTGACCTTGGTTCTACTAGTAAGTCCTTAGCCCACTGTGAACTTCCACAATCTTTTATCACATTGTCAAATATGTGCCTGGTCCATTTTGCTTTGTACCCAATATTGGACCACAGGGACCAGCAAACATAACAGGAGGGAAACTTATACTTAAGTCTATGGTTTATCTGAAATTCACATTTAACTGGGCATCCTATATTATTTGCTAAATCTGGCGACTCTACATGCTAATTCCCTAACTGTATACCATCACAGCACTGGGTTATTCGCTTTGATTGTGCCTGGAAAATGTGACTCTGTAATGGGCATGGTGGTTGCTTCCCAAAATCCATTCCACTTCAGATGATGTAATTTCACCCAGACTGCCAGTAATTGGTTCAGAGTGCTTCTAGGAAAAACATGTTCTCCTAACTACAAGGTAAGACTGGATCTCTCCCACTGAACCTGAGCAAGGAGAGAATATCATTTCGTCGCCGCTAGAAACCATCTTGTGATCAGGAGAGGACCTAGCTGGAGAAGAAAGGTCCTTGATCCCTGAACCCCTGAATGATTGACCCTGGAGCTGGGCCCACCTCTAGGCTTCCTGTTATGTAAGATAATGCAGTTGTTGTTTAAGTGAGGATCTGGGTTCCCTACAGACAAAAGCAGGCTAACTGATAAAGGGGAGCCGGGTCCCAGGGGCTCCAGTCCCAGCTCTGAAGACCCACTTGGCTTGCCTGTGCTTCACAGGTTGGATGGAGACAATAGTGTCCTTCTTCCCCCATAAAACAAGCTGCCCACCTCTTTGTCTCCTCCTGCCTTGCCTGTCCCTTCCCCAGTCCTCCCTCTCTGCCAACTCCTTCTCCGAGCCAATAAAGGAGCCCTCCCTGTGGGAAGTGGAGATTCTATCGCTGTTGCCTGGGCAAAGTGATCAAAGAGAGGGAGGACTGTCTCCTAACATGCCCTGGTTTGAGGACAGCAGACTTCAAGACCTTCAGAGAAAACACAAGAATGAACTGGTGGAAAGATACAGTGGAGGTGGGCGAGCAGAGCCCAGAAAAATTAAACTCTTACTCTGTGATTACAGTGACCCTTATGAGAAAAGAGCAGAGGAGGACTTTAATGAATAGTGATGTGGCTGGACACAAAGTACCCCTTATGATGCTTGGAATGCATGTGTCCATCGAAAAAGTATGGGGAGGCAGGGGCCCAGAATAAACCAAGGCTTTGGTTAATTCCAGGGACTCACTGCCACTGTGGGCCCCCCTAGACTGTGAGCCCTTCAGGGACAAGAACCACTTGCAAGCACTCTATGTTGCCTGTTGAAAGAAGGAGTGGAATGGATTTTGAACACCTTTATGTTGAGCCCTAATTATTTATCTAGAACTGAGACTAATATCTATTTCACAGAACTCTGTAACAGTGACATGAGATCAGTAATAGAGATGGGAGAGAAATAAATAGAAGCTGTTATTATTCTCGTGTCCTGAGAGTCTGCTGTGTGCTCAGCGCCGTGATCAGATAAAGGCGATGAGGAAAATGAGATGAAGTGCATGAAGCACCTCGCACAGGGACAATGTGCGTCACTGGTCTCGGCATTGTTATTTCTACCATTACCATCGTTATTGAGAAAATGTATTTTGGGAACCCAGTGAGTCACTCGCCTGAAAAGTATGACACGAAAGAAAAAGTTAGAAATAACAAAATTCCCTTTGTGATGTGTCTGACTAAAGAACCAGAAAGTAATACCAATTTCTCCGAAAGTTATGATGTGTTCAGAGTGCATGAACAAGCAGGCCTTATTTTATCGCCATCGTTGTCATGGAGAAGGAAAGGGGGGCAGAGAAAAACCGTTGAAGAGGGAATTAAAGCTCAGAGCGGCTGAGGAGACAGAGACAATAAGGAAGTTTCAGGTCCTTTAAGGTGTGAACCAATCAGTCCAGGCCAGCGTGGCTCAGTGTTTGAGCGCTTACCGATGAAGTCACAGTTTGATGCCCAGGTTGCAGGCTAGATCCCCTGTAGAGGGCATGCAGGAGGCAGCCGATCAATGATTCTCTCTCATCATTGATGTTTCTAGCCCCTCTCTCTCTCCCTCTCCCTTTTTCTCTGAAACCAATAAAAAATATTTTTTAAAATATAAAACTAAATAAGTGTGAACCTGTCAGGATTCTGTGACTAGGTGAAGCACACCCTAGAATATTGAAAGAACCTCTGGATCTGATCGAGTCATATCTGAGGGACCCGGAGGGAGAGCTGTTAGGCACAGAAGCCTGGATGTTCTGAATTTCTAAGAGGCAGATTCTAGGAACACAGCTTGCTGAGCACAAAATTCTAGAACAGATTCCTAATCACTGATGGGGGAGGAGGCGCCTTTTGGACAAAAGCAGTGAGCACAAGGGGCCAGCAAAGGCACAGTAGGAACAAGTCATGCCCCAAAAATCTATACCCTTTTCGTTAGGGACACTGGGCTCTTGGCTGAGGGGCATGCACTAAGTCTAATATAGATTTGTTTTGTCAAAGCACCCTGGTGAGATGTCTTTGCTCATCCATTTCGCTCATAGTCTCCCAGCAGTTATGCTGGTGGAGGCTGCCCCCTAACAAAACCTGGGCAGGCCTCCTGGGCACATCTGGACTGTATATCGATCACTGGCCTTCGCAGACGGCATTACCGATGCCTGCCTCCTTTCCCCAGTGGGACAAGATTCCTTGATGTCTGAAACTACATCTTGCTCAGTGTGAGACTAGGCCCAGGACCCTACACAATGAACTGCCCAGTCAAACTGGGATTATGATTCCGATGAGATCTCAGAGGAGCTACACTTCACATTCACTGGGAACAAGAAACAGGTTAGAGAGATTATCTATAAGGTGACAGAGGGAATAGCAAAGACTTTAACCCAGCTGATGTTTATAGAGTACCTCTATAATGAAAACAATAGGTAATATTTATTGACTAGGTACTATGTGCCCGGCCCTGTTCTAAATGGTTCATATAGTATTAACTCATTTAATATTATCATCATCCCTTTGTTACAGGTGAGATCTCTGAAATTCAGTGGAATTACATCCATTGCCCAAGCTCACACAGCTAGTAGGTGACGGAGCACTAGTATCCACGTTTTATGATTGCAGATGATGATGATGAGAGCAATGAACTGGTGACATGTGTTCAGCATTTGTTGACAGCCTGACTACTGGTTCCATGGTGATGACACCCAGCCCTAACCCTTCATAGCCAAGCCCTCTTCTCTCTCAACAGCACCTCCCACTGCTCCCACCTCCCAGACTGTGAGTCCCCCAGCTCCACCTAGGGCTGGCCTTCAATGACACAGCCAGAGAGAGGACAGACAGTCCTCAGAAAAATGAAGCAAATCATAAAAACTGCAGGAGGAAGAGGAGCACAGACAGTGGGGCCATCTCCTCGTCCCTCATCTGTTGGTTTCCTTCATGACAGTCACATGGACAGAGTTATGGGGCGTGAAGGGATCAGGGGAGGAAACACCGCAGTCCCAGCTAAGCCTGAAGTGTCACTAGGTTTATAGAGAGACCTGTTGCAAGCATGCAGCCCTCAGGAAAGCCCCTGGGGCCTGCTGCCCTGGCAGCCACTCCTTCCCACTGCCCTAGGCTGAACTCATTCTATTGACAGGAGCTCAGAGCAGAACCCCTCCAAAGCTACACAGCATGTCAGGAAGCCAAGAATAGATTCAAGGCACCCCCTTTGCCCCGTGCTGTCTGTGTTGCAACATAAACTTAAATTTGGGAACCTGACAGATCTGGACTCAGTGCCTCGTTAGTACATGAACTTGGGAAAATCATCAGCCCCCATGAAGGTGTTTTCTTCAGTTATACCTGCCTCCCAGGAGCTTCATGAGGATT
Organism: Myotis yumanensis; assembly: GCF_028538775.1. Classification (NCBI taxonomy): domain Eukaryota; kingdom Metazoa; phylum Chordata; class Mammalia; order Chiroptera; family Vespertilionidae; genus Myotis; species Myotis yumanensis. Next base: position 32,559,736 of record NW_027223761.1, read on the forward strand.
AAATGAAACCACTCGTAAGAGTCCCTAATAATAAAGTATCATACATCATATAATATCATATCTATGATGTGCTTGGCACATGGTAGCCTCAAAGAGGGAGTGTCCTTCCTCAGGGCAGTAGGAGTTGAGACACGTATCTCAAGGCAGAGATGCTACCTTGCCCACAAAAGTGGTGAGGACACATGTAGGAGTGAGCAGGAAAGAGGAAACTCCATCAGCTCTACCCCACCTCAAAGGCCTCCCTAACTCATTGAAAATCTCACCCTGGAACTGCAACCTTGGTTCTATGCCTCCTTCACTAGGAGGGGCTGGTTTGCAAAAAAGACTTGAAGCCTTAAAGTTCACTGATTTAGTTCAACGCCTGCTGGGACCGCCGCGCATTTGGACAGCTCATTTCTCTCCCGCATCCCATTAGAGGCAGCGCTTGCTCACCTCCATTTGGCTAACGAGCCAGCCTGGGCTCTGGAGGAAAGGGAGCCTGTTTACCGTAAATTACTCAATTAGAACCGGGAGCAAGGGAGGTTTCTGCTGTTGTCTAATGGGCCAATCCAAGTACAGCTCACGGCAAGGCAAGGATTGTTTAATCTGCAGGAGCCATTATTGCTGTCAACGGGGGCAGGACAGTAAACATTGGGGAAAGCAGTTAAGCTCCAGCAGAAATGCTAGGTAGAAGGCAGGGGTGGAGGTAAGAGAGGAATGAGACCTGGGGATGCAGTCAGGTCCCTCATTATATGATCCCCTGCCCCTCTTTATTTCTCACCCCATAGAAGCCCTCACAATTGTATTTAAACATTTCTCTCTGAAATTAGTAGCTTTACATCTTTCTTCGCTGAGGGTCCCAGGGGCATGGACTAGAGGTCTGTCCTGCTCACTACTGTACCCCCAGGCCTGCCTTCCTGACACAGTGCCTCGTGCATAATGATCAAATCAATAAACATTTGCTGACTGACCAGGGGGCTTCTTGTTGAAGGAACTTCAGCTTCCTCACTGGTAATGGGAGATGAAGGTATCTATCTCAGGATGTGTTATGAGTACTCAGTGAGACAATTGTGGGAGGGTCTTTTGTGACTATACATGTGCCTGGAAAGGGTATCCTAATATGCATTGAGACAAAGCCCCCTGTCCCTCCTGAGTTCTCATAGTCTACACTGTCTGTCATTCCCAGCTGGACAGCCTCCCTCCTCACTCCCAGCTCTGTGTTCATCATGTTCTCCAGACAGACAGACAGACATTCCACAGACAATCCCACTGCTGCATGAAAACGACAGCCACAGGTAACCAAGAGGATGCAAGAGAGGTCCTGAGAGCTTCCACCAGTACTAGGTGAGAATGGAAGGTGGGAAGAAGAGGTCAGGGAAAGTTTCTCAGGACCTGACCCCAAAGCTGCCACTTGAAAGAATGTGGAAGCAAACGAAGGAGAAGGGACCGGAAGTATGAGAATGCAGGCAGCAGGAAGAGCATGTGAAAGGCACAGGATTGTGGGTACGGAAGTGATTCCAGAAGGCTGGACGGAGCGTGCTGGGCTGGAGGTGAAGTTTAGAGGAAACTTACCCCAGTGGCATGGGAATGCAGAAAAACAAGTGATCACTTTCAGATAGGGGAGGAGGGCAGACTTCTTAGAGGAGGTGACATCTGGACCTTAAAGGCAGGGTGGGATTTTGCCAGATGTAAATGGGACAAGGACGTTCTGTGCCAGGAGAGCAGTACGAGCCATGGCAAGGAGACCAGAAAATGTAGTGGGCATTGAGAGACCCAGATATCTCCCAGGAGCTGGAGAGAAGGTGCCTCTATGGCCCTGCATATGAAAAGTTGTTTTTTTGGACCTTTTGCTATGGGTGGTAAGGGGGCCACTGAAGGTGTTTGAGAGGGAGGGCGAAATGATCAGAGTGGAATTTCAGTTCCCATGGTGACCAGTGGAGTAGATGGACTCCAGGGAATGAGACCAGCAGCAGCAGCTTGTTTAAGAGAATGATGTAAGCTCCAAGGGGGACCGCAAAAGCCTGGGGCCGAAGAGGTGGGGACCTGAAGGGGCAAGAAGGACTGCAGTGAGATTTGGGGAGCAACAACAATAAGCCTCTCTTCTCACCCCCCCCTCAGGGTCTCTGTTTTACTTATAGGCGGTGGCAACAGTCATCAGAGATATTTCAGTATTGCTAGGTGTGGTGGCCAGCATCCTGCAGCAATCAGATACTTTAAGAACCCTCCTTCCCAGGGGAGACACAAGCTATCACCCAGCCCTGATGAATGGGCTGAACCTCATGAAATATAGACAGCTCTGGCTCCCTTGAGGAAGCCCCAATGGCCCCTCACAGCTGCCAGGCGACAGAGCCCAGCAAGTTGGCGGACCAGACCTCAGAGAACCAGGCCTTGTCCCTTGAGGCACTAAAAACCTTGGTTGGACAGCCCAAAAGGACTGTGTATCAGGTAGAAGGGGGCCTGCCCAGACCTCAGCCCTGCTCAGGTTCAAGATGAATTTTAGAGGATTGATAAAGGATAAAATGGGAGCGATGGTTCCTTCCTCGTGGCACTCTGTGCGGGTCAGTGAGATCACATATGGGAAGTACCTGGCACACAGGGCCGCTCGATATAAAGGTTGGTTCAATCTCTCTTCTGGTGAGGAGGCTGCCTAGCAGTAGGGAGGCAGCCAGAAGGAGGCCATTCTGAACTATGTCCTGCTAGTCAACTGCTTTTTACTCTTTAGCTTTTTATCATTTTTTACTTCTAATTTTTCCTCATGTGAATGTTAGCCAACTACTCAAATGTCCCTCAGCCTTGATTTGCAAAAGTGAGAGCCCTCTCTCATTGGGCCCAGGTCCCAGGGTGCTAAAATTAACAATAAGTATACTTTAAGTTAATGACTTACTGGTTGTGGCTGCCACGAATAGACATAATTCTCAGATAAGGGCCATTAGAGAAAATTGAATAGCTCCAACGTGGTGAAAATTTGGATACATCCTGTTTCATAAATCACGACCAGAGGTCACTGGGCAAGCTATTTCACTCTCTGAGTCATGATGAAGACCCAGGTTGAGGGGGTCCATATTACCCTTGGGAAAGTGAACATAGGAGAGAGAACTGTACAACGTTTTGTCGTTTCACATATAACATTCTCTTATTTCTAACGCCATGAGCAGGTGATGGTGCTATTTTAACAACCATAATAATCCAACTCTCGTCTCCAATTTTATTTCCTTCTCAAAGCCCCCAAGCTGCAGTTTGCTCAATAACATTTGGAAGATCGCATGATGAGATCATGGAAATCCAAAGTTCAGGATTGAGATTCCAATCCCAGTTCTGTCTCTCTCTAGGCTTCTCCTACATTTAGCCTCCTCATCTGTAAAAATAGGAATAGAACCTATTCTCAAGGCTGTGGTTAGAATCAGTAAGGTCATGTATCCTACATGATACTTACAAGAGCAAGTGAAATAATAAAATAAGCTGCTTTGACCCGGAAGGCTAGTTAATGATGCTACACAGGAAATATCATGATATTCATCTGCGTGCCCAAAAGGTCCATTTCCCACCCAGGCCTCAGGCCCAAAAAGTTGCTACCCACTAGGGCAGTGGTTCTCAACCTTCCTAATGCCACGACCCTTTCATACAGTTCCTCATGTTGTGGTGACCCCCAACCATAAAATTATTTTCATTGCTACTTCATAACTATAATCTTGCTACAGTTATGATTCGTAATGTAAATATCTGATATGCAGGATGTATTTTCATTGTTACAAATTGAACATAATTAAAGCATAGTGATTAATCACAAAAACAATAGGTAATTATATATGTGTTTTCTGATGGTCTTAGGCGACCCCTGTGAAAGGGTCATTCGACCCCCAAAGGGGTCACGACCCACAGGTTGAGAACCGCTGCACTAGGGGATTAAAAAGCAAAATATATTTAATATATTGGGAAGAAAGCCTTCCATAGAAGAGATTTGATAGAGACCTAGAACATAAAGACCACCCTTTGAGTAATTACAAACCACAACAACACTAAAACATTTTCTGTGTTTGCAACACTGGCCCTGAAGAAATAATTAACATCCCACTCATACCCTCTGTGACCTAAGTAGTGTGGGGCATTCAAAGGAAAATCCAGACGGAACCAGAACCTGGGCTCAGCCACAATGACACAGGGTTCTCACCAGCTCATTAATAAAAGAAACCAAAGACAGAGAACCAGAACCCACTCTAGGGTCACAGCATATACACATGGAATAACCTCAAGTGTGAACACAATGCAACCAATCTCAGCAAACCCTACTGTCATTGCCATAACATCCTCAGATAAAGAATCTTTTATGTTGGAGCCTGGTGTCAGGAACATGGTCCACATGGTCAACATATAGCCATTTGAGTTAATTAATTGGGGCACAGGATGGGTCAGGCAGTCCTTTTACAGATTGCTATCTTATCAAGGCTCATTTACGTCTAGTGTGCCACATGTCACAGTGGCATCTGAACAGTGCATTGCATTGTATCCAGCACAAAGTAGGAGCTCAATAAATGTTAATCATTCCCCTACGGAGTATTCCCTGGTTCTCCAAAAACACCTTGCTCTTCCATCATTCATTGCACCCAGCACATCCATACTGAAATCTCCTCAACCCCCTTTTTCTATCTCCAGGTGATACCAGTGTTTTGGGACTCAGCTTTAATCCTACCTCATCTGGGAGGACTTCCCCAGTCACCCTAATCCTATAGTAATTTCTCCCTCCAAAAAGTTACCTAGGAATAAATAAAACTGTGAGGTCTTGAACAATTTTAAATTATAAGACAAAGCATGCTTTCTCCCTTGTCCCTCTCTCTTCCCCTTTCTGCCTACTGCGTGATGCCAGAGCAACTGAAAAGCCACACTATGGCAAAGCCAAAAGATGGAAGAAGTTGAGTCCCAAATCACAGTTTAGAGTAGAGCCATCCAACCCACAACAATCTGTGGGGTAAGCAAGAAATGAACATAATGTGCTAAGCCATCAATAGTTGGGGGTTTGCTTGTTACAGCAACTAATTTTCATTAATCTGACTAATTATAAGAATTAAAGTAAATGATATATCAAAGGTACCTATAAGTATGCTAGATACTGGTATCTTAATAAATATAAGTTCCTTTTCTTTACTTCCACAGTCTTGGAGAAGAAGGTGTCAGTTTGTCTACTAATAATTACTGGACACTGTTCAGTCTACTGGACACCAACTAGTTCATGCACAATACAGCCAGGGTCCAGAAGTTGATAAGATGAGGGTGTGATGAAATAAATACTTACAAACATTTAAAGTCCCATCACTTCTGAGACTAAGATTCTGTTTCTCAGCCTGTGCCTTCTCTGTTTCTATGCATCCATTCATAATAACAGCCAAAATTTACTACCGGTGTTTCTAAGGTGCATTTTTTCATATTTTAACACCTGCGATTGGGATGTATGTTTCAGTTGATAACATCTTGGCATTGTGTCATAGTTTAGTTGGAAACATATTCTCTTTTTTTTGTGAAGTAACAGGTAGGCTTACAATCTGTGGCATCTTAAATTCAGTGAAATGTGGTATTGGACACTGTGTACCAAGCACTCTTCTAAGGGCTTCATATAAATAAATTCATTTATTTCTACAAAATCCAAAACAATTAATACTACTATTACCCAATTATAAAGACATTAAAATGAAGATGCAGAGAGATTCAATAATTTGCTAAGGTATACAGCTGGTAAGATGAATGGGGGAAAAGACTCTACCCTCTCTATAAGGAATTCCATATGATGTCACTATTTTTTAGCACCTGATTTTTACTTGGCAATTGATTCCTCTTCCTATAAGAAAGCTCACAAGCATATTCTATATTCAGCAATATCATAGACCATTATTCTAAAATACTTCCCCATAAGAATTTTAAAGAATTGATAAAGATGTTCTTAAAGTGTGTTTTTTAATGCATCACTGAGCTATTGAAAATGAAATCTAAAGAGACTGAAAGGAAAGCAAAAGCAGGAACCAGGGATAATGAGCAAGAAATGAAGGGAGTTTTTATCCTAAGAACATCTGCTGAATGTTATATTCCATACGCTTCTGTTTCATGTATGTATGGGGCAGGACAGACTAAGGACAAGCCCTAGGGCAGTGATGGCGAACCTTTTGAGTTTGGCATGTCAGCATTTTGAAAAACCCTAACTTAACTCTGGTGCCGTGTCACATATAGAAATTTTTTGATATTTGCAACCATAGTAAAACAAAGATTTATATTTTTGATATTTATTTTATATAATTAAATGCCATTTAACAAAGAAAAATTAACCAAAAAAATGAGTTCGCGTGTCACCTCTGACACGCGAGTCATAGATTCTCCATCACTGCCCTAGGGAATAGGGAAAAAATCAAATAGGGGTCCAGAAGATCAGAAACTCAGTATAAGGGTAAGTGAGAAATAAATTTTTAATACAGGAGGTACAAAACAACAAAAGTTGTTTGTCCCAACTTGGGTAAAACTAAAATCTCTCTTTAAAATGAATTATCACAATATGACCTTCATATAGGTTTGTGGCCTGAACACACATTATCTGTGAAGGGTAATAAAAACTCGAAGACTTTAGTTTCAAGAAATAAAAGAGAATCTTGGAAACATTTTCAAGGAACAACGTCTATGAAATATAGCCAAGAACATTTGAGAAAGAACCAAATTATATTCTATAAATTAAAAATATAATAATTAAAATGAAAAACTCATTGGACAGATTGATCACAGCTAAAGAATGAATTGCTGTATTAAACGATAGAACAAAAAATATTATCCAAGCAGCCCAGAGAGGCAGAGAGAAAATATGAGAGAACTAAAGCTAAGGAATAGAGAGTAAAATAGTCTAACAGGTATTTAATCAAATGTCTAAAGGGAGATAAGAGATAGAATAGAGGGGGAAATTATAAAGAAATAGTGGCTGAAATTTTTCCAAGAATGTTTAAAAGACAAAACAACTTTCAAATACAGAACAACATAAACTCAAAATGGATAAAAGACTTAAAGGTAAGACAGGAAACCATAAAGGTTTTAGAAGAATTTATAGACAGCAAAATATTAGATATATGTCATAGCAATATCTTTATCAATATAGCTCCTAGGACAATGGAAACTAAGGAGAAAATAAACAAATGGGACTACATCCAAATAAAAAGCTTCTGCACAGCAAAAGAAACCATCAACAAAACAACAAGAAAGCCCACTGCATGGGAGAACATATTTGCCAATGTTATCTCTAATAATGGCTTAATCTCCAAAATGTACAGGGAACTCATACAACTCAACAAAAGAAAGATAAAAAATCCAATCAAAAAATGGCCCAAGGACCTAAATAGACATTTTTTGAAAGAGGATATGCAGAAGGCTAAGAGACATACCACATGAAAACATGCTCAAAGTCACTAATCATCTGAGAGATGCAAATCAAAACGACAATGAGGTACTTGTCAGAATGTCTATCATCAACAAATCAACAAATGACAAGTGCTGGAGAGGATGTGGAGAAAAAGGAACCCTCGTGCACTGCTGGTGGGAATGCAGACTGGTGCAGCCACGAGGAAAACAGTATGGAGTTTCCTCAAAAAGTTAAAATGGAACTCCCATTTGACCCAGTGATCCCACTTCTAGAAATATATCCCAAGAAACTAGAAACACCAATCAGAAAGGATATGTGCACCCCTATGTTCATAGCAGCACAATTTACAATAGCTTAGATTTGGAAACAACCTAAGTGCCCATCAGCAGATGAATGGATTAAAAAACTGTGGTACATCTACACAATGGAATACTTACTATGCTGCTATAAAGAAAAGGAACTTTTACCACTTGCAACAGCATGGATGGAACTGGAGAACATTATGCTAAGCAAGATAAACTTACCCAAACTCTTTCATAGAGTAAGAAAAAAGAAAAAAACACTTTAATTCATTTTATGAGACTGACATAATTTTGACACTGAAACTAAGCAAGAACACAAAGAAGGAAATTTATAGGCCAATCTCACGTATGAGCATAGATGAAAATATATTAAAATATTAGTAAACAAAATTCAGCTACACATGAAAGGGATAATACAGCATGGCCAAGTTGGGTTTAGCCTAAAAAATACATGGTTGTTTTAACATTAGAAAATATGTTAATGAAATGTACTACATTAGTAGGCTAAAGAATAAAACACTTGATCATTTCAATAGATGAAGAAAAATGATTTTATGAAATTCAACAACCATTTATAACAAAACCTTTTAGCAAACTAGGAATACAAGAGACCTTCCTTAAACTGACTAAAGGGCATTTACAGGAGAGAGAGAGAGAGAGAGAGAGAGAGAGAGAGAGAGAGAACAACATACATAATGATGACATGTTGAAAGCATTTCCTGTGAGATCAGAAATAAAATTAAAATGCTCAGCTCCCAACGTCTATTCATTATTGTGTTGCAGATCTTAGCTAGTGTGGAAGGAAATTAAATGCATAAGAATGAAAAGAAACAAACTTGTCATTATTTTCAGTTGATATGAGTTTCCACAGGGCTACCACATCTGCCTGTGCACAATTGCTCCCAAACAAGGAAGTGAGTGGAGCTGTGCCCACCGAGCCGCACACCCTGCCCAGGCCTGAGTCCACCAGCACAAACCTGCAGTCCACTGGGCAAGCCAAGTCTCCATGGAGCTATGTCTTCCCAGACATGGTTTCTTCCCTTAATTCTTATAAAACTGTAGCATGACCTAGCAAGTCATGCTCATTGTCAATGTAGAAAACCCATAAGTATCTACAAATAAATAATTTTAATTTATAAAAGGGCTTAGAAAGTTGGCTAGAAATGAATATGCAAAAGTCAAGTATGGTATAGTCCTAGACACCAGCACAAACATAAAGTGAAATTTAGGGGAGGATGTATCAAGAGCAAAACATGTAGGTAAGGTACATAAAAATGAATCTTAACCTGTGCAAGTCCCTCATTGAGAAAATTACAAAATATTATTAAATGAAGAAGGACTGCATGTATTTTGACAGGAAAATGTTAATTCCACAATAAAATCATCTGCAGATTCAATATAATCCCAGGCAAATCCCCACAGGATTTCTTTCCTGCAACCAGATGAGTTGTTCTGAAATGTAAAAACAAATTATTCCTCAAAAAGGAAAAGAAATTAAGGGGACTTTCCTGCTAGAACCTGACTTATTTTCAAATACTAAATACAATGTGATATTGATCCTGGAATAAACATAGAGAATTAAATAGCAAGCCCCAAAATAGACCAAAGAAAATGAGGACCCTTGCTTAAGGGCAGAGGAGAGGCGGTAAGAGGGAGACAGAGTCAGAGCGCACATGCACATCACACCAGAAGTGGAAGGTGAGTTGGGTGAGGGGCAGGAGATGCCCACCTTTGCTCCTGTCTGGCATATGAGGGGAGAGTTCCTTCTTGCCACAGACTCCTGCCCTGAGGCTCCCTCTTGCCCCAGAGCAAAGATCTAACTGGTCTGAGCTAGAGAGAAACTGCTAACAGGGTTGCTCTAAGAGCCCCCTTCTGCAGAGAGAAAAGTCCAGCCCATCTCCAGGACAAGCAGATGGGAAAACTCCTGAAAATGAGAAATGGAAGTTTAATTAAGAAGACTGGGCATGTAATCCTTTCAATGTGCTGTTTGAATTCGGTTTGAATGATCAAGCGGGATTTGTCCCTGGGATGTAAGGGTGACTCATATGCAGACTGGATATAAGATATCTTTGATTACCTGGCACGGTTGTTATAAAGACTGAAATATAGCCCGGCCAGTGTTGCTCAGTGGTTGAGCATCGATCTATGAACCAGGAGGTCACTGTTCGCAATTCCTGGTTAAGGCACATGCCCAGGTTGTGGGCTTAATCCCCAGTAGGGGGCTTGCAGGAGGCAACCATCAATGATTCTTTCTCCTAATTGATGTTTCTATCTCTCTCTCCCTCTCCCTTCCTCTCTGGAATCAATAAAAATATGTTTTTTAATAAAAGACTGAAATATACTAATGGAGATGACACTGCTTTGTATTCCTATATAAGGTCATAAAAATAAGAGGGATTTTATTAGGGAACATGGTCTAGGGAAATAATAGTCTCTGAAAAGACCCAAAGAAATGAATCTATAAAGGTGGAATTTCAGGCAAAGTGAAAAATGAGCCCTTAGCCCAGAGGTTCTCAACCTGTGGGTCGCGACCCCTTTGGAGGTCGAACGACCCTTTCACAGGGGTCGCCTAAGACCATCGGAAAACACATATATAATTACCTATTGTTTTTGTGATTAATCACTATGCTTTAATTATGTTCAATTTGTAACAATGAACATACATCCTGCATATCAGATATTTACGTTACGATTCATAACAGTAGCAAGATTACAGTTATGAAGTAGCAACAAAAATAATTTTATGGTTGGGGGTCACCACAACATGAGGAACTGTATTAAAGGGTTGCGGCATTAGGAAGGTTGAGAACCACTGCCTTAGCCAAAACAGAAATCTGGAAGTTAAAGTCCTAACCAAAATTCCATTAGCATAATGTAAGCAAGAAACCTCGAATGTTATAGGAAGACAGCGGACAAGTCCTCAGGAATTTCTTTTCCAATCCTGTGGTTTATGACAAAGGAAACTATGGCTCAGAGAGAGAGTAAATGACTTGCCCAAGTCACAGAGCAAATTTGTGGCTGAACCCAGACCTGAACCCAAATCCTCCTTCTCTCTCTCTCTCTCTCTCTCTTTCTCTCTCTCTCTCTCTCTCTCTCGTTCTGTCCACAACCTGGCCTAGTCCATAATGCTACAAATCCCTCTGCCAACTCCAAAACACAAGACAAACAGGACATGTTGACAAAGAGCTTAAGAAGCAATTACCTATCCAGCATTGATACAGACCAGGGGCCTGGGCTGGGCAGGAGCTACAGTCCAAATCCCTCTGACTTTTCAGGAAAATATCTCCATCACAGCCCTCCCCACGAGGATGCTGAATGCAAGGATAGAGACATGACAAAGGACAATTCCATGTGAAATCCTGCTGTTAAGTCATAGAGCACTGCATGATATTGGGAAGAGAACAGGACCTGTTCTTAAAGAAGCAGCCTTCAGCTCATCAGGACAGCAGGGGAGCAAATAAGTGGGTCTGGTGAGGTCCCTGAGGGCCCAGCCTCAGGCCAGACCAAGCACAGGACTTAAGCTCAAAATTTGTATCCCAGCTTCTCATTTGGAGGCTGTAAAACCTGTAAAACCCTCTGTGAGCGGCTTTTCTCTCTCAAACCGGCCAGGGACTTTATCTCCTGCTGTGGCTTCAGGTACAGGACATGCCAGTCCTCACCCAGGGGTCCTCTCCCGCTCAAGCAGGCACCTTTGTGGCAACAGCCCCCTTTACTCATTTGTTTTCCTGTCTCCTAGTGAGCCTTTGCCAAGGGCTGTGAGTATAACTGAGGTAGAAATGGTCATGGCTCAGGCCATGAATATTCTGAAATGTATAAACAAATTATTTGTATGAGGGATCACAGCCGGGGCTCTAGCCCCATCCACAGGCAGTCTTTCTGATCCCACATCTGGCCCACTCGGAGACCAGACCAACATCAGCCTTGGTCTGGGTCAACAGGGCATCTGTTCTGCATCAGGCCCCAGCTAGATGACAGAGAAGTAGATGACTAAAACAGTTTTCTCCTTAGAATTTCCTCTTCCATTGAAAGAGACATGTAAATACATAATTAAATAAAACAGTAATTCCTCCAACATGAGCACAAATAAGACGCTTAACCTTTCTCTGCCACAAGTGCTCCATATGGCTTTGGACAATTTACGCGCTTTTGCTGGGATTCTAATTTCCCCTCTGTAAGAGGAGAAGTCTGGATTAGATGAGCTCCTAATCTGACTCTAATATTCCTATGATTCAAAGACCCACCCTCCTCCCCAGCAGGTCCTAACAGAGTCATTCATGACCAGAGGCCAGCTCCAACTCCTTCCTGCTCTGCCCAGAACCCAGGCTGCTCAGGTTTTATAGGAGACATGTGGGGCTTGTCCTGATGACAGCCACTCAAATCACCTGCTGCATGTGCTGGCCATTAGTCTCCCACATCATTGTATCCTGGTCCCGTGTGCAACTGGGGGCCACCCCAACAGTCCCACCAACCTCAGGGCCCCTATTGGCCATAAGGCCAAGAAGGCTTACATGAGCAATTGTCTTCTTGTTGGCCTCCTGGCTCCAAGCTTATCCCTCTTCATGCTAATGTTAGTTTCAGCCTCTTAAAACACAGCTCTCATTGTAATATCTTGAATAGCTATTATGTCTCCCCAGTGTCTCTCCACTCAGGTCTGAACTCCTTAGCCTGGTGTGAAGACCCCGTTTCCAGCCCACCCCACCTCTTCTGGCATTACCATCCTGTTTCCCAAAATGTCCCTTTATGTTCAAGCTTCAAGGCAAGTTCCCTGCCATTCTTCAAGACTGGCTTGCTGTCCTCACTCACCCTCTTCCTGGAAGCTTATTCCAACCCCCAGACCACGGGGCACCTAGAATACTGAAGGTCTCACACCATGCATCTTGTGCCTTCAAGGGACTACTAGGTTTTGTAACCGACTGGTGACCTCCTATGGGTGCATCCTGTCTCCCCTGCTAGGGCCAAAGTTCCAGAAAATACGCTCAAGTCAACCAGCATCTGGCACAATGCTCTACATGTAGCAGGTAAAGATTTGTTCAAAGGCAGTAAAGATAGTTGGACAGGTCACTGAAGGACCGAGGGAATGGATGAATAGTGACACAGGCAGGGTGTCATACAGAGGCAACGTTGCATAGAAATGGGTAGAACAAAAAGTGGTGGTAAATGAATAAATAAGTGAACTTTGGTTCTATCTACCGCTATCTTTCACCTACATTACTATAATAGGCTCCTAACTTATCTTCTGCCCTCCCCCTCAACAATCTATTATCTTCATAAGCAGCCAGAGCATTTTTTTATGAAAAGAAACTTTATTACATCAAGTAATAAATGCAGACAGTTTTAGTCATTTTCTTCCAGATAGTTGGGTCAACTTACAGGAAATTTACCTGGTCCTAGGGAAACTTCTTGGGTGCTTGTTAGGTCAGGTTTGGTAAGTTGCTCTTCTGTTTTTGTAACTTGAGTGTTTTGGGGTTGTTGTTTTTTTTTAATTAACTTCAAAGCATTACTAGTCAAGCAAAAAAAAGAAGCTACATGAAGCAAAACCTCCAATGTCTACCCATATTACTCAAATTAAAAGCCAAAGTTCTCCAAATAACCTGCAAGAGCCTTCATGATCTGGCCCCCATTTTTGCATTGACCTCAACTCATTTGTCTCTCATTTCACGCGTCAATTATATTGACTGGCCTTCATGCTCTTCCTCAAACCTTCCTCAGGACTTTTGCCTTTTTCCTTCTATTTGATTGCTCTTCCCCCAAATATCGACATAGATGCCTCTTTCACTTCCTCCTGGTCTCTGTTTAAATATCTGCAAATCAGAGAGGCCCTCATGACCCTGGATAAGGGTACAAACCCCCTCCCACCCTTGAAACCCCCTTACCATTCTTTATATTTCTCTATAGCACTCAGCACCACTGTATATCAGCCTGTTTACTGTCTGTCTTCCCCCACCAGAAAGCAAATTCTACAAGGGCACAAGTTTTGCTCACTGCTATATCTCCAGTGCCTAGAACAATGCATGGCACAGAGTAGGTGCTACATAGATAGCTGCTGAATGAATGAGGGAGGCAGGGAATGAGGGAATGGGTCTGTAACTTAGATCCTTAGCACCTTTGGGCAATTTTCCAAGATGCTCTTATCTGATGTGGATGCCATTGTCCTATGTCTGCTCCATTCCAGCCTGTCTGATGTCGTGACAGATGGACAGCATGCATTCTTGGGGGGTGGGGACTCTTTGTAAATGACAACCCTTCTGGAGGGACGGGGCCAGCATGAGTCTACTGACTGGTTTCTAAATGCCACATTTTTAAATCCCATTCTCCCACCCTTCCCCCCGCCTCCCGGCAAATTCCACAGGGTTCAAAGTTCGATCCTAGTAGAAAATGAAGAAAACAAACGCATCCTTTTTTCCATGATGGGCCTCAGAGGGAGCTGTTTTCTCTTTGCTCTTTGGGCCTGCACCCCAAGCCCCTCTGCAGCTACCACCTTGTGTCTATCTGATCAAGGAGCCTAATTCCTCAGCTCTCATCACCACTAAAAGAGGGAACAGGAAGCTAGGAAAGCAAAAGGCAAGATAAGAGGAGCAATCAGTGTGGCAGCTTCTAGTCTCCCTCTCTTCCTGTTAACACCCTGCAATCACTCATGGCCCAGCACTCAATCAGCACAGTGACATCTCCCCACCTCAACAGTCTCCTCACCCGGGCTCTGGGCTAGGAGGACCATATGAAAGAGGGATGAGGGAGAGAGAGGGGTGTGAGGGTGACTCAGCCTTGAGTTCTGCTATAAATCCAACATAAATTCCTGTTTGTGGGTGAAAAGGTGGGTGCTAGATGGGTAAATGGGTAAGAGACTGAGGCAAAATAGGTAATTGAATGAGTGAATGAGGAATGCAAGAGTGAGTGAGCCAGAGTGACTGAATAGGATTTCTGTCTTACTGATAATGGCATTTTTGCAAGAATGGCTCACTGGGCTTACTAAGACCCTCTCTCTGAATTCCTTTTTAGGCCTATGTCTAGTGATGAAGATCGGGTGGGGTGGGGTAGGGGTGGGGAGGAGGTTGACAACTCCTGACTGATATGAATTATGCAATGCAAGTAACTCTTGAGGTCCAAGGAGCCTTCATAAGGGTTTGTAAAGATCCTTCATAAAGCAGCCAAGGAGCCAATTCAAAACCACTGAAGGCCCCTCAGATCTCCTATATCCTCTACAAATCAGAGGGGATGGTGGAGAAGCCATAGCTCAGGGGTACCCTGTGACTTAGCTATCTCCTTCAAGGGAGCTCCTTAGAATCATCCAGGAATCAGATGTCCCTTATCACCAGTCCCCCCAAAGCTCTGAATGACATTCTAATTTGTTTGCCCAGAAGATGGCAAGCACTTTGGGGGTCAAACATGTGTCTGAGAGGCACCTCAAAAGTAGCATGTTCTACAATGAATTATCTTCCAATTACTCCTTTAGAATTTTTATTCTACTGAATGGCACCACCATCTATCTGGTTGCTCAGCTGATAAAAGTTCATTCATTCATTTATCCAACAAATATCTGTGGCATGCATCAATAACATGCTACCTTGCTAGGACAAAGTAATAAGCAAAACCAGATATGGTCCCAGACCTCATGGAGTTCAATATCAAATAGGCAAAACAAGCATTAATTATCACATAATAATTGCAAATAAATGTAAACTTGCAATTATAATAAATCCTTGAAGGAGGAATGTGGTGTTTTAAAGCTTTATAAAATAGGATTTGACCTAATTATTGAGGTCAAGGAAGTGACAATTGAGCTGTGATCTGGGTGATAAGAAGGAATTCCTTAGGCAAAAATATAAGAGTGTTGTAGGCAGAGAAACTGCAAATGCAAAAGCCTATGGCAGGAGGGAACATTACAAGCCCAAGGGACTGAGACCAGGCCAGTGGGAATGAAGAGAGAGCCAGGGGAGAGCTGGGCAGCGGGGTGTACATGATGACAGCACGGGTCAGACACACTTGCAGGACTTACTAAAGAATTAAGATAAAGCTGAAACCGGTTTGGCTCAGTGGATAGAGCATCGGCCTGCGGACTGAAGGGTCCCAGGTTCGATTCTGGTGAAGGGCATGTATCTGGGTTGCGGGCACATCCCCAGTCGGAGATGTGCAGGAGGCAGCTGATCGATGTTTCTCTCTCATCGATGTTTCTAACTCTCTATCTCTCTCCCTTCCTCTCTGTAAAAAAATCAATAAAATATATTTTTTTAAAAAAAGAATTAAGATAAATATGAAGCACTTGAAGCATTTTTAAGGAAGAAAATGACATGATCAAGTTATGTTTTAAAATATACAGAGTGCAGAACAAACTGGAAGGAGGCAGCCTGGATATAGGGGGACCAGTTAGGAGACTCCTGCGGTACCCCAGAAAGATGAAAATGGTGCCTTGAACTAGACGCAGTGATGGCGAACCTATGACACGCGTGTCAGAGGTGACTCACGAACTCATTTTTTTTGGTTGATTTTTCTTTGTTAAATGGCATTTAAATATATAAAATAAATATCAAAAATATAAGTCTTTGTTTTACTATGGTTGCAAATATCAAAAAATTTCTGTATGTGACACGGCACCAGAGTTAAGTTAGGGTTTTTCAAAATGCTGACACGCTGAGCTCAAAAGGTTCGCCATCACTGAGCTAGGGTGATGCTGATGAAGATGGAGAAGTGATGGATTTGAGAAGATTTACAAGAGAACATCAAGCAGTACTAGACTTATGGGGGAAACCACTTAGTAAATTATATAAATGTCTAACCACTGTGTACACCTGAAACTAATATAAGATAATATTAAATGTCAAATGTAATTGAAAAATTTAAAAGAAAGAACATTGATCAGACTTGGTGATGGATTGAATATGGGCTTTTGAGGGATAGAGGTGTTGAGGATGATCGCCATCTCTCTCTGACTTGTGCAGCTGCATAAATGAAAAAGCCATTCAGTGAGAAATTAAATACCTGAGGAGGAGCACATTGGAATAGGATAGTGCTGCGGGACCATGCAGAAATTCTGTTTGGACATGCTGAGTGTGAGAGGCCTTTGAAAGGTCGATCTGGAAGTCTCCTTGAATCCATTGTCTCCCAGACTTTCTGTATTCAATCAGACACCTGATTCTACTTCCTCTCCATTCTGTCTTAATTCAGGCACTTATAATTATCACCTGGATAATTAAAATAATCTCCAGGCTCTTTCTCCTTCCAAATCATCCATTCCACACTGTAGGTCTTTCTAAATGCCGCCTCCTCCAAGAAGCCCTTCCTGACTACCCAATCTAAAGTACCTTTACCCTATTACTCTCTATCTCAGTCACTTGGGGTTTTTACTTTCTGAAAACATATGATAATGCATTGTGTTTTTATTATAGAAATAAATATGGACATATACAGATATGTCCAGCTCCATTTGCTAAGAGGGCATAGAAGCAATGGCACACTCAAAACAAGGAACACATGTAGCCCCAGAGCTTGGTTTCTAAATACCATTCTCCATGAAAAGGACCCGGGGCTCCTTGGAGATATGGCTAATTCCAGGGCTGGAGCAAGGAAAGGATAACATGAGCCTGGGACATCCTGCTATAGCAGATAGTAAGCAAGTGCTTAGAAAATCATGAGAAACAGGCCAAGCCTCTGTCTTCAGAGGATCTAGGACTCCCCCAGCGTGGGTCAATGGTTCAGTATTGACCTATGAACCTGGAGATCACTGTTCAATTCCCTGACAGGGCACATGCCTGGGTTATGAGCTCAAGCCCCAATAGGGGGCATGCACAAGGCAGCCAATCAATGATTCTCATCATTGATGTTTCCATCTCTCTTTCCCTTTTCCTTCCTCTCTGAAGTCAATAAAAATATTTTTTAAAGAAAAAGAGGTCGGTTTGTAGAGCTTCCCACTATCAAATCTGGGACAATTTGAACATCAAAATAAAATGTATTAATTGATTATAATACACTGCATAAATAAATTAAGAATAAATGAGTCTATCGGAAGAAAGTAAGGAGACAAAGAGAAAGAAAGAAAAAAAGGAAGGAAGGAAGGAGAGAAAGAAAGAAAAGGAAGGGGAAAAGTTCTTTCTTACAATAGAATTCCAACTAATCAATACAAAAGAAATTATGGAGCCAAAAGTATCAATGATGGTAAAATTAGTGAGCAAAGTTTTGATGAGGAACAGGATATTTCCATAATCTCAAAGTATCTTTCCACAAATTATATGTTAAATACAAAGGGAAATATAGCAATTCCACAGTGGAGAAACTGGTGAGCATCACCTTAAGCCAGTGATGAAGGCTTCTATTGCCAGCATTGGGATGATGCCCACATTCTGTGCTTGCTGATATGATAACCTCACTTCAGTGGTATTCCTGCCCAAAAAGCATAGCTTGAATCGAATCATGCAGAACCATCAGATAAACCCAAATTGAGAGATACTCAACATAATAACTGGCCTGTACGATTGAAAAACATAAAGGTCATGAACGCTAAAGCAGAAGATTTGCTCTGGATTAAAGAAAACTGAAGAGACATGACAATTAAATGCAATCTGTGGATTGGATCCTGAATGGGGTGAGGGAAGTGGGAGAGCTATAAAGACATTGTTGGGACAGAATTGTGCTGTGGTAAGAATATATGCTTTTAAGGAAATGCACACTGAGTATTTAGGGGTGAAGAGGCACGACATCTCCAATTTACTCTTCAATTAGAAATATGAACATTTTATATATAGTTATATGTACATATAAAAACAGTAAATATAATAATGCACGAACAACAAATATAAATTACATAAAAAATAAAAATATATTTTTAAATCATTGGAGAGAAAGGCAATGAAAATAATAAAGAAAGTGGAACATTCTATAAGTGACTAAGGGATAGGGATAAAGAAGGATTTCTCTTACCAGTCTTGCAACTTTTCATCAATTTGGTCTGATATCAAAATTAAAAGAAACATAAAAATGGTTTGTGTTTATGTTTTTTTAGGGTTTTTTTTTTAAGGGGATTCTTCACTTTATTTTTTTTCAGGTTTCTTTTTCATCTTTATTGTTGAGAGTATTATGTTTCTATGTTTGCTGAGCCCATATCCCACCACGACCTGCTTAAAATACCTCAGTGGCTGTTCATAACAATCATGAGAAAAATCCAAACACCTCAGCACAGCCTTCAAGCCCCAACATCCACTGAAAACCCTTTGTAGCATCTTTCATCTCATTTCTCGTCACCACTGACCACACACACTACAAGCTCCATTCATGCTAACTGTTTACAATCCCCCAGCTTATCACACTAGGCAACACTTCTGTACCTTAGCATGTGCTGGCCTCTCGGCCTAGAATGACCTTCTCTTATCTTCCTGGCAACGTCTTATTATGTTTCAAGATCCAGACCAAGACTTTTCACCTCTAGGAAGGCCTCTCTGATTACCCAGTTGGGGATGACACCACCTCTTCTGATACCCCAACACCTCCAGGACCTGCCACGGTCATGTCCCACAGACAGGCCTGCCACTCTTTGTTTACAAGCCTGTCTTGTCACAGGGTCTGATTATCCACTCACCGGTAGCCCAGTGCTTTGCACAGGTCCTGGCACAACACAGGGGCTCAATTAATATTTGCAGCATGAATACCAGTGTCTGAGCTTTCTGCATCCTCCAAGGGAGGAAGCCCTGACTTCAGTCTCTTTCATTATCTTCAAAACATACAGATGAGTGAGGGAAATTAGTTCTTCCCTTATTTTACACACAAGGAAAGTGAGGTTCGGAGAGGATAAGGTAACAGTGTCCCCAGAGCTGAGCTATAGCTGAAACCCAGACCTCTTGCCTAGCAGTTCTTTCCCAGAAGGCAGGTGGGCGAGAAAAGAAGGAAGGAGATGCCATTTGTGGTTTGCCTAGTCCAGTGATGGCGAACCTTTTGAGCTCAGCGTGTCAGCATTTTGAAAAATCCTAACTTAACTCTGGTGCCGTGTCACATATAGAAATTTTTTGATATTTGCAACCATCGTAAAACAAAGATTTATATTTTTGATGTTTATTTTATATATTTAAATGCCATTTAACAAAGAAAAATCAACCCAAAAAAATGAGTTTGCGTGTCACCTCTGACACGCATGTCATAGGTTCACCATCACTGGCCTAGTCTATGTCAGAGTCTAGGCTTCGAATAAACTTGCTGTTTCTAGCATCACCATTGCATTGTAAGGAACCCCATTTTACAGACAAGGAAACTGAGGCTCCAAATCCAATCCATCTGACTGAAAAGCCCATGCCCTTTTCTCTGCACATTGCCATATGGAGGCCCACGTCTGACCCTCCACTGGAGGACATGAGAGGCCTGAGTCAATCATCCTCAACAGTATCTTTTAAACCAGCACCACATACAGGCCCACAAGACGGCCCACACCCCCAGACCACAGGCTTCATTTCACATGGTTTCCAAACCCAGGATATTTGGGTTGTAAGACAAAACCTCCATTTCTCCAGCAGAAAGTGAACACTATACACAATTATCCAGCCAAACTGCTGACGCTCACAGACACTGCATCACGCCAAACGGAGTCTGGTTTGCCCAGAGACGTTCTTCAGAGGATCTAGGACTCCCCCAGGGCTTGGCACTGAGGGGACCCTGGAGCTGGGGGAGGGAGGCCTGGCTGGCTGCATCACGGAGTCGGCAAAGGCTCCATTCCCAGGACAGAGATTGCCCAGAGGGTGTATGGGGGGGGGGGGGGCGGGGGAGTGAAGCCCCAGAAGCCCAGTGTTGCCCAGAGGGTGTGTGTGGGGGTGGGAGAGGGGGGAATCCTTACCAGCCCAGGAGGCCTTTCCCACTCCATCCCTGCTTCCCACAGACCAGCAGTCTCCGGCTCAGGCTGGAAAGACCAATGATGCTGATGACCTTCAGGTCCTGGGTCAGAGAAGCCAGGCCCTTAGAACTCCAGGTGGCCCAAGGGGGTGGATTCCCCTGCTTTTAAGGCCTTTGTACTGGGGGAGTGATCAGCTGACATTCAGGCCTGGCTCTGACCCTAAGCAAATCATCTTCCCCTGTCTTTACAAGCAGCACCTGTCTCACAGGGCTCATCAGAGGTTTCCTAAAGTGACAGGTGCAAACAACCTATCAGAAAGGTTGGCCTTAACCGACACTAAATAAGCGTGAATAACCATGAGTGAGACTTCCCCACCAAAGTTCTTGACCGTCCCACCCAATATGATCTTACTGAATTGTACGCCTGTTTTTACTTGACTAAGATTAAAGTCCAGGGAACAACCAGGGTCCTCCGCAGAGATGCAATCAAGTCTTCGTCTTACCTTTCTGAGATGACGTTTGCCTGAGAAGGAACAAACAGCTTGCCCACACTAACCCACCAGCACATCACCCAGTGCCAGGCATTCCCCAGAGCCTCAAGCCAAAGAGTCCTCTGTCCCACTTGGTAGCTTTTGGAAGGATTAGTCTTGATTGTAAGCCACAGCCACCAGTGTGGAGTGACATCTTGCTTACTGAGAAGCAGAATCTCAACACGATGCCTAAAAACCCACCATCAGGGTCTTCTAAGGATTCTTTAGTGCTAAACATTGCCCCCCCCCCCCACCCCCGCCACTGCTTCCCTTTCCCAACATTACTAGCCTTGGGTAGGGTAAGAGAATCAGTCTTGGAGTGAATTAGTTCAGTTTCCCCCATTTTGCAATGTGGTTAGAACCACTTGGGAGACTTGAGACCCCTCATGAGGAAGGAGAAAGAAGTGAGCACGAGTCAGCGGCCTCACAGATCCAGGGAAGGGGGCAGAAAAGCCCACACTCCTTGTCCTAAGAAGCTTCAGTTCCAGAAGGGCCATCCCTGCTCAGACACTGAGTGGCCCAGGGGGAGGCAGAGCTGAGGTCCAAGAGACACAGACCTCCCAGCAGAGCCCTGGGCCTAGGCGAGGTCACATGAGGAAGGGGTGGTGATGGGGCCAAGGCCAGGCTTGGGGCAGGGGTCAAACTCCTTCAGGAACCCACACACTCACGCTTTTGAGTCAGGGAAGAGCTGGCAGCTGAAGCACGCAGAGCAGGGGCCTTTATCAATGGCCCAGTTCATTCCCAACAATCCCCATTGTCTGGGCCAGCACAGAGATGGGCTTTATCTCTCAGAGCCGCTAGAAAGAAAAGCTCTAAGACATGGTCACAAAGCGGAGTCTAAAGATACCGAATCCAAAACTGAGACATATGGTTTGAAAACCAGATAAAATATTTGAAATTGGGGATGTTCCAAAAAAAAAAAAAAATCCATGCAATATGGTTCCCATCCTCAGAGACCAAGAGAATGCTCAATTGCTGGTTGTTCATTCACTTATTCTAATCTCTCTCTACAAAAGATGTGGGAGTTTACAGTTAAAAATGTGAATACTATAAAATTGTTTAAGCAGAAATTAAAAGTCGAAGCCAAGATTTGAAATAACAGTTACTAGAATGGAGCAATATGATAGACAAAGAGCTTCCTAGCAGCCAGAGTAAAAAGGGAAATACTCAGATTATATCAACAGCCTAGGAGTCCCACAAACCTATAGAAATCCCTTGAGCTTCCTAAGCCTTAATTTCCTTGTCAGGAAAAAAAAGGCGGTAGAGGACTACTGACTTAACAAAGTTTTTATGAAAAATAAATGAAATAAAGCATATATTAAAGGTTCAACAGATGGTGGTGGTTGTTATTATTATTGTTGTTACTCTGTGGTCTGATTTCTCTTCTTTGAACTGGAACTACGATAACTTAGTTTGGTTGTCCTTGACGCTCTCTGATTCCTATTGTTGTTCTGAAATAAAGAATGGGGGAACCGCCTGAGACTGAGTCACCATGACTCCTCCAGTTTTCCGGAGCCTTTCCGGAGTCCTAAAGTTGTTGGGGACCCCCACAAAGGAGAGACCTAGGGAATTCTGCCTCCCACCCCTCACCCCCATCTTTACTCTGCAAGAAGGCTACCAGGCAAAGCACTGCCTGCCTGTTCAACCATCCCCAAGGTCAGGCAGGGACCAGGCCAGGTGCAGGTAGATCCCAGCAACCCCTCAGGAAATGGCTGACGCCCATCTGTTCCCCTGCACAAGGGAAGTTGATGGCGGGAGAGCTCAGGCACTCCTCCAACCAAACCATAAACACTAAGGAAGAGAAAGCCAATGTCATCTTCTAACTTCCCAACTGAAGGAGCACAGTCTGGCCGCCTCACTGAAGCCTGTCCATCGGGAATGGCCAGGATGGAGAGGTCTAGAAGCAATAATAATGACAACAACAACAACCAGCTGACAGCGGAGGGCACCTACTCTTCTGAGCACTGTTTCATGTGTCCCCGGGAGTCCCCAGGGAAAGGAGGTCGAGGAGAACAAATTCTGTAAAGGAACGGGAGAGAGAGGAGAGAGGAGCAAAGCAAAGGCCAGCTCGTCCATCCTCACCTGCAGATGGGAGACGCAAAATAGTGTTGATTGAAACCAAAGAAGAGAAGGAATCAGCCCAGCTCAACTCACTGCTCCTCCCTGGCACAGGGCTGCTCAGGCCCCAACCCACACACAGAAGGACCACACTGCTTGTCTGCTGCAGCGGGGCCCAGAGTATAAACCAGAGCCTGGAGCAAATTACAGGTGTGAGCTCCACCCCAGCCCTGCAAGACTGGCCTTTTCACTTGGAAGGCAGCAAAAGCTACTTCTAAAGCCCAGACCCTAAGACCCCAGGCTCCACGGCAGCCTCCGTTCCAGGTCAAATGGGACACCCCAAAGGCACTCTGTCACCCTCTGCCCTGACCCCCAGCCAAAGCCCCGACTTAAGATATTCCCTACCAAGGCCAGTTTCTTGAGCTCGTTGCCCAAAGTGCCATATAGAGGCTAATGGGGGCCTGAAAGGGGGGCTGCAGGCTGAGAGCGGGTCTAACCAGGGGTTCGTATATGCATGTTTTACACATGTGGGTGCCTGTGGCCTATCTGTCCTTGCCTGCGGTTGTACACATTGGAAGTACGTGCATGTTTGCATGGACGTCCTGGGAGGAAATGCAGACGGCAGTGTGTGGGCAGGCCTGTCTGTACACAGGAGCAGCTGTGCGTGTGGGTGTGGGTGCCCTGTGAGTGTGTGCGGTGGGCATGACTGGGTCTGCTCAGCCCCTCTCCGTTTCCTCCTGTCTCTTCTGGTGTGACAGTGGGGTCCCCCCAAGCTGTCTCCCCACCCCGGCCAGCCAGCTGAGGTCACGGTAGTGCTGGGTGAAGGCTCTGAGCTCTTGCCCTGCTCAGTCCTGAGAAACCACAGCCAGATGACCCACAGAAAAGACACCCCAGGTAGGGACAAGTCAGGTCGCCCTAGAAAGTCTGAGTTCAGATAACACTCCTTACCCCCAGCTCCTGCCAGCACCGGCTCTCTCTCTCTCTCTCTCTCTCTCTCTTTCTCTCTCTCTCTCTCTCTCACACACACACACACACACACACACACACACACACACACTCACCTCTCCATCTACACTGCACTGGCTCAGCCTGCAGGGAGCCTTCCTCCCACACACCTGAGAGCACTTCCAGGGCAGCGGACATGGCCCACACAGGGCTGCCGGCCACAGACACATGCCACCTGCGGGCACACTCCAGTCCCCTCCCTGCCAGTCCCCCCCACACACACACACACACTGACAACTCTGCCACCCACACTCACACTGTGGGACAAGGCTAGAAAGTTCCACATGCTAGCACACTGGCTCACACACACTCCTGCCCATTGGCACTCACACTGACACACTTAGACCTACTGTCCAAATAGTCGCAAACGTGCTCTGTCCCCAACTCTGATGGCGGGTCCAGCGCCGGCCCCTGAAGCCAGCCAGCAGTGTGTCTACTTACTCTGGGGAAGTTGGCGGGCCAGAGGGGTGCGCACAGCAGCCAGCGGTGGCGGCGCGCAGCTGGGGCTCCAGAGGCCGCGCGCAAGTGGCTGCGCTGGGTCGGCCCAGCCCCGGGGCCGCCCGCTGCCCCGCGCCCCCGCCCGCCCCCCGCCTCCCCGGGCCGCTGCAGGACCTTCAGCAACAGCGCGCTCCCTGCCAAGCCTCCGTCCCGCGGCAGCCTCCTGCCGCCTGGAGCCCCAGCCCCGCTGCTGCGCGGCTATTTTGGTGCCCCCAGCAGTGGAAACGTCGCTCCGGGCCCTCGGTGGGGAGCCCTGGAATGGGGACGCGGTCACGCCTAATTAGAGACCTGGCTCACCCCGGGCTGGGCGGGAGTCACCGCGGGTAAGCGCCCCGGAGCCTCAGAGCCCGCCAGGCGGGGGTGCCCACATGCGCCCCTCATGCCAACATCTGGAGAAGGAAGGGAATGCGCCGTGATTGTTTCCCTTGGAGCCGAAACAAAATAAGGAGGGGTGTGGGTGCGGTTCACAGGCTCCGCGGAGGAGCCGCCAAACTTTGAGCAGTCCCCACTGCCTGGAATGCGACTTGGTTTATTCACCACAGGTGCTTCCCTTTGGAACCTGAGTCCCACATAAGATCACCAGCCGCCAGATCACAGACCTGCCAAAAAACGACAGAGACTCCTTCTAACTTGGGGCTCATCAAACTTCCCCTCCAGACTTCTGGTGTCAGGTGGCTAAGTCGAGAGAAAGGGCTGAGTCCTACCCAAAAGCTCAGGAATGTTGCATTCTTGAACTGGAAGGAAGCTTCAAGGTCACTCCATCCAACTCCCTCCATCCTGCCAAGAATGGGGGGGAAGAGAATGCTGGGGCGGGGCGGGGGGGGGGGGTCTCTACCCACCTTTAGGCACAACCAAGGAGAGGCAGCCCCTAGCCTCCCTTGGGCCTTCTTCCCAAATTTGAACCCTCTCATTGGCAGGAAGTTCTCCTTGGCAGCTAACCTAAATCCCTCATGTGCAAACTATATCCATGTATCCCCACTATGTGTCCAGGGAGAGGGAGGCTGGCTCCATCTCCATAACACAATGACCACTCCAAGGTCCCATCTCAGTCTTCTGTTCTCTTCAGGCCCTGGCTAACAATGACCATTGATTCCTGCCCTGGACACATTACAGCTCCTGATATTAACTCAACAGCCTCAGCCCTGGGGACCCCAAGCTCTGTGGGTGCCCAAGTCATTTTCCCCCGGGACAAGCCAGCTTCGACCCTGGCCTCCATCCATTTTCGGACAGCCTGATTCTACACTACCCCACCCAAGTTCCCTGAGAGTAGCTTCAGCTCCTGTCTCAACAAAGGCTGTCTCAGAGCCTGGGACAGAGTTTGGACCCCAGCCACGCGCATGGCTGGGCATGAACACTGGAGTTTGCAAAATCTTTTCTCTGAGTCCATTTCTGGTAGGTCAGGTAGTGTAATAAAAGTAGTCTGGACTTTGTCCTCAAAGAGACCTGACTTTGCGTCCTGCCTCTACTACTTTCTAGCTGTGTGTCCTTGGACAAGTCATTTAACCTCTCTGAAGCTCACTTTTCCCATATCTACATTGGTGATCATAATAGCTCATGGATTGTTGAAAGTATAAGATGAGATCAGGAATGTAAAATTACCTAGAAAGCTAAGATATGTTTAGTGTGCTAGAAATGGAACGAGGTTTAGATCATAAACAGGATAAATATTAACAAAAAAAGCCTAAGAGATCTTTTATTTCCAGGACCAAATTCTGTGCCTGGGTTTCAGGGCAAGAGAGATACAGACTTGGTTTTCTAGATGTTCCCTCAGGACAGTGGTTCTCAACCTTCCTAATGCCACAACCCTTTCATACAGTTCCTCATGTTGTGGTGACCCCCAACCACAAAATTATTTTTGTTGCTACTTCATAACTGTAATTTTGCTACTGTTATGAATCGTAATGTAACTATCTGATATGCAGGATGTATTTTCATTGTTACAAATTGAACATAATTAAAGCATAGTGATTAATTACAAAAACAATATGTAATTAGATATATGTTTTCCGATGGTCTTAGGCGACCCCTGTGAAAGGGTCATTCGACCCCCAAAGGGGTCACGACCCACAGGTTGAGAACCGCTGCCTTAGGACCTTTGATATGAATGCTCCCCACCTGCATCCCACAACATGCGCGTGCACACAAATACACACACATCCGCTTTCCCAGATACGTACTGCACAGCCCAGCCTCCTTGTCTCCTGTTGGCCCCATAGGCCCCAGCTGCCTATACCCTTCTCGCTGACCGCCTCTCCATTCTCGGGAGGCCGCCTCATGGCTCCAGTCTTGGCCACAGCAACTCCAAGTTTCCCTACTAAGGCCCATGAGAGCAACTCCTCTCTCCTTGCCCATTCTTCTGGGCCATGGCCCCAGCAAGGCCTGAAACTCAAAGCAAAGGTAGCAGAGGCCTTCTCTGAGACAGTCCAAAACTGAGGCTGCTGGAGGAAGCTCAGAGTTGGAGCATCATCCCCCTCCGTCCCCTCCCCTCAGCCTGCCTGGCTTCATAGTGCTGTCCTGCTTAATTCTTAATGGAAATTCCATCCCCGGCGCCAGCCCTGGCTGGCTCATGGAATCCAGGCTTCGGCCAACAACAAACTCCACCCAGAGACAGGAGGCCTGCCTGGTCATATAAACACAGATACACACATATACACATACATACATGCACACACAAGACATTTACAAACTCAGAAATTCTTGCCCAGACACATCCACACACAGAAAGATAATAAGCACTATAACCACGAATAGTTATTGCAAGGTAGTAAGTACAAATAGCAACTTCCTTAATCCTCACAACACTAGGTTCTGGTATTAACTTCAATTTACACATCAGGAAACTGATGCATGAAGAGGCTAAGTTAACTTGCATGAGGCATCTATAATAATAAAAGTGTAATATGCTAATTAGACTGGACAGTTGAACAACCTTCCAGACATCATTCCAGATGTCCTTCTGGATGAAGCCACAGCGGCAGAGGCCGAGGCAGAGGTGGTTAGGGGCGATCAGGCAGGCAGGCAGGCGAGCAATTCAGAGCCAGCGCTCCCGGATTGCGAAAGGGTGCTAGCCGGGCTGAGGAACTCCCCACCCCCATGCACAAATCATGCACCCAGCCTCTAGTTATTAATAACTAACTATAACATTCACTAATGACTGATTACTATAATCATATTGCATTCATTTCCCTTACATGCCTCACGTGCAGGCACACCATTTCTCTCCACTAATACTAGCAGGGAATATTTAGCAGCCAATTGCCACGTCATTAGTCTTGGACTGACTTGTTTGGTGTGCGCAAGAGAAAATATTTCGCTTTCGGAGAACAGGAAGAATAGGTTTACTTGCATTACGCTTATTAATTTGTGCAGTTATTCAGTGTCTGGTAAGTTAATGTAAAGAAAAAACATTTATTTTTATTAAAATGTTTTATTCTTTTATGTTAACAATTACTTCTTTATTTCAGCCCTTTGTATTCAGCATGTCTCTATTGAAATAAACCTACGTTTCTATGAAAATGGAAGCTTTTGTTTTTTTGTGGCCCACATAAACTTAAACCTTGTTTATTTGGCCTGTGTCCGCCTTTGAGTTTGACATGCTTGATGTAGAGGGTTCCTCAGAGACTCTGGGCACTGTCCAGGAGCTGGCCAAGGAGGGTTCTGGCCTCCAGAACCAGATGAGGCTGGACAGGGCTGTAGAATAAAGCACGGCATGAAAGCCCAAACTTCTAGTAGTACAGAGCATGTGCTGCTCAAGGGAGCCGGAGCCATAATGCAGAGATGGCAAGACTCTGATGGGAGGCAGAGTGGCTGGGAAGATGGGGCAGGGCCATGATGGAGGACAGACACATGCCACCAAGCAGCAAAATCCAGAGCCAGGAACGCTAAGAGAACTGCAGAAGAAGAGAGGAGAAGAGTTAGCAGTCCAGGAACTTGTCCACTGCTTGAAGTTTCCATGCTAATTAGGACATCTTTAAGCAGAGGCTGTGATGGCCCTGGGCCTCCTAACAAGCATCCCCACTAGAGAGCGCCTGGAAAGACCTGTCCTATCTGGAGCAATCACTTTTGTTTCTCGTGGTTTCCCACCCCCATCCCCATCCCAGAACCCCCCATCACTTCTACTGTCACAGCCCATCCACTCTGTGGCCTAAGGACAGCTCAGCATGGCAGGCCTGTGGGGCATTTGGGCTGAAAAAGGGTTTCTTGAGCGAGAACTGCTTGACCCCCCCCCCCCCCCCCCAAATGGACCTGGAATCCTGTTGTCAGGCAATGGCTTTAAGAGAGGGGACATTCTGAGTCTGAGAATTTGCATTTC
Source organism: Myotis yumanensis (assembly GCF_028538775.1). Lineage (NCBI taxonomy): Eukaryota > Metazoa > Chordata > Mammalia > Chiroptera > Vespertilionidae > Myotis > Myotis yumanensis. The sequence continues at coordinate 32,588,602 of NW_027223761.1, forward strand.
TAAAAAGTTCCCAGGTGGTGCAGATGCTACTGGTCGGGGGGGGGGGGGGGGGGGGGGGCCGGGGGTTACACTCTGAGAACCACTACTTTAGAGCATAAGAGGAAGTCAGAGATTATTCCATCCCAAAACTAAATGGTTTCTTCTGAAAGGTCCCTAAAGAAAGAGTTTACACTCCTGCCAGTAGTTTGTACTTTCCCCTCCCCGACCGCCAGCTTCCCAGCTTCTGCCTCAGCCCTGCTGTGTGTCGGTGGGTCTCCCGTGGGCTCTGTGACGGCTCTCTCTGACTCAGCACATCTCAAGTCAAGTAAGAGATGGTGTCCACTCTGTCCCCACCTGCTCAGAAAAGGTCATCAAGATGAGAAACCTGCACAAAAATACCTGATGACCAGACAGGCTCTCTGATCTGGGGATGGAGGTATCAGATCAGAAGTTCATGCTGATGGCAGCTGAAAGGCCAGCCCACCCAGAGAGTTGAGAGATGGACGAGGATCCCAGTACCCACAGCTGCAACCCCGTGTCCGGCAGTCCCCTCCTGCACCGCTGAGACCTGCACATTGAGATGCTGCTGCCCTGCCTCCAGGAGCAATGGTGGGACAGGGCACTCATGGGGGACCGGCAGAGGTAGATCTGGCCCCAGGGTACCAGACAGGCTGGAGCAGATGCACCATTGACTCACTAGGGCCCATCAATCTCTCCAGGCCTTCCCATGCATTGCTCTCAAAAGAGAAAATTTTCCCCAGCCCCCAGAGCCAATGTGAGAACTCACAATATCTTTAGAATGAGGCAATGTAAGGACTGGAAAAGCCCTCAGAGATCTCTGGGTACAGGGTTTGAAAATTTTATTCTCCACCAGGATCACCTGGGGGTGAAATGCAGATTCCAAGTCTCGCCCTCCCGCCCCAAGGTTCTGAGTCCGCAGGCGGGTGGTGAGCTGGGGCCTGGTGCAGCTCTCTTCCCAGCTCCTTATTCAGTGACTCCACTTGACTAGTGAAGTTGGCCATAGTGAGAATATTTATTTACACCCTGGAAATTGGGCAAACACTACAAAGCAGGGCATTTTGTTTTGTTTTGCTTTGTTTTGGAATTCCTGTCGTGGACCATTTAGCAGCACAGCGTGGAGCACATGGGCCTCTATTTTCAAGCATCCCAAGCTGTTATGATGCAGGCCTGTTTTGAGAAAGGAACAATGATCCAGTGATGAGGCTCTAACCCAGTGGTTCTCAACCTCCTGGCCCTTTAAATACAGTTCCTCATGTTGTGACCCAACCATAAAATTATTTTCGTTGCTACTTCATAACTGTAATGTTGCTACTGTTATGAATCGTAATGTAAATATCTGATATGCAGGATGGTCTTAGGTGACCCCTGTGAAAGGGTCGTTCGACCGCCAAAGGGGTCGCGACCCACAGGTTGAGAACCGCTGCTAACCTCAAGCCCTCATCTATAGGTGGAGAAACTGAGGCCCAGTGAGGGGAAGAATCTTAGTCACGGTCATCCTAATAAGCTCCTTGAGGGATCACAGCTGCTCTGTTCAAGGCGGTAGGGACTAGGGCAGCCCCGCCTGTTTTCCGGATCCTCCCAGAGTCCTCTCCACCACAAAGCTGCATCCTCTCCACTCACTTGCTGTAGCTTATTGGCTAAGTAAGGGCGGGGCTGGAAGGTCCTGCCCATTGTGGGCCAATCAGATCACCTCTCATCTGCATTTGGAATTGGAATAAGCTGGACCAGAGGTTAGCAGCAGCCAAATCACCTGACTGGGATGCCCTGGACAGCCAGCATGTGAATTCCAGACACTGAGGGCTCCAGGCCTGCCCTGCCCTAACCAAACCCTAACTGTTGAACTCCTCATTGAATTTAGAGAGATTCCCAAACCACAACAAATTCCCTGTCTTACTTAAACAAGCTACTTTCCATTACAACCAAGACCACCTTCAGAAATGCAGCCTCAGAGCAAGTTAGTAGAAATAAGAACTCAAGATTCCTTCACTGTGTCTTGCCCCTACATCCAGCCCTCAGACAGGATGAAAAGGAGTGTGTGCAAATGTCCAGTTTCCCAGGGCAGTGGTTTTTCAAGAATGACCCTGGTCCCCCAGCAGCACCAGCAACCTCTGGGATGGTATAGGAAATGCAAATTCTCAGGCCTCCCCCAGACCTACTGAACCAAAAACTCTCCCGCTAGGGTCCAGCAAGCTGTTTTGTTTTGGTTTTGTTTTAATCCTCACCGGAGGATATTTTTCCATTGATTTCTAGAGAGAGTGGAAGGCAGGGGGAGAGACAGAGAGAGAGAGAGACACGATTGGTTGCCTCCCGCACGTGCCCCAACCAGGGCAGGGGATTGAGCCTGCAACTGACGTACATGCTCTTGACCAGAATCAAACTCAGGACCCTTCGGTCCGCAAGCTGACGCTCTATCCACTGAGCCAAACCGGCTAGGGCCAGCGAGCTGTGTTTTAACCAGCCTTCCAGGTGATTTGGCCGCCTGCTGAACTTTGAGGACCACCGCTCTGGTGGGAGGAGCCAGAGCTTCTGCCTCCCTAACAACTAATCGAAGGCCATCCGGTTTCCAGTCACACTCCTTCCTGGCCAGCCTGCTTAGCCCCGCCCTCCTGAGGACCCTGGGGAGTCTGAGCAGCGGTCATGCACCCTGGGCTAAGACGGAGCCCTCTATCCAGAGTCTGAGGGTCAACACCTTTCCAAACACACCCGGACAACCGCAGCAGACACCTGCCAGGGAAATGCTACTTCTGTCACTGTCCTGGTGCCTAATTGAGGGGGTGACTCAGTGGACATTCCCTAGCCACTTGGATTCTAGGGGGCTTGCTCTGCTGGCCTGGAGATGGCTTTAGGTGTCCTGCAAGGAAGCCTGCCAAGGGCCTGGCTCTAGAAGCCACTTTGGCCTCTCCACAAAATAATAATAATAATAATAACTATGGCTACACTAACAGGTATTGCCTTTTTCCCGTATACCAGCTCTGTCATACTAAGCATGTTCTGTCCCTTCCCTGACTCCTCACGGCCCTCTGCCCACTCTTGTCCCTGAATTCACTTGGCCTCCAGCTTTAGAAAAGGACCCTCTACCTCGCCCGCCCCCCCCCCCCCCCATCCTATCTAAGCCAGTGCCTGGCCTCCTCTCAGCAGCAGGTGCCTTTCCTCCCGTCCCAGGTGAACCTCTGCATCCGTGTTCTTGTGCGCCTGAGAAACTTCTGGGGCTACGCTCAGACGGAATTGGGTTTGACTCTCAGCTTCCACTCATTGGCTGTGTGATGTTGGCGAGCTACTTAACCTCTCTCGGCCCCCCTTTCCTGACCTCTACAGCAGGGGTAGTGATAACTACAGGATTACACTGCGGTGAGGCATCATACATGAGGTAAAGCATGGGAAGTACCTCCTCCCGACAGCTCCTCAATGAAGACAGCACCAGAGAAGGCCCAGCAAGTCGTGGGACTAGCACAGCACAGGGGATAAGCTGAGGCTTCTCTCTTACCCCTGTGACCCTAAGTGTCTTTCCTTCTCTGAGTCGCAGGATCTATAGCACCTGAGATGGAGTCCAAGCGTCCTCTCAGATGTATCCCACAAAGCCTCTGAGCCCGTAAAGTGAGAATAGAGCTCCTCTTCAGACATAATGTGTATTCTGCACCATTTCGTACCCCAGGCAGGTCCCAACAGGAAAAGAAGTCCGCTCGGATAGGATTTGGAAGACAATTTAATGAAGGGCTATTGATGGGCGGTGTTAAGAGAATGAAAACTGGTTGGAGCTACCCAACAACAGACAACTTGGAAAGCTGTTACCACCTCTAAGTCTAGAGGGGCATGGGGGGGCGGGGGGGGGGGAAGCTTGCTGGTGTTCTGATGGAACCATTGAAGGGCTAATCTCCAAACCATGGCATCAGAGCCCGGAAGAAATTCTCTGCTCCTCCCTCTGATCTCCAGCCCAGGCCTCCATCGGCAGAACCGGACCAGAGAGCCCAGGTAATGTGATCGGGGGCACAGAGCAAAGCAGAGAAGTATGGAAAAGCTATGGGGAGGGTGGCCAGAACAGATGGGAAATAACCAGAACCTGGAGAAAAGCCGCGACTGCAAACTCAATACTCACAGCCTCCCTCTCATCTAAATCTCTCTAGAGATGCACTGAAGCCTCCAGAAAGTCACTGAATTGCCATGATCATTTCCCAGATTTACAACCTTTGGCTAAGGGCCTGCCAAAGACAAGAGCTTTAGCTACGCTATCAAGCACACACAAGAGCTGCCATGGGAGCTTCCAGAAAAGTTTCACCAGGAGATGAAAACTCTGACAATCTGAATAATTGAAAAGCCTTAATGCCAATGCCCAGATACATTATTGAGGATGGATAGATAATTACCCAGAAAGGATTCTTCTAATACAAACCATGCCCAGCCTTGGACTTTGTAGGAAAGGAAAAAAAAATTGATCTACTTTAAATTCTCTGCAATTAATACCCACCTATGGTTTTAAAAGTCTGGCCTCAGACACACGTACTCTTCACGGAGGGAAACTGTCCAGAGCCTATCCATGCCCAAGACACATTAAGAAAACTGGGGGTAGAATGGGTTTCAATCCAGACGACTAAGACCCTGCAAGGAGTAAGAGTATTTCCAGCTAAAGAAGGTGCTTCTTCAGAGCATAGTAACATTGTTGCTGGAAGGAAATAATGAAGACCAGCCTGTGCCTGGCACTGTGCACGTTACCTGGGATACAGCCATGATCAAGGTCGTCTCTCACCTTGGGATATTCACAGTCTCATAGTAGAGAACGTTCTGTTAGACCATGACCATAGTAGGAGATGATAAAAGAGGTGTGTTCAAATGTCTCACTATAATGGTGGATTTATACTTCATATTTTTGAGGCTATATTATCAGGTGCATATATATATAGAATTCTTACATTCTGCCAGCAAATTTTTATTGTTATAAGATAGCCTTCAATATCTCTCTGGTCCTCTGCCTTAAAGTCAATTTTATTCAAAATTAATTTAGCCTTACCATTATTTTGGTTACCGTGTTTATGGTAACTTGTTCATTCGTTTACTTTTTCCCTTTGTATAGCCTTATGTTTTAGATGCCTCTTGTAAAGAGTCTGTAATTAGGCTGCTGTGTGGGGATTTTTTTTTTTAATCCAGTCCATGTAAGTGGAGGTAAAGGCATTATGTGCTATGCAAATGGTAGTCTGTGAGAAGAGATTTCCAAGAAAAGAAAACAAAGTAAAGGCTCTAAGGCAGGAGTGTGCCTGGTGTCTTTAAGCTGGAGCAAGGAGCCTAGAGAGGTGGAGGAGGGGGTGAGGGAAGAAATCGCTAGAGAATAGCCCATGAGCACTGGGAAAAGGATGGGATTCTGGGCACAAATGGAAGAAATGGCTTTAGCTAGGACCATGGAAGGCCCATCTACTGCTACTAGTGGATAGAGCGTCAGATGCCAGCAGCGTACCTGGAAACAATTTGCATATATATAAGGAATTGATTAAATAAACTGACACCCTTATTCAATGGACTGTGAAATGGGCATAAATTATGCAATAGAAGAACATGGAATGACATAGAAAAATGTGTACTGAGAAAAGGCAGCTTCAAAATAGTTTTATGTTTTTATAAATATGTGCATAACATGTAAAGGAAATATCATATACCAAAATATTACTGGTGGCCCAGCCAGAGTGACTCCCGTCCTGTGTACTAAAAGGTTGCCTGTTCAATCCAGGTCAGGGGACTTACAAAAGACAACTTCTCTCTCTCTCTCTCTCTCTCTCTCTCTCTCTCTCTCTCTCTTTCTTCCTCCCTCTCTCTAAGCATGTCTTTAGGTGAGTATTTAAAAAATAATACTAATAAATTAAACCTTAATATTTAAAATATATATATTACTGGTGGATTCCTCTGGGTGATAAAATAACTAAGAAACACACTGCTCCCCTTGCTGGGGGTGTTTCCTGTATTTTTTATATCAAGTATTTTTATAATTAAAAAGTTACTTAATTTTTTTAAATTAAAAAAAGCTACCAGCTCTTTAACACTGAATTCACGACTAACTCCTCCATAAAACTCCCTGATTTGTCTTCACCCACCCCCCAACTCCAACCGGGAGATTTCTAAGCCTCCTCTGAGCTCAGGCAACATTTTGAAATAATAAATCATAGTGAGGAAAGACAGGCTCAGGAAGAAGAGCAGTTCTGTGTCAAAATGTGAGACCCCAGTTCATGCCCTTAAAGCGTCCCCACTCCCACCATTTCTCTGTCTCTGCCCCAGTCTTTGTCCTTTGAGAAAAATCAAGAAAAGGCTGCCTGCCCTTTTCTCAGTCCCCAGGTGTCTCAGCCAAGGCCGCTTGGACAAGTGGAACTTCCCAGCCTACCTCCACACTAAGGACTACCATCTGCCCCCAGAATCCTAAGTGCCTTTGGTGGCACCTTGGTTCACTTCTGTGAAGGAAGCGTCATTATCCCAAATTTACAAGCCGGCAACCAAGGCTCAGAGAGAGGGAAGAGTGAGAAGTGAATCTGGGATCAACTGGGAGGAGAGGATCCTGGCAAAGCAAGTTTAAGTGCCTGCTTAGTGCGCCCTCTAGTGGATAAGGGTCTCCATCGCACCCAGCGGGAGGGACGGGGTGAGAGGGTATTTTAAAATACTGCGGGGCCCCTACTTTTATTTTTGACATCTTCATTTCACATCGAAGTAAAATGCGCCCGTACTTCACGTTAAACATAATTTATATACAACTAAGTAAGAGTTGAATTGGAGTAGATCAATGGACATGCAGATATTTTGTATCTGTTTTACCATCTTTGTATTTTGAAGTCAATAACATAATTTGGAAACTCAACTACTTCATGGACCCTTGAAAAGTTTTTAGACCCTTGGCTCATTGTTCTGGGAGATAAGAGATAAGAATCCATCTGTAAATCCAACAGGTCTATGTTGTTATTGTGATAGGATTTTGCAAAACTGATTTAATATATTATAGTTATAAAATTATCCAGGATTCCCATTTCTACTCAAGTGAGTTCTAATAAGTTTTGTATTTGCTAGGGATTTTTCCATTTAATCTACATTATAAAAATTATTGGTGTAAAGATAGTTGTTGTGTTTTTTATTATCATTTCATCTCTGCTGTACATACAGATATGTTATATTCTTTTATTCTTATTATTTGTGTCTGCACTTTATTTCTTTCTGGTCAATCTCACTAGAGGTTTGCAATTTTGTTAGCTTTTTCAAATAACAGACTTTTGGCTTTATTGATCCTCCTTGTTATATCTTGTAGTTAATTTCTAATTTTAATCTCTATTATCTCCTTTTCACATTCTTTGGGTTTTCTCCATTGTTTTTCTAACTTCTCAAATTAAACACCTCAATTTAAGTATTCAATTTAAAACTTAGCTCATTACATTTTAGCCATTTTCTTTCTTTAACATTTATAGGGCTATATAATTTTCTAAAGTTACCACTTTTTCACACCTTCAAGTTCTGATGTGAGGTATTTTCATTGTAAATATTTTTAAATTTCCATTATGATTTCTCTTTGAATCCTGACTTATTTAAAATCGTATATAATTTCAAGTATTAAAATTACCTTCTATCTTAACTGTATTTTGGTCAATAAATGTGCTGACCAACATGAAGAGAGACCATTACAACCTGTCTCTCACACTGATTTCAACTAAAACCTACAGACAAATCACAAAAAGAATCTGCTTGAGGACTTTTTAAAGTAAGCAAAAGTGCCCTGCCAGTGTGGCTCAGTGATTGATCCTTGACCCATGAACCAGGAAGTCATGGTTCAATTCCCGGTCAGGGCACATGCCTGGGTTGTGGGTGCAATCCCCGGTAGGGTGTGTGTGGAGGCAGCCAATCAATGATTCAATCATTGATGTGTCCATCTCTCCCTCTCCCTCCCTCTCTCTGAAATCAATTAAAACATTTTTTTTAAGTAAGCAATAGCAGGTGCACCAGGGAGGGGGGAAAAGTGGTAAAAAATGCCAGTAAGTTTCCTGAGGTATTCTTTTCTCTCTTTTACCTTCTAAATGTAACCTAAGGGTGGTCTCAGTCATGGAACTGTGCAGTGGGCACAGACAAAAAAAACCCTGAGAGAATCCCCCTCTTTCTGGCCAGAGGAACCCCTTCAACCCAGAGTCGCCATTGTTTATTCTTTCCTTTCCTCCTGGCTCTGTTCCAATGCCAGGTAAGGGTCAGGGTTGCACTGTTGCAGTGATAGTAGTGGTGTGGGCAACTAAAACCTGTGTCTCTGACAAAAGGTACTGCAAAGCGGGCTCTTTGGGCGCCAAAGTTTCTGAGGAATTTTTTTTCTCACTCTCTTGTCTTTTAATGCTTTGTCCAAAGGTAACTTAAATTCCATAAACCCAAACCCATGAACAGCATACTCAATGAGGTAATATTGAATAGTCTGTAAGTCAATGGAGAGATAGCATCTGTTAACAAAGAAATAAAAACTAGAAAAAAAGAACAAAACAGAAGTTTTTAAATATAATATCCAAAGCAAAAAATTTCACTGAGTGAGATCGATAAAAGAATGTTGATTAAAAAAAGAATCATTAAACTTAAAGATAAATTTAAAAAATTATATAATCTGAAAAACACAGAGAAACAAAACTTCAAAATTGAACAGAATAAAATTGTGGGACAATATTAAAAGGCCTAACATTTGTCCCTGGAGGCCCAAAAAGAAAGGAAAATATTGGCACATAAAAATTAATGGCTAAATACTTCTCAAAGTTCATGGAAAACATAGATTTACAGATTCAACCTCAGAGAATCTGGACCAGAAAAAAAGAAAATTATACCTAAACAAATGTTAATCGAACAGTATAAAATAAAACTTAAAAAAAACAAATTTGAAAGCATCTAGAGAAAAACAATGCATTACATATAGCGGAACAAATGTTCAAATGAATGCAAACTTCTACTAAGAAACCATAGAGACCAGAAGAGAATAAAACAACATCTTTAAAATGATAAAAGAAAAAAACTGCCAATCCATAATCTTATATCTAGTGAAAATATCCTTCATGGATGAAGGCAAAAATAGTTTTGTCTGTGAAAATAGTGAAGTGAGAGTCTCCAAAAATTTCCTTCTCCATAAAAACAATGAAAGGAGTAACAAAAATTGTCAAATTTACTTTTTCAAAACTCTAGCAACTAGTCAAAGGTTTGCAGCAATTCAAGAAGCAACTATTCAACAGAAACAGCTGAATGCCAGAAGTAACAGTGAGATTTGTGGCCTTTTACTTATTAACTATTCATGTGCGGGTACAGTCCCTAGGCCTGGCCTGTGATCAGGCCCATCTTCCCCCACTGCTGGCAGCCACTGCCACCTACCCCCGGTTCCCCATTCACCATCAAGGGATCGAAGCCTGCTGGCCAGGAGGAAGGACTCAGAGATTGTCAGTGTGCCTCATAGCGACTGGTCGAGCGGTTGTTCTGGTTGTTCTGCTGTTCCATCGATTTGCATATTATGCTTTTAAATATATACATTTTAGAGAAAGAGGGAGAGAAACATCAACTTGCTGTTCCACTTATTTATGTATTCATTGATTGATTCTTATATGTGTCTGCCCTAAGATCAAACCTGCAATGTAACCAACTGAGCTAGTTAACCAATTCTAACCAGGGCCTGTGGTATTTTCAATTGTTTTAGTATCATGTCCTGCTCTCCAACTCTGTGGTAGCTTTGAATACTAATAGCCCAGCTTCATGGTAAAAACCATCAATCTAGCAAATGAGGGTGGACCTCTTTCAACGCCTTATTCCAAGAGTTTTATCATTATTTGAGCTCTCTGGTCATTCCTTTGAAGACCTCATCTGCAATGTTGTCTTTCTTTGATCTCACATGGAGCTTGCCCAGTGCATAAAGTCTTTTTTTCAGGAGCATTTGTTGAAAACAAGCACTTACTTAAATTCACAGATGCCTGAACTAATGGATAATACTTGGAGTAAATAATAGACTAACCAAAAACATTTAAAAGGAAATGTGGGGAATGTGATATCTATAAGAACTTTGGAAAGCTCTAACATATTTCTGGGAATCTGGGAATCATGAAGCTGCATGCATGCTCAGGAAGAACCTGAGAAAGCCCAGAGCTCTCACCTCTCACTGATCTCGAGGCTGTCGGCAAGCAGGAAGTCAAAACTATGGCAAAGTTGTCAACTACTTGTCTGAGTGTTGAAGGTATGTCCCAACATGCACACGGAGCCCCTTGGTAAAGATTAAAAGACATTGATTCGAGACAATAAGGAAATATTTGATCAATCATTACCTAACCATTAAGCTAACCAAACAGTGGCCACATGACAAAGAATAAAGACTTTAAAAAATTTACTTCAGCCCTAACCGGTTTGGCTCAGTGGATAGAGCATAGGCCTGCAGACTCAAGGGTCTCAGATTCGATTCCAGTCAAGGGCATGTACCTCGGTTGCGGGCACATACCCAGTGGGGAGTGTGCAGGAGGCAGCTGATCGATGTTTCTCTCTCATCAATGTTTCTGACTCTCTCTATCCCTCTCCCTTCCTCGCTGTAAAAAAATCAATAAAATGTATTTTTTTAAAAATTTACTTCAGAGAAGTCACTGAGCAAACAATCAACAACAACTACAACAAAAAAACAATCATAAATCCTAGGGTTGGTGGTAGGGAGGAAATATGATTTCCAAAGTTGCCACATTAGATTATTTTAAGTGTCCAGTTTTCAAAAATAATATTATGAGACATGCAGGGAAAAGTCTATATGCACAAGAAGAGCAGTTAATAAAAACTGTTCCTTAGGGAGCACAGACATTGAACTTTGTAGACAAAAAGTTCTAAATCAGCTATTTTATATTTATTCAAATAACTAAGGGGATTAATATCTCACAAAATAAAGGAAAGTATGAGAATGCTGTCTCACCACATATAGAATATCAATAAGATAGAAAGCCACTCTTTCCTATACCCCTCACAGTCCTCCGTTACTTCTCTGAGTTCATCTCCCACTTCTCTTGCCTCTCATTCACTAGAGATCTGACTCACAGAAAAATGGAAGATAAAGGAACATGTTATAAACCTCACCACAGGGATGTAATCATCAAAATTCAGAACGGGAGAAACTCTATTGAACAAATAACTTAGTTTCTCCAACAAATAAATTGCAGTTGTGGGTGGGGGGAGGTGGAGATGGAGGTGGAGAGGGAGCTAAATTAGAAGAACCTTAAAGCATATCAACTAGCAGCAATGTGAAGACTTTGAGCTTAGGTTTTATACATATATGTGCATATAAACATATTCTATATAATATATATACAATGCACATACATATATGTAATAATGGAAGAATTTGAGCCATAACTAGACGTGAGATATTAAACAATGAAGAAATTACTGTTAATTTTTTTTGTTAAATGGGATTGTGGTTATGTTTAAAGAGTACTTCCCATTTAGAGATATATGGGGAAATAGTTATGGGCATATTGATGTAATAATACATGGGTGGGGGGGATAGATGGTGTATATATGTAATAACATTGACCATAAATAGATCATCGAAGTCAAATAAGTGTCTTAGTCTATTTGGGCTTCTATAACAAAATACCACAGACTGGATAGCTTATAGTATATTTCTCACAGTTCTGGAGGCTGGGAAGTCCAATATCAAGGCACCAGCAGGTTCAGCGTCTGGTGGGGGGCCCAGTTCCTTATTCACAGCAGTCTTCTCACTGTAACCTCACACTGCAGCGGAAGGAGCAAGGGAATTCTCTCTGGCCCCATTTTTAAGGGCATTAATTGCATTGGTGAGGGTACTGCCCTTATAACCAACTCGCATCCCAAAGGCCCCACCTCCTAATAACATCATTTTGGTGTTAGGTTTCAAAATATACATTTTGGTGAAGGTTTGGGGGGAAGTATACAACCATTCACCCTGTAGCACAAAGTAATGGGTAGAAGGGGTCCACTTTATTAGATAAGGTTGTTTAGGTTATTTGTGTGTGAGAGATTAGGTTGTTTATGTGTGTAAATTTTTCCATTTGTCTTCAAAATCTGATGGTCTATCACGTGAGGTGGCTGTAGAGAGCACCTGGCAAGGCACATGGGCATTTCTTTAATTATTGTCAGCTGAATCCAGTGGCGTGGGCGAAGCCACATCCTGGAAAAACGCTTTGCCAAAAGGCAGGAGTGTTGTCAGCTTGACCTTCAGTCCAGGTGCCAGGGGGTGGGCTTTGTTATTTAAATCCAGCCAAGCACCAGGGATGAATATGACTCAGGCCCACCCAAGAATGCACATAATCTCCTTTGTCTTGACCTTTAGTAAAACTTCCTGTTTTTTGCTGTATAAAATAAATACGCTGTATTGGCTCTAGGTCCCTGTCCCTGTCTCTCCATCAGAGGACAGTGGTCCCACCTGGCCCCAGCTTTTTTCTTCCATCTCTGTGTCTGCCTCTTTCTTTCATTTTCTCAATCCCCAGCTGCCCCTACTCAGGAACCGGACCACTCTCTGGCCGCGCTGGACGCAGAGAAGAGAGAAATATTCACAGGCAGCTAGGTCAATGAATGGCTCACAGGTCTGGAAAACATCAGGAGCCATAGTTGGGAAGCATACAGCACAGTGGTTTCCATGGTAAGCTCCTGAAACCAACATCTGAGTCTGTGTGACCTTGGACGTCACTTCTCAGTGCCTGTTTCCTCAGATGAGAAGTGGAAATAAAAATGGTATCTAGCCCATAAAGTTGTCATGAGGAGTAAATGAATTCATAGGTATAAAGCACTATCTCAGAACATTGTATGGTCTAGAGCAGTGATGGCGAACCTATGACACGAGTGTCAGAGGTGACACGCGAACTCATTTTTTTGGTTGGTTTTTCTTTGTTAAATGGCATTTAAATATATAAAATAAATATCAAAAATATAAGTCTTTGTTTTACTATGGTTGCAAATACCAAAAAATTTCTATATGTGACACGGCACCAGAGTTAAGTTAGGGTTTTTCAAATAATGACACACCGAGCTCAAAAGGTTCGCCATCACTGGTCTAGAGTCAGATCTCAAAAAATGTCAACTATTATTATTGTTACATTGAAAAACAAGTTGAAATAAACCACCAGGGTTTTGAAACACATGTATCCAAAATATGTTTTTAATCTTGACAAAGTTCACAAATGGCACAATATTGACATTTCCTTAAATAAATTATATAATCAGGCTCTTAGACAACAAGGCATAGCATCACCATTAAGACAAAACATAGCATCACCCCAGAGACCACAAGAGGCAGTGATTTGACGTCCCGCTATGGTTTGGCAAAGCTGCATGAACAACAGGATAGCTCTCAAAGAACCAGTTTGCTACCAGGTAAGCTGATGAAAGATGTCATCATGTTTTTGCACGTAGAATCAAATATAAAAAGGATGCACAACAAATATGGAATTTGTTTATTTTGCATTTAATTTCATTCCTTTTGAGTGAAAAGGGGGCTTTTTTTTTTAATCTATTTGGATGAAAACATGTATATCTTCCCTGGGGTCTTCTCACCAAGTTGTTGTCAACAGAAATTAATAGAAGTGGTGAGTTCAGCTTCATTGTAACCTGAGATAAAAAAAAAAAAAGAAGTTAAAAGAAAAGGAAAAAGGAGGGGAAAGAGGAGAAGAATGAGAACCAGAAGAATAAGAAGAATAAGAAGAACAAGAAGGGAATAAACACAATTATTACTGAAAAGAACATTAATTTATAGAAGTGCTTCTTTAACTAAACAGCATTTATAAATGATGGATATGAGATATAAACAGGCTTTTAAAGCAAATGATAGTAAAAAGCAATTCAACCATCACTATGAACATTAGCAGTAGTGTTATGATTATAGCCCTCTGGACTAAACCTGTGAACACTGTAGGGTTGAAGGCTTTCGGAACCTAGGTTCATTAATGAGGAGTGGCCTGGCTAAGGTTTGCTGAATTCAGCAAGCATTTTTTTTTAAATCATTTCTCTTCTCAGAAAGACAAAATTGCACCTCTGCAGCCTGCCCTAGTGCTCTGACTTCAAGCTGAGTTGTAGAAGGAACCCACTACCTCAGGAGGAAGAATGCAATTGAAGAGAAGGATCTGAGGAACCTACCAGGTCCAGTGGGTTTCAAAATGTGGATGTTAAAAACTCCAAATACCTTCCCCTCCCATCCAACAGAACAAAGGCAGTCACCTTCTTGCTGGAGTCCTCTAGCAGCTCAGGCATGAAGTTCTCTACGGCGACGGCCATAGGACTTGGGGCCCACATCAGTGGGCTCAAAGTCTTCCTTAAGTATTCCCATATGTTTGTAAAGATAGTCTTCCAGCCGATGGATCGCACAGGTGGGAAGATTGCAGGATCTCTTCTGGTGAGTGACACTGATTTGTAGGATGGAGAAAGAAGAGAAAGCCTGCTAGTGAGAGTCTGGAGTCTGGAGCCTACCCCATGGGACCTTTTCAAAGAGAATTGTAGCTCTTCAACATAACACTTAAGAATAAGTGTTTCTGGCCCTAGCTGGTTTGGCACAGTGAATAGAGCATTGGCCTACATACTGAAGGGGCCCAGGTTTGATTCACCTCAAGGGCACATGCCCGGGTTGCAGCTCAATCCCCAGTAGGGGGCATGCAGGAGGCATCTCTCTCATCATTGATGTTTGTATCTCTCCCTCTCCCTTCCTCTCTGCAATCAGTAAAATATATGTTTAAAAAAAAAAAAAAGAATAAGTGTTTCTGGAAGAGCCAAGATGGCAGCATAGGTAAACTCTGGCACTTGCCACCTCCCACAACCACATCAAAATTACAACTAAAATAAAGAACAACCATCATTCAGAACTGGCTGAACGGAAGTCCTACAACAAGAGAAGTAAAGAATAAAGTCAGCCGTGGGCAAACTACAGCCCGCGGGCTGGATCCGGCCCGTTTGAAATGAATAAAACTAAAAAAAAAAAAAAGACCGTACCCTTTTATGTAATGATGTTTACTCTGAATTTATATTAGTTCACACAAACACTCCATCCATGCTTTTGTTCCGGCCCTCCGGTTCAGTTTAAGAACCCATTGTGGCCCTCAAGTCAAAAAGTTTGCCCACCCCTGATAAAGTACATCAAGACTGATAGGAGAGGCAGAGGCATGGAACGAATTGGCCCAACACCCACATGTGGTGGGTTTTGTTTTTTTTAATCAGGAGGGATATCTTCACTGTGGAGGCCTCCCATGAAAAGCAAGGAGTTCCAGTCCAACACCAGAACCCCAACCAAGGTTTCCAGAGGTAAGAAGAGAAGTCCCCATAATTTGGGGCTGTAAAAACCAGTGGGGATTGTAGCTAGTGACACGGAGGCTGCTAGAGACCCAGGCAGTACCTCTTAAAGGTCTGGCACATGAATTTACTTGTCCACACTCCCTCTGGTCTCCAATATGGGGTGGCAGCTTTGGGGGATCCAGGAACACACAGGAAGGAATTTGATTGTCTGGCATTGGAGCAAGAACTCAGGGGCGGTTTCCTCCCAGAAGGGGTGCTTTCAGGGATCATTGTTCCTATGCTGAGACCTCCCATGTTGCAGGGCTCACTGGCAGCCATAACTTAATTTCTGTGACCATAGCTCACACTATTCACTCTGCCCTGGTGATTCCCTGAGACTCTGCCCCATCTAATTTGCAGCCCCACACAAGCTTTTGCACCTATTTTTCCATACACATGGCCTGTTTTGGCTCAGGCTTCAGACTTTCTTAAAATCTCTCAAACTAGACTCAGCTGCCATCAGCATGCCCCAAACCTATCAATAAAAGGCCTAAGACCCAGCACTAGCACCAGCCTGCCTTGCTTCACAGCTGGGCCTTGCCTAAGCAGTTCCAAGCCCAATACAAATAGCAGCCACCTGCAGATTTCTCTGTAGTTCCTGCCGGTGGCCCCAGGCAGTAGCTGACTTTGCACCTCCCTGGAGGCCCCAGAGCCATGCACCCAGTGGACAACTTCAGACCATACCAGATTACAACTCTACATATCCATAGGGGACACACTCAAGGGGCAGACTCAGTGAGCACCAAAGCCCCACTGAAGCAAGTCCTGCTCCATAGGGGTGTCTCCTGCACAGCATCTCTTCCCCTGTAGTTGCAGCTGGTCCTCACAGCCAGTTGACCTGAAGGCCAACTCCTCCCAGTAATCTAACAGCAATCAAGGCTCAACTCAACAAGACTGTGCGCGCAGCCCACACAGAGGTGTATCTAGACCAGTGATGGCGAACCTATGACATGCGTGTTAGAGGGGACACGTGAACTTATTTTTTTGGTTGATTTTACTTTGTTAAATGGCATTTAAATATATAAAATAAATATCAAAAATATAAGTCTTTGTTTTACTATGGTTACAAATATCAAAAAATTTCTATATGTGACAAGGCACCAGAGTTAAGTTAGGGTTTTTCAAAATGCTGACACACCAAGCTCAAAAGGTTCGCCATCACTGATCTAGACAGTGGTTCTCAACCTTCTGGCCCTTTAAAGACAGTTCCTCATGTTGTGACCCAACCATAAAATTATTTTCATTGCTACTTCATAACTGTAATGTTGCTACTGTTATGAATCATAATGTAAATATCTGATATGCAGGATGGTCTTAGGCGACCCCTGTGAAAGGGTAGTTTGACCACCAAAGGGGCCGCGACCTACAGGTTGAGAACCACTGATCTAGAAGGTCCAGCTCAGGTGTCTGGGGAGTCTGTGCCACTGGGCCCTACAGGACACCTACTACACAAGGCAACTCTACCAATCCCAGGAGACATAGCAGCTCTACCTTGCACATAGAAGCAAACACAGAGAAGCAGCCAAAATTTGGACACAAAGAAACATGTCACGAATGAAAGAAATGGAAGCAAGCCAACTACTGGATACAGAGTTCGAAACAATGGTTATAAGGTTACTCAAAGATCTTAAAGAGAGCTTCAAGGGACTTAATGAGACTTTCAAGGATCTTAGTAATAATTTCAAAGACAGGAAAAAGGATCAGTCAAAAATTAAGTATACATTGACTGAAATAAAGAAGAATATATAGGGATTCAACAGTAAATTAGAGGATCCCAAGAATCAAATCAATGATTTGAGATATGAGGAAGCAAAAAACACCCAATCAGAAAAGAAAAAAGAATCCAAAAATATGAAGATAGTGTAAGGAGCCTCTGGGACAACTTCAAGCATACTAACATTTGCATTATGGCAGTGCCAGAAGGAGAAGGGAGAGAGCAAGATATTGAAAACCTATTTGAAGAAATATGACAGAAAACTTCCCCTTTAACTAGGAAGCATAGAGAGCCCCAAACAAGAGGAACCCAAAGATGCCCGCACCAAGACACATCATAATTAAAATACCAAAGATTAAAGACAAAGAGAGAATCTTAAAATCAGCAAGAGAAAAGCAGTTAGTTGTCTACAAGGGAACACCCATATAACTGTCAGCTGATTTCTCAACAGAAACTTTGTAAGCCAGAAGGGAGTGGCAAAAACTATTCAAAGTGATGAATAGCAAGGGCCTACAACCAAGATTACTCTACCCAGCAAAGCTGTCATTTAGAATCGAAGGTCAGATAAAGAGCTTCACAGACAAGAAAAAGCTAAAGGAGCGTACCAAACCAATATTACATAAAATGTTGAAGGGTATTCTTTCAGAAGAGAAATAAGAATAAGAATGAGAATGAAAATGAAAAGAAGAAGGAGAAGGAAGGAAAGGAGGAGGAGGAGGAGGAGGAGGAGGAGGAGGAGGAGGAGGAGGAGGAGAAATAAAAATATGAACAATAAAATGTCAATAAACATATCTATCAACAATTGAATCTAAAAAAAACAAAGTAAATGAACAAGAAATCTAATGAACAAAATACACTGATAAATAAAATAGAAACAGAAGCACAGAAACATGACAAATATCAGAGGGAAGGGGGAGAGGGGCCAGGAAGAGATTAACCAAAGATCTCATATGCATATATGCAGTAACTATGGATGCAGACAATAGGGTGGTGAAGGCTTGGGTCAGGACAGGAACCTCATGGAGGAGGACATCTGTAATACTCTCAATAATAAAGATTTTTTTAAAAGATAACAACAACAAAAAAACTAAAATGGCAAATTTTTTATGTATATCTTACAAAAATAAAAAAAAAGGGTGGGGGGGGAGGGGCAGAGAATAATGGTTTCTTCTATATGCAAATACTAAAGTTGTTAGAGGAAATGGCCTGGCAGCCTTTGCTAGGAGCCCTTCAGGATAAAACCCAGTTCCTAACCATGGGACACACGCTGAAACCCTGCACTTAGTATTGTCCCTTACATATAATCTCTTTGGGACCGGGAAGAAGTTTTCAGCAAAGGCCTAGTCCACCTCAGGACATACAAGAAGCATACAGAAGCCATACCCCAGACATGAGCACCAATGAAACCACTTTCCATGGGAAAATAAAAATTCCCTTAAGTTTTACCTGGAAGAGGCTCAAAGAATAGGGCTTACAAGAAGTGCTTACCTGCTTCAGCACACCCATTCTTTTTTTTTTTTTTTTTTTTAGATTCCACATTGCGACTAATATTTTTGTTGTTGTTGTTTTGTTAATACTCACCCAAGGATATTTTTCCCATTGATTTTTTTTTTTTTTTTTTTTGAGAGAGAGAGGAAGGGATGGGGAGAGAAAGAGAGAAACTTCAATGTGAGAGAGACACATCAATTGGTTGCCTCCAACACGAGCCCCGACCGGGGTCTAGGATCAAGCCTGCAACCGAGGTACATGCCCTTGGCTGGAATCAAACCCAGGACCCTTTAGTCTGCAGGCAGACGTTCTAACCACTGAGCCAAATCAGCTAGGGCAGCACACCTTTTCTTGAAGCTCGAGCTGGTTCCCAGGGGCCACTCACCAAGCCCTGCATCCAGCTGTCCTCAGGCTAAAGTTACTTTTAACCATAGGCCCTGGGCACCTTCAAGTCTTGAACATGGACTAGAGTAATGACCATCACAGTGTACATCCTTTTAGATAATGGGTTTATTCATCAAAATTGATGCTGAGGGATAAAGCAGAAACCAGAGTACTCTGCTGTGATATCCTCTAGGATCTCAAGAAGCTTCCCTTACTCTCTCTTATCTCTCATCTGGTCTGAGTCCCACTCTCTTTCATTCCAACCTGAGGTCTCCAACATTTTCTGTCATGAGCAAAGCTACCAATACCAGCTTGAGAAGCAATCAGAGTGAAATCTGCATGCACTAAGTTCATCAATGAGAGCAAGAAAGGAAATCAAAAGGGATTTCACTTGGAATCCTTGGGCACCCCAAAACTGGGGTAGCGGTCTTTCTCCAAACCACTGACTATATCCCTTTTCTTGCCAAGTGTTTCAGCCCCAAAGCCAATGCCAGAGAACATATGAAAGTTCTTCAGATACTTCAAGTATGCACCCAGCACACAAATACTCAGATTACTGCATGGCTTAGTGATGGAGCTGTCCAGGCTGCAAGGAAGACAAGCCAGACAATACCATGCATCAGGTTGGCCCCCAGTGAGGGGCAGCCATGCAGGGAGGGGGTACTTTGAGCAGGAGCAGGAGGGGCAGGCAGGAGGACAGCTCACACATCTTCCATTAAGGGAACGCAGACATTTGCTGAGTCAGCGCAGTGTGGGGGGCTGCAGTGGGGAAGGGGTCATCTTTCCTGCTCAGGCCTTCATGCTCTGCAGAGCACTTCTCAGAGGAAGTGCAAGTGCAACTCATACCTCTGCCCAGGCAGTGCTCCAAGCTCAGGGTGCAATAGGGAGGTGGGGCTGGGGAAGGGTGCTCTCCCCAGCCTCATGACAAACATACACATCTTCACAGATCCTACACATGTAAAGGCCCCAGACCTAACTCAGGCACTGCTCTAGGTGACCCCACCCTCTGCAAGGCTTTTGGCTTCACCTTGCAAATGTGCAATGAAAGCTCCTTGCAGGTGTGAGATAACAACACACCGGTTACATTTCTAAAACATCCTGAGATCTGCTGGCTTCAAACTGACCAGTCTTCATTCATCCAATGCTGGGAAGTCTCCTCAGTAGAGCAAGACCAATTCCCAGAGAAAGTGATTCCACACCACCTCATTTCCTTTCCTAACAGCTTTCAGGAATGGATCTTTTCAATGTGTCTAACCACAATCCCTCCAGCTGCCCAGAACCTTGGTCTTCTGTGGAGCATGAGAATGGCCGGGCTCCAGGGCCGGATGAACAAAGACAGCCTACTGGACTTCTGGCCAGATGTTTTTCCTCCTGGATATGCCAAGGTGAGTGGGGAGCCTTACCTGGAGTCCTCTGCCTCCGTCTCCTGCTCCTCAGGCTGGTCCAGCTCGTTAGTGTTCCTCTGTGCATAGGCCTTCACCAGTGAAGCCAGGAGGTGCCCTTCCTTCTCATTGAGTGCAGCAAGGTCAGAGTCTGGGAGGCTCTCCAAGGCCCACCTGGGGAAGGGAAGCAAACCCAATACAGGCTCTGAGTCCCTGGCTGGCCTCTCTCCAGGATAAGCAGCCAGGCTTCCTGCTCACTGTGGCATGCCCTGGAAACGTGTCCTTCTCTCCCCACTCCTAGCCCACAGGGCTGGAGGCCCGTGTCCACCTAAGGGTGTTGATTCACTGGGAGCCTCACTGTTGTGACTTCAGAGACACGGAATTGCCTGATCCAGGGGCAGAGGCTAGTAGCTTCAGGCCCTCTCACCTGAGCGGTGTTGCCTGGAGGCCGCCTGCCTGGCACAGGACCAAGATGCTGAGAGCCAAGAAGGGAGAGGACTTCCCGAAGCCCATGATGCCTCTCTGTAAAAGGAGAAGAACATTACGGCTGCACCAAGACCAAGCCTGGCCTAGAGCCTGCAGACCTAGGTCCCAGTCCTGCCTCTGCCACAACTGCCTTGTGTCCTCATGCCTCGGTTCTGTTCGTTTGCCAGACAGGCTGCTGTGAATCTGCTTGCTTCTATTCATTTGTTAGATGGACTGCTGTGAATATGCTTGGTAGAGCAGAAACAAGTGTCCTGGGAGAGGACTGGGAGAATTCTGGCTCTGTTCTGTGGGAAGCCAGAGAGAAGCCACAAAGGTGGCCATGCACACAAACCCACACCTTCTGCCCTTGGCAGAAACCAGGTACAGACCCACCCTGCTGTAGACTGCATCTCCTGTCTTCTCAGAGCTGAGGAATCTGGGAGCTCCCTTCCCCTTCGCTGAACTTCCCGCTAACTGGGGGGAGAGGAAAAGGGGAAGGGTAAATTGGAAGAGAGCGCTGAGGCTTTGGGTTTGGGTTTGGGGGGATATTTCTAATGTGCCAGTTACTGGTGTCTCAGGCTGTGCTGGAGGGCAGTTTGGCAGCAAATCCTGGGTGCCAGCACCCTGAGTTGAGCAGCCCACTGTCTGGTTCACCAATTGCACTGTCTCAGGTCCCCACCAAAGCCCCAGGAACACTGGCAGGCTGCAGGCGCCTCAGAGGAAGGCTCAGGGCCCCCAGTCCCGGGAACCAAATGTGGTCCCTGAGGACACAGATCCCGAAGGGCACGCCCAGACCAAACTCCTGCAGGATCCTGCATGCAGGACGGGCAGCAATGCAGGGCCCGCAGACCCACCCTTCTGGGCTGGTAGAGCTTCCAGCGCCCAGGGAAGCCCTGGGGGTGCTGGGGATTCCACTGGTGGTTATTGAGGATAATGCACTGCCCATCCCAACCACCCGCCCTCCCCCGAGGGGGACAGGAAGCTAGGAGCACCTGGCTGTAGATGGGAAGAGATAGTCCTGAGAGGCAAAGGAAAGGCAGGCAGGCAGTTCTAGCAAACTGGATGAACTAATTCAGAAGCAGGGTATTAGGGTGGAGTGGGAAGTTCCTCACCTGGCGACTGGAGTTGCAGGAGAGAATGCCAGCAGCCGGTCCCCCTGGATGGATACAACGCCTGCTGTGGGTGTCTTCCCAGCGGAGCTCTTGGCTCTTATTCCAGTGATAGTGGGAGGGGTTCCCCACGAGCCTGCGCGGCCAATCCAAAGTGGCCAGGACCGACCCAGCTCCGATTGCGTCATTGCTCCCGCTCCCCGCACCGGTCCGCTAGGGAGAGGAGCCACCCGCTCAGACTGTCTTTTGCAATGAGGTCATTGCTTGGAGAGCTTGAGGGCTGGGAGAGGTTGGAGAGCCTTCGACGTCCCGAAAGTGGGGACAAATCGGGGGGGTTTGGCGTCACCAAAAGGAAGAAGCCAGAGCTTTTCTCACTCTCCCGATGCCTGAACTCTAGCCTTGCACCTGCCTCCTGCCGCTCCAGTCCCACCAGCCCGCCACCTTAGCCCCCAGGGGGCTGAGCAGTATTCCGGGTTCTAACTGGTGCTCAGCTGGAACAGCCCTAGGTGCAGGAGGGAGGGGATCCTGGGGGAGAGGGGCCTTGAGAGAGTGATCTCTTTGGACCACCTGGAGTGCTCCTACGGCATCCAGTTTTCTTCCCTCCCTCCCCCCACACACCAGGGTACCCGCCCCCCCAACCCCGCGCGCCCTGGGCCCCCACAAAGAAGTTTTATTTCCAGTCTGGCAGCCAAGCCTCCTTCACCTCACTCCTCTGGGACGGGTAGAAGTGGAGAAGAGGAGAGGACTGGGGAAGGGGCCAAACTGGCACAGCCGTCGCAGTTTCTAGCCCCCTAATCCTCAGAGGTGGAGTTTAGCATCCCCCTAACCCGGTTCACACAACTGCCCTGCACCTCTGGCTTGTTTGCCAAACTGCTGGGCGGGCGCCCCGTCTCTACCTGTCTCTCCCCCCAAACACACTTTTCCTGAAGCGCTAGATTGCTAAGGGGGCCCCCAGGAGAGTGAGCACTGTAAGCCCAACAGTGCCCTTCGGACGTTCACACGCGCTCCTCTCGGCTACAGGCGGGCGGGTGCGCGCACTCGCGCTCCCCGCCGGCTCCCGTCCCGCACTGGCGTCCCTGGACCCCAGCCAAACGCTCTGCCTGTCGCAGTCGCACGCTCACACGGACACACACACACACACACACACACACACACCGCCTCCCGGATAAGCCAGCACTCGCCGAACCCTATGCGCCCTCCTCAGCTATTTGCAAATGAGCGCTCGCAACCCACCCAAACCCACGTCGCCGGAACCCGAGAGCACCCCCCACCCCCATCCCCTGAGTCTCTGCTTGAGGCAACGGGCGCTTTCAGATGCACCGCGCTGCAGTGTCCCCCAAGCACGCACACAGGCACACGCCCATCCAGGCGCATGGACTCGGCCTCTCCCTTTCCCTTAAGGAAAGCCTGGTTCTCCGGGCACGGCGCAAAGATTCCAGCTCTGGCCACAGATTGGGCCGGAGGTAGAAGCCATGCGGAATAAGTGAGGGTGAGGGAGCGCCACCCACCCTCGGGGCCTTGGGCTGCCCTGGCGTAGTGGCTGCGCCCCCGAATGCGCCCGCCGATCCCTCCTGAGCTCGGGAAGCCTTGCCCGAAGGCGCGGGGCGGGGAGGGAGTAGCCAGAGGCTCGTGGGACCTTAGCGTTTGTGCGGGTCAGAAGAGAGTTCATGAGATGTCAGTCCGGGCCCTCCGCGCCTCGATTTCTGTGGCAGGCAGAGTGCTCAGAGGCTGCACCGGCCAGAGCCGCCCCTACCCCGAGGAAGGCTGCCGGACCCGCGGAACGTGCCTGGGGGCTGTAGCTGACGCGGCGCAGGGCAGGGGCACTCCCTCAGGGACCTGGGTAACCACGCCAGAAAGCGCTGCTCCCCAAGGGCTTCCTTCTGCACAGCGGGGATTTCTCTCTGCGCCCCAGGTACTGAGCTCGCTTCGGATGTAATCAGGGACATCGAAGCGGCCTTTACTAGGAGGCCCTCCCTCCCAAAGCCCTGCAAATACGAGGGGAGACTTCTGTGCCCCTCTCCCCATTTCCGACCCGGGAAAGGGGCTGCTGAAGGACCCGGCGCAGCTGGAAGGCACTAAGCCTCTGCTCTCTACACCGCCTCTTCCACGACCTCTGCCCCGGGCTCTGGGTCTGGCAGAGCATGCACCCCGCTCCACAGAGCTCTGGGGACACTGAGAAATAGCTGGGCCGCCTGGCGTGTCGAGGAAAGGGCGGGTGGACGAAAAGGTCCCGAAGGCCCCAGACCCTAGAGCCCAAGCTTCCTCACCTCCACGACGTTATCAGGGGCGCTGCGTTCAGGAGAAGCTGGCGGGGAGTGCAGGAGGAGTCGGGTTGGGGTCCCAGAGGCCCAAACATGTGAATTTGGGAGGAACTCTGAATCCTTGGGGTTGAGCGCTGGAAAGCTGGCAGCCTTTCCAGAGACTCTATGTCACTAGGACCTTTTTGATATGTTTGGACCGACAGCCCTGAGGGCTCAATCCCTGGTTGTGCCTTGCTCTCCAAAGAGGAGTGCTGGGTGGCCCACAACCCCAGAAGAAATCCTGTTTGGGGGAAAGTAGGCTGAAATTTCTATAAAGGCCACAGAGACTAGGAACCCTGCCCTCTGACAAGTAAGAGTGCGCCTCCAACCCAGAGACCCATCTGAACACAAATACACCCGATTCTAGGCTTTGAATATCTTCTTGGGTGCTGATGCACCCAGAATTATTTGACCTAATCTTCTTCCACTAGTGCGCATAGTAGGTGCACAGCAAATGTGCGGGAAGAGGGGATGAATGAATGAACAGTTCCATGGGTTCATTACAGTAAGAGTCAGCAGTAAATTTGCAGCCAAGTTGAGTTGGGCTGCAGACTCAATTTAGATTCATTAGATGGAAGAGCAAATAGTTGATCCAAAGATTTTTTTTATCTATTTAATAAAAGGAATTTATGTCCTGGTGAAAACTTTCTGGAATTTAATAGGAGAGGAAGTACCAAGAGATTCTTTTCTCTTCTTTAGCAACTTGAAAAGCAAAACAGGGCAGTTTTCCTCAACCCATCCTTGTATTATATTAGTGAGTGATGGAAGAAAAAAATCAATAAAATAATTTACTTTCTAACCCGAGAAAATTACATTTTGATTTCCCTGGAACTGTTCAGAGCTTCAAGGCATCCCCAATCAAACTAGCATAAAAATTTACAGAGAATAGTTTCCCAGGAATATCTTTCCCTTTTGGATAATCTCAAATACTTTGATGCTGGGTTTAACTATTTAATGTAACTACTTTTAAATTTTGAAAATGGTATTCTTAAATTTTTAGAAAAAAACAGATTCCAGGCACTACAGCTTTTGAAGTTTATTTTTATTTACTTGAACTTACTGTGTTTTCTTTACAAATTTCCTAAGAGAAATATTGCTTAGGGGAAACATTCATTCATTCAAACAAATATTTATTGAAGACCTACTGTGTGCCAAGCATCATTGTTCTAGGCACTAGCAGTTCACAGTAAACAAAACAAAACCCTCCTGTGCTCTTACTGCTTAAATTACCATGATGTTTTTAACAGGAGTCCTTTTATATCACATTATACCCAAATAAAACACATCCCTATCCTATTCACACCCTCTCAATATAGTCGTATCATCTATTTGTTTGTCAAATAGATATTCAGAGTTTACATTATTTTTTTTGCCACCACCTTTATCCACCCCGCCCCCCATACCCTTCTCCACCTCCACCTCCCCCAACCCATTGGCAATCACTACACTGTTATGGGTGAGTTCTTTCTCTCTTTTATTTCTTTTTTGGTCAATCCCTCCACCCCTCAGAGCTGTCAGTCTGCTCTCTGTGAGACCGTCTCTATTTTGCTTGTTCAGTTTGTTCATTAGATTCCACATATGAGTGAAATCATATGGTATTTGTCTTTCTCTGACTTAGCTTATTTAAAAATAGTTTAAATGGTAAATAAAATACAGCAAAAGGGTATTTTTTGTTTAAAGACGGAAAAAAGGGTAAAATTTTATTTTTTTATTACAGCCGAGTTGTATTCCATTGTGTAAAATGTACCATAGCTGCTTTATCCATTCATCTACTGATGGACACTTGGGCTGCTTCCAAATCTGGGCTATTGTAAATAACGCCGCAATGAACATAGGGATGCATACATTCTTTCGAATTAGTGTTTCTGATTTCTTCAGATAAATTCCCAGAAGTAGAATCACTGGATCATAAGGCAGCTTCATTTTTAGTTTTTTGAGATATCTCCATTCTCCTTTCCACAGTGACTGCACCAATCTGCATTCCCACCACCAGTGCAGGAGGGTTCCTCTTTCTCCACATCCTCACCAGCCCTGTTGTTTGTTGATTTATTGATGATAACCATTCTGACAGGTGTCAGGCAGATATCCCATTGTGGTTTTAATTTGCATTTCTCTGATAATTAGTGACATTGAGCCTCTTTTCGTATGTCTATTAAAGTCCTTTGCCCATTTTTGAATTGGATTGTTCAGGGCTTTTTAGGATGCTCTTTTATAAGTTCTTTATAAATTTTGGATATTAACCCCTTATCAGATGTATCGGCCAATATGTTCTCCCATTCACTATTTGTTGATGATTTCCTTTGCTGTGCAAAACTTTTTTAGTTTGATGTAGTCCTGTTTGTTCAGGGTTTACATTATTAAGATCATGTAAGTATTATTCCCAGTTGAGCCACAAAGTCTACTTTGATTGCATTTTCTTGTACATTTGTTTTATTTTTTTGTTAGTAATTCCTTCTCTTTTCATTTGCTTCATTTCCTTTCTGCCTATCACTGGTTTATTCCTTTTCCTAGATTTTATTTGTTCCTCATTCTTGCTTTACTCTCCACTTCAGTGGAGTGCATTCACCATTACATGACAGATAGATTTCTGGAAATTAAATTTATGGTTGAACATATTTTCACTCCGAATTTTAAAAGTATTCTCCATTGTCTTCTATATCAAGTGTGACTGTAAGAAATCCATTTCCCTTTGTTCTTAATCTGGCATAGGATCTCTGTCTGTCTTTCTATCTCTCTCCCTCTCCTCTTTCAGAATCTTCTCACTGGTGTTCTAAAATACCATGATGAGGTGACTTGGTGTGGACTATTTTTTATTTATTGTTCTGCAAACTGACAGAACATTTGCAATCTCATTCATATCCTTCACTTTCAGGAAATTTCTTGCTTTATTTCTTTGGTGATTTCTTCTCTCTCTCTCTGGTTTAACTTTCTGGGAGGTAGTGGGTTTTTTCAATTTAACATTGTCTTTTTAATTTTTTCATCATATTTTTAATTTCTAAGAGGCTTTTTAAAAATTCTGTGTTACTTTTTATGGACTCCTGTGTTTTTTTAATGGGTACACCATCTTCTAGCTCTTTGGAGCTGTTAAACATAGGTTCTTCTTTTTGTTCCTCACAGTTTGCCTTAACTACAGGTTTATGTTTAAGAGCATGGTAACAAAATACTAATTGGAAAATGGGGATAGCAGAGTTGTCCATCAATGAGCCTGAATATAGAATGATCAGATGAGAAACAACCTCACCGTTTTCTTAGGGGGACCCCAAAATATGAGTAACTACAAGCCTTTTCTACGGGCTTCTCATTTGCCCTAAAAGGAGTCCTCCAATCTCCAGTGTGGGTCAGTAGGGTGGGGATGGGGTGGAGTATATGCCAGTGAGTAAGAAAGGAGGCTGACAATTTTACCATTCATTCTGGTAATCCTCTAGTGTTTTCGGGAAGCCAGAAAGAACTGTCACATCACTATATATGGCTTAGAAGGAAATCTTGGGTTTGACTACTCCTTTTAAAGACTTGCAATCACTCCAGTTCTCAGGCTGTTCTATAACTTCACCAACAGAAGCAACCAGTTGCTCAGATCCCTGAGCTTGACTAGAGTCCTTGCTTTTGATGGCTTTCCCTGCCCTACTAGACCTTGTACTAGAAATGTATGTTTTTGCACGGCTTTCTCTTCTGCTAAACCAGTTAAGAAGGCAGGATGAAGGGTAGGAGATACAGACCCTCTTTGCAAAGCCCTCAAATTAGACTCAATCTATTGGGCATTTGACCTCAGCTAATTCTAAGTCCCACTTCCCTTCACAGGCCACCTTTCTGAAGGCTTCTTTCTCCAAACCCCAGAGAAGTAGAGATGCCAACACCTAACCCTCAGAAGTCCCTTCTAGAGAATATTTTTAGAGTTGTCTGTGCCTGCCAGAGAATGAGCAAAGCATGGTGGCCCAGACCCAAGCTGGTCACTCTGAGAGATGGACAGACTTAGTGAATGACGTCAAGGAATTACTCAGGTTGGGTTCCTCTGAAATGATTAAAATTCTCTTTTGGCTCAGACTCCTAAGACCCAAATTGACTCTCCTCCCTGTCTGAGAGCATTGTTCCACACTGCAAGGGAAGTAAACTTTCTTGTAAAGGTAATCAGAGCAAAATCTCCTGCACTCAACACTACTCCCAAAAATAAGTTTTTGCTAAGGTAAATTTTCAGGTAACTGAAACCCCCTTTACATGGAAAACCCACCTTTTTAAAAGCCATTTTGGATGGAAACCCTTTTAAAATGCATGACCTTCTCCTCTTAACCTTTTCTGGATGACTCACAGCCATCATCTAAAGAACATCAGTCACACCTCTGCGCCCTGAGTAAGGGCCTGAGATAGCGGGGCCATTTACCTCCACATCTGCTGACCCTCAACTTCTGTGCTTTGAGTTCTTGGTCCATCATTTTTGGTTATTCTATATTCATATCAGCATATTAGTTATTTATATCCAGTTGGCTATAAGATTCTCACAGTCAGGATCTCAGGATCATGATTTGGATTGTTTGTTTGTGTTGTTTCAAACAGGAAGGAGAGAAAGAGAGAGACAGAAACATCAATGATGAGAGAGAATCATTGATCAGCTGCCTCCTGCACACCCCCTACTAGGGATTGAGTCCTCAACTCGGGCATGTGCCCTGACCAGGAATCGAACATGACCTCTTGGTTTATAGGTTGACACTCAACCACTGAGACACACTGGCTGCACTATGTTGGTTTTTGATAGTTTCCTCTAGTCCCTGTTAATATATCTGCGTCTAGTCTGAGGCCCAGTGTACCTGAATTTTCACCTGCTAATTCAGTAGAAGTGTGATCAATAGAACTGGCTGAAGAAAATCAGAAGTAAGGAAGGTTAAGGGAAGATAGGAGTATCTCTCATGAGCAATGCTAAAGAGCCTTAATACATTTTCCTATTTTTTCCTGCCCTCAACTGTGTCTTATATAGAGGATGCTTCTGGGTAAGTGAGTGCTTCTATGGGGTTAAGGAAGTTTGAGATAGATCATAGGTTTAAAAGAGGGTCTTGTATAACTGTTCAATAGAACTTTTTACAATAATAGAAATGTTCCAGATCTGTGCTATCTAATACAATAGCCACTAACTACATGTGCCTCTAGAGTAAGTCAAACATAATTAGTGCAACCGAAGAGCTGAATTTTTAACTTAATTTTGTTTTAATTAATGTAAATGTACGTAGCCACATTTAGCGAGTGCCTATTGCATTAGACATCACAGTCCATGTATAGTATACATACTTAAATGCATAGAGATGCTGGAGCCAGACTGCCTGTTGTTCAAATTCTGGCTCTCACATTTATTAGTGTGTGACCACAGACAAATTGCTTGAACTTCCTGAGGCTCGGTATCCTCCTTTGTAAAATAGAGTCAATTCTTTCACTTATTTCATAGGGCTGCTGTAAGGATTAAATATGAAGTGCTTAGAACAGTGTACGGCAGCTAGTAAGTGGTACATAAATGTTAACCATTGTCTTACATTAGTTGAGACAAGAATTTGGATACAAACCATTTATTTGGCAGTAAAGAAACAGGGAAGTGAGACAGGGAAGGGAAGGGAACCATTATATAGTATGATAAGAAGGTTACTGCTGCAAGCAATTGGAACACTGAAGAAAGAAAGCCTCAGAATTGTTTCACCCAATGAATAAGTTATTTATTTACCATCACCAGTTGAGGGGGTGCTCCCAGGAGAGCTAACTTCTCAGCACATCTAGCCAGTCCTGCATGGCAAAACTTCTGTGACCAGAGAAAATTCCCAGGCAGAGAGTCATAGGTGCTTACAACAGGAAGCTCTAGGTGCAGCTGAGAATGGTAAACGCTAGTGTGGCACTAAGAGAGCCTGCTAGAGCCCATATTATTATGGGAAAGAGTCTGCCATGGCTTAATTCTAGTCTCCTTAGAATTAGGAAGAAATAAGTTTCCCACCTGTAATATGTTGTGAAAGATTAGGAAACAGGCTACAATATGCTGATGTCACCTCATTGGCTTCCCTCATCTATCTAATTCTTGAGGTCTTTTCTAGAAAGCCCTTGAGTGGCCCCTAAATCCTAGAGCCAGTTATCTTAAGTGCCCCTTTCATCAGTAGGCAAATTCAGAAAAATCAGTGCCCTCTAGTTCTTGCAGCAATAAATCAAACCCACACAGAAGCCCTCCATTCAAAGGCAAATATAAAGGACAAGCTGCCAAAGACTCATTAATGCTGGGTAAAGATCTGTGTGGGGGGAGGGATTCCTAAGCCTGATTTACTAGTTTTCATAAATCGATTTGTTATTTCTTGTTGAGCAGACCCTGTTTTCTCAAACCTAGCATCTTAGACATTTTCTTGGCAAGGAAATTACTGGAGAATTTCTTCTGTTTGTTGTTGAAGATAATTATATCAGATTTGTTGATTTATTTATTTATTTTTGGTATGGATGTTTTCAGCTCTCTACCTTGATGGGTTAAAATTAAATTTCATATTCCTGAAAGGATAGAGGGTATGGGCAATGGCAGAATGACTCTTAGCAATAAAGCTAATTGTTAACATTTGACAGTATATTCATCAGGGTGCTTAGTTGCATATAACAGAACCCTCTAAGCTAAATTAAACAGGACAGTATTTGTTACAGGCTACTGAATAACAGAATTTCTTCAAAAAACAGGGAATTGGGTTTGGATGCCACACAGCCAGGAATAACAAAGTCAGGAGAAACCAACTAAACCATGGAAATGATCTAACAGGAAGTCTGTTGGGGGGCACAGGAGACTTGGTTGAAAAGGTTGTAAGGAGGATAGTCGGAGAAATCGGAATTCTGACTTAGGGGAGTGTCAAAGTGGCACCCCTAATTATTCCTTGACCTTTCCAAACAAGTCTGTGCATGTGTAGACCCCCAGGTGCTTACTGGAATCCTTATACTTAATCTCTGGATGCCCTAGCTTAGAGGACAACCTAAACACATGTCCTCCCAAGATTACTCCCCCTACTGATTGTATCTAAAAAGAAAAATTCCAATAAAAGACTAACGAGGCAGGCAATCGAGGCTGCTTGGACGCTTGAGCCAGATAAGCCCCTAAACCAGCCATGGGCAAACTACGGCCCGCGGGCCGGATCCAGCCCATTTGAAATGAATAAAACTAAAAAAAAAAAAGACCGTACCCTTTTATGTAATGATGTTTACTTTGAATTTATATTAGTTCACACAAACACTCCACCCATGCTTTTGTTCCGGCCCTCCGGTCCAGTTTAAGAACCCATTGTGGCCCTCGAGTCAAAAAGTTTGCCCACCCCTGCCTCTCTCCAACAGTGAAACTGTGTCGGAGTAATCTGTTCATCCGTCATTCAGGGGCTGCTGGTCAACCCAAGGCAGAAGCCCCCTGCTGCTCCCCTATAGCAGTTTTTTCTCCAGGTGACTTACTCCATGGATGCCCCAGAACATCCAGCCTCCTTTCATACAGCCAACATCTTAAAATGTTCACTTTTGCCTGCTGAGTGTTCATGCATGCCTCCGATTGTCAGAACCGTGATTTTGTGTGCAACTCCAGCAAGAGGACCTGAGGAGACATGTTTTCAGTGTTCTAACTTCTAGAGGAAGGCTTGCAGGAAGGGATTTGGATGGGTATTGAGTAAATCACATTCAGCTTTACTTAGATGTCTAATAATCCTTTCTAACTCCATGTCCAAAAAGGAATTTTGGAGGTGTTTGTTTTTTTATTCAATTCATACATCTTCCTTCCCCAGTTTTACTCATAATCGCAAATGGCAGAACCAATACCTGTGTGTAACAATACCTCAAAATTTAGATATCATCCTTAATTCCTCCTGTTCCTTCATCTATATCTAATCCATCAGTAAATCCTATTAACTCTATCCCCCCCACACACACACCCAATCACATCCCAAATCCATCCATTTCCATCTCCACTAGTGCCTTAATTTATTTGAGCTGCTATAACAAAATATCACAGACTAGGTAGCTTATAAGCAACAGAAATTATTTCTCATAGATCTAGAGGCTGTAAGCTTAAGATCAAGGTGCCAATATGGTTGGAGTAGAGACCTCTCTGGATTGCAGACTTCTCCTTGTATCCTCACATGGCAGAAGGAGGCAAGGGAGCTCTTTGAAGTTTCTTTTACACAGGCATCAATTTCATGCATGAAGGCTCACCCTCATGACCTGATCACCTCCCAAAGGCCCCATCTTCTAATACTATCACACCGGGAATTAGAATTTCAACATATCAATTTGGGGGGGACACAAATATTCAGATCATAGCAACCAGCAACCCTGGTTCAAGTCTCTATCATCTCTTGCCCATACAATTCCAATAGTCTCCTAACTAATCTCCTAGATTTGAAGGATGCCTCTGTAATCTCTAATCCACACAACTCTCAGAGCAGCCTTTTAAAGGCATAGCTTGTATTAGTCACTATTCTTCTTACAACTCTTCAGTATAGTTAAGACTAATATGTAAATACTCTTCCATAGATTTTAAGGCGGACCTGGTCTAGTTCCTATCTATCTCTCCAGTGCCCTCTAATACTGAGAGAAATTAGCTTGAAACGCAGGCAGGGCAGGAGTCCAGTGGGAAAACAAAGGTAGGTGGGACCTAGGCAGAGGCAGACACGGCAGTTTGAGCCAGCCTAATCACAGGAACCAACCATGCAGAAATAATGAAATGTTTGTGGACTCAACTCGGGAGGCATAGGAAACCAAGGGAGGGCCTGCAGCAATAAGGTGTGCTGGCACACAGAAACAGGGAAAGTTCAGCACAGGAACAGAGAAAGAACACATAGAAACAAGGAAAGGTCAGGTCTATTGCTGGGCAGGAACAATTGAGAGAATCAATCAGGTAACAACACAGATAGATATAGAAGCAGGCTTGTAGCAAATATATACCCCTAGACTACAAGGCTTTAATGGGCAGCCCATGAGGGGAGTCTGAATCTGCTTGTAATAAATTTTTCACACTTTTGCTTAAATCTTCTGGTCTGTGGACCTCATTCTTCGGCGTCCCAAGACATGTCCCTGGGAAAAAATCCTTGGCTCATCATTCTGTTATCAATACCAATCTCCCTTCACCCATATACCCAGGCTGGCCTTTTGAAAAGTCCAAGAACTAACACACCTTTTCCACCCCAAAGCCTTTGACCTAGCTGGTTATTCTGCCTAGAAACATCTTTCTTATCTGTCAATCTTGCCCTTCTATGATAATGTCCCACCCAACACTCACATACTCCATCACTCTTTTGATGTCTGGCTCCTGACAACGCTTTAGTTTTAAACTTCAAAATAAAATGTTACCTACTTTTAATAAACATTCCCTGACCACCTTAGCTAAAAAAGTTCATTCACTCTTTTTATGACATTAACTTCCTTTACAGAACTTACCACTCTGTGAAATTATCTCTAAAATATACTTTTGCATATTTTTTGTCGTCTTTCACTAAAATGCAAGCTCCTTGAGAGCAGTCCCTTTGAGTATCTTGTTCACCACTATATCTCCAGTACCTGGCACAGTATTCAGCACAAAGGTTGAGCCTAATAAACATCTGAAGAATCATAGAAGTATATGAATGCTTACTCTGCAACACTTAGCAGAATGCAAAGGGTTCTACTGAGATCATTTTACATAATTAAATCTATTAATCTGGGTTCTCCAGAAAAACAGAATCAATGAAAGAAAAAATATACATAATATATATTATACAGGGGTGAGCAAAGGTAGGTTTACAGTCATAATACAAATAAATAATACAATAATTCATAGATAGTAATACTCAAATAAAGTCTGTGTTTTGAGTACTCACCACTGTAGACCAACTTTTGCCCACACCTGTATATATACCTATAAATATCTAATCTAATAAAAGACAAACATGCAAATTGACCGTGCCTCCCCTACACCTTAAGCCACACCCACCAGCCAATCAGAACGACTATATGCAAATTAACCCAACCAAGATGGTGCCAGCAGCCACGGAGCTGGAGCGAGCAGGAGGCTTGCTTGCTCCAGTGAAGGAGGAAGCCAAGAGCTCCACTGAAGGCAATAAAGTTTCAATTACAGAAGGTAAATAAATCCCAGATACCTGCTTTCAGCCGGCCGTTGCCACAGAGCTGGAGCAAGCAGGAGGCTTGGTTGCTCCAGTGATGGAGGAAGCCAAGCTTCCCACTTGCCGTGGCCAGCTCTGAGCTCCACTGAAGACAACAAAATTTCAATTATAGAAGGTAAATAAATCCCAGAATAAAAAAAGAAAAGAAAAAAAGGAGAGGCTGGGAGCTTCTGTCGCCAGGGGGCTTGGCCAGCCTGAAAACGGCCCTCAGCCCCTCACCCAGACTGGCCAGGCACCCCAGTGGGGACCCCCCACCCTAAAGGGGGTGTGGCCAGCCTGAAAACAGCTATCAGCCCCTCACCAAGGCTGGCCAAACCTCCATGGGGTGAGGGTCCCCACTGGGGGGGCTTGACTAGCCTGCAAACAGCCATCAGCCCCTCACTCAGGCTGGCCAGGCACCCCAGTGGGGACCCCCACCCTGAAGAGGGTGTGACCAGCTGCAAACAGCCATCAGCCCCTCACCTAGGCTGGCCAGGCACCCCAGCAGGACCCCCACCCTGATCCAGGACACCCTTCAGGGCAAACCAGCTGGCCCCCACCCGTGCACCAGGCCTCTATCCTATATAATAGAAGGGTACTATGCAAATTTACTCTAACAGCAGAACAACTGGAAATGACTGGTCACTATGACACACACTGACCACCAGGGGCCAGTCGCTCAATGCAGGAGCTTCCCCCTGGTGGTCAGTGCGCTCCCACAGGGGGAGCTCTGCTCAGCCACAAGCCAGGCTGATGGCTGCCAGTACAGCAGTGGTGGTGGGAACCTCTCCCGCCTCCTCAGCAGCACTAAGGATGTCTGACTGCAGCTTAGGCCTGCTCCCCGCTGGCAAATGGACATCCCCCGAGGGATCCCGGGCTGCCAGTTGGATGTCTTATTGCCAGCTTAGGCCCAATCCCCCGGGGAGCGAGCCTAAGCCAGCAGGTGGTCATCCCCTGAGGGGTCCCAGACTTCGAGAGGGCACAGGCTGGGCTGAAGACCACCCCTCTCCTGAATGCACAAATTTTTGTGCACTGTCCCTCTAGTCTCTATTATAAAAGGCCAGTGGTCGTAATGCCATAACACTGTAATGACCAAACGACTGGTCACCAGGAGGTGCATGGAGCACCTCTAGGGCCCACCCTCCACACACCCCCGAGGCACCAGCAGCATCGGTGGAGCGTCGTGGGGCACCAGCAGCATCAGTGGAGCATCGTGGGGCGCCGGAAGCATCCGCAGAGTGTGTGAGGAGTCGTGGGGCAGCAGACATGGCCTTGATGGCAGGCTAGGCCTAGGGGACCCTACACATGCATGATTTAATCATGCACTGGGCCTCTAGTATGTATATAAATATCTCTGTAGATATAAATATATGTACATAAATATATATATATTTTATGTACATATGTAAGTGGAAATTTTATATACATACATAGATCTAAATACATTTGGCTCTCATAATTATAGAGTCTGAGAAGTCCAAGATCTGTAGTCAGCAAGCTGGAGACTCAGGAGAGAAGAAAACATAATTCCAGTCTGAGTCCAAGTCAGAAGGCAAAAGACTGATACTTGAGCTTAAAGACAGTCAGGCAGAGGAATAAAAGAGTTCGTTCTTTCTCAGCCTTTTATTCTATTCAGGCTTCAATGGATTAGATGAGACCCACCTAGGGTAAGAGAATCTGCTTTACTCAGTCTACCAATTCAAATGTTAATCTTATCCAGAAACACCCTCACAGACACACCCAGAAATAATGTGTTACAAATTGTAGGTACCCTGTGGCCTAGTCAAGTTAACACATGAAATTAACCATCACACCTTACAACAATCCTATGTAGTGATACTGTTATCCTTGCTTTTTAAAAAAATATTTTTATTGATTTCAGAAAGGAAGAGAGAGATAGAAACATTAAAGATGAGAGAGAATCATCGATTGGCCGCCTCCCACACACCCCACACAAGGGACCAAACCCACAACCCGGGCATGTGCCCTGGCCAAGAATCAAACCATGACCTCCTGGTTTACAGGTTGATGCTCAACCACTGAGCCACACTGGATGGGACTGTTATGGTTATTTATCATCACTGCTGCCATGTAGGGTCTTTGATGGGTTTGAATATCCAAGTTTGTGATCTGAAGTTAGAAAAATTGTATTGTGCTGCATAATAGAGGGATAAGAAATTGAAGTTCCCTTAGGGCAGTGTGGAAGGGATGAATGAAAGGAGAAAGAGGAGAAAACTGAGCTAACTGTCCCTTCCCCCACCCTCTTCAATTCCTGACTGGGAGTTGCCTTCCTGTACCCAGTGAAGGGAACCTTTCTGGGGAAGACTCCTAGGAGGCTGTGGATGGGCAGACCAGTGAGCACCCAGCCCTTGCCTCAGATCTGAACCCACAGAGGCTTGGAAGATTGCTCCAAGTCTCTTTACACACTCAGAGTTCAGAGAAGCCCAAGTCTTGAAAAAGGAGGAGGAAGAGTTGCCCATAGTTCTCCAAAAAGGTCCCCACTGGCGAGTGTAACTTGAGGCTTCTCCACAGAATAGTCACTGTCACATTTATCTCTAGTTCTCTTGGATTGGCCTCAAGGGTTGGGTGAAGGAAAAAAGGCAGAAAGAAGGAGGTGATGTCAGGAAGGATCAGAAAAAGCCACTGAAAATGAGAAGACAGGCCTGGCAATATCACCCAGAGACTCTGTAACAAAACATGAGGAAGGAAAGCTGAATGAAGCCTTAGCCTTGCGGAACTTGAGGCTGGACCTTCTTTCATGGACATTTACTTGGCATAGTGGGTAGGATTCCAAAGAACCCACTGAGGGCTGCAGAACTGGACCCAGTGTTGGGTACCAGCAGGGGCCCATTGTGCTCAGCTACCCACTTTATATCAGGTGAACTTGGGTGAGTTTTTCTTGGAATTCTGGACCTCCCTATATTAAGGTGGCTCAGCTTGGTGATGGAAATCCACTCCTTGCCCTTGGCCTCACTTCTGTGAACTTCACCTGCTTGGCCCTGGCTTGACCTAGCCATGACCTTCTTCTGGATGCTGTGGCCAAATCCTCCAAGGAAGCTGCTTTGGGCTCTCATTCCAGGGTCCTAGGGCCTCCAGGCCTTCCTGCAGCACCAAGGTTATCCATCATTTGGTGTTTTCTTAAAGAAGGATGAAACAATCTTAACCCAGCAACTTTGCTACCTTCTTTGCAGGATGAAGACATCCACCAAGTGTGTTTTGCTTACTGAGCACCTTCTTGTTCCTAGGAATGGTTTATAGGAAACTCTTATTGGTAACACTGACTTCATTTGGTTTACAAATGGATCATATCTGAAAGATGAACAGGAACATTATCCAGCTGGATATGCAATAACTTCCATGATGGATATAATTGAAGGTTCTTATTTACCTGAATAAGATATGCCCAACAGGCTGAATTAATTGCTCTAACTGTAACTCAAACGTGTCAATCTGCCAAATATCAAAATCCAGTATTTACATGACACTCCTATGTCTTTGGGATAGCTCACAACTTTGGAATGTTATGGAAGCAGTGAGGCTTCTTAACATCCTCAGGACAGCCCATAAAGAAGGAAAAACAGGTTGTTAGATGCTATATAGCAGGGGTCCTCAAACTACGGCCCCGCGAGCCACATGGGCCCTCGGAAAACATTTATCATGCCCGCCAGGTGTTTTTGCCGCCGCTGCCTGTTGTCGTCCCAGGCCCGCAGTTCGCATGTGTGGAATGTGCGCCGCACTCTCCGACTCCCCTACTTCTCTCTGTCTCTCCAGTCCTCCTCTCAGTCTCCGGTGTGATCGGACCATTCACGAGCTTGCCTGTGCAGAGCCTGCTGCTGCCTGAGGACTGAGGTAAGAAGAAGTTAGGATTTATTTTTTTTTGAAGTTAGGAGAGCCTTTCTCTAGAATGAAACATCTGAAATCTCCAACCAGATCTAGACTAACTGATGCACACTTGCATCACTTGTTACGACTAGCAGTGACAAATATGGAACCGGACATTGACCATCTCATTAGCCAAAAGCAGGCCCATAGTTCCCATTGAAATACTGGTAAGTTTGTTGATTTAACTTTACTTGTTCTTAAATATTACTTGTTTAAATATTGTATTTGTTCCCATCTTGTTTTTTTACTTCAAAATAAGATATGTGCAGTGTGCATAGGAATTTGTTCATAGTTTTTTTTTAAACTATAGTCCGGCCCTCCAATGGTCTGAGGGACAGTGAACTGGCCCCCTGTTTAAAAAGTTTGAGGATCCTTGCTATACAGCAACTGAGACAATTGGCAATTATCAAAATTCCAGGACATTCAGCGCTGCCATCATGGAAGCAAAAGGGAATAATTTAACTGATGCTACAGCTAGACAGGCAGCATTAGACAGCCAAATTATCTAGCCTGAAAATTCTCCTTGCTTCCTATTAAATTAATAAAAGACTGTCTTTTATAATTCCAACATATAGCTACAGAAGAAGAAAAGAGATATGGCAACAAAAAGGGGAAACTCTGACCCAGACAAGTAGATATGGTTTGGACCTAATCAGAAACCAATCTTACCTAGAGGGGCTCAATCACCTATACTTCAACATGTACATGAGCTAACACATTGAGGTCCTTAGAAAATGATTTCATGGAGTAAACAATACAGGGTGGGGCAAAAGTAGGTTTACAGCTGTTCGTGGGGAAAATAATACAATAATTAATAAATAATAATATAAGAATAAACTCTGTGTTTATCATACTCACAACTGTAAGCCTACTTTTGCCCACCCCTGTATTACTGGAAACCTTTTCCTATTGTAGCTCATAAAGTGTATAGCAGATGTTCTATGTGTCCAAAATGTAACCCTAGAAAATCACTCCATGGGTCCCAAGTACATTTCCAACTTCCTTTAGGTTAATCTGAAGTATGGTAATTGAATTTCATCTAAATGCCACCATCTCAAGGATACAAATATGTATTAGTTATGATCTGTATGTTTTCTCACTGGGTTAAGACATTACCTTGCAGAAGAGCAATGGCCTTGATGGTAGGTAAATTATTATTGGAAAAAAATCCCCAATTGCGGAATGCCCTCTGAGTTACATAGTGACCAAGGAATTCATTTCACTGGGCAAATAATGCAATCCATCTGTAACATTTGACCTAAGCTATGTCATTTTCACTGGGCTCATTACCCCAGTCCTCTGGATTAGTGGAATGTACAACTGGTACAATTAAAACTCAACTAGGTAAAAATTTAAAAACTTTTAATCTCCCTTAGACTATAGTGATTGTCAACCTGAGATCTACTCCTTTTTGTAAATATAGTCTTTCTCCTCATTAAATAGGCACATTATGCATCTGGATAAAGGAACGTATGTATCAACCTTACTAAAAGGAGACATTCTGCATTATATTTTTAATATATTTTATTGATTTTTTACAGAGAGGAAGGAAGAGGGATAGAGAGTTAGAAACATTGATGAGAGTGAAATCGATCAGCTGCCTCCTGCACACTCTCCACTGGGGATGTGCCTGCAACCAATGTACATGCCCTTGATCGGAATCGAACATGGGACCCTTGAGTCTGCAGGCTGATGCTCTATTCACTGAGCCAAACCGGTCAGGGCAGACATTCTGCATTATTATAAAGGACTTATTAGCCAGCTTAAAGGAAATGATAAACAAGTAACTGATTCATTTCACAGTGTGCCCTGGAAAATAGAGACTTCAAAGATCATGACTTACAACAAAGAGATACTGTCCAGTGGAAAAGACATCAAGTAAAAACTCTCTCTACCCCTGGCCAGTGTTGCTCAGTTGGTTGAGCATTGTCCCATGCACCATAAGGTCACTGGTTTGATTCCCAGTCAGGGTACATACCCAGATTGCGGGTTTGATCCCCGATTGGGGTACTTATGGGAGACAACTGATCAATGTCTCTCACATCAGTGTTTCTCTCCCTCTCTCTTCCTTTCTCTCTAAAATAAATAAAAAATAAATAAGACTCTCTCCAACCTTGTTGGAAGGGAACTTATCAGGTATTACTAACTAATCCATGTGCAGCTAAACTTAAAGGTGTTAATTCAAGGATTTACATTTCTAATCACCTGTTTAAGGTGCCTCGCTGCAAATGGACATCTGCCCCTGTCTCTGACATTCACCTCTGACTACAGCAGACACCAAAGACTCCTGGAGGATGAGAAGCCACTGACATCAGAGGTAGGCAGCTATCCCAAGACCTCAAGAAGACTCTGTATACCCACAAATTGATAATCTTCACCTATCTGCTAATAATATTAGTCATTATAATAGTTATACTTGTTCTTTGGACTTTTCCCAAACTTTGTTCTTATATAGCCCAACTATTGATAATTGCTAAAGGTGTATACGATAATTTTTGTATTAATAATAATAATACCCTTTATGGTTTCTCTCTTTAAATTTAGAAAGAATATTATTACAGAAGAAAGAAAAGGGATGAATGTGTTTTTGAGAGAAGTTAGAAGGAAGTAGTTTATCCTAATAAGTTGGTTATTTCTAAGTGAATAAAAAGAGACAAACTGAAAAGGACAAGGGACATTGTAGAAGGTTAGTGGAAAGGAAATCTTGAGAAAAGAATTTTATGCATAAACTAGAGGCCTGGTGCATGAAATTTGTGTACTCAGGGGAGCTGTCCCCCAGCCCAGCCTAAGCCCTCTTGCAGTCTGGGAGCCCTTGGGGTATTTCTGACTGATGGCTTAACACTGCTGTGGAGGCAGAAGAGGTTCCCACCACCACCACTGCGCTCGCCAGCTGTGAGCCTGCTTCTGGCTGAGCAGCGCTCCCGCTGTGGGAGTGCACTGACCACCAGGAGGCAGCTCCTGCATTGAGCAGGACTGGGCCAAAACCAGCTCTCCAACATCCCCTGAGGGGTCCCAGATTGGGAGAGGGTGTGGGCCAGGCTGAGAGACCCCACCAGTGCGCGATTGGGGCCGGGGAGGGACACAGGAGGTTGGTCAGCCAGGGAGGGACCACGGGAGGGCTCCAGGGCATGTCTGGTCCATCTCGCTCAGTCCCCATCGGCCAGACCCCAACAGCGAGCTAACCTACCGGTCAGAGTGTCTACCCCCTGGTGGTCAGTGCATGTCATAGCAACTGGTCGACCGGTTGACTGTTTTCCCCCTGGTGGTCAGTGCACATCATAGCAACCAGTTGAGCGGCCTTAGCATATTAGTAGCATATTACACTTTGATTGGTTGAACAGACGACTGGATGACCAGACACTTAGCATATTAGGCTTTTATTATATAGGATACTAG
The DNA here is from genome assembly GCF_028538775.1 of Myotis yumanensis. Taxonomy (NCBI): domain Eukaryota; kingdom Metazoa; phylum Chordata; class Mammalia; order Chiroptera; family Vespertilionidae; genus Myotis; species Myotis yumanensis. The sequence continues at coordinate 32,630,110 of NW_027223761.1, forward strand.
AACCCAATTATGGGAACAAGCTTACCCCTAACCCAATAAGGACTACTAGCTATGTTCATGCAGATGGAAGCTGAAGTGGCTATTTACAAAAATGGCCCTCTATAACTGCTCCTGAGGCATAAGACATTTACTTATGAAACGCTTACTGTCCTCCTGGCCTCTAGAAATTTTTTGATGGTAATTGTAATTTATGCCATTGTATTCTTATAGCCTTGGCCCTAATTAAACCTTAAAGTTACAGTTTCCAATTGCTCACCTAGCAGGAATCAGTTGATGAATGGCAGTTGAGTGCCTCCAATGGGAAGTACATGGGTCATCTATATATATAAAAGCCTAAGAGACCATCCAACTCTTTGACCATAGCTATGATGCGCAATGACCACCAGGGGGCAGACGCTGAACACACAGGCATGGAAACATGGAACAGACTGAAGAATCTCACAGAGAAAGGGGCAAGGGGGAGGGTGGGAAGAAATTAATCAAAGATCCTATATGCATACTAGAGGCCTGGTGCACAAATTCATGTACTGGTGGGGTCCCTCAGCCTGGCATGCAGGGATCAGGCTGACACTGGCAGTCTGACATCCCCCGAGAGGTCCCGGATTGCAAGAGGGCGCAGGCCAGGCTGAGGGAACCCCACCAGTGCACGAATCCATGCACCAGGCCTCTAGTATTAAAATAATAGTGATGATAATAATAATAACACCAGTAAATGGTAACCCATTTCATGGTCACATTATGAAAACTGAGGTATATGGGGTGCCTTCAAACTATAAGTAAATATTATACTGTGGCAGGCAGTTAGACAGACAAGGGCAGAGCAAGGACAATGGGTCAGGTACAGAAGGTCACCAGGGTTCAAAGCTCTTCTAGGTGCCTAGCAAAGGGCAACTGCAGGGTGGGAACTTGCCCCCAGAGTGATTTTTCCTCCCCTAGCATATCACTGGTCATTTGGTTTGAACCCCCTGACCTTTTTCTCCCTAGAGATAACATGTAGATCTCAGTTGTATTTCAGCTCCAGGCCCAGAAAAGCAGCCAAACTAGACAAGTGACACCAAGGCTGCCCTCAGGACTAGCTGCATTAAATAATGACCCCATGCCCTGGCACCAACCAATCAATCAGTGGAGACCACAATCCTGAATATTCTATTAAGGTGTTCCCCTGGAATCTCCCCTAAAATCTCCAACCTTAACATCCTTAGAACCAAGAACCCAGGGTGCTCTCCCTCCCAGGAGCACAGCAGTTCCTTTTCCTTACCCCTCTTCCCCCAGGCTCATTACCATTAGCTTCCTCACTCCCAAGCTCCAAGGGCCCTTCCTTTGTCTCTAAGACTAGTTTCCTCATTTCATTTCTTCTATTAATTACTTCTTCTACCTCTGTAATTATATATATATATATATATATATATATATATATATATATATATGAAAAAGAGACAACTGAAGTCCCAGAATTCAGAAGGATGAAGAGAACGTGAAAAACTCTTCTTGGTAGTTCAAGGAGGAAGTGAGGGGGGAAAAAATGAGACCAGACATGCTGATATGAATTTAGCTTATTTACCTAGCAACCTGTAATGTGACTTCTCCCTTTACCTCCATATCTTTAATATAATTGACTATATTTTTTTTCTGTTTTGTTATACTTGATATGTTTGAGGAAATCAATGAAGGGGTTGACTTTGATCTCAGAGAATACAAGAGGCAAAATCAAAGACAGTACATACCTAGAGACCAAAAGATGTGAAATAAGTGTTTGAGCTTCCTCGGTCTTATAAAGTGTTATAAGGAAGATAGAGATCAACTCATATCTGGACTCTATCAGCATCGAGATAGCCATTCAATGAAGTGATTTCTCAAGGTTATTGCCTTTCATTCAATAGAAATGGGAGTCATCCCCTATCCTACTCCTCTATGAGGTCCTAGTGGGAGTCATGCCCTACTCAACTCCTCTGTTAGGTCCCACTGGGAGTTGTTCATTGAAAATTCTTCATGTTATTGCACCAACCCTCTTGGACTCACCACACCTGCCCCAGCTCAACTGTGACTCACAAGTACCTTTAGCAAAAGAAATCCTGTAGGGGACAAAGCTGTCACCTTACCTTCCTTATTAAGGGTTTCAATGTTCTCATGTGTCATTTGGTAATTGAGATTGGCAATTAGTTGCCTCATCTCTGGCCCTCATTTTCCACTCTTCCAGCTAAACTCAACCTTCACCTACACAATGGAAGTCAACAAAATGAGGTAACAGCTTTCTATGTGAGTCACTCTGGGCAACTCTGTTTCAGAGAGCACTGTGGGGCGAGCAGCCAGAGTCCAGGCAAGTATTTCAGCCGTCCAAGAACTGGCATGTAGCCCAAGAAACACTCTCACCTGATGAAGAGCTGGTGGGATGAGTCTTGGAGGAAATAGTTCCCAATAGCCGGAGAAAGAGATTCTTGGCTCATGCACAGCAATGCTCTTCTCAATTAAAAACATTGTCATCATTCACACTGCAATGAAAAATCCTTTTACACTGCACTCACATTTCTACGTGCTTCCATCTACTCTGCATATTAAAGACAGAACCCTTCCATGAAAGGGTGACATCTCTAAGTTACTGTTCTGACCAAAGAGCCCTATATAATGGACAGAGAAAGTGGCTGGCTGGCCCACAAAGGGCAAATGCAAGGAGGGACACTTCCATGAGCTATTTCTCTTTACTGAGCTCTCAGAGGGAAATTGTAAGTGGTTGGAAGAAGGCTTTGTTTTCTAAAAGACTTTTAGTTATTCCTGAGAAATCCCTCTGCTTATTCCCGGAGAGAGGTCATCTCTTAGATGCTGTCAGTCAGACAGGCATCAGCAGCCAAGGAGAGGTGCTCAGAGAGATTTCTAACTAATGCAGCCAGAGGAAAACTGCCAAAGAAGCAGGGCTCCTTAGGATAAATGAATTGAAGGATATTTGGGGGATAAAAATAAACCCTTTTTGAAAATGAAAGATGGAGGGATGCTGTATATACAAATTGCTCTGTACATCAAATTCTGAACAATGATGTCGCCAAGGCTGGCCCTGCAGACCAATGACGCAAAGATCTTCTCAGACATGCTAGCTGGCCCTTTCCCCCAAAGGTATCTATCCTATCTCCATCTCATTTTTATAAGACTTGCCACAGGGTGCTCATAAAGATTTCACTTTGATCATAAGCCTGGTGGATCTGGAAGGGGACCTTCTGATAGAGGACTTCTATATAGTGGTTGAGGGACTACAACCTAAATGCAGCAACTGGCAGAAGAGAGCTAAGTTGTTCAACCTAGTAGTCTCCAAGAGGACACTACCCCAGATTTTAAATTCTAGGAGCAATTAACACTGAGTGTCAGAAACCCAGTGATCAGGAATCCACAAGGGAAGGGACCAATCAAGAGTCTAAAATATTTTAAGTCATCGAGTATGGACTTCACCCCAACACTCAAATTGGGGGAACTGGAAGCCAAAATTCCCCCTCCCACTGTGAACTAGCCCTCCCACTGTGAAGGTGCTGAAATGGAATAGAGAACTAGGCAGCTCATTTATGGAGACCAACACAGGAGTTCAGTGCTAAGTGTTGAGGCATAAGAGAGGTAAGGAGAGTGCTTATTCAGAATTAGATGAGGATCCTGAAACACTGGTTCTTAGTTATAACTATTAGCAAAACACTTGGTAGTCTGCAGAGAGAAAATCTAAATGGACCTCACTGGGAGCTGAACAGCGGGCACATGGTCCGAGGAGCATGACAATTCCAGGCCTCTAAGGTGGGAGGACAGACACTATGAAGATAAATTCTGCCCCAGTGAGACTATTCTACCATGGAGAATTCATAATTAAAATAGGTAGACAAGAAATACAAGACAGGCTGACAATGGTTTTTGTTGCAATTCTTAAAGAACTCAAAGAACAAAATCCAAGAGACCCAAGACTAAAGAGCTCAAGCTGGAGTTTCAGATGGCTAAACAGGCAGTCAGAAAATTTTATAATCTTTGTAAGTCTTGCCGACCCTTCCTTGTTTCACCCCCAATCTCAGTTATTCTGTCTTCCAATAATGCCCCTTAGACTTAGCAAAGTATCATGTGTGTGCTCAGTACAAAACAGCTCAACAGAAAAATCCAAAGACAACCTGACTTGGTTATTTCCAAGGCCAGGTAGTTCCTTTGAGGTAGGGTTACTTAATAATAATAATAATAATAATATCAGCAATAGAAGACATTTATTTGACAATTTCATATATCTAAATTAAGTGCTAGCGCTTGTTATCTATTGTGTTCATCTTCCAGCATTTGTTATCTATTTTATTTTTTATTGATTTTTTTTTAGAGAGAGAGGGAGAGAAACAGGGAAAGGGAGAGAAACATCAACATGAGAGCGAAACGTTGATTGGCTGCTCCCTGCATGTGCCCTGACCGGGAAACGAACCTGCTACCTTTCAGTGCATGGAACGATTCCCAACCAACTGGGTTATTATCTATTGTATTCATCTTCACAAGAATCTGATGAGATATGCCCATTTTACAGATGAGAAAACTGAGGCTAAGAAAGATTAAGCAATTTTCTCATGGTCACATGGCTAGCAACTGAATGTGACATATAAAGAAAACTGGCTCATTCAACACTCACTCCAACTCCTTTCTAGAATAGCATCCAATATCATAGAGTCTGGAAAATTAGAAACTACAGACCCCCTTGAAACTGGGCTCTATGTGCAGCTGAGGTTTTCACAAACAACACCTGGGTGGAGCCTCTCTGCACGGAGACTATTCCTGGTTGAGGCACGTGTCCCTTCTGAAGCAGCTTTGTGGAGGTTCAGTTCTTGGTCCCCAGTGTCACAGGCACAGAAGCAGTAGAGGCAGTGGACATCCCCTACAATAGTCCTTCTGGTGTACTTGAGAGTTTCCAAGATGTCGTGTTCTTAGCTGTGTAGTGATCAGGCTTGGATCCTTGGCCTTCGCAAAGTTTAACTCTCTAATCTCTAATCTTCTCTGTTTAAATGAGTTTGTGAATTTTATCTACTACTAAGCACCCTGAATAATCACTCTGAGATCTAGATTTCACACCCAAGCTCATCTAAAAAATACATTAAAAATAAGAAAAATTTTGTTCTAACCTCATGCTATTTTCCTTAGACTGTTCTACACTTTTTCTTTTTGCATAACACCACCTTCTAACATGCCGTATAATTTACTTATTTATAGTGCTTTTGTTTATTGTCTGTTCCCCTTCTACCCAGTTAGAATGTAAGGTCTCTAAGCAAGGATCTTTGCCTGTTTTTCCTATGTAAACCGAGTTACTCAACAGTGTCTGGCACACAGAAAGCACCTAATAAATATTTGCTGATTTTGGATGTACTGATTGGTTTTTATTTGAATGACTTAAAAACAAAGACAAAAACAAACAAACAACAGGCAAACCAGGTTCATATGACTTGGAGGCCAGTACTTAACCTGCATTTTATTGAGAGACAGGGACAATCTTAAATAAAGGTGATTCTTTCAGGCAACACTTAACCTAACTTTGTTTAATCACTTGAGTCTCTGAGAACTATAAAATGCTCCACATCTAGCTAATCCCTACACATTCTTCCTTCATATATCATGTCCTATCACAAGGAAACCCACCCTGGTTGACCTCTTCTTCTATTTAACCCCAAGGCATCCTATGGTTCCCCTAGCCCACATTCACTGCTATAACTGCTTATGTTATTGACCATAACATCCATTAAAGTATAAGTTCTGGAAGGGCAGGGCCCAGGCATATCTCACTCTCCTCTGTATTCTCAGCACCTATCACAACCCCTGGAACAAAGTGGGCACTTGATAAATACAGGTTAAATAGATGAACTGTGGAAACGACCCCACAGTGGTGGCACATAGCAAAGGATATATGTCAGACATCCCAAGGGAAATATAGACAAAGTCTCATCTCTTGAGCTGCATAAATTTGTTGTTGATAAACGCTGCATCAGGGATGGAAATTTGGGCAACTGCAGACAAACAGGCTGAGAATCCATAGTAAAAAGCAGATTAGTAAAGGTATCAAGAAGTCGGCAGTTGAGGGAGATCAGTCTAAGAGTCATAGAACATGGGATGGAGACTCTTAACCTGAAAAATTGATACAAAAGGTCCAGACAAGGATCAGAATGGACCTACAATTTTTACAATTCTGGTTAAGGGTTCCACCAATGCCTTTGTGAGAAAGTATTGATAGTTAGCCCCAATACACACTGTAGGAATGCCTAAATAGTATTTGTCACATATGACAATATTGAAAATATACATAATATGTTATTTACAATATAAATTACATAATATATGCTATAAAGCATGCATATATAATAAACATGTAAGCATTTTCTAAATAGCTCCCATTTTCACATAGTTCAAACTTGTCCAATAAAATTCTGTTATTCTTGTTAAAAAATAGTTTTAAAACCTTACAAGTGGTTGTTAAGAACCAATACCTGAGTGCAGTAGAACAAACTGAGGTCTTAGTTCCTGCACTAGTGTTCTAATTGCATAGAATAGGCAGGCATCCCTTTACATATCCATGTATCTTCACCTCAGAAAAAATAGTGAAGGCCTTTCTTTAATAGGAATTATTGCAGATGATTGACAGTTTTAACTAACCCATCACAATGATTGATTGTGTTTGTTAGTTTGATATGTGAATTCTTGAAGAATATAACAGCTGGTGTGGGGTGAATCTCACAAACTGATAGTTCAAACACCTGAAATATTGATTGAGAAAACTAATTTATCAATGCTGGTAAATAATCTTAAAATCTTAATGAATTGTAGTAGAGAATTCTCTGGTTTTCAAAAGGAAAGAACAAACAACCACAAAAATCCACCTTCTTCCATTTCCAAATAAGAATCAATATATCTCTAGTTCTCTTTGGATTCCCTCTTACCTTCCACCATCATCCCCAACCCCGATTCTTTCCCCCAAAACTAAACATAAAATGTACCTACTACACATATAACCTGAGCTAGTGGGCATTCCTGATGGTTTTAAGTTCAAATTACACAGTTTTGAATTATTTTTTTAAAGGCATAAGAACCCAAGTGTTCTATCCTAACTAGGAAACAATGGTTTAGATGCCTGTATGCTCAAAGAAAAAGAATAGCAAATTTTTCAAAAAGGACAAAAATCGTTTCTTGTAGGTTGAGATTTAAGCTACAGAACTGAACCAGGTAAGTAAGTGAATTATCGGAAACAGGGTTTGGTTTGGTTTTCACTTTCTTGCCAGTACATATGCTTTGTGAGAAGCTAATTCCATAGACTAGCGTGGTGATTTGTCTGCTGGGTCCATCGGACACTGGAGATGGCTTTGCAAGAACTACAAGGCTTCTAAAACCAAATTGCCAGAGCCTTTTATGTGGCAGGCACTTTGCTGGGTGCCTTAGGGAAAGCAAGAAGTATAAATGTTTTATGAGAATTCATGCTAGAAATGTATTATTGATTACTCCTGTGGAATTTTCCAGACAGAATCTAGTGGGGTATAAATCTGGGGCAGATCACTTATTTTCTGAACACACCTATACCAGGCTCAGTTTATGCATTATCCCAGATTCTCCTGACCACATACTTTTAATTGTTTGTACCCCCCTCCATCCGCAACCAAGCCACCTTCACCAGTCCCCATGGTCCCTGAAGCTGCCCCTCTCTCCCACCCCACACACAGATCACATGGACCCAGACATAGAGCTGACTGAGAAGAATGGACCAGCAGAAGCTCTGCTTCCCCAAGAGCTGCCTGGAGAGATGAGGCGACACAACCCAGACCAATGGGAGAAGATGGTGGAAGAAACTAAATTCACCTTCCTTTCTCTCTTCCTCCCCCACCTCCCACCAGCCCCCACACCATGAATTGTTTCAAAGGTGCAGAAAGAGTGCTTGGCCTCTCTGAAGACATCTATGAGGCCAAGCAAATGGCTGAGCTTGTTATCCACGAGGTCGTGTCAGCTCAGTAACACATCCCCCCTCATTTGCCCTCCCTCCTTCCCTGGCCTCACTTCTCATGTTCCCTCACTTCTACTTTCCTGGGATTAAACTCTAATCTAATACGTTCAGATGTAAGTTTTTGCCTCCGATTCTGTTTCCTAAGAAACACATGCTAAGACAGTCTCAGCGATGGCCCTGGGAAGGCAGACCACACATGGGACTTGCTGTTGGATTGTTCACTATCTGAGAGCAACGGGTATCTGGAAGGCAAATTCTTGAATTTTGTCTTTTTGTGCTTTAAATACTTCAGTATTTCATTATCTGAGGGATTATTGGTTTTGTAGATTTATTTTATGTCAATAATATATGCACAGGACGTCACTGACATCTTTACTTATGGATGTTACACTTATAAATTCCTAGCATATATGAAAGATGATCTCTAGAAATAATTTTGGTGTTGTTTTTTTAAAAAAAAATACACAAATCCAGTAACAAAGGAGAACCAGTGAAGTTGTTTAAAATAAAAGGAGAATTAGAAAAGTGTTACTAGTAAACATTTCACTAATAAAATATTCATAGAGACAGCTGTTCTAAGGACAAAGGTCTGTTTAAAGTTAAAGGATTATACCAATGCATGCAGTTCAATAAAACTTGAACCCTGAAGAATTACAGAAATTATACCTACAGCAAGATTCTGTTAACAGTATTGGAGAGGTCTTTTTTTCTTTCAGCAAAAAAGAGTGAATCAAAAATATCAGTATTAAATGGCTTAGTGACCAGAAAACTACCAGGATGTTTAATCTGCAATATGAATGAGTGAAAACACCTTCTACTAAACTTGCCTCAAAGTTTGTAGCCAGTCTTTTCCCAGAACACAGTTTCTAACTTCCAGTGCTAAGGACTGTGATTGGAGAGACAGGCCCTGCTGGACTCAGTGTTGAAACTGTATTGTGTATAAACTTCCACTTAAAGGAGGAAAGCACAACTGCCTTCAAATGTTTTTACAGCTTCCAAAAACTCACACTGATTCTTAGTGTAAAATCTGTCCCCTTAAAATTAGGTTGTTTTGCGTACTCTTTGAGGAGGCAGGATGTTGCGTATGAAGAAACTATCAGAGATCTTGAAAATATAATTCTATTTTACATCCTATGGCATTCTGGCACAGTTACTGTGTGTGCTGCCAAGTATTCTATTCATGGGGCAGAGCTGTTCTGTGAGTTCGGAAAGGGGGGATAATTCCCTGGGTATATGAAGATAATGCCATAGCTGGCAGGTGGCAAATGGCATTGCTCATTCAGACTTGTCAAAGGAGCAGGCCTAAGAGACATGGATATACTGACAATTCTAGCAAGATCTTACTGTGGTCAGTATCTTGGTGCAGTCTTTTTAAAATATATATTTTTATTGATTTCAGAGAAGAAGGGAGAAGAGGAGAGACAGAAACATCAATGATGGGAGACAAATATTGATCAGCTGCCTCCTAAATGCCCCCCACTGGGGACCAAGCTCACAACCCAGGCATGTACCATGACCTCCTGATTCACAGGTCAATGCTCAACCATTGAGCCAAACCAGCCAGGCTGGTGTAGTCAAGTATCTAGGCTCTAATTCTAAGATTTAAAGTCTAAAACCTCAATTTTTTTTTCAGTGCACCCAGAGTTGACCAGGTTTGGGGAACTGAGCCACCCCATCTCTCCCCCCATGAACAGAACTCACCAAAGTCTGATATATGTAATTTACAATGAAAGACATGCCTTTCTCTTTCTAAGGACCAGAAAATTTTTAAATTTTATTTATTTCTATTTATTTAAATATAATTGCCACTTTCTGGAGCTCACTCTTCCTCATTAAGTCACCTGAGGAATGCCTGGCCGGTGTGGATCAGTGCTTGAGCATCGACCTATGAACCAGGAGGTCACTGTTCGATTCCCAGTCAGGGCACATGCCAGGGTTGTGGGCTCAGTCCCCAGTGGGGAGCATGCAGGAGGCAGCAGATCAATGATTCTCTGTCATCATTGATGTTTCTATCTCTCTCTCCTTCTCCCTTTTGCTCTGAAATCAATAAAAATATATTAAAAAGATACCCGACGAACTAAATTACTTACCAGGATCTTTCTTAGTGAGCAGAAAAGAAATGAGGTGTAAGAAATCTGACAGCCCACAGGGATATTTTCTCTGACCACTGGCAATGACTGATAGGATCCTGCTCTACAAAGAAAGGTCACTTCTTCATTGATTAGAATCACCTTTAAGATACAGCCTTTGTGCCCTTTGGGTAATGCTGAACCAATACTGACAAATTATTATCTTCTAGTTTTACTTTTTATAGACTTCATGTGGGAATAATCCTGCAAAACATAACTTCAAACAGATTGCAACATTTATGTTTACTAGTGTTTATACAAATACTTATTTCTTGCAAAATTATGTTTCCTTCCCCTCCAAAAACAAGGTAATTTTGTCAGTCAAAATCACAATACTTGGCAATGAATAAGTCATAGTTGAGTAATTGGTAAATTCTAGAATAATTCTCTGGGTACACGGTAGAACAGGTTTTAAAGTTGCTTAAGTAGATGGGGAGAGGGACAAGATGACTTCAGGAGATAATTTGTTTTACAATGGAGGGATGAACAGTCAGATTCAAGAGGTTATGTGCCTTTTGGATTCGTGACCATATTTTTCTCACATCTTTTGACCCTCATAAATGCTATTAAGACTGCATGTTTGTGTCCTGTGATGAAGCCTTAACCCTTAATGTGATGGTATTTGGAGGTGGGGGCTTTGGGAAGCAATTAGGTTGAGATGATGTCGTGAGGGTGGGGCCTCAATGAAAAGATTCATGTTCCTATTAGAAGAGAGACCAATGCTTTTACTATATGCACACTAAGAAGAGGTCTTGTGAGCACACAGCAAGATGGTGACGGCCTAGACGCCAAGAGACGAGGTTTCAGAATAAAATCTTAGACTCTAGCCTCCAGCACTATGGGCAATAAACTTTTATTGTTCAAGCCACCTAGTCTATGATATTTTGTTATGGCAGCCTGAACAGAATCAGACAAATGTCATCTGCATTAAGATCACACACATTGGGGGAGAAACCAAGATGGCGGCATAGGTAAACACCGGAGATTGCTGCCTCACACAACCACTTCAAAAATACAACTAAAAGACATAACGGACATCATCCAGAACCACAGGAAGGCTGGCTGAGTGGAATTTCGACAACTAGAAGGAAAGAGAAAAGCATATCGAGACTCAGAGGAGGTTCGGTGCTGAAGTAAATACAATGGTGTGGAGGTGCATGCAGAGAGGGCTGGTGGCTGAGGACACGATTGTCTTTTTCAATCGAGAGGGAGTCTCAGGCTCTGAGCTCCAGTTCCGGGTGAGTCTCTGGGAACCCAGACTCATACAGGAGAAATGGGACTGTCTGGCATCAGTCGGAACTCGAGGGCAGCTTTCTCTCGGAGGCACTCTCGGCGATTGCCAGGACCTCTGAAGGCAGGACTGAGAGCAGCCATACTGCTGGCTCGCTCAGCCCACCCTGGTGATCCCCTGGGACCCCGCCTCGCCCAAGCCGTGCACGGAGGCTTTTGCATATGAAAGGCCCGGCCCTTTGTAATCTGAAAATAACTTAACAAACTGCAGCTGCCCCAAGGCCCCAGGGCAACTTGCATTGCTTTACAGCTGGCTTCTGCTGGGTAGCCTCAGGCAAAGGCTAGATTAGCACCTCCTTAGATCCAAGAGCCAGTGTACCCAGTGGTCAGAGTGTTTCCTCTGACCACTTACAATTACAACTCCTCAGATCTATAAGGGACACACTAAGGGGGCAGACTCAGTGAGCACCAAAGTCCCACTGAAGCAAGTCTTGCCCCATAAGGGTGTCTTCAGCACAGAAGTTCTCCCACTGTAGACACAGCTGATTCTCACAGCCAATTGGCCTAGAGGTCAAATCCTCCCAGTGTTACCTACAACAATCAAGGCTTAACTACAAAAAGACTGTGCACAAAGCCCACAAGGGGGTGCACCAAGAGTGTCTACCTCAGGTAATTGGGACACTTGGCACAGAAAGTCACTCTATCGACACAGCGAAGCATAAAAAATGCCGAGACAAAGAAACAGGACACAAATGACAGAAATGGAGGAAAGCAAACTGCTGGATGTAGAGTTCAAAACCACACTTTTAAGGTTTTTCAAGAATTTTCTAGAAAACGCCGATAAATGTAGTGAGATCCTCAAGAAATCTAGTGAGACGCTCGATGTTGTGATAAAGAACCAACTAGAAATTAAGCATACACTGACTGAAATAAAGAATATTATACAGACTCCCAACAGCAGACCAGAGGATCGCAAGAATTAAGTCAAAGATTTGAAATACGAAGAAGCAAAAAAAACACCCAACTGGAAAAGCAAAATGAAAAAAGAATCCAAAAATACGAAGATAGTGTAAGGAGCCTCTGGGACAGCTTCAAGCGTACCAACATCCGAATTATAGGGGTGCCAGAAGAAGAGAGAGAGCAAGATATTGAAAACCTATTTCAAGAAATAATGACAGAAAATTTCCCCTACCTGGTGAAAGAAATAGACTTCCAAGTCCAGGAAGCGCAGAGAACCCCAAACAAAAGGAATCCAAAGAGGACCACACCAGGACACATCATAATTAAAATGCCAAGAGCAAAAGACAAAGAGAGTATCCTAAAAGCAGCAAGAGAAAGATAGTCAGTTACCTACAAGGGAGTACCCATATGACTGTCAGCTGATTTCTCAACAGAAACTTTGCAGGCCAGAAGGGAGTGGCAAGAAATATTCAAAGTGCTGAATACCAAGAACCTACAACCAAGATTACTTTATCCAGCAAAGCTATCATTCAGAAGTGAAGGTCAGATAAAGAGCTTCACAGATAGGAAAAAGCTAAAGGAGTTCATCACCACCAAACCAGTATTATATGAAATGCTGAAAGGTATCCTTTAAGAAGAGGAAGAAGAAGAAAAAGGTAAAGATACATATTATGAACAACAAATACACATCTATCAACAAGTGAATCTAAAAATCAAGTGAATAAATCATCTGATGAACAGTATGAACTAATGATTGTAATAGAATCAGGGAATGGACTGACTATTCTTGGGGGGGGGGGAAGGGGTGTGGGGGGTGCAGGAAGAGATTAGACAAAAATCGTGCACCTATGGATGAGGACAGTGGGTGGGGAGTGAGGGCAGAGGGTGGGGTGGGAACAGGGTGGGGGGGTGGTTATGGTGGGGAAAAAGAGGAACCAATGTAATAATCTGAACAATAAAGATTTAAAAAAAAAAAAAAGATCACACACATTGTTCTATCCACCTTCCCCATGTAGTTTTTGCAACATTTTGTTGTTGTTGTTGTTGTTGGCCTATCTGGAACAATAAGATCAATTCTTAACCACTATGCCTTGGCATGGTGTGTTGGGGGAGGGTAATGCTTACATTCACCAATAAGTAACTGTAAGTCTCTTTAATGGCATCTTGGAAATCTTCCAAGACGAAGCATAAATGCCCTGGGTTCATTTATAGGTCATAATGTGTAATTTGACTCCAGGGTTTTTAAAAAGAAATATGTATTTATATTCAGATTGATGGTCCTGCATCTTTAACCCTGACTAAATAGTTTGGAACAACGTACAGGCAACTAAAATTCCTGTGGCGGATATAGTTTCTGAAAGCCTCTTTGAGCTCACCACTCTCAGGGGCTTCACGTAGTAAACTGCTGGCTCTGTGGAAATTCACCAACAAGACCAATCCACAGATACATCTGTGGGGCCCTGTGCTACAGCTGGAACTGAGATTATTATTTCTATAATGCCCTGATTAACTTTTGTCCATGTTTGTTTCCCAAACTGTGCCAGGCATTTTGCAGGTTTCTTTACCTACTAAATGTTCAAAGCAAGTCTCTGCAGTAGGTAGTATTATACTACTTTACAACTTGGAATATCCAAGCTGAAAGACATTAACTAACTTTCCAAAGATATGCATCCAGTGTATGGTAAAGCCAAGATGGGAACCCTAATCTTCCCATTCCATTTCTATTCTGTTCTCACCAAATCCAGATGCTTCTTGAATCAACCAAAAATTTAAAACACTATAAAAGTAGCTAACTGAATCTGTATTAAAAAAGGATCCAGCCCTGACCAGTTTGGCTCAGTGGCTAGAGCGTCAGCCTGTGGACTGAAGAGTCACAGGTTTGATTCCTGTCAAGGGTATGTACCTAGGTTGCGGGCACATCCCCAGTGGAGGGTGTGAAGGAGGCAGCTGATGGATGTTTCTCTCTCATGGATGTTTCTAACTCTCTATCCCTCTCCCTTCCTCTCGGTAAAAAAATCAATAAAATATATATATTTTTTAAAAGGATCCATTAATTCCAAGAGCTACATTGGTACTCCTAATTAACAAGAAAAATCTTCCTAGGAAATAAGCTTCTTTCCTCTACCTACTGACCTGGAACTGCTTGAAAAGACCCCCATAAAAAGAGTGGAGGAGATTTTGGTGGGGAAGTGGGTCTATTTCAGTACCCAAGAAAACCCAGCAAGTAATGCTAGGAAGAGTTGCTTGAATCTGTAATTGATCTCAGAAAAAGATAGCAATAGATCTCTACACCTATCTCAAAAGACCACTCTTTACATTTTTTTAAATTCCGAAGTTTTCTTAAGTTAATTCAAGGCTTTCAGCATGGTAAGCATATGGTATAGCACATGTTGTTGACATCCTTTTTGGAGATTAAATTGTGGCTGCTAGCTTTCTGCATGGGCCCCCCCCCCCCCCCCCCCAATGTTTCAGCTCTCTGAGAATCCTTCTATCCCATCTTTACCTCAACAGCAGTAGCACATGATACTTGTTTGGGGCACTTTTTCAAATGTGTGGAAACATTTTGGCCGGTGGACAATTCATGGGGAATCGATTAAGGATGAGCCAATAAACTAAACTAACACTTTAAAACGTTTTATGGCTGTGTAACATTCATTCATAAAAATTCATGAATCTGACATTTAAGTTCTATCTAAATATACACAATTTTTCTACTCTTCTTCTCTCCACCTCCCCTCCACACTGCCTTGTTCTCTTTCCCCACTAACTTGACCCTCTCCACCATGAGAAATCAGCTTCCATCTTCCCAAACAGCAGTGTATAGAATATAAAACAAACTATAGAAAATAGGTCATGGGTTCATTTCCTGGTCAGGCCATGTGCCCAGGTTGCAGGCTTAATCCACTGTAAGGGAAGTGCAGGAGGAAGCCAATTGATGAGTCTCTCTCATCACTGATGTTTCTATCTCTTTCTCCCGCTCCCTTCCTCTCTCTAAAACAGCGGTTCTCAACCTATGGGTTGCAACCCCTTTGGGGGTCGAACAACCCTTTCACGGGGGTCGCCTAAGACCATTGGAAAACACATATATAGTTACATATTGTTTTTGTGATTAATCACTATGCTTTAATTATGTTCAATTTGTAACAGTGAAAATACATCTTGTATATCAGATATTTACATTACGATTCCTAACAGTAGCAAAATTACAGTTATGAAGTAGCAACGAAAATAATTTTGTGGTTGGGGGTCACCACAACATGAGGAACTGTATTAAAAGTTCATGGCATTAAGAAGGTTGAGAACCACTGCTCTAAAATCAATAAAAACAGTTCCTGGCCTTCATGGCTCCATGGTTGAGTGTTGACCTATGAATCAGGAGGTCACGGTTCAATTCCAGGTTGGGGTACATGTCTGGGTTGTGGGCTCTATCCCCAGTGTGGGGCGTGCAGGAGGCAGCTGATCAATGATTCTCTGTCATCATTGATGTTTCTAGCTCTCTCTCCCTCTCACCCTTCCTCTCTGAAATCAATAAAAATATTTTTTAAAGTGATTGCTGCCAAACCAGTTTGGCTCAGTGGATAGAGCGTCGGCCTGCGGACTCAGGGGTCCCAGGTTCGATTCCGGTCAAGGGCATGTACCTTGGTTGCGGGCACATCCCCAGTAGGGAGTGTGCAGGAGGCAGCTGATCGATGTTTCTCTCTCATCGAGGTTTCTAACTCTCTATCCCTCTCCCTTTCTCTCTGTAAAGAATCAATAAAATATATATTAAAAAAATAATAAAAATAAAGTGATTGCTTCAGAGATAGGCATGTGACTTAAGCCAGGACAATGAAAGCCATACCTGGGAGTTTGCCTGGAGACACTGGGAACATGCTGCTCTTTTTCTTTGGGGATTAAATGCATACCCCGGACTACTGACATACATCCTTGACACCACACTGGAAAAAAAAAAAAATGCAGAAAACTGAGCTAACATAGAGGAGAGCAGAATCAAGTAGAGAAATAGAATCAATCCAATGCCATTGCTTCAACTCTGGATCCAGCCATTTATGAAGGCAAGCATGCTTTCAACTTCCCAGTCATCAGTACTCAATTCTTCCCCTTCATATTACTCTGTCACTTACATAAAAAGACTCCTGACTAGTGCAATAGTCATACCTACATTTTGCTTGTAACAAAGCCTGAAATCTAATACAAAACATAACCCTTTCTAATACCTACAGCTCTTTTAGAAATGAAATTTATTATTTGTTAAGTGCAAAATAACTTCCTTAAGTGTCTCTTTCACCCAAATAGTTATCCTGTACTTGAGAATCTGCTCCAGATGAAGAATGACCCCTCCTTTCCGGGTCTAACTACACTTTCATTTATTAAATTGTTTTCAGACAGAAATCTCAGGACACTAAGAAAAAAAAACAAACAGGACAGAGGATTTTATGTGCCCTTTTATTTCATATTAATCCTTATGCATCACTTTTAGCATTCAGCATACTGCCTGGAGGCGAATGTCAATTATTCAGGCAGCCTGAACCCCAAACTGGATTGATCATTCATGTTGTGGACAAATAACATTGGTGGCGTGTCTGAAGCTTATAGCTGAACCTCTACAGAAAATTTCTGAGTCATTTCTACAGCCAGGTAAAAGGTGCCCTGACCTTTAATTACATTCCCTGAAATTGAGAGAAGATGAATTCTGCCCATAAACTCTCCTGAATTTAATCCCATCAAAACCTTGTTTGGTTGAGGTCCTCATTAGGGGAATCCAATTTGATCTTACACAAAGGGACTCGCTTCCCCTAAATAAATGAAGGCAGCCATTCTGAATCCTCCTCAGAACCACCTGGGGCACATTGTTGTTGTTTTTAACACTGTCAAAAATTCATTTGTCAAATGGATAACTCTTTATTTGAGAAGGGAGGAGATTCCTTTGTGTTTTTGTTTGTTCGTTTGTCTGTAGATTGTTTTTATTTTAAAATAATTTTAAACTTATAAGAAGTTGCAAAAATAGTACAAAGAGGTCCCCTGTATCTTCATCAGCTTCCCTGAATGACCAAACCAGGAAGTTGACATCAGTACAGTGCTATTAACTAAACTACAGACCTTACTCAACTTCACCAGTTAGTACATGTACACATTTCACTAAGGGCATTTTTAAAAAACATAGATCTTCTCCCACCTCAGATTCTGATGCAGTTGGTCTGGGGAGGAGCCTGAGCATGATTATTTTACAAAAATTTTCCCAGGTGACTTTGCAGCCAGGGTTGGGGATCACTGGGTGAGAGAGAGACACATATGTACAATCATGTGAGCTAGCAAAATTCCCAACTAAAGGAATGGAATTAGGATACGTTATTTATTTTCTCTCAAAAAAATCAGACAGATATTTTACAATGTGTGCAGTGACATTTGTCTTATGCCTTTAGGCCAGTGGTTTTCAACCTTCCTAATGCCACGACCCTTTAGTACAGTTCCTCATGTTGTGGTGACTCCCAACCATAAAATTATTTTCGTTGCTACTTCATAACTGTAATTTTGCTACTGTTAGGAATCATAATGTAAATATCTGATATGCAGGATGTATTTTCATTGTTACAAATTGAACATAATTAAAGCATAGTGATTAATCACAAAAACAATATGTAATTATATATGTGTTTTCTGATGGTCTTAGACGACCCCTGTGAAAGGGTCGTTCGACCCCCAAAAGGGTCACGACCCACAGGTTGAGAACCGCTACTTTAGGCCCTCCATAATCTAAGAACCAAGACAGTAAATCAAGGACCTGCCTCCCCTTGAGAAGGAAAAAGTCATTTCATGGCAAAGCAATATGATAGTCAAACCTCCAAGGTGAAGACATTCTCAAGAGTTTTCCTTTGACATCACTATCTGATATCACCAAGGGCAGAGTGAACTGGACCAAAAGTCAACAGTAAACTGGACTCTTTCCTAAGAATCTGAAATAGTACAAAGAGGTGACTGTAATTTTTTTTTTACGAAAGCAAAACTCGGATCTATAGCGTAGTCATTTTGGCACCAGGAACAGGCACATGGAGAGAAGCTGCCTGCATTTCTGTTCACTTCCAAGCTTCTGGCCCAGGTCTTCCTTAGGGCCCCACTATACTTTTAACCTTGAGTTTCATTTGTCATCCTACATCTTTATAAGAAAAATATTTTCAAGTTTGATCAAGTTGGTATCTAATGCTTCAGCCAAAAGCATCGACCAATATACAGAATTTTCCAGATGCTGAATTGATCACCATTTCTCAAATACCACTTCATGATTCTGTGCCTTTTCTTTGCCCAAGTTCCCTCCTCTGGGCTGGAATTCAACTATTCAAAGGGGAGGGGCCATGTTCATTGATCTCTGATTTCCTAGAGACCCATTTAGTGTCAGAAACAAAGCAGGGGCTCACATACTATGGTAGACAGAAAAATGGCCTCCCAAAGATGTCCATATTAGAATCTCCAAAACGTTGTGAATATGTTTCTTGCTTGGCAACAGGGACTTTGGCGGATGTGATCAAATGAAGGATATTGAGGTGGGGGGATTATCCCGGGTTACCTGCGTGGGCCCCCAATATAATCACGATGGTCCTTATAAAAGGGAGGCAAGATGTGGAGGGAAAGTGAGAAAAAAGGAAATGTGACCACGAAACCAGCTGTTGGGGGATGTGCTTTAAAGACAGAAAAAGGCCCTAAGCCAAGGGAAGCAATTGACCTCTGGAAGCTAAAAAAGGCGAGGAAACGGCTTCTTCCCTGAAGCTTTCCAGAAGAAGGGCAACCCTTCCAACATCTTGACTTTAGACTTCTGACCACCAAAATTGTAAAAGAATAAACGTGTATTATTTTAAACCATTTGTTTGTGGTCATTTGTTGCAACTTGGAAACTAATATGCTACTAGTCACTGACTGGTTGATTGAATGGTTGAATGAATGAATGAATGAATGAATGCACATGCAATACTTTCTGTTGAGTATTTTCCTGCTTTGACGCTGGATATAAACTGAGCTACCGAGGTGTAGATAGCAGCCAGGCCTACTGGCTTCCCACCTGAGTCTCGGTAGCTGGAACCTCACCGAGTTCAGCTAACCCTTCGCCACCTGTGAAGAGCCAGTGGGCTGCCCTTTGGAGGAGGAAAGTGACAGGCTAAAAAATCAATATGAGCTCTTTCTCTTGAGCCACAGGGTAGAAAGAGGTCAAATTGTGGTTATCTCTGAGAGGTGGGATTTTAGACACTTGTTACTTTTATATAATGCTTCTCTGTGTTTTTATAACTTTGTACACTAAAAGCATATTTTTATGAGAAAAATAAATAATAAAATAATTTTCTTTCCAGAAAAAAAAAATCCTGTTACCAAGGCTTTCAAAATGTAATTCCAGTCTGATTGGTGTGGCTCGGTGGGTTGAGTGTCGACCTAAGAACTGGGATGTCACAGTTCGATTCCTAGCCAGGGCACATGCCCAGGTTTCAGGCTTGATCCCCAGTAGGGGGCATGAAGGAGGCAGCTGATCAATGATTCTCTCATCGTTGATGTTTCAATCTCTCTCTCCCTCTCCCTCTGAAATCAATTATATATACGAGAGGCCCAGTGCACAAAATTCGTGCAATGGTAGGGTCCCTAGCAGCTGCTAGCTACCATCTGCCGGCCATGTACTCCCTCCCTTCCCCCGGCCGGCCCTGCCCCCTAATTCAGTGGTCGGCAAACTGCAGCTCAGCAAACCTCGGCTGGCGAGCCACATGCGGCTCTTTGGCCCTTTGAGTGTGGCTCTTCCACAAAATACCGACTTCTGCGCATGGGCCACGAAGTTTCAATCGCATTGTACGTGCGCGCCCGCACGTGGTATTTTGTGGAAGAGCCACACTCAAGAGGCCAAAGAGCAGCATGTGGCTCGCCAGCCGAGGTTTGCCAGCCCTAGTTGCACTCCCAGATGAACTTCCTGTCAGGGGGACAATTTGCATACTATGCTTTTATTACATAGGATACAAAATGCAATTCCACATTCAATGACAGTTTTATTTTCGGAACACAAGGCAACAATTTATAAGAACCATCTTGTTTTCAAAGGGAATGCATTTTAAGATAAGAAGTTATATGGAATTAGGCTGATTTTTTTCTCTGTCTCCTCTGATTGCAGTCAGCATCCACTGTCAAATGACAGATCTACATGTTGTAAGTAGAGCAACAAACAGATCCTGACAAGATGATGCAGGATTCCAGCCTTACCAAGGATACCTGTAGCATTATTTGCTATTAGTTATTTCAGGGGTTGGCAGACATTTTCTACAAAGGAAAGATAGTGAATAGTTAGGCCTTTCAGGCTATACAATCTCTGTCATAACTACTCAACTCTGTCATTGTAGTGTGAAGGCAGCCATCTACAATATGTAAACAGTATTCCAATAAAACTTTATTTATAGATACTGCAGGTTGTATGACACATAATTTTCATGTGTCACAAAAATAGCATTTATCTCTTGATTTTTTTAACAATTTAAAAATGAAGAGGAATTCTTAGCTCATGGACCATAGAGAAATAGGCAGTAGGCAGGTGGACTTGGTATATGAACCATACCTTATATTTTTTTTTACAAAGAGTTCAAAAGCATAGATTTTTACTCTCAATTAACTATGTAATATGAATGTTCCCTTATAAAAATACAGCTCAATTGTTTTTAGAAATACAAAGTAAAGCTATTGCTTTAAGTTGTTATGGTACATAAACTATGATTAAACCTAAATACTTAGAATTCTTACCTGGTTAAAAGTTATCGATTGCTAGTTCTGGTGTCTGGCATGGCATATACGAAGCTTGGAATTTGCCACTCCATTCTAACAAGTAAAAATCTGAACAGACTGGTTTCTAGGATCCATATACAAGTGAGAATGCAGGAAAAACTGCTGCTTCCAAATTTGAAGAGACAGGCGAATACAGGGAGTCACAGCTCACCGAAGAGACTCAGAAGGGGAAACCCTGGGAACCAGTGCCAGGGAGAGAAAACCTGAGCTGTAATTGACCTGGAGGTCACCTCTGAGAGTTAAAAACTAGATCATTCTGTTTTTCTTAACAAAGACTGCCCTCAGGAGAAACTAGTTAACCAGAGCCTAATCTGCTGGGGTATTATCAGAACCCAACTGACCTAGAAGAAGGGAACCTCCCAACTACAGTCAGCTGTAGCCTTTTCACTCTAGCTATCCTCTTCTACCCAAGCAGAGAAAGCAAACAAATAAATAAAAAACACAGAGAAACACTTGTAAGTTCACAGTCCAAAGCCACAGGCTCACTAAAAGACTGAGACCTCATTAGGACTGTAAAACACTTTACTTCCTCCACACTCACCACATTACTAAAGGCCTATTTACAGCAGTTCTTTTTACCCAGCACATCGTGTTCCGCTATCAGGGGAAAAAAAATCGCAAGGCGTACTAAAGTGCAAAAAACACAATATGAATAGACACAGGAAGCATCAGGAGCAGACATGGAGGGCTGTTAGAATTATCAGATTGCAAATTTAAAATAATCATGATTAATATGCTAAAAACTCTAAGGGATAAAGTAGACAGCATGCAAGAACAGATTGGCAATGTAAGCACAGAGATGGATATCCTAAGAAAGAACCAAAAGAGGTGCTGGAGTTCAAAACTGTTAACAAAATGAAAAGTGCCTTGCCCTAACCCAGTGGTCAGCAAACCTCGGCTCACGAGCCACATGCTGCTCTTTGGCCCCTTGAGTGTGGCTCTTCCACAAAATACCACGTGCAGCGCGCACATACAGTGCAATTGAAACTTCGTGGCTCATGCGCAGAAGTCGGTTTTCAGCCTGGGCAAGTCTATTTTGAAGAAGTGGCATTAGAAGAAGTGGGGGGTGTCGGTCGGTCGGGAGATGTGGCTCAGCGGGCCGTGGGATATGCAGCACAGGGGAGGCGCGCGCGATTCATACAGGAGTTGAGTGAGCCAGTCAGTCAGCAGTCTCATTGTGCAGTGGTTAGTGCTAGTTACGTCCACAAGTCACGCTCAGGTGACAAAAGTACCTACTCGAAGCATAAAGTTACCTGTATTTTTCCAACCAGCTGCAAATCCTATAGGTATTTTCGTCATCAATTTAAGAATTGTAATTCTTTTGTGTTGGTGGCTTTATTATTATAAAATGAAACATTTTTTAGGTGCCCTGTTTGACAAGGCTACAAAGAAGAAGCAAAGAAAAATGGAAGAGCCAAAACCGGTTTGGCTCAGTGGATAGAGCGTCGGCCTGCGGACTGAAGGGTCCCGGGTTCGATTCCGGTCAAGGGCATGTACTTGGGTTGTGGGCACATCCCCAGTGGGAGATGTGCAGGAGGCAGCTGATCGATGTTTCTCTCTCATCGATGTTTCTAACTCTCTATTTCTCTCCCTTCCTCTCTGTAAAAAATCAATAAAAATATATTAAAAAAAAAAAAAAGAAAGAAAAACGGAAGACGAAAACCATGAGTTTAAAGTTGAATGGACCGAGACTTTCGCGTTGATTCAAAACTTAAATGGCCTTCCGACCTGTCTTATTTGTCAGGAAAAATTGGCGCATAACAGGAAATCAAATTTGGAGAGACACTTTACAACTAAACACAGGTCATTTAGCACTAAATATCCTGTCGGTGATGCAAGGAAGAAAGCAGTTGAGGAACTTCAGAAGAGTCAAGAAAAATCAAGTTCTGTATTTAATTACTGGATGCAATCTTCCAACAATGTTAATATTGCAAGCTTTGTGGTTAGTCAAGACATTGCTAAGAGAGGAGAACCATATACAGACGGAGAATACATAAAAATTTGTTTTATAAATGCATCTGAAGAGCTATTTCGGGATTTTAAGAACAAAGCAGATATTCTAAAAAAAAAAAAAAAATTAAAGAGTTACCATTGTCTGCTAAAACAGTGAAAGATAGAACAGTCAAAATGTCTTCGAATATAACCAACCAGCAAGTCGGAGATCTTAAATTGGTTTCACCTTTATCAATAGCAGTTGACAAGTCTTGTGACATAAATGATACAGCGCAAGTTTCAATTTTTGTACGATTTATTTCATCTACAGGTCCTAAAGAAGAACTTTCAGGATTATTGCCACTCAAAGGTCATCCTCTCCCTCATTCTCTCTCTCTTTCTCTCTCTCTCTCTCTCTCCCTCATCCTCTTCCTCATCCTCTCTCTCTCTCTCTGGAACCGAACCTGGAACCCTTCAGTCCGCCTGCCAACGCTCTATCCACTGAGCCAAACCAAACTGCACTCTTCTCCTCTCGTCTTTTTCCCTGGAAGAGGGAAAATGGAAAGGCAGAGGGTTTTGAATCCGTACCAAAAGGAGGGATAAAGAACTCTACTTGGACACAGAGCAGTCCAAGTAAGACCCCACAGGCTTGAAATAGTGTACAAGTTGGGGAATTATGATATGTTCCCACCATAAAGTGAAAGAAAGAATGGAAGGAGATGAGGTTGGAGAAAGGGGTCCCATGCTGTCCTCACATGGAAGTCATTACAAAGCCTCTCTTTCCCACACTCCCTCCTCACTCTCTTTCTCCCTTTCACCAGGTTCATCTATTTGCTTTAAAATAACCCCTCAATTGAAAATTGAAAACAATTCAGGAAGGAAGACTTGCAACATAAATGGCATCTGTGAATGCTCTGGAAATTAATCCGTTCTATACATCATTCTTTTTGAGGTTGTTTTATCTTCCTTCTAAAGAACTCAGAAACTCAATGGCAACTTGAAACAGAACCCAATTTAGTCCTGTCATTAGACCAAGAGGGTTTTATTCTCCCTGGTCCTCTGTCAGATTTTAAATGGATGTGGTTTTATTCCCCTTCTCATATAATACTGGAACATATCCATCTACAGGAAGATCTCACTTTTAAATGATGTTCTTGTATTTCAAGAGACCTTTTAAAGGGGAAAAATAATAGCTCCACTCTAGACAAAGCTCATGGCTGGAAAGTGAGTCTATTTATCTCCAAAGATTCAACAAATTCTTACAAAGTGTTTGGCCCAAATTCTTGGTGGCTAGAGGAGGAGGTGGGGTTCAGAAGGGAGACATGACTTGCTCAGAGTCACATAGCTAAGTTAGTATGTCACCTGTGTACTTTCTTTCTTCTCATAGTTATTGGGTACTTTCCCTCGAAGTGAGACCCAGCCTCTGGTTGGAACAAGAATTCCTGTCCTATGCTCTTCTGAGATATAGCACCCTAGAGAATTACAATGTTCAGCTGTTGCCATTGTCTGGTGTAAATCTCTCTATATTCACCTGTTTCCCTTGGGAGAGAGTGACTCACCGGACCATGGCTGAAAACCCCACATAGTCCAAACCTTGGTGATCAGTTTGGTTTTTTCTCTCAATGGACCTCTTCTCTGTAGCCACACACCCCCTCTGTCCATTCCTTGTACTGTTTATAGTACCTCCCATCACAGGGTCTGTGCATTTATGTATTTCCCACATTCAATCATCCTAGCCCAGTGGTCGGCAAACTCATTAGTCAACAGAGCCAAATATCAACAGTACAACGATTGAAATTTCTTTTGAGAGCCAAATTTTTTCGACTTAAACTATATAGGTAGGTACATTGTTATTAACTTAATTAGGGTACTCCTAAGCTGGCCTTTGCTAAAAACGTCCTCAATCGGATTGAGGTACGTTCGCTGAGGTCAACCCCTTCCAACTCTCCCATTCACACTCGTCTTGTATATTTGTTTCGTCTATCTCCTTTCGTTCATCCTCTCTATACGTCCAAACCATCTCAACATACCTTTCTCAATCCTCGACACTACATCTTCTTTCAATCCACAACATTCCCTAAAATTAACTTAATAAATTTTACTTAAAGTTTTAAGTCTTAGTTAAACTACAGGTACATTGAATAAAACTTGATATCATACTTAATAATGATATTATTTATTGATAAAATTAAATTCCTTACAATTTACCTTACAATATCCATAAAATTAAATCATGGCATTGACTGACAAACACTAATGTGAACAATGGCCTTGCATCTCCTTGGAAAGTTTGGGTAAGTCAGGTTTGTATGTTGTTGTTTTTAATTTTAGGCACAATTCCAGGTTCTCATCAATAAGACGACTTCTCAATTTACTCTTGATAAGGTTCATGCTTGAAAATGATTGTTCGCATAAATATGTAGACCCGAATAAGGAAAGAACAGCAAAAGCTAGTTTTTTCAGTTGATTATATGAGTCAGGAATACTATTCCAGGTGTTAAAAATCAACATATCTTCCTTTACCAGGTCTTTCAAAGCAGACCACTTGTGCTGTGAACTAAGTTCACATTTGTTTTTCTCCAATATTTCTATATCAGGACAAAGACGTTCAAATTTCAAGCTCCACAGTTCTTTGTTTTTTAAATCCAGCGATTGCATTTCAAAGTTGCCAATGTCAATATTAACGGGAGAAAAATTTAATCCTGTTACAGTAGCATTGAGAGGTTTTTTAACAAAGGCTAACGTCGCTTTGCTGTTTCTGAATTCCTGAAACCTGTTGAGAAAAGCTTCCCTCATATTTAAAGGTGTTGTTTTGAAATAGCAAATGTCAATATCAGAATTATTTTCTTGGCAATATTTCAACAGGATTGGAAAGTGAATCAAAGTTTCGCTTTCAAAATCTTGAGCAAAAAGAGATAATTTGTTTTCGAATGAAATAACTTCTTCTAGCATCGAAAAAAACTGTGTTTCCTTTCCCCTGTAGTTTACGATTAAGCTGATTTAGATGAGACATAACGTCTACCATGAAATAAAATTTTTGGATCCACTGATCGTTCGTTAGTTCTGGATAGTGAACACCCTTCTCAAGGAGAAATGCTTTAATTTCTGTTAATAAGGAAGCGAAACGTTTCAAAACATTTCCTCTTGATAACCAAAGTACCTTGTTATGAGCAGAAGATCTGCGTACTCACTCTCCATTTCAACTAAAAATTCTTTAAATTGGCGATGATTAAGAGCTTTAGCTATAATGGAGTTGATAATCTTAATCACCAATTCCATAACTTTGCAAATTTCTTTTGGAAATGTCTGCGCACAAAGCACTTCTTGATGAATGATGCAATGGTAAGTAAGTATCTCGTGATTAATTTTTTCTTTCAAAATAGCAACAAACCCGTTTCTTACACGGGTCATACTTTCGACCCGGCTGTTGAAATTGAGACAATTTTATCGAGTGGAATATGATGTTTTTTGATGCACTCAATTACAGCATTTGCTATATCCTCTCCACGTGTTTGACCTTTGAGTGGCAATAATCCTAGAAGTTCTTCTTTAGGACTTGTAGATCAGTGATTCCCAAAGTGGGCGCTACCGCCCCCCGGTGGGCGCTGCAGCGATCCAGGGCGGGCGATGATGGCCAAAGGTGCATTTGGGGGCAATGAGTAACTACTATTAAAATTTTAAAAAAATTAATTTCCAGGGGCTGAGTAATATTTTTTCTGGAAAGGGGGCGGTAGGCCAAATAAGTTTGGGAACCACTGCTGTAGATGAAATACAGTGGGGCCTTGACTTACGAGTGTCCCGACTAACGAGTTTTTTGAGATACCTGATGTCTCTCTGCCGATTTTTTGCATTGAGTTGATAGAGTAATTTGAGTTAACGAGCTCCTTAACGAGCTCCTTAACGAGTTCGGTCTCAGAACGAATTAAACTCGTAAGTCAAGGCCCCACTGTAAATCGTACAAAAAGTGAAACTTGCGTTGTATCATTTGTTGGAAGATTGCATCCAGTAATTAAATACAGAACTTGATTTTTCTTGACTCTTCTGAAGTTCCTCAACTGCTTTCTTCCTTGCATCACCGACAGGACGCGACTAGCACTAACCACTGCACAATGAGACTGCTGACTGACTGGCTCACTCAACTCCTGTATGAATCGCGCATTGACTCGTGAACCAGGAGGTCATGGTTTGGTTCCTGGACAGAGTACATGCCTGGGTTATGGCTCAATCCCCTCTAGGGGGCATGCAAGAGGCAGTCAATTGATGATTCTCTCACTGATGTTTCTATCTATCCTTCTCCCTTCCTCTCTCTTAAATCAATATTATATAATATATATATTTTTTAAAAATAATAATCATTTGATTGTTTTTAAAATATATATAACATATGCTATATGTCATGTATGTGATGTGACCAAAGTAAACTTAAGGGTTTGATTTGCCATTTATTTGCCATTTGCAACTATTGTCCACATAAGAATGGACATGAAATGGCAAAACAAGAATGCCCCCAAGTGGCAGCAGCCAGGGGAGATGGAATCTGAACTAGGAATTGGCTCTTCCCACTGAAGCAGGCAGAACTGAATCCCTGCATTGCTGCTGCAAAGACAGAATGCTGATCAGCCAGATACAGAAGACAGAGTGCTCAAATTAGCGGACAGGAAGCAACAGGACTTGGCAAATAGAGATAGGTCATTTCGAGGGCAATTAGAAATTATACTTTGCAAAGTATATTGGTGGTAACAATACTTCTTAGGAGTAAAATTGATAAATAGCAGACTCTAAACTGAACTTTGAACAGGTTCATAAGCAAATTAAGAATGGATGAGTATTATGCTAAATGAAATAAGCCTATCAGAGAAACATAAGTATCACATGAGCTCACGTATATATGGAATCTAATGAACAAAATAAACTGACAAACAAAATAGACGCAAAGACATGGAAGCAAGCAACAGACTGATGAATCTCAGAGGGAAGGGGTGTGGGAGGGGAGGAGGGATTAACCAAAGAATTTATATGCATATATGCATAACCCATGGACACAGACAATAGTGCAGTGAAGGCCTGGGGAGGGGGCAGGTGTGGGATGGAGAGAGTCAATGGGGGTGAAAGGGAGGACATCTGTAATACTTTAAATAATAAAGATAAATTTTCAAAAAAAGAGAATGGATGCCCTAATATAAGGAAGGAAAAACCCAGGGAAATAATACCCATAGCTAACATGTTCTAGAAGTTCTGAGAATCCAGAATGCACTCTAGAGCCAGATAGCCTGGAATTAAACCCTAACTCTGCCACTTATCAACTGCCACCTGCATGCTATCACCTCCATCGCTACCACCCTAGTCCCCAAGGCCACTCTTACCACCTTCTGCCTCAATGACTGCAAGAACCTCTGACTTGTCTTCCTGTTCCTACTCTCACATCTTCTTCAGGGCCCTCCAATAGTCTGTTCTGAACACTGCAGCCAGAAAGTCCTCTTTCCCTGCCTTATTCTTTCTTCACAGCACTTACCACCTTCTATCCTATAGATTTTATTACTAGAGGCCCAGTGCATGAATTCGTGCACAGGTGGGGTCCAGCTGGCCCACCCTGATGGGGGCCCATCCAACTGGGCCCTCCGGGGAGAGTGGCCACAGGCAGTTGGTGGCTGGCCCTGGCCCTGATTGGGGTTTTGGGGGCTAATCAGGGGCCGGGTTGGCTGGGGTGGGGGTGGGGGTGCAACTGGGGCCTGGATCAGGCTGGTTGGCTGCCACAGTGCACATCATAGCCACCAGTCATTCTGGTTGTTCTGCCTTTCCAGTCGCTGGGCTTTTATATGTATACTAGAGACCCGGTGCACAAATTTGTGCACAGGTGGGGTCCCTCTGGGTGGCTTGTAGGGATTAGGCTGAAAACCACAGTCCAACACCGCCTGCAGCTCCTACCTGCCGTTCCCACTCATCCCGGCCCCACTGTGCCTGCCCTACTGTGCTTGCACCCAATCAGTCCCTATCGGGAGAGGTTTGCGCTGCTGCAGCAGCACTCACCAGCCATGAGCCCTGCGTCTGTCGCCCTCCCAAGGGGAGTGGCCTGCAGGATCGGGCTGAAACCGGCTCTCTGACATCCCCGGAGGGGTCCTGGATTTCGAGAGGGCACAGGCCAGGCTGAGGGACCCTACTGATGCGCAGTCAGGCTGGGGAGGGACTGTGGGAGGGCTCCAGGGCATGTCCGGCCCATCTCCCTCAGTCCTAATCAGCAGGACCCCAGCAGCAAGCTAACCTACCGGTCAGAGCATCTGCCCCCTGGTGGTCAGTGCATGTCATAGCAAGCCTTTGAGCAGCCTTAGCATATTATTAGCATATTACACTTTGATTGGTTGTTCGGTTGTTCTGCTGTTCGGTATATTTGCATATTACCCTTTTATTATATAGGATAGATGTTATTGTCTGCCTCCCCTACTAGAATATGTTTCACAAGGGCAGGAATTTTGTCTGTTCTGTGCACTCTTAACATGTAGAGCATATCATCACTCAAAACCCTCCAAAATCTCCCCTTGTACTCACAGTTTTAAAGTCCTTACCAATCACACAGACCATCTCCTCACACTCCCACCTCTGGCCCATGCACATCATGTCATCCCACCCGGGATCCTTCCCCCAGACAGCCTCAGCCCTTGCTCTTTCTTTTCCTTCAGTCCTTTATCATTTCAATGACATCTTCCCTGGCCACTCAATCCATCCTACTCCATCCTACTCATAACACTCCCTAACCTTTTTTTCCTGCTTTATTTTTTCTTAGCGCCATTTATCACTATCTATATTTTATACACTTCTATGTTTTATTTATTGATGTTATTTAGGGTCTGACTTCCCTAATAAAACATAAGTCTCATGGAGTCAGAGGTTTTAATCCGCTTTGTGCACTTAGTAGTAGCTATAGTGCCTACTTGAATCCCTGGCACATAATAGAAACTCAATATATATTGAGTAATAAATATCCACAATGAACGTGCGGGTGAATAAATTAATCAATGATCAATCAATGGCTAAAGAAATGAAATGAATATCAGAATCTCATTTTATAGTAATCATGTTATAGATTAACAATAGAGTTAAGTCAAAATATCAATCAGTTCTTTAAAAAGATTGGAGAGAATGGTTTAGACCAGAGGCCAAATGAGCCTGTCTCCTGAGTTGTAGATGAAGGATTAATCTGACTCAACTCTCCAGGCACAATGAAGAAGCCAAAACCCGGAGAGCAGAAACCTGATCTGCCTTCCTTGAGCAGGAATCAGCATCCTTTCCTCAAGCTGACTCCTTATCAGCATGGAGCCCAAGAGAGGAAGAAAGACAAACCTACTTTGTATTGCAATGACCCTGTCCCTATTAAAGTCTGTCTGCTGTTAATAATTCTCCTAAGTTATATCTATCAGATCATTTACTTCTCCTGTTATAAGGACTAAGTAAGAAGATAGTAAAAAGAGAGGTCAAGACTCCATCTTTTCTGAGAAGATGCACGGGTAATAATACATTTAATTTAAAATAATAATGAATCATAAAAATAGATTATACTGAAGTCATCCATATAACTAAACTCACTCCAGTTTCGATTTCCAGAATGTGGCCTCAATCTTCTCAGTTTGGCCTTTTGTATTATTCTATAACTCTGAGTTAACGAATGCTGCCACACATTATTATAAATAGATTTCTGGACTGGCTGGACCCAAATAACAATTGCAGTCAAGATTCTGGTTCCTAATTTGAGTAAGAAGAAGAAGAATGTCATGTACATTAATTAAATATATGTCAGGCAGCATTCTAAGATCTTCATAAATTGAATCATTTAAACCTTTCTTGGACTTAGGAGGTTAGGAACTTATTCAAAGCTAACAAATAATGGAGCATGAACTCAAGCCAATTCTGTCTGATGCCCATGTTTGTATCAGATCATTCGACTTTAAAACCTTCACCAACGTGGCAAACCCCTGGGTGTTTCTAGTTTTATCACCCACCTCTGGAGTGCGTATGTCTTACGTGGGCATCTGGAGCATTTACTCTTTCTGGCTCATCAGGACCAAATAACATGATGTCATCAAGATATCAAACCAATATGATGTCCTAAAGAATGTTCAGGTGATCAAAGTCTCTTCAGACTACTAGATGGTGACAGAGGCAGGCACAGACCACAGCACAGCTTCATAATGTGAGCTATTGCTCATCCCAAATGAGGGAAAGCTGCTTCTGATTCGCCTTACTTATGGGTATTAAAAAAATGCATTTGCCAAATCAATAGCCACATTACAAGTGTCAAAAAAAAGAACTGCTCCTCTTAATCTTTGAGAATCTATATAAAATGTATTTTGAAGAAAAAAAACCCACAGCTTTAAAGATGTTTAAAAATCACGTTATTAGATTAAGCTTGTCAAGTATATGCTTAAGATCTTCTGTGGACTTTTCTTATTTTTGTAATCTGTCAAGGACTGATACGTTGCAGTCTCAATACTATTACCAGTATGTTATCAACTATCATTTTCTCAGAGCCTTTAATTAGAGATATGAGGGAAGTCTACATTTTTTTATTTTTAAATAGCTGCTTCTATAGTTCTAAGGATCATTCTTTACCACTAAGCACACAGGAAATTAACATTAGTATAATATTATTTATGTCTAGAAGATTATCTTTCTCTTCCTTTTTTCTTACCTTAGGGTTTTTTAAATTCTCTCTCTTTTTTTAATCCTCACCAGAAGATATGTTTATTGATTTTAGAGAGAGGGAGAGGGAGAGGGAGAGAAAGAGAGAGAGAGAAAGAGAGAGAGAGAGACATCTATCGGTCACCTCATGGTTGCCTCCTGGACAAGCCCCAACAGGGGATCAAACCTGCAATCTAAGTATGTGCCCTGAAAAGAATCGAACCTGCAGCCTTTTGGTGCAGAGGATAATGTTCCAACCGACTGAGCCACCCAGCCAGGGCTTACCTTAGTGTTTGTGTGTTGTTGTTGTTTTTACCATCATTTATCTCCCTTATAGCCTCTCACTCCTCCACCCACTTTTTCATTTCACTCTGTTGTAAAATCTCCTGCTTGAATCCATTTTAATTTTCTTGAAAGCACAAAATGGCTACAGTTAAAATTTTTGTTTCCTAGAGTAAATGTTCCAAAATGTTATTTTCATTCATCTGTTGAATAAAATGTCCCTTTACTCCTTTTTGCTGTAAAGTGTTTATTTGCATGCTGGTGTTTCCCTGCATATTTCTCTCATAAATGCAAGTCTAATATCTGTCCTGGATTAGGATGGATAGCCTCCTTGAGCATATATACTCAAGCATTATTTTCATCTTTCCGTATGCACTAAAGCTAAAGGGGTGGGTATCAGAGTAAATATTCTTTCATCCACTACTTAGCTGCCTGTGGTAGAGGTGAGTGGATGGGTAGAGAGCTGTGTCTATGTACAACTATAGTCTGGAGGATTTGACTCTCAATTTTATTTCTGAATTTATTAAGTCTTTCATTGTAAGTCATTTTGTGCTATTCCCCATTCCATGGAGGTGGGGGCACTCCTTAAATTTGCACTTACTTTACATTTTCTGGTGTAGAATCTATTTCAATATCGAGACTTCTTTTTACAGGGTTAATTTTGTGAGTGGGTATCATTATTTCTGGTTCACAGACCCAGTAAAGTTCCTCTGTAGAGCTCTACTTACTTAAGAAGTTAAGTCAGAGAAACAGAATGGTACTATTTATTTATTTATTTACTTATTTATTTATTTATTTATTTATATTTTTATTTATTTCAGAGAGGAAGGGAGAGGGAGAGAGAGATAGAAACATCAATGATGAGAGAGAATAATTGATGGGCTGCCTCCAGCAGGACCCCCACTGGGGATCGAGCCCACAACCTGGGCATGTGCCCTTGACCAGAATTGAACTCGGGACCCTTCGGTCCCCAGGCCAATGCTCTATCCACTGAACCAAACTGGCTAGGGCCAGAATGGTATTATTTAGCCATACAGCTTCTCTTTCAGCATCCCTTCCACTCAAAAAAAAAAAAAAAAAAAGATGTGTGCCATCCTTCCTGCAGTGCACTCATAGCACCAGTATCTGCTCCTCTAGCTGAGAAGTGCCATTCGGGGTTCTTCTGCACCATCTCTGCCCACATTTCACAGCCCAGCCCACTGTGCTTGCGAGCAGGGCAACCATGGGCATGCCCTCCGCATCCTGTATCCAGACATTGTGAAGATGAAGCCTGCTCTAGTTTCAGCATTAATGAAGTTTTCTTTTTGTTTGTTGGTTCTTTTTGCTTCCTTTCAGTGAATGTTAGGCACAGATAAATGTGTACTTATACCACTATCTTTCCCATCAATCCCATTACTTTTATAATCAGAAACAAACAAAAAGCCTTTTACATTTTTTAAGTGAAATCCATTAAATAAAAGATATTTGAAAATTCCAATTCCAGGAAATGAATTTTTCTGTTGAAAAATATGGTTTTCTTCTGACTGTGTAATCAGTGGGTTATTATGGGTTTTTTCCCATCTAGATGTAGTGAGGACCTAAAGCTTCTTACTTTTCTATCTGAAGCTTATTATAAAATTTTTTATGTAATTTTTTCTGCCTTTAACCTTTTGTCCTGTCATATATCAAGCATTCAATAAAAAGAACACCCTTAACTTCTTAATCCATACAACCCACTCTGCACTGAACTCCTCGTCCTGTGAATTAAGTTTAAAATTAAAAGTTATTTTCAGATGTACCATTAGATCAACATATTTTGTCATAGCTAGAGTTTAGCTTATAGATAATCAGTTATAATTATACAACTGAAGCCAGATTTCCAATTGAGTTAAGCCTGAGAAAGAGCTTTAAAATATGTTGACTCATTGTTCCTAATTGCTTCTAATTCCCCTAGTTCAAACCACTTAGAGTATTAACAAAGTTCCTAAAGTTCACTAAAGATAAATGTTTGAAATCTGGGAGTTTTCAATTGGATCTATAAGATAGAAATTCAGTTCTCCTTGATGAAACACCTATTATATTGAATCAACTATGCATAGATAGGTAACAGTTTGGGACTGGATTTTCATAATTGGACTTGAGATAAAACAAAATATTTGGACAGAGGAATTTATTTTATTTTAGTTTAGTTTTTGGCAAGCAACCAACAAGAGAAACTATTTTTCCACTTTTCCAATAATCTGACTTAAGTTCAGGTTAGAGGACAACTTTGAAAGTGGGCAGAAAAGAACTTACTTAGGTTAAGAAGTATTTGTCTAGACAGAGTCTCATGGGAGAGCATCATTGTCCAAGATTGTGGTCTCTTTTGATCAATTCAAGCTGGTGGACCTCAAATTCTCAATAAGTGGTATATAAACCAGAAGGTCAAATTTCCTAATTCCCATGAAAATATATTAATTTGCAATGGAGAGTATATCTCCACTGCTGATAGTATACTTATATCTACTTCTTGGCAGCTGGTTAATCAAGAGACAAATTTAGAAATTAAAATTACTTGGCAAGCACGGAAACTGTATGAACCAGAGAGAGATTTCATTCAAGTCATGATAAAAACCTAATAAAAAAATCACTATCCCACAACGGAGATGTAAGTAATGACCATTTTGATGTTTCTCCAGTTTCAGTGTTTCTTCCTAAGAGTCAGTTTCACTCCATTCCTTAGACAACTCTGCATAAATGGCACCAAAATCTGCCTCTTTGACTCCATGTTTACCATATTTCATTCTTTTGATGCGCCCTTCTTTTAAGTATATTAATACTATCAAGTCTTTCTTTATTTATTTATAGCCTAGAAGACATTCTGTTTTTTAACATGACCTATAGAGCTATTATCTATTAGATATTAACTTTATCAATATGATTGGGAATGCTTGGAGAAGGCACTGCTATTATGTCCACTCTATAGCACTAAGATAGCACCATTCATGAGACTTAACTACCTCATTTTAAAAATACTTGGCTGCCCTAGCTGGTTTGGCTCAGTGGATAGAGCATCTGCCTGTGGACTGAAGGGTCCCAGGTTCGATTCTAGTCAAGGGCACATGCCTGGGTTGCAGGCTTGATCACCAGTAGGGGCCATGCAGGAGGCAGTCAGTCAATGATTCTCTCTCTTCATTGATGCTTCTGT
The DNA here is from genome assembly GCF_028538775.1 of Myotis yumanensis. NCBI lineage: Eukaryota > Metazoa > Chordata > Mammalia > Chiroptera > Vespertilionidae > Myotis > Myotis yumanensis. The sequence continues at coordinate 32,665,244 of NW_027223761.1, forward strand.
CTCTCTCTCCCTCTCCCTTCCTCTCTGCAACTAATAAAAATATATACTAGTATTTTTAAAAATGAAAAGCAAGCATGTAAAAAATATATACAACTTGGTTCATGGGGTCTCTAGTCTTATCCTCACATATTAGCACTGTGTAAAGGAAGGGGCAAAGAATGGAGCTCAATCTTTCCTTTTCTCATGGTGATACTGTATGTCCTAGGATTCTGGGGTCTTCTGAGGTTATTAGCAACCACAAAATTCCAAGGACAGGTTACTGAACCTTTTAAAGCCTTCCTCTTTGTGGTTTGTCCTTATATCACTGTCATGGCAGAGATATCTCATTATTTTTGAACAAGTCTGTTTCATTTTAAATTAACTGCCATAAAAAAGAAATTATTTGTGTGTGAACACAACAAAATAATGTGACTTTGGTCCATTTAAACTGTATTCACAACCACAGATCAGAATAAAATCCTTACATTTTTTAAATTGTCCTGAACCAAATAGCTTATAGAGTATCATTAATTTCCTAATAAGTTGTATATTAAATTTGCATGTGAAAGCCTGGACTGCCCCTTCATCAAAAAAAAAAAAAAAAAGCCAACAGAATCATGGATTTGCCATCTGTTCTCCTGATGAAAGTACAGTGATTAAAGCTGAGTATTGCAAGTAGTATAAAGCAATGATTTCTGTTCTTAACAAATATTTTTTTTGTTCTGTTCCGTCCCACCCCCAGTTTTTAGAACAGTCCCTGAGACTGCTGGGTGGATCATCAATATATACTGAATTGATGAATGCTTAAATGAGTGAAAATTTCTTTTTTTACTTTTTTTTTTTTTTTCAGAGAGAAAGGGAAAGGGAGAGAGAGAGAGAAACATCAATGATGAGACAGAGTCATTGCTTGGCTGCCTCCTGCACACCCCCTACTGAGGATCAAGCCCACAACCCGGGTATGTGCCCTGACCAGGAACACAGCTATGAACTCCTGGTTCATAGGTCAATGCTCAACCACTGAGCCACTCCGGCCAGGCATGAGTGAAGTTTTCAATGGCTATTTACATGATAGCAGTGACAATAATACTTATTCAATTTTAAATCAATTATTGAAGCACATAGAAATTCCTAAATTCTCTGAAATAATTCCTAGTAGTCCCTTGGGTTCTGCATCCCAAAGATTGAAAACAACTGATAGCAAGTGATTTTATTATATGAGAGTATATTCTCATATAATCTCAGAACTGGAAAAGTATCTAAATGTATCTAAGTAACTACTCTCATTCATATATGTCCATTTTCAAACTCAAATCACATATTCCCACAATTCTTTTCCATTGATCCCAGAGAGAATTTTTTGAATTGTGTGAAGATGGAATGTTTCAAGGAGTACTTAAATGCTCAATAAAACCCTACTCATTGCTAAAACTCAAGTTTCTAGTATAGTGTTTAGCACATAGTGGGCACACAGTGGCTATTTGTTGAACAACTGATAAATCCCTGGATGTGTCAAAACTATGTCAGGTAATCCAAAGAGGAGATGTAGGCATGGAAATCATGTTAAACTTGCAATAATTTTAAGGTCCATTGAAATGGTATCAAATAAATCTAATAGCCATATATCAGACTATCATTGTCCCAGTGAAGTTTCCTAATCCCTTCACAATCCAGAATCAATATAATGTGAGAGTTTAGAATAATATATGAGTATCATTTACCTTGTCCTAAATACTTACAATAATATTGTAGACTAAGATTGCATTAGTTCCTTTGACAACAACATTTGGCCTCAACTCTGGTTGCAACTGATAGAAGGCCAGCTGAAATAAACTTAAGCTAAAAGAAGTTGTTGAAAAGATAAGGGATTTTTATGGATAAAGAGTAAAGGAAAGGATTTCAAAAGAAGTTTGTACAGAGGACAATAACTTGGATTTTTAAAAAATCTTGTTTAACCACACAGAAAGGGCAAAACGTCCTGAGGGACTGACTGCTGAAACAAAGACTAGTTCCTTCCAGGATCTAGTCGTGAATCTTTTCAGGACTCTAGAACCAGGGACTGACAGGTGCCATATCTCATATCTTAATAACAGAAACTACTAAGTCTCTTTCTATAGTTCCAGATGGCAAATCCTGGAAACAGGCTAACTGACCAGTCTTTATCGGGTGCCACCAGGGCCAGATGCTACAGGGAATTTATTTCTGACATGACCAACATAGGTCTAACCCTACGTATGACTGTTTTTCTCAGAAAGAAGGGAGGATAGTCAGATAGTTACTCTAACTGATATCTACTACTCTGTCACATTGCCAAAATATCTTAAAATCAAGAGTCATTAAGCCCTGGCTGGTTTGGCTCAGTGGATGGAGCGTTGGCCTATGAACTGAGGGGTCCCAGTTCAATTCCAGTCAAGGACACATGCCCAGGTTGCAGGATCAATCCCCAGTAGGGGGCGTGCAGGAGGCAGCCGATTGATGATTCTCTCTCATCACGGATGTTTCTAACTCTCTCTCCATCTCCCTTCCTCTCTGAAATCAATAATATATATAATAAAAATTAAAAAAGAGTAATTAAAACTACTAAAAATTTTTCACAAATGCATCTATAGAGCTATGTCACTCTGAACCTTTCTATAATTATGTTCAGTTAGCTTTAGCAGACCAAATTGAAAAGTATTGCATTTATTTGTCTTATATTTGATATATTAAGAGAAAAATTTTCTCTCAATTCTCTATTCATGTTCATTTCCCCTAAAGCCTGATCAAGAAATATCAGTTCTCACCTGGCCCATGTGGCTCTGTGGTTGAGTGTTGATCTATGAATCAAGAGTGGCCTCGATTCCCCGTCAGGACACATGACCGGGTTTTGGGCTTGATCCCCAGTAGGGTGTGCAGGAGGCAGCCAATCAATGATTCTCTCTCCCCATTGATTTTTCTCTCTCTCATCCTCTCCCTTCCTCTCTGAAATCAATAAAAAAAATATTTTTTTTAAAGAAATACCAGTTCTCAAAGTTCTGGTCAAGAGGAAATATATTACATCAAAATAGAAGGAAATTATTAAGTTAATGACTATATAGGGTGGGGTAAGAATAGGTTTACAATCGTTTCAATAATTTCTTTTGGCTTAAGTTCATTTCAGCTGGACTTCTATCGGTTGAGATCAAATGTTGTTGTCAATGGAACTAATGTAATCTTAGTCTACAGTATTATTATAATTGTTTTTATTATTTTCCATACAAACAATTGTAAACATACTCTTACCCCACCCTTTACCTTATTTCTCAGTCAGCAAGATACTTGAAGACAAAGCATGAGAAAAAGAGATTACATTTTTAATATCTTTTATTTCAAGAGAGGGAAGATTTTAGTTGATTTTAGGAGCAGTGAATACAAAGGATGATGACTGGGATTTTTAAAAGAATGGTTACAATAGTAGATAAAAGAGGATTTTAATTGATGAGAATTTCAGAGGCATGATGCCTCTCTGTTTTTTTTCTACTCATATTGTCATGACCAGCATGAGTAAGACAAATACTTGTGACTCTTCATTGGTTTTCTTGTGCTACTACTCAGCTTTTGTGTAGGAAAAATGCCACGGATTATATATGACAAAATATGCTTTCTAAATAGTTTTAGTGAATAACTTGAATTCCTAGAAATAATAAAAGCCAGAAACCTCAGTAAAGCTTCCTACTCCTTTCTGTTATTGAGGAAGATAGAACCCAAACAGAGAGGGGTAGGATGGAGAAAACACTGAAGCTAAAAATATAATACTACCTCAAGCCAAAATTCTCTTAAAAATTGTTGGGTATCATTTAGTGAGAGTAGAATTTGTATTCCAATAAAAAAAAAACACACAACAGCATGTCTATGCTAAAAACTATACTTGGCAATATTTTGCTTACTTAAAGTTAAAATGTTTGAAACTGACTACTTCTTGGAAGTATTTTAAAGAGACAAAGAGTTAGACAACAAAGTAAATCACTTATCCCTGATAAAAAAGCACAATGCCATGTATTTTAGCATCCAGTTGACCATGACAATAGACTTAAGGCATGTCACTTGGTTGACTCAGGGTTAGTGACACAGACTATAATATATTATGTCCAGTGATGGAAATGTTCTATATCTATGCTATCCAGTACAGTAGCCATTCGCTGCATGTGGCTATTGAGTACCTCAAACTTGGCTGTTAAAAGTGAGAAATAGATTTTTTAAAAATAATTCTTTATTGTTGAAAGTATCATATATGTCCCTTTTTTCCCCTCATTGGCCCCCTCCAGCCCTTCCCCACCCTCCACCCCCCACCCCAGGCCTTCACCACCCTATTGTCTGTGTCCATGGGTTATGCATATATGCATACAAGGTCTTTAGTTGATTACCTCCCATCCATCCATCCTCTCCCACCTTCCCTCTGAGATTCTGCACTCTGTTCCATGCTTCCATGTCTCTGGATCCACTCCGTTCATCAGTTTATTTTGTTACTTAGATTCCCAGTTAGGAAGCTATTGTCATAGAAATAGAATTTTACATTTTACTTGATTTATATGGAATTAAAATTAAGAAGCTACAAGCTGCTAATGGAGAATGCAGTTACAGTAGGTTGACACCAGAAAAAAAAAAAAGAAAAAGGTGTTTTTGTTGTAATTTCCAGTAGGGGTACATTTCACCATTTCCCACTTGGTGGTAGAAAACAGAATAAACAAGCACCATATTTCCAATTATTGATGATGTTTTAGCCTCTTTACAGATGAATGCTCCAATCAACTGTCCACACCCATTTAAAAACCATCTCTTTGCCAAATGTGGCCCCGGGGGACTCATGAATTCTGAGCCACATTGTTTTTCAGAGCTAAAAGTTGGGGCAGTAGATGTGTGGTCTAAATCCTTCACTCTCAGGCAAAAACAGATTTGGGGGTCCCCTCCCAATGGTAAGGTGCTGTGCCAGGAGTGGGATTTATGGCATGAGCGTGTCACAGCTTTCCCTACCCATTTGGATGTGGGTGTCTTCTGTCACATGTTGTGTAGGAGTCAGTCAACTGGTTTCTGAGTTTCCCTCAGAGGAAATTTATCTATGTGTAGCTGTATATTTGGTGCATCCGTAGGAGGAAAGAAAGTCAAGAGCCTCCTATTTCAACATCTTATTGATGTCACTCTGCTAATGCGCAATGCTTTTAGCCAGATGTCACCGAGGACATAGAAATGATGTGTGCCTGAAGAATAGAAATTCGCAAGCTAATATTATGTGGAAAATGTTTAAAGATGAAGAAAAAAAGTACTCTGTGCAAATAAGTTTGCCTCCCCTTAAGCAGCACTTAAGATTACATTTTCAATTAGATTTTTCAGCATCTTTAATGTACTGTTATTATAAATTTCCAAGAATAGGTTTAATATTTAGAATTTTTTCAAGCTTAATGACTGCAGAATCTTTATTCATGGATGCAAATTAACACCCACCGGAGGAGCCAGAGTTTTCCACAAAGTAGTTTGAAAAGCATTAAAATAATTTTTCTAAGATAAAATTGATTTATTATTTATTACCCTTCAATCATGCTCATTAAAGACTGTTCTTTATCCACATTTTTGTTGTATCCATTCCATACATTTCTGCTTGGTTCATAAGACCAACTTACTTTTCCCTTGAGTTATTTTTTTATATTTATTGATACAGTCAATTCAATTAACCCACTTATTGAACACCTTCTACATACCAGACACTATCTTACGTGCTGGGTATATGACAGTAAACAAAGCACACAATGATTTCCACCATCTTACATTCTAGTAGAAGCAGATAAATAAAAAAAGTAAAACATATGGGATGTCAGATATTGATGAGTACGATGGAAAAAATAACAGAGGGAATAGTAATGCACTTGCAATTTAAACATAGTGGATCAGGGAAGGTCTCATCAGAAAGGTTTCATTTCAGCAAAGCCTGAAGGAGAGGGAAGGAGAGATATTTGGAGGAAGAGCTTCCCGGGCAGAGAGAAGGCCCTGAAGTGGGAGGATGCCTTCCATGCTTGAGAAACTTCAAGGTGACTGAGCAGAGTGAACAAGTGAGAGATAGCAGAGGTCAAGTCACGAGGGCCTTCAAGCTCTTTTAGGGACTTGGACTTTCATTCTGAGGGATATGGAAAGTCACTCAAAGATTTTAAATAGAACAACACAATCTGATTTATGTTTTTATAGGATCACTCTGTGTTGCATAGACCATATGGGTTGGGGTGGGGGTTATGAGTGGGAGCAGGAAACCCAGTGAGGAAGCTATTGTCATTATCCAGGGTGACACTGAGGTGGCTCAGGTCAGGGTATTACCAGAGGAGGTGAAAAGAAGTGAGCCTGAGTTTATTTTGGAATTTAGAGCTCACAGAACTGCTGGTCGATTGCATGTACAGTGGGGCCTTGACTTGCGAGTGTCCCGACAAATGAGTTTTTTGAGATACGAGCCATCTCTCTGCCAATTTTTTGCTTTGAGTTGCAAGCTAAAATTCGGGTTACGAGCCAGCTTCAGATACCCCACCGCTAGTTGGCGCAGCGAACGTCACAGTGAACGCCACAACATCAGCCTAGCGTCACTTGTCTCACTCGTTCACTTTTTGATTTGACATACGAGTAATTTGAGTTACGAGCTCCATCACGGAACGAATTAAACTCATAAGTCAAGATGTATTATCTTTTCTGCCCTGCTCTAGTTTTCTTTCTATTTCAGAAGTTGTGGATATATTTTTCTAACAGGGTGAAAAATAAAAGAGAATTTATTGATTAGCTTTTCACTCATACTCCATCTTGTGTGTGTGTGTGTGTGTGTGTGTGTGTGTGAGTTTTTTTTTTAATTCTTTATTGATGAAATCTATATTTCTGTCCCCTTTACCTCTTCAGTCTGAAGTCAGATTTCCTGGAATCAGAGCCTGGGGCCAGGAATCATGGGGACTAATCTCGTGGTCCCCCTTATGTGGCCTTCTCAGGAAGGAACATGTAGAATAGAAACTAATCACACAAATATGAATACAGGCAGGACTGGGTTTGGAGACAAATATATCCAAATCTGATTTACACATCTTACTAGTTGCCTCATTTCAGGCAAATTACTTAATGTCCCATAGGCTCTGCTTTCTCCTCTGCAATATGGAGACAAATATTATCTACACTAATAAAAGAGAAACATGGTAATTGGCGTACGACCGCTACCCTTTTCATTGGCTAATCAGTGAGTATATGCAAATTAACTGTCAGCCAAGATGGCGGCCGGCAGCCAGGCAGCTGGAAGCAAACATGAGGCTTGCTTGCTGCAGTGACTACAGACTCCAACGTTCCCCGCCTCACTTTCCGGCCTCTCAGTTGCAACTCTAAGCAACTATCTACTATGTTGCAAATAAGAAAATAAACAAAAGCCCAGAAACCAGCTTTCAGTCAGCCGGGCTTTAGCAACATTGTATCGATGTTTTCAGCAGCGAGGCCTCAGAGCTAAAGCTGGCCCAGAATAAAAAAAAAAAGAAAAGAAAACAAGGAGCGGTTGGAAGCTTCAGTCACTCGCTTCCGGAAAACAGCCCTCAGCCCCTCACCCAGACTGGCCAGGCACCTCAGTGGGGACCCCCACCCTGATCCAGGACACCCTTCAGGGCAAACCAGCCAGCTCCCACCCATGCACCAGGCCTCTATTCTATATAGTAAAAGGGTAATATGCCTCCCAGCACCGGGATCAGCGTGACAGGGGGCAGCTCCCAAACCCCCTGATCGCCCTGTGGCTCTGTGTGTGACAGGGGGTGGGGCCACAACCTCCCTATCTGCCCTGCTCTGTGCCTGATAGGGGGGAGTTCCCCAATCCCCTGATCGGCCCTGCTCTGTGTTTGACAGGGTGCAGCACACCAACCTCCCCCCCATGGGCCCTGCTCTGTGTGTGATAGGGTGTGGCGCCCCAACTCCCCCCCGCCCCCCACAGGCCCTGCTCTGTGTGTGACAGGGTAGAGCCATAACCTCTCCATCGGCCCTGCCCCGAGTGTGACAGTGGCGGCGCCCCAACCCCCTGATCAGCCCTGCTCTGTGGGTGATAGAGGGTGGCGACCCAACCCCCCTCCATGGGCCTTGCTCTGTGTGTGACAGGGTAGAGCCATAACCTCCCCATTGGCCCTGCCCTGAGTGTGACAGGGTGCAGCGCCCCAAACCCCTGATCCGCCCTGCTCTGTGTGTGACAGGGGGCGGTGCCCCAACTCCCCTATCGGCCCTGCCTTGAGTGTGACAGGGGGCGGTGCCCCAACCCCCCAATTGGCCCTACCCTGAGCGTGACTGAGGGTGGCATTGCAACCTCCCGATCTGCCCTGCTCTGTGCATGATGGGGTGGCACCCCAACTCCCCTATCGGCCCTGCTCTGAGCCTGACCAGGGGCTGCACTTAGGAATTGGGCCTGCCCTCTGCCACCCGGGAGCAGGCCTAAGCCAGCAGGTCGTTATCTCCCGAGGGGTCCCAGACTGCGAGAGGGCACAGGCCGGGCTGGGGGACCCCCCCCCCCCCAGCCCCGAGTGCACAAATTTTTGTGCACCGGGCCTCTAGTTTAGAAATAAAACCCACAAAGATTTCCTCATAAGATTAAATTACATAATGATTGAAATGGGTTTAATACACAGCATCAGACACATAGAAAATGTCTCAGACACATAGAAAGTATATGAAGGAGAGGAGAATTGCTTGGTTTCCAGTTAGGTCCGACCATAAACTGAAACCCATATAAGTCCTTTTGTTTCTGAGGGTCTTTGCCTGTAACCTACCACCCTCCCCAGGGCTGCTGGTCCATGCTTTGCCTCCACAGACCCTCTCATGGGAGCTGGAGTTGGCCACTATCTTTCCTGGTTAATTCAACTTGGTTTCTTCACTTGAGAAGGATCAAAACTAACATTCATTGAAAGCTATTCCATGCTAGGACCTATGCAATTATTATATCGTTAAGTAAAAGTGTCCTATAAACTTGGTATAATGATGTCTTCTTTTTCAAATTAGAAAATTTGTGTTACAAGTCCACATAGCTTAATATAGTAACTTTCAAACAGTTTTGCTCACTACCCTCTTTTGGTGATATCTAAATTGTTTCTCATACATTTAAATAGTTGTAAAATATATAATTTCCAGTATGTTGTAAATATTGACATTTTAAGCTATTACATTGCTCTTTTAAATATATCCATTGGAATCTAAATACCACAGCAATGTATAATGACATCATCCATTTAAAAAATAAAAGAACAGGCTCTTCTTTAACTGTCAGAAATTTTACATTGTCTTCTTCCCTTGAATTTTATCAAAATGTATTACATTTTATCCCTCAGTGCTTTTACTTGTTCCATCATATTCTTCTCTGAAAAAAGAGATCAACATATATTTTATTTCCTATATTTATAATATTTTATAGATATAAAGTTTTCTTCTGAAATGAATTAGCATTATAAATATTATTAATAATAGAATTCATTAAACATTATAAATTTGTTACATTTTAAAAATATTATTAAATATAGAAAGTAAGTTTTTACTGGAAATGAATCTCTTAACAAGATAGATAGGATTTTTTTTTAGTCAGTTCCAGTATCCATGAACAATTCTTATTACTAAAATGAAAAAAAATGCTCAATGGTGATTCTATTTCTAATTTTGTAATTGTTTTAAAAGATTGTAAAAGCTAAGACACCTCATTCACATAAAAAAAATGAGAATGTGAATGGAAATTTTGTCATAGCAATTGCACAATTCTTTGAACTATTTCTGAGTTAAGTGCCAGAAAGTACCTAATGATCTAGCTTCAAAAATAATTTTTAATGATCTGTAAGTAGCAGCTTAGATCCTTTTTCAATTTTGTTGAAAACAAATAATGGAAACCCTTTGACTTGCCAAGTATTTTTAAATATGTTTTTATTGATTTCAGAGAGGAAGGGAGAGGGAAAGAAAGAAACATCAATGGTGCAAGAGAATCATCAATTGGCTGCCTCCTGCACGCCCCCTACTGGGGATCAAGCCTGCAACCCAGGCATGTGCCCTGACCTGGAATGGGAAAGTTTTTTACACTCTAAGAGAAATAAACTATAATAAATAAAAGATATTCTTTGCTTCAAAAATAATTTTACTTTCCTTTGGATATGCTGGGCCCTTTTATGATGAGTCATTAGGGGTAGGTGGTATTTTGAAATACTTTATCCATGTTGGAGTAAACTAATCACTTTCTGCCTGATTGAATCTTGATTTCCTTTTTCAAATTCTTTTCTGTTGGCTCTAGAAATATCTTTAAAGATATTGTAATGTCTTTTCCTTAAGCATGTAAAATTTCCTCCTGCTTTATCTGGTCACAACTCTTAAGTTGTGCTAATGACAGTGAGCACAAAATTAAAAGTAGCCATATAGCGACATAAAGATGTTTGTTTTATCCATCAGTCTTTTGTCCTTTTGATCATCTTTTTTGTGATGCTCTGAGAACACTCTTTATTTAAGTGGTATTGAGGTGATTGTTTAGCACTGGGTAAGAGCTTTAATAAAATGGATCAAACAAAGTAGCCATGAAAATTAATACACTTCCAACGACCTTCAGACATTTTGATCATGCCCCTGTGTAGTTTATTTGAAAGTTTCATGGTAATTATTTTTAATTTACCAGGTAACAAACTAGTTGCAAGGTTGAAACTCCTAATGCTTTAAAAATAAACAAGCAAAAAATTTTGGTGGCGCTAATAGACCTTTCAAAACTCTAAGGAGCTTTCTTTTTCACATTATGGTCAAAATCACACCTTCTAATAAATGCCCAAAGGGAAAAGACCAGAGTTCTGGGAGAACACATATAATGGAGTTCTAAAATGAGAGAAGGCCTGGCTAAGTAACAAACATCTACGTCAAGACCCAAGGGATAAATAGCCTTCAGAAAAGTGATGGAAGGAAATTCTTAAACCTCAGTTAGGAGGGCGGGGAAAGCAAAACAGTTCTCAGATAAACGGATAGAGTACAAGGAGAATTCACTCAAAGAAACAAACAACCCAGAAAGAAAGCAAGAACTGTCAAATAACCCAGTCTGAAAAATAGTGTGAGATACAGAACCCAATTACATGAAAGTGCTGAGTTTTATAGAACTACTTGGTAAACATCTACACTAATAAAAGAGAAAAATGGTAATTGGCGTACGACCGCTACCCTTCTGATTGGCTAATCAGCGTATCCTTATGCAAATTAACTGTCAGCCAAGATGGCGGCCGGCAGCCAGGCAGCTGGAAGCAAACGTGAGGCTTGCTTGCTCCCGTGACTGCAGACTCCAACGTTCCCCGCCTTGCCGGACTCTGAGCTGGCGGTTTGAAACATTCTAACAAATATAGCCGGCTGGGATCTCAGAGCTGAAGTTATACATTGTTTCGATTATAGAACGGCAAACAAACCAGCAGCGGAAGCCTCAGAGCTAGAGCCAGAGCTAAAGCTGGCCCAGAAGAAAAGAAAAAAAGAAAAAAAGGAGCGGTTGGGAGCTTCCCGCCAGCCTGAAAGCAGCCCTCAGCCCCTCACCCAGACTGGCCAGGCACCCCAGTGGGGACCCCTACCCTGAAGGGTGTGTGACCAGCTGCAAACAGCCATCATCCCCTCATCCAGGCTGGCCAGGCACCCCAGTGGGGACCCCCACCCTGATCCAGGACACCCTTCAGGGCAAACCAGCCAGCCCCCAGGCCTCTATCCTATATAGTAAAAGGGTAATATGCCTCCCAGCACCGGGATCAGCGGAGCCGTTAGGCCTCCTGGCACCAGATCAGCGTGACAGGGGGCAGCGCCCAAACCCCCTGATCACCCTGCGGCTCTGTGTGTGACAGTGTGTGGCGTCCCAACCCCCTGATCAGCCCTGCTCTGTGTGTGACAGGGGGTGGTGCCCCAACCCTCCTCCCCCCGCCCACGGGCCCTGCTCTATGTGAGACGGGGTAGAGCCATAACCTCCCCATCAGCCCTGCCCTGAGTGTGACAGTGGTGGTGCCCCAACCCCCTGATCCACCCTGCTCTGTGTGTGACAGGGGGCAGTGCCCTAACTCCCCTATCGGCCCTACTCTGTGCATGACAGGGGGGAGCTCCCCAACCCCCTGATGGGCCCTGCTCTGTGCATGAGAGGGGGAGCTCCCCAACCCCCTGATGGGCCCTGCTCTGTGAGTGACAGGGGGCAGCGCCCCAACCCCCTGATTGGCCCTGCTCTGTGCATCACAGGGGGTGGCGCCGCAACCTCCCCATTGAACCTGCCTTGAGTGTGACAGGGGGCGGTGCCCCAACCCCCCAATCAGCCCTACCCTGAGCTTGACTGAGGGTGGCATCGCAACCTCCCAATCCGCCCTGCTCTGTGCATGACAGGGGGCGGCGCCCCAACTCCCCAATCAGCCCTGCTCTGAGCCCGACCAGGGGCTGCACCTAGGGATTGGGCCTGCCCTCTGCCACTCAGGAGCAGGCCTAAGCCAGCAGGTCGTTATCTCCCGAGGGGTCCCAGACTGCGAGAGGGCACAGGCCGGGCTGAGGGACCCCCTCTTCCCCCCCGAGTGCACAAATTTTTGTGCACCGGGCCTCTAGTAAATTCAATAAAACAAGAGCTGAAAGACTAAATGAAAAATTAAGCATCAGAATGGAAAGGAAGTGCAGCCAGCATTGCTCAGTGGTTGAGCATCGACCTATGAACCAGGAGGTCACGGTTCGATTCCTGGTCAGGGCACATGCCTGGGTTGTGAGCTCCATCCCCAGTGTGGGGCATGCAGGAGGCGACCAATTGATGATTCTCTCTCATCGTTGCTGTTTCTGTCTCTCTCTCCTTCTCCCTTCCTCTCTAAAGTCAATAAATATATACATATATTAAAAGAAATAAAAAATGTAAGGCTAAGAAATAAAAGGACACCCAAACAACGTTATTTATAAATTAGAAATTGCATGAACAGGACAGATACAGCTAAAACTCAAGTATCCCATATTATTTTTGCTTTAAACATCCAATTCCCTTTTTAAGATATAAAAAAATTTTAAACATCTGTACCACAAATTTATGTTTCTCTAATAGTCTTCTGAGGGGCACTGGGACACTGCAGCAAACTCACAGGGGCACCATGAGATATTTAAATTTTTCTAGGCAAGCATACTTGACATCTGTACTGTATACTAGTATTGCGTAAACTACTAGCTTAATTGTGCAACTTTCAAACCTTAGAATTAGATCAGACACCAACACCAACTACTAGTTTTGATAATTAGATCACATTATTTTCCTTTTGCTGATGTTATTTCTTAATAAGCTGGAAATTTCTGTGATATAAAGTATCACACACAAAAATCTATGTGGCCCTGGAAGGTTGCTCAGTGGTTAGAGCATTGCCCCACAGGTTCAATTCCCGGTCAAAGGCACATACCTTGGTTGCAGGTTTGATCCCCAGCCCCCGCCCCCCCCCCCCCCCGCCCCCAGTCAGGGTGCTTGCAGGAGGCAACCAATTGATGTGTCTCTCTCATGTTGATGTTTCTGTCTCTGTCTCTGTCTCTGTCTCTCTCTCTCTCTCTCTTTCTCCCCCCCCCTCCTCCTTTCCTTCCACTCTGTCTGAAAATCAATGGAAAAAATATCCTTGAGTGAGGTTTAAAAAACATCAATGTGGCACAGGCCGTGAAGGTGTTGGTGTCTGATCTAATTCCAAGGTTTGAAAGTTGCACAATACCCAATAGGCATACACATACTATTAGTAAGTAATTGTAATTGTTTTAGAATTAAATTTAAATGTTATATTTTCTTCCAATTTACATGTACTGTTATTTTAAATGGTTATTAAGTTGTTAGGACATAAATACTTTAAATTGTGTAAACCTAACTATTAATAAATAGAAGTGTTAAGCATTTCTTTTGGCCTATGGATGACATGAAGTGGGGGATTACTATGTCAGGAAGGGTGTCATTAATGGAGACACTTTGAGAATCTCTACCACAGAATATTATCCAGCCACTAAAACTAGTGAATTAACTGGTTTTCCAGATGACTTGGAAGAATTTCTACTAAGTACCGGTAAGTCAGAAAAGCAAGATTCATTCATTACATATAAAATGAGCCCATTTTTTTAAAAAAAAATTAGCAAAATCCTCCCATTTGGATGGACTTGTAAGTGAAGAGATTGCCTCTTCCCTCTTTTCTAATCCTTAAAAGAAACATTAACTTTATTTATTTCACACAAAAACTGAAATAAGTAAAGTTAAACTAAAAAAGAAAATGTCTGTTAAAACTATTCTTGCTTCTATATAGAGTAGGAGCTTAAGTTATTTTATTTTAATATTAAATAAAAGAATGACCCCCCACGGGGCTGGAGAACTTTGAGACAACAAAAACACCTTATTTATTTATTTTTTTAATATATTTTTATTGATTTCAGAGAGGAAGGGCGAGGGAGATAGAAACATCAATGATGAGAGAGAATCATTGATTGGCTGCCTCCTGCAGACCCCACACTAGGGATGGAGGCTGAATCCCAGGCAAGTGCCCTGACCGGAATTGAACCATGACCTCCAGGTTCATTGGTCGATGCTCAACCACTGAGCCATGCTGGCCAGGCAAAAAAAAAAAAAAGGCTTAAAAAAATAATTAGAAATTGTGATTGACCAGAAAGGTATAGATATATGGCTATACTTAAATAATCCTACGTAACCACATCTACAATGTTTGATGGCTCCAGAGGGCAAATCTCTGTGCCAAGAATATCATTACATCTTCTTCCAAAGTACAGATATTAGAAAAGAAAATAGATAAAATCCCTGTCATCTTCTTAATTTTTTTCTTTATTTCTGTAAGTAATACCTCACCCATGAATTTAATCTGCACAAGTAATGTCTCTCTTTTTTTTTAATCCTCATCCGAGGATATTTTTTCTATTGATTCATAGAGGAAGTAGAAGGGAGGGATGAGAGAGAGAAAGAAACATCAACATGAGAGAGACTCATCGATTGGCTGCCTCCTGCACACACCCCTACCTGGGCTGGAGAACCTGCAACCCAGGTACGTTTTCTTGACCGGGAATCGAACCCGAGATCCTTTGGTCCATGGGCCGAGGCTCTAACCACTGAGAAAAATCAGCCAGAGCACAAGTACTGTCTCTTAATCTGTCCTATGTAGGCTTCCCAATATTTTTCATTACTGGACAGAAAATTAAAAACTCTGTTCTGTCAGCCACTTCGGGACATGGAAGCCCTCTTTTTAACAATACAGAGATGTCACCTGAACTCTGTTTACTTGAAGTCTTAAGCAGCCAGAAGATGTGGCGTCGGAGACAGGGAAAGAAAGTAGGAAAAGATATACCAACACAGACACTAAATGGTGCCATTACCAGCACTGATGATTTATTCTAAAGCCTCTGATCCCTTGGAGGCAAATCCATATACATCACACCTCATTACTGTGTCCAGCACGTGGTAATGCTCAACAAATCTCTTTTGATTAGGTGAATAAATTCATTTATCCCATTGAAAATGGAGACTGGTGAATTTTCATTTCTTGAGATTTACTCACTTTTATTAAGAACATATGGTTTATCCCCACAGTGCCAAAACATCCAAGTGAAAAGAAGAAAAAATCAACTGAAAACCTTGACTGTTTTAGTCAAGCAGCAGAAAAGGTCTAGAATCTGTCCTGTCCAAAATAATTCCCCTTAGTCATGTGGCAATTTATATTTAACTAGAGGCCTGGTGCACGAAATACATACACTCGGGGGGCGAGGGGTCCCTTAGCTCAGCCTGAGCCCTCTCACAGTCCAGGAGCCATTGGGGGATGTCCAACTGCCGGGTTAGGTGGGCCTAAGCCTTCAGTCAGACATTCTTGAGCGCAGCGGTGGTGGCGAGAGCCTCTCCTGCCTCCGTGGCAGTGCTAAGCCTTCAGTCAGACATTCTTAGCACTGCCACGGAGGCAGGAGAGGCTCTCGCCACCACCGCTGCGCTCGCCAGCCATGAACCAGGCTCAGGGCTTCTGGCTGAGCGGCGCTCCCCCTGTGGGAGAGCACTGACCACCAGGGGCAGCTCCACTGTTGAGCGTCTGCCCCTGGTGGTCAGTGTGTGTCATAGCGACCGATCATTCCGCTGTTCAGTTGATTTGCATACTAGCCTATTAATACATAGGATAACACTTAAAAATCATTTGCTCAGCCTTAGCCAGTTTGGCTCAATGGATAGAGCGTCAGCTTGTGGACCAAAGGGTCCCGAGTTCAATCCCAGTCATGGGCACATACTTTGGTTGCAGGCTCCTCCCTAGCCTGGGCCTGGTTAAGGCTCATGCAGGAGGTATCCAATCGATGTGACTCTCTCACATTGATGTTTCTCTCTGTCTTTTTCTCTCTCTTCCATTCTCCCTAAAAATCAATGGGAAAATACCCTCAGGTGAGGATTAACATAAATAAATAAATAAATAAATAAATAAATAAATAAATAAATAAATAAATGGAAGAGTCCCTTAAGGGAAATGATTTTGGGAGTCAGGTTTTCCTGTCACTTCTGAAAAATATTCCGCAATTGAAGAGGGCTTGTCAATGCACACTGAAGTAGATCTATCATCCTGAGGCAAAATCCTTTTCTTGTTCATTTCTCTATTTCCTACAGCTAAGAAATTGCACTTACTAAAGTCTGAATAATGTTAACAAATTATACACTCTCATTCAAACATTTCACATACCTCTCATATATGACACATTTATTTCAGATGCCAGAGGTGTAATAGGGGTTAAAGAAAGGGCTTGTCTATCAGCAGCTTTATCTTCTTATGGGTCTGCCTTTCTTCCCCCTTCTATCTCCAGTGCAGTCTGTCTTTACTGTCTTCTATAGTACTAGGTCTCATATAATGATGGTACCTTCACAGAGTTTATGCTAACTGACCATGTGCCCTAGACTAATGAGGTATGTGTTAGGCAACAATAGAATTTATTGTCAGCTGTGGTCTAAAATGCCCCTCCCCAATTCATATGTTGAAATCCTAATGCCCAATGTAATGATATTATTAAATGGGGCTTTTGGAATATACTTAAATCATGAGGTTTGGAGCCCTCATGAATGGGATTATTGCCTTATAAAAGAGGCTCCAGAGAGAGGCCTAGCCCCTCCCTCCATGTGAAGACACAGAGAGAAAAAAGCCACATATTAACCAGGAAATGAGCTCCAACTCAAGCATGCTGTCCCCTTGATCTTGAACTGCCAGACTCCAGAAATGTGAGAAATAAATTTCTCTTGATTATAAGCTACCCAGTCTGTAATATTTTGTTACAGCAACCCAAACAGACTAAGACATTGTTCATGCTGTTATTCTTCTGAGCGTGAAAGGGGTGGTATTAATAGTTCCACTGGGACATTAGGAATAACCCAAGATCATCCAACTGGTTTTGTTCTTATCTTCCAATAGGTCTATGCTGCTGTAAATTGAATATTTGTGCCCCCCGCCTCCTCCACCTAATCCATATGTTTAAACCTAATCCCCAATGTGTTAATATTTAGAGGTAGAGCTTTGGGGAAGTGATTAGGTCATGAATGGGATTAATGCCATATAAAAGAGATCCCAGCCCTGACCGGTTTGGCTCAGTGGATAGAGCGTCGGCCTTCAGACCAAAGGGTCCTAGGTTCGATTTCAGTCAAGGGCATGTACCTTGGTTGCAGGCATATCCCCAGTGGGGGGTGTGCAGGAGGCAGCTGATCGATGTTCCTTGCTCATCGATGTTTCTAACACTCTATCCCTCTCCCTTCCTCGCTGTAAAAAATCAATAAAATATATATATTTTTTAAAAAGAGATCCCAAAGAGCTCTTTCATCCCCTCTGCCATGTGAGAAGACAACTATCTATAAACTAGCCAGTGGACTTTCACCAGATACCAAATCTGCCAATGCCTTAACATTGGATTTCCCAGCCTCCAGAATGGTGAGAAAATAAATGTCTGCTGTTTATAAACCACTCCGTCTATGGTATTGTTATAGCAGCCTGAACAGATTAAGACATATGCCTGCCTTTGTCTGTAATCTTTTGTTTACTAGGAGATGTCACTTTCCCTGGGTTTTTAGACAATGGTTTCAATGAGATTCAGACATCCTCAGCAACACATTCTATGACTACAGCTAGGTAAACATTCATCATGCTCATTGAATGCGTATCATTTATGTTCATGGACTAACATAGTCAATGTTTTACAATTGTTTTTGATGAAAGTTGATGACAGAGAGGGCTATTTAATAGACGGCTAGACAATAATGCCACAGGAGGACTTCTCCACTTCTGTTGAGGTGCCTGATATTCCAAGATAAGGCCTGTTTCAGTACTTCGTTAAATGACAAATAACAGCCTAGGTTAAAGGTCATTAGAGAGTTTTCTTGAAAACATAATTCAAATTGGACCTTCAGTGAAGAAGGAGATAGCAGGAGGAGAAGATCCAAAAAGGATGAGTCCTGAGGTCATCCTTGCCTGAAATCCATGTCAGTAGGCTCTCGTCTAGGCACAGTCACTGATCAGGAGAGGATCTTTGGCCGGATTGTTTTTTTTAAAAAGATTTGTTTCCATTCTGTACATAATCTCCAGCTTACTTAAATGGAAGAGCATTATTTCTTTGGCAGTCTTTGCGTGGTTACATTGGCAAAGGAGGGCTGGATCCATGACTCAGCCAGTGTGACTAAGAGCGCTGATGAGAGGCTTCCTCCGCACTTCCACAACCCCTTGGGAGATAATAAGTAAAGGTCCTCAATCACTAAAAGTTTCTCTGAACTTAGAGTGTTCCCTGTAACCGTTTATCACAGTCTCTCAGCAATCAGCAAAGTGAAATCGCTCTTAGAGTGACAGAAAACAATCAATGATGTTTGTCTATGGATTTTATCAAAACAGGGATGCTTGGTGGAACAGGAGATGAGGGATTTTGCTGTTTCATAGCAAGAATCCCCTCTTCATTATGCAGATTGAAATGGGTGCCTGGAGAAATGTGAATACCCTGCTCAGGGCTCTGACAAGTCTGTGTGCAGGACAGTAACAATGGCTATAGAACAGTGCTGAGGTGTTCAAGTGAGGGCCTGTTTCCTGCCCGCTGGGAACTGTCCTCCCAGGACTCAGACAGAGGGGCAGCATCAGGTAAAAGTGTCTCATAAGGTCCCTACCTGTTTTTTAATATGAATATTTGAAAGCTCCAAGGACAGCCCTAGCTGGCTTGGCTCAGTGAATAGAGCATCAGCCTGCAGCCTGAAGGGTCCCGGATTTGATTCCGGTCAAGGGCTCATGCCTGAGTTATGGGCTTGATCCCCACTTGGGGGCATGCAGGAGGCAGCCAGTTAATGATTCTCTCTCATCATTGATGTTTTTATCTCTCTTTCCCTTTCCCTTCCTCTCTGAAATCAATAAAAATATATTTGAAGAAAATAGGAAAGCTCCAACGACCATGTATTTGTCTGGAAATACACTCAGAGCCCTATTATCAGGGACACAATCCTCAGAAGATTACAGTCTGGATCACCAGGCCCTTCTCACTTCATGTACTTTGTCTTTACTATGACTGTGTCTCCTTAAAGAAGGGACAAAAACACCCAAAAATAGATTTCTATTGATTTCATCCCAGCAGGGGTGGCTCAGTGGTTGAGCTTCGACCTATGAACCAAGAGGTCACAGTTGGATTCCTGGTCAGGGCACATGCCGGGTTGGGGACTTGATCCCCAGTTGGGGGGCATGCAAGAGGCAGCCAATCAATGATTCTCTCTCATCATTGATGTTTCTGTCTCTCCCTCTCCCTGCCTCTCTGAAATCAATAGAAATCTATTTTTAAAACAAACAAACAAAAAACACCCACTCATCTGATGTCTCTTGCCCACAGACCTCCCTTAAGCCAGACAAGCCTGAGAAGACGCAACCAAGGAAATAACCTTGGGATCACTGAAAAGGGTGTCACAGCAATTCATTACACCCTCGTGACCATTACTAAGTTTCTCAATGTCTGTGGCTCTTCATTCACACTGAGCTTTAACTTGTGTTTCCCTGAGCACTAGTTAGTTGAAAAGGCTGTTACAAAACACCATGAAGTTCCTGACTATGACTCATAAATGCTCAGTCTTATCTACTTACTCTGTTTTCACATATTTCTGACAAGCTCTGTTTCTGTCCTCTAAAGTACAGAATGGTTCAGTAGATATCCAAAAAGGCCCCTTTTATTTATTTTTTTATATTTTAGAGTACGTTTATTGAGCTGGGGACAGTGAAATAAGAAAGGACCTAGGACAGAAGAAGCAA
Organism: Myotis yumanensis; assembly: GCF_028538775.1. Taxonomy (NCBI): domain Eukaryota; kingdom Metazoa; phylum Chordata; class Mammalia; order Chiroptera; family Vespertilionidae; genus Myotis; species Myotis yumanensis. The sequence continues at coordinate 32,685,451 of NW_027223761.1, forward strand.
CAGGAGAGAGCTTAGGCAGGGCTGCTTTGGCTCTCTAGAAACTATGGGAAAGAAGTGAGCAGCGTCAGGGGCCTTGGGGACAAGTTCAGGGGGTTAGCCCTGGAGGAGCTGCCGCCACCCATCCTCCTCTGGTTGCAAGTCTCCTGGGGTACTTTAGAGTTTAACAGGGGTGGGCAAACTTTTTGACTCGAGGGCCACAATGGGTTCTTAAACTGGATCTGAGGGCCGGAACAAAAGCATGGATGGAGTGTTTGTGTGAACTAATATAAATTCAAAGTAAACATCATTACATAAAAGGGTACGGTCTTTTTTTTTTTTTTAGTTTTATTCATTTCAAACGGGCTGGATCTGGCCCGCGGGCCGTAGTTTGCCCACGGCTGGTTTAGGAGATGCATGCCTGTGGGGGAAGAAGAAGAGGAAGGGGAAGGTGCGGTGTGCTTCCAGAGGGAGAGAGCACCCAAAAAGATCCTTTTTGTAGTTCTTGACCAGTTCGTACAGGTTTGCACTAATGTCTATACACAGGCTTATTATTCCCATACTACTCTGCATGGGAGCGGCTAGATTGCAAAAGACAGTTACAAGGACATCAGCAAGACATAATTGCTGACAACGTAATGTGAAGAAATGAAACAGAAAAACCAGAAAATTATTTAAAATTAGGCCTCAAAAAGAAAGTGTGATATTATCCAGTTTGGGGTCATTGGCCCCACCTATCTTGTAGCCCCCGAGAGCAGCACTATAGTCATGCCTACACATTAAGTGATATTTTTATGATAGTGTCAATAAATCCTCAAGAAATGATTTAAGATATATTCAGTATATTCTTTTTAAGAAGGCACAGGAGCTGTCAATGCATTTTACCTGGCTTCTTACAAGCTGATACAATTTCACACTTGAAGGCTAAGTAAGCATTTGTTATAATGGTAATAATAGCAACCACTCTTGACTGCCTGTTCCATGCCAGGAAATGTGTAGGTGTTTGATATAAATCGTCATTAGTCCCACTGGGCAATGACGCTGCAAACGCAGCCAGGCATGTGTCTCAGAGGTTTGGAGGAGGCAGAGTCATTCTGTCGTGGCCTTGACGACTGATTTTATTTTGAGAAAGACATAAATTGCCTGCTTCTAAGAAAACAGAGGCGTGTGTAATGATTCTGTTTAATCTACTGTACTAAGATGATGTAATTTGCATCTTGAAGAGATAAACTTTCCTTACGATAATAACAATAGCAGCCATTACTCTTATGTATCTGTTCTGTGCCAAGCAATGTGTCTGGTCTTTAACATAAAATATCTTTACTCCTTCCAGGTAGTTATTATTACCCCCATTTTACCCCCATTTTACATGTTGAGAAACTCTAGCTCAGGGAGGTTATCACCTGCTCAAGGACAATAGGTGAGTGATAGATGGAGCCAAGACTCAAATCCAGTTGCCTAGAACCCCAAACCCATGCTCTTCCCAATCCCAGGCGGACTCCAGTTATAGAGAAACTCCCCTTAAATGCACCTTAGATTCCTGGGCAGTGCCCTAGGGGAGTTGCCTCTGTAAGGAGCTTTCTGGTAATTGGGGAAGGTTCCTATTTCTATTCCTCTTCCCCATGGAGCACTGTTCTCGGGAAAGAAGAGGCATTCTGTCTGGATCCTTTGGGTCTGAGCCAATGGAGAACTGCAATCATCTAAGAGGAACCCATCCAGAGTGATTCCTTGTTGTCACCAGCTGAGTCCATTCACCTCTGAGTGACCACCCCTGGCCCTTCTCCACTGCACTCAGTTCTTTCCCTGGCAGCTGGAAGCACCCTAGAAATAGCCTCTAGACTTGGGAAGGAATGCCCCCTGGTGCCTACAGCAAAGAAGATGCCTGTGGGGTGGGAAGAGCAGGCCTCAGGGCAAGTCAACTCCATTCTGCAGGAAAGTCAGCTTATGTCCTCTCATTTTTCCAAGAATGAGAGACCAGGAAAACGCACTGACACGAAATCCCATTCCTCCCTTCTGCCATAAGTAAATGCCTTTCTCATGCCTTGTCTAACCTAAAATCCACTGATGTGGTGGCCTTGATTCTAGGTTCTCATAGCAGTTGTTTGGTCCCACTGAGGGAACCGAAACATCAAAGCTCCAGGAGCCCTGAAGCCTGAGTGTGAACCATCAGCACATTCTCTTGGGAGCAGGAGCACATTAGAAAGTTTCCCCAAGTTCAGTGGTGGCAAGTTCTGGAGCTCAGGTGCACTCCCACATGTTTTAACAACCCCCCAGTGCCTGCTCAACCTCAGTGCAGCCTTTCAATACTAGATACAGGTTAAAAAAACAAAGTGGGTTTTTCCAGATGGGTTTTAGTGCAGTGCTCACCTAATCAAAAACCTTGCTGTTTGGATATTGTCAAAGGAGTCCAGTAGGGGCATTGAGGGCTGGGGGCTCACAGAACAAGCATCAACTTTAGGGTTTAATAGCATCATCATAACCTGTCAAGGCCTGGAGTTATGTGATGGCAAGTCTCTACTGCAGTTTTACCAAATGGGACACCAGTTGGCTCAAGAGCTTCCCTTTTCTGTAGTATATCTGAATGGAAATACTGAAGGACACAAAACAGATTGGAATTTGGTAAGAGAGGAACATCTTATACTTGAGATTTCATGATTTCTAGACACAACCTGCCTGAGGAGTGAATGCAGACAGCCATAAGGGTGGTATTCAGGAGGCTCCCTTCCCCACAGAAGAGGCACAGAGGATGGTACAAAGAGGCGTTTTTCGCACCTCCTCATCCCAGCCCCACACCCCAGTAGATGCACTCCCTTATTAGGGACTCTGTAACCACCCCCCTCCTTTAATTAGCCATTTTCTGGCTCTGATGTACCTTCTCCAGGTTTCCTCAGTGCTCCAGCCGCAGCTGGAGCACTATCCAAGCCCAGCATTTACTTATTATGTAGGCAGAATAATTACCGCCACCCCTAGCCCCCCACAGATGTCCTCACCCTAATCCGCAGGAACTGTGAATATGTTACTTTGCATAGCAAAAGGGATTTTGAAGGTGTGATTAGATGGAGGCCCTGGAGGTAGAGAGATTTAAGGCACATTTGCAGAATAGCAGAATTAGAAAGGAATTTCTGAATCTCTCAATCCAATACATTAATTTGACAATGTGGAAACAGAGTCCAAAGGATTTTCTCAAAGTCACACTCTGTGTTATGGGTAGGAATTAGAACCCTTTATCTTCACTTCCCAGCACTCTTTCCACTCTCCCCCACCCCCACCCCCACCCCCAAAACACACACACACACACACACCACACACACACACACCACACACACACACACACACACACACACACCACACACACACACACCACACACACCACACACACACACCACACACACACACACCACACACACCACACACACACACACACACACACACCACACACACACCACACACCACACACACACACACACACACCACACACACACACACACACACTGCATTCACTGACAAAGTGAAACACTCTACAAAAGGAACCACCTTTTCAGACAAGGTGAAACAACGAATAATGTGAAATACAAGTAGTTTAGTCGTTTGGTTTTGTGTTCATTTGAACACTGATGTATTTTAAGTTTTTATTTTATGAATGTGGTTAGGAATAGATTTTGGTTTTGTTAGCAATTTACCTATCTTATCTGGCGGCACCAACAGTTATTTTCTTGCTGTGAAATTGGCAATCTTCCACATGCTGGGCCAAGGAATGTGTAAATGGTTTACACTTGGTCATTGAGTCTCTCCCTACAAATCACATGAGCCCTGACGCAGGCAGACATGCCCATGTCCTCCTCTGAGTCCGTGCCCGGGGACCAGACCTCTTACCAGATGTGGCCAGAGAGAGAAGTCATATTCCGGTATCTCAGAGCCTCCACGGCACCTGGAAAATCTAATTAAGTCACGCAGAATTCTTTTAGTATTTTCTTGTCTATAAAACTAAGATAATGCCCATTTTATTAAACTTGAAACAAGGAGACATATTGTATACAGAGTGCCTGGCACAGAGCTGGAACTCGGTTGATGGTAGTTGTGATATGTATATAGTTTTACTTTATTTTACACATAACTTTTCGTACTAACTGCACACGCAACATCTTTCAGATAACTTTATGTCTAGATTATTAATAAAGCACTGACATCACCTTCCTCCCGTGTTTACCGAGATCCAACCACCTGTTTAAAGGTCTCATCAAAATCCCCAGCAGGGTTCACATCCTGCCTCTCTTTGGCAGCCAATTCTCTCCTCCCTCCCCCGTAAGGGCTTTTATTAAACTCTAAACATGCTTTAGAGAAATGATTCAGAAGCTTTGCATCTCTTCCCACGTTCATGAGTAAAGTCACTGATGAAAATTTTTGGTTTCTGCACTTCAATCAGTTTTTTAAAGACTTTTTTTCTTTAAGAAAAAGTTTAAGGCTATAGCAGCTACAGAGAAAGGTACCGAGCTTTGCCATATTTCCCCTGCACTCACTCATGCATAGCTTCCCTCCTCACATCACCCACCAGGGTGGTACATTTGTTACAGTCTATGAACCAACATTGATATCATCATCACCCAAAGCCCATAGTTTACCTTAGGGTTCACTCTTGCTGTTGTATATGCCAGGGGTTTAGCTAAATGTATGACATGTACCTATCACCAAGGTATCATACAGAGTATTTTTGCTGCCTTAAAAATCCTCTTTTTCCACCGACTCCTCCCTCCTCCCACCCCAACACCTGGAAATCACTCTTGATTTTATTTTCTCCGTAGTTTTGTCTTTTCCAGAATGTCACATAGTTGTGTTTTGATAAGTTTGTGCTTCATATAGTTTTAAATTTCTCTTGTGATGTATTATATAAAAATGTGTTGTTACCCGGCTGGCATGGCTCAGTGGTTGAGCATCAACCTATAACCCAGGAGGCCAGGGTTCCATTCCTGGTCAGGACACATGCTTGAGTTGCAGGCTTGATCCCCAGTGTGGGGCATGCAGGAGGCAGCCAGTTGATGATTCTCTTTCATCATTGATGTTTCTATCTCTCTCTCCTTCTCCCTTCCTCTCTGAAATGAATAAAACTATATTTTTTAAAAATGTGTTGTTTAATCTCCACATATTTTGGAGTTTTCCAGTATTTTTGTTACTGACTTACAGTTTAATTCCATTGTGGTTTGAGAGCAGACATTACATGGTTTCTCTTCTTTTAAATTTGTGAAGGTATGTTTTATGGCCTAGAATGTAGTCTACCTGGGTGAATGTTCTGTGTGAACTGGAGAAGAATGTGTAGTCTGTTGTTGTTGGATGAAGTAATTTATAGATGTCAATTATATTCAGTTGATTCATTGAGTTCAACTTGTTCTTAGTGATTTTCTGGCTGCTGGATCTGTCCATTTCTAATAGAGGGGTGTTGAAGTCTCCAATCATGATAGTGGGTTCATCTATTTCATTTGTACTTCTATCAATTTTTGCCTCATGTATTTGACACGCTTTTGTTAGGTACATATACGTTAAAAAATATCATGTCTGCTTCACAAATGATACCTTTATCGTTATGTAATGCCCTTCTTTTTCCCTGATAACCTTCCTTGCTTTGAAGTCTGCTTTATCTGAAATTAATACAGCTATTCCTGCTTTTTTATTAGTGTTAGCATGATATATTTTTCTATCTTTTTACTTCTACTATATGTCTTTTAAATTGATTTTTCAAGACACAGGATGGAGAGGTAGAAACATCAGTGAGAGAACATTGATTGGCTGCCATCTATCTGCATGCCTCCTGCATGCCTCCTGCTAGGAATCAAACCTGCAACCCTGGCATGTGCCCTGACCACAAGCCAACAGTGAGCTCCTGCTTTATGGATTGATGATCAACCACTTAGACACACAGGCCAGGCTCCATCCATATACTTTTAATCTATATGTGATTTTATATTTAAAGAGAGTTCCTTGCACATATTATATAGTTTGATCTTGATTTTTGATCCACTTTAATAGTTTCTGTCTTCTAACTTATGCATTTAGACCATTAACATTCAAAATGATTACTGAAATAGGTTGGTTAATATCTACTATATTCATGACTGTTTCTATTTGTTGCACTTTTTCTTGGTTCCTATTTTTGTCTCTACTCCTTTTCTGCCTTTTGTAGTTTTAACTAAGCATTTTATGAATGCATTTCTCTCCTTTCTTAGCATATTGGTTATACTCCTGTTTAAATCTTTTCTTAGTGGTTGCCATAGAGATTGCAGAATATATGTACACGTCCCGTTTCAAATAACACTATACCACTTCATGGGTAATAGGAGTGCTTTCTAATAACAAAATAACCATAATACCTCCCTACTATCTCATATGTTATTGCTGTCATTCATTTTATTTAGAAACATCATAATTAAGCATTATTATATAGATGTATACATAAGTATACATTATGGGATATAACACTACTATTATTTGGAATAAATTATTATCCATTAGATCAATTAAGAATAAAAAATTAGTTTTTATTTTATCTTCATTTAATCCTTCTATGATGCTTTTCTTTGCTTCATATAGATCTATCTTGCTGACATTATTTTTTATCTCTCTAAAAAACGTTTTTAAAAACATTTCTGGCAAGGCAAGTCTACTGGCAACAAATTCCCTCAATATTTGTTAGTCTACAAGAGTCTTTATTTTTCCTTCATGTTTGAAGAGTAATTTCACAGTTTACATAATTATAGATCAGTGGATTTTTCTCTCTCAACACTTTAAATAATTCATCCCACTCTTTCCTTGTTTGCACAATTTTTTTTAGGAGAAATTGGATGTAGTCCTTATCTTTGTTTCTATATAGGTGGTTCTATTTTATTTTTTCAGAATATCTCTTTATCTTTGATTTTCCACCTTTTTAAAAATGATATGCCTAGGTTTCTTTTTTTTGCATTAATCCTGATTGGTGTTCTCTGAGCTTCCTGGATCCGTGGTTTGACAATACTTGGTGAAATTTTCAGAGTTTATTGTGTTACATTTTTCCTCTGTTCCTTTCTCTCTTCTCCTTCTGGTTTTCCCATTATGCACATGGTACACTTTTTGTAGTTGTCCCAGAGTCTTTGGATATTCTGTTCTGTTTTGTTGTTGTTTTTTTGTCTTCCAGTCTTTGTTCTCTTTGCCTTTCAGTTTTGGAAGGAAAAAATCCTCAGTTACAGTGATTTTGATCTATAATATTTCCTTTTTGGTTCTTTTTTAGGATTTCCATCTCTTTACTTACAATGCCCATCTGTTTTTGCATGCTGTCTACTTTATTTATTAGAGCTCATAGTATATTAATCACGGTTGTTTTAAATTCAAACACCCCTGCCTATCTGGTTCTGATGCTTGCTTTATCTAGTCAGATTGTGTGTGTTTTGCCTTTTAGTATTTCTTGTAACTTTTTTAAAAATATTTTTTTATTGATTTCAGAGAGGAAAAGATAGGGAGAGAGAGAGATAGAAACATCAATGATGGGAATCATTGATTGGCTGCCTCCTGCACGCCCCCTACTGGGTATCGAGTCAGCAATCTGGGCATGTGCCCTTGGCCAGAATCAAACCTGGGACCCTTCAGTCTGCAGGCCCATGCTCTATCCACTGAGCCAAACCGGCCAGGGCTGTAATTTTTTCTTGATAGCTGGACATGATGTATTGGATAAAAAGAACTTCTGTAAATAAGCCTTTAGTATTATGGTGGTGAGGTTTGAGGGAAGAAACAGCATTCAATAGTCCTATAATAACTAGGTCTCGGTCTCTCAGTGAATCTATGCCTCTAGACCAAGCATATCAAATTCGCAGCCCACAACAAATATTTTTGTGGCCTAGCCAATATACGGTATGTAAGAAATGTTTTAATAAAAATCTCATAACTTAATTTTTACAATATCCTGTTATACATAATTATTAATAACAAACTACAACATTCATCAATGACTGATTACTATAATCATGTTGCATTCATTTACTTTCTCTCCACTAATACTAGCAGCGAATATTTTAGTAGCTGATTGCCACATCATTAGTCTTGTACTGACTTGTTTGGTGTGCGCAGTAGGAAATATTTCACTTTCGGAGAGCAAGAAAAATAGGTTCTTTGCATTATGCTAATTAATTTGTGCAGTTATTCAGTGTCTGGTAAGTTAATGTTCAAGAAAAAATATTAAGTTCTATTAAGCTGTTCTATTATTTTATGTTAACAATTATTCATTTATTTCAGCCTTTTGTATTCAGCATGTCTGAAATAAACCTACATTTCTATGAAAATTGAAGCTTTTGTTGTTTTGCAGCCCACATAAACTTAAACCTTGTTTATTTGGCCCGTTGTTTGCCTTTCAGTTTGACATGCTTGCTCTAAACTGTAAACTTCACAAGTATTTTGCAGTTAGTTTTGTGTTATTTTTTCCCCCCACCTTAGGTAGAAGAGGTGGCCAGAGTATGATAGAAATTTCTTTTCTCCTACTTGGAAGGAACTTGGGAATCCCCTGCCCCCATCCCTCCTAGTCATTTAGGTTCTGATAATACCCCAGACAGTTAGGCTCTACTTAACTAGTTTCTCCTGAGGGCTGGTCCTATTAAGAAAAACAGAATGCTCTGGTGTATTTCAAAATGGTTCCTTTTCTCCTCACCCTGCTGGAAGCACAGGGACTTCCTCTGGCATTTACTAAGAACCTGGAAGAGTACCTTGACTAGGTGCCCTGGGAGTTTTTGACTCTGACTTGTCCACACTGAGCCTGCCTCCGTCGTTTTTCAGATAGAGTTTAGGTTTTCCTTCGCCGACACTGGTTCCAGGTAAGGCTTGCCCTTGTGAGTATCTGCTTCAGTAAACCATTACTTTCTGTATCCACCTGTCTTTCCAATAGAGTTGTTTTTCTTAGTCCATTTAGTTTTTGTTATTATGATTTCTAAATTCCTTACATGTGAAACGCAGCACAATCAATTTTGTGCTGCAATTCTCCAGTTAATTTGACAATTCAACAGTTTGCCCCAGGCTGAAGAGAATGAATTTATGTTGTTGTTGTTGTTGTTGTGGCTACTGGTGCTGCAGTTGTTAATGTTGTGGTTTTGTTGCTCTTGAATCTATGTCACAGACAAATTGTACAGAATTAAAGGAGTAACCCTTAGGTGTAACACTTTTAATTGCATGGAAACTCACACAAGAATTTTCAGCCAGGAGGGAGACCAAGATGGCGGCGTAGGTAAACACCGGAGACCACTGCCGCAAACAACCATTTCAAAAATACAACTAAAAGACTGAACGGACATCACCCAGAACCACAGGAAGGCTGGCTGAAGAGAGACTCTACAACTAGAAGGAAAGAGAACAGCAAATCGAGGCTCAGAGGCGGCGCAGTGTGGAAAATACAAAGGTACCGAGGTGCGCGCGCAAAGCGGGCTGGTGGCTGAGGGCGCGGTTGTCGTTTTCGGTCGGGAGTGAGTCTCAGACTCTGGGCTCCAGATCCGGGCGAGTCTCTAGGGACCCAGACTCAAACCGGAGAAGCGGGATTATCCGGCATCAGTTGGAACCTGAGGGCAGCTTTCTCTCCGAGGTTTGCAGCGGCTGCCGGGGTTCTGAGAAGCAGAGCCTCTGGGAACGGGACTGAGCGTGGCCATAACTGCTCCCTCCGCCCGCCCTGTTGATCCCGCCCGCCCAAACTCTGCGCACAGCCATTTGCCGATCACCTCAGGCAAAGGCTGGATTAGCGCCTCCCCAGAAGGCAGACGTTTTCCACACAGCTGATTTCCACAGCCAGTCGACCTGGGGGTCAAATCCCTCTAGTGTTAACTACAACAATTAAGGCTTGGCTAGAACAAGACTGCGCACAGAGACCACAAGGGGGTGCACCAAGAAAGCATAAAAGATGCGGAGACAAAAAAACATGACAGAAATGGAGGATATGGAGCTAAGAATCGCAATTTTGAGGGCTTGCCATAAATTTGTGCAGAGCCTCACGAAAACTAATGAGACCCTCGATGCTACGATAAAGAAATTAGAAAGTAAGCATACACGGACTGAAATAAAGAATATTATACCCAATAGCAGACCAGAGGAGTACAATAATCAAACCAAAGATTCGACAAAAAACACCCAATTGGAAAAGCAAAATGAAAAAAGAATCCGAAAGTGTGAAGATAGTGTAAGGAGCCTCAGGGACAGTTTTAAGCGGTCTAATATCAGAGTCATTGGAGTCCCAGAAGATGAGAGACAGCAAGATATTGAAAACCTATTTCAAGAAATAATGGCAGAAAACTTCCCCCACCTGGTGAAAGAAATGGACTTACAGGTCCAAGAAGCGCAGAGAACCCCAAACAAAAGGAATCCAAAGAGGACCACACCAAGACACATCATCATTAAAATGCCAAGAGCAAAAGACAAAGAGAAAATCTTAAAAGCAGCAAGAGAAAGAGGCTCAATTACCTACAAGGGAATACCCATACGACTGTCAGCTGATTTCTCAACAGAAACTTTGCAGGCCAGAAGGGAATGGCAAGAAATATTCAAAGTGCTGAATACCAAGAACCTACAACCAAGATTACTTTATCCAGCAAAGCTATCATTCAGAATTGAAGGTCAGATAAAGAGCTTCACAGATAAGGAAAAGCTAAAGGAGTTCATCACCGCCAAACCAGTATTATATGAAATGCTGAAAGGTATCCTTTAAGAAGAGGAAGAAGAAGAAAAAGGTAAAGATACAAATTATGAACAACAAACATGCATCTATCAACAAATGAATCTAAGAATCAAGTGAATAAATAACCTGATGTACAGAATGAACTGGTGATTATAATAGAATCAGGGACATAGAAAGGGAATAGACTGACTATTCTTGGGGGAAAAAGGGGTGTGGGAGATGCGGGAAGTGACTGGACAAAAATCATGCACCTATGGATGAACACAGTGGGTGGGGAGTGAGGGTGGAGGGTGGGGTGGGAGCTGGAAGGAGGGGAGTTATGGGGGGAAAAAAGAGGAACAAATGTAATAATCTGAACAATAAAGATTTAATTAAAAAAAAAAAAAAAAAGAAATTAAAAAAAAAAAAAAAAAAAAAAAAAAGAATTTTCAGCCAGATATGGGATTCTGGCACACTCAGATAAATCATCTTTTTTAAAAAAATAAAGATGATTAAAAGTTAGGAATCTAACTTTCAAGATTGAAAGAAATATTACATGCCCAGCCAGCATGGCTCAATGGTTGAGCATCAACTTGTGAACCAGTAAGTCACGGTTCAATCCTGGTCAGGGCACATGCCTGGGTTGAGGGCTCTATCCCTAGTAGGGGGCATGCAGGAGGTAAGCCAATCAATGATTCTCTCTCATCATTGATGTTTCTCTCTTTCCCTCTCTCTCTTTCTCCCTCCCTCTCTCCTTACTAAAAAACATGTGATACTTGTCTTTCTCTGACTAACTTATTTCTTCTCAGAAATCAATAAAGATATTTTTTATTAAAAAAGGAAATATAATGTTTATTGAAGTGTTGTAAATTTTTCTTTGCAAAGGAGATTGTTTACACGTGGCCATAATTTCCAGGTTTATAAGTTATGAAATCGGAATACAAAATGAAAGGCCAAATAGTCAAGTGACTATTTTATTGTTAAGCCTCATCCAAGGATATTTTCCCATCGTTTTTTAGAGTGGAAGGGAAGGGGAGAGACAGAGAGAGAAAGATTAACGTGTGTGAGAGAGAAACATCGATTGGTTGCCTTCTGCACACCCCAACCAGGGCCAGGTATCGAGCCTGCAACCAAGGTACATGCCCTTGCCCAGAATCAAACCCGGGACCCTCCGTCCTTGAGCCGACGCTCTATTTGCTGAGCCAAAATGGATGAGGCTCAAGTGACTAGAGCAGTGGTCGGCAAACCGCGGCTTGTGAGCCACATGCGGCTCTTTGGCCCCTTGAGTGCGGCTCTTCCACAAAATACCACGTGCAGGCACGCAGGTACAGTGCGATGGAAACTTCGTGGCCCATGCGCAGAAGTCAGTTTTTGGCCTGGGGGAGTCTATTTTGAAGAAGTGGCGTTAGAAGAAGTGGGGGGGTGCCTGTCGGCCGGGCAATGGGAGATGCGGGATACCCAGACTCGGGAGGCGCAAGCGGTGCATACACAAGTTGAGTGAGCCAGTCAGTCAGCAGTCTCATGGTGCAGTGGTTAGTGCTAGTCGCGTCCGCAAATCGCACTCAGGTGACAAAAGTACCTACTCGAAGCATAAAGTTACCTGTATTTTTCCAACCAGCTGCAAATCCTACAGGTATTTTTGTCATCAATTTAAGAATTGTAATTCTTTTGTGTTGGTGGCTTTATTATTATAAAATGAAGCATTTTTTTAGATGCCCTGTTTGACATGGTTACAAAGAAGCAAAAAAAAAAAAAAAAAGGAAGACAAAAACCGTGAATTTAAAGTTGAATTTAAAGTTGAATGTACCTATCTATATAATTTAATTTTAAAAAATTTGGCTCTCGCCGAAACCGGTTTGGCTCAGCGGATAGAGCGTCAGCCGGTGGACTGAAGGGTCCCAGGTTCGATTCCGGTCAAGGGCATGTGCCTGGGTTGCGGGCACATCCCCAGTGGGAGATGTGCGGGAGGCAACTGGTCGGTGTTTCTCTCTCATCGATGTTTCTGACCCTCTGTCTCTCTCCCTTCCTCTCTGTAAAAAATCAATAAAATATATATATATATAAAATTTGGCTCTCAAAAGAAATTTCAATCGTTGTACTGTTGATATTTGGCTCTGTTGACTAATGAGTTTGCCAACCACTGGACTAGAGTATTTTAAATGAGTATTTTCTTTGGAGACTTAAATTAGATGATACTCTGTTAGTGCTGAAGTTCAGAGAAGTTTCAGGAATAGCTGAAGGCAATTTAGTAATTAGCACACACAAAGGTCTGAACCTCCTTGAGATCGCTCAGTAAATCTGAGAAGAATGGTTTTGTATTTCACACTAGGACACTCTAGTCTTTAGGAAGAAGCCTCAGGGTAACCCTATTTCCCTGTCTCATTTCTGGAAACCTCTATCAGGAAATCAACTCTGATATGCTAAAGAAAACAGAAGGAACCTAGCTTGTAATGTTTGTGTTCACAATCCAAGAAGAATGTGCTCTACTTAAAACTAGGTCTGGATTTTCTTCATGCTGGGATTATGTCGGCCCTAATATAGCAGTGAGACTGGATGGTGAATGAATTCATTTCCATTCATTCAACAAACATTGCCTGAGTGCCTACTACTTAGCCACCATGTGGTGCTAAATGCCCAAGAGAAGGACTTTTTTTTAACCCCGTCCCACCCCCAACATGAGACACTTCCTTACAAATTAAAATAGTGCCAGAGGAATGAGTTTATGTCAACTCCTCCCTCTGTGGAAAGACTGACCTTTAAAGTAAAATTTGAAATTCCAGGAGGCTATCCTAACACCTTCTGGGTGCAGACCCTGAATCCTACCCCACACAGCCAGCCTATGGTTTGTGACCACCAAAGATTTCAGAGTGGGGAATAAATGTTGGCTTTCAAAGCTGAAGGCTGTCAGGGGTAGAGTTCTGAGCCTGCAGAGACATGGTCATGAGATTGGCTTCTAGGATACTCATTTTTTAACCACTTGCTGTCATTATTGCACTAGTGAAAACTAAGGTTCTTTCCTCAGGGAACACAATCAGAAACCACGGGTCTTGGAATGGAAGAAATGTCCCCAAAAGTTGGTTGATTCTTGAATATGCCCTGACCCAGATCAAACACACAACCTTGGCACATCGGGAAAATGCTTTAACCAATTGAGTGACCCAGCCAGGGCCGGTTACTCCTTCTTTTTCTTTTTAATTGATTTCAGAGAAGAAGGAAAAGGGAAAGAAAGAGAGAAGCATCAATGATGAGAGAGAATCATGCCCCCAACCATGGACCGAGCCCGTAACTCAGGCATATGCCCTGACTAGGAATTGAACTGTGACCTCCTGGTTCATAGGTTGACACTCAACCATTGAGCCACACCAGCAGGGCACATTATTCTTTCTTAAAGAGTTTTACTCTACCAGCCCTGGCTGGTATTGCTCAGTGGGTAGGGCATAGTTCTGTGCACCAAAAGGTTGCAAGTTCGATTCCCAGTCAGGGAACATGCTGGGGTTGCAGGCTCAATCCCTGGCAGGGGCGTGCAGGAGGCAGCCAATTGATGTTTCGCTTTCACATGTCTCTCTCTCTCTCTCTCTCTCTCTCTCTCTCCTTCTCCATTCCTCTCTCTTTAAAAATCAATTAAAAAAGGTTCCTCCCTCTCTGTTTGAGGGTCGGTAGGGGGTTTTGCTGTAATGGGCTTATTTTTATGCTGTTTTCACCCACTATGGTTAAATCCGGTGCCATAACACTTCTTGTGAGGACAACCCTGAGAATGTGACCTGGAGAGGCAGAACCAATGTTAATTTCCCTGATGAGGAGATAATGTGGGTGCTGTTGGAATGGTTGGGTGTAGGTATGTGACCTCAGAGGAGCATGAATGAGTCTAATATGAGAAAATGTGGACTTTTAATTCAGTAAATACTATTTTTGGTAAGATCCTTTGAAACAATGCAGGAATTAAGAAGGAAATAAGCTTGCAAGAATATTTACATTTTCAAGAAAGATTGCTTTTTTCCCCCCATTTTGTTTACATTGTCCAGATTCCAGCCAAAAAGATTCCTCAAAGAATTATATGCTTGGAGATGTTGGAGAAAGATTCGTCGGTCTTGGAAGATGACTCAAAATATGCAGGAGAGGCAGTATATATTTCTGTCTTAAATAGAGAGTAAAATTTGAAGAATATTATTCTTAGGAAACTTTTGTCTGATTTATCCCATCAAGAATTCAAAGATTTAGCCGTAGCCAGTTTGGCTCAGTGGATAGAGCGTCAGCCTGTGAACTGAGGGGTCCCAGGTTCGATTCTGGTCAAGGGCATGTACCTTGGTTGTGGCACATCCCCAGTAGGGGGTGTGCAGGAGACAGTTGATCAATGTTTCTGGCTCTCTATCCCTCTTCCTTCCTCTCTGTAAAAAATCAATAAAATATATATTTTTTAAAAAGAATTCAAAGATTTAGCCTAGACAGTTTGGCTCAGTGGACAGAGCGTTGGCCCACAGACTGAAGGGTCTGGGGTTGCAAATTCCATCCTAGCCCTGTTGTGGGCATCAGCAGGAGGTAATCAATCAATGTGTTTCTCTTGTGCTAGGTGTTGTATCAGTGAAAATTTTGCTACGTGAGATGTCTGATATTTTGCTGCCTATGTTTTCTTCAATGATTTTTATGGTGTCATGACTTACATTTAAGTCTTTTATCCATTTTGAGTTAAATGATTTTTTAATTAAAAAAAAGAAACCCACACCTAAAAAGATTTTCCCACCCTAGGTTGTTGCCAACTAAGCTTGATTCTAAGGTTTAAAACTTAATGAAATAAGATTGTTACATCAAAGACCAAATAGTTAGTTGACAAATAGTCAAGTATATCAGTATTTTCATTGGTGTTTGCTAGGTCATGCTCTGTTTAGGGCTGAAATTTGGAGAAGTTTCAGAGATAGCTGGACTCAGTCGAAACAATCCATATATGCTAAGGTCTAAACTTCTCTAACTAAGTTCATTCAGTAAATCAGACATGGGCTTAGAGAGAAATGGTTTCATATTTCCCGCTAGGACACCTAGTCTTTAGAAAAAACAAAAAACAAAACATCTTATTTCCCTGTTTCATCCCTGAAAACTTTTATCAGGAAACCTACTCTGCTGTGCCAGATAAATGGGAGGAGTCTCATTGCAATAAATGTTTGCCCTTGCAACTTCCCAATCCAAGCAGAATGCTGCTCTACTAAGTAGGTCCAGATTTTCAGCATGCTGGGATTAGAGCCTTTTAATAGCAGAGACTGGATGGTGAATATGCCACCATGAATTAGTTCCATTCATTCAACAGTGGTTAGTGCCTTCTTGTTTGAGAGATGTGGCCCTAAGTGCCAAATAAAAGGACTCTTAAAAAGACAACAAAAACAAACCTTGGCCCCTGCTCAGCAGGAAGTAAAGCTTGCTTGGGGAACTAGTTAATGTGAGCCCCTCCCTATTTGGAGAGGAACATTTAAGTAAAGCTTGAACTAGCACCATTAGCCTTAGCTGATTTGGCTCAGTGGATAGAGCATCTGCCTGTGGACTAAAGGGTCCCCAGTTTGATTCCTGTCAAGAGCACATGCCCTGGTTGCAGGCTCCATCCTCAGTAGGGGGTATGCAGGAGGCAGCTTATCAATGATACTCTCTCATCATTGATGTTTCTATCTCTCCCTTCCTCTCTGAAATTAGTTTTAAAAATATTTTTTAAAATAGCCCTAGCCTGTTTGGCTCAGTAGATAGAGCGTTGCCCTGCGGACTGAAGGGTCCTGGGACTGAAGGGTTCCGGGACTGAAGAGTCCCATGTTCGATTCCGGTCAAAGGGAATGTACCTGGGTTGCAGGCTCCTCCCTGGTCCCTGGCCCTGGTCCAGGCATGTGCAGGAAGCAACTAATTGACTTGTTTCTCTCACAGCGATGTTTTTCTCTGTCTTTCCCTCTCTCTTCCACACTCTCTGAAAATCAATGGAAAAATATCCTCGGCGTGAGGATTAAAAATAATAACAACACCACCTTCTGAGTGCAGACCCTGATTCTTTTTTTAAATATATTTTTATTTACTTCAGAGAGAGAGAGAGAGAGAGAAAGAGAGAGAGAGAGAGAGAGATCAATGATAAGAGAGAATCATTGACTGGCTGCCTCCTGCACGCCCCCCCCCCGCCCCCCCTGGAGATCCAGCTGCAACCTGGACATATGCCCTTGACCAAAATCGAACCCGGGACCTTGCAGTCCCCAGGCTGACGCTGTATCCACTGAGCCAAACCACTCAGGGGCAGACCTTGATTCTTATGCTCCACTCCCCCAGTCATGGTAACCACCAAAGATTTCAGAGTGTGGGAGGACTGTTGGCTTTGACTGTTGAAGGCACACCTGGCCGCCAGGGGTGGGAGTTCTGAGGCAAGTGGCATGGCCATGAAATCAGCTTGCAGGGAAGTCAGTGTTGTTGTTCACCATTTTGCACTCCCCATCGCGCAGGTGAAAGCTCGGCAGGAAATGGCAACCCGGAGACACATACTCACCAATGATTTCAGGAGGTTCATATGTCAGAATGTCAGGTCTTGGAATGGAAGGAATTTTCCCAAAAGCACGTGGCACCTGAGAGCAAACGCTCACCTACAACTGTGGCAGAGCTCAGTTCCTAGCAAAATGGTGTCCACTGTGCCCCCCCGGCCAATATGGCCCTGCAACTCTGCACCAAAAGCTGCACCAGCGCTTGGGACTCACTCTGCTGAGCCCCAAACCCAGGCTGGGTCCCAGCGCCAGCAGATTATCTGCGTCTCAGCTCCAGGAGGGACTGCGCCCAGGATCCGACACACTGATCCCTGACCCTCCTTTGCTGCACTCTTTCCCCCTCTTCCCCGCGCCCTGCCGCTGTACCCAAGGGCGCACCTGGGTTCTAGGGAACAGTTGTTCCACATCTGGCTCCTGCAGCCCTGCCAGTGCAGCCCTCCCATCTCCCATTTATTCCCTCGGGGCAGCGGCGCCCCATCACTTAAGACGGAGGAAAGTTTAAAAAGGGCATCTTGGAAGTTGGGTGTCCCCGCGCACGGAGGCCACCCACCTGGGAGGAAGATGTGGAGCGAGGCAGGTGTGTCACAGGAATCGCTGCGGATCCCCGAGAGTGCGGACTAGTGTGAGGACTGCGGCTTTGGTCCCTCACAGCACACGTAGGGCTAGTTTCTCTCTGCCTCGAAACCGCCTAGATGGGGGTCCTTGCCTGTCCCCCAATAGCCCCGGGCACTTTTGCCGCGTTGCCGCGTTTTGCACTTGCCGCATTGGGAAACTCCATTAGCTCTAGTGCATCGCGTGCCGCGCGCTCAGACCTGGGGATCCGGGAGACAGTGGGGAGTTTCTGTGGGTCTTGGGGACAGTGAGAAGGTTCTCTCTCTGCATGTTACCCGCTGAGAGCAGCAACTCAGGAGCGAGCAGGGACCCTCCAGGCGGGCTTGCCGCAAATAAAACTCAGGGGACGGGGTCCTGCAACCAGCTGTACCCGGTGTGAGCGGGTCTAGGTGTTGTGGAGCCCGCTTATTCTTGCGAGTGCAGGTAGTGATGGTGCGCACAGGCTGCTGGCAGCCGGTATGTAAAGGTGTCCACAGGAGACACTGGGAGGCAGGCTTGGGGCAGACTGAGTGAACCCGGGTATATGGCCCCGGGTGCTGTCCCTGTGTCCCTTTTGCCAGTGCCGTTGTTTGGGGGAGTCGCTTATGTTTGAAGAGAGGAATGGGTTTGTGGGAGGAGACGCGTGTGGCTGGAAGTGACAGTGAGCGATTATCTCTGCAGGGATTCCCGTCAAGCCTGCCATGCTCTCTATTGGAGAACTGAAGTGCAGGGGACGCGCACGCATGTTCGGACGCGGATTCGACCCGGAAGTGTACGTCCGACCCGTGTCCGCTGCGTCTGCTGGTCCCTTACACGGGTGCGAACCACAATTGCACGCCAATGGGGCACCCTGGCAAACAGCTGCCGGAAACGGTTCAACGGGCAAATCCTTCTAGCAGGCAGATGAGCCGAGGTGCTGGCTGGCGGGGTAGAAGAGGAATCTGCTGGGCTGCGTGGAAGCTGGGGAAGCGTCGGTGCCATGCACCTCCCTGCTGGGGCTGAGGGGGACATTGGTCCCCTTCTATCCACCTGAAGGACCACCCAGGGCAGGTAACTACCTCTGAAATATTTCTTAAGGAATCCCAGATGTGAGCCATGAAGGTTTTCCAGACCCCTACCTCACTGGGGGCGGGGTGAGCTAATTACTAATGACCACATTCCTTTAAGACCTTGGGTCCTCATTTTATTAAATATATTTTCATTGATTTCAGAGAGGAAAGGAGACATGGAGGGAGAGATAGAAACATCAATGATGAGAAAGAATCACTGTTCGGCTGCCCCTGCACGCCCCCTACTGGGAATTGAGCCCACAACCCGGATATGTGCCCTGACCAGGAATCGAACCATGACCTCCCGGTTCATAGGTCGATGCTCAACCACTGAGCGACACTGGCTGGGCCCCATTTTAAAGATGAGTGCATGGAGGCACTGAGAAGTCACTTGTCCATAATCCTACCGCCAGGAATTTTTTCGGTCAGAATTCGGTTCAGTCTGACAGAGTTCTTGCTCGCTGTCCATCTCTTGTTCCCACAAGCAGCCCTCCTCTGCAGGAGATTCCAGCTGCCGGGATTAAACACCTTGCTGGGACCCAGAACCAACCCTGTAACGCATTAACCCTCTCACCCTCACTTGGATGAGGGTGGAAGGTCAGACTTGGGAAAGCCAGGTGTCCCTGTGATCCTGGACTCTGCCCTACAAGACTGCACCGCCGGGGATGGCGTGGGCTGCACTGCTGCGACCTTTGCATGCCGGTTCAGGATCTGAAGGAGGGGCCGACACACAAATGAAAATGCTAAACAAGAAATATGAATTTAGAAGGCATTGGGGGTCTTGAAGAGACACACCGACTTCTCGGCATATCAAGGTAAAGTTTGGTAAACAGTTAAGAATTTATAATCAGCCCTAGCTGGTTTGGCACAGTGGATAAAGCGTTGGCCTGCGGACTGGAGGGTCCCAGGTTCGATTCTAGTCAAGGGCACATGCCTGGGGTTGCAGGCTCTATCTCCAGTAGGGGGAGTGCAGAAGGCAGTCGATCAATGGTTCTCTCTCATCATTGATGTTTCTATCTCTTTCTCCCTTTCCCTTCCTCTCTGAAATAAATAAAAAATATATTTAAAAAAATAATTATCAGCAAACCACAGTGAAAATGAAAACAGCAGAAGTAGTTGTTTCATCTGTTAGAGAAATGGATCACTATGTATATTAAATTTTATTCTAACATATATAAATATTATAAATGCCCCCTTTTTAAAATATATTTTTATTGATTTCAAAGAGGAAGGGAGAGGAAGAGAGAGATAGAAACATCAATGATGAGAATTATTGATCAGCTGCCTCCTGCACACCCAGGCATGTGCCCTAACTGGGAATCAAACCGTGACCTCCTGGTTCATAGGTCGACACTCAACCATTGAGCCACACCAGCCGGGCTATAAATGCCCCCTTAATGGCAAATGACTGTGGGGATGGAAAAGAGGGTTCTATGGAAGTAACCTCACAGGATGATCTGATTATAAATTCTTTTTTTAATATATTTTTATTGATTTCAGAGAGGAAGGGAGATGGAGAGAGAGAAACATCAGTGATGAGAGAATCATTGATTGGCTGCCTCTCGCATGCACCCTACTGGGGATCGAATCCACAACCCAGGCATGTGCCCTTAACCACACCCTACTGGGGATCAAACCCGCAACCCAGGCATGTGCCCTTAACCCGAATCGAACCTGGGACCCTTCAGTCCATAGACCAATGCTTTATCCACTGAGCCAAACCAGCTAGGGCTGATTATAAATTCTTTTTTTAAAAAGATATTTTTATTGATTTCAGAGAGAAAGGAAGAGGAAGAGAGAGATAGAAGCATCAATGATGAGAGAGAAACATTGATCGGTTGCCTCCTGCACACCCCCTACTGGGGATTGAGCCCGAAACCCGGGCATGTGCTCTTCAGCGGAATCAAACCCAGGACCCTTCAGTCCACAGGCCGATGCTCTATCCACTGAGCCAAATCGGCTAGGGCAATGATTATAAATTAACTGGGCAAGGTCATAGTTGGTTGTCATGCCCCAGGCATATAACATTTCTAGTAAAACGTTTATTTTTGCCTTAAGCAAGCCCTGTACATTGTTGTGCATTTAGGTTAATACACCTTTAAAATAAACCCTCAAGAGAACACAATCTTGTTAACTATCCTGTAATCCAATCCCGCCTTGTTTTCTCTCGCCTTCATATAATCTTCCTTACATTTCCTCCTTAATTTCAGATGCATAAAAGAAAATGCAAAACTGTCATTCTCAGGAGCATTTGAGACCTTGCTTCCTGGCAGTTGTCATCAGCTTGGCTCAAATAAACTCATAAAAATTCTCTACAGGTTTGGACATTCTTACATTGACAAGACATAAATAGAACAAAATGTAGATAGTAAACAAACTGGGAGGAATGTTCCAGGCTTAAACAAAATTCAAATTAAACATATGAGGCATGTTTTTATATCTATTAACTTGGCAAGGAAGATGTAGTAATAATATCAGTTCCATTGTTTACAGTGAAATTGATGAATACCTTTCTGATAGAATATATGACACAGGAACATGCCAAACAACAAGTAAACAAACAAACAAAACAAAAAAATAGGAACATTTCCGTATATATTGAGAACCATAAAAATGTTCAGACCCTTTCACCTAGTAAATTTCATTCATTATAATTTAGCCTGAGGAGACAATTCAAAAGAAGGGCAGAACCTTATGTATGAGGATCTTTATTGTTGCATTCTCTAAAATAGCAAAAGTTGAAAACAACCTAAATGTCCAACAACAGGGATAATGAAAACACTGCAATAAATTGCAGTATTTTAACTGGATGGAATATTCTGTAGTTCTCACAATAATAATTATAAAGAATGTGAGACAGTGTAAAGAGTTGATCAAAACACAATTTAGTAAAACAAAATGTCCAATTATATAGACGCTTTGATTATAGCTATATAAAATAATGCCAGTATGTAGATGCGAACCACAGGGGGGGAAAAAAAGATTGTTTTCTCTTCAATCCCTTCAAAACAGACCCCATGTGGTGAGGCTCCTGCCTACATTTCCAGGTTTTAACTCCTGCCATTCCCCACTGAATTCACCATGTTCTAGTCCAGGGGTGGGCAACCTTTTTGTGAGTGCGTGCCAAAACCAGCAAAATCTCTGACTCAAAATTCTTCTGCGTGCCAACCCTAATTTTTTGAGAACATGTTACACCTACTTGATATCTCTTAAGGTGTATGTATGTGAAGAACCTTGAAGAAATAATAAAATTCATTCGAGCGACAAAAACACAGTATATGATGATGAAAAATACATTTATTTTTTAATGTATACATGTACACTGATAGTTCGACAGAAAACTTTATGACTCCGTTTGATGTTATCAGTGGGACTTTTGCTGCTGCATCACTGATGACAGAGATTTTACATCAGGTTTGTATTTCGTGACCTTCAGAGATATTCACAAGCTACTACTTTCATCCGTCAGGCTACTCCTATTAGGAGACTTAACAAAATTCATCGCTGAGAACAAAGATTCACAAGCGTATGTGGATGAAAACATGGAGAGTAATGCTATTGCAAAGTTTTTTTTTATTGCTTAAAGTATTACAAAGGGTATTACATATGTGTCCTTTTTTTTTTTCCTCTGCCCTTGACAATCCCCTGGCCTCCCCTACCCCCCAGTGTCTTATGTCCATTGGTTATGCTTATATGCATGCATACAAGTCCTTTGGTTGATCTCTTACCCCCCTCCCTCCTGCCCCCCAACCCTCCCCGGCCTTCCCGCTGCAGTTTGACAATCTGTTTGAGGCAGCTCTGCCTCTGTATCTATTATTGTTCATAAGTTAATAATGGTCTTTATTATCCATGAATGAGTGAGATCATGTGGTATTTTTCCTTCATTGACTGGCTTATTTCACTTAGCATAATGCTCTCCAGTTCCATCCATGCCGTTGCAAATGGTAAGAGTTCCTTCTTTTTTACAGCAGCATAGTATTCCATCGTGTAGATGTACCACAGTTTTCTAATCCATTCATCTACTGATGGGCACTTAGGCTGTTTCCAGATCTTAGCTATGGTGAATTGTGCTGCTATGAACATATGGGTGCATATATCCTTTCTGGTTGGTGTTTCTGGTTTCTTGGGATATATTCCTAGAAGTGGGATCACAGGGTCAAATGGGAGTTCCAATTTTAGTTTTTTGAGGAAACTCCATACTGTCTTCCATAGTGGCTGCACCAGTCTGCATTCCCACCAGCAGTGCACGAGTGTTCCTTTTTCTCCACATCCTCTCCAGCACTTGTCGTTTGTTGATTTGTTGATGATAGCCAGTCTGACAGGTGTGAGATGGTACCTCATTGTTGTTTTGATTTGCATCTCTCAGATGATTAGTGATTTTGAGCATGTTTTCGTATGTCTCTTGGCTTTCTGAATGTCCTCTTTTGAAAGGTGTCTATTTAGATCCTTTGCCCACTTTTTGATTGGATTGTTTATCTTCCTTTTGTTAAGTTGTATGAGTTCCCTATAAATTTTGGAGATTAGGCCCTTATCAGATATCACATTGGCAAATATGTTTTCCCACGCAGTGGGTTTTCTTGTTGTTTTGTAGATGGTTTCTTTGGCTGTGCAGAAGCTTTTTATTTTGATGTAGTCCCATTTGTTCATTTTCTCTTTAGTTTCAAGTGCCCTAGGAGCTGTATCAGTGAAGAAATTGCTTCGGCATATGTCTGAGATTTTGTTGCCTTTGGATTCTTCTAGAATTTTTATGGTTTCCTGTCGTACATTTAAGTCCTTTATCCATTTTGAGTTTATT
Organism: Myotis yumanensis; assembly: GCF_028538775.1. Classification (NCBI taxonomy): domain Eukaryota; kingdom Metazoa; phylum Chordata; class Mammalia; order Chiroptera; family Vespertilionidae; genus Myotis; species Myotis yumanensis. The sequence goes on from NW_027223761.1 coordinate 32,708,995, forward strand.
TTTGTGTATGGTGTAAGTTGGTGATCTAGTTTCATTTTCTTGCATATATCTGTCCAATTTTCCCAACACCATTTATTAAAGAGACTATCTTGGCTCCATTGTATGTTCTTGCCTCCTTTGTCAAATATTAATTGAGCATATTGGTTCGGGCTGATTTCTGGGCTCTCTATTCTATTCCATTGATCTATATGTCTGTTCTTGTGCCAGTACCAGGCAGTTTTGAGAACAGTGGCTTTGTAATACAGCTTGATATCTGGTATTGAGATCCCACCTACTTTGTTCTTTCTCAGGATTGCTGCAGCTATTTGGGGTCTTTTTTTATTCCAGATGAATTTTTGGAGAGTTCGTTCTAGATCTGTGAAGTATGCCGTTGGTATTTTAATGGGAAGTGCATTGAATTTATAGATTGCTTTGGGTAGTATGGACATTTTAATGATGTTGATTCTACCAATCCATAAACACAGTATGTTCTTCCACCTGTTTATGTCTTCCTCTATCTCTTTTTTCAACGTCCTGTAGTTTTCTGCAAAGTTTTTTAAACAGAAAAAATTTTTTGGAATGGCATTCCAAGTCCTCCATAGTTCGTTTTCGACAATTCTCTCTGGTACTCCTGTCTCTAATCGCTTTTTTTCAATGTTTTCCAAGTCAACTCTAAGGTCAATAAATTTCTGCTTCCAAATTGAGCTACTCTGAAATTCAATCAACTGCATTTCAAAGTCAGCCATGTTTATGGTCTTTAAGATAACTTGTTATGTAAAATTATTTATTTATCTAAGATGCACCTACACTGAATTTATCTGAAAAATAAAAAAGTCGATATTAAGAAAAAAATTGTAAATGGAAGGTTATAAGAGAGGGTTTCGCGTGCCAGCAAAAGTTACTGGCGTGCCATGTTTGGCATGTGTGCCAGGGGTTGCCCACCCCTGTTCTAGACATACCAGCTTGCTCTCTGTTCTGGATACTAAGTACATTCTTCCCTTTGCAATTTCTGTCTCTTCCATGTAGATTGCATGAGCCCTACATCTTTCTGTGTATCCTCATCTTTTCTTGTGGTTTTAATTATCACAATTAACATGAATTGCAGTGTGATAAGCAGTGACTGGTCAGTTTGGGATTAGAAATAACACATAAGAAATCCTGACTGAAAAGGAAGAAAAATTATAGAAAAGATGATGAGAGGGGAGTGTTGAAAGAAAATCTTGATTGTGGAGAAACTTGAGCATTTTTATGTCTCTGGGGAAGGAGCCAGAAAGAGGGAAAGCTGAGATATGGAGGACAGTGGACTAACTAAAACAAATTCCTTGATCACCTTTTATTGACTGATTTTTTTTATTGATTTCAGAGAGGAAGGGAGAGGGAGAGAGAGATAGAAACATTAATGATGAGAGAGAATTATTGATCAGAGAACCATTGATCAGCTGCCTCCTGCACGCCCCACACTGGGGATCGAGCCCGCAACAGGGGCATATACCCTGACCAGGAATGCAACAGTGACCTCCTGAGCCACAATGGTAGGGCTTGAGCACCTTTTAAATGCAAATTCCACTTAAAGAGATAAAATATGTAACTCCTAAGGATTCTCATTCCCACTTAGCTTCCTTCTTTTCTATTACTGTGAGCTTCTATACTAGATGGCAAATACCTCCTCTCTATCTGTGTGTAAACTGTGAGCTCAAAGAGCCCAGAGGAGAGGTCTTAATCATGCTTGGTTCTCAATGCTGAATACAGAACAAAGGCTTCACAAGTAATGAATACATTTATCTTTTGACTTTTTTCTAAGTGATGTGGGTGTCCTGGAGTTGCATGAATCCCCTCAATAAATGGGTAAGACAGAGCAATGAAAAAGAGAGGGAACAATGCCTCTCTCAAAGAGCAGTAAATGCCAAAAAAGAACTTTACCCCTCAAAAAAGTAATGTCTGGGGATTCAGGGGAAACAGAAGCAGGGCACAGACTGGGCAGGAAGCAGAGAGAGGTGCTCTCAGACTATTAGAGTCACAAGAACAGATGAGGAGACAGTGCAGAGGTCCAGAGAACAAGAGTGACATGCACCTGGTCACTTAGACTATTAGTGGCAAAGACAAGCCACAGAAGCACATTTTTCTGAAGGCAGGGTTTGTCTTAGCTGAATTTTAGCTAGACTTTCCTCTGTCCTGAGGATGCTGGCTTGCTATCACTATTCTGTCTGGAATTACAGGGTTTTCCGTTCTAATACCTGCCCCATAGAAAGGGATGCTGCAATTGCTGGAGAGGATGGAATGCAGAAAAAAGAAGATGCCATTATTGTCAAAACTATAACTCAGATGCCCAGGCTACAGACCAGACCAACTTAATCAGAATCTGGAGGAGGTAATGACACCCAGGTAACAGCATTGTGTAAAGGTCCCAGGAGATTCCAATGAACACACAAGGTTGAGAACCAATGGATTAGAAGTTTCTGAGGGGTTGTCATGAGGGCCACCCAGATATCCCTTGCCCTGCTGCTCCCTCCTTATTCTCCATCACATGCCCCCAGGTACCTCAACCCTGTCCTAGGGCTACTGCTGAAGCTGCAGTCAGGCTGCATCCCTTAGGTTAAACAATCCTGGCCATCTCAGGATCACCCAGCTGCCCTGGGATTGGCCGGCCACAGAGGGCAAATACCACCCTTGCTTCTGGTTCTAGTTAAATAATTTACTATAAATAGCCTCCCTTTCCTCCAGATCCCAGGCTCTTTAGCCAAATGGACCTGAGTAGGGGCAGCCTCTAATGAGATACAGGAGAGAAATAAGCTGTCCAAATGAGCGGTTGTCACAGCAGCGGCTGAATTAAGACAGAAATGCTTAACGCTTCATGTCCTGCTTATAAACTAACCACTCCTGGGAGGCAGAAACAAGACTGCAGGGTCCAGGGTGGGATTTCCAATTAGGAAGGACTCCAGTGGAGGTGATGGAAGGGTTCTCTCTTGCCTGCTCACTTCCTACATCCTTTTTCCTCTTCCCTTTTTCCTCTTCCCTTTTTCCTCTTCTTCTCCCCCAACTCGTACCCTTGCTCTCCCCTGGTCTCCTAAAATAGCCTTATTCCTATTCAGTTTAAGAGAGAAGTTCTCACTGTTCCAAACTCTTGCTCAGGTCTCAGGTCTCATCCATCAGTATGTGGGAGGATCTGAGGTTAAGATGCCTGATATCAACTGGCCTTCCTGGGATCTAGGACTCTGAGAAGAGAAAAGAGTCATCCACCAGGGAACATTTTCCCTGTCCCTACACTATTTTATCCAGAGGGAAATTGTACAGGGTTATCTTGTTGATTTAGCCATTATTAATTCACTAATTTAATAGATATATATTTTCACCATAAGCAAGGCGAGTCACATTTCTTCTACAACCTGTGTATAGCCCAGCAGCAGAGATAAAAATGTGCATGTGACAGGACATTCGATGTAGCTGCAGTTCTGATGCCACACCATTGCCAATATGCTCAAGTTTAGGTTCATTTGGTCATTGGAGACCATATCAGTGGCAGTATGCCGGGAGGAAAGAAAATTGGACCTTGGTCAGTCCCCTGGTTGATTTTGGACATTAGTCCAAACACATTTGATGGATTGGGACTATTCTTGTCTAAGTCAGAAAGGAAGAAAAAAACCATGGCAATAAGAATGGTGGGTGAGCACCCAGGAGTGGCCTGGACCCTAAGGACTTGGCCAGCAAGAAGAAATATTGCTTCTGGGAATAGTGTACTGCTGGAAACGGGGAAATCCTAGCAGCATTATGTGCACACTGGGGGAAATGAAGGAAGAGAGGGGGTCTGTAAGTATAGCTCAGCTGTTACAGGAGCACCTTAAAACTAAATCTCAGAGCAGAAAATCTCCCTTGTACTTAGGAACAAGACATCAGTGGCTCCCCATTGCCCAAAACTGTGAGTTACAGCTAAGGAACCCCCCAGTAGGAAAGAGCATACAGCCCTAGAAGATATTACTCATGCCCAACCTTTAGGTTAAGATAAACAACCATGGTGACTCACTTTTAAATCATGTTTTCTAATGCATGAGAATCATTATGTTGTCACCAAAAACAGGATGAGAACCACAAATCTAAAAAATCAAGTCCACCGGACAAGGCATACATAGACAATCACAACCTAATTTCAGTCTACCTTTTAGTCTTCTCTCTGCCCTCTAGACAGTTTCCTTTTTTAAAAAATATATATTTTATTGATTTTTTACAGAGAGGAAGGGAGAGGGATAGAGAGTTAGAAATATCGATGAGAGAGAAACGTCAATCAGCTGCCTCCTGCACACCCCCTACTGGAGATATGCTTGCAACCAAGGTACATACCCTTGACCAGAATCGAACCTGGGACCCTTCAGTCTGCAGGTCAGTGCTCTATCCACTGAGCCAAACTGGTTAGGGCTAGACCAGGGGTGGGCAAACTTTTTGACTCCAGGGCCACAATGGGTTCTTAAACTGGACCGGAGGGCCGGAACAAAAGCATGGATGGAGTGTTTGTGTGAACTAATATAAATTCAAAGTAAACATCATTACATAAAAGGGTACGGTCTTTTTTTTTTTAGTTTTATTCATTTCAAATGGGCCGGATCCGGCGCGCGGGCCGTAGTTTGCCCACGGCTGGGCTAGACAGTTTCCTTTCTAATGCCCGTTCTATTGGACATGAAATTCATTATGCCTAGAGAGAAGAGAATAGGAGAAAGAATCACAAGAAATGAGGCTGGAGTCATGGGATGCACCAGGTCTCATAGCTTCCTACAGTAAGGTTTGGACATTGTACCAAGGGTAACAGAGAGCCAGAGAAGACAAGTAAGCTTATGCGTGACCAGACTGGGTCAACTGGCTGCAGTGGGAAGAATGGGTTAGAAAGCAATAAGGCTTCCTGCCTCCCAGGATTGGGGGTGAGGATTAAACACAGAATTACATACAAATCCCCTGGAATGATGTTTGTCACAGGGCATAAAATCAGGAAATTTTAGCACCTTCCAAAATTGTTCATCACCAACAATTTTAATTCTTTTTCATCTAATCTCATTTTTTCTCTTTAATCTCCTAAAGATATTTTAGAAAGTAAAGACTATTTAAACGTTTCGCTGCTAGGCACAGTAAACAAATGGGCCCTTCCTTAAGACATATTCACAATAAGCCATAACATAGTGTGATCCGAACCATGCTAATGGCAAAGGCCCAAACTCTCAAAGGGCAAGAACCGCATCCCTTACCTCCCTACCTCAATGTCGGTCGCACTATGTGGCACAGTGGACGTCAGCACAGACTTCTTGCCAAGTGAGGCATGCGCTAGGAGTTCAGAGAGAGCAGGAGGCTTAGATGCACTATCTCAGAATTTAACACAGGCTCAATGAGGACTGTGGCTTTCTTCCTGCATATTTTACTGATACATGTTTGGGATTATTTTCAGTATGCTTTCTAATAGTGGTTTTTTTGTTTTTGTTTTTTTGTTCATGGAAGTTTCTTCCGAGTAATTTTCAAGTTGAAACTTTCCTAACCTGAAATACTGTAAAATAACTTGAAAACATCAAATCTAGACTGAGATGTTAGCTTTGATAATATTAAATTCCTAATTATCTATGGCATTTCCATCTGAGTCACAGATAATATGGGGTAAATTTCATTCTTTATTGCTGCCTTTTCCCACCACCTACCTATTGCCCTGGCCACCTAATTAACTTCCAGTTGACATGTATATAGAAAATCAGAGTAATTTTACCCTTAGCCTGAGCAATACGCCAGTGAACTGGTATGAGAATCCTGTAATTTCAGGTAAAGTAAATGATGATGGGGTCAAAACTAACATTGTTCCCTCTATTAACTTGTGTAGCTCTCTCACTTTCTATGCACATGTATTTTATTTCTGTGGCAAGTTGAAAAATCAGGTAAGAAATCATATTGCCTAGAGAAACACAGCATTATTGTAAAAAAGGCAAAGGCAAAGCTGTTTTATTCCGATGTTTAAGGTTCTTCAGATTTGTCTGGTGGAATTGAACTTGCTCAACATGGTTACTCTTGCTTAAACTTTTACTCTTCTAGATGAAAGGCATAGCTGCCTGTCCTTAAATGCACGGGAGTTGGTGCCTCCACGCATGACAGCTGTCAAGCACTGATATGATCATTCAGGGAACACAAATGCATTTCTAGTACCTATAGATGTTCCTTAGGTTAAGAAATATTTTATAAAGAAAACTCAAAAATAGTTCTGACACATTATAGCAAAACTATAATATTTTTATGCAATTACAAGTATTTTTACTATAAAACCCAAACTCAAAGTAAAAAGTGTTAAAGTACAAAGAGTGTAATAAAAAAGAAATAAAAAAAATAGAAGCTCCTATTTCCTAATTCAATTCCACAGTCACATACCCCAAAGGTGACTTGGACCTCCTTTTAGAATATTTTTCCTTATAGTAGATAAATGAAGTATCTTTTCCATATTTTAACACAAATAGGATCATCCTATACAGTTTCGTATTTTGTATTTTTAACCTATAATTATGTTGGTAATATAGATCCTAGTCTTCTTTTTAGTGCCTGTATAGAATTGCATATATAGATGTACCATATATGCATATTTTATCTATTAATAATTATTTACATTATTTCCTCTTTTTTCTTGCTCATAGAAATAGCATGGTGGTAAACATTTTTTAGCATACATTTTTTTTTCAAACTTAAGCAAATATATCTATCATGTAAATTCCAGTCATTTCCCAGCCAGTGTGGCTCAGTGCTTGAGTGTTGACCTATGAACCAGGAGGTCACGGTTCGATTTCCAGTCAGGCACATACCCAAGTTGCAGGCTTGATCCTCAATAGAGGCGTGCAGGAGGCAGCTGATCAATGATCCTTTCTCATCATTGATGTTTCTGTCTCTCCCTCTTTTTCCCTTCCTCTCTCTGAAATCAATAAATATTCCAGCATAAATCTTAACACTTTTAAAAATAACATTTTTCAGCTGAATTGGATACTCAAATACTCCATTCTAACACCCCTCAGAGTAATTGAAGAAATGGTGACGTGGTAATGATATAGCATATTCTATTGAGATAAGACATTGTTCTGGTCATTTATTGCTACATAAACTACTCCAAAACTTAGTGGTTTAATACAAAAACACTCATTTATTTATTTATTTATTTAAATATATTTTATTGATTTTTTTACAGAGAGGAAGGGAGAGGGATAGAGAGTTAGAAACATCGATGAGAGAGAAACATCGATCAGATGCCTCCTGCACACTCCCTACTGGGTATGTGTCTGCAACCAAGGTACATGCCCTTGACCGGAATCGAACCTGGGACCCTTGAGTCCGCAGGCCAACACTGAGCCAAACCGGTTAGGGCAACACTCATTTATTTAGCTCAGAAAACTGCAACTAGTTCAGGACTGGGCAGGGAAGGCTGTGTCTACACTACACAGCATCAGAAGGAGTAGCTTGACTGGGGGGGGCGGGGGGGCAGGCAGCTAGAGGACCCATTTCCAAGATGGATCACTCAAGTTGTTAGAGCTGGCTTTCAGTTGAGAGCTCAGCTGGGGCTGGGGGCTGGGAACCCTCCATTTCTCTCTGCATGAATCATTTCATATGACCTAGACTTCCTTGTGACATGATAATTGGATACCAGGGGCGAGAATCCTGAGGGACAGAACTAGGCAGAAGCTGTACTGCTTATTATGACCCAGAAGTCTTCTAGTGTCCCATCTGCTACTCTATATTTATTATAGAGTAGTCACAAAGGTCCATCCAGTTTAAGAGGAGGGACATGAACTCATCTCTTGATAGAAATGTGGCAAGGTTCAAAACAAAAAAGCAGGTGGGGCGGAAAATATTTGCAGCCACTACTGGAAAAAACAATCAGCCACAGCAAAATATACCTCCTTCAACTCTACATAAGTAGTTCAAAATACTATATGCTGATTTTTTTTAAAATATGTTTTATTGATTTCTTTACAGAGAGGAAGGGAGAGAGACAGAGAGCTAGAAACATCGATGAGAGAGAAACATCGATCAGCTGCCTCCTGCACATGTCCCACTGGGGATGTGCCTGCAACCCAGGTACATGCCCTTGACCGGAATCGAACCTGGGACCCTTCAGTTCGCAGGCCGACGCTCTATCCACTGAACCAAACCGGTTCCGGCTATATGCTGATTTTTTAAACAGTGCATTCAAGTTTATTGTTTTTCTTTTGATCTGATTCTGAAAACAAATATTTTACTACACCTATCAGTTTGTTTTCTTTCTACTATATAATGAATGATAATACCCATGCTAGTTCCCATTATGACAAAACCTGAGATAGTTGCATGATCACACACTTTTCTTTAATTGATGAGAAACAATTGATAATAATGATATTGTTGTTATTATTCCACATAAAATATTGTATCTTCATTTACCGATGACAAAATCTAGATGCGGAAAAGTTAAAGCAACTTTCTTATTTTTTAATCCTCACCTGAGGATATTTTTCCATTGATTTTTTTAGAGAGAAGGACAGAGAGGAATATAAATATATTATAAAATAACATATAATTATTTGCTGGGGTCCAATCCCAGCGGGTCCAGGGGTCCCCAAAGGTGTGGACGGAGTCGGCGAAGAAGGAATGACACGAAGACAGCCTTCAGTTGATCAGCAGCCTAGTCAGGACCTATAGCCAGGATCTCCAGCCAAAGTTCTGGTCGGAGTTCTGGTTAGGAACTGATGAGGATCTGATGTTTATTGTCTTGTTACATCCGTATTTATACCAGCCGATTTTAATCCTGTCAATTTCTATTACAAAGGTTAGGGCGTTTCTTATCTCCATTCCAGGGAGTAAAGATTATGTAGCTTAACTACCCGCCTGACACTTAATTAAGGGGTTGTATCCCCTCCCTAACCTCAGGGAAAGATCCCCACCTGGGGAAACAACCTTTCTCGGAGAGGTGACCTTGGTTAAAACACATGGCGCTAAAGGGAGCAAACATATTAAGAACAATATGCTATATATGCCAGGTCCCTTGAAACATATGCTGTGCAGATGTTTCTTTCCTGCAGCGACTGTGTCAAGCAGCAAGGATGGACCGGCTCCCGGCAATTATTATGTGAGAGACACATCAATTGGTTGCCCCCTGTACAAGAGGTACATGCCCTTGACCAGAATCAAACCCAGGACCCTTTGGTCCACAGGCCAACACTCTATCCACTGGGCTAAACTAGCTAGGGCAAAAAAGCAACTTTAAAAAAATACTCAGTGTGGCAGGTGGGGTTTGATCCTAGGACTCTGTTCTAAGCCTAGGTTCTTGATTTTAATTAAACTTTCTAAAGCTTTGGGTCAAAGGCTTTGTTATGAAAAGCTTATCAGTAAGAAAATCTTTAGTCATGGCTCAGTTCAAGTGAACTGTGAAAACCTCTCAGAAACTGTGAAACTTTCCCTAAAATATTCTAGGATCTTTCTTGACAAGGATGTGGGTTACATACATATTTGCATTTGAATATTACTATATCTGTTGCTGTATATGAGAGAATACTTGAATTAATATAACAAAGGATCTAAAGATCCAATGTAGAGAGAACTAAAATATTGTGTTGCTTCCTCCCCATACTTCTCACAAGTCATGTTCATGGTTCTATAAGATAGCACAGTCTGATCAAAGTCATATTAAGACAAGAAGTTCATTGATCTTTTTAAAAAGGAAATTTTGCTAGTAGATAAAAGAAATCACAGAAAGCTTCCTGAAAGAAGCAGATCCTATCCAGTGACATTAAGGAAAAGAAAGCTATGTTGTGAATACTGACAGTTTAGAATTAGTTTTCACAAACTAGCTGTGCCTCAGAATCATTGGGGAGTTTCGTAACTATTCAGTGCTCACACTCAAGCCCTGGAGACTGCATTCAGTTGGTATATGGTGGGGTCATTGTTAATACCCAGAAGATGCAGATGTAATAAGCCTTCAGACCTCTTTTGAAAAAACAGATTTAAGGCACAGTTCAGAGATGTTTTTTGTTAGAAAACATTTTCTCTTTTGCTTTTTTTTTTTTTTAAGTGTTGATGACTTTCTTGCCATCTTATTATCTTGGAATACCTACAAAATAATGTCTGCTCTTTAATAGAAGCCAAGGTTCTAACTCATTCTTCTGTTAATGTCATATTAAGATACTGCTGAATCAGATGAAACTCCATTTTCATTCCAATGAGACTCCTAGACTGTAATTATGGATTACTTAATATGCTAACATTTATATATCTACTAGAGGCCCGGTGCACAAAAATTTGTGCACTCGGCGGGGGGGCGGGGGGGGTCCCCCAGCCCAGCCTGTGCCCTCTCACAGTCTGGAACCCCTCGGGAGATAACGACCTGCTGGCTTAGGCCTGCTCCCGGGTGGCAGAGGGCAGGCCCAATCCCTAAGTGCAGCCCCTGGTCAGGCTCAGAGCAGGGCCGATTGGGGAGTTGGGGTGCTGCCCCATCATGCACAGAGCAGGGCGGATCGGGAGGTTGCAATGCCACCCTCAGTCACTTTCAGGGTAGACTGATTGGGGAGTTGGGGCACCTCCCCCTGTTATACTCAAGGCAGGGTCAATGGGGAGGTTTCGGCGCCACCCCCTGTCACGCACAGAGCAGGGCCGATCAGGGGGTTGGGGCGCTGCCCCCTGTCACGCACAGAGCAGGGCCCATCAGGGGGTTGGGGCGCTGCCCCCTGTCACTCACAGAGCAGGGCCCATCAGGGGGTTGGGGCGCTGCCCCCTGTCACTCACAAAGCAGGGCCAATCAAGGGGTTGGGGCACTGCCCCCTGTCACTCACAGAGCAGGGTCCATCAGGGGATTGAGGAGCTCCCCCCTATCACTCACAGAGTAGGGCCAATAGGGGAGCTGGGGCACCGCCCCCTGTCACACACAGAACAGGGTGGATCAAGGGTTGGAGCGCTGCACCATGTCACACTCAGGGTAGAGCCAAAGGGGAGGTTATGGCTCTACCCTGTCACACACAGAGCAAGGCCCGTGGAGGAGGGTTGGGGCACCACCCTCTATCACCCACAGAGCAGGGCCAATCAGGGGGTTGGGGCGCCACCACTGTCACACTCAGGGCAGGGCCAATGGAGAGGTTATGGTTCTACCCTGTCACACACAGAGCAGGGCCGATCAGGGGGTTGGTGCGCTGCACCCTGTCACACACAGAGCCGCAGGGCAATCGGGGGATTGGGGAGCTCCCCCCCATCAGGCACAGAGCAGGGCTGATCAGGGGGTTTGGGCACTGCCCCCTGTCACGCTGATCCCGGTGCCGGGAGCCTCGCTGCTCCGCTGATCCCAGTGCCGGGAGGCATATTACCCTTTTACTATATAGGATAGAGGCCTGGTGCATGGGTGGGGGCCGGCTGGTTTGCCCTAAAGGGTGTCCTGGATCAGGGTGGGGGTCCCCACTGGGGTGCCTGGCCAGGCTGGCTGAGGGGCTGAGGGCTGTTTTCCCGCTGGCAGTTGACTAAAAGCTCCCAATCGCTCCTTGTTTTCTTTTTTTTATTTTTTTATTCTGGGCCAGTTTTAGCTCTGAGGCCTCGCTGCTGAAAACATGGATACAATGTTGCGGTCCGGGGCTGACTGAAAGCCATTTTGTTTAGCTTCTTATTTGCAACATAGTAATAGTTGCTTAGAGTTGCAGTTGAGAGTCCGGCAAGTGAGGCGGGGAACATTGGAGTCTGCAGTTCCTGGAGGAAGCGAGCAGCTTCAGTGCATGGCTGCCGGCCGCCATCTTGGCTGACAGTTAATTTGCATAAGGATACGCTGATTAGCCAATGGGAAGGGTAGCGGTTGTACGCCAATTACCATGTTTCTCTTTTATTAGTGTAGATTTTTTTATTCTGGGCCAGCTTTAGCTCTGAGGCCTCGCTGCTGAAAACATTGATACAATGTTGCGGTCAGGCTGGCTGAAGCCCGGCTGACTGAAAGCCGGTTTCTATGTTTTTTTTAGCTTCTATATTTGCAACATAGTTGCTTAGAGTTGCAGCTGAGAGGCCGGCAAGTCAGGCGGGGAACGTTGGAGTCTGCAGTCACTGGAGCAAGCAAGCCTCCCTGTTTGCTTCAGTGCATGGCTGCCGGCCGCCATCTTGGCTGACAGTTAATTTGCATAAGGATATGCTGATTAGCCAATGGGAAGGGTAGCGGTCGTACGCTAATTACCATGTTTCTCTTTTATTAGTGTAGATAATAATAAAAGCATAATATGCTAATTAGACCAGACAGCCGAACAACCTTCTGGACGAAGCCAGGGCTGCGAGGGCCCAGGCAAGCCACCTCGGCTGTGAGGGCTGAGATCCTTGCATGAATTTCATGCATCGGGCCTCTAGTTTTTTAATATCAAAGTATTTGGTTGATATGAAAACATGCTCAAAGTCACTAATCATCTGAGAGATGCAAATCAAAACAACAATGAGGTATCATCTCACACCTGCCAGAATGGCTATCATCAATAAATCAACAAACTACAAGTGCTGGAGAGGATGCGGAGAAAAGGGAACACTCATGCACTGCTGGTGGGAATGCAGACTGGGGCAGCCACTATGGAAGACAGTATGGAGTTTCCTCAAAAAGTTAAAAATGGAACTCCAATTTGACCCAGTGATCCCACTTCTAAGAATATATCCCAAGAAACCAGAAACACCAATCAGAAAGGATATATGCACCCCTATGTTCATAGCAGCACAATTTACCATAGCTAAGATCTGGAAACAGCCCAAGTGCCCATCAGCAGATGAGTGGATTAAAAAATGGTGGTACATCTACACAATGGAATACTATGCTGCTGTAAAAAAAGAAGGAACTCTTACCATTTGCAACGGCATGGATGGAACTGGAGAGCATTATGCTAAGTGAAATAAGCCAGTCAATGAAAGAAAAATACCACATGATCTCACTCATTTATGGATAATAAAGACCATCATAAACTGATGAACAAAAATAGATACAGAGGCAGAGCAGCATTGAACAGACTGTCAAACTACAGTGGGAAGCCCGGGAAGGGTTGGGGTGGGGGGTGGGGGGGTGGTAAGAGATCAACCGAAGGACTTGTATGCATGCATATAAGCATAACCAATGGACACAAGACACTGTGGGGTAGGGGAGGCCGGGGGAATGTCAAGGGGGCGGGGGGGGTGGGGGGGGAGAGGAGACATATGTAATACTCTTTGTAATACTTTAAGCAATAAAACAAAAACAAAAAAGTATTTGGTTGAGCATTCCTTTTTAGTACAGAATTACTGCTTCATAGATTAGCTTTCTTTCATTGTTTGCTACAACTTTGAAAACTGGATGGACACTCTAGTGACTTATCAAAAAAAGAATGATTACTCTGCCAAGGATGGTGTGGCTTAGTGTTGAGCATCAACCTATGAACCAGGAGGTCATGGTTTGATTCCAAGGCACATGCCTGGGTTGTAGGCTCAATCCCCAGGGTGGGGGCATGCTGGAGGCAACCAATCAATTATTCTCTCTCATTGTTAATATTTCTATCTCTCCCTCTCCCTTCCTCTCTGAAATCAATAAAAATATTTTTAAAAAATAGAGAAGAAAACCAACAATGTTAGAGAAGAATGGGCTGGAATAAACAATTCCCAGAGAAAAATGGAAATGGAAGGTAACATATGGAAGATTCTTAATCTGACTCTTAACAATAACAATAAAAAGAACAAATTAAAATTAATCAAGATAATTTACTCAGATTGAAACTGGACAAGCAATGGATCTGGGCTGCCTGTCACTACTTGAGCCAATTCAGCAGAGACAGGGTTGAGTTATACTAGTATATGAGCGTTTATTTCAATAAGGCCAGCTGTATGGCAGAGCAGCAGGTTATCCACAAAAATCAGCTCTTCCACCCCCCATAAACCAGCAGCTTATATTGGGTAGGACAAAGATTGCATGAGAAAGTAGACTATGCAGGCTGGGATGGGACTCCATTGTTTGGGCAACAAGGTTGTTAATCTTTCCATGATAATAGGCAGTTCTTGAATGAGAATGAACCGCATTCCAAGATTGACTCCTAGGTCCAAGGCTGACTCCCAGCTCTGAGGGGTGTACAACTTCTAAGCAGGTTAGAATGTCCTTTCTTTAACCAGAACAAGGCAATCACGGTTAACAGAGCATGATTAATATTTCCCACAACCATAGCTAGTCCCCAACACTATTTTTCCCCTAACAAGATGAGTAAAGGTTCAAAGTGTAACAGTCTGCTGTTGTTTAGGCTGAATGGGAATAGACACTGTCACATATTGCTAGGAAGGACTCCTAGCCTTCAAAGAATGAACTACTGATATACACAACAACATTGATGAATCTGAAAAAATATTATGCTGAGATATAATACAAGACATTAAGAAGTACATCTCAAATAATTCTATTTATACAAAATACTAGAACTGACAAAACTAATCTATAGTGAGAGCAAGTAACTTAATGGTTGACAGGGACCAGGGAAGAGGGGATTGACTGCAAGAAAGCACATTGAGAGCTATAAAAATATTCTGTACCTTTTCAAAAAACTAAATCTTTATTGTTGAAAGTATTACATCTGTCCTCTTTTTTTCTTACAGTTAAGCAAGTTTTGACAAATAAAACCATCACTACCACCTCAATCAAGATACAGAATATTTTACCTGGGGTGGTGGGTGGGGATGGGCTAGAAGGGATCAATGAGGGGGGGAAAGGGTACATCTGTAATACTTTCAACAATAAAGATAAAATTGTTTTTTAAAAAATAAAAGAAGAAAACTTGATTTGTACAAACCAAAACAAGAAAAGAGGAAGGAACCAAGACCGGATGGGACAAAGACAAAATAAAGAGAATACAGAAAATAAACACAACTATATCAGAAATTATATTAAATTTAAATGGACTAAAAGCTCCTATTTAAGATAAAGACTGTCAGACTGTCCTAAAAAAAAAAAAAAAAGACCTAACTATATGTTGTTTACATACGTAAAAATAAAAGAATGAAAAAAGATATGCCATAAAAACACTGGCCACAATACATCTAATGTGACTGTGTTAAGATCAGCCAAGCAGACTTTAAAATAAAGAAGTATTACTAGTGGTAAAGAGCATTTCAAGATATTAAAATAGGTCAATTCGCCGAAACCGGTTTGGCTCTGTGGATAGAGCGTCAGCCTGCGGACTGAAAGGTCCCAGGTTCGATTCTGGTCAAGGGCATGTACCTGGGTTGCGGGCACATCCGCAGTGGGAGATGTGCAGGAGGCAGCTGATCGATGTTTCTCTTCCATCGATGTTTCTAACTCTATCTCTCTCCCTTCCTCTCTGTAAAAAATCAATAAAATACATATTTTTTTAAAAAATAGGTCAATTCAACAGTAAGAAAAAAAATTCTAAATTTTAAATTCTCTTAGTAGCATAGCTTCAAAATATATATACAGCAAAATTTTAATTAAACTAAAAAGGGAAATAGACAAATTCACAAATTTTTATCTCAGTAGCTGACAGAAAATACAGTAAAACATATATATATAGTGTATGTGAGATGTGAACAACATAATTAAGCAATTTACCTAAATGACCTATATATACAATGCTATATTCAACAACTGCAAAATACAATCTTTTCAATTACACATGGAAAATTTACCAAATAGACCAGTGAAGGCGAACCTTTTGAGCTCGGCATGTCAGCATTTTGAAAAACCCTAACTTAACTCTGGTGCCGTGTCACATATAGAAATTTTTTGATATTTGCAACCATAGTAAAACAAAGACTTATATTTTTGATATTTATTTTATATATTTAAATGCCATTTAACAAAGAAAAATCAACCAAAAAAAAAAAAATGAGTTCGCGTGTCACCTCTGACACGTGTGTCATAGGTTTGCCATCACTGAAATAGACCATATGTTAAACATAAAGCAATTCTCAAAAAATTTCAAGGAATTGGGATCATAGAGTGTTTCTCTGACCATTGTGAAAATGAATTAGAAATCATAACAGAAAAATAATTTAAAACTACCCAAATGTTTGGAAATTAAGAAGTGCACTTCTGCCCAGCTGGCGTGGCTCAGTGGTTGAGCATCGACCTATGAACCAGAAGGTCACATGCATCGACCTATGAACCAGAAGGTCACATGCCTGGATTGTGGGCTTGATCCCCAGTAGGTGGCATGCAGGAGGCAGCCGATCAATGAATTTCTCTCATCATTGATGTTTTTCTCTCTTCCTCTCTCTCAAATAAAATCTATATATATAAAAGCCTAAGTGACTAAACAACTGGTTGACCGGTTGCTATGACGTGCACTGACCACCAGGGGGCAGATGCTCAATGCAGGAGCTGTCCCCTGGTGGTCAGTGTGCTCCTACAGCCAACCTCCTGCAGTCCCTCCCCACAGCTGGCCACCCCAATCAGGACTGGGCGAGATGGCCCTGATCAGCCCTGATTGCCAGCCAGGCCGAGGGACCGTACCTGTGCACTATTCATACACCGGGCCTCATATATATATATACTTAAAAAAAAAAAAAAAGAAAGAAATGCATTTCTATTTTTTAAAGCTTTTTTAATTTTTTAGTTTATCCTCACTCAAGGATATTTTTCCCATTGATTTTTTTAGAGAAAGAGTAGAAGGGAGAGAGGGAGGAGAAGAGAGAGGGAAACATTGATGTGAAAGCAACACATCAATTGGTTACCTCCCACATGGCCCCAACAAGGGCTGGGGAATCAAACCTGCAACCCACATATGTGCTCCTTATGGGGAATTGAACCCGAGACACTTCTGTGCGTGTACCGACACTCTCACCACTGAGCCATACTGGCCAGGGCAGAAATGCACTTCTAAATAACCCATGTATTTAGATCCCTTTGGTGCCAACCAGGAACGATTGGTGAAAGTATTTTCAACTGAAAATGAAAATATGGCATAGCAAAATTTGTGGGCTAATGCTAAAAATGATTATAGAAAAATCTATAGCTTCAGATACATATATTAAAAAAAATAAAAGATTGAGAATATTTCCTCAGCTTCCATCTCAAGACACTTGAAAAAAATGAACTCTTTTCTCCATAGTGGCCAGCTGCTCATATCTGAAGTTCCCTGCAGCTCCAACAGAAGACCTCGGATCCCAGGCTGGTGGGCTTTACTGTACCTCCCACTTTGCTTAATAATATGCCAGCCAACAAATCACACAGGTGGCAGTGTTACTGGCTCCCTTCTGGACAGTGACACTGATTTGCAGAATGAAGAAGAGGAAGGACTGTAAATCTCTAAGGTTGGAAGAGTCTGGTGGAGAGGAGCCAGCCTGGTCCCAAGTACTCATAAAAAGAACTGATGCTCTGGGTTCCATCACTAACCAATTGAGTGTTTCCCCTAAACATAATTATAAAAGCAGAAAGTCACAAGGGCCATTAAAGGAAATCATCATGCCAATCTTTGCTAGGAGCCCTTCCCATAGAATGTCACATCTAGAACCCACTGCGATTTCTGTTTCCTGACTGTGGGCCACATGCTAACCCAGCTCTTCCAACCCCTTATGGTTGATCCCTTTGGTGCCAACCATGGGCAACTGGAAAAAGCCAGAAGAACTGCAGTGAATGTGGAGATTACTCCCAGTTCCACTCTGAGGTACTCAGGAAGTCCCTAGAAGCCACACCCAGAGGATAAGCATCAAACACACCTCCACAGGAAAATTTCAAATCCCCACAGTATTACTTTTTTTTTTTTTTATCCTCAACCGAGGATATTTTTCCATTGATTTTTAGAGAGAGGGAAAGACAGAAACATCGATGTGAGAGAAACACATCACTTGGGAGGAGCTTGCAACCGCAGTACATGGCCTTGACTGGAATTGAAACAGGGACCCTCTGGTCTACAGGCCGATGCTCTATCCACTGAGCCAAACCAGTTAGGGCCAGAGTTTTACCTTGAAGAGGCCCAGAAAAGAGTTTGAGGCAACCTCTTTCTTTTTTCTTTCTTTCTTTTTTTTTTTTAGGCAGCCTCTTTCTGAAATGCTAACCTGCTCCTCAGTACACCTGTTGTTACTGCTTGAACAGGAACCATCTGCTAAGTCCTAGGTCACGTTATCCTGGGCTAACACTACTAAGAATTCTCTCAAGGCCTGGGACTTAGGCCAGAGCCATGGCCACCACAGCGCAAGGCTTTTTTGACCGTCATCAGCAGAGTAAGTGGAGTAAGTAGAATATCACAGAACACCCTGAACCCACTGAGATTTCTGTTTCCTGACTGTGGGGCCTAAATAACAAGGAAAGAAAAAACACATGTATCAAATTACAAGGAGGAAGCAAGGAAGAAAATTAGAAAGGAGAGGGAGAGGGTTAGTAGGCATCCTGGGGCATGCCAACATGAGGAACAACCTGGACTTGCAATTGGCATCTGAAATGCAGAGGTGAAGGGGACAGAGTGTTCTTGTAGGACTGAGTCCTTAATCTGTGGGATCTGTTGCTATCTCCAAGTAGATGTGTCAGAACTGAGTTGAAGTGTAGGACGCCTAGCTGGTGTTGGAGAATTGCTTGGTGCTGTTCCTGGTCAGACACATGCCTCATACACAATGGAATTGTGATCAGAATTGTAGCATACTCACCCTAATTTAGTCCCTGTTTACCAGCTTTTATAAATGCCACCTCTTCTTCTAAAGTTAAAATAATTTAAAATAAATTAAAAAGCTAAAATAATTTATGTGATTAATTGCTTTTTGGAGGGGCTTGTCACCCTTTTGATTTAGTAAACCTGATTTGCCTTGAGACTTAAGCTCTCCAGTAGGCTCAAAAACTTGATTTTGTAGATTTTCCAGCTTTTTCTTCTTGTTAGAATTGGAGTGACCCTTTTTTTGTTGCTTTCTAAATCCTAAGTATGCATAGATCTGTTGTATTACCATTTTAGCTATTTTTAGTTGTATGATCCAGTGTCATTAAGTTTATTCGCAATGTTAACCATCACCACTGTTCATTTCTAGAACTTGTTCATCATCCCAAATAGAAACTCTGTACCCATTAAACAATAACTCTCCATCCCCTCCTCCCTACAATCTCTGGTAATTCTATTATACTTTCTCTCTCTCTCTCTGAGTTTGCCTAGTCTAGCTACATACCTCATAAAAGTAGCATCACACAATATTGGTCCTCTTGTGTTTGGCTTATTTCACTTAGCATGAAACCCTCAAGATTTATCAATTTGTAGCTTGTGAATAGATTTCATTTCTTTTTAAAGCTGAATCATATTCCACTGTGTGTACATGCCACATTTTGTTTATCCTCTCCTATTCTCATACACTTACTGTATTTCCTTTGTGGATTTTATTCCAATTTCTTTCTTTTTTAACAATAGTGTATTATGTCAGGTTTTCTAGGAAGCTGACTCTGACTGGAGATTCGTATGCAGGGAGTGGATTGGGGAGTGATTCTAGAACAATACGTGTCCGGTGTGTAGGAATGGAGCTGGGCAGAGAGAAAAGTTCATCCCCCAGACCAGTGATGGCAAACCTATGACACGCGTGTCAGAGGTGACACGTGAACTCATTTTTTTGGGTTGATTTTTCTTTGTTAAATGGCATTTAAATATATAAAATAAATATCAAAAATATAAGTCTTTGTTTTACTATGGTTGCAAATATCAAAAAATTTCTATATGTGACACGGCACCAGAGTTAAGTTAGGGTTTTTCAAAATGCTGACATCCCGAGCTCAAAAGGTTCGCCATCACTGCCCCAGACCCTCTAGACAGAGCTTGGGCAGGACTTCAGACGTGTACCTCCTTCAGTCAAGGAGCCTAAGCCTCTATACTCCCTGGAATAGTGTGGCTTTGATGGCATACAACCTGTGCAATTCCACAGGGCCCTCATACTTAGAACAACCCCATGTCATGGTTTAATTATATGCTGTCACTGTCACTTGTCACCCGTCTCTTTCTTAATTTTTTAACAAAGATCTCTGCATTTTCATTTTTCACTGGGCCATACAAATTACGTAGTCAGTCCTGTCCTCGACCACATATTCTGATGTTAGTTATTCCCAGAGTGAAACCCAAACCTTGACCAAGACAACTCAATGTGGCTGAGAGGCATTCTCAGAAAGTGACTCATCTGGGAGCCACCCACACTGCAGGGAGTTAGAATGTAGTAAGCCTCAGTATTGATGGCAAGATTTGGATGGTGCATGACAATATCCACTACAATCAGCTTCTGACATGTAACAATTTTAAATAGCTGTAAATTATGGTGCACGTGGACACATTTGCTGTCTCCATTGTACCTATCATATCATAGATTACACACCCATAAACAATAGAGTAACACTTTCAAATCATGGTCATTATTGTGTAGTATTTTTAAAAATTTTTGTGGCTCACTATTTTTATGTTTTAATATGCTTTTTGCTCATTTAATGGTCAAAATAGTACTTCGGAGTTTTTTAGTCAACGATTTACTAAGAAAAATAAAAACATACAGAAAAGGTGAAAGAAGTGTATAACTAATACACTTGTACCCAATACATAGACTTTATCATTAACATTTCACTGTTTGCTTTAACATATTTGTTAGATATCTATCCATTCCTATCTAATCACCAGTACATATTATTTTTAGTATATCTCAAAGTACATTGTATTCAATAGTACATTTCACCCCACACACTTTAGTAGCCCTATCAGAGTTCAATATTTATTTTTTATTTTCTTTAACTATTTAAAAAAAACTTTTAAATTTATTTATTGAATTTATTGGGGTGACATTGGTTAATAAAATTATATAGGTTTCAGGTATACAATTCTATAATACATCATCTGGATATTGTATTGTGTGTTTACCACCCCAAGTCAAGTCTCCTTCCATCGCCATTTATCACTTTACCTTCTTCTACCTCCCCCTACCCTCTTTGGTCCTTAGGCCGATGCTTTAACCACTGGCTAGGGATAGGTAAAATTTAAATACAGTGAAATATCTAAATCTTAAGTGTACCATTTGATGAGTTTTGGCAAACAGATACAGCCATGAGGCACAGCTGTCCCTCCAGATACAGGACATTGCCCTAGCTGGTTTGGCTCAGTGGATAGAGCTTGGGCCTGCAGACCAAAAGGTCCTGGGTTTGATGCCAGTCAAGGGCAAGTACCTCAGTTGCAGGCTCCTCCCCATCAGGGCCCTGGTCAGCGCACGTGCAGGAGGCAACCAATTGGTGTGTTTCTCTCACATCGATGTTTCTCTCTGCCTTCTCTCTTCCACTCTCTCTAAAATATCAATGGAAAAATATCCTCCAGTGAGGATCAACAAAAAATAAACAAACAGACAAAAGATACAGGACATTATCATTATGCCAAAAGGCTGCATCATGCCTCTTTTCGTTAAACCCTGCCCCCAATACCTGCCCTCCTCTCAGATGTAACCACTGTTTTCATTGTTTTGAATCATAGTTTACTTGAGCCTGTACCAGAACTTCATGCCAAAGGAATCATATAGTATGTACTCTTGGGGATCAGGATTCTTTCACGAGCATAATGCTTTTGAGATTCATGCCTCTTGTTTCATGTACCAGTAGGTTTTCTTTTCTCTTTTTACTGCTGAGCTGTATTCTACTGCAAGAAGGTACCACAGGTATTTATTGATTCTCCTGTTGATGGATCCCTGAGTTGTGTCTAGTTTTTGTGTTTTCTGAATAAAGCTGCTATGAATTTCAGATATATATACACTAATAAAAGGGTAATATGCTAATTAGACCAGGAGACCTTCCAGACGTCCTTCCAGACAAAGTCATGGTGGTAGGGCCAAGGCAGAGACAGGGACAATCAGGCCAGGAGGGGAGGGCAGTTGAGGGTGATCAGGCCGGCGGGGGGGGGGGGGGGGGGGCGGCAGTTGGGGGTGAGCAGGCTAGTGGCGGGGGGAGCAGTTGGGGACGAGTAGGCTGGCAGGCAGAGTGGTTAGAGGCCATCAGGCAGGCAGGCAGATCAGCGGTTAGGAGCCAGTGGTCCTGGATTGCGAGAGGGATGTCCGACTTCCAGTTTAGGCCCAATCCCACAGGTATCGAGGGTCCCAGATTGGAGAGGGTGCAGGCCAGGCTGAGGGACAACGCCCCAATGCACAAATTTTGTGCACCGGGCCACTAGTACATATATATATAATATTTTTATTGATTTCAGAGAGAGGAAGGGAGAGGGAGAGATAGGAACACCAATGATGAGAGAGAATCATTGATCAACTGCCTCCTGCATGCCCCCTACTGGGGATCGAGCCCAAAACCTAGGCATGTGCCCAGACCAGGAATCAATGGTTCATAGGTCTATGCTCCTGGTTCATAGGTCAATGCTCAATCACTAAGTCACACCAGCGGGCTCGATATGCTAACCATAAGACTCAATAAGTTTGCAACATGTTCTCAAATCAATAACCTGTGACCTGCCACTGAGCAATCTTAGGGAAACTGACTTACCATAATGTCTCTGTTCTTCCTCCTAGAAAAAAAGTAAAGAGAAAACAATCATGAGGCAATGGTTTGCAGATTTGCTTTGCATAAAAGAACCAGGACCACCCCCAGATGTATGTGATCACTTCATGGCTTCTCCCCAGATGTATGTGATCATTCAGTGGCATTTCCAAGTCTAAACACTGAAATCTTATCAAGAAACTAGAAACTATAGAAATTTACCCTAACTCTTCCTCCCAGTCTCCTTTCCAAGTTAAAAATTGCTAACTCAGTCCAATGAGCATTTCTAAGTTTCCCATCATCTCAGTTGGTGCCTTCTCAATCAGTAAGTTTCTTTGCCCCAAACTCTTACACTCAGATTTTGCCTTTTGTGAAGCGTCTGCCATATGAAGCAGAGTTTGATAACACTGAATGTCTTACAATTCAACTCAATTCTGAATCTACCTGGAGGTAGCATTAGATACCACACAACACTAGCCCCCCTACCCTTAAAATGCCAATAGCAAGCCCAGGTTACAGATCAGAGGTTTCCACTGTTGTAGGTGATGGGAAGGGCACTGCGTTTTAGACCTGTGGGGTCAGACCCCACATGAGTTCAGCAACCTCAGTACCTTGAGTTCTGACTAGGAGAGAATTCAAGCCAGGACCCAAACTATAAGAGAACATTGGTAAATCAAAGAGTAATTCCTAGAAGAAATGGACTTAGCAAACAAGTTATAGGGGTAAAGGAAGGGCCCTTGGATCTTGACAGTGATGTTAATGTGCCTGGTGTATGTGTGGGGGGTGTGCTCCTGGGAGATAAAGCATGCTGAGTCCTCTGTCCTAAGGGTCTAAACCAGGGGTCCTCAAACTTTTTAAACAGGGGGCCAGTTCACTGTCCCTCAGACCGTTGGAAGGCCAGACTATAGTTTAAAAAAAAACTATGAACAAATTCCTGTGCACACTGCACATATCTTATTTTGAAGTAAAAAAACAAAACGGGAACAAATACAATATTTGTATTTGCATGTGGCCCTCGGGCCGTAGTTTGAGGACCCCTGGTCTTAAGGATGGAGATTTTAGGGGAGGTCCCAGGGGAAGATCGCAATAGAAAAGCGGTTCTCAACCTGTGGGTCGCAACCTCTTTGGGGGTCAAACAACCCTTTCATAGGAGTCACCTAAGACCATCAGAAAACACATATATAATTACATATTGTTTTTGTGATTAATCACTATGCTTTAATTATGTTCAATTTGTAACCATGAAAATACATCCTGCATATCAGATATTTACATTACGATTCATAACAGTAGCAAAATTACAGCTATGAAGTAGCAACGAAAATAATTTTATGGTTGGGGGTCACCACAACATGAGGAAATGTATTAAAGGGTCGCGGCATTGGGAAGTTTGAGAACCACTGCAATAGAATATTCTGCAGCTTTCCAGGTATGTCCTTTCAGGGTCTAAGTCTCCACTGATTGATTGGTGGAGGCCAGGGCAGGGGGTCATTATCTAATACAGCTGGCCCTGAAGTCAGCCGTGGGGTCACTGGTCTGGTTTTGTTGCTCTTTTGGGCTTGGAGCTGAAATACAATGGAGGCCTAGTCAGTGATGGCAAACCTTTTGAGCTCCGCATGTCAGCATTTTGAAAAACCCTAACTTAACTCTGGTGCCATGTCACATATAGAAATTTTTTGATATTTGCAACCATAGTAAAACAAAGATTTATATTTTTGATATTTATTTTATATATTTAAATGCCATTTAACAAAGAAAAATCAACCAAAAAAAATGAGTTCACGTGTCACCTCTGACACGCGTGTCATAGGTTCGCCATCACTGTCCTAGATGTTATATCTGAGGAGGAAAGATGGTGGAAAAGTGGCGGGCTATGGCAAGGTCCCATGACCAGTGACATGCTAGGGGAGGAAAGACCACCCTGGGGCAAGGTCCCACCTTCCATTTGTCCTTTGCTAGGCACCCGGGGCTTTCCACCCTGATGGCCTTCTGTACTTAGCCCACCGTCCTCACTCTGCTCTTATCTAACTGCCTACCACACCACAACCTCCTAGAGTTCAATCAGTTTGCTAGAGCCACTCACAGAACCCAGAGAAACATTTTCCTTTCTAGACTATTGGTTTATCATAAAAGGATATGACTCAGAAACAGCCATATGGAAGAGAGGTGTCGAAGTAAAAAAACATCCAAACCTGTAGAGAATTTTAAGTTTATTTGAGCCAAATTGACAACAGATGTGGGGAGCAAGCTCTCAAGTGCTCTGGGGAGTTAACAGTTTTGCAGGTTCTTGTATGCATTTGAAAATTAAGAAGGGAACATACGGAAGATTACCTGGAAGGGAAAGCAAGGTAGGGATTGAATTACAGAAGTTACCAAGATTATGTGCACTCTTGAGGGAGGTTATTTCAAAGGTGCGTTAACCTAGGTGTACAGAAACAATGTGATCAGAGCTTGCTTAAGGCAAAGTTAAACCTAAAATGTCATATGCCTGGGGCATAACTATGACATGCCCGATTAGAAATTTGTGCTCAAATCACCCTGAGTTACTTTCCATAGAACCTCTTTTTTTTTCCCCCCCAAACACAGATACATAGGGCAAGATATGGGGAAAGGGTGCATGCCCTCTCCAGGTGCGCCAGTCTCCCACATATCCCCGTGTTCACTGTCAACGTAAGAAATATTCAAACCTGTAAAGAATTCTCCTGAGATTGAGTCAAACTCTCGACAATTGCCAGGGAGTAAAATCTCAAGGCATTGAGATAATGTTTCATAGAATGGCAGTTTTGCACCTTATTTTATACATTACAATCAAAAGAGAAGACATAAGTGGGTTACCTGAAATTCATTGGTGATAGTTTAGGAAAGTGGGAGAAAGCAAGGAGGTGGAGGTGGGGGGGGGGGGGGGCTTCTGGGATCAGATAAAAAGTAAAACGATATATCTTACACATAGGTGGGTACAGGACAGTAAATAATCAACAATTAAGAGGATAAAAATACCAATGAGAATTTGTAGAGTCTGCTCTGGTGAATTGTTTGTGCCCCAAGGGATCTGGAAAAAGGGAAGTTACCCTGACCTTCCAAAGATCTATTATCTTAGATGCAAAAGACAGTTAAGCTAAAGATTGACTTGTATCAGGGAGGATTTATGACTATCTGCCATAAATTGCTTTTAATTAAAATCATTTAAAAAAATTAAAATTGTTTTCATTTCAGACCACCCTTTGTGGTTACTTTAGGTCTCTGAATTTGGAAGGCCACTATGCAGCCCTCCCTGAGCTTGTCAGGTTAGCATGTGGCCCCTTTTTGTCCACATAACCAACCTGGAAGACTCTGAGTGTAGTCCTCTCATGTTTTCTTTCCCAGTTTCTTTTTGTTTGATTTTAGTCCTCTCAAGTTTTATGAAGCTTTCTTACATAGTCATTATTAAATTATTGGCTATTGGTTATTTTTATTATTATTTTTTATTCCTTAAAGTATTACAAAGAGTATTACATATGTCTCCTTTTTGGCTATTGGTTATTGAACTCAACCTCCAGCCCCTTCCCTCTCCCAGGAGTAGGGTGAGTGGGGCTGAAAGTTTCAATCCTCTAATCACTGGTTGCCTCCACTGGCAACTAACAGCCCCCATCACCCAAGTGCTTTCAAAAGTCATCTCATTAACCTAACAAGACACACTTTTATTGCTCTCAATACTTAAAATAGTCCAGTGATGGCGAACCTTTTGAGCTTGGCGTGTCAGCATTTTGAAAAACCCTAACTTAACTCTGGTGCCGTGTCTTATATAGAAATTTTTTGGTATTTGCAACCATAGTAAAACAAAGACATATTTTTTATATTTATTTTATATATTTAAATGCCTTTTAACAAAGAAAAATCAACCAAAACAATGAGTTCACGTGTCACCTCTGACACACGTGTCATAGGTTCGCCATCACTGGAATAGTCCAAGGATTTTAGTTGCTCTTGCAGAAAGGGGACAAAGACCAAAAATGAATTTCTCATTAGGATCCCAATATTATACAGTCCAAATGCATTTTCCTGTTTTCATTTCCCCTGTTTGGATGTAAAAGGGCCACATACTAAACTTGACAAGCTCAGGAGAAGCCTGCATGGTGAGCCTTACAAACTCAGAGACCTAAAGAAACCACAAAGGATGGTCTGAAATTAAAACTTTCTGGTTAAAAGCAAGTCATGGTGTATAGTAATGTCCTAGGCTAGTAAATTTCTTGACAAAGGTCAATCTTTACCTTAACTGAGCATGTCTATTGTCTTTTTGCATCTACAATAACATACCTTTTGGAATGTCAGGATAATTTCCCCTTTTCCAGACCCCTTAGGGCACAATCTCCCATCAGGGTAGGAGGCCACAGAGCCCCTCATTATTATTGTTATTGTGTTAATTGTTAACATTAACTATCCTATACTTACCTATGTAAAAGAAGTATGTCTATTTGCTTTACTTTATGTCCAATCGCAGCGATATCCCCGCTTTGCTTTTCCCCACCTTCCTAATCTATCACCAATAAATTTCATGTAAACTCCTTACATTCCCCTTTGATTCTGATGTATAAAATAAGTGGTAAACCTGCCTGTTTTCCAGAACATTTTCTCAATCCATTGAGATTGCTTACTGGCGATTGTCTATTTGGCTCAAATAAACTCATAAAAATTCTTACAGGCTTATAGGTTTCTTAGGTCAACACCTGGGGAAATAGTTACTGGAAAATTGTATTTCAGAGCTTAGGTTTGTTAACGTAAGAAACATTCAAACCTGTAAAGAATTTTTGTGAGTTTATTTAAGCCAAAGTATCCACAATTGCCGGAGAGCAGAATCTCAATGCAATGAGAAAATGCTTCAGAGAATGGCCCTTTTTCACCTTGTTTTCTACATTACAATCAGAGGAGACGTAAGTGGGTTACATGAAATCAATTGGTGATATATTAGGGAGGTGGGAGAAAGCAAAGCAGGAAAACCTCTGGGATTGGATAAAAAAATAAAATGATAGACATGTGTGTGTTTTTACATATGTAGGTACAGGATACTGAACAGTCACTAATTAACAAGATAAGAACAATGAGGTAATCTGTGGTTCAGCCCTGGCACCCTGGCACATTGGTTGTGCCCTGAGAGGTCCAGAAAAAGAGAAGTTATAAGCTACCCTGACATTCCACAGGTATGTTATCTTAGATGCAAAAAGACAATAGGCTCAGTAAAGATCGAAGTTGACCTTTGTCAGGGAAGATGCTGGCCTAGGACATGATGACCCACTACAAACTACTTTTTAATTAAAAGGTTTTAATTTCAGACCATCCATTGTGGCTACTGTAGATCTCTGAGTTTGCAAGACCACCACTTAGGCCTTCCCTGAGTTGGTCAAGTTAGCATGCGGGCCCTCTCGTCCACAGGTTATAATACTGCTTTTGGGTCAACCCCTGTGTGAGCAAGACAATATTTTTTAAATCCTGGTCTTTCCTCTATTTTGGCAGGATTTAAGGATTGTCCTAAACTGGAGTGTTCTAAACTGTACAGAGATTATGGTTTTCGATGAAGAGCAAAAGCCTTCTATCAAAGGGCCTATTGTGAGAAAGTGAAACTGGACAACCAATGGGTCCAGGCTGCCTGTCATAACTTGAGCCAATTGGGCAGAGAAGGTTGAATCATATATGAGCATTTATTCCAGTAATGCCAGCAGGATGGAAGAGCAGCAGGTCATCCACAAAAATGTCCTCTCCCCCAGCTGCTTATATGGGGGTACAAAATAAAAATGGGTATTACAGGCAAGGGCAAGTAGGCAGAAGGAATAATAATGGGTGTAGTGGTTACAGATTATAGGCAATGTGGGCTGGGGGCTTGTGTCCAGGACTCCATTGTTTCCTTTCAGAAACAGGTTGTTCATCTTTCCATGATAATAGGCAGTTCTGGGACACTCCCAGTTCCCTGGGCTGCATTTCCAGGTTAGCTCCCAGGTCCCCCCACATACAACTCTCAGCCAGGTTAGAATGTGTTTTCTTTAATCAGAACAAAACAATCATGACTAACATAGAATGATTAATATTTCTTTTATTTATTTATTTATTTATTTATTTATTTAATATTTTTGTTGATTTCAGAGAGGAAGGGAGAGGGAGAGAGAAAGAGAGAAAAAGAGAAAGATCAACGATGAAAGAGAATCATTGATTGGCTGCCTCCTGCAAGACCCACACTGGGGATCAAACCCTCAACCTGGGAATATGCATGCCCTGGACCAGAATCAACCCAGGACCCTTCAGTCCGCAGGCCGACAGTCTATCCACTGACTAGGTCACTATTTTTTATAATTATAGCTAGTTCCCAGTATTCTATTTCTGCCCCTAACAAAAGTAGAAGGAAAATGAAATGATTGTTAGCCTGCTCTATATTCAAATATTATCAAAGAGAACTTTGCCACTTGTTCTTGGGAAGCAGATACCTTCAGGTGGCAGGGTCCCCAAACTGGAATTTTGCTTAGTGAACTGGTAGTAATGTAATGTAATGGTTAATTTTATGTGTCAATTTAACTGGGCTAACAACTGCCCAGATAGCTGGTAAAACATTATTTCTGAGTGTGTCATTGCAGGTTGTCTCTGGAAGAGACGAGCATTTGAAATCCATAGACCAGCGGTTCTCAACCTGTGGGTCGCGACCCCTTTTGCCGTCGAACGACCCTTTCACAGGGGTCGCCTAAGACCATCCTGCATACCAGATATTTATATTACGATTCATAACAGTAGCAACATTACAGTTGTGAAGTAGCAACGAAAATAATCTTATGGTTGGGTCACAACATGAGGAACTGTATTTAAAGAGCCAGAAGGTTGAGAACCACTGCCATAGACTAAGTAAAGAATATCACCTTCACTAAGGAAGGTGAGCATCATCCAACCCTTTAGGGTTTGAATAGAACAAAAGTCAGAGGAGAGGTGAATTCGCACTCTGCTTGAGCTGAGGCATCCATTTTCTCTTGCCCTCAGACATTGGCGCTCCTAATACTCTAGTGTGGGGAGCCGGCACGGCCATGGCATACTCATGCCAGCTCAGCCTGGTTCAGTGACCCTGAGTGGGGGCGATGAAAGGCTTAGACAAGACAGACAAGAGAATGAAAGCTGGGTCTCGGTGGGACGCTGCTCCTCTGATGGACAGCGCCTGCGCCCACAAGCCGTGTCTTTATTCTATAGCAGATGCCACGAGGCCAAGTAAGGGCGTGATCAAGAAGTTTACAGTATTCTCATGAGTTTCACTCCTACTCAACTACATGCACCTGAACTATATCACTCAGGCACGTGGGGCCACGTGTTCGGACCATAGGTTCAAGCTTACTTGAACTCTTGAACTGAGTACTAATACTGCATAACAGTTGTGACCAGCAAGTATGTTGGGGAAGTCAGGCAGGGCTGACCCCATAAATCCCATAAGTAATATTCCTCTGGTCCTGATCCCTTACTATGCCCCACTATTTCAATATCTATCTCAGGTATTCTATTGCCATTCACTTCTGGTAAAAAAAAAAAAAAAATTTTTTTTGAGGACTAAGTTTAACAATAGTCCCTGTTTAAAAAATAAAATTCAACAGAGTAAATTTGAAGATCTAAGGTTTGTTAAGCAAGTCATGACGGGTAGCATCCCATCCAGCAACTAGAAGGTGCTCTGAGGGGTTGTATACAATGGAAGGTTTTTATAAGAAGAAAGGTGGAGCAAGGGAGCTAATATGTAAAGAAAAGAAGGGATTATTTTGGGACCCATACATCTTTTTTCTTTTTTTTAAAAAAATATTTTTTTAATTGATTAGAGAAGAATGGAGAGAGAGACTGAAACATCTTTTTTGTTGTTGTTAATCTTCATCTGAGGATATTTTTCCATTGATTTTTAGAGAGAGTGGAAGGGAGGGGGAGATGCAGGGAGAGAGAAAAACATCAATGATGAGAGAGAATCATTGATCGGCTGCCTCCTGCATGGCCCCCTACTGGGGATCAAGCCTGAAACCCGGGCATGTGCCCTGACTGGGAATTGAACTGTGACCTCCTGGTTCATAGGTTGACACTCAACCTTTGAGCCACACCAGCCTAGGCCCATACATCTTTTTTTTTTTTTTAAATATACATTTTTATTGATTTTAGAGAGGAAGGGTGAGGGAAAGAGATAGAAACATCAATGATGACAGAGAATCATTGATCGGCTGCCTCCTGCACACCCCCTACTGGGGACTGAGCCTGCAACCTGGGCATGTGCCTTGACCGGGAATCGAACCTTTACTTCCTGGTTCATAGGCTGATGCTCAACCACTGAGCCACACCAGCCCCATACATCTTTTAATTGGAGGAAGGGAAGGGGAAAGGTTTGTAATGTGGTAGATTACCTTTTCTTTCTATAGGGGTTGTGGGTGGGGATTGGGCCTTACTGGTGCTTGACCAGAAAAATCCCACACTGGTTGTTTAAGATTAGATTTCTGGGAGAGGTTGAAACTGCAATTAGATCACATATTAAATGCAGAATTGGTAGTATGGGCTTGTAACTCAGGTGATGCCATTGTTGATGGGTCAATTCTCTAATGGAGATTCTGAAAATTATCAAATTCAGCTAAAGACTGCAGTGCTGATAATCTCTTCAGTTTTCCTAGTTTGAACTAAGCAGATCTGGTTCCTAAAAACACACCCTCAGAAAGGGCTGGCCACAAGGAGGCAGGATCTGGCTACCCCACTGATTTTCAACCAGTTTGCAGCAAGAATTTTCTGCCCTAGTTTGATAAGAGTGTCGGCCCAGGGACTGCAAGGTCCTGGGTTTGATTCCCCGGTCAAGGGCATGTACCCCGGTTGCAGGCTCCATCTAGGCCCTGGTCCTCAGGTGCATGCAGGAAGCAGCCAGTCCATGGGTCTCTTTCACATCAATGTTTCTCTCTTTCTGTCTCCTCCTCTCTTCCACTGTCTCTAAAAATCAACAGAAAAATATCTTCAGGTGAGGATTAACAAAAAAAATCTCTATATATAAAAGCCTAAGCAACCGGCCAACCAGCCAGTAGCTATGATGTGCACTGACCACCAGGGGACAGACACTCAACACAGGAGCTGCCAAGCTGCGGTGACTTGGCAGCTGTGATTCTCAGGTGAGGCACGCAGAATCAGAGAGGAGGAAACCCAATTATGGGGTGTGTCACTTGAGAACTGCCCTCTTGCAACCTGGGACCCCTGGCTGGGAGGCAGGGGGGGATGTCGGAGAGCCAGTTTCGACCCAATCCCCACAGGCCAGGCCAAGGGACCCCACTGGTGCACGAATCCAGGCCTCTAGTAAATAAATAAAACATGTAATACCTGACTACATATTTAATCAGGGGCACTGACCTCTTTACCTTTAAATTGTCCAATAAAATGACAACAGCTAACACAACAATAGCTCTCTGGTATGAATGAATCAAAATTATACTTTTTTTTTTTGTCAGATCCCCCGAAAATATATTTTTTTGGTGAACCACAAAATTTTAGTAATCAGTTTGTGTGCCATGAGACTTAAGAGGGTGAAAATGGCTGGCCCAGCCCACTGAGGGAGGCTGTGCTGATGTCCTCAAAGCCCTGATGTCAATACCCTGGCAAAGGACTCCAGTGCCCCTGGACTGGTGCTCGCCTAGAGCCCCTCCAAATCCAAAGGACCACATCCATCCCCAGACAGCGAACTCTGAACCAGGCAAGGGCAGAAGGAACTGTCCCTAGCAGCCACTGAGGCCCTACACTCAGCCAGCATGGCCATGAAACCTCAGGCCATCTGGCCAATGGTAGTTCAGAGGGGCTGGAGGAAAGTAAAGTCAAAGGCCACATGGAAGCCTCGAGGAGGTCTGCACAGCAGCAGCTCAGGTGCACTCTTCTTGCTGCTCTTCGCTCTGGGGGTCCGCCAGCTGCTTTAATAGAGGCTGCCCATCTGCTGGAAGCCAATCCACCCTTGCTGCTTGACGCAGACGCTGCAGGGAAGAAACATCTGCATAGCTTATGTTTCAAGGGACCTGGCATATATGACATATGTTCGCTCCCCCTCTTAAGTGCTATGTTTTAACCAGGACCACCTCCCTGAGAAAGGTTGTTTCCCCAGGTTAGGGGTTAACAGGACTAAGGAAGAGAATAAATCAGTAAATCCCCCTAGTGTTACAGAAATACCATGTACTACTTATGAAGAACTTGGGCTAAGACTGTTGCCAATAAATTTGGGACTTGTTGGGCCCACATCCCCAGGGGTCTGCCCACCAGGGAAAGCACCAAAGCCTATACCCCTGGAGACCCACCGACACAGGGCAGTCCCAGGGAAGGCAAGCAGCGAGGCTGGGAGGACATGACCTTTACTGGGTAAGATAAGCTCCTTCAGTCACTTCCTTGTAGCTTATCAGTAGAGCAATAGAATAGTGACCTTGGAATAGCCCTTATAATGGAACACAGAGATTAACCTAGACAAAATTAAAATCAACAGAACTAGATAGAGACAGGATTTTTGGCAAAGGTCAGATAAGAAACAAGGAACTGTAGAACGCTACCCAAAACATACCATGATGTAATTATAGAGGCATGCTTATAGGATCAAGTAATATAAATATAGATGTAACAGGACAAGGAGAGAACCTGGCTATGATGACCACCTGAACGCTGCCTCTGTGTCATTCCGTCTTCGCAGACTCCATCCACACCTTTGGGAACCCCTGGACCTGCTGGGGCTGGACCCCGGCACCCAACGATACCCCCTCTTCCCTCGCCCCTCCGCCCCCGGCCCGCCCCTTGTCCTCGGGGCTGCCCTTTATCAGCAACATCTACTCTCGCTGGCAGCCTCTGCTGAGCTCCCCCATGTCTGCATAAGGAAGCAGAACCAGGGAGAGGCGAAGGCCACTTAGGCCACTTGGCCCGGAGCTGTGGGACCACTCTCCAGTGCCTGGGGTTTGGAGGAAAACCTGCTTCCTGGGTTGGCCGAGTTCGTCCATGCCCACGCCGCGTACCCACCCAGGAGCCCTCGCGGGATCTGCGCCGATCAACCTCACTGGGGGCGGAAGTTCTGCTCCTGCGCCTGCGCAGTGGCCCAGGGCCTGGACACCTCTGCAGTCCCGGCGCGGAGCCCCAGGCCAGTGCCTCCGCTTCCAGAGCTCGGTGTACGTTAGGTTTCACCAGCAGCCTCTCAGGAAACCACGCATCCGAATTCTAGGACCCTGTTAATAGGTAATAGGAAGTTCTTGGATGTTTGCCTTTAAGGAAGGTTGCTCTAGGCGTTTGCTGTGAGGATTGGGAAGGCCTTGACTGAGAGGTGGCTCTGGTATATGATTGTGAGTGAATGAATGAATGAATGAATGAATGAATGAAAATCCGTGCGGAGCTGTACAGCGCAGGGCGATCATTGGGCTGACAGGCCAGGAGCATCCATCCTCCCAGCAAACCCCAGACTGCGCCTGCTGTGGGCCGGCCTCCTCCCACTGTGGATCCTTTAAACTCACAAGGGCCCGCGGGGAGCCCACTGCGCCTCCCTTTGCGGAGGAGGAAACTGCCCCCAGAAATGCCCCG
The DNA here is from genome assembly GCF_028538775.1 of Myotis yumanensis. Lineage (NCBI taxonomy): Eukaryota > Metazoa > Chordata > Mammalia > Chiroptera > Vespertilionidae > Myotis > Myotis yumanensis. The sequence continues at coordinate 32,742,914 of NW_027223761.1, forward strand.
TGGCTGGCAGACAGCCGCCCGCTGCTCACCCTCAGGGGAAAGGGCCAGCACACCAGCCTGTGTCAGGAAGTGTCCCCGCCTGACCCGGAGGGAGGCAGAGGTTTCAGAGCACTGGCACTGAGCCAGCTCACCTGTTTTGTTTGGAGTCCATTCATTTATGGGCAACAACAAACCAGACTCTTGCCGGGTGCGAGGGGTGAAAGGAGAGGGAGGCAAACACAGCCCCACTCAGGGAGTTCCATTCCAGTAAGAGGGGGGAAATCAGTCTAATTGTGGCGAGGGCTTTGGGGGAACAGCACAGCAGGGCTGTTTTGGCAACTGTGTTTCACCTAGGCCTAGGGGCTTCAATCCTTATTTGAACCAGGTTTTACAAGAATTATTCTAGGTTTCTGCAGCTCACTAACGGTTTAAAAGGGAAGCTGGCCTGAGGAAAAGCAAACATACAATTATCTCTCTCTTTTTTTTTTTTAACCTCACCCAAGGATATTTTTTCTATTGATCTTTAGAGAGAGAGTGGAAGGGAGTCAGGGTAGGGGAGAGAGAGAAAGAGAGAAGAAGGGGGAGGGGGAGAAGAAAGACATCGATGTGAGAGAGACACATCAACTGGTTGCCTACTGCACTCGTACCCTGATTGGACGGGAGATCAAACCTGCAACTGAGGTGCATGCCCTTGACCAGGAATCAAACCCAAGACCCTTCTGTCCTCAGGCCACTGATGCTCTAACCACTGAGAAAAACTGGCCAGGGCCACATATATCATTCTTAGCTTTTATTTTACACCTTCCAGTTCTCCAAGAATTGAGTGTATTTTCATTTAATATATTTTATCTCTGCTGTGTTGGTACAAAGCATCATAACATTCTAGTGGAATCATAAAATGTGAGAGCATGAGACTAGAGGTTGAGTCCTTTTTCATCAGATAAAACTTGACCTTTGCTTCTCTGAATCTCAATTTTTCCTCTCTATTTAAGGTTATTGCAAGGTTATTATAAGCCAGGCATGAATTGAATAAGGGCTGAAACTAAGGCAATAGTTGTGGAAATATGTATGCTTTTTTAAGCTGCTAAATGTGTACTAATTTATTATTTTACCATAGATAATACAGATTTTAGTACCTGGAAATATGATCAGGCTATCCTAAATACCTGAGGAAGTGAGAACAGTTGTACAGCCAGTGAACATGCAGTGGTGGAAGAGTTTTGAAAAGCATGTAGGAGGAAGTTCAAAATGCCTTGAACAGACATTACTAGAAATCTGTACTTTAAGGACACTGCTGTTGAGGATTCGGAAGGAAGTGAAAAACATGTTATTGGAAACTGAGGAAGGAAAAATCCTCATTGTGTAATGACAGAAACTTAGCAAAATTGTCTCCCGCGGTTGTGTTGAAAAGAGAAGTTATAAGTAATGAACTTTGATATAGTATATCTAAGATTTCCAAGCAAAGTGTTGAGTGTGCCACCTGGTTTTGTGTGTGTGTGTTTTTTTCTTTTTGATAATAAAATGCAAGAGGGGAGAGAGAAATCAAGGGAAGAGTTCTTGAAATATTGAACAAAAAGGAACCAAGAACTACTGATTTGGGGGGAAAAAATCATTGTCTCCAGAAGGAAAATATGCTAAAATTCATTCCTAGGGCAACATGCTCTAGAGAAAAGGCTGAGATCATTACTAAACAGCATTTTGGTAAAACCCCAGAAAGAAAAATATCAGAGAACTCAGTCACACTAAGGGTCCTTTTAAGAATTTAGTGTGCCTGACAGACCCTTTCAATCAAGTCAGTGGGTCTCTAGGAGAGTTAAGAGCATTGTCACTAATCTATTTCGACAAGAGCCAAAGATAGAAAAGGGATTATCCTGAAAAGATTTGTGGGTATATACTTTGTCTGCCCTGTGACGTCCATGGAAGACCCAAAAGGTGCTTGGGAAAAAAAAAAAAACGTTTCAGCAGAAACATTGCCAACTTGGTCCAAAGGTACAAGTAAAACTTACAAAATTGAATGAAGCTAGTAGACCCACAAATTCTACCAGTTCAAAGCAGGCCAGTAACAGTTGCAAACCTGTTATCTTTCAAGAAAAAGAAAGAATGACTCAGAGGGCAGAGCTGAGACCCAGAGAGAATTGTTCTCAGGCCTTGAAACCTAACCAAGAGACACCTGCCCAGTGGAATTTACAGTTACCATGGACCAATTACTCCATTTTATCTGGTATTTCTTGCCCCTTTTGAACCAATGTCCATAGCAGTTATTCTGTATCTGCCCTGTCTCGTCATTGTTTATTGGGTGTCACTTGAGCTTCATGGGTCCAGAGAGGAGAGATGGAAAGAGGCTACTGGAAGGAAGGACTCAATTATGAGGAGTAACAGAAGGACTTACTACTAACTTTGGAGTGAAACCAGTTATGGCTGATAATCTGGGTTTGGGATCCAGGGAAAAGATCTGTTCATGCATCTTTTCTGGGAACTATGGTTCCCAACTTGAATTCAGCCAACACAAAAGAAAAACTTTCCCGGAATTGGGATTGAGTAGCATTATCATTATTTAAATGGATATGTATTGCTGTGTAACAAATTAACTCAGAACTCAGCACCTTAGAAGAACATTTATTATTGATTAATTATTGCTTTGGGCCGGGGTAGGGGGGGGGGGGGGGGAAGCGGGTAATCAGGGCTCTTGGGAAGACAGGCCCACTTGCTCTTCACCATCACAGGCTTCTGGCTGCACGCTGGACGCTGGACGGCGCCGGCCCCCTGCGGATGGCGGATGGAGGACGGCGGATGGCGGACGGCGGATGGAGGACGGCGGATGGCGGACGGTGGACGGCCGATGGTGAACGGCGGACGGCGGACGGCGGACGGCGGACGGCGGACGGCGGACGGCGGACGGCGGACGGCGGATGGCGGATGGCGGCCTTGCGCAGATCCGGGGGGTATTGTGCAGGATGCTGCCCAAGGAGGCGGGGCCTTTTTGTTAACGGTGCTCCGCTGGCCGGATATCCGCTTCACGACGATCACCACACCTTCTTGCCGCTCCCACTTCCGGTGAACCAGCCAGTTGTAGCGAAAGGTGTTTGGCGTCGGGGCTGTAAGTCCGCCCGTCCCTCGCTGTCAGGGGCTGGAGCCGTTCCGGACGACCACCCATCGCAGGTGGGCGCCCGGGCAGCCGCTGAGAGCCCCTGCACCTTGGGGCGGCAGGGTTGAGGGGGGTGACGCCAAGGATGCGAGGGGCACAATGAGAAAGGCCCCCGGGGCAAGCACGCGAGGGCACAAGATGCGGGCACTGGGCGGGCGGAAGGTCTCGCTCCAGAACATGTATTCATTCACTCACAGTGTCTGATCATGTACAGCCCGGAGAAGGCCCTCGTTAGGCATTTGGCTCAGTGTTCCTCTCGAGGTTGCAGCCCAGTTCCCAGTTCGAGTCCCAGCCAGGCTCAGATGGACTAGAGAGTCCACTTCTAAAATCGCGGATCTGGTTGTTGACAGGCCTGCCTCCTCGCTGGTTACTGGCCAGAGACCTCCATTCATTGGCGCACGAACCTCGCCATAGCCTGCTTGAGCGGCCTCATTTCATCACATCTGGCTTCCCACAGAAGTGATGTAAGAGGGAACGAAATGTGAGCAGGTGAGTAAAAAAGTACCCCAAAGGAAGCCAGACTTGTCTCTAGACTAGTACATATGTTAGGGGCGCCTAAACGTGGTAAAGAATTATGAATTTATTAGGTCGTCTGGAAAGCCAGATGGGCTGAGCCCCAAAATGGCGCCAGTCCCCAGGGTTAGGGAGTCAGATTTTGAAGGACTCGAGGGGGGCTTTCTCGGGGCAAGTCCTGAGGGGAATGGTCTTAGCGAGTGGAATGTGATCTAAGGGAAAGAGACGGTTGGAAGTGGTCCAGGGGAGGAGGTGTTGATTCAATTATTTGATTAGACCTAACAACATAAGGTCTCTTATAACTCAATAATAATAAGATAATGTACTCAATGTAAAAATGGACTGCCCTAGCCAGTTTGTCTCAGTGGATAGAGCATCTCCCGGTGGGACTGAAGGATCCCGGGTTCCATCCATTCCGGTCAAAGGCATGTACCTTGGTTGCAGGAACGATCCCCAACCCTGGTAAGGGAGAATGTGTCTCTCTCATATCGATATTTCTTTCTCTGTCTCTCCCCTTCACTTCCACTCTCTAAAAAATAAATAAATAATAATAATCTATGGAAAGAATATCCTCAGGTGAGGATTAAAAAAAAGAAGAAGAAGAAGCTGTGTAGTGATTTAAGAGAGTCAGCCAAGGATCAGGTTTGCATCTTGAAATGGATCTAATAGGCTTTGTTCAACCTACTTAATCTCTCTGTGTCTTAGTTTCCTCATCCATAAAATAGGGCTTTTGATAGTATCTACCATATTTACTTGTAAAGGTTAAAAGAATTATTATCTGTAATTCACTTAAGTGACACTAGCATATAATAAACACTAAATAAGATCTGTTAATATTAGTGTTTACTTTTAAATGTATTACTCATATGAATAAGTTAAAAGAGAAAGGCCCTAAGATAATCTCATTAGATAAAATATATTTTGATAAAACTTAATATCCATTTATGACTTTAAAAATATTAGTATACAATAAGAAGAAAGATTCTTCCATATATACACACACACACACACACACACACATATATATATGAGGTTCTACTTGATACAATAAGAGCAGAAATATGAATTAATATTTACTGTTATTTACAGATAATGCAGTTGCCTACCTGGAAAGCCCAATGCAAATAAAAATCTAACAGGATTTTTAAAAAGTTGCAATTATCCTAACTTCCTTCTGGACAAATAAATGTGTGAAAATTGTTAAGAGTATTTTGAAAAAAGAGAAATATGAGTGCAGCTTTGCCCTCATAGTTATTAAATTGTGTTACTGGTGCATAAACATATCAATAGAAGAGGAAAGAAAGGCCAGAAGGTGATCAGCATATGATAAGGTGTTTAATCAATGTGGAACAGTTTAGTTTATTTAATAAGTGGTATTGGGACAAGTAGATAAAATCTGGTCAGTAATAAAATCTATCACCCTTTTGTGGGTGGAACAATGATATGCATTCTGAAATGTATCATATCACCAGGGATAGTTGCAGAGCCAACTTGGAAGCACACATTGGGGAGGCGATACCAGAAGTCAATAGCTTATTGAGAAGGGTGCATTCATTCTCCAAAAACAATTCTTGTTATATGTATTTCTCTCTGCAGTAATCTTACTACAAAAATCTGAAGCCATTTTTGTTGTTGTTGTTAATCCTCACCTGAAGATATCTTTCCATTGATTTTTAGAGAGAGTGGAGGGGGAGAGACAGAGAGACACATTGATGTAAGAGAGACACATCAATTGGTTGCTCCCGCATGCACCCCAACCAGGGCCAGGGATCAAGCCTGCAACTGAGGTACATTGTCCTTGACTGGGAATTGAACCCAGGACCCTTCAGTCTGCCAGTCGACACTCTATCCACTGAGCCAAAACAGCCAGTTCTGAGGCCATATTTTTGGGTGCACATGTGTTCATAATAAATTGGACAAAATTGGACACTTCTTGAGGGAGGCAGTATAAATAACAAGGACTCCATTGACATGTATGTAGAATACATTTGTAGTGTTGATAAGGTTCACAAATGACAACATTTTTTTAAATGAAGAACTCTCTGGATGCACAGTGTTATCTTGTGTCCGCAGATACCCAGGAAGCAGTCATTTTATGTCATACGGAATTTTAGCAGGATCACTAACATCAACCGTTGGATAATGGGCTGACAAAGTCCAGACTTGATACCATATGAACCAATGAGACATGCTGCCATGTTTACTTAGTACAGTATCAAATATTTTTTTAAAAATCCACACTGGGTAACTTCAATAATTTTATTTTGCATTTAGCTTGAGTTTCTTTCAAACAAAGACGATAGTTTTCAGTGTCAAGAAGGATGCAAATAAGTGTGCCTTCCACACTCTTCCTGTAAGTTACTTTCATTACAAATTTTAAAAAGTAGAGTTGAGCATGGACCTATGAACCAGGAGGTCTCGGTTCCATTCCCACATGGGATGGAACATGCTGGGTTGCAGACTCGATCTCCAATGGGGGGTGTGAAGGAGGCATCCAATCATTGATTTTCTCTCCTCAATGATGTTTCTGTCTCTCTCTCCATCTTCCTTCCTCTCTGAAATAAAAATATATTTTTAAAAAACAGTAACTAAAATTTAGTTACTAATTATGAGGCCCTTGACATCTTTTATCTCATTTACTCTTTTTTTTATCCTCACCTGACAATATGTTTTGGGTTTTTTTAGAGGTGAAGAGAGAGAGACGATTGGTTGTCTCCCCTGCACACCCTAACTGGGGATTGAACTCACAACCTAGGTATGTACCCTAACTGGGAATGGAACCCGTGACCTTCCTGTGCACAGGACAGTGCTCCAACCAACTGACCCACACTGGCCAGGCCTCATTTTGTTTTTATATTAGTGGTAGCAGCAGGTACTATCAATATCTGCAACTTACAAATGGGGAAACTTAGGCTCAGTGAAAATATTTGCCCGAGGATCATATAGGTAGTACGTGGAAAACGCAGTTTTTGACCCCAGATGTATTCTTTGAATTCAGATGAACACAACATTATAGTGTACTGGTATATTCAAAAGCATAGTGTCATTATTTTTCAAACCCAAATATTAGAGTAATCACAATCATCACTGCAGGGAACCATGTTTTAAATAAACAGGATATATGTTTCCTAGCAGAAAATCTCAGTGTGGCAGGGAGACACTGGAAAACAGAGAAATGAACCCCAAATCTAGGGGTTTCAGCTATTGGAACTCTCAGAAACTGGAGTGAGCACCTTCCCCTGAGGACTTTTTTTTACTATCTGGGTCCAGGGAGGGTTAGAGCATAGATTGCACCCCTACAATACATAGTCCTCATCCTCACCCAACAATACAAAAGCAATCACCCTCTTCCTGGAGTCTTTTTCACTGCTCAGGACTGAAGGTCCGTGCAGCAATGGCCCATGTTTTTAGCGGGAGAACATCTTTGGCCTCAGATTTATTTTTCTGTGCAACTTTGCTCAGATAGATACCCAAGAAGGTAGGCATTGTGCAGGCCCTCTTCTGGGTAGTGACACTGATTTGTAGGATGAAGATAAAGAGTACCTGTCAGTGAGAGGTTGAGGGGATGGGGCAGGAGAGCCTGCCCCATGGGACCGTCATGGAAAAATTACTTCTCTGAGTGGCACCAATTAAATAAGTCTTTCACCTAAACACAGGTATCACAGCACAAAATTACAGGGCCTTTAGGGAAAATGCCACAATCACTCATTATTGACATTCTCAGAAGTGTCCAAAAACCAAAAGTGACACTTAACACAGACCTATAACAACCAGTCTTTCTAGTTTAAATAAACTAAAAATCAACCAAAGTTTATGGGACTATAGAGAATTATGGTGCCATGCCCAATCCATTCTCAAGGACTACCTAGAAGCACATTTTGTTCATGGGCAGCAAAATTTCCTGTTTTACCAAGAAGAGATAGAATTTACAGCATCAGGTCCCGAGGTGCTTACCTGCTCCTTAGCACAACTGTTCTTATGACTTGAGTTTGCTCAAGGGGACCAGCCACCATACCCTGTGTCCAGCTCTCCTGGGGTGAAGCACAGGTCCCAGATTACAGGAAGCCTGGGACATGGGCCAGACCAATAACCACCACAGCTCAGTGCTTTTTAGAAATAGAACTGTATTCTCCAATGACAAGCAGATTCAGAAACAAAACTATGCTGACCATTTAGTCTTGTGGTTCAGACCACAGAATTGTTTGATCCCAGGGACATTGGGAGGGGAGTGTGCTCCTGGCAGAGCTGTCTTACTGAATGGTGCTGCCTGGACAATACCCACTTGGTACAGGACCAAGATGCTCAGAGTCAGGAAGGGGGAGAATTTCCAGAAGCCCATGATGCCTCTCTGCAAGGGAACTATGATATCACTACTTGCAGCAGTTCAAAGTTTTATGAGCCTACAGACCTGGGCTCTGGTCATCCATGTAACTACCTGGCATCATGGCTCCAGCCTGGTCACTTAATTTCTCTTCAACATTGTTTCCTCATCATCGAATAGATTGCTAAAGAGTCTGGTGAACATGTAACATGCATTCTTTAGCGAAGCTGGAATAGTGATGCCACCTCAAATCTGGGTGGGGAGGGTAAGCTCATTTCCTCACACCCCAGCTCATCCACTTTCACATACATCTGCTGGCCAGGTCTCCTGAATACAGTCTTGAACACCCTGTCACAACAGCTTTTTCCAGAATGCAGCCAGAGCTATATTCCTGTGTGGGGTTGTTGGTCACACTGGCTGGGTATGTGGGGGAATGTAGGCAGAGAGGGAATATTTCTGCAGTTGGAATCTCTGAGAAACTAAAGACTAAATTCTGCTCAGCTGCTCTGCCTTCTAGCAAAGAGACCCCCATAGTCACCAAGCTTAGTAGAGTTTTAAATTAGGACCCAGGACTTAAACTGGAAAGAAAGCTCCAAGATCTCAGGACTGGGGGAGGAGGGGAGGGGGCTTGCAATTTAGGACCATCTGCCCTAGGTTGTGGCACTTATGTGCCTCTCACTTGGTTCTGAACTGATTTCCTAGGAATTGCTAGGCACCAGACCAAATCTGTGGGTGCACAGTCTACAGAAAGTTACTCCAGCGTTTTGCTCAGAGATGGGTCTGAGCACATGTGCAGTAAGAGATAGCAAGACTGGAGTTGGGCTCTGTATGGGAAGAGTGGAGCAGGAAGTCCCCAAACTGAGACTGTCCAGTGTTGTAATGAAGAGACCCAGACAGACGTAGATAGAGACTCTGAGGTTGGCAGGAACATCAAGATATAGCATAATGTAGAGAGAGGGGGGGAGAGGAAGAGATAGATAGATTGATATACCTCATAGGAGTCTCAGGTCTCACCTGGCAATGGTGGCTTGGAGTGGAGGCTGTGATGATGGCACTTGCTGTGGAGTTTGTAGGTTTGTGGTCAGATGATTGGACTGTTGAAGCAGCAAAGACACTCAGGTGGACAATGACTCTGATGCCTCTAGAGGCTGCTCTGGTCTGGGGTGGTGCAGGAGCTCCAGGCAACCAATCAGGGGAAGGATCCCGTGCCTAGGATGGTCAGTGTTATCCACTTGCTAGACTGCAATATCCTGCCAGACCACCTCTCTTGTATTTGGATTGAGGTCATTGATGGAATTGGGGGAGGAATGAAGGGGACCAGTGAGACACACCTTTAAAGTAAGTTAGATTTTGAGGAAAACTTGCTGTCAAGGTAAATTTCACCTGTTCAGTCCTACCAGTTTAAACATGCATCCCACTCCATCCCCAACTGTAGGGTCTGGAGGGCAGGATCTAGGATCTAAGGGAGTCTTGGACCCCCTTCCCCAAGTCTGACCTTTGACCCCCACCCAAGTGAGGGTGAGAGGGTTAATGAATAAGGGGATTGGTCCTGGGTCTGGGCAGGGTGTTTAACTCAGGGAGCTGAAATCACCACAGAGGACTGGGGCTTATGAAAATGAGATGGGAGTGGGAGCAAGAATTTTGTCAGGCAAATTCAGTTCGGGCTGATCATAATTCTGGCAGGATTATGGGCAACTAACTTCTCAGGACCTCAGTGTAAAATTGACCGTTAACACAAGTTTGGGTGGGTCTAATTATACTTCCATTTTTTTCAATTGACCCCACAAAGTTCAGTTGGCCCTTGCACAGTTTATGGACCTGTGCAAATGAAAGCCGCCTTGTCTCCTTGGCTGATTTGGCTCAGTGGATAGAGCGTCAGCCTGTAGACCAAAGGGTCCCGGGCTTGATTCCGGTCAAGGGCATGTACTTGGTTGTAGGCTCCTCCCTTGTCTGGGCCTTGCTCAGGGCTCATGCAAGAGGCAACCAATCTATGTGTTTCACATTGATATTTCTCTCTGTCTTTCGCTCTCTCTTTCACTCTCCCTAAAAATCAGTGGAAAAATATCCTCCGGTGAGGATTAACAAACAAACAGCCACGTTTTCAAGGGTCAGCTCCCAAGTTGGGAATCTGAGTATGCTTGGACTGACTGTAGTTATATGTGGATATTTGACTTCACAAGAGGTTGCTGCCGCTAACCACCATAATGTTCAACAGTCAACAGTATTAACCTTTGAAATAGGAACCATAATCCCGTTTTGAAGGAATGATGTGTTTAGTAGCCATGTGCCTTTCCCTTAGCTAGCTTGGGACGTGGAAAAGCATCTGGCCGGGTCCACATGGGGGATTCCTTAAGATCGCGATCCATACTAAAGGATTACCCAGCTTGTGCCCTGACCCCAGGGGGCGGTCCATCACATGGGTAGAAAGAGCCAGTGACCCGCCGGGTGACAGCGGGAAGGGGCGAGGCATAGAAGCATCCCCACCCTTCAAGCAGTTCTAGTCTTCTCCCTTTCTATGCCACCAGCCACCTCCTAATTGCTCTTCTGCCTGCAGGAGCCATAATGCCCCGCTGTCCTTGTTACCAATAGCTGTTTGCCAAGACATCCCAGTGGCGGCGGGATTCTGGACTGCACTTGCATCTCTAGCCCCGGGGTTCTCCACTAGAGAGCAGGGCAGGCTTGACAGAACTGAAAAGTCCATACTGACACTCGCAGTCACTTCTAGACATACTGCTCCACACGTACAACTCATTCCTGTCTCAAACACACGCCCATTCCCCAAAGCCCTGGCACTCGCAAAAAATGACAGTTGTGCCATAAGGATATCCGCCCGGGTTCACGCAGAATCATGCCAGAAGCCTGTCTCGGAGTGTCCTGTAGGGTCGTATTTACACACCTGCATGTTGGTGACCTGTTGGCATCACCCTGAAGAATAAGCATATTCCCTAACACCCAACTGTGAGGTACTTCAGCCCTCTCACACCCTGCACAGCTGGCTTCAGACCCCTTCCCCTGAACTTTCTGTCCCAAGCTCGCTTAGAAAGCCCTGGACCCTGACTTCCTGCACTCAGCCTGTAGAGTTCGGAGAGAGAAACTTCTCACTGTCCCCAGGATCTCCAGGTCTGAGCGCACTGCATGCGCTTTACAGCAGCCAATATAGAGTCTCCCAGTGCAGCAAACAGAAAAAGTGCCTGGGGCTGATGGGGGACAGACAAGGACCCCCCCCCCAACTAGGTGGTTTCCAGGCAGAGAGAAACTAGCCCAGTGTGTGCTGTGAGTGACCTCAGCCATAGGTCCTCACCCTAGTCTGTGCTCTCCAGAATCCTCAACAATTCCTGGGACACACCTGCCTCACTCCACATCTCTTCTCCCAGGTTGGTGGCCTTGCTCTGGGACACCCAATTTTCAAGAAGCCCTTATTAAACCTTCCTCCTTCTTAACTGATGGGGCACCACTGCCATGAGGGAATAAAGGCTGGGAGATGGGAGTGCCACACTGGCAGGGCGACAGGGAAACCAGGGAATGGAAGAGCTGTTCAGTAGAACGCAGGCATGCCATCAGGTACAGAGGTGGGCAAGGCAAGTTTAGCAAAGGACAGGCAGGGATCAGAGTGTTGATCCTGGACTCAGTCCCTCCTGTATCCTAGGAGCAGATAGCCAGTGCTGAGACTCAGTCCTGGGCTTTGGGGCTCAGCAGTTTGAGTCCCAAGCCCTGGTGGCAGTTTTCGGTGCAGAGTTGCAGGGCCAGATTGGCAAAAGCTACAGGCATAGTGGATAGCCCATTTCTTCTAGGAATTACTTTTTCTACCTCTGTGATTTACCAAATAAATGTTCTCTTACAGTTTGGGTCTTGGCTCTGAATTCTTTCCTCACCAGAACCCAAGTACCGAAGTTGCTGAACCCAGTTTGGTCTGACTCCACCAGTGCCAATCCTGCTGCCTACAACATAATGGTGCCACAACTCGGATTGTTCTTCCCGTGATTTGAATTGTTTCATCACTGGTAAGCTGGTTGTCCTCGCCACCTGGGCTTGAAGGGCATGACTAACTTTTCTCTTTCCTTCCTCCAGGCATGGGGTTCGTGTTCTCGTTCTCGTTCTCTCGTTCTCTCTCTCTCTCTCTCTCTCTCTCCCTCCCTCTCTGTTTCACTGCAGGTTGGCGCACTGTGCAGCCCAAGGTGCTGTCTCTCTCTGGCCAGCCCAGCTAACATACATAGGTCCCTAGAAATCTTCTCAGGTCCCTGAAATCAAGAATAGGCTGCCGTAAGAGTCCAAGGGCTTGGGGCTCTGAGTTAGAGAACTGTTGCTTTCTCCTTCTTCTATTTTGCTTTGTGGCAAAGCAGGAATGACTTGTTCCTTTTATCTTTGTCTCAGGAGTTCAAGAATTTTCAGAGGCCTAATTTTAATCTTTCATAATTACATCACAATTAGTGGCCAGAAAGTATATAGTAAGACAAATTAAATTTTTTTACCTTCAGATTTTTTTGGGGGGAGTCACAGGAGTAGACAGTGAATTTGGGTCTAACTTTGTCTTAACTATGGTGGTCACAAAGGGCATTAGCTAGTTCTCTGTTTTTATTCAATAAGGATATCCCTTTTATAGTTTGTGACTCCTGTGAGCAAAACTTTTTAGTATATGTGTATCCCTTTAGTGATTACAACGTGTCAGCATTAGGGATTCCTCACTTCCTCTTTTCCTTGCAGGTTTTAAATTTCCAACCTGTTAAGTGAATTTGTGGACCAAATTCCAAAGGAACTTTTTGTCTAGTTAGTTCTTACACATTGTGTTTGGTAACAAACTCATAAGATGAATTGCTAGAAATGTTTCAGTATTTATCCAATAACTGACCATATCCTATAGAAAGGTAAGAAAACTTAGGCTACATTTTAGTTGTACTACAACTTGTGTAAAGTTGCATGACAGGGCATTATTAAACTTTAACTGATGGGGCGCCACTGCCACAAGGGACTAAAGGCAGGGATTGGAATGGGGATACTGGGGGTTCAGAATCTGGCAGAATTGTCAGCTTTATTCTGATATAAATCTGAGGATAAGGGGTAAGGGTCACATCTAATGACATGTGTTCCTTATGCTCTGTTATAAATGATTAAATTGATCTCAACAAAATTCTAGCAGTGGAATCTTGAAATGCATGTACTAGATTTATGGTAAAATGGTTTGGTGGTTTGTAAGTTTTTTTGGGGGGGGGATTTGTTTTTTGGACTAAATATAAGGTTAGATAAAATAGAAGAAATCTAATGGTTAAATTTCCCATTTGTATTTTATTTTCTTGAATACTTTTTTCATAGTTATTTGTTAAGAAGACTTAAAAGTCACTGAACTTTAGTCAGAAAAATAATAAATATATCTTATAAATGTTTGATTTCCTTTCTGGCTACTTTTATTCAGTAAATTCTTTTTTGGCATCATGTTGAAGCATGGAACGGTACAGAATAAAAAAGAAGGCTGTAGAGTCCAAAGGAATTTGTTCTTAAAACTATTCTTCTTTTAAAAATCTCTAAGAAATTTATTTTCTCCATTCTTTTTTCTGTCATCACGAATGCAAAGTGGTATCAAGGTTCTTACTCTGAGGCTTATTAAAATGTTTCTCATCTTTAGAAAAAAAAAAAGAATTTTCAGTGGCCTAAATACTTCTAAGAAATCCTTTCTGCTGTTGAAAGATCAGTTGTAGGCTAGATCCCCAGCCCGTGTGTGTGTGTGTGTGTGTGTGTGTGTGTGTGTGTGTCCCTCCCTTCTATTCTAAAAATCAATAGAAGAATATCCTCAGGTGAGGCTTACCAAAAATAAATAAATAAATAAAAAACGGGCAACTATGAGCCTTTTGAGGCTAGGTCATAAAAGGCAGTATAGCTTATGCCTACCTATGATTCTTCTTGCCTCTGGAATCCAAGTATCATGCCACAAGGAATCCCAGGCCACATGGAGAGACCCATGCAGAGAAAAATCTAGGGTTCCTAGCCTTCAACTCCATCTGAGCTCCCACCAGACAGCCAACACCAACCAGTTGATTGCATCATCTTGGAAATGGGTCCTTTGGCCCTCAGTCAAGACACCTCAGCTCATGGTGTGTAGAGCAGACACAAGCTTTCCCTGACAAGCCCTGCCCAAATTGCAGATTTCTGAGCTTAAAAAAAAAAAAAGCTTGTTTTTATTTTAATCCATTAAGTTTTAGAGTGGTTTGTTATGAATCAAAGATTACCAAAATGGCCCTGGCTTGTGTGGTTCAATGGTTAGCACATCAGCAGATGCACCAAAGGTTTGATTCCCAATGGTCCAGGGCATGTAGCTGGGTTGCAGATTTCATCTCCACCTTGGTCAGGGTGTATTCGGGAAGCATCCAATTGATGTGTCTCTCTCACATCTCTCTCTCTCTCTCTCTCTCTCTTCCTCTTTCTCCTTCCTCCTCCCTCCCCAACCTCCCCTACCTTCCACTCTTTAAAAATCAATGCAAAAAATATCCTTGGGTGAGGATTAACAAAACAAAAAAAAAGTTACCCAAAACATACATTGCTTAATTCTCTAGAACTCTTATATCAACACTACTTGTCAGCATCAATTTTCTAATTACCCTGTGGGTTGTTAGGGTGGAATAATTGGGCATGCAATTCAATGAAGAATGTTATTCAGCACTAGCCGGTTTGGCTCAGTGTATAGAGTGTTGGCCTGTGGACTGAAGGGTCCCAGGTTCAATTCCAGTCAAGGGCACATGCCCAGGTTCTGGGCAAGAAGGAGGCAGCCGATCAATGATTCTCTCTCATCATTGATGTTTCTATCTCTCTCTCCCTCTCCCTTCCTCTCTGAAATCAATAAAAATATTTTTTTTTAAATGTTATTCAAAGCAGTGCTAGAATTCCTGCTCAGAATTTATATGTATAATCTGTATATTTGCTTAAAATTGAGGTGGAAATATATGTAAAAGGATATTCATGGCAGTGTTATATGTCATTGAAAACAGAAAAAAACTGAAGTGATTATTAATAAGTAAAATAAATTATGTTACATTATGTGGAATGCTAGAGAGGCACTATAAAGAAAATTAAGGTTCAGTCTCTCTCCCAGGAGCATGCCCGCCTGCACCTTTCCCTTCTCCCTCCTCTTCAACCACAGGCGTGCAATTCCTAATCTCTAAAGAACCCCATGAGGCTTGCATCCAGGGAGCTGTAGGCAGCGGCAGCTCCTCCTGGGCTTGCCCCTGTCCCCAAGGCCCCCTTTTCTCTGACTTTTTAGTGAGCCAAAGCAGCCCAGCCTAGGCTCATCCCCCCACCCCCACCCCAGTTCCTCTCCTATTATCCTAGGCCCTTCCTTTTATTTTTTTAAAAAATGTTTTTATTTATTTTAGAGAGAAAGAAAGGGAGAAGGAGAGAGAGATAAAAACATCAATTAGAGAAGCATTGATCAGCTGCTTCCTGCACATCCCCTTCTGGGGATTGAGCTTGCAACCTGGGCATGTACCCTGACTGGGAATCTAACTGGTGACCTCTTGGTCCATTGGTCGATACTCAGTCAGTGAGCTACACTGGCTGGGCCCTAGGCCCTTCCTTGTAAGATCTAAATATATGACCTAATTTTAGTGAAAAAATGTGCAAAACTGTATATAGATAATCCTATTTGGGTTAAGATATATAGTGGATACTTCACCTATTTATAGTTGTACAAGGAGAAACATTTCTAGAAAGAGACTCAAGAAATTTAACATGAACACACCTCTTTGGTATGAGACTGTGGAATTGAATTGGGAAATAACTTATATTTCCTTTTCTATAGTCTCTGTATTTTTAAATTTCTTACTTTGAATTTGATAACAAAAAACATTCAAATGCATAGAAATAGTACAATTTTGGAATACAGTATAAGAATTACTTTTAGAGTTTTCATTAAAAAATAGTTCTTACCTGAGGAACATTTGTAGGTGTTTCCTGAGTGACCCTATCAGTGCATGGCAGCTGTCACACGTGGAGTCACCAATCCAGTGCATCAGGCAGCTATGGCTTTTTCATCTGGAAGAGTAAACCTTTTTTTTAAAGATTTTAAAATTTATTTTTATTTTTTAAAGATGTTTTATTGATTTTTAGAGAGTGAGGAAGGGAGAGGGAGAGAGAGAGAACATGGATATGAGAGTGAAACATTGATTGACTGCCTCCCATAAACTCTCTACTAGGGATTGAGCCCGCAATCCAGGCATGTGCCCTGACAGGGAATTGAATCAGCAACCTTTCAGTGCATGGGATGATGCCCAACCAACTGAGCCACACCGGCCAGGGCTGGCAGAGTAAACTCTTTAAGAAAGAGTAACCTGGATGTGAGGGTAGTCTGGCTGCGGCATCTGTCACCCCATTGATTGCCAGAGTTGATTCGGCTAATCTGGCTGCCTAAACAGGTGTCCCCTTTCTCCCTCACCAGTCCATGTACTGCCTCCTGAAGCTGCACATTTGGTGGAAGAGGACAACCTTCCCCCCAGAGGAGAGGACAGTCTTTGGTCAAGGGTGTCCGAGTAGCTGCGCTCCCCTGCTAGAACCTCCAAACAAGCTCTCAAGGTCCATTTGAAGGAGAACGTAGGGTAATCAAGTTTCCAGGACTCTAGACACATCCAAATGAGGCACTGCGCATGGCAGTCTGCCTTTCTTTAAAAAAAAAAAAAGAGTAACCGACCCTGGCTGGGTCACTCAGTTGGTTAGAGCATCGTCCCTATACACCAAGGTTGTGCGTTAGATGCCAGTCAGGGCACACGGGGGAATCAACCAATGAACTCTTAAATAAGTGGAACAACAAAGCAAAACCCTACCTCCCAAACAATAAATAAAAATTAAAAATAAAAGAGTAACCAATTTGACCAAGTTTGACTCCATCATCAAATCTAAACTCACATAATACAGCTTTTGCCTTTAGCTTTCCTCTAATAACGTTAAGTGTTCACACAGCCAACATGGTTACTTACCTTATTTTCAACTTGCCTCAGAAATAACATACATGAGCATAGTGTAGATATATATGCATAGCGTAGAAAACCACATGTTAATAGAGGGATTAGTGTTGGTTATGACCCCACTGTCATTTACTTTACCTGAAATTACAGGATTCTCATACAAGTGCACTGGTATATTGCTCAGGCTAAGGGTAAAATTACTCTGATTTTCTGAATACATGTCAGCTAGCAGTTAGTTAGGTGACCAAGGTGTGGGTAGGTGGAAGGAATAGGCAGCAATAGAGAATGAAATTTACCCCATATTATCTGTGACTCAGAAATACCATAAATAGTTAGGAATTTAATATTATTAAACCAAACATCTCAGCCTAGATGTGATGTTTTCATGTTATTATACAGTGTTTCATGATAGAAAAATTTTAATTTGAAAATGTGGCGGCTCATTCAAAAGAAACATTCATGAAAAATAAAACAAAGCATACACAATTATCCCAAACATTCACAACAAAAATACACAGAACGAAAGAGACAGTCCTCAACAAGCCTGTATGAAATCCTAAGCGATTGAACATTTAGTGCCTCCAGTCTTCCTGGTCCATCCTCTGAACTCCCAGTGCATGCATTATTTGGTCCAGAAGTCTGCTGAAGTCCCTGCGCCACATACTATCTATGGCAGACATCAAGGACGTTAAGGTGAAGAATGCCATTCTTGCCCTCTGAGAGCTTTGGCTCTTATTATTAGTGTATTTCATATCATACCATGCTATGGCTCATTGCAAATGCCTTTTAAGGAAGGGCCTAGGTCTTATTCATATTTGATTACTGTGTCTAGCACAGTAATCCATTTTAATTGCAGCAAAAACTTTAAATGGTCATTTTCTCTCCAAAATAACATCAGGGGAATAAAAAATAAGATGAGATTAGATGAAAAAGAATTAAAATTGTTGGACTGAGGAAGGTGCTAACATTCCCTGATTGCTCATCACATGTCAAACATTATTCCAGGGAATTTGAATGTTTAATCCTCACCTTATTCCTGTGAGGCAGCAAATTAAATCTTGCTAAGCCAGATAGAAGTTACTGCTTACTCTCTTCTCACCCATTCTCCCCAATGTGGCCTAGTGACGCAGTCTGGTCACTCATTGGCTTACCAGCCTTCCCTGGCTCTCTACTGCCCTCGAGATAATGTCCAAAACCTGTAACTAATGTTAAGGAGCTATAGGACCTGGTGCATTCCCATGTCTCCAGCCTTGTTTCTTGCCACTCTTTCTCTTGTTCTCTTCTCTCTAGGCATAATGCACTTCCTTCCATTACTTCAGCACAGACCATCCCCCTTTTCATACCCTAGCCTTCCCATGGGCTGTTCCCTCCACTTGGAATGCTTTTCCTTCCTCTCTTTTCATTAAATGTTGAATGACTAGAGGAATGAATGAAGGGATATTGAAGAGAATCAGGGTAGAATCCTATTCAGGGAAAGATTGAAAGTAGAGATTAGGGATTTAATCACAAAACTATGGTAATAGATGAATTCTTTGAGGTTTAAACTGATCACAAGATGTAGTACGGCTAGCACCCAGATCTTGGTTTCTTCTCTCAACTAGTTCCTGCTCTTCCTTCGGGCTTCAGCATTAGTGCCACTTTCTTTTCGTTTCTTTTTTAAAATTATTTTAAATTTTATTGGGGTAACATTAGTCAACATGAACATATAGGTTACATGTGTGGTAGCGCTACTTTCTCTAAGAAGCTTTTCAACTCCCAGGGTGCTTAAGTCCCCTCACTGTATGCCCTAGAGCTCTATGCAGCTCTCTTCTGTAATGCTCATCACATCAGACTAAAGGTGCTTATGAGTGAAGCCAGGCATTTCTTGATTTCGTCTCTATCCCAGCACACAGCATTGTAAACAGCACAATGCTGGTTACTCTCTATATTTGTTTATTTGAATTACACTTAATTGCTCTAGGACAGTGGTAGGCAAACCGCGGCTCTTTGGCCCCTTGAGTGTGGCTTTTCCACAAAATACCACGTGCGGGCATGCACGTACAGTGCGATTGAAACTTCGTGGCCCATGCGCAGAAGTTAGTTTTTGGCCTGGGCGAGTTTATTTTGAAGAAGTGGCGTTAGAAGTGGGGATACGTTCGCTGAGGTCGACCCCTCAGATTGAGGACGTTTTTAGCAAAGGCCAGCTTAGGAGTACCCTAATTAAGTTAATAACAATGTACCTACCTATATAGTTTTTTTTTTTTTTTTTTTTTTTTTTTTTTTTTTTTTTCTGTACATCAGGTTATTTATTCACTTGATTCTTAGATTCATTTGTTGATAGATGCATGTTTGTTGTTCATAATTTGTATCTTTACCTTTTTCTTCTTCTTCCTCTTCTTAAAGGATACCTTTCAGCATTTCATATAATACTGGTTTGGCGGTGATGAACTCCTTTAGCTTTTCCTTATCTGTGAAGCTCTTTATCTGACCTTCAATTCTGAATGATAGCTTTGCTGGATAAAGTAATCTTGGTTGTAGGTTCTTGGTATTCAGCACTTTGAATATTTCTTGCCATTCCCTTCTGGCCTGCAAAGTTTCTGTTGAGAAATCAGCTGACAGTCGTATGGGTATTCCCTTGTAGGTAATTGAGCCTCTTTCTCTTGCTGCTTTTAAGATTTTCTCTTTGTCTTTTGCTCTTGGCATTTTAATGATGATGTGTCTTGGTGTGGTCCTCTTTGGATTCCTTTTGTTTGGGGTTCTCTGCGCTTCTTGGACCTGTAAGTCCATTTCTTTCTCCAGGTGGGGGAAGTTTTCTGCCATTATTTCTTGAAATAGGTTTTCAATATCTTGCTGTCTCTCATCTTCTGGCACTCCAATGACTCTGATATTAGTCCGCTTAAAGCTGTCCCAGAGGCTCCTTACACTATCTTCACACTTTCGGATTCTTTTTTCATTTTGCTTTTCCAATTGGGTGTTTTTTGTCGAATCTTTTGCTTGATTATTGTGCTCCTCTGGTCTGCTATTGGGTATAATATTCTTTATTTCAGTCCGTGTATGCTTACTTTCTAATTTCTTTATCGTAGCATCGAGGGTCTCATTAGTTTTCGTGAGGTTCTGCACAAATTTATGGCAAGCCCTCAAAATTGCGATTCTTAGCTCCATATCCTCCATTTCTGTCATGTTTTTTTGTCTCCGCATCTTTTATGCTTTCTTGGTGCACCCCCTTGTGGTCTCTGTGCGCAGTCTTGTTCTAGCCAAGCCTTAATTGTTGTAGTTAACACTAGAGGGGTTTGACCACCAGGCTGACTGGCTATCTTTTTTTTTTTTTTTTTTTTTTTTTTTTTTGTTGTTGTGTTGGCTGTTGTCATTTTTTTATTTGATAACCTAAGGGGAAAGAGGTCAGTGCCCCTGACTAAATAGTCAAGTATTATATGTTTTAAAAATTCTTGTGGCACACCGGTTAAAAATTGCTGGTGTTATGCTGATAAGCACCCTGGAGATGAATACAAAGTAAGATATCTTTTGGCATCACTGCTTCTGGCAATTATAGGCTCATGGCTCAGGTAGACAGGTTGTTGTGAACTTGGTCAAATTGGCAACCATTCCCAAGTGGAATCTAGATTCCCTTATTTTTTTTTTCTTCCACTTTTAAGTGTACAACAAAATATTTGGCAGTAGTCAACCATTGTGTAGCGACTCAGAGCTCTCGCTCACCATGTGTTACGGTTTCTTACAGAATCTCCATGTCTTAGAGAGGAAGCAGGACCAGGCAGAGGGTCATGCATGAGAGAGAAAGCTCATATTCACACGCGGCTATTCCTTCAACCCTCTACCCTACCCCCTTTACTGCCGGCCTATGTTATCTTTTTCTCCCCAAATTGGTGCTTGAAGTTTCCTTTAACTCCACTCACCTGGATAAAAATGTTAATGGGGAGGAAAGCCCTATTTCTAGACAGCAAACTTGCATTTCTCATATAGTCCAGACCTGGAATATAAGATCCAGTGGAGGTGTGGCGGAGACAAGTTTGCTCTTAGCAAAGCTTTCCCTGGTCTCTGAAAGGTGACTTATAGGTTTTCTCTGGCCACTGGATCAAGTTTGGAGTCCTGGGGTTTCACCTTCCCCCCCTACTTCAGTGTGAGCTTGATAAATCCACAATCCCTACCTATATAGTTTAAGTTTAAAAAATTCGGCTCTCAAAAGAAATTTCAATTGTTGTACTGTTGATATTTGGCTCTGTTGACTAATGAGTTTGCCGACCACTGCTCTAGGAGGACATAGAGTTGGTTAGTGTTTCCCATTGGTTTTGATGCTTTTTTATTTTTATTTTTTGCCATTAGTTTTTTTCATGTAGCATTATTGGTGTAGTTGGAGAGTTTATAAATTCCCTACCTACCTTTTCAGATTGAGTAGAAGTGGTGGGAGAGTGGGGCTGCTTTTAAATATTAAATTATATTATATAATTAAATAATAGAATTAAAAAACAACAACTACCTTGATTATCTAAGTACCCCTATGAGAACATGCTCTGGAGAGGACCTGTCCTTATTACCCATTCTTTTTTTTTTTATTTCTTTTTTTTATATATTTTTATTGATTTTTTACAGAGAGGAAGGGAGAGAGACAGAGAGTTAGAAACATCGATGAGAGAGGAACATCGACCAGCTGCCTCCTGCACATCTCCCACTGGGGATGTGCCCGCAACCCAGGTACATGCCCTTGACCGGAATCGAACCTGGGACCTTTCAGTCCGCAGGCCGACGCTCCATCCACTGAGCCAAACCGGTTTTGGCATTACCCATTCTTTTACCTCACTCTCCACCCTTTCCCCTTTGCCTGACTAATTCCTATTTATCTTTTACCCCTGAGCAGGGCTGTCACTTCAGACAATTTGACCTAGGCTGTTTAAAAGACAACTTCATTCCCAGTGAAAGTAGAACAGCAATACCTATACTTTTAAAAAAATATATATTCTATTGATTTTTTACAGAGGGGAAGAGAGAGGGATAGAGAGCTAGAAACATCGATCAGCTGCCTCCTGCACACCCCCCACTGGGGATGTGCCCACAACCGAGGTACATGCCCTTGACCGGAATCGAACCTGGGACCCTTCAGTCCGCAGGCAGACGCTCTATCCACTGAGCCAAACTGGTCAGGGCAATAATACCTATACATGGTAGGAGCTCAATAAATGTTGTTGAATATGTGAGTGGGTAAGTGAATGAATGAAGGTATGTTGAAGAGATTTAAGGCAGGATCTTGTTCAGGATCTTGATCAGGAGTAAAGAGGGAATCAATCACAATTTATTACAGTTTTGTTCTTTGATGTTTGAGCTGGTCAATAGTTGGGTTATTTGGTGTTTGAGCTGATCAATAGATGCAGTTCGCTTACTTTGAAGATCTTGATTTCATTAAATACCATTCTCCAATAAAATGAAGCAGGAACCCTAAGAGAAATGGCCAATTCTAGGTCTGGGACAGGGAGAATATAAGACAAGTCTGGAGCATTGTATAGTGCCAGAAAGTAAGGAAATACTCAAGTGTGGGCTGAACTTAGTGAATCTTGTCTAACTGACAGAATATGAAAAGGGAGGCTGTGCTCTTCTTTGAGCACCTGCCCCCCTCACTTTCCTTAGGCGTGTACTTTGCTTCTTCTATCCTAAGCTCTAAGGGTCCCAGCAAGACTTGCACCCAGGGAAGCAATGGACAGTGGCAGCTAGTCCTGAGCTCGCCCACTAATCCTATCTTCAGGGGCCCTTCCTTTGCCTCACTGTCCCAAGCTTTAATAAACTTACTCTCACTTTCAAAAAAAGAAAGAAAGAGAGGAAGAGGAGGAAAGGAAAAAAAGGAAAGGAAGAGAAGGAAGGGAAGGAAGGAAGGAAGGAAGAGGAAGGAAGGAAGGAAGGAAGGAAGGAAGGAAGGAAGGAAGGAAGGAAGGAAGGAAGGAAGAAAATGTACTTTTAGTAACAGGAAAAACTGCACAGCCAATACCTTAACCAGATGATCAAGGTTAACACACCACCAGTAAAACCTATTAACACATTGGACTTCCTGATTCAATCAACAAGAGAAGCACCCCTTCTGAAATATTCTTCCCCCAAGGTCTATAACCACTATCTAATCATGAGAAAACATCTGACAACCTAAATTGGGAGCAGTGCAAAAAAGACCTGACCAGTGTATTTACAAGTGTCAAGATCATGAAAAACAAAAAGTGACTGAGAAACACTGTTAAAGAATGTTAAGGAGACATTCCAGTTACTAAATGCAAAGTGGTATCATGAAGCAGAAAAACCTGGTAAAATATGAACAAATTCTATTGTTTAGTTGCTTTTACTATACCAATGTTAATTTCTTAATTTTGATAAATGGACCATGGTTATAACAGATGTTAACACTAGGAAAAACTGGAATAGTGTATATGGGAACTGTTTGTACATCTTTGTAACTTTTCTATACATTTAAATTTATTTCAAAATAAAAAGATTTTTAAAAAAATATTCTGAACAAGGCCTGGATGCAGTGTCTTTCAGGGTACTGTAATGGGGGACAGGGAAGCACGCCTGATTAGGGATCCATGAAATCTTGGCCCCCTACCAGTGCATATACTGCTACCCTTATCTGCATAGTGTTTTCAGTTTTATAGAAAGACCACACCGTTACATGATCTCCTTCATTAAGAGGAGGAGTAGGCTAGGAAGGTGCTTATATTCACAGTGGGTAAGAGTGAGTTTTCCCAAGACCTTAGGATAGAATGAGTAATCTCACATTTATTGTTTGGGATTAGGCATCTGTAGAAACCAAGCTGTGGCGTCTGAAAGAAAGTGATCTGAAAAAAGACTCGTTCATCATTAACACACTAAAGAAAGAATCTGACAGAGGTGGCAACCAAGTCCAGAAAATAGATAGCCAAACACTATGAATTAGCATGTTTCCAACAGGGATGTAGGCCAAGCCGGGCCTCATAAACCTGGTCAATTGGACCTTCTCTTTGGTAAACATCAATGACTCTGGCTATTATAGCTTCTTTTTTTTCGGATTCTGTTCTCTCTAAACAAGTAATTGAGGCACAAAGAAAGGACATTAATTACTATGTACTCAGCACTGTGCTAGATAATTTAAAAGCTTTATGTTTTTTAATTCTCTCAAACACATGGAAGTAGGCATTATTGCCCCTAGGTTACATGTGGGAGTCAGAGACCTATAGAGAGGTTGCTACAAACCTGATTACACAATAAGTAGGAAAGCTGGGATTCAAACTAGGTGTGTCTGATGCTCTGGTCCAATCTCTTTCCAGCCCCAGATGATGGGTACAGCCCTACAGGGCTTTTTAACCATCCTACTTGGTGGTAGGATGTTAGGAACTGTCAAAAACTGGCCGATCACTCACTGGGATTACATTATAGAGCCCTCATTGTTTAAAAGCAGAAACCCCACTTGCCTTTTAAAGACAACAAGCTCTGTAGTGAAGGGACAAGAGCATGACCCCCAACATCCATCTCTCCTTCTCTTGGTAATTATCCTGATTTTTGTTGGGTATTAGTGCAACCCGGCCCAGCGCAAGTACTTTGGCTAAAGCTGACTTCACACCAGGCCTTTGGTGTGTGTGTGTGTGTGTGTGTGTGTGTGTAAATATATATATATATACTAGAGCAGTGATGGCGAACCTATGACACATGTGTCAGAGGTTACACGCGAACTCATTTTTTTGGTTGATTTTTCTTTGTTAAATGGCATTTAAATATATAAAATAAATATCAAAAATATAAATCTTGATTCCGGAAAATGGCGACCAGCAGGAAGGTAGGGAGGGAGAGAGTGTGAGAGCGCAAGGAAATGATAGAGGAGTGTGTGGACGTGTGTGGTGTGTGTGTATGAGCTAGGGACAGTTAGATTCTGCAGGTCTTCTAAGGGGCTGCTAAACCAGGCAGTCTTAGGCGGCGGAGTCCGCGCTCCCGGCGCGGACACTCCTGGGCAGCCAGCACAGGCACAGTGACCACGCCATCTTGGGAAACAGAGCTGCTTGAGACTAGGATCCTGGCCTCAGCACCACCCAGTCTGATCTCAGACGCATACCAGGACCCTGCAGCCACTGGGGACAGAGACCTGTGACCACAGCTACAGACCTGCGGACACCAAAAGTTCAGAGATCCCCGCGGCAGATCCGTGAGTAACAGAGCCCATCCCCCCTTCCGGCAGGCTCTCGGGCAGTGCCAGAGTAACTAACTGATAGACCCACCCCTTGCCGGGGCCTCAGTGCTGCAGGAACTTTGGCCTGGAAGTGCGCGAGCACCTTGGAACTGATCCTTCGTGTACTGCCTGCTTCCGAGCCCTGGGCTGGGAGCAAACCAAACGCGTGAGCACCGGAACTGATCCTACCCGCACTGTGGGCTTTGGAGCCCTGGGCTGGGAGCAAACGCTCAAACGGGAATTTGTCCGTGTAGCACAGGCCCAGGGACCCCGTTTCTCAGGGCAGGAGGCAGCACCAAACACCAGTGACTTGACTGTGTTTCTTATCACCTGCGCCCGAGACCCTGATTCCCTGTGCATTTATACTAAGAGCCAATGAATCCAATTCCTGGTGCAAGGGCAAACAGGGACCCTGATTCTCAAGGCGAGGTCGCGCGAAGCAACAGAGACTCTGATACTGGTCTCTTGGGGAACTCTGACTCCTGGCGCATGCTAGGGGGCTCTGGTTTTCAACACGGTGCAGGCAGGGCCCCTGATTCTAAGGGCACGTATGAGGCCACATTGAGCGCTGGCAACACTGACTCAGAGCGAGCCTGTTTCCCACCAACCAACAACAACCACACATCTTAGTGTCAGAGTTCTTCAGTGACACTAGGGTGGTGGGAGGCTCCCACTGCACATGGCCCAGGCCCACGCAACTCGATGTTTGAACCATCGGGAGATAATCAGAATGAAGAGACGACACAACACCCAGAGGAAAGACAATGAGGAATCACCCAGAAAAGAAATTAATGAAGTTGAAGCATGCAACGTGACAGAAAAAGAATTCAGAGTAATGGTTGTACAATTCATTCACTGGATGGATGAGAAAATCAACAACCTATGCAAGAATCAGGAAGAAATGAAAAGTGATATAGCTACAATCAAAAACACCATGGAAAGTTTCAACAGCAGACTAGAAGAAGCAGAGGACCGAATTAGTGAGTTAGAAGATAAGGCAGAGAAACAAGCTCAATCTGAACAGCAACTGGAGAAAAAAATTAAAAAACAGGAGGAGAGCCTAAGGGAGCTTCAGGACAACATGAAACGAAGTAACATACGCATAATAGGGCTGCAAGAAGGACAAGAAGAGCAGCAAGGATTAGAAAATCTATTTGAAGAAATAATGACAGAAAACTTTCCAGATATGGGGAAGAAAAAAGTTACACAAGTACAGAGAGACCCAGGCAAGATGAACCCCAAAAGACCCACACCAAGACACGTCATAATAATGATGGCAAATGTACAAGACAAAGAGAGAATCTTAAAGGCTGCAAGAGAGAAACAGAGAGTTACCTACAAAGGATCCCCCATCAGATTATCAAACGATTTCTCAACAGAAACACATCAGGCCAGAAAAGAATGGACAGAAATTTACAAAGTGATGCAAAGCAAAGGACTGAATCCAAGAATACTCTACCCAGCAAGGCTATCATTCAAAATTGAAGGGGAAATAAGAGGCTTCACAGACAAAAAAAGGCTAAGGGAGTTTATCACCACCAAGCCAGCAATGCAAGAAATGCTAAAGGGACTGGTGTAAAAAGAAGAAATAAAAAGCCCAGAAAGAAAACAGCCACAAAAAAATAAAATGGCTACAAACAAGTACCTTTCAATAATAACTTTAAACGTAAATGGACTAAGTGGCCCAATCAAAAGACATCAAGTGGCTGAATGGATAAAAAAACATGACCCATACAATTGCTGTCTACAAGAGACCCACCTCATTAGAAGGGACTCACACAGACTGAAAGTGAAGGGATGGAAAAATATCTTTCAGGCAAATGGAAATGAAAAAAAAGCTGGGGTAGCAATACTTATATTAGACAAAATAGACCTCAAAGTGAAGGCCATAACAAGAGATAAGGAAGGCCACTTCATAATACTAAAGGGATCAATACAACAAGAGGATATAACCCTGATAAACATATATGCACCCAATGCAGGAGCACCCACATACATAAGAAAACTTCTGGAAGATATCAGGGGAGATATCGACAATAACACAATCATAGTAGGGGACTTTAATACACCACTGACATCACTGGATAAATCCGCTAGACAAACAATCAGCAAAGAAACAGCAATCCTAAATGACTCACTAGATCAGATGGACTTAATTGACATCTTCAGAACACTACACCCCACAGCTGCGGAATATACATTCCTCTCAGGTGCTCATGGGACATATTCAAAAATAGACCACATATTGGGTCACAAGCAAAGTCTCCACAAATTCAAGAAGATTGAGATCATAAAAAGCATCTTCTCAGACCACGATGGCATAATGTTAGAAATAAACTACAATAAAAACAACCCAAAATACTCTAACACTTGGAAGCTGAATAGCATGTTATTAAATATTGATTGGGTTACCGATGACATCAAAGAAGAAATTAAAAACATCCTGGACACTAATGACAATGAAAACACAACAATCCAAAACCTCTGGGACACAATGAAAACAGTCCTGAGAGGGAAGTTTATAGCTCTACAGGCCTATCTCAAAAAAACAAGAAAAAATGGTAGTTAATCATCTAACTCTACAACTCAAAGAATTAGAAAGAGAGCAACAAGAAAACCCCAGAGTGAGCAGAAGGAAGGAGATAATAAAGATTAGAGCAGAAATCAATGACATAGAGACCAAAAAAACAATACAGAAAATCAATGAAACCAAGAGCTGGTTGTTTGAAAGGATAAACAAGATTGACAAACCCCTCGCCAGGCTCACCAAGAAGCAAAGAGAAAGGTCCCAAATAAACCAAATCAGAAATGATAGAGGCGAAATAACAACAGACCCCACAGAAATACAAATGATTGTTAAACAATACTACGGGCAACTCTACTCCAACAAACTAGACAACCTGGAGGAAATGGACAAATTCCTAGAAAAATACAACATTCCAAAACTCAATCAGGAAGAATCTAAAAACCTCAATAGGCCAATAACTATGGAAGAAATTGAAGCAGTCATCAGAAAGCTTCCAGCAAACAAAAGCCCAGGGCCAGACGGCTTCACAGGGGAGTTCTACCAAACATTCAAGGAAGAACTAAAACCTACCCTTCTCAGACTACTACAAAAAATTCAAGAGGAAGGAACACTTCCAAGCTCATTCTATGAAGCCAGCATCACCCTAATACCAAAACCAGGTAAAGACATCACAATGAAAGAGAATTACAGGCCAATATCCCTCATGAACATAGATGCCAAAATCCTCAACAAAATCTTAGCAAATCGGATCCAGCAGTACATCAGAAGGATCATACACCATGACCAAGTAGGATTTATCCCAGAGATGCAAGGATGGTACAACATCCGTAAATCAATAAATGTGATACATCACGTAAACAAATTGAAAGAAAAAAACCACATGGTCATATCAATTGATGCAGAAAAAGCGTTTGACAAAATCCAACACCCATTTTTGATAAAAACTCTCAGAAAGGTGGGAATAGAAGGATCATACCTCAACATAATAAAAGCCATATATGACAAGCCCACAGCCAACATCATACTCAATGGTCAAAAACTAACACCATTTCCCCTAAGAACAGGAACAAGACAGGGATGCCCACTCTCACCACTCCTGTTCAACATAGTACTGGAAGTATTAGCCATTGCAATTAGGCAAGAAGAAGAAATAAAAGGCATCCAAATTGGAGAAGAGGAAGTAAAACTGTCCTTATTTGCAGATGACATGATATTATACATACAAAACCCTAGAGACTCCATCAAAAAGCTACTAGACTTAATACATGAATTTGGCAATGTAGCAGGATACAAAATTAACCCCAAGAAATCTGAGGCATTTCTATACACCAATAGTGAACTTTCAGAAAGAGAGATTAGAAAAACAATCCCATTTACCATCGCACCAAAAAAATTAAGATACCTAGGAATAAACTTAACTAAAGAGGTAAAAGACCTCTACTCAGAAAACTACAGGACGTTGAAAAAAGAGATAGAGGAAGACATAAACAGATGGAAGAACATGCCATGTTCTTGGATTGGTAGAATCAACATCATTAAAATGTCCATACTACCCAAAGCAATCTATAAATTCAACGCACTTCCCATTAAAATACCAATGGCCTTCTTCAAAGATCTAGAACGAACTCTCCAAAAATTCATCTGGAATAAAAAAAGACCCCGAATAGCTGCAGCGATCCTGAGAAAGAACAAAGTAGGTGGGATCTCAATGCCAGATATCAAACTGTATTACAAAGCCACTGTTCTCAAAACTGCCTGGTACTGGCACAAGAACAGACATATAGACCAGTGGAATAGAATAGAGAGTCCAGAAATTAGCCCGAACCAATATGCTCAATTAATTTTTGACAAAGGAGGCATGAACATACAATGGAGCCAAGATAGTCTCTTCAATAAATGGTGTTGGGAAAATTGGACAGATATATGCAAGAAAATGAAACTAGACCACCAACTTACACCATACACAAGAATAAACTCAAAATGGATAAAGGACTTAAATGTACGACAGGAAACCATAAAAATTCTAGAAGAATACAAAGGCAACAAAATCTCAGACTTATGCCAAAACAATTTCTTCACTGATACAGCTCCTAGGGCAGTTGAAACTAAAGAGAAACTGAACAAATGGGACTACATCAAAATAAAAAGCTTCTGCACAGCAAAAGAAACCATCAACAAAACAACAAGAAAACCCACCTCTTGGGAAAACATATTTGCCAACATCATATCTGATAAGGGCTTAATCTCCAAAATTTATAGGGAACTCATACAACTTAACAAAAAGAAGATAAACAATCCAATCAAAAAATGGGCAAAGGACCTAAATAGACACCTTTCAAAAGAGGACATTCAGAAAGCCAAGAGACATATGAAAACATGCTCAAAGTCACTAATCATCCGAGAGATGCAAATCAAAACAACAATGAGGTACCATCTCACACCTGTCAGAATGGCCATCATCAACAAATCAACAAACGACAAGTGCTGGAGAGGATGTGGAGAAAAAGGAACACTTGTGCACTGCTGGTGGGAATGCAGACTGGTGCAGCCACTATGGAAGGCAGTATGGAGGTTCCTCAAAAAATTGGAAATGGAACTCCCATTTGACCCTGTGATCCCACTTCTAGGAATATATCCCAAGAAACCAGAAACACCTATCAGAAAGGATATATGTAACCAGATGTTCATAGCAGCACAATTCACCATAGCTAAGATCTGGAAACAGCCTAAGTGCCCATCAGTAGATGAATGGATTAGAAAACTGTGGTACATCTACACGATGGAATACTATGCTGCTGTTAAAAAGAAGGAACTCCTACCATTTGCAACAGCATGGATGGAACTGGAGAGCATTATGCTAAGTGAAACAAGCCAGTCAATGAAGGAAAAATACCACATGATCTCACTCATTCATGGATAATAAAGACCATTACAAACTTTTGAACAATAATAGATACAGAGGCAGAGCTGCCTCAAACTGATTGTCAAACTGCAGTGGGAAGGCCAGAGAGAGTTGGGGGGCAGGAGGGAGGGGAGTAAGAGATCAACCGAAGGACTTGTATGCATGCATATAAGCATAACTAATGGACATAAGACACTGGGGGGTAAGGGAGGGTAGGGGTTTGTCAAGGGCGGGGGGGAAAAAAGGACACTTATGTAATACCCTTTGTAATACTTTAAGCGAAAAATAAAAAAAAAATTAAAAAAAAATAAAATAAAAAATAAAAAAAGAGGATATAACCCTGATAAACATATATGCACCCAATGCAGGAGCACCCACATACATAAGAAAACTTCTGGAAGATATCAGGGGAGAGGTCGACAACAATACAATCATAGTAGGGGACTTTAATACACCACTGACATCACTGGATAAATCCGCTAGACAAAAAATCAGCAGAGAAACAGCAATCCTAAATGACTCACTAGATCAGATGGACTTAATTGACATCTTCAGAACACTTCCCCCCAAAGCCACAAAATATACGTTCTTCTCAAGTGCTCATGGGACATATTCAAAAATAGACCACATATTGGGTCACAAACAAAGTCTCCCCAAATTCAAGAAGATTGAAATCATACCAAGCATCTTCTCAGGCCACAAAGGCATAATATTAGAAATAAACTACAATAAAAACAACACAAAATACTCAAACACTTGGAAGCTGAATAGCATGTTATTAAATATTGATTGGGTTACCAATGAGATCAAAGAAGAAATTAAAAACATCCTGGAATCTAATAACAATGAAAACACAACAATCCAAAACCTATGGGACACAATGAAAGCAGTCCTAAGAGGGAAGTTTATAGCTCTACAGGCCTACCTCAACAAACAAGAAAAAATGGTAGTAAATCATCTAAGTCTACAGCTCAAAGAATTAGAAAGAGAGCAACAAGAAAAGCCCAGAGTGAGCAGAAGGAAGGAGATAATAAAGATTAGAGCAGAAATAAATGACATAGAGACCAAAAAAACAATACAGAAAATCAATGAAACCAAGAGCTGGTTTTTTTGAAAGGATAAACAAGATTGACAAACCTTTAGCCAGGCTCACCAAGAAGCAAACAGAGAGGACCCAAATAAACAAAATCAGAAATGATAGAGGCGAAATAACAACAGACCCCACAGAAATACAAATGATTGTTAAAAAATACTATGAACAACTTTACTCCAACAAACTAGACAACCTGGAGGAAATGGACATATTTCTAGAAAAATACAACATTCCAAAACTTAATTAGGAAGAATCTAAAAATCTCAACAGGCCAATAACTATGGAAGAAATTGAAGCAGTCATCAAAAAGCTTCCAGCAAACAAAAGCCCAGGACCAGATGGCTGCACAGGGGAGTTTTACCAAACATTCAAGGAAGAACTAAAACCTATCGTCCTCAGACTACTACAAAAAATTCAAGAGGAAGGAACACTTCCAAGCACATTCTATGAAGCCAGCATCACCCTAATACCAAAACCAGGTAAAGACAACACAATGAAAGAGAATTACAGGCCAATATCCCTCATGAACATAGATGCCAAAATCCTCAACAAAATCTTAGCAAATCGGATCCAGCAGTACATCAGAAAGATCATACACCATGACCAAGTAGGATTTATCCCAGGGATGCAAGGATGGTACAATATCCGCAAATCAATAAACGTGATACATTACATAAACAAATTGAAGGAAAAAAACCACATGGTCATATCAATTGATGCAGAAAAAGCGTTTGACAAAATCCAACACCCATTTTTGATAAAAACTCTCAGCAAGGTGGGAATAGAAGGATCATACCTCAACATAATAAAAGCCATATATGACAAACCCACAGCCAGCATCATACTCAATGGACATAAACTAACACCATTTCCCCTAAGAACAGGAACAAGACAGGGATGCCCACTCTCACCACTCCAGTTCGACATAGTACTGGAAGTATTAGCAATTGCAATTAGAGAAGAAGAAGAAATAAAAGGCATCCAAATTGGAAAAGAAGAAGTAAAACTGTCCTTATTTGCAGATGACATGATATTATACTTAAAAAACCCTAAAGACTCCATCAAAAAACTATTAGACTTAATAAAAGAATTCGGCAATGTAGCAGGATACAGAATTAATGCCAAGAAATCTATGGCATTTCTATACAACAATAGTGAACTTATAGAAAGAGAGACTAAAAAAGCAATCCCATCTACCATTGCACCAAAAAAATTAAGCTACCTAGGAATAAACTTAACTAAAGAGGTAAAAGACCTCTACTCAGAAAACTACAGGACGTTGAAAAAAGAGATAGAGGAAGACATAAAGAGATGGAAGAACATACCATGTTCTTGGATTGGTAGAATCAACATCATTAAAATGTCCATACTGCCCAAAGCAATCTATAAATTCAACGCACTTCCCATTAAAATACCAACGGCATACTTCACAGACATAGAACGAACTCTCCAAAAATTCATCTGGAATAAAAAAAGACCCCAAATAGCTGCAGCAATCCTGAGAAAGAACAAAGTAGGTGGGATCTCAATACCAGATATCAAGCTGTATTACAAAGCCACTGTTCTCAAAACTGCCTGGTACTGGCACAAGAACAGACATATAGATCAATGGAATAGAATATAGAGTCCAGAAATCAGCCCGAACCAATATGCTCAATTAATATTTGACAAAGGAGGCAAGAACATACAATGGAGTCAAGATAGTCTCTTCAATAAATGGTGTTAGGAAAATTGGACCGATACATGCAAGAAAATGAAACTAGACCACCAACTTACACCATACACAAAAATAAACTCAAAATGGATAAAGGACTTAAATGTAGGACGGGAAACCATAAAAATACTAGAAGAATCCAAAGGCAACAAAATCTCAGACATATGCCGAAGCAATTTCTTCACCGATACTGATCCTAGGGCATTGGAACTAAAGAGAAAATAAACAAATGGGACTATATCAAAATAAAAAGCTTCTGCACAGCCAAAGAAACCATCAACAAAACAACAAGAAAGCCCACTACATGGGAGAACATATTTGCCAACATTATATCTGATAAGGGCCTAATCTCCAAAATTTATAGGGAACTCATACAACTTAACAAAAGGAAGATAAACAATCCAATCAAAAAATGGGCAAAGGACCTAAATAGACACCTTTCAAAAGAGGACATTCAGAAAGCCAAGAGACATATGAAAACATGCTCAAAGTCACTAATCATCCGAGAGATGCAAATCAAAACAACAATGAGGTACCATCTCACACCTGTCAGAATGGCTATCATCAACAAATCAACAAACGACAAGTGTTGGAGAGGATGTGGAGAAAAAGGAACACTCGTGCACTGCTGGTGGGAATGCAGACTGGTGCAGCCACTATGGAAGACAGTATGGAGTTTCCTCAAAAAACTGGAAATGGAACTCCCATTTGACCCTGTGATCCCACTTCTAGGAATATATCCCAAGAAACCAGAAACACCAATCAGAAAGGATATATGCACCCCTATGTTCATAGCAGCACAATTCACCATAGCTAAGATCTGGAAACAGCCTAAGTGCCCATCAGTAGATGAATGGATTAGAAAACTGTGGTACATCTACACAATGGAATACTATGCTGCTGTAAAAAAGAAGGAGCTCTTACCATTTGCAACAGCATGGATGGAACTGGAGAGCATTATGCTAAGTGAAATAAGCCAGTCAATGAAGGAAAAATACCACATGATCTCACTCATTCATGGAAAATAGAGTCCATTATAAACTTTTGAACAATAATACATACAGAGGCAGAGTTGCCTCAAACAGACTGTTAAACTACAGCAGGAAGGCCGGGGAAGGTGGGGGGGAGGGAGGTGGGGGGAGGTAAGAGATCAACCAAAGGACTTGTATGCATGCATATAAGCATAACCAATGGACATAAGACACTGGGGGGTAGGGGAAGCCAGGGGATTGTCAAGGGCGGGGAAAAAAAAGGAGACATATGTAATACTCTTTGTAATAATTTAAGCAATAAAAAAAATTATTAATAAAAAAAAATGGTAAAAAAATATATATATAAATCTTTGTTTTACT
This sequence comes from Myotis yumanensis, assembly GCF_028538775.1. Classification (NCBI taxonomy): domain Eukaryota; kingdom Metazoa; phylum Chordata; class Mammalia; order Chiroptera; family Vespertilionidae; genus Myotis; species Myotis yumanensis. Next base: position 32,777,569 of record NW_027223761.1, read on the forward strand.
ATGGTTGCAAATATCAAAAAATTTCGATATGTGACACGGCACCAGAGTTCAGTTAGGGTTTTTCAAAATGCTGACATGCCGAGCTCAAAAGGTTCGCCATCACTGTACTAGAGGCCTGGTGTACTAAATTCACGCGCTCTGGAGGGGGGCGTCCCTTAGCCCAGCCTGCACCCACTCACAGTCCGGGAGACCTCTGGGGATGTGAGCCTGCGGGGGCCAAAGCCGTCAGTTGGACATCCTTAGCACTGCCGTGGAGGTGGGAGAGGCTCCTGTCACTGCCATTGCACATGCCAGCCATGAGTCCAGCTTCTGGCTGAGCAGCACTCCCCCATGGGAGTGCACTGACCACCAGGGGGCAGCTCCTGCGTTGAGCGTCTACCCCCTGCTGGTCAGTGCACATCATAGCGACCAATCTTTCCACCGTTGGGTCGATTTGCATATTAGCCTTTTATTATATAGTATATATATATATATATACACATACATATAAATATGTACACACACACACACACACACACACACACACACATATCTCATGTCCACATTTTCTTTGTCCATTCATCCATTGATAAATATTTAGGTTGTTTTCATGTCTTACCTATTGTGAACAATTCTGCCATGATAGCAGTTTTATTTCCTTTGGTATCTACCCAGAAGTTGAATTACTGGATCATGTGGTAGTTCTATTTTTGTTAATCCTCACCCGAAGATTTTTTTTGTTCCAGAGAGAAACATTGATGTGAGAGAGACATAACGATTGGTTGCCTCCCACATGAGTGCCAACAGGGCCCAGGATCAAGCCTGCAACTGAGGTTCATGCCCTTGACCAGAATCAAACCCGCAACACTTCAGTCCATGGGCTGACACTCTAACCCAGTGGTTCTCAACCTTCCTAATGCCACGACCCTTTAATACAGTTCCTCATGTTGTGGTGACCCCCCAACCATAAAATTAGTTTCGTTGCTATTTCATAACTGTAATTTTGCTACTGTTATGAATCGTAATGTGAATATCTGATATGCAGGATGTATTTTCATTGTCACAAATTGAACATAATTAAAGCATAGTGATTAATCACAAAAACAATATGTAATTATATATGTGTTTTCCGATGGTCTTAGGCGACCGCTGTGAAAGGGTCGTTCGACCCCCAAAGGAACCGCTGCTCTAACCATTGAGCAAAACGGGCTAGACTATTTTTAACTTTTTGAAGAATCTCCAAACTGTTTTCCATAGTGGTTGTATCAATTTACATTCCCATCAACAGTATACAAGTGTTTCTTGTCTGCAAATCCTTACCAACATTTATCTCTTGTCTTTTTTTAAATCTCTTGTCTTTTTGAGAATAGGTATTTTAAAAAGTATGTGGTGATATCTCATCATGGTTTTGATTTGCATTCCCCTGATTATTAGAGATGTTAAGCATCTTTTAATATACCTGTTGGTCCCTACAATGTCTTTTTAGATCTTTTGCCCATTTTTAATTGGGTTATTTGCTTTTTTGCTATTGAGCTGTAAGTATTCCTTATATGATTTAGCTACTAACTTCTATAAGATGTGTGGTTTGTGAACTTTTCTCCCATCCTATAGATTACATGTTTATTTTGAACACATCAAGTTTATATTTGGCAAGCTATTTCCCTGTATGAATCATGAAAAGGATCTAGGCTGGGAAAATTTCTGTGCTTGCACAAAAGGATGAATGATCTGAAACTTCAAATTTTCAAAGACAATGTTTTTCTTAAATTTCAATGTTATGGGACACATTGGGCCACCTATGCCTGCCCACTCATCACATCCAGAAGTATACGGTTACCTTTATACGCAGAGTAACCTCCTCTTCCAAATAAATCAAATAATGGACTATCATATCAATAACAACAACAAATAATACAATATTTCAGGTACCTCAACAGCTTCAAAAAGAGTGGCCATGCTGAACAAACAAAGAAAATTTCCCTTAATGAAATAAGGAATTTATTTTAAAGTCATGAACAGATTGTATTGTCAGATATCAAACAGAAGCAAATTTAAATTAGCACTAGGAGACTTAAACCCAGGCCATTAAAATTTTTAGTGATTAGGTACAAATGAACACAAACTAAAAAATGTTAAAGTCACAATATTCACATGGAGGAAGTCATTATAAGTAAGAGTCATTAGAAATAAGGAACTGAAGTATCAGACCCAGAAAGAATACAAATACAAGAATCGGTCGTTTCAAAACACATTTAACCAATTGTTTTCAATAAAAGTGATGTGACAAAAAAATAAAAAATTAAAAAAAATAAAAGTGATGTGACAAATTGTATCATTAGTAAGCTTGGGCTGCTATAACAAAATATAGACTGGGGTAACTTAAGCAACAAAAATATATTTTCCTATGGTTCTGGATGCTTAGAAGTTGAAGATCAAGATGTCAGCTGAATTGGTTCTTTTTAAAAAATATTTTTAAAAATTTATTTCAGAGAGGAAGGGAGAGGAAGAGAGATAGAAACATCAATGATGAGAGATAATCATTGATCTGCTGCTTCCTGTACAACCCCTACTCTCTGGGGATTGAGCCCACAACCAGGGCATATGCTCAGGCTGGGAATTGAATTATGACCTCCTAGTTTATTGGTCAACACCACCACGGAGCCATTCTGGCAGGCTGAATTGGTTCTTGATGAGATCTCTTGGATTGCAGATGTTCACCTTCTTGCCATGTCTAACATGGCCTTTCCTCAATGCTTGTACTTACATGCAGAACAGAGATCTCTCTTTTCCCTTTTTATAATTCCACTCATTCCATCATATGGTCCCATGATGAGCATCATGGCCAAAAACAAATGTTGGTGTTTGTGTATCAGTAAATACATGGAGGGGGGAGTTGCATTTCTTCTATTACTGTCTAAGATGATGCTTTTATTTTCTTTTATTTTTCTTCTCAAGACTGTGCTTTAGTCCATGAATTTATAGCAATGCTGCAGGATGAATGAGAGAGCAGGAGTCAAATATGTAGAATTTAGAAGCTAAGTAACAAATTAAATTAAATCCAGATTCTGTCATTTATGCATAGTTGTGCCCTGGGCAGGGACACACGAAGAGAAGAATTTGGGTGTAGGCTGTCATACACCAGCTATGTGATGTTCTTCTAAAAACTTCTGGGATTCTTGGGTGTAGAACATTATATGAAGAGCAGTAGGCAGTAGTGTTCTGGAACAAAGTCATACTGTCTTGCAAGAGCTGATCTTTAAATTTTCAGAAATGAGCCAGTTATTAAAAAATTATTGAGCAATTATTAAAATTAACTCACATAAACTCAAAATTGAATTGTGTTTTAAAAAGTGAACACTCAAAACTCATCACTTTCTATGTATTTGACTACATGTTACCATTATCTATGTTTTGAGATTATTTACTTCTATTTTTTTCTGTAATGATATGCTATTCACATTTTTTAAAATGTTTTATTTTATTGTTTAAAGTATTACAGATAGTAGTACATATGTTTCCTACCCCCCCCTCCATTGACCTTTGTTGTCAACTATCATTCATTGATGTCACATTTGTAGCTTGAACTTGACCATGGAAAGAGTATTTACACCACAGACATTAGCAAATCAATTACCAATCAGGGCTTGGTTTATTGTTTTCTTGAATGTTTAGACTTAAGAAAATAGTGGAGAAATGTTAAAAATGAAGATTAAATTTAAAAGTGTGTCAAGTTGGTAGCTGGTACATTGTGAATAGCATCAAAAATTGAGGGAAGAGCCCTGACAGGTGTGGCTCAGTGGTGGACTATCAGCCCACACACTGAAGAGTCAAGTGTTCAATTTAAATTAGATTATAACCTTAGAATGGTAAATGTAATTTGCACAGTAACCACAAAGAAAATAGCTATAGACTATACACAAAAGGAAGTTATAAAAGAAATGAAACATTTTACTTTAAAAATCCCCTTCCCTGGCCAGTGTGCTCAGATGTTAGAGCGTCTATGCACACACTGAAAGGTTGCAGGTTTGATTCCTGGTCAAGCGCACATACCTGGATTGCAGGTTCAATCTCTGGCTTCAGCCGGGGTGGGCAATCAGGCAGGCAGGCGATAATTAGGGGTGATCAGGCAGGCAGAGGCAGTTAGGGGCATCAGGCAGGCAGGCGAGCAGTTAGGGGCATCAGACAGGCAGAGGCAGTTAGGGATGATCAGGCAGGCAGGCGAGTGGTTAGGGGTGATTAGGCAGGCAGGCAAGCAGTTAGGAGCCAGCGGTCTCAGATTGTGAGAGGGATGTCTGACTGCTGGTTTAGGCCTGGATCGGGCCTAAACCGGCAGTCGGGCATCCCCCGAGGGGTCCTGGATTGTGAGAGGGTGCAGGCTGGGCTGAGGGATTCCACTCCCCCATGCACGAATTTTGTGCACTGGGCCTCTAGTCCTATATAATAAAAGGCTAATATGCAAATTGCCTCTACGGGTGGGAATTCAACCAACCAGGAGTTAGATGTGCGCTGACCACCAGGGGGCAGCGCGGAACATGGCTGGCAGCAACACTGGCAGCAGGCAGCAGTGGAGGTGCTGCCAGCCCCGATAGGCCCTGACAAGAGTGGGATTGTGGCGGGATGGTGGAGCAGATGAGTGGGCAGTGCCAGGCCAAGGTGGGTGCAAAGGGAGGCCAGCAGCGGCGGCAGGCAGCCAGGGGAAGGGAGACCCTGGCTGGCAGCCAACAGCCACTAGGGACCCTACTTGTGCACTAATTTCATGCACTAGGCTTCTAGTATCTTAATGAAACTGGGAAAACAGAAAAAGTATTGATTCTTTGGTTGTATGTAACATTATAAAATAATTGAATATATTTGTTAGCAAAGTACAACTTATGTACAAAATAATATATAGACCTTGTATTTTAAAAAAGGGGGGGGAAGCCCAGCTGGTGTGGCTCAGTGGTTGAACATTGTCCTCTGAACCAGGAGGTCACAGTTCTTTTTTTTTAAACATATATTTTATTGATTTTTTTTTACAGAGAGGAAGGGAGAGGGATAGAGAGCTAGAAACATCGACGAGAGAGAAACATCGACCAGCTGCCTCCCGCACACCCCCCACAGGAGATGTGCCCGCAACCAAGGCACATGCCCCCGACCGGAATCGAACCTGGGACCCTACAGTCCGCAGGCCAACGCTCTATCCACCGAGCCAAACCGGTCAGGGCCAGGAGGTCACAGTTCTATTCCCAGTCAGGGCACATGCCCAGGTTGCAGGCTTGATCCCCAGTGGAGGGTGTGCAAGAGGCAGCCAGTCAATGATTCTTTCTCATCATTGATGTTTCTATCTCTCTCCCTCTCTCTTCCTCTCTGAAATCAATAAAATTATATATATGTTTTGAAAAGAATTTAAAAAGTACTGCAGCATCAACTCCTGCTGGAAAGTTTCCAATCATCAGCCTGACCTACGGATTTTGGACTTTCCAGCCACCATGTCACATGAACCAAATCCTTGAAATAAATATATAGATAAATATATTTGAAATGATATAACTTGCCCAGGAAATCTTTTCCATGTGGATTAGGTTAGAATACAGTTTCCTATGCCTACTCCAGTGATACCATTTATCACATTAAGTTCTAATTGCCTTCTTCCTTCATGCCTCAAATACTTATTATTATTATTATTATTATTATTTTGTTTCTTTTGTTAATCCTCACCTGAGGATATTTTTTTCCATTGCTTTTCAGAGTAAGTGGAAGGGCAGGAGAGGGAGAGAAACATAGATATGAGAGAGACACATCAACTGGTTACCTTCTGCACATACCCTGACAAGGTGAGCGAACTCGCAACTTAGTTACATGCCCTTGGCAGGGAATTGAGCCCCCAACCCTTTGGTATTCAGGCCGACACTCTAACCCTAAGCACACTGGCTAGGGCTGCCTCAAATATCTATTGAGCACCTATTACACTTGACACCATGTTAAGTGTCAAAATAGAGGGCAAAATGGATGCAGTCCCTGTGTGAATGGCACTTTCAATCTAAGGAGAGTAGACATTAATCAACTAATCACACTAATCAATACATAAACTAAAACTGAAATGGGGATCTGAAAGAAAGGTACAGCCACTCTTTGAAGTCAAATAAGAACAAATATAACATAGACTCCGGAGGGGTGTTATCTGGGAAAATCTAGAGATGAGTAAGAGTTAATTGGACATAGAGAATAGGGGAGACCAGACCAACGGATAGGCATTGTGGCTGGAAGAACATGCAGACTCTGATAGACTAAAAGCATGCTAATGTGACTGGAGTTCAGATTGGCAAGGAGAGCATGGTGAGAAATAAGTCTAGAACAACAGTCAGATGCCACATCATACTTTGTTGACTCTATTAAGGATTTTGTACAGGACTTGGCCATTGTTGCTTACCTTTAAGTACACAGGAATCCACTCATACAATCTTCCTAGATCTATAGATGAGCCAAGCTCTCCAGGAAGTCTCTAGAGTACCCTGCTTTATAGAAACAATTAATTTAATCATTGTCCTGGCAAGCCTGAGTAGGAAAGATGATGCCCAGATTTATAGTGCTTGGCTCAGTGCCCTAACAGTGACAAGGGCAAGATTTTTGTTAGCTCTACCAATCAGTTATATGAAGCAGCTGAATAGCCAGAAAAGTTTCAAGTGCAAAAATATCTGAGGATCCATAATTAAAGAGTCCTCTTCCCTATCCCCGATACATTATTGAGAATGAATGGATAATTGTCTAGGATGGAGCCAGCTAAGGAGATGGCTCATACAAAATCAAATCCAGCTAGGGATTTCATAGTAAAGAAAATGTAATTTGCTTTAAAACACCAACAATTGGAGAAAAACCAAGATGGCAGCATAGGTTAACGCTGGAGTTTGCTGCCTCGAACAACCACTTCAAAAATACAACTAAAAGACGGAACGGACATCATCCAGAACCACAGGAAGGCTGGCTGAATGGAAGTTCTACAACTAGGAGGAACCGAGAATCAGAGGAGGCACAGTGCTGAAGTAAAATACTAAGGTGCGGAGTGCGCGCGGTGCAGGCTGGTGGCTGAGGGCGTGGATGTCTGTTTCAATCCGGAGGGAGCTTCAGACTCAGAGCTCCAGATCCGGGCGAGTCTCTAGGGACCCAGACTCAAACGGGAGAAGCAGGACTGTCTGGCTACGGTCCCTCCGAGGTTTGCAGCTGTTGCTGGGACAGAGAGGCAGAGCCCCTGGGGACGGACTGAGAGCAGCCATAACTGCTCCCTCCTCCGCCCTGTTGATCCTGTGGGACCCACCCCGCCCAAGCCCTGCACAGAGCCATTTGCTGGATGGCCTCAGGCAAAGGCTAGATTAGCACCTGCCTAGAGGACACAAGTTCTTCCACTGCAAACACAGCTGATTATCACAGCCAGTCGGCCTGGAGGTCAAATCCCTCTAGTATTAACTATAACAATCAAGGCTTAACTACAACAAGACTGCGCACAAAGACCACTAGGGGGTGTACCAAGAAAGCGTAAAAAAATGCGGAGACAAAGAAACAGGACAAAACTATCGAGGGAGGATATTGAGTTCCGAACCACACTTTTGAGGTCTCTCAAGAGGCTTCTAGAGTCTGTCGATAAACTTGATGAGTGAAGAGCTTTGTCCTTTGGAGCTGGGGACCAGGGCACTCTGAAAATCAATGTGAATTGTATCTTGGAGATGCAAAAGGATATTTTACTAAACCCGAGGGTACAGGATGCTGAGGACCCATCCCAAGCATGTTGCCTTTGTCTCCTTTGAGTCAGCCTTATCAACAAATTGTTCACAGTCACTGAGGGGGGGGGGGGGGGGCACAGCATAAATAGCAGGAGGGACGCCTTTTCCTTTTAAGTATTTTTTTTTTTTATGAAGTTCACAAATGACAAGATTTCTTTAAAGAAAAAGTTTCATTGAGGCTCAGCATTACTGTGTGTCCCCAGACACCCAGGGTGCAGTGATTTCATGTTCCCCTGAGTTTTGGCAGAATTGCCAACATCAACATGTTGGCTGACTGTGCCCAGATTTGTTACCAGATAAGCCAATGATATATGTTGGCATATTTATTGAATATAGAATCCTTTATAATGAGCTAATATGCTAATTAGACCTGATGGCAGAACAACCTTCTGGAACGACCTCCCCCTCCCCTCTTCCCTTCTCCCTCCCCTTCCCCTCCTCTCCCCTTCCCCCTCCCCTTCCCCTTCACCTCTCCCCTCCACCTCTCCCTCCCCTTCCCCCTCCCCTTCTCCTTCCCCCTCCCCTTCCCCTTCACCTTTCCCCTCCGCTTCCCCTCCCCCCTCCTCTTCCCCTCCCCCTCCGCTCCCCCCCTCCCCTTCCCCTTCACCTCTCCCTCCCCTTCCCCCCCACCTCCCTTTCCCTCTCCCCTTCCCTCCCTCCCCTCCCCCTTTTCCTCTCCCTCTTCCTCATGCATCACCTCTAGTAAAATATAAAAGACACCAGGTGATTTGCAATAGCTTTATTATGCAGTTAAATTTAATTTATTTTGAATAAGACAGAGTCTTTTCAATGTTAAGTAGCATGCACATGTGTGTTTATCATGTATTTCTCCAATTGTTTTTATGATAAACTTAAAGAAGTGGGTAGGGTTCAGCTTCCATCATCTAGGAGGAAAAAAAAACACACAAAAGTTAGAATTTAGTTACTTATTAATTGTGAGGTTATTAACATCTATATTTCCTGACAGATGATTCAAGTGTCATAGGGAAACACTGGACCAAAACAAAACAAAACAACAACAAAAAGCAGAAATAAACCCCAAATCTACAGGTTTCATCTGTGGGGACTCTGTCCTTCTCTAGATACTTTCCCTTGTTGATTTTTCACTCACATGGGCCCAAGGAGGTTAGAGTGTGGACTGCACCCCTGTAATATCCAGTCACCCACCCCCCCATCTAACCGTACAAGAGTAGTCACCTTCTTCCTGGGGTCCCTTCCTTTGGCCTTTGCCCTGGGAGAACATGGTAGCGGGCAGCACCTTGGCGTGGGCAGCACTTCCAGACTTGCTCAAGAGCACAGCAAGCTTATTGGTCAGGCAGGAGCCAGTGTTGCAGGATCTCTTCTGGGTAGTGAAGCTGATTTATATGATGGAGAAAAACAGAAGACCTGTCAGTAAGAGGTTTGTGGGGACAAAGCCTTCCCATGGGGCAATCATTACTGTTCTGAAAGGTACCAGTGAACCTTAGGTGTTGCTCTTAAGTGTGTTCAATTGTGTTGAACACAATTATCGCACCAGATAATCATTGGCCATTTGGGAAAATGCCATGTTACCTCCTCATGGAGAGTTTATAACACTGATTTCTGGAGGTGTTTGCCTTCTCCTTAGCACAGCTGTTCTTACTGGGCAGGTGTGGAGCCTTACCTGGAATCCAGTGCAGCCTGCTCCTTCTCACTGGCCATCTTCTTCATAAACTCCTTCACCAGGATAGCCAGAAGGAGGTCCTCTTCCTCCTCACTGAGTGAGCTGTCCTCCACGGCAGACCTGAGGAGAAATAGCACGCCCAATACAAGCGATGAGTCCTTCCTGCTCCCTCCCCAGGATTCCTGGTTCTTAGGTTTCCCCTAAGGAAGTGGCCACCTCAGCTCCCAGTGGACAGGGCATGACTCATCAGGAGCCAGGCACTGGTGTGACCTCCAAGCAGTGCTGTGCTGAATCCAGATCATGTAGGCTTGTGAAAGATGGACTTGTCAGAAATTTTGTGACCATCGTTTTGCATATAGCCAATATTAAAAATTAAATGAGAAAACTTACAGGTAGTGCTAAAGCTAAAAATGGTTCCAGTTTATTGAATAAAATTTGTACAAGAGTAAGAAAGATTAACAGCTCACATTGATTTCATAACTATGAATTTATTAGCCAAAAGGTAGATTAGAATACAATTCATTTCTGAGATCCTGGTTGAATTAGCAAAATAAAAATTTTGGTAAAAACCAACAAAATCATTCTATGAGACTGAATGAATTCTATGAAATTTATAATAAAGAATATCAGATATCATTACAATGAAGAATATCAGATATTCTTTATATCAGAAAAAAATATACACTCCTCTTGGTGTGTGCCCCCCCCATCCCCCCACCCCCACCCCCACCGCCTCCTTTCAGCACACCACAATTCAGATCACAGAATTGTTTGATCCCAGGGGCACTGGGGGGAGAGCGTGCTATTTTCAGGGCTGTCTTACCTGAATGGTGCTGCCTGGATCATGCCCACCTGGTACAGGACCAAGAAGCCAAGAGCCAGGAAGGGTAAGAATTTTCCAAAGCCCATGATGCCTCTCTGCAAAGGAACAATCATGTCAGCATCTCCACCAGTTTGAAGTTTTATGAACCCACAGATCTGAGCTCACACTTAGGGCTGTGAGGGGATGTTGAGGGAGAGTGTAGGTAGAAAGGAAATATCTGCAATTGAAATCTCTGAGAAACTGAAGATCACATTTTACTGCTCAGCCGATCCACACTTCGGCAGAGTCCCCAAGCTTAACAGAGACTTAAATTGGGACGCTGCAGGACTCAAACTGCCGTTGCGCCTATTTGCCACCCCTCACGCTGACCCAGGTTCCGAACCAATTTCCCTGGAACCACTAGGCATGACCAGAAAGTTATTCCTGCATCCTGCTCTTCGGGAGTCCAACTCCAGCGTCAGAGATGAGACTAAGCACACTCCAACTGCAGCAACACAGCTAGACCAGAGCCGATCTGCACGGGAAGAGTGGAGCACAGAGTCCCTGGACGCAGCATTACCTGGATAAAGCAAAGACTAACAGAAATTGTGTGATAAAAAGACCCAGACAGAAGTGGAGAGAGACTTTGAGACTGGCAGGGGATCGACCAAGAGGTACAGTAATGGAGAGAGAGGGAAGGGGAGAGAGGAAGAGAGAGAATCAAACACCACAGCAGGAGTTTGGGGACTCACCTGGCAGCAGGTGGTGGCGGCGGCAGGTGGCGGTAGCGGCAGTGGAGGTGTTCCGTGGAAGTGGCAGTGACACTCCAACTGGGAAGTCGCTCCGCTTTCTCCCAGCTCCAGCGGCTCCTCTTATTCCCGCTCTGGGTCTGGGGAGGGGGAATCCAGGAGCACCGTGCAACCAATGAGGAGAAGGATCCGGTGCCTCAGACAGATTGTGTAACCCAGATTTATAGTGCTTGGCTCAGTGCCCTAACAGTGACAAGGGCAAGATTTTTGTTAGCTCTACCAATCAGTTATATGAAGCAGCTGAATAGCCAGAAAAGTTTCAAGTGCAAAAATATCTGAGGATCCATAATTAAAGAGTCTTCTTCCCTATCCCCGATACATTATTGAGAATGAATGGATAATTGTCTAGGATGGAGCCAGCTGAGATGGCTCATACAAAATCAAATCCAGCTAGGGATTTCATAGTAAAGAAAATGTAATTTGCTTTAAAACACCAACAATTAATGCCCAGTCCTTGATTTAGAGGTGTGTCCTAGTCACAGTCAATTCTCCCTGCAAGAGGCTTCCAAAGAATCAATATATTGAGAACAAAGTAAAGCCGGAGACAAGAGAAAACGAATTCTGCTCACTATTGCAGGACTTTTCTAGCAATGATTCCGAAGATAGAATGAACTATCTAAGGAGATAGTGACATCAAAATTTCAAAAATAAGCTAGAAGGCCACTTGGGGGATGTTATAGAGAGTTTCAAACATGAGGATTGGTCTAGGTAGCCTTAACGATTTCCTCTCACCATGAGGATCTTAGAGGCAAAAAGAATGATGTGAAATTAGCTATAAGATGGAAAATTGAAAACACAGGTAGGGACAGAGGCTGCTGTTTAAAAAGCACTCCACAATGAGGAAGAAGAGCAGAACTTAATTTTGTTTGGAATGGAAGCAGCTTATGCCATTGCACCTAATCTGATCTGGGCTTGGGAACCAGGATAAAGAGATAAAAATGTATCCTTCCTGGGAACTGTGGCTTCCAACTTGAACTCAGGCTGCACATTTAGCCAACTGCACTGAAGGTGCATTCCAGATTTGGGGGTTGAGGAACAGTAATCATAGTTTGGACAGATACTAGTTAACTATTACCGTGTAGCAAATTATCTCAAAATTTAGAAGCTCAGAAGAACAAATGTTTAATATCTTACACAGATTCTGAGGGTAGGCTCTCTGGGAGAAGCTCCACTGAGTGCTTCAGGCTCAGGTTCTCTCCTGAGATTGCAGTCCAGGTCTCAGCTAGGTCTATAGTCATATCAAGGCTCAGCTGAAGCTGGAAAATTCCATTTTAAGCTCACGCGTTTTGTTGTTGCCAGGCCTCCATTCTTCACTGGCTTTTGGACAGAGACTTCTATTCCTTGACACATGGACCCTCCGTAGTCTGCTTGACGGGCTTAACGACATGGCACCTGGCTTCCCACAGAGGAAGTGATGCAAGAGGGAGAGAAATGTGAATGAGTGAATGAAATAGTGCTCCAAAAGGAGGCAGGACTATTTCTAGAATATGAAATACCTGCAAATGAATAAGACAAGTTGCCCAATAATAAACGGGTAAAGTATTTGAGCAGAAATTATACAAAAGAAAAGTCAATGGCCAATAAACAGGAGAAGATGCTCAATTATCATGAATCAATAGGGAAATAAAAACTAAAATCCAGCCCTAACCGGTTTGGTTCAGTGGCTAGAGCGTCGGCCTGCCGACTGAAGGGTCCTGGGTTCGATCCCGGTCAAGGGCATGTACCTTGATTGAGGGCACATCCCCGGTGGGGGTGGGGGGTGCAGGAGGCAGCTAATCGATGTTTCTCTCTCATTGATGTTTCTAACTCTCTATTCCTCTCCCTTCCTCTCTGTAAAAAAAAAATCAATAAAGTACATATTTTTAAAAATTAAAATCCGCATGAGCCCAGCTGGGTGGCTCTGGATGAACGCTGACCCATGAACCAAGAGTTCACTGAATGGATTTCCCATCAGGGCACATGCCCAGGGCGACAGGCTCGATCGCCAGTAGGGGACGTGCAGGGGGCAACAATCGATGATGTTTCTCATCCATGTTTCTATCTCCCTCTCTCTCTAAAATCAATAAAAACATATTTAAAAAAACAACACCCACATGAAATACTCTTACAGAGTCACAAGAATGGCTAAAATTTAAAAGACTGAAAATAACCAAACATTGGCAAGTGTTGGGGTCCAACCCCAGCATGTCCAGGGGTCCCCAAAGGTGTGGACGGAGTCGGCGAAGAAGGAATGGCACGGGGTCAGCGTTCAGTTGATCAGCATAGCGAGGTTCTCCCTCCAGGATCTCAAGCCAGGAACTCCAGCCGAGTTCTGGTCAGGATCTCCAGCGAAGTTCTGGTTAGGATCCAGCCAAGTTCTGGTCAGGATCTCCAGCCAGGTTCTGTAGCCATGTTCTCTTGCTAGGTTCTCCATCCAGCTTCTCCAGCCAGGTTCTAGCCAGGTTCGGTTGCCATGTTCTGTCTAGGTTCTCCAGCCAAGATCTGTAGCCAGGTTCTGTCCAGGATCTTTTGCCATGTTCTCTCGCTAGGTTCTGTCTCTAGGTTCTGTCTAGGATCTCCAGCCAAGTCCTGTCTCTTGGTTCTCTCTCTAGGTTCTCTGTCTTGTTGTCTTGTTACATCTGTATTTATACCAGTTGATTTTAATCCTGTCAATTTCTATTGCAAAGGTTAGGGTGTTTCTTATCTCCATTCCAGGGAGTAAAGATTATGTAGCTTAAGGGTGATTGTTTGTAGTTAAAGTGATTAACTACCCGCCTGCAACTTACTTAAGAGGTTTTATCCCCTCCTTAACTTCAGGGAAAAATCCCTACCTGGGAAAACAACCTTTCTCAGAGAGGTAACCTTGGTTAAAACACATAGTGCTAAAGGGAGCAAACATATTAAGAACAGTATGCCATATACGCCAGGTCCCTTGAAACATATGCTGTGCAGATGTTTCTTCTCTGCAGCGACTGTGTCAAGCAGCAAGGATGGACCGGCTCCCGGCAGGCAAGGATGTGTGAAACAAGTTGAATGATCAAAATACACTTCTGCTGTTGTGCAAAGTAGCAAAGCTATTTTAAAAATAGTCTAGTAATATATACATTTACCATACCATTTCTTCTGGTTAAGAATAATGTCTTCAGCTTTTTATAGAAAGATTTATACATGAATGTTCATAAGAGTATAATTAATAGTAGTGGGCTCTGGAAATAGTCAGTGTGCATATGTCCATCCAACAAATTGTGCATAAAATGGAATACTATTTAACCCTCCCTCTTCCAAAATAATTATATACCAATGCATGTAGCAATATAAGTAAATCTCACAGTCACTATGTCAAGTGAAACAGGATAGTGCATACCATCAAATTAATCACACTTCTCTCAGTCTAGTCCTGGTGGGGCTTCAATACAGTATGAGCTCTGTTATTGGAGAAGATGCCTTTGACCCAAGACTAAAGTGGTCTTTCTCCCCTCCTGATTTGAACTTACCGTCCTAGTCATAGATACCACTCCTGGAGAGCACCTGCCAGTCTGCTGGGTTTACTGCAGGGGAAGAAGAAAAGCTAGTCATATTAGTCCAGTGGAGAAGAAGTGAAGGGTGAGAAGAGTGATCAAAGTGAGGAAATAGTGCTTGTGGAGGCCTTGAGGCAGGAAGCAGAGTCACTAGTAACTAGTAGCCATCACAGAAGTCTTCAGGCTTTGAGGAAGTCACTATCCAGGTGAAGTCATTGCTGAAGATGAAAGCCAGCAGTTTAGCCTGAAGAAAATCAGATCAAGAGGGAACCTGAGAGTTGACCATAAACATAAAAGAGAAAAGGACTGAATTCGATTCAGTAAATATTTATTGAGTGCTTCCTTGTGCCAGGCATACTGCTCTGTGTGTAGGGGGTTCAGCAATTAACAAAATAGCCATCTCCCGGTCCATGTGGAACTTATATTGTTTATAGGATAGGGTAGAAACAATAAGCTAAACAATTAAAAATATATACTAGTACTACTAGAGGCTCAGTGCATTAATTCGTGCACCTTGAAAGGAACTGTGGGCCACGAGGCTGTGGTGGGCACAGGGGCAGGTCTCAGCCCATCCTTCATGCTCCCACCCGGCCCCTCCCACCACGGCCCCCCGGTTCCCTGTCTGCCAGCAGCTCCACTCCCGCTGCCGCCCACGTGCTGACAGCGCCGGCCCTGCTTGCACCCGCTGATGGCATGGAGCGATTGGGACTGGCACTG
Organism: Myotis yumanensis; assembly: GCF_028538775.1. NCBI lineage: Eukaryota > Metazoa > Chordata > Mammalia > Chiroptera > Vespertilionidae > Myotis > Myotis yumanensis. Next base: position 32,792,769 of record NW_027223761.1, read on the forward strand.
GGCGCCAGCAGCAGGTATAAGTGGCAGCACTGGCTGCAGGTGCAAGTGGCAGCTGCTGGCCCCAATCGCACCTCAGGAGCAGGAGGAGGTGGAGAAGCCCTGAGGGCTGATTGGGGCCAGCAGCCACTACTCACACCCGCTGATGGCACCAAGCGATCGGGGCCGTTGCTGGGTGCCGACAGCAGGTGCAAGTGGCGGCTCTGGTGCCAGCAGCGGTTGCAAGCAGGGCCGGCGCTGGCAGCAGGTGCGAGCATTGGGCAGGACCACGGCATGTGGAGCAAAGAATTTTCAGTAACCACCAGAGGCTTGCCCTGATGACAGCGATCGGTGCCCCACCTTGGTCTGGTGCCCCCACTCACCTGTTCCACCATCCCGCCATGGCTGACGCCTGCCATGTTCCGTGCTCTGCCACCTGCTGCCAACGCCTGCCATGTTCTGCACGAACCCCCTAGTGGTCAGTGCATGTCATAGCGACCCATTGTTCAGTTGTTCCGCCTTTTGGTCTATTTGCATATTAGGGTTTTTATATATATAGATGATAGAAGGTAATAAGTGGTAAAGAGAAATAAAGCAAGAAGAAGAGGACTGGCGTGTGTTGGCAGGGTAGGGTACAATATCAGAAAGGAGGGCCAGGGTGTTTGATATTTGAGTAAAGATCTGAAGGAGGCGGGGCCAAGGGTAGGAGCATTCTGCAGAGGTACAGAACCAGCAAGTGCAAACACTTGAGAGGGTTGGTGCTGGGGGATGAGGGATGAGGAATAGTAAGAAGGCCAGTGTGTGGGAGAAGTAGGAGATGAGGCCAGGCAGGTAATGGGGCAAGTGGTGAGAGGAGAGAGTGGGCAGATCAGCTGGGACCTTGTGAGCCATTGCAATGCTCTAGGTATTTACTCTGTGAGATGAAGTGCTTTGTGTATAAGGGAGACATGGTCAGATCTATTAGGCAAAAGTTGGGCTACAGTGTAGACTACAGACTGAATGGGAGCAAGGTTCATCATTCTATGTGAACCTGAGGAAGTAGCTAGAGTCAATGGATGGAAGGGGCTGATTTCTCTAAGTCAGTGGTCGGCAAACTGGCCCCTTGAGTGTGGCTCTTCCACAAAATACCATGTGCGGGCGCGCACATACAGTGCGATTGAAACTTCATGGCCCATGCCAAGGGGCCAAAGAGCCGCATGTGGCTCAGGAGCCGAGGTTTGCCGACACTGCTCTAAGGAAATGACCCCAATTAACTGACTACCCACCAGTGATACTGGCCCAGAGTTATACTCAGCAGTGTGTCACCAGCAGTCCCAGCAGATGCCAGGGAAGTTGACACTGGGAAGTTTCTACTTATGTAAGGCATTATACCCTATGACATCTCAGATTCCTTCCAATGAGGAGTGTCTGATTTCATAGGATGCGTCACCTCAGTCTCCCCCAGGTTAGAATATAGCTCCGTGAATGTAAGGGCTTTGTCTGTTCTGTTAATTGCTCTATTCCTGGTGCTTTGAATAGTGTCAGGAATATAACAGATACTCAATCAGTATTTGTTAAATGTATGAGTGTCTCAGTTAAACTTACTGCAGGACCTTAAGCAGTGTACTTTTCTTCTCTGCACTGGTGACCTCTAATGACCTTTCTAGGTCTGCCAGGCTGTGATCCCATTTCTAACTCCAAGACATTGTTTCTAAAAGGCTTTGCAGGCTATGGGGCATTTGGGAAGGGGCGTTCCTATGGGGGAGGGGGGGAGGCAGGGCTGGGTAAGGGCAAACCTGATTTAAGGAGAAGTGAAGAGCTTTGTCCTTTGGAGCTGGGGACCAGGGCACTCTGAAAATCAATGTGAATTGTCTCTTGGAGATGCAAAGGGATATTTTACTAAACCCGAGGGTACAGGATGCTGAGGACCCATCCCAAGCATGTTGCCTTTGTCTCCTTTGAGTCAGCCTTATCAACAAATTGTTCACAGTCCCTGAGGCGGGGGGAGAGGGGGGGGCCACAGCATAAATAGCAGGAGGGACGCCTTTTCCTTTTAAGTATTTTTTTTTTATGAAGTTCACAAATGACAAGATTTCTTTAAAGAAAAAGTTTCATTGAGGCTCAGCATTACTGTGTGTCCCCAGACACCCAGGGTGCAGTGATTTCATGTTCCCCTGAGTTTTGGCAGAATTGCCAACATCAACATGTTGGCTGACTGTGCCCAGATTTGTTACCAGATAAGCCAATGATATATGTTGGCATATTTATTGAATATAGAATCCTTTATAATGAGCTAATATGCTAATTAGACCTGATGGCAGAACAACCTTCTGGAACGACCTCCCCCTCCCCCCTTCCCTTCCCCCACCCCTTCCGCTCCTCTCCCCTTCCCCCTCCCCTTCCCCCTCCCCTTCCGCTCCTCTCCCCTTCCCCCTCCCCTTCCCCTTCACCTCTCCCCTCCACCTCTCCCTCCCCTTCCCCCTCCCCTTCTCCTTCCCCCTCCCCTTCCCCTTCACCTTTCCCCTCCACCTCTCCCTCCCCTCCCCCTCCCCCTCCGCTCCCCCCCTCCCCTTCCCCTTCACCTCTCCCTCCCCTTCCCCCCCACCTCCCTTTCCCTCTCCCCTTCCCTCCCTCCCCTCCCCCTTTTCCTCTCCCTCTTCCTCATGCATCGCCTCTAGTAAAATATAAAAGACACCAGGTGATTTGCAATAGCTTTATTATGCAGTTAAATTTAATTTATTTTGAATAAGACAGAGTCTTTTCAATGTTAAGTAGCATGCACATGTGTGTTTATCATGTATTTCTCCAATTGTTTTTATGATAAACTTAAAGAAGTGGGTAGGGTTCAGCTTCCATCATCTAGGAGGAAAAAAAAACACACAAAAGTTAGAATTTAGTTACTTATTAATTGTGAGGTTATTAACATCTATATTTCCTGACAGATGATTCAAGTGTCATAGGGAAACACTGGACCAAAACAAAACAAAACAACAACAAAAAGCAGAAATAAACCCCATATCTACAGGTTTCATCTGTGGGGACTCTCTGTCCTTCTCTAGGTACTTTCCCTTGTTGATTTTTCACTCACATGGGCCCAAGGAGGTTAGAGTGTGGACTGCACCCCTGTAATATCCAGTCACCCACCCCCCCATCTAACCGTACAAGAGTAGTCACCTTCTTCCTGGGGTCCCTTCCTTTGGCCTTAGCCCTGGGAGAACATGGTAGCGGGCAGCACCTTGGCGTGGGCAGCACTTCCAGACTTGCTCAAGAGCACAGCAAGCTTATTGGTCAGGCAGGTGCCAGTGTTGCAGGATCTCTTCTGGGAAGTGAAGCTGATTTATATGATGGAGAAAAACAGAAGACCTGTCAGTGAGAGGCTTGTGGGGGCAAAGCCTTCCCATGGGGCAATCATTACTGTTCTGAAAGGTACCAGTGAACCTTAGGTGTTGCTCTTAAGTGTGTTCAATTGTGTTGAACACAATTATCGCACCAGATAATCATTGGCCATTTGGGAAAATGCCATGATACCTCCTCATGGAGAGTTTATAACACTGATTTCTGGAGGTGTTTGCCTTCTCCTTAGCACAGCTGTTCTTACTGGGCAGGTGTGGAGCCTTACCTGGAATCCAGTGCAGCCTGCTCCTTCTCACTGGCCATCTTCTTCATAAACTCCTTCACCAGGATAGCCAGAAGGAGGTCCTCTTCCTCCTCACTGAGTGAGCTGTCCTCCACGGCAGACCTGAGGAGAAATAGCACGCCCAATACAAGCTATGAGTCCTTCCTGCCCCCTCCCCAGGATTCCTGGTTCTTAGGTTTCCCCTAAGGAAGTGGCCACCTCAGCTCCCAGTGGACAGGGCATGACTCATCAGGAGCCAGGCACTGGTGTGACCTCCAAGCAGTGCTGTGCTGAGTCCAGATCATGTAGGCTTGTGAAAGATGGACTTGTCAGAAATTTTGTGACCATCGTTTTGCATATAGCCAATATTAAAAATTAAATGAGAAAACTTACAGGTAGTGCTAAAGCTAAAAATGGTTCCAGTTTATTGAATAAAATTTGTACAAGAGTAAGAAAGATTAACAGCTCACATTGATTTCATAACTATGAATTTATTGGCCAAAAAGGTAGATTAGAATACAATTCATTTCTGAGATCCTGGTTGAATTAGCAAAATAAAAATTTTGGTAAAAACCAACAAAATCATTCTATGAGACTGAATGAATTCTATGAAATTTATAATAAAGAATATCAGATATCATTACAATGAAGAATATCAGATATTCTTTATATCAGAAAAAAATATACACTCCTCTTGGTGGGTGCCCCCCCTCCCCGCACCCCCCCCCCCTCACCTCCTTTCAGCACACCACAATTCAGATCACAGAATTGTTTGATCCCAGGGGCACTGGGGGGAGAGCGTGCTATTTTCAGGGCTGTCTTACCTGAATGGTGCTGCCTGGATCATGCCCACCTGGTACAGGACCAAGAAGCCAAGAGCCAGGAAGGGTAAGAATTTTCCAAAGCCCATGATGCCTCTCTGCAAAGGAACAATCATGTCAGCATCTCCACCAGTTTGAAGTTTTATGAACCCACAGATCTGAGCTCACACTTAGGGCTGTGAGGGGATGTTGAGGGAGAGTGTAGGTAGAAAGGAAATATCTGCAATTGAAATCTCTGAGAAACTGAAGATCACATTTTACTGCTCAGCCGATCCACACTTCGGCAGAGTCCCCAAGCTTAACAGAGACTTAAATTGGGACGCTGCAGGACTCAAACTGCCGTTGCGCCTATTTGCCACCCCTCACGCTGACCCAGGTTCCGAACCAATTTCCCTGGAACCACTAGGCATGACCAGAAAGTTATTCCTGCATCCTGCTCTTCGGGAGTCCAACTCCAGCGTCAGAGATGAGACTAAGCACACTCCAACTGCAGCAACACAGCTAGACCAGAGCCGATCTGCACGGGAAGAGTGGAGCACAGAGTCCCTGGACGCAGCATTACCTGGATAAAGCAAAGACTAACAGAAATTGTGTGATAAAAAGACCCAGACAGAAGTGGAGAGAGACTTTGAGACTGGCAGGGGATCGACCAAGAGGTACAGTAATGGAGAGAGAGGGAAGGGGAGAGAGGAAGAGAGAGAATCAAACACCACAGCAGGAGTTTGGGGACTCACCTGGCAGCAGGTGGTGGCGGCGGCAGGTGGCGGTAGCGGCAGTGGAGGTGTTCCGTGGAAGTGGCAGTGACACTCCAACTGGGAAGTCGCTCCGCTTTCTCCCAGCTCCAGCGGCTCCTCTTATTCCCGCTCTGGGTCTGGGGAGGGGGAATCCAGGAGCACCGTGCAACCAATGAGGAGAAGGATCCGGTGCCTCAGACGGATTGTGTCACCCACTTGCGTCCAGAACCTGTAGCATCCATCAGGATCATCCCACTCGTATTTGCATTGAGGTCACTGATGGAAAGAAGGGGGAGTGATGGGCACCAGAAAACACCCACGAACTGGGGGACAGTTTGACGTCATTGTAAATTTCACCTGTTCAGTTTCATCCGGTTTTGAATGTGCAGCCCACGCCATCCCCGGCGGTGCAGTCTTGTAGGGCAGAGTGCAGGATCACAGGGACGCCTGGCTCTCCCAAGTCTGACTTTCAAGCCTCATCCAAGTGAGGGTGAGAGGGTTAATGCGTTACAGGTTTGGTTCTGGGTCCCAGCAAGATGTTTAATCCAGGCAGCTGGAATCTCCTGCAAGTAGGGCAGCTTGTGGGAGCAAGAACTTTGTCAGCCTGAATTCAATTCCGGCTGAGCGGTAAGATTAAGGACAAGTGACTTCTCAGTGCCTCGATGCACTCATCTTTAAAATGGGGACCCAATGTCATCAAGGAATGTGGTTATTAGTAATTTGCCTGAGCCTGCTCCGAGCTAGGTAGGGATCTGGAAGGGCTCCGTGGCTCACATCTGGGATTCCTTAAGATGTTGATTACCCACCTACTGACCAGAAGTCCTTATTTGCCCTGGGTGGTCCTTCAAGTGGATAGAAGGCAACCAATATCCCGCTCAGCCACAGCAGGGAGGTACAAGGCACCGATGTTCCCCCAGCTGCCAAGCAGCCCCAGCAATCTCCTCTGCCACCCCGCCATCCATCACCTTTGCTCATCTGCCTGTTAGGACCATTTGCCCAGCTGCCCCTGTTTCCGGCAGCTGTTTGCCAAGGTGCCCCATTGGCGTGCAATTCCGGACCTGCCTCGGCGTAAGGGACCTGCGCACACATACTGCAACTGTACACACATCCATGACGGGCACATACATATGAACGTGCGCGCGCATTCCGGACTTGCACGCGCATGCCAAACGTACACGCGCATTCCCTGCACTTCAGTTCTCCAATAGAGAGCATGGCAGGCTTGACGGGAATCCCTGCAGAGACAATTGCTCACTGTCACTTCCAGCCACACGCGTCCCCTCCCACAAACCCATTCCTCTCTTCAAACATAAGCGACTCCCCCAAACAATGGCACTGGCAAAAGGGACACAGGGACAGCACCCGGGGCCATATACCCGGGTTCACTCAGTCTGCCCCAAGCCTGCCTCCCAGTGTCTCCTGTGGACACCTTTACATACCGGCTGCCAGCAGCCTGTGCGCACCATCGCTACCTGCACTCGCAAGAATAAGCGGGCTCCACAACACCTAGACCCGCTCACACCGGGTACAGCTGGTTGCAGGACCCCGTCCCCTGAGCTTTATTTGCGGCAAGCCCGCCTGGAGGGTCCCTGCTCGCTCCTGAGTTGCTGCTCTCAGCGGGTAACATGCAGAGAGAGAACCTTCTCACTGTCCCCAAGACCCCCAGGAACTCCCCACTGTCTCCCGGATCCCCAGGTCTGAGCGTGCGGCACGCGATGCGCTAGAGCTAATGGAGTTTCCCAATGCGGCAAAGGTGGCAAACGCGGCAAAAGTGCCCGGGGCTATTGGGGGACAGGCAAGGACCCCCATCTAGGCGGTTTCGAGGCAGAGAGAAACTAGCCCTACATGTGCTGTGAGGGACCAAAGCCGCAGTCCTCACACTAGTCCGCACTCTCGGGGATCCGCAGCGATTCCTGTGACACACCTGCCTCGCTCCACATCTCTCCTCCCAGGTGGGTGGCCTCCGTGCGCGGGGACACCCAACTTCCAAGATGCCCTTTTTAAACTTTCCTCCGTCTTAAGTGATGGGGCGCCGCTGCCCCGAGGGAATAAATGGGAGATGGGAGGGCTGTACTGGCAGGGCTGCAGGAGCCAGATGTGGAACAACTGTTCCCTAGAACCCAGGTGCGCCCTTGGGTACAGCGGCAGGGCGCGGGGAGGAGAGGGAAAGAGTGCAGCAAAGGAGGGTCAGGGATCAGTGTGTTGGGTCCTGGACGCAGTCCCTCCTGGAGCTGAGACGCAGATAATCTGCTGGTGCTGGGACCCAGCCTGGGTTTGGGGCTCAGCAGAGTGAGTCCGAAGCGCTGGTGCAGCTTTTGGTGCAGAGTTGCAGGGCCAGATTGGCAGGGGCGGCACAGTGGACACCATTTTGCTAGAATTGAGCGCTGCCACAGTTGTAGGTGAGCGTTTGCTCTCAGGTGCCACGTGCTTTTGGGAAAATTCCTTCCATTCCAAGACCTGACATTCTGACATATGAACCTCCTGAAATCATTGGTGAGTATGTGTCTCCGGGTTGCCATTTCCTGCCGAGCTTTCACCTGCGAGATGGGGAGTGCAAAATGGTGAGCAACAACACTGACTTCCCTGCAAGCTGATTTCATGGCCATGCCACTTGCCTCAGAACTCCCACCCCTGGCGGCCAGGTGTGCCTTCAACAGTCAAAGCCAACAGTCCTCCCACACTCTGAAATCTTTGGTGGTTACCATGACTGGGGGAGTGGAGCATAAGAATCAAGGTCTGCCCCTGAGTGGTTTGGCTCAGTGGATACAGCGTCAGCCTGGGGACTGCAAGGTCCCGGGTTCGATTTTGGTCAAGGGCATATGTCCAGGTTGCAGCTGGATCTCCAGGGGGGGGGGGGGGTGGCGTGCAGGAGGCAGCCAGTCAATGATTCTCTCTTATCATTGATCTCTCTCTCTCTCTCTCTCTCTCTCTCTGAAGTAAATAAAAATATATTTAAAAAAAGAATCAGGGTCTGCACTCAGAAGGTGGTGTTGTTATTATTTTTAATCCTCACGCCGAGGATATTTTTCCATTGATTTTCAGAGAGTGTGGAAGAGAGAGGGAAAGACAGAGAAAAACATTGCTGTGAGAGAAACAAGTCAATTAGTTGCTTCCTGCACATTCCTGGACCAGGGCCAGGGACCAGGGAGGAGCCTGCAACCCAGGTAGTGCCCTTGACCGGAATCGAACACGGGACTCTTCAGTCCCGGGACCCTTCGGTCCCAGGACACTTCGGTCCGCAGGGCAACGCTCTATCCACTGAGTCAAATAGGCTAGGGCTATTTTTTAAAATATTTTTTAATTTCAAAGAGGAAGGGAGAGATAGAAACATCAATGATGAGAGAGTATCATTGATAAGCTGCCTCCTGCATACCCCCTACTGAGGATGGAGCCTGCAACCAGGGCATGTGCTCTTGACAGGAATCAAACTGGGGACCCTTTAGTCCACAGGCAGATGCTCTATCCATTGAGCCAAACCAGCTAAGGCTGAAGGTGCTAGTTCAAGCTTTACTTAAATGTTCTTCTCCAAATAGGGAGGGGCTCACATTAACTAGTTCCCCAAGCAAGCTTTACTTCCTGCTGAGCAGGGGCCAAGGTTTGTTTTTGTTGTCTTTTTAAGAGTCCTTTTATTTGGCACTTAGGGCCACATCTCTCAAACAAGAAGGCACTAACCACTGTTGAATGAATGGAACTAATTCATGGTGGCATATTCACCATCCAGTCTCTGCTATTAAAAGGCTCTAATCCCAGCATGCTGAAAATCTGGACCTACTTAATAGAGCAGCATTCTGCTTGGATTGGGAAGTTGCAAGGGCAAACATTTATTGCAATGAGACTCCTCCCATTTATCTGGCACAGCAGAGTAGGTTTCCTGATAAAAGTTTTCAGGGATGAAACAGGGAAATAAGATGTTTTTGTTTTTTTGTTTTTTCTAAACACAAGGGTGTCCCAGTGTGAAATGTGAAACCATTTCTCTCTGAGCCCATGTCTGATTTACTGAATGAACTCAGGGAAGTTTAGACCTTGGCATATATGGGTTCTTTTGACTGAGTCCAGCTATCTCTGAAACTTCTCCAAACTTCAGCCCTAAACAGAGCATGACCTAGCAAACAACACCAATGAAAATACTGATTGACTATTTGTCAACTGACTATTTGGTCCTTGATTTAACAATCTTATTTCATAAGCTTTAAACCTCGGAATCAAGATTAGTTGGAAACAACCTAGTGTAGGAAAATATTTTTAGGTGTGGGTTTCTTTTTTTTTTTAATTAAAAAATTATTTAACTCAAAATGGATAAAAGACTTAAATGTAAGTCATGACACCATAAAAATCATTGAAGAAAACATAGGCAACAAAATATCAGACATCTCATGTAGCAAAATTTTCACTGATACAACACCTAGCACAAGAGAAATGGGATTTTCAGGCTGCCTCAACTGAGATTGGCTTAAGATCCGAATAAGCCTAAGCCTGCAAAAGTAGCTCCTCAGTAGATTTCATTGCAAAGAATTAAGGATACACAGGCAGAGAAAATTAAGTGAGAAGAGAAAAGAAGAAAAAAAAAGGGAAGGAAGTCCTTTAATGATATGACCTTTGATTGACTGTAAGAAGAATGCTCAGATACTATTCAATAAATTATGCCTGTTGCTAATGTGTGTGTGATTTTTTAAGAGGGAAACAAGGGGAAAATAAACAAATGGGAGTACATCAAAATAAAAAGCTGCACAGCAAAAGAAATCAGCATCAAAATGAAAAGAGAACTCACTATTTGGGAGAGCATATTTTCCAATGATACATCTGAGGAGGGGTTAATATCCTAAATATATAAAGTACTCATGCAAATCAACAAAAGGCAAACAATCAAAAAATGGGCAGAAGACCTAAATAGGCACTTCAAAGAGAAGACATACAAATGGCCAAGAGACATAGCAAGAACACATTGGAGGGAATACACAGCAGATTAGGGGAAGCTGAGGACAGAATCAGTGAATTAGAAGACAGGGTTGAAAAAATATTCTTATCAGAGAACCACAAAAGAAAAAACAATAAAAAAAAACAAACAGGAGAACAGCTTAAGGGAGCTGTGGGACAACATGAAGCATAACAATATTCGAATAGCAGATATGCCAGAAGAGACAGAAAGGGAAAAAGGCATAGAGAAGGTGTTTGAAGAAATAATAGTGGAAAACTTCCCTAACCTAGTAAAGGAAAAAGTCACACAAGTTCAGGAGGCACAGAAAACCCCAAGCAAGAAGAACCCGAATAGGCCCACATCCACACACATCATCATTAAAATGCCAAAAATTAGGGAATTCATACAACATAACAAAAGGAAGATAAACAACCCAATCAAAAAATGGGCAATGGACCTAAATATAAATAGATACTTTTCGAAAGAGGACATAAGGAAGGCCAAGAAATATATGAAAACATGCTCAAAGTCACTAATCATCTGAGAGATGCAAATCAAAACGACAATGAGGTAACATCTCACACCTGTCAGAATGGCTATCATCAACAAATCAACAAATGACAAGTGCTGGAGAGGATGTGGAGAAAAAGGAACCCTCGTGCACTGCTGGTGGGAATGCAGACTGGTGCAGCCACTGTGAAGAATAGTATGGAGTTTCCTCAAAAAACTAAAAATGAAACTCCCATTTGGCCCAGTGATCCCACTTCTAGGAATATATCCCAAGAAATTAGAAACACCAATCAGAACGGATATATGCATCCCTATGTTCATAGCAGCACAATTTACCATAGCTAAGATTTGGAAACAGCCTAAGTGCCCATCAGCAAATGAGTGGATTAAAAAATGGTGGTACATCTACACAATGGAGTACTACTCTGCTGTAAAAACGAAGGAACTCTTACCATTTGCAACAGCATGGATGGAACTGGAGAGCATTATGCTAAGCAAAATAAGCCAGTTAGAGAAAGATAAATATCACATGATCTCACTCATCTGTGGAAAATAATGAACAACATAAACTGATGAACAAAAACAGATCCAAAGAAGAGAAGCATCAATCAGACCGTCAAACCTCAGAGGGAAGGTAGGGGAGGGTGGGGGTAAGGGGGAGAGATCAACCAAAGGACTTGTATGCATGCATATAAGCCTAACCAATGGACACAGACACCAGGGGGGTGAGGACATGAGTTGGGGGGGGGGGGGAGGGAGGGCAGGTGGGATAAGGACACATATGTAATACCTAATCCATTCTTCTAATCTGGAACTTTGCCCCGTTCCAGTAAGAAGTAGCTAGACCAGTCACTACCCCATATCCCTTAAGAATGGAAATGAACAAAAGACGGTGGGGATTGAAGCCATAGCTTATCTAAACGGTTAAAAATAAAGCTAACAATAGAAATGTAGAAACTTAGTTATTAACTGTAGGTAAGCTTTATGGCTCTTTCTGTCTTCTGGTTTGGCTGCCTCTACTCAATGCTTTAGTGACTGGTTTCACAGGGAGTCAGACATGTGAACTTGGGTTTGGTTACAGATTCATTGACACTATCATAAAAATATCACTTAATGTGTTGGCATGAATGCAGTGCTGCTTTAGGGGTATAAGACATCTAGGCCCAATAGCTCCAAACTCAATGATATCACCCTGTCCATTTTTTTGATGTCTAATAGATATATAATTTTATGCTTAATCAATTCCATTTCTTCCCATCAGGTTGTCAACTATCACTTCTTGCTGATGTCATTTTTTTCTAATTTCTTTTAACTTTGTTGTTTTTTAATTTATTTTTCAAACACTAGTTTTGTTGTTGTTGTTGACAATGTTACAGATGTCCCACAATTCTCCCCCATCGCCTTTGCCCCATTCCCAGCTCCTGCCTCACCTCAGGCCTTTACCACACTATTGTCTGCCCACTGGGTATGGATATATGTATATCAGTTCTGTGGTTAATCTCTTCCCATCTCCCACCCACCCCCAACCCCACCTCTAAGATATAACAGTCTGTGCCATGCATCCATGCCTCTGGACCTATTTTGTTCGTCAGTTTATTATGTTCATTAGATTCCACATATATGTGATATTTGTCTTTCTCTGACTTATTTCACTGGTGTCATTTTTAATTGTTATTTAACAACAATTCACCCACTTGCATTTTCATTTGGTATACAGTGAAACAAGCAACAAAGCAAAAACAAACTAAGAATAATGGTATGGAAATAACGAGCCTATATGTAAATGAGAAAGTGTAAATACTGATCAGAAACTATATAAACAGTCTTTGTGGTCACCTGCTCAATTCACCTGTTCTTAAGAGAACAGAAACAAAGCTTGTCAGAATTATGTGTAAACACAGAGAAAATAGATCCTGAGTAAGCACTTAAGAGAAATGGTCAGGAACATCATGATCTTATTTATCTTTGTGATTTTTTAAAATTTATTTTTCAATTATAGTTGGCATACAATAGTGTATCCGTTTCAGGTGTACAACGTAGTGATTACACATTTATATACCTTAGGAAGTGATCACCTGATAATTCATGATTCTTTTATTTAAGTTTAGCAAGGGTTTTTTCTACAATTATTTTGTGTAAAATATACATAATATAAAATTTACCATCTTGATCATTGTTTTTATTGATCATTTTTAAGTGTACAGATCAGTGATATGAAATACATTTCTAATATTTTGCAACCATCACCACTATCTATCTCCAGGACTCTTTTTGTCTTGTGTAATGGAAACTCTATGCACATAAAACAATAATTCACCATTCCTCTTGCTCCCAGTCCCGGCAACCACCACACTCCTTTCTGTCTCTGTGATTTTGAGTACTTAAAGTACTTCATGTAAGTGGGGTCATACAGTATTTGTCTTTCTTTTTTTTTTTTACTATCTTCTTTCAATTAGTATAATGTCCTCAAGATTCATCCATGCTGGAACATATGTTAAAATTTCCATCCTTTTTAAAAATATATATTTTTATTGATTTCTGAGAGGAAGGGAAAGGGAGAGAGAGATAGAAACATCAATGATGAAAGAGAATCATTGATTGGCTGCCTCCTGTATGCCCCACACTAGCGATCGAACCCATAAACCAGGCATGTACCCTGACTGGGAATCGAACCGTGACCTCCTGAGTCATAGGTTGATGCTCAACCACTGAGCCTTACTGGCTGGGCTTGAGTTAATTTTTTCTATAGTGTTAGTTAAAGGTACAACTTAATCTTTTTTGCATGTGAACATCATTTTCTCAGCACCATTTGTTGAAAACGGTCCTTTCCCCCATTGAATGGTCTTCACACCCTCTCAAAAGTCATTTTAACATACGAATACAAAAATATATTTCTTAGCTCTTTTATCTAAACCAATGGTCTATAAGTCTATCCATATGTCAGTACCAGTTTTGATTACTGTAGCTTTGTAGTAAGTTTTGTGATGCAAATTTTTAGATCTCTCTCAACAACTTTCAAACATGTAATACAGTATTATTAACTACTAGAGACCCGATGCACAAAATTTATGCAAGGGGCTTGGCCCTCGCAGCCCTGGCTTGGTCTGGAAGGTCATCTGGAGGGACGTCTGGGAGGTCGTTCAGTTGTTCAGTCTAATTAGCATATTATGCTTTTATTATTATAGATTGTCACCATGCTGGACATTACATCCCATAATTGATTTATTTCATAACTGGAAGTTTGTACCTTTTGACCCCCTTTACCCATTCTGCCCACCTCCCCTCCCCACACCTCTGGCAATCACCAATAGGTTCCCTGTATTTACAACTGCCTGACTTATTCCACTTAGCATAATGCCCTCAAGGATCATCCATATTGTCACAAATGGCAAGATTTCATTTATTTTTATGACTGAATACATTTTATTATATATATGACACTTCTTTATCCATTCATGTATCAACGGACACAGGTTGTTTCCTTGTCTTGGTTACTGTAAATAATGGTGTGATGAACATTGGGGTACAGATATCTTTTTGAGATAGTGCTTTTGTTTTCTTTGGATAAATACCCAGAAGTGGAATTGATAAATTATATAGAAGTTCTGTTTTTAATATCTTGAGAAAATTCCATACTGTTTTCCATAGTGGCTGCACCAATTTTCATTCCTACTAACAGTGTACAAAGATTTCCTTCTCTCCACATCCTCATCAACACTTGTTATATCTTATCTTTTTGACAATAGCCATTCTAAGAGGTATGAAATGATATGTCATTGTGGTTACAATTTGTATTGCCCTGATGACTAGTGATATTGAGCACTTTTTCGTGTACCTATTGGCCATCTGTATGTCTTTTTCTAAGAAAAATGTCTATTCAGATCCTCTGACTATTTTGAATTGAATTGTTCTTTTTATTGTTGTTATTGAGTTGTATGAGTTTTCTATATTTTGGATATTAACCCCTTATAAGATGTATAGTGTGCCGATATTTTCTCCCATTAGTAGGTTGACTTACATTTTGGTAATGGTTTCTTTTGTTGTGCAGAATCTTTCAGTTTGATGTATTCTCCACTTGTTGAATTTTGCTCTGCTTGCCTGTTCTTTGGTGTCTGATCCAAAAACTTATTGATTATTGCCACAACTCAAGAACCTACTACCTATGTTTTTCTGGAAGTTTTATGGTTTCAGGTCTCACATTCAAGTCTTTAATCCATTTTGAGTTAATTTTTTGTGTATGGTGTAAAATAGCAGCCCAGTTTCATTTGTGCTGCTTTTAAGATTCTCTCCTTGTCTTTAACATTTGACATTTTGATTATGATGTGTCTTGCTGTGGGTCTCTTTGGGTTCATCATATTTGGAAATCGCCAGCCTTCCTGAATCAGCATGTCTGCTTTTTTTCTCCAAGTTAGGGAAGTCTTCAGTCATTACTTCTTCAAATAAGTTTTCAGTCAGCATCTAGATTCAGGCTAATTAGAAACCAGACACTTGGGCAGCAGCTTTTAAAGTAGGCAAACATAGACAGTCCAAAGCATAAGCCCTACTGGCCACCAGACCAGGAGATCTGGAGGTGTCCCCTGGGCAGTAGTCACAAAATTGGGGCTACAGATGAATGTATAAGCTCCTTTCTGTGAGATACGTGTGGTCAAGGAAGAGGGGAAACACAAAGATAGCATCCACTGGTTCATGTTCATCAAAAGCAGATAGGTCCCTAGATGTATGCCAAACCTGAACCCTGCCCCTCAGGATTTTCTCTGTGCTGAGGGTAAATCTGAGGTGTAAACTTCAGTTTTTCTCAGGTCTTTTCTCAGACTTGCCCTGTACATATGTGATTATTTCCAATTAACCCTGTATATGCAGTTGTTTTTTAATGTCTTTTTCCCCTGGGAAAAAAGAGAAAAATGAAAGGGGGAGAAAAGGAGTACTGGCCCTGTAAATACGCTGCCCATCACTCCTAGCAGAGGGGAGGGGCTTGCAACAATGGGGAGATGCAGCAACAATAGCCATCAGACCCTCCCCTTGGCTGAACCTCTGTGATTAAAGCAGCAATCCACAGTCAGAGCACACACAGATCCTAGATATTTGAAGGACAAGGTCCCTTTGATTCACCCTGGCTTCCACACACTGTTTGCAAGCTGTCCAGGAACACATGCACATCTAACTGCCACTTGGCTGGGGTGGAGAACCCATAGCTATATGGGATCCAACTCTTATAGTCCTAAGAGTTGGAATTGGCCAAAATTAGCTGCAATTTTTAGTCCAAGTCTTCTCTTGGAAGTTAGTAGCCTTCAATACTCTCCAGAGTTCAAAAATAATTGCATTTGACAGGTTTACAAGTGCAGTTGTTGGCTAAGTGGGGAGACAGATACCTGGTACTTTTAAAATATATATATTTTATTGATTTTTTTACAGAGAGGAAGGAAGAGGGATAGAGAGGTAGAAACATCGATGAGAGAGAAACATCCATCAGCCGCCTCCTGCACACTCCCTACTGGGGATGTGCCCGCAACCAA
Organism: Myotis yumanensis; assembly: GCF_028538775.1. NCBI lineage: Eukaryota > Metazoa > Chordata > Mammalia > Chiroptera > Vespertilionidae > Myotis > Myotis yumanensis. Next base: position 32,808,833 of record NW_027223761.1, read on the forward strand.
GGTACATGCCCTTGACCAGAATCAAACCTGGGACCCTTGAGTCTGCAGGCTGACGGTCTATCCACTGAGCCAAACTGTTTAGGGCAGCGTGGGCAAACTACGGCCGTGGGCCGGATCCGGCCCATTTGAAATGAATAAAACTAAAAAAAAAAAAAAAGACCGTACCCTTTTATGTAATGATGTTTACTTTGAATTTATATTAGTTCACACAAACACTCCATCCATGCTTTTATTCCGGCCCTCCGGTCCAGTTTAAGAACCCATTGTGGCCCTCGAGTCAAAAAGTTTGCCCACCCCTGGGTTAGGGCGATACCTGGTACTTTTTATCCCACCATTCTCCCAGAATCCTCCTTCATGATCTTTTTTAACAATAGCTTTTATAACGATAGCTTGGAAAACGAATAGAAAGAAGCCTGTAGGCATTCAGTGAGAACTTAGTAATGATCACGATGGCTGTAATGAATTGCTGTGACCCCTATTTCAGTATCCAAAGGCTATTTTCTTAGTCATTTCTTCTCAGCTTTGTCTGCTTTAAAGGAGGTGTGCAAAGGACACCTGGTGAGTGAGTGATTTTATAGTTCCTCTCAGGAGGCACAGTCATGGTGCAAAGTCCATGATGAGGGAGGTGCCCAGTGACCCAGACTGCAATCTTGTGAGGAGTGTGTCACTGAATAATAGGGCTTTGAGGAGATGAGTAGAAATCAAGTTCCTTTTTCCCGGCAAATTTCCTTGAAGTTTGTGCACAATCAATCAACCAGCCTAGGCCACTTGTCCTCAGCACACCTTTAAGCAGTTGTCAAACACACGTAAGCAGTGAATTCCTAAATTCTCTTCAGTACCAATAAAGGCAAGCCACAGAAAACCTTCAGTTAAAATGAGAACATGGGCCCTAGCTGGTTTGGCTCAGTGGATAGAGCATCAGCCTGAGAGCTAAAGGGTCCCAGGTTCGATTCTGCTCAAGGGCACATGCTCAACTTGCGGGCTCAGTCCCCAGTAGGGGGTGTGCAGGAAGCAGACGATCAATGATTCTCTCTTATCATTGATGTTTTGTTTTTGTGTATGTGTGTGTGTTTTTGAGGTTTGTGGGAACTTTTTTAAAAAAAATAATTCTTTATTATTGAAAGTATTACAAATGTCTCCCATTTTCCCCCATTGACCCCTAAAGCCTGCCCCCACCTCGCACCCCAGGCCTTTAGTACCCTATTGTCTGTGTCTATGGGTTATGTATATATGCATACAAGGTCTTTTGTTGATTACCTCCCACCAACCCACCTTCCCCCCCTTCCCTCTGAGATTCCGCATTCTGTTCCATGCTTCCATGTCTCTGCATCCACTCTATTTGTCAGTTTATTTTGTTACTTAGATTCCACATATGAGTGTGATCATGTGATACTTGTCTTTCTCTAACTGACTTATTTCACTTAGTGTGATACTCTCAAGGTCCTTCCATGCTGTCCCAAAGGGTAAGAGATTCGTCTCGCCGAAACCGGTTTGGCTCAGTGGATAGAGCGTTGGCCTGCGGACTGAAAGGTCCCAGGTTCGATTCCGGTCAGGGGCATGTACCTGGGTTGCGGGCACATCCCCAATGGGAGATGTGCAGGAGGCAGCTGATCGATGTTTCTCTCTCATCGATGTTTCTAGCTCTCTATCTCTCCCCCTTCCTCTCTGTAGAAAATCAATAAAATATATTTAAAAAAAGAAAAAGAGATTCATCTTTTTTACTGCTTCATAGTATTCCATGGTATAAATGTACCACCACTTTTTTATCCACTCATCTACTGATGGGCACTTGGGCTGTTTTCAGATCTTAGCTATTGTAAATTGTGCTGCTATGACATAGGGGTGCATACATTCTTTCTGACTGGTGTTTTGCACTTCTTAGGATATATACCTAGAAGTGGGATCACTGGGTCAAATGGCAGTTCCGTATTTAATTTTTTGAGGAAATTCCATATTGTTTCCCGTAATGGTTGCACCAGTCTACATTCCCACTAACAGTGAACTAGGATTCCCTTTTCTCCACATCCTCACCAGCACTTGTCATTTGTTGATTTGTTGATGGTAGCCATTCTGACAGATATGAGGCGATACATCATTGTCATTTTCATTTGCATCTCTCTGATGATCAGTGACTTGGAGCATTTTTCATGTCTCTTGGCCATCTGTATGTCCTCTTTGGAGAAATGCCTAATTTAGGTCATCCTTGATGTTTCTATCTCTCTCTCCCTCTCCCTTCTTCTCTGAAATCAATAAAAATATATTTTAAAAACTGAGAATGTGGCCCTAGCTGGTTTGGCTCAGCAGATAGAGCGTCGGCCTGCGGACTCAAGGGTCCCAGGTTCGATTCCGGTCAAGGGCATGTACCTGGGTTGCGGGCACATCCCCAGTAGGGGGCATGCAAGAGGCAGTTGAATCGATGTTTCTCTCTCATCGATGTTTCTAACTCGCTATCTCTCTCCCTCTCCCTTCCTCTCTGTAAAAAAATCAATAAAATATATATATATTTTATTGATTTTTTTACAGAGAGGAAGGAAGAGGGATAGAGAGGTAGAAACATCGATGAGAGAGAAACATCGATCAGCTGCCTCCTGCACATCTCCCACTGGGGATGCGCCCGAAACCCAGGTACATGCCCTTGACCAGAATGGAACCTGGGACCCTTCAGTCCGCAGGCCGACGCTCTATCCACTGAGCCAAACTGGTTTCGGCAATAAAATATATTTTTTTTAAAAATGAGAATGTGAAGGGTTGGATACTACAAGGAGCCCAAGGGTTAATCAGAAACCACAGGGTAGAATATAGTTGTTTTCTCCTTTTCCTGCTTTGCCCTGTGGCCAACCTGGGATGATTTGTTCTTTTGGTCTCAGAAGTTCAGGAGTTTTCACTGCCAAAATACTACTGTAAGTCCTTCTGCTCTCTCTGTAGGAAGACAGAGATCAGGGCCTGCAGCTGATAAGGCAGGATAGAGGAGGTTGTTGAGAAAGTTTATTCCAACTCTGTCATATATGCTGAGCATTAAATGCTGAGTTCAGCCCTCTTCCATTGATTTTTCTTCACTACAGTCCTATTAGGTATGGGGTAAATTTAGATCATATGTAGTCACTGGATCATGGATAGGTCATATTAGGAAAGTCATTCTAATTTGGCCTCATTATATGTCTAGAAAATAGTAACATTTAAACTAAAATACCTTGACGCCCGTTCCAGTCTCATACTTTTGTTTTATTAAAATGGGGAGCGGTAGCCCTGGCCAGGTAGCTTACAGCATCATCCCGATACACCAAGGTTGTGGGTTCAATCTCCAGGCAGGGCACATACAAGAAGCACTCAATGAATGCATAAATAGATGAAACAACAAATCGATGTTTCTCTCCCCCCCCCCCCTTTTCTCTCTCTATAAAAAAATCAATAAAAATATTTTTAAATAAAAAAACATGGGGCCTAGATGGTGTGGCTCAGTGGTTGAGCATCAACCAATGAACCAGGAGGTCATGGTTCAATTCTGGGTCAGGACACCTGTTGAGGTTGCGGACTTGATCCGCAGTAGAGCACATGCAGGAGGCAGCCAATCAATGATTCTCTCTCATCATTGATGTTTCTATCTCTCTTGCCCTCTCCCTTCCTCTCTAAAATCAATAAAAATATATTTTAAAAACATGGGGAGAGAAAGGAAGGAGATGGATATAGAACAACAAAGAACAAATGAGGGATATTGTATGATGGCAGTGAGATTTACTTGGAGGTTAGTTGGGAGGCATGATGATTATTATTTCATATTTTATTTTATTTTATTTTTGTGGGGAAGGCAAGCCTGATTTAATGGTTAGTTCTCTGGAAGAAACAGTTTTCAAGAAGCCATCTTTCAGTCAACTATGAAATAAGACTGGTTTTCTTGTGAGCTTTGTTTTCTTCCCATGTTTTAGATCTCATGCACGCATGTGAAAATTTATTCCTTCACATTGCTTCATTCCTTCTCCCCACTTGGCACTCTTAATCACATCTGTGACAGTCCCATTCACTTTTACAAATAGAAGCTACTCTGGGTATTTTAAGCACAATGGAATTTTATACAGGGACTTAACATGTTGAAAAATAATACTTATAGTTCAGGAAGAGACTATATTTACCATAGTCATAAAGTTGGGGCCTAAGGATGTCCACACATTTGAAGTGTAGGTATCAAGAAAATCCCATGGAGTCTGTGATCTGCCCCTGGAGCTGCCACAACTACCATTCAACACCCACATGATTCTGGGCCCTGGGGTGCTGCTGTAGAATCCCTGGCTTCTTGACTGTGCTCACTGGCAGAAAACAGAAGAGTGTCAAGATAGAACTGTCTCACTCTGTCTTCCAGTTCTCTCATAAGATATCTAAATGGACAAAATTTGCCTCATTCAGTAACTTTAAGGAAGTGTGGGAACATTTATGCTTTAGTTTTCCAGCTAACCAGGAGGGTGGAAAGAATGTTGAGTACGCTGCTACCATTTCCATCATAATGGTCAAGGGTATTAAATATTTCCAGTGTGCCAAGGATAGGGCTTAAACCAAAGGAATGAATGTCTAATAGTGGAACTTCATCCATTACTGAGAGAAACTCTTTTTCCTCTTAATGTTGGGAGGTTCTTTAGATCTTAACACATAAATGATCTCTACCAATTTTAGCTTTTACTTACTGGTGCCTTATAGTTAACTAGAGGCCCAATGCACGAAATTCATGCAAGAGTAGGCCTTCCTTCTCCCGGCTGCTGGCACTGGCAACCCTCCGGCATCCGGGACCCAAGCTTCCCTTGCAGCCCCAGCTTTGTCCAGAAGGTCGTTTGGAAGGATGTTTGGTCTAATTAGCATATTATGCTTTTATTATTATAGATGATTATTCTATGAAAGGCAAAGCCCTCACTTAATCTCCCATTTCTTACTGCCCAGAAATGCGGTATATTCTTCTGTATAACTTTATCATTGAGATTATAAATAAGGTTGCCCTACCTATCTCAGACCCTCATTCTCATGAATGTACAAAGTGGAATATGCAAAGGGGAGAGCTTTGTGCTGGTTGAATTCTTCTGCACTGGGAGAGCACTGTGGGTGAGCACCCAGGGTTCAGGCCAGGGCTGTAGCTGCTCAAGAACTGGCAGGAGCCATGAGCCGCTCACACCTGATGTTACCCCCTCACGGGGAGTCCTGAATCATATAATATCTTAAAATTTCTAGTTGGAAGAGACTTATAAATTTTTTGAAACTGAATATCCATTTTTAATTTTTTTCTTTATATTCTAATTTTTTTATTAGAATATGCCTTGGTGTCAGTCATTCTGGAGTGATTTTCCAAGGTACACAGTATATTCTTTATATATGATTTAAATTGTACTTTATTTCAGAATGGTTTTCTTCAGTGGTCATTTTTTAGTATTTGTTCTATTGCTTTGGTCTTCTTCAGGGATTCTCTCACACACACACACACACACACACACACACACACACTTTGCTAGTGTTCTTTATCACTTTCTTGTATTTTTTAAATTTCGTTCATATTTTAATTTAAAAATTCTCTTTCATTTCCTGTTTCTCTTTATACATGACTCATAGTATTTATTAACTAATATATCACTTTTATTTAGTCTTCATTTCTAAAATATTGTTTCTTTTATTTCTAATGCTTTGTAAGCTACATTTTCAAGTCTCTTGTTTTCTTTTTTTCAATAATATCATTTCTGAATTATTTTTATTCTTATTTAAGTTGTTCTTTTTATAACTTTTATGATTTTCTTAATTTCTTTGAGCTTGTTTCTGGGTATGTCTTTCTGGCTTGTTTTCATTGCTTAAAAGAATGATATTCTGCTCCTAATTTTTCTGAAATAATTTTACTAATTTTCTTTCCCAATGGTTATATTTCAGCAAAATGAGTGTGCCTGTACTAGGGGAAAAAAAAAAAAAGACAGCCAATGTAGCTTTCCTAGCTTCAAAGCTCCCCCTACTTCATTTATTTGAATTGTTAGAAAATTCTGTGCTTTGTGACGTGTGCTCTCCTTTCCCCATTTCTTTCCTTTGCTTCTGTTGTTCTTGCTCCATATGGGGGCTTTGTCCTAGAAGCAAAACTGGAGCCCAGAATCGAGACCACTGTCCCCCCTTCTTCCCCCCCCTCCCCCGCACTCTCTGGCTTAGTCTACAAAGTTACCCCCAGTTCCCAGTTTGGACTGGTCTCTGGACAGTATGTCTGCAATGCATATTAGGACAAAGGATTTCTAGTAATATACACATCACATATAATCAATAAGGAAAAGAAAGCTGTTCAATAGGATAATTTACAAACAGGCAATCTATGAAGGAGGAAACCTGAATGTCAAACGTATGAAAAAAGTGCTTCATATGAAAATGTACATCATCCTACCAGTTATTGGAAATGCTAATTAAAATGTGAAAATAGCCGAAACCGGTTTGGCTCAGTGGATAGAGCGTCGGCCTGCGGACTGAAGGGTCCCGGGTTCGATTCCGGTCAAGGGCATGTACATTGGTTGCGGGCACATCCCCAGTAGGAGGTGTGCAGGAGGCAGCTGGTCGATGTTTCTCTCTCATCGATGTTTCTAACTCTCTATCCCTCTCCCTTCCTCTCTGTAAAAAATCAATAAAATATATTTTTTAAAAAAAATGTGAAAATAGAGTTGCAACTAACTCAGCACTAAGGACATTACAATAAGCTAAGTAATAATGACCAAAACATAAAAAAAATCTTGGCATCTGTTAAAGAACAACCATCACCTCTAAAAGGAGGCCCACCCGCCCCCCTTCAAAAAACAACAACAACCCTGATTAAGAGAAAATTGCATTTCTAGGGGCTCTCTCTGGTCTCTCTGGCTTTGCATAAACTTCCCACATCCCAGAATATTCTCTACATACCTGTTTATCTAACTAATTTCTACTCATCTCTCAGGTCTTACCTTATTTGTCACTTCTTTCAGGAAAACATCTGACTCCCTTTACACTGAGATATATGCCCCTGCTATGTCTGTTGTTGGCATCATATTCTTTCTCTACCATAGCATTTTCCAAACATTGTCATGATAGTCAGGTGCATGTCACCGTGGCTAGGCTAGTCACTGAGTTAGTCACTCAAACCCTAATTGAGGTGTTTTTGTGAAGGTAGTTTAAAGATGCCATTAGCATCTACAATCACTTGACTTGCCTCCATAATCAAGGTGGGCCAGTTCCAAGTAGTTTAAAGGTCTTAAGAGCAGAAGGAAAGTTTCCCTGAAAATAAGAAATTTCCCTTATGAACTGCAATATCGCCTCCTGCTTGAGAGTTTCCAGCCTTCCTTTTTTGACTGCATACCCTAGGAATTTTGCACTTGACTAGCCAATCCCCACAATTGTGTAAGCCCATCCCTTGCAAATCTCCCTTTCTCTCTCTCTCTCTCTCTCTCTCTCTCTCTCTCTCTATATATATATATATATATATATATAGATATAGATTATATATAAATAATTATATACATATATACACGTATATATACAGATATATGCACATATTTATATATGTACAGGGTGTCCCCAAAAAATGTGTACACCCTTTAACAGCTGAGAGCTCTATTGATATTTCTTTCTTTTCAGCTTTATCCCACTGGAATATATAATTATTCAAAGTATGTATACATTTTTGGAGGACAACCTATATGTATATTTTAAATATATTCTAGATATGTGTATATCCTACTAGTTCTATTTCTCTTGTGGAACACTGGCTAATATATAATCACTATACCAGTTTATATAATTATCTCTTTTCTTTGACGTCAGACTAAGCATCATTAAAACAGGAATGGTGGCCCTAGCCGGCTGCTAAGTGGTTAGAGCATAAGTCCGTGGACTGAAAGGTCACAGGTTTGATTCTGGTCAAGGTCACATGCCTCAGTTATAGGCTCCATCCCGGGCCCTGGTTGGGGTGCATTCGGGAGGCAACCAATCAACGTGTCTTTTTACATTAATTTTTCCCTCTCTCTGCCTCTCCCCCTCCCTTCCACTCTCTCTGAAAAATCCATGGAAAAATATCCTCTGGTGAGGATTAACAACAAAAATAACAAAACAGGAATGGTGTCTCCCTTATTTACCCTTATATTTCTAGTGCCCAGAATATACTATATGCTCAAAAACTATTGACAGTGAATTTTCTACTGAGACGGAAGAATAGAAGAGGCCCAATATAAAAATCTTTAATACAGCTGTGGGAAACCCTCATTACTACACTATAGGATTGGAGAAAGAAAGGGCTACAAGACTTCTAGATGCTTTTGGAAAGTTCACAAAATGCCAAATAATAAAAGTTCACTCCTTGGAGAAATCAGCCCTTTAGTAACTCACTGGGATATTTACCCAGTTTTCAGAATTGTAGCAAACATTGAAATGAAGTTGATCTACGAGGTAGTCATTAAAAGGAAAGTTTAGCCAATCACTAGTGGTGTGGTTCAGTGGCAATAAACTTTGATATTTATTGTTTTAAATACATTTTTATTGATTTCAGAGAGGAAGGGAGAGGGAGAGATAGAAACATCAATGATGAGGGAGAATCATTGATGGGCTGCTCCTGCACACTCCACACTGGGGATCGAGCTCGCAACCCGGGCATGTGCCCTGACTGGGAATCAACTGTGCAGTTGATTCCCAGTCAGGGCTGGTTCATAGGTCGATGGCTCAACCACTAAACTTTGCTATTTAAAGGAAAGTCTTGGTAGGGAAGTTTTCATGTTATTGAAGAGTGTGCTTTATGGTAGAAACTTTGTATTTGAAAATGTGATTATAGCATTGACTCTGAGAATGACTCATAGCAAATGAATCAGAAAGTGCACTGACAGATCCCAAATAATACCAACAAAATACACAAGGGGGAAAAGCTACAGTCATCGCTGAGCCTCTATGAAAGCTTGAGATTGAACTCTCGGTGCATCCATGCCTCCTACTCAATCCTCTGAGCTCCCAGAGCATGCATCATTTTCTAAGAAGTTCGTGCTGTATGTTTTGCTCAATTAAGGACAGAGAGACAAAGGATGCTGTTTTTGCTCTCTGAGAGCTTTGGCTCTTGTCATTAGTGTAGCTCATATTAGATTATGTTATGGTTTATTGTAAATATGTTTTAAGAAAGGACCAGGTCTTATTCATATTTGTTTACTGTGTCTAGCACAGTTATCTATTTTAATTGCAGCAAAAAAGTTAGGAAGGTAATGTTTTACTCAAAATATGGTCAAGAGGATAAAGAGAAAAATGGAATTAAATGAAAAAGAACCAGAATTGTTGGAGAACAAGGCACCAACATTTCCTGATTGTCACGTGCCAAACATCCTTCCAGGGAATTTGGATTTATTTTCTTGTTTAATCTTTGCACTAATACTGTGAGGCATGAAGGAAACTAAGCCTTACAGAGGTTAAGGCCTTCCTTTCTAGCCATCCCTCCCACTGCACCCACGTGACCCAGTCTGGTCACTCGTTGGCTTGACAGCTACCCATGGCTTTCCATTGTCCTTGGAATAATGTCCAAAACCCTCATCTGACCTAAGGTTTTATTGGACCTGGTGCATTGCCATGATTCCAGCCTCATTTCTTGCCACTCTTTCTCTTGTTCTCTTCTCTCTAGGCATAATACATCTCCTTCACTTCCTGGAGCACACACCTTTTCATACCCAGACTTCTTGTAGGCCTTCTCTTCATATAGAATGCTTTTTCTTTATTTATGGTTTTATTTTATTTATTTATTTATTTCTAATATGTTTTATTGATTTTTTACAGAGAGGAAGGGAGAGAGATAGAGAGTTAGAAACATCGATAAGAGAGAAACATCGATCAGCTGCCTCCTGCACATCTCCCACTGGGGATGTGCCCGCAGCCAAGGTACATGCCCTTGACCAGAATCAAACCTGGGACCTTTCAGTCCGCAGGCCGACGCTCTATCCACTGAGCCAAACCGGTTTCAGCTATTTATGGTTTTAAAAAAAATTATTATTACTATTAATTTAGGGAGAGAGAGAGAGAAAGAGAGAGATATCAATGTAAGAGAGAAACATCAATTGGCTGCCTCCTGCATACCTCCTACTAGGGATCAAGCCCCGAAATCCTGACCAGCAATCGAACCCATGCTCTTTTTGGTGCATGGGAAGACTGAGCCACACCAGCCAGGGCTGGAATGCTTTTTCTTCCTCTCTTCTTAAAAAATGTTGAATGAATGAATGATGAGACATTAAAAAGAGTCAGTATAGGGAAAATGCCCAACCAACTGGGCCACACCGGCCAGGGCATGATATCAACAATTTAAAAGGGAGGAATAAAAGGCTGGAGCTATTACAGGTGACCAAAGTTGAGTTGCTATCAGCCTAAAATGGACAGTTTTATTGATAAGATGTAAGCCCTATGGGAACTATAAAGCAAAAACCTAGAGCAGAGGAAGGGGGGAGGGGCGAGAAGATGTGGAACAGAATATACCAACAAAGAAAATATCCAATTTACAAAGGTAAGCAGAAACAGAGAGGAAAAGTAACAATGGAAATACAAAAGAACCAGAAAGCAAAATTACTATAAATGTAAATGGATTTAATTAACCAATCAAAAGGCACAGAATTGCTGAATAGTTTTAAAAGGATAGGACCCAGCTATATGCTGCCTATAAGAGACTCACTTGAGCCTTAAGGATACGTAGAATCAAAGCAAATGGATGGAAATAGATATTTCATGCAAGTGGAAACCAAAAGAAAATGGAGTTAGCTGTACTTACATCATATAAAATATACTTTAAGCCAAAAATAGTAATAAGCAACAAGAAGATCATTATCTATAATAATAAAAAGGTAATATGCTGAGTAGACTGGACATCTTCCTGAAGTCCTTCCTGACCAAGCTGGGGCCGGAGGGAAGCCAGCCCGGGACCCGAGTGTCTGTGGGCGGCCCGAGGGAAGCCAGCTTGGGTCCCGGGTGCCAGAGGGAAGTCAGTGCCGGCAGCTGGGGGAAGGAAGGCCTACTCTTGCATGAATTTTCATGCATCGGGGCTTTAGTATAATGATAAGGAGTCAATTCATCAAGAAATCAAGAAGATATAACAATTGTAAAGAGATAAGCATTCAACATTGGAGCACCAAATATATTAAGCAAATACTAGTAGATATTAAAGGAGAAATAGACAATCCCATATAATAAAAGCCCAATATGCAAATCGACTGAACGACAGAACGACTGGTGGAACGACTGGTCGCCATGATGTGCACTGACCACCAGGGGGCAGACACTCAATTCAGGTGCTTCTCCCAGACTGCAGGCCCTAGGCCAGCCAAGGCGGGTGCCAGCAGGGGTGCCCCCAATCACCCTGCCAGTCGCCCCACAGATTGGCCCTGACCACCGGCCAGGTCTAGGGACCCTACCTGTGCACGAATTTCGTGCACTGGGCCTCTAGTAATACAACAATACAGTAATAATAGGGGACTTCAATACCCAACCTTCAACAATGGATACATCATCCAGACAGAAAATCAATGAGGAAATGATGGACTTGAACCAAACATTAGACCAAATGGACCTAACAAACATCTATAGGACATTTTATCCAACAGTATCACATGCAGAGCTCAGAATTATACCCCCACATATGTGGTCAACTAATATTTGATAAGGGAGCTACTAACATCTAATAGGGAAAGGATAGTCTCTTCAATAAATGATGTTGGAAAAACTGGATAACTACATGCAGAAAAATAATATTGAACCCATATTTTACACCATTCACAAAAATTAATTCAAAATGAATAAAAGAACTAAATATAAGACCTAAAACAACATAGCTAATAGAAGAAAACATAGGGCAAAATCTTCATAACAATAGATTTGGCAATTATTTCTTATATTTGACACCAGAAGCACGGGTAATAAAAATGTAGGATTATTAGGTGAGTGAGGTAGGGCAAGGTTATGACTTTTGATTCAAATTGCCAGGTTGCATTCCAAAAATATTATATCAATTACACACCCACTGACAGACTAACAGTTTTATAGGATCATAGCCAATATTGTGCATTATTTTTTAACTTTTGCTCATACTTTAAAAAATACTTTAATATTTACTTAATCTTTTTGCTCATTTAATAGGTAAAATAGTATTTTAGAGTTTTTTTAGTAAAAAATGTACTAAGAAAAAATTAAAAGATACAAAAATGTTGAAAGAATTGTTTAATGTCTGCCCATATATCCACAGTTTGAGTTTAGAAGGAACATTCTGCTGTATTTGCTTTAACACACACTTAAATATCTATCCACCAATATATATTATTTTTATTATATTTCAAAGTATTAAACTGTATACTTTCCCCTCTCAGCATTTTTGTATCATTAGCATATCATTTAGCATATCATTAGAGTTCAATATGTGTTGACTGGTGTGTGGGGGGGTGTTGTTGTTAATCCTCATTTGAGGATATTTTTTCCATTGTTTTTCAGAGACAGTAGAAGGGAGGGAGGGAGGGTGAGACAAACATTGATGTGAGCGAGACACATCGACTGGTTGTCTCCCACATGCACCCTGAACAGGAACAGGGAGCAAACCTGCAACCCAGATACATGCCCCTCACTGAGAATGTGACCCATCCGTGCAAGAGTGGACACTAGCCACTGAGCAACACCAGCCAGGCATCGACTTGTGTTTTTTAGGTAAAATTTAAATATAGTGAATGCTTCAGTGTGCCATTTGATGAGTTCTGGCAAACATACACGTATGAGACACAAACCTCTGTCAAGATACAGGACACTCTCCCCTGGGATATCAGCGAATCACATGGAAGCAAAGAGTCTTGGAAGTGCAATTGCCCAGAAAACCTGTCTTATCGGTCAGTGAGAGAAAAATTAAGGACAGTGCAGTTGGTTGGTACAATTTAATGCTGAAATGGAAGACCCTCAATGATGCAGGCTTTGCTACTGCAAATAATATTGCCAATAGGAAAATCAGTTTATTGAGTGAAGACAAGATGGAGAGCGGCAGCCCGGCTTGCAATGAAAATGGAGAACAGAGGCTTCCAGAATACACTAAGGAACTCACAAGGAGCTGCAGGCCACCTTAGATGGTTTGACCAAAATACAGGTGAAAATGGAAAAGCGGTCTTCAACTACCAAGGGAGTTTGTGAACTGGGAAATTACCACGATGGGGAGGAGCCTGTTTTACATGCGGCTCACAGCCCATATTTACCAGGCTTCCTGCCAGCCCTCGGACCACCACCTCACCCTGAACTGCCTGTCCCTGTGACTGCACCAGCGCCTGTGATTCTCCAGGCCCTGCCTGCACCACTGGCTTCTGCAGCTCCCACAGTGGACAGTCCTTCGTGTGAGACCGAGGGCTGTACCCCAGCCAGCATCATGCCCCGGGCTTCAGCATGGCCACCTGCCGACTTTTTTTTTTTTTGCCGACTTTTTTAGGGTCTTCCAGACTGGACCATTTCACCTGCTCCCTGCGGCCTCTCCAGATACACTTGTTACTGCTGCATGTTGTCTGCCACTCAGCGTCATCTGTACCCAGTGTGAACCTGTCACCCATGAGGATCTCAGCGTGAAATAAATTAGTTCCTCAACAGAAAAAAAGAAGATACAGGACATTACCATTATGCCAAAAAGCTGCTTCATGCCTTTTTTCATTAAACTATGCCCTTCTCCCAGTGTGTTACTTAAAAAAATTTTTTTTAAATATATTTTTATTGATTTCAGAAAGGAATGGAGAGAGATAGAAACATTAATGATGATCGGCTGCCTCCTGCACACCCCTCACTGGGGATTGAGCCTGCAATCTGGGCATGTGCCTTTGACAAGAATCAAATCTGGGACCCTCCAGTCCGCAGGCTGATACTCTATCCACTGAACCAAACCAGAGAGGGCCTCCCAGTGTTGTAAATCATAGTTTACTTGCCCCAGTTCTAGAACATCATGTCAGTGGAATCATACAGCATGTACCCTTCCTTGGCATGGGGATTCTTTTTTTTTTTTTTTAATATATTTTATTGATTTTTTACAGAAATGAAGAGAGAGGGATAGAGAGTTAGAAACATCAATGAGAGAGAAACATTGATCAGCTGCCTCCTGCACACCTCCCACTGGGGATGTGCCCGCAACCAAGGTACATGCCCTTGACTGGAATCGAACCTGGGACCTCTCAGTCCACAGGCCGACGCTCTATCCACTGAGCCAAACCGGCCAGGGCGGCATGGGGATTCTTTCATGGAGCATAATGTTTCTGAGATTTGGGTTTTCTTCTCCCTTTTTACTGCTGAGCTGTATTCCATGTACCACAGGTATTTTATTGATTCTTCTCTTGATGGGCTATGGTTTTTGTCTTTTCTGAATAAAGCAGCTATGAATTTTATAAGTGTTTTATTTTGCATTTATTATAATGAATAAGGCTGTAGATTTTCATTTCCTTGGTTTAACAGCTGTAATTACTCTTTTATGAGTTATATATTTACTCATGTGTTTTGTTAAATAATTTCTTATAATTTCAAACATTTTTATATACATTTTTAAAAGCTTGTTTTAATAGTAAAGGTATTTCCTCCATAACTATCTTACCTGCACTTTGGTATTTGACTATTGTCATAAATTTTACTTGGCAGTGATGGCCATTTCTCAAAAGTTAGTTCTAAAATAGACCTTCTATTTTATAATATATGCTAAAATAATCTGAGAGGATTAATTATATATTTTTAAACAATGTTCTTCCTCTTCGGATATCTAATACAACTGCCACAGGAACACACACACAAACAACTTTATATAGACAAAATAAGTGGTTTAACTTTGATTTTAAATTCATGTGTAAGTTCTAAGCAATCACTAGATTCATAGCTATGAGCTTATTATGAAGTTCTGAAATTGAGTAATAAATATATCAAGTAGCCAAAATGTAGTTTTTCAAAGTTTTAATTTCCCCTTGGGTAATAGTTACTATAAATTTGTATTTAAGAGCTTAGGTTAAAATACTGTCTTTGGATCAATCCATGTGTGAGCAAGACAATATATTTTTAAGTCTGGTCCTTCCTCTATTTTGGCAGAATTTAAAGATCTCTAATTAACTGGAGTGTTCCAAACTGTACAGAATTATGGTTTTGGAAAGAGGGAGCCAAAAGCTTTCTATCAAAGGGCCTATTGAGAAAGGAAGTAAAAAGGAAATAAAATGGTTGTTAGCTTGCTGGACATTAGGATTTTATCAGAAAAAACTATGGCACTTGTCCTTAGGGGCCAACTAATTCAGGTAGCAAGATACCCAGATGGAAGCTCTGGCAGTGTGCTAGGAAAAGAAAATCCAGCCCTTTTCCTTTGTGTCTCCTTTACTCTCACATTACTATTAGTATATGTTGTGTCTCCTTTACTCTCACATTACTATTAGAATCTGACACCAGATTACTATTTATCTATTTATTTTTGTCTTTCAATATTGCTTTTTTAAAAAAATATATTTTTATAGATTTCAGAGAGGAAATGAGAGGGAGAGAGAGAGATAGAAACATCAATGACGAGTGAGACTCATTGATGGGCTACTTCCTGCACGCCCCACACTGGGGATTGAGCCCACAACCTGGGGATGTGCCTTGACCGGGAATCTAACCGTGCAGAAGTGCAGGAGAAGATGGTACAGCGACAGCAATTAGAGTCACTACTGGTTCTGACACCAGATATGTGGGGTTTCCACAGCCAAACAATTCTCCATGACACGAGCTGGGTGTTCTACGATTTAACTCAGTTCTGATGCTCTTTACCTGGAGACAGTGTCAGATTCCAGAGGTTAAGGGCTTAGTCCTACAAGCCTCTCTTACCCAACTTCAGACACCAGTCACAGGAAGAAGGTCCCCCGTCTGACTTTGGTTACACATCATTTTCCCACAACCCACTCCTCAGTTTTCATTAATTGGTTAGAGTAGCTCAAAGAACTCAGGGAAACACATTTGCCAGTTTATTAAAGAATGTGATGAAAGGTGAACAGCCAGATGAAGAATTACATAGGGAGAAGAAGCCATAATGCTCTCTCCTGAGGCAGTACCTCTCTTTGTTTCTAGACATATAACTAGACTGAAGTCTCAGCAGGTCCCTAAAGATGAGTTAAAAAGTGTGACCCATGAGGAGGTGTGCTACACTCCAAAAGAACTACTTGAATTTTCTAATTTGCATAAGCAGAAATCTGAGGATTGTGCCTGGGAATTGATACTGATGGTGTGGAATAATGGTGGAAAGAAGGAATAAGGTTGGACCAGGTCAAATTTATTGATATAGGCTCACTAAGGAGAGAGTCTGCATTTAATGTTGCAATTTAGGTCGTTAGAAAAGACTCTAATAGTTTGTTTAGTTGTCTGAAACATGGACCGAAAGATGGTCCACCATGAGCAATCTGGAAATGCGTGACCTTCCTTGGTTTAATGTAGAGGAAGGGATTCTGAGGCTTAAGGAGATTGGAATGTTAGAGTGCCTTTGTCATTTAAGACCTACTCACTTACATTGGGAAAGTCCAGATGCCGTACCAACACTGTGAGAGACATTTGTGAGGGGAGCCCTAGCATTCCTGAAAAGCTCTGTGATTGCTCCTTTCTGTAAGGCCAGACCTTATGATGGGAAGGAACTGAGCCCCTCCATTGGAAATGGGAGTAATTGGATCCCAGGATGGTAGGGGCCCAGTGATGGTACTTACTGCCAAGAGCAAGGTGGTCATGGTTACTATAATAGACAGCAGTGTCAAAGCAGCAATCAGAACAGTCTTGACTCACACAGACCTCTGGTATTGCCTAGTTAATCACGGGGTTCCTAGAAGTGAAATCGATGGCAAGCCTACTAAATTCTTACTTGATCTGTACAAGCAGAAAAGTTCTAGGTTAAGTGAACAAAAATCTAACCTGAGTCATAAAAACAGAGTTATGGGCCCTTAATCAATTCTCAGAATTGAGTCAGTTTAGAGACTCAGAGTTCTTTGAATGAAGAAGAGGCCCTCTTAAGGAAGGGCCCTGGTACACTACCTAAAATTTATAGTGTTAATCTTCCTCTGGCCTTTTACCAGGATAACTGCATTGCAGAGAGGTAAATAATCAGATCTTTCAGGAACCACTGAAGTGACACTAATTCCTGGGGACCTGAAAC
The DNA here is from genome assembly GCF_028538775.1 of Myotis yumanensis. Classification (NCBI taxonomy): domain Eukaryota; kingdom Metazoa; phylum Chordata; class Mammalia; order Chiroptera; family Vespertilionidae; genus Myotis; species Myotis yumanensis. Next base: position 32,825,952 of record NW_027223761.1, read on the forward strand.
ATCACTGTGTCCCTCACCTCAGAGTATGGGCTACTGAAGGTCAGGTGATCTGTGGGGTTTTAGCTCAGGTCCATCTCACAGTGGGTCTAATGGTTATTTTCCCATTTCCAATATTTATAATTGGAATAGACATACTTAGCACAGTGGTCGGCAAACTCATTAGTCAACAGAGCCAAGTATCAACAGTACGACGACTGAAATTTCTTTTGAGAGCCAAATTTTTTAAACTTAAACTATATAGGTATGTACATTGTTATTTACTTAATTAGGGTACTCCTAAGGCTTAGGAAGAGCCACACTCAAGGGGCCAAAGAGCCGCATGTGGCTCGCGAGCCGCAGTTTGCCGACCATGGACTTAGCAGAATCCCCACATTGGTTTCCTAAACTTTGGGGCAAGAGCTATTATGGTGGGAAAGGCCAAGTGAAAGCTATTAGAATTGCCTCAACCTGAAAAAAATAGTGAACCAAAAGCAATACTGGCCCAGCCAGTGTGGGTCAGTGGTTGACCTATGAACCAGGAGGTCACGGTTAGATTCCCGGTCAAGGCACATCCCCAGGTTGTGGGCTCAATCCCCAGTGTGGGGCGTGCAGGAAGTAGCCCATCAATGAGTCTCACTCGTCATTGATGTTTCTATCTCTCTCTCTCCCTCTCATTTCCTCTCTGAAATCTATAAAAATATATTTTTTTAAAAAAGCAATATTGAAAGACAAAAATAAATAGATAAATAGCAACAATGTATCCTTGGAGGGATTACAGAGATTCATGCCATCATCAAGGACTTGAATGATGCAGGATGATTCCCACACATTCCCTATTCAACTCTCCTACATTGACTGGGAAGACAGATGGATCTTGGAGAATGACAGTGGATTATGCTAAGCTTAACCAGTAGTGACTCTAATTGCTGTCGCTGTACCATCTTCTCCTGCACTCCTAGTTCTTGGGCCTAGGAATCATATTTACAACTTTCCTGTTTTTCAGGACTTCAGATTCAGACTATATTACATCACCAGCTTACTTAGTTCTTCACTTGGCAGATCATGGGCCTCCATAATCACATAAGTCAACTGCTATAATAAACTGCTCTTATGTATTTATATCTCTATATCTATCTTTATCTCTATCTGTGTCATCTATATCTATATCCTATTGGTTTGTTTCTCTGCAAAAAACTGACTAATAAATTTAGCAATTCTACATTTGGAAATATACACCAAGGAAATTACCTCAAACAGAAAATTCTGAATGAAGAAAGATGTGTATTACAACACCATTTATATAGCTTTAGCCCAAGAAAAAGTAAGGAAATTTTGAAAGTTTATAAAACTATATAAAAGTTTGACTAATTGTAAAACTGTGTTTTACAGATATTAACATATAAATATAGTGTCCTTAAACTAAACCTTGATACCAAAAATGAGATACTTATGTTCTACGAACTGTTAAGCTTAAATTCAGTAATAATATTCCCAATTTGTCTACATCTAAAAATCAACATTTATGCAATTCTACCATAGGCTTTTTACTAAAATACTTAGGCTTCTCTATTTTCTGCCATATTGGCTAAGACACCTGGTTCTCTGAGACAATGGTTGTGCTCAAAAGTCAGGTCTTTCAGGGCCATACTGATTATAATAAAAGATACAATTACAGTACATAAATTTCCCAAAGACACCAGTGTGTGAGAAACGTCCTGTTTTGTGGCAGAAAATTGCGTATTTACTCATTGATTTCAGCGTACTGCATTTCCCTACATCTAAATAAAAGAGACAAACATTACACACCAGCAGAAAATGTCTCAACTCAATTTATTCTGTGTTGATAAATCTGCTTAAACAAATCAATCCATTTTACTCAAATTGGAACTCAAACATCTGTGAACTGACTTTGCATTGGAGAGCCTCATATTATCAAGTCTTAGGTTTAACCCACTCAGCTGAGGCAGCCTGAGAAAACGGAAAGAACAAAGCCCCAGCAATCGACACATTGTGTTCTTGTTGCTGCCACTAACTCAGTGTGTGACCTTGAGTGTCATTTGTCCACTCAGGGCCTCAGCTTCCACATCTGTAAAGTGGAGCTTATGAATTGGACTGAATGCTCCCTAATGTTCCTTTCAATTCTAAAATCCTCGAAAATTACTGTAAACTGTGTGCCATGTTAACCCTACATTACTTTTCTGTAATACCAGTTCACTCTATGCCTTCCAGAATTATAGCCAAGAGGTACAAGGATATGTCATTGCAGTGTGAGGCATAATCAGGAAAATTCCTTCATATCCCACCCGATACGGAGGACTGAGTGGTTCTCAGAAGAGACAGGAAGAGCAGAAAGGAGCACTATGCCCTTCACCAGGTAGCAGTAGGGCTCATCCCTGCTTGTTTGAAACAGGCTCATATTTGTGGCTGGGCCCATGCTTCTCTCAGTATACAATTTCTGCAGATGGCACAATGCCTTGCTGTAGACAAATGCTTTCCAATGTGATTGCCTGATGAATAAACCTAGAGGCAAAACACATCTTCTGCCGGAGCCTGCAAATTGGCATAAAACACTCTCCCCTGAGGGCCCTGTAGGGAGAATTCCCAGATACATCCTGCCAATCATCCAGCATTTTAGCGACTGTGGTGTGACTAACAATGAATTAGGGTACTAGAATATAGGAGAAGAATAGGACAGGGATCCTACCCTCCAGAAATCCAGTCATTCTTATAAAATCATGAATGGAAAACAGAAGGTACTGAAAGGTAAAAGCTGATCTGAGTGATAAGGAGCCTAAGGGCTGGAGCAACTCAAGTGTGGAGGCCCGTGATGGTCCAGAGCATTTGCATAAGGCTCCCCAGTGAAGGAGGCTGGAGTGGGTGTGGGGTGGGATAATTTAGGGATAGGCAGAAAATAGGAAGCCAGGTATTCCTGTGTGGGAAGTCTCACTGGCCCTCCATGTCCTGCAGGCCCAGAAAATTATGCACTTCCTACCTCACACTCAAAATGCTGGTCTTTAAAACCCTAGAGAAATAAATATTCTGTGCTACCAGGTACCTATACATGTCTTCCTTGAAGGAAAGAAAGTATTTTCAAAGTTGTTGGAACAAAATGAGCTGTGCATGATATAGCCCTACCTCAGTGCCTGGCTCTTAGGAGAGTCAGGGAAATCAAAGTGTGCAGTCTAGTTCCTACAAACCACTTTGTCATCCAAGTCATCGTTTCGGTACCCTGCCTCCCAGGGATGGGACTAAGGTGAGGTAGGTGAGGCATTCACCTCAGAAGCAAAATTTATGGGGCACTGAAAAGCTCAACAATGAAGATAATACTCTAATGTAATACTTTAACATCAAAATTAATGCAAAAATCCATCATGAACAAGATATCAAATTTTTGATAAGCCAAGATCGTATTGTTTTTTTTCTTTTGCCCTGGGCTCCAATATGGTTTGACTGGGCACTTCCTCTGGCTCTCACTTCCTCTTCATTCCAGTGAAACACAACTGTGAGTGCCCATAATGGAATGTGAGAAGGAGGCACATTTGTGCTCATTGCATCACTGCCCTGGGGAAGGACTATCTGGCCAGCTCCCAGGGCCCAGGCCAGGGTTTCAGGTCAAAGCCATCTATGAACTGGCAGGGAGCCCTAGAGACACTCTCATTTGACCCTGGCCCTCAGAATGAACCCTGGAAGGATAGTTCCCAAAGGCTAAAAAAGAGGCTTTCAATCCTGCCCAGCAGTGCTGGCCTCTGCTGAAATCATTACTATCTGCACGCAGAAATGTAAGAGGCATGTACAGGGTTTTCACATTTCTCCAGGCACCCATTCCATCCTGCATGTTAAACAGTGAAATCCTTCACTTCCTGTTCACCAAACATCCCTGTCGTGATAAACTCCATTGACAGACATTATCGTTCGCTATCACATTAGGAGCAAATGCAGTGAGCTATTTCTCTTTGCTGAGCACTGAGAGACCATAATAAATGATGACAGGGAAGGATCCATGTTCTGAGAAACTTATAGTGATTTCTGAGGACCTGCCTCCATCATTCCCGAAGGGGCGGTAGGGGAGGGGAGCAGGCCTCGCATCAATGCAATTAGGCAGCTGTCAGGATTCAGGCTCTACTCAGTTAGTATATAGCCAGGGGGGATGCCAAAGAAGGAATGTTCCTTAATTTAAATGAATGGCAGGATTTTTGAAAGGGAGTTCTTTTTTTGAATATAAATGATGCAAGGGGGCCACACTTGAACAGAATACCAATACTGTATAACAGTTGTGGCCAGACCAGATACTGCAAGCCTGATGATATTGGGGAAGGCAGGGAGAGCAGACCTCGGGCTTCGCATGGGCACTATTCCTCTGTTCCTGGTGCCTCGGCAGCACTGTGCCACACCCGAAGTCCCAGCATCCATCCTTGGTCATCTCCACTGGCCTTTGGTATGTCACTGAGGACTAGGTTTAGCAATAATGTCTTACAGTTTTTCCATTTCACTAGAAGATTGATTAATAAGAAAATTAAGTTATCTCTAAAGATAAAACACCAGGCATTTGTAGTAAGCAATAGGCAGATATTTCATGGCTAAAAATCCTGTGAAATATACCCTGTTTCAGTAGGTTGATATCCTGTACCTGGGGATCCTGTGAAACTCACCTTCAGACTTTGGGGCTGTCCATCTACCAGGGAGTGAGCACAAAACTTTAGACAGTGAGAATGCTAAGGTTAACTAAATGGTTGTCCTCATTACCAGTGTATTTGCATCAGAGATATACAAAGTATGTGAACAAAAAAAAAAAATGGGGGCCACATACTGAACCTGACAAGCTCAGGGAAGGCCTGCACAGCAGTCATATGAACTCAGAGACCAACCACGTAGGATAGTCTGAAATAAAAACTCCCTAACTAAAAGAAAGTCATGGCAGGTAGTCATGTCCTAGGCTAGTATCTTTCTTGACAAAGATCAAGCTTTGTCCTAGCTGGTATGGCTCAGCGGATAGAGCTTTGGCCTGTGGGTTTGATTCCAGTCAAGGGCACGTAACTTGGTTGCAGGCTTCTCCCTGGCCTGGGTCCTGGTCAGGGCACATGCAGGAGGCAACCAATTGGTGTGTTTCTCTCACATCGATGTTTCTCTCTGTCCTTCCCTCTCTCTTCCACTCTCTCTTAAAAGATCAATGGAAAAATATCCTTGGGTGAGGATTAACCAAAAAATAAAGATCAAGCTTTACCTTAACTGAGCCTATTGTCTTTTTGCATCTGTAACATGCCTTTGGAATGTCAGAGTGATCCCCTTTTTCCAGACCTTTCAGGGCACAGTTTCCCACCAGAGCAGAGACCACAGAACCCCTCATTGCTATCCTGTTCCTCACTTACCATCTCTATGTGCTGTAAAAATTGTGAACTATCCTACATCCACCAATGTAAAAGAAGTGTCCATCCATTTTACTCTTTATCCAGTCTCAGAGATTTCCCCCTTGGCTTTCTCCAGCCAACCTAATCCACCACCAGTGGATTTCATGTAACTCCCTTACGTCCTCTCCTTTGATTTTAATGAATAAAATAAGGTGCAGAACTGCCTTTCTCTGGAGCATTTTCTCAATGTGTTGAGATTGTGCTACCCGGCAATTGTCATTGGTTTGGCTCAAATAAACTCATATAAATTCTTACAGATATGGACATTTCTGACGTTGACAAGTGAGAGACCGGGCACACTCTCAGAGGGAAGTATGGGAGACATTGCTCTTGGTATTCCCTCTTTGGAAGATTTTCCTCAGGTTTCCCTCCCGTAGTGGGGAGAATAATGCCCCCTTCACCCCACACATGCCCATGTCCTAATAACCTGGGACCTGTGAACATGTTAGGTTTCGTGGCAAGAGGAAACAGACTCCTCCGTGACTGCCGAGGAGTAACCAGTCTCGGGAGACCAGGAAGGGAGAAAAGATGTAATTAACTCAGAATACCTAAATATTGCCTGGTGACAGTTTTCAAGGGATCACATATAGAAATGCCTCAAAACATGAGGAAAGAACAGATGAGTAGTAAGATTATTTTTTTAAATATATTTTATTGATTTTTTACAGAGAGGAAGGGAGAGGGATAGAGAGTTAGAAACATCGATGAGAGAGAAACAATGATCAGCTGCCTCCTGCACACTCCCTACGGGGGATGTGCCCGCAACCAAGGTACATGCTCTTGACCGGAATCGAACCTGGGACCTTTCAGTCCGCAGGCCGACGCTCTATCCACTGAGCCAAACCAGTTAGGGTAAGATTTTTTTTTTAATACTGATAGAGCAATTCTCTAATGGAGATTTTGAAGATGTTCGATTCAGTGTTATGATAAGCTCTCCAGTTTTCCTAGTTTGAAATGCACCAACCGGGCTCCTAAAAAGGCCCTCGGGGCTGGCCGCAAGGTGCCTAGCTCAGCGAGGGGGATGTCAACCCCGGGAAAGGCCTCCAGGCTCAGTGCCCCGCCGGCGGGTGCCCGCCCAGGGCCGCAGGGGCGCACCCGCCTCCGCGCAGCCAGCTGCGAGCCTGCAGCGCAGGGGTCACTGACCCCGGGCCCAGGGCCTGCACTCGGCCAGCCATTGGCCCTGAACCCGGGGCGGGGCCTCGGAGTGTCGGGCCAATGGGGGGCGGCGCAGCAGGGGCGAGCCCGTCCCAGGACGGGAGCTCGCCGACCCCACGTCCGGGCCATGTGGGGGCCCCGCGGAGCAGAGGCGTGCGCGGGGGCGCTGGGCTTCGCGCTCTTCCTGCTGCTCTTCGCCCTGGGGGTCCGCCAGCTGCTGAAGCAGAGGCGGCCGGCGGGCTTTCCCCCGGGCCCGTCGGGGCTGCCCTTTATCGGCAACATCTACTCGCTGGCCGCCTCCGCCGAGCTCCCCCACGTCTACATGAGGAAGCAGAGCCAGGTGTACGGCGAGGTACCGGCCGTCGGGCCGCGGGCAGGGAGGGCCCCGGCCTTCCTCCCGGGTGGGCTGAAGGCCGCGCCGGGCCCGGACCCGCCGAGACCCCTGGCCGTGCGTTTCCGGCGTGGTGGGAAACCTACTTCCTGGGTCGGGAAAGCCCTCGCAGCCGCGCCCCCGCCTGGGGCGCTCCGCCGGGGCCTGACCCCGACCAGTCCCACGCCCCGCGTGCCCTTCGCGTCCCCTTAAGCCGCCAGGTTGGGCTCCCGCGCCTGCGCAGCGGGCCTACGGGCTCCGTCCTCCTGAGAATAGGTTCGGTTCCAGGTTCCAACCCACGCTTCCCGGGAAAGTGGGCGTGTGAATTCTGGGACCGAGTTCATAGGTAACAGGTTCTTGGGTGTTTGCCTTTAAGGAAGGCTGTTGTGGCGTTTGCTGTGAGGATTAGCAAGTATTGGGGAAGGCCCTGGCTGAGAGGTGGCTCTGGTGAATGACTGTGAGTGATTGAATGAATGAATGAATGAATGAAAATCCGTGCGGAGCTGTACAGCGCAGGGCGATCATTGGGCCGACAGGCCAGGAGCATCCATCCTCCCAGCAAACCCGACTGTGCCTGCTGTGGGCCGGCCTCCTCCCACTGTGGATCCTTTAAACTCACAAGGGCCCGCGGGGAGCCCACTGCGCCTCCCTTTTGCGGAGGAGGAAACTGCCCCCAGAAATGCCCCGTGGCTGGCAGACAGCCGCCCGCTGCTCACCCTCAGGGGAAAGGGCCAGCACACCAGCCTGTGTCAGGAAGTGTCCCCGCCTGACCCGGAGGGAGGCAGAGGTTTCAGAGCACTGGCACTGAGCCAGCTCACCTGTTCTGTTTGGAGTCCATTCATTTATGGGCAACAACAAACCAGACTCTGGCCGGGTGCGAGGGGTGAAAGGAGAGGGAGGCAAACACAGCCCCACTCAGGGAGTTCCATTCCAGTAAGAGGGGGGAAATCAGTCTAATTGTGGCGAGGGCTTTGGGGGAACAGCACAGCAGGGCTGTTTGGCATCTGTGTTTCACCTAGGCCTAGGGGCTTCAATCCTTATTTGAACCAGGTTTTACAAGAATTATTCTAGGTTTCTGCAGCTCACTAATGGTTTATATTGCTAACGGGAAGCTGGCCTGAGGAAAAGCAAACATACAATTCTTAGATTTTATTGTATACCCTCCAGTTCTCCAAGAATTGAGTGTATTTCCATTAATATATTTGATCTCTGTGTTAGTAGAGAACATCATAATATTCTAGAGAAATCATTAGATATGAGAGCATGAGACCAGATAAAATTTTACCTTCTTTGAATCTTAATTTTTCCTCATGTGTGCAATGAGAAAAATAATAGCTGAGAGCAGTTAAGTGCTACTCAAATGTTCTTGGTTATTAATTGCAGAACAATTTATTAGGCCTACAAATTCGAACACATTTTATTTTATTTTTTAAAGATTTTTAAATTTGTTTTTTAGAGAGGAAGGAAGAGGGAGAGAAAGAGAAACATCAATCTGAGAGCAAAACATCCATTGGCTGCCTCATGGGGATCAAACTCTCAACCCAGGCATGTGAACCCAGGAATTGAACCCACAACCTTTTGGTGCACAGGATGACTCCCAACTAAGCCACACCAGCCAGGACTCAAACGTATTTTAAAACCAATTTTTTGGCCGAAACCGGTTTGGCTCAGTGGATAGAGCGTCGGCCTGCGGACTGAAGGGTCCCGGGTTCGATTCCGGTCAAGGGCATGTACCTTGGTTGCGGGCACATCCCCAGTGGGGAGTGTGCAGGAGGCGGCTGATCGATGTTTCTCTCTCATCGATGTTTCTAACTCTCTATCTATCTCCCTTCCTCTCTGTAAAAAATTAATAAAATATATTAAAAAAATAGCATTCACTCTTTATCATCATTAAAAAAACAACAACCAATTTTTTGAAATGGTGTCTTTCAGAATAGGAATGTTTTTTATATATAAAGATTTGAACTGAAAGGAATGCTATATTTATACTGAACATACTTTTCTGGAAGGGAGTCATCTAAGTCTCATAATAAATTACAAGTTAAATTAGAAACATGCCGGAAAACTTAATCTTGGGATGGATAGATTTGGTTCAATGGATTTAAAATTTGGCATGAGTAGACGGTTTTATTGCTGGTACAGCTATGGTTCTTTACAAAGAGGGCTTTTTACTGGAGGTGGTAAAATCAGGCTCTTTTAATATGCAAGAGAAATAGAGGAAAAAGAGAACGGAACAAAAATGAAAAAGATGTGTGCATTGAAGAGTAGACACTGTTTGCCTGACTCTGCCTTAGACTTAAGTTAAATGCTACCTAACATTAACTTTTAACTACAGCAGCACTTGATCTTTATCTTAGTGGTGAAATACCCCTAGAGATCTCCCATTATCTTAGAGGTGTTTCCCAATTCTGACAATGTCTCAAAGTTACTGTAAGTTGTTAATACACGATACAGTTATACACTGTACAAAAATTTTTGGAAGTGGAAGGAGACTTATCTCCTAGACCAGTGATGGCGAACCTTTTGAGCTCGGCGTGTCAGCATTTTGAAAAACCCTAACTTAACTCTGGTGTCGTGTCACATATAGAAATTTTTTTGATATTTGCAACCATAGTAAAACAAAGACTTATATTTTTTATATTTATTTTATATATTTAAATGCCATTTAACAAAGAAAAATCAACCCAAAAAATGAGTTCGCGTGTCACCGCTGACACGCATGTCATAGGTTTGCCATCACTCTCCTATACTTTTGGGAGATTGTAGACAGTTGTTTATAGGACTTATTTGTAAATGGAATCTTCTTTTTTGCACTATCTTTATAATTTGGAGATGTGTGCCAGCAGGAAAAAAAATGGACTTGGAAATTGCTTATGAGAACTGACAATCACTTCAGGTGACGTCTACTTTTATGAAGTCTGTGAGTTCAGTTCTCCTTTATAGTTTTTGAAAGGAAAACAACCAGTCCTAAGGTTTTATACATTTATTTTAAAGGCAATCTTAAATAGAAATGTACTACATCAAGAATTGCCAGTTCCTTGGAGATTCACTCTTAATATATAAGTTTCTGCAGTTACTTTAATCTTATTTCAATTTTGAAAAGGATTCCCTGGCCAGTAAAGTGGTAAACAAGTGGTTTTTACAGATTATTTTCAGGTAATACACATGGGACATTAAAGGAATTACTTTAAGGCAAGCGGAATTGACAACTTATTAATTTATTTATATAGTAACTGAAAGGTGAACATGGTAGGTTAGCATGGTGGTGCACACAGGCAGGTTAAATAGCCATCTCAGACGGGATAAAGAAATACTGAATTTATTGAAGGATGGGGGATGGGATAGCCAAAGGGAAGGGCTGCACAGCACTGAGCCAACGGGACATTGGGGTGATGATGGCAGCACCCAGGAGCTGAAGTTTCATCCTTATATGCAGTCAGAAGTGTAGTAGAGTATTGAGAGTAGAAGAGACACACAGGAAGAGGAGTTTCTCCTTTATATCTGTGAAAATTACCCTCTGGGTAAGTCCTTCCTTTTCATGACTGCTTCGGGAACTGGAGAAGTCCCACCTTTGCTCAGCTGAAACCCTTACGCTGCCACTTTTGACTAATACCACTGCTTGTGGCAGGCAGCCCATGTTCCTTCCCCAGGTTCCAGATGTACCTACTGCTCAGCTGGCAGGGCCTATTCTTGTGCCAAAGACGCCATTGTTCATCTGGTTGATTCTTGTGCCCAAAACTCCATTGCTCAGCTGGGCCTATTCTTGAGCCAAAGACGCCATTGCTCAGCTGGTTGATTCTGTTACTATTTGGAGGTTTCCATCAATATTGCTGCTGTAACTACTTCTGCTGAATTTTATTCTTTGCTAAGACTCTTGGTCTTTTTGTTATTTTTTCCAAAGTAGTGTGAACCATGGCTAACTCAGCTCTGCCTGTTTAACTCAATTTTTTTAAAAATATATATATATTTTATTGATATTTTACAGAGAGGAAGGGAGAGGGATAGAGAGTTAGAAACACTGATGAGAGAGAAACATCGATCAGCTGCCTCTTGTACACCTCCTACTGGGGATGTGCCCGCAACCAAGGTACATGCCCTTGACCAGAATCAAACACTGAGCCAAACCGGTTAGGGCAGGGGTGGGCAAACTTTTTGACTGGAAGGCCACAATGGGTTCTTAAACTGGACCGGAGGGCCGGAACAAAAGCATGGATGGAGTGTTTGTGTGAACTAATATAAATTCAAAGTAAACATCATTACATAAAAGGGTACGGTCTTTTTTTTTTTTTAGTTTTATTCATTTCAAATGGGCCGGATCCGGCCCGCGAGCTGTAGTTTGCCCACGGCTGGGTTAGGGCATTGACTCAATATTTTGATGGTAAAGAGCTCTCAGCCAACTCCTGAGAGCATGGGGATAAGCATTCTTTACATCCCACTGATAAGGTAGCACTGTTCTCTCACTGGACTAGTCCTTTATGGGCCTGGGTATAAGAGGTGTGACATTGTAAGTGAACCTGAGATGAAGCAGAAGAGAAGCTCCAGCAAGGCATAGCATGGATATTCTGTCTTGCCTTCCCCTTAGCTGAGGGATGGTCACCTGTGCCTATGTGGTGAATGCTGTTGAAAAGAGACAGCATGGAGTTACTTATGCTAAACCTCATGTCAGCAAACCAGGACTTAAGTTAACTGCAGTTTCAACCTCCCCAGGAATGTAACCTCTGACCAGTCAACCTGAAATTACCTGGTCAGCACTAGTCAGGGAATGTGCTGGACAGACGTCTTTGTTTCCCCTAGGAGAGTGACCTTGCCTGAAACAGTGCATTCTTTGCTAATAATTTCCTTTTCACACTGTCTTTAAAATTTTTCCTTTTCTATAGCTCTTAGGAGCTCCTTTCTCCTTATTAGATGAGATACTGTCCAATCATGAATCATTCAAAAAGCCAATTAGATCTTCAAATTTACTCCTTTGAATTTTATACTTCAAAGTTGTCTGTTATGCCTTTGACAGTCCCTTTTCCTACCTAAGTCTGGAGTAACAAATGATATGTAGATGGTATGCTTCTCCATAAATCTTAGAAGTAAAAGGAAATTCCTAGATATCATTGAATGTTTTGAGTTGGAATGAATCTTAAAAGAGCATCTGAATCAAGTACCGTAGTTTCAATGGCAACTCTGATGCCCCAGAAGGTTAAGGGTTCTGCACATGGTCCTATGTGGCAAAGCTTAAGCTAGAACCCAGGCCTTCTGAGTCTGGTACTCTTTCCATTTGAAAAATTATGTCTTCAGGCATCGAATGCATAATTAGATCATAGTGTGCGTGACATGCCTTGTAGAGAGAAGGCACTCTACCCATTACAGTTGAGTAGTAAATAAGTGCCTGTATTTTCAGGGAAGTGACAAATCTGGAAGAGCTGCTGAGTACATGTAAGTTTCCATGGTTATCTTTCTCCAAACATTTTCCCATTTAATTGTTTTTCTTTTCTTCCTCAAAGATCTTCAGTTTAGATCTTGGAGGTATATCCACTGTGGTTCTAAATGGCTATGATGTAGTAAAGGAATGCCTTGTTCATCAAAGCGAAATTTTTGCAGACAGACCATGCCTTCCATTATTCAAGAAGATGACAAAAATGGGAGGTATGTTTATTTTTATCTATTTAGTGATTTACTAAACTATTTTAAATCATATTTATTATTTTATGTAAATTTAGCACGTAGAGTTTGAATTCTATTGTACTGATTAATAGGAGGTATTAATTCATCAATTTAGTATACAAACCAAGTATTTGAGGCCTTTCAGGCTCCATTTCAATCATACAGGGGTGTGCAGAACTTGTTTTACATTTGTGAGTATGTGAACCACAGTTTATCCTCTTATGATTATTTATTATTGTATTATTTTCCATAGGAACAACTGTAAGCCTACTTTTGCCCACCCCTGTATTTTAGACCAGTACATGCTAATTCTACTGTTGTAATCCAGTTCTAGTAAATATTGTACATAATGTTTTAAAGAATTAGCACTTAATCTATGCAAATTTTGTGAAACAAATTAGGAATACACATACGTGCATGTATACTGGAATTAAAAGTGCCTTTTGAAGCCAGTCTTGGGTACTTGGGAACTTATAATTTTTACTATAATTTTGCTTATAAGATTATAGAACCTGAAGCAGCCTTTCTTAGCCACTAATCAGTATGCTATGTAAAGGAAGAATTGCAGTATTTGTGTAAAGGACTAGGATTTTATATGGTTTAGTGTTGATCAGTGTTGGATGAGTCCATATTCATCAGAAAAAGGCTAAATGCTAACAGAACTGTTGAGAAGAAAGCAGCAACAAAAAGTCTAAAATAGAATGCTGAAGTCAGATGCAATGGTTTTGATACATAATAGTGTAAGAGTTTTAATAGTAATGTGTCCAAAATTCTCCAATTCAATGAGACCTTCACATTTAATTTTAAAGTAAATTGTATAGTAACTTGCTTAGATAGATTAAAAAGACATTGATTAAAAAGAAAAATTAACCACCTATTATATCACAAGGCAAATCAACTAATGCAAAGAAAACACTAGTTTTTTAAAGGCCAAATTCTTAGGCCAGAGCAGTGGTCAGCAAACTCATTAGTCAACAGAGCCAAATATCAACAGTACAACGATTGAAATTTCTTTTGAGAGCCAAATATTTTAAACTTAAACTATGTAGGTAGGTACATTGTTATTAACTTAATTGGGGTACTCCTAAACTGGCCTTTGCTAAAAACGTCCTCAATCTGAGGGGTTGACCTCAGCAAATGTACCCCCACTTCTTCTAACGCCACTTCTTCAAAATAGACTCACCCAGGTCAAAAACCGACTTCTGTGCATGGGCCACGAAGTTTCAATTGCACTGTACGTGCACGCCTGCACATGGTATTTTGTGGAAGAGCCACACTCAAGGGGTTAAAGAGCCCCATGTGGCTTGCGAGCTGCGGTTTACCAACCACTGGACCAGAGTATAATGATACTTAAAAGGAATCTAATAATATGGTAATATGCAAATTGGTCAGGACGCCATCACAGTAACGACAGATCAGCAGGCTATGTGCGAAACAGGCGCGGGTGGGCAGGGACTTGCAACGTTGGGGACGTGATGGCGGCTGCTGCTTGCCCAGGGCTGGCCCCTGGCTCAGGCAAGCCGCCGATGGCCGCTGCCGCTGCAAGGGCCCAAGGTTCAGGCAATGAGGTTTGGGCGAGGTTCAGGCAAGCTGCAGTGGCTGTGAAGGCCAAGGCTCAGGCAGCCTCACAGCTGGCAGTGGCAGCAGCAGAGGCGTGATGGGGGTGTCGCCTTCCCCTGATTGCCGGGTCACCTCCTATAGAGGGAGGCCAGAGGCAGCAGTAGCGAGGGCGGGTTGGGGGTGGTGCCTTCCCCTGATTAGCCAGTCGCCTCTGGCAGAGGGAGGCCAGACCATGGGGAGCAGGCCTAAGCCGTCAGTAGGACATTCCCTGAGGACTCCTGGACTGTGAGAAGGGGCAGGCCGGGCTGAGGAGTCTGCCCTCCCCCCCCAGTGCGCAAATTTTGTGCAGTAGTAATATAAATAAAAATCAAATTTCCAGCCTCTGCAATGATTGTCTAAATAATAAATTAGGCAGGTAGCTCAGTTGGTTAGATAGCATTGTCCTGATAAGCAAAGATTCAATCCCTAGTAAGGGCACATACAAGAAGCAACTAATGAGTGCATAAATAAATGGAACAACAAATCAATGTTTCCCATTCTCATTCTCTCTCTCTCTCTCTCTCTCTCTCTCTCTCTTTTTCGTTTTCTCTCTCTCCCTTCCTCCCCTCCTTCCTCTCTCCCTTTCTCCTTCCCTGCTCTGTCTCTGAAATCAATCAATCAATAAAAAAAAATAATTAGGTGAAAGAAGAAATTATACCACAATTATAATAGAAGATCTTTAAAGAAACAATGAAAATGAAAGATGGTGTGAACAGAATAATATTTGGGGTAAAAATATTTTTTTCAAAGCTATACATTTATAGTTTGTGCTATTTTTATTATAAAGAAAGCAATAATAATAAGCATTTAAGGTTTTCAGAAAACAGTAAAAGGAAAATAAGTAGAAAACTAAGTTATTTTAAGATACATATGCATGGAACTTGAAACAGACATCAGAGCCACCATTAGCCCCCTGTTGGGGAACACGTTGCCCAAGCATACAGGTTGCCAGTGTAGGATTATAACAAGGCTCCTCTGTGCCTTCTTCAACATGTATCCCATATGTATACCTTTACCCACGGTTTGCTCTCATCCCAGTGCCTTTCATTCGATCAGCTGTCCCCTCTGCCAGCGGTGATCTCTCCCCAGATATCTGCTTGACTTACTGTGTCATCTCCATGTCTTTACTTGTGTCACCTTCCCAGTGGGGCTTTCCCTGGCCACACTGCCTGCTTCCTTGCTATATACTTTACTTGTTCATTTGCCTCTCCTCACGAGTATGTAAGGTCTGCGAGAGTAGGGATCTGTTGCCCCTTTTGTTCACTGATATATCTGTGACATTTAGAACACTGCCTGGAGCATAGCAAGTGCTTCATGAATACATGTTGAATGAGTATTTGTTGAATGAATAGTCATCTGGGAGTACGGAAAGAAAATGAAATGTAGAAATATAAGATCGTTACACAGCACTAAAGACCCCATTATGGGTGGCTAACTTTATCATAAGCTCCAAATTAAAAATTGTTGCACAAAAGTTAATGGAATGTAGATTACATAGGTACCTCATGTAGACAAGAGAACATGACATTTTTTATCATAGGTATACCGATGTACAAATTATGAATGAAATTTTGAGTTAAGTACATGCTACATAAATATATGTGCAAAAAAAGATGTTATTTTTTTTCTTTTCAAAAACATATTTTTATTGATTTTAGAGAGGAAGGGAGAGGGAGAGAGAGATAGAAGCATCAATGATGAGAATCATTGTTGGCTACCTCCTGCACACCCCCTATGGGGATCAAGCCCACAAACCCAAGCATGTGCCCTTGACCGGAATCGAACCCAGGACCCTTCAGTCTGTAGACTGATGCTCTATCCACAGAGCCAAACCAGCTATGGCATTGTTTTCTTCTTGATAGTTAAAGGGAAAATAGTCCATAGTACCCACATCAGAACAGCAGAGTATAATATGGAGACTCAGAAATTTTGAGGCAACAGATATCAACATTAAAAGTTTGAGTTTCATGTTTGCCCTCTGTCTTAGTTTGAGCTGCTATTACAAAAATATCATAGATCGAATGGCTTAACCAACATTTAGCCCTGGCAGGTGGCTCTGGTGGTGGACCATTGTCCATTATCAAAAAGTGGCAGGTTCAATTCCCAGTCAGGGCACATACCTAAGCTGCAGGTTCCATCCCTGATTGGGGTGCTTACAGGAGGCAACCGATTGATGTTGCTCTCTATCTCATCAATGTGTCTCTCTCTCTCTCTCTCTCCCTCTCCCTCCCTCTCCCCCCCCCCCTCCTCCCCCCCTTAAATCAGTAAAAACATATCCTTGGGTGAGGATTAAAATAACACAACATTTGGCCCTAGCTGGTTTGACTCAGTGGATAGAGCATAGGCCTGCAGATTGAAGGGTCCCAGGTTTGATTCCGGTCAAGGGCACATGCCTGGGTTGTGGACTCAATCCTCACTACGGGTAGTGCAAAAGGCAGCCAACCAAGGATTCTCTCTCATCATTGATGTTCCTCTCTCTCTCCCTCTCCATTCCTCTCTGAAATTAGTAAAAATATATGAGGAGGGAGGGAGGGAGGGAGGGAGGGAGGGAGGGAGGGAGGGAGGGAGGAAGGAAGGAAGGAAGGAAGGAAGGAAGGAAGGAAGGAAGGAAGGAAGGAAGGAAGGAAATCCTGAAACTTGCTTTAAAAAACAAAACAAAACACAACATTTATTCTCATAGAGCTGGAGGCAGGGAAGTCGAAATCAAGGTGCCAGCAGATTTCCTGGTGTCTGGAAAAGGCCTGCTTCCTGCCTGGTAGACAGCTGCCTTCTTTCTGTCTCTTCACATGGTCAAGAGTAGTCACCTTTTCCCATATCCCTTCTTATAAGGGCACCCATCCCATTCAGGAGGGTTCTACCCTCATGACCTAATTACCTCCCAAAGGCCCCACCTCCTAATATTGTTACATTGGGGGTTAGGCTTCAACATATGAATTTTGTGGGACACAAACATTCTGCCATGGTACTCTCTTTTTGGCTTGAGTTATTTTCACTACATGGACACCTCATTCAGGCTACCTTGCCTTTGCCAGAGTTACCTTAGGTAATATATACCTTTAACAGAAGTAAATGTATATTCTAAAATCTAGTCTTAATAAAGCAGAAAATTTCTAATTCTAGAAATAAGATTTCCAGATGTTTGTTTAGTCCAAAATAGAATTTTGCCTACAAAATGTACAGTCATTTGTCTTTTGTAAATTAGACTTATAGTAAAAGATGGGTAATAAAGCCACCTGGGCCTACTTCACACAGGTTGAATTACACAAGAATGTTCAGTTTCTTGTTATGGGAGAATTATAGGTCTTTTCTGCCTATCCCCAGATGGTAAGTAGACATGCTTTTTATGTTTATAATATTCTGTGGCTAATGAGTAGCAGGAAACAGCTCTTATCCACTGGGTCTAGTTTTAGTTTTATAGAAAGATAATTTGGAGAAGAATGACTAACAATCTTTTTTTTTTCTTTTTCTTTTCTCCATAGCCTTTTTAGCTGTTAGGGACAGGGATGTAGGAATGATAACATTTTTAACTTTTTTGTTTTGTTTCAGGTTTACTCAATTCCAAATATGGCCGAGGATGGGTTGATCACAGAAGGTTAGCTGTAAACAGCTTTCGCTATTTTGGATATGGCCAAAAGTCTTTTGAATCTAAGATTTTAGAGGAAACCAAATTTTTCATTGATGCTGTTGAAACATACAAAGGCAGACCTTTTGACTTCAAACAGTTAATAACAAATGCTGTTTCAAACATAACCAATCTGATTATTTTTGGAGAACGATTCACTTACGAAGACACTGATTTCCAACACATGATTGAGCTATTTAGTGAGAATGTGGAGCTAGCTGCCAGTGCCTCAGTCTTCCTGTATAATGCCTTCCCATGGATTGGCCTCTTACCTTTTGGAAAACATCAACAGCTGTTCAGAAATGCCGCTGTGGTCTATGATTTTCTCTCCACGCTTATCGAAAAAGCTTCTCTCAACAGAAAGCCTCAATTACCTCAGCATTTTGTTGATGCTTATTTAGATGAGATGGATCAGGGTAAAAATGACCCATCATCTACTTTCTCCAAAGAAAACCTAATTTTCTCTGTGGGTGAACTCATCATTGCTGGAACTGAAACTACAACCAATGTGCTACGATGGGCAATTCTTTTCATGGCACTTTATCCTAACATTCAAGGTGAGGACTCTCTCGATCTCAAGGTCTGAACTTACATTTAGGACTCACACATGTTTTAGAGCCTTTGGCCATGTTCAAAGCAGTTTATTTAGGAACTTCTGCAGTGTTAGCCAAGAAGAAAAATATTTAATACTTATAAAAAGTTTCCTTTTAAAAAAAATAGATTTTTATTGATTTCAGAAAAGAAGGGAGAAGGAGAAAGATAGAAACATCAATGATGAGAGAGAATCATTGATCCGCTGCCTCCTGCATGACCCCCACTTGGGATCAAACCCACAACCCAGGCATGTGCCCTGATGGGAATCGAACCGCAACCTGGTTCATAGGTACACAGTCAACCACTGAGTCACACCAGCCGGCAAAGTTTTCAAATCTTATCTCAATTCATGTGAACACCTTAGAGACAGGTTATATTTTGCCTATTTTATAAATGAGGGAGGCTGAGTGGCTGACGTGCCCAGCATCAATCACTGGAAGTGGCAGAACTAGGACCTGAACCCTGGTTGTTTTGATTCAAGTTTTATGCTTAATTATTTTCCTTGCTGAGACTGAGATGTTATTCCAATTCTAGGTTTGTTTGATTTTTATTACTTTTACTGTGTTATTCACAACAAAGTTACCCAGAGCATTGATTACTGGTAGTAGAAGATATATGGTATATATTTAAATAAACTCCCAGATCATGAAAAATCTGCATCTGGGTGGATGCATGCCCTACTTATTACTACAGGTTATCCCTTGTTTACCACAAAGGGAAATTACTTTAGATACACTTTTTCAGCACTGCATAATAACTCGAACACTTTCTTCTCTAACAGGACAAGTTCAGAAAGAGATTGATTTGATTATGGGACCCAATGGGAAGCCTTCTTGGGACCACAAATGCAAAATGCCTTACACTGAGGCAGTTTTGCATGAAGTTTTACGATTCTGTAATATAGTGCCATTAGGGATTTTCCATGCAACCTCTGAAGATGCAGTTGTACGTGGTTATTCTGTTCCTAAAGGCACAACAGTAATCACAAATCTTTATTCTGTACATTTTGATGAAAAGTACTGGAGAGACCCAGAAATATTCTATCCGGAGCGATTTCTGGACAGCAATGGATATTTTTCCAAGAAGGAAGCCTTGGTTCCGTTTTCCCTAGGTAAGTGAACTTTCACAGCGGCATAACTTCAGGACAAAGTATAATGGTGGTTCATTAGTATAACATTTTTGCTGTTGTTGCTAATCCTCGCCGGAGGGTATTTTTCCCTCCGTTGATTTTTTAGAGAGTGGAAGGGAGGGAGGGAGGGGAGAGAGAGACAGTGATATCGCTGTGAGAAAAACACATCAATTGGTTGCCTTCCACACGCCCTGACTGGGGCAGGGACGGAACCTGCAATCCAGATACACACAAATTTCGAACCTTGAACAGAAATCGAACCCATGACCCTTCAGTGTGAGGGTTGACATCCTAACCACTGAGCACCCAGCCATTGCATTAGTATAACATCTTAATCTGAAGCTCTCTGTTGTAGAATTACATATTTCAACTCTGAAAACATAGCATTGATTCTTACAGGAGAGAATAGTTTAATTAGAGGTCATTAACACCCATATCTACTCAAAAATAAACAAGCATTAATTGAGTATCTAGAGAGAAACTGGTGAGAGCTCTGGCTTCTGAAACATTTTTGTCTGTGGATTTTTGGCTTGTAATCAAAACTCCAAGAGCTAGAAGGTCAGTAACAAGTAGCTTGAGGAACAGATCCAGGGAGGGGAATGACTCATAATTTGAAGTGAAACAAGAATCGAGCTCTCTTGGCTCCTAGTTTATTATATCTCTTTTCTAAAAATACTGCTTCTGCAGTGAAAAGGTGCACAGATCACAAGACCCTTGGGAGATGGACTGGAAACTCTTTAATTGGGGAAGGGTACACGTTGAGTCATCTGAAATGAAATGACCTTCTCTTGAATCTATAGAACAAAATGTCACACTTCAAATTAGATCTTTCTCGGCATACCTCAGGCTCTGTTGCAACGTGCAAGGGATGTGGGGGAGGGACTAATAAGTTTACAAAGTCCAGGAAGGTAAAGAAATGGATTCTGGGAGATGAAAAGCCAACTTCTATTCTTTGGAGTTTAAGGAAATTCTTTAGTAAGAATAACCTTTTGTAACTTTTTTAAAATTCCAGATTTCCGGAATTTAGACATACATTTTGTAATGTATTAGATATACATTTTGGATTTTAAAAAGATGACAATGTCTGTTTTTTTTTTCTGTTTAGGACGAAGACACTGTCTTGGAGAACAGCTGGCTCGGATGGAAATGTTCCTGTTTTTTACAGCATTACTTCAGCGGTTTCACTTGCATTTTCCCCATGAACTGGTTCCAGATCTGAAGCCCAGGTTAGGCATGACCTTGCAGCCCCAGCCCTTCCTCATCTGTGTGGAAAGACGCTGAAAGGGCACGATGCCGTGTGGAATGAGGCTATATGGTCACCTGACCCCTGAACCTAGTTTAATCATTGTATGTGTTTGGACAAAAGCCACAGCATCAGAAAGTTAACACAAATGTGTCTTTATTTCATTTTATTTTTTTAAATGCAGATTATGAGGTTCTGCATTACTTTTTAAAAAAATGTTTTTATTGATTTCAGAGAAGAGGGGAGAGGGAGAGGGAGAGGGAGAGGAGAGAGAGAGAGAGAGAGAGAGAGAGAGAGAGAGAAACACCAATGATGAGAGAGAAACATCAATGGATGCCCTCTGCTGGAGATCAAGGCCACACCTTGGGCATGTGCCCTGATAGGGAATCGAACCATTACCTCCTGGTTCATAGGTCAGTGCTCACTCACTGAGCCACACTGGCCAGGCCACACAGATTTGATTTTTTTCAAGCTTTTATGACTTCTACGGTAGAATTATCTCTTGAGGAAAACAAAGGTGCAAATGCCAGGTGTTGCTTAAGATACTAAGATTTGCCATGGTCACCTTAAGCAGAGCTTGACTTTTCAGCCTCTTGTTGAGCACTAGGAACCCCTCCTTCCATCTTGCTCCTGTCCTGGGGGCTTTACTTCCAAATGCCAATGCCAGCTCCCTTCTGGTCAGGTATGTCATTAATAGTTTGTGCGGTACTAGTCCAGTTTAATAGAGAACTAAAGGAGAAATTAGAACTCAAATGAGTTTGGACTACAGAGACATTTTAGACATGGTGGCAGATGATAGAAGAAATATCTATGTATTTAATGTAGAACCTTCCAGTGCTCTCAAATCTTGCTCCCTGCTACGTCTTCATACTGAGTATCCATCCCCAAAGCAGCAGCTTACAATAATGTATTTAAAATATAAACAAAATGTAGCAATTAATTCTTGGTAGGCACAGACGATTTACATAGTACCACTTTTTTCCAAAACCAGTCAGAGGGCTTAAAGAATGAATTCTTTTGACTTTTATAGGTCTTTAAGCATTTCCACAATTACTGTTATATGAGGGACT
Organism: Myotis yumanensis; assembly: GCF_028538775.1. NCBI lineage: Eukaryota > Metazoa > Chordata > Mammalia > Chiroptera > Vespertilionidae > Myotis > Myotis yumanensis. The sequence goes on from NW_027223761.1 coordinate 32,847,770, forward strand.
TCCTATTGATAATTATGCCAGGAACACAAGTGTAAACTGTGACTGTCCTGATCAAACGGGTATGTGTATTCCAGTTATAGGTTTCTGTTTTAAAATCTTAATTCTTCTAAAGTTGTACATTAAGGGTTCATGCTCTCATAACTTGGCCCATGAATAGTTGCAGCCTCAGAGTAAGTGCACAGACAGTGACTTCCGTTAAAATATGTTCCCTTTTTGTATGACATGGGGAATAAGAATGTATGTGTGTATAAATATGCATTATGCACTTGTATTTGAATAAAAAGCACTGGCTAGATTAATGTGAACCTAATGAAACTGGTGATTTCTAAGAGACTGAGAGAAAAGGGTAGAAGTGACATCTTAGTGTGTTTGACTTCCATTAATTAAAATTTTGATTATATACTAGTAATTATATTCATTTATATGTAATATATAATAAAAATATGTATTAAATATCTACACTAATTAAAGAGAAACATTCAAATTGGTATCACTCCGCTACACCCACCAGCCAATCAGAGCGACTAGCAAATTAACCCAACAAAGATGGCGGTTAATTTGCATACACAGGCATGGAGCGAAGACTAAAGGCTCCGGCCAAAGTGATGACTGAAGACTGAAAAGGCTTGGCTTCTCCGCTGCAACTGCAGCGGAGAAGCCAAGCCTTGCTGCAGCCAGAGGGGAAAAGCCTAGCCTTGAGGCTTGGCTTCTTCACTGCGGCCCGACCAAAGGCCTGGGTCCTGGGTGCTGGAGGAAAACCAATGCCAGCAGCCAGGGGAAGGAAGGCCTATTGCATGAATCTTCGTGCAACGGGCTTCTAGTATAATACATAAATGAATAAAATTAAAGCCACAACAATTTAAAGATATATTTTTAAAAATTAAAATAATTTTTTTACAAAGCACTAATTAATACCCAGATTAAATTGGAATCATTTAAAGATCCCAAATGATTTTAATGTGCAGCTTGTATAAAATACTATCTTAAGATTCTCCAACTTTCCAAAACTGACACCTGCAGTAATAAAAAAATATCTAAATAGTCCTATAACAAATATATTTAAATCATACTTTAAGACAGCGGTTCTCAACCTGTGGGTCGCGACCCCTTTGGGGGTCGAACGACCCTTTCAACGGGTGGCCTAAATACATCCTGCATATCAGATATTTACATTACGATTCATAACAGTAGCAAAATTACAGTTATGAAGTAGCAACGAAAATAATTTTATGGTTGGGGGTCACCACAACATGAGGAACTGTATTAAAGGGTTGCGGCATTAGGAAGGTTGAGAACCACTGCTTTAAGAAAATGTCAAGAAAGAACATTCTAGTTTTAATGACAATCCTATACACTTTTAGAGATAGGAAATGACATCTGCCCAACTGCTTTTAATGCTAGTATAATTTCGATGCCAAATGCACTATCTGTATACAGAAAGAAAAATATATGTCAATCTCATTTATGCACAGAGACGCAAAAAAATATATAGCATGCATACCAAATTGCCTCTTATAAAGACACCAGTCATATTTGATTAGAACCCTCACAATGGACTTATTTTAACTTAATTAACTTTTTAAAGGACCTGTCTTCCAAGGCAGCCACATTCTGAGATACTAAGGGTTAGGACTTTAACATATGAAGGGGGTGGAGGGGGTCGCTAAGCTCATAACACCAGGTAATGAAGAATTACAGGGCCACCCTAGCCAGTTTGGCTCAGTGGAGCATCAGCCTGCGGACTCAAGGGTCCCGGGTTCGATTCCAGTCAGGGGGATGTACCTTGGTTATGGGCACATCCCCAGTAGGGAGTGTGCATGAGGCAGCTGATTGATGTTTCTCTCTCATCCATGTTTCTAACTCTCTATCCCTTTTCCTTCCTCTCTGTAAAAAAATCAATAAAGTATATATAAAAAAAAGGAATTACAGGGCCAAGATCTAAACGAAGGAGGAAAGCTGGAATGCCACACTTTTCTTCCAGAATTGTGAACCAAATCTGAAAGAAACAACTGAGAGGCTGGTAGAGTAAAGCACAGTTTTTGATAGATTCACAGAGCTAGGGGCTAAAAAATTGGAGAATATGGACTACAAAGGCACTCTAAAAAGCTATACTTCAGCCCTAGCTGGTTTTGCTCAGTGGATAGAGTGTTGACCTGTGAAGCCAAAGGCCCCGGGTTTGATTCCAGTCAAGGGCACATGCCCTGGTTGTGGGTTCAATCCCCAGTAGGGGGCGTGCAAGAGGCAGCCGATCAATGATTCCCTCTCATTGATATTTCTATCTCCTCTCTCTCTTCCTCTCTGAAATCTATTTTAAAATGTTTTTTTTAAAAAAAGGTATACTTCAAAGTAAGAGTGGAAAAAATGGGCTTCAGTAACATTGAAGCTAAGCCAGCCGTGGGCAAACTACAGCCCGCGGCCGGATCCTGCCCATTTGAAATGAATAAAACTAAAAAAAAAAAAGACCGTACCCTTTTATGTAATGATGTTTACTTTGAATTTATATTAGTTCACACAAACACTCCATCCATGCTTTTGTTCCGGCCCTCCGGTCCAGTTTAAGAACCCATTGTGGCCCTCGAGTCAAAAAGTTTGCCCACCCCTGAGCTAAGCTCTGAATCACCTCAGTCCCTGACTGGATTAAGATGATTCAAGATTCCCAGCAGCTTGCCAGAGGCAATCAGGTCTTCTCTGGAAAAAATGAAAATCGTAGGCCTCAAATATTTTTTGAATATTTTTATATACAATGTTGGCACTCGATAATAACTAGCATACAAGGAGACAAGGTATCGATTGAAACCAAAAGAAATAATAGACAACAGAAAAAGACCTTCGGCAGATCCAGATATAAAATCAGCTGCACACTTTACCATGAACATGCTTAATATACTGATAGTGCTCTACCATGATTCTGTTTACGAGGTGGATTTGCTCATTCCAACTCTACCCCACCCCCATCCCCATCCCCAAGTATTAAAACTGCTCCTACCATTGCCAGAAGAACTGTCCTCATTTGATGGGGTCATCTCTCCTAGGACAGTGGTTCTCAACCTTCCTAATGCCACGACCCTTTAATACAGTTCCCCATATTGTGGTGATCCCAAATTTCATTGTTACAAATTGAACATAAAGCATAGTGATTAATCACAAAACAATATGTAATTATATGTGTGTTTTCCGATGGTCTTAGGCGACCCCTGTGAAAGGGTCGTTCGACCCCCAAAGGAGTCTCGAACCACAGGTTGAGAACTGCTGCCCTAGGAGGTTAGCATGAACTCCCTCCCCTCCTCCCACCCCTCCCCCGCTTCTCCTCCCTCGAAGGCAGTAACTGACTAATCCAGGAGTATTTAAATCACACCCACAATCTTTGCCTCAAGGAGGACAATTGTGTGCTCCAGAGCTTCATCCTATGGGACCAGGGTAAGGACTTTAACCACATAAACACCTTGAGCTTCTCCCATGCCCCTTCCTCCTTCTCTTACAAAATTTGAAACCAGACAACCAGTGGGTCTGTGGTGCCTGTCACTACTTGAGCCAATTGAGCAGAGATGGGGTTGAATCATATAGGAGCATTTATTCCAATAATGCCAGCAGCATGGGAGAGTAGCAGGTCATCCATGAAAATCTCCCTCTCCCACCATAAGCCAGCTGCTTATATGGGGTAGAAGGACAAAAGTTACATGAGAAGTAGGCAAAGGGAACAAAAATGAATATATAAAAGGAATAAGGCAAAAAAAAAGAATGAAAATGGGTATAATAGTTACAGATTACAGGCAATGTGGGCTAGGGGTTTGCAAAGGGCAGGCACATCCCAGACACCATTGTTTCCTTTCCGCAACTAGATGGTTAATCTTTCCATGATAATAGGCAGTTCTCAGATGGGAATGGACTGCATTCAAGCTTGACTCCCAGATCCCCGGGGGTGTACAACTCCCAGCCAGGTTAGAATATGCTTTCTTTAATCAGAACCGAACCATCACGGTTAACGGAGTGTGATTAATATTTCTTATAACTATAGCTAGTCTCCACTATTCTATTTCTCCCTCCTGCCCGTAAGAGTTTCATCTAAGAGCTTTCTTCAATAATAGAGTAACCGGACAACCAAGGGGTCTGGGCTGCCTGTCACTACATGAGCCAATTAAGCAGAGACAGGGTTAAATCATATATGAGCGTTTATTCCAATAATGCTGGCAGAATGGGAGAGCACAGTTTTTGATAGATCCACAAAAATCTTCTCTGCCTCTCCCCATAAGCCAGCTGCTTATATTCAGTAGAAGGACAAAGATTACTTGGGAAAGTAGGAATTACAGGCACGGGAAAGTAGGCACGGTATAATATCATTACAGGTTATAAATCATGCAGGCTGTGGGGAGAGGGGCCTTGCACAGAGCAGGTGCCTCTGGGCACCCCGGGACCAGATTACAGGCAATAGGGGTCTGGGGTTATAAAGAGAGGGTGCCCCTGGGACTAGATTGTTTCAGCCACCAGGTTGTAAATCTTTCCATTGCATTGGGATGTTAGCTCCCATGTCCCAGGGCATACAACTCAGGTTAGAATGGGCTTTTTCTAATCAGAACAGAACCATCACAGTTAACAGAGCATGATTAATATTTCTTTTTTCCCCCCCTATTTTTTGTTCATTTTTTAAAAGAGAAATTAACCGAGTCATGCAAGAGCTGGAGAAGATTGTTTCATATTTCTTATAATTGTAGCTGGTCCCCAATATTCCATTTCTGCCCCTAATAATAGCAGTTTCACAAGAATTCCAAGCCCAGGCTCTGCTTCTAGGAAACCTAACATGTTTAAGATCGAGAAATTCATCCAAAAATTAAAAACCGTAAAAGAAAATCAAGCATTAATTCTAAAACTTACCAATAAATTTAAGGACTTAGTGGATGGATTTTATAGCAGACAGGACACAGCTGAAATGTTGTGAAGAAACCGCCTAGAATTAAGTACAGAGAGGTAAAAGGTTGGAAAATACAAAAAATAAAATAAACAGCATAAGAGACATAGGGGATATAATGTTAATATTTAACTTGTGTACTTGAAACCCAGTGCAGGAGAACAAAAAGAATTGGACAGAGTAATATTTGAAAATCTAATATAAAAAATTTCCAAGACTAATAAAAGACACCAGGCCAGAGTTTCAAGAAGCTCAATGAATGCCACACAGGGTAAATAGGAAGAAAATCACTCCAAAGCAACAAGGCTAACTTCACAATAGAGACAATGGCAAGCCAGAAGACACCATGATCTCTTTAAATGCTGAAAGAAAATACTTAATGTAGAACATTACATGCAGCCTTGAAAATCTCCATTTCAGGCTGTGAGACATTTCAGACAAATAGAAGTCAGGTGAGTGGTTGTCTCAAGCAGGGAGGAAGGAGGGGTTGGGAAGAGGCGTGTGAGGACTTACGGGAGAAAGTCGTGTTTGCTGTATAATGGTATTTACTTTATAATACTTTATTTTGCTGTGTATATTTTTGTGTATTTGAAACCAAAATGTGGATATCTGAGTCCGAGTTCGTTGTCTCGCCAAAATCGAAGAATGAAGCTGCAGACAAAAACAGGAGCAAAATTTTAGCGGGAGCAAAATTCAGTGAGTGCATCCAAGCTAATTAAATAGTCCATGTACAGAGTCCCACAAGGCCATAAGCCACGTGGGCACAGGGATGTGCTCCCTCACAACAGGAATTCCAGGTATCCATTGTGCTCTGTGACTGGGAAGGGGAGAGAGGAAGCCACTTGCGCTTTTTTATGTGTATGCTTGTTAGTTTCTGAGTGGTTATCTGCAAGCTGCCAGTCTAAGCACTATCCATACATTTTAAAGTTCATTCCTCTCCCGTGCACCCTTCCTTCCCCACCTAGTTGGGGTGTCTTAGTAACTCCTCCTAGTTGGGTTTTTGGGTTTTACTTTCCCTTCCCGTGGTCCCGCCCCTACCTACCTACCTACCTACCTACCTTTTTTTGTTTGCTTGTTTCATAGTCATAATGTATATTTTACAAAGACATTAAAAATTTTACTCATTTGTGTTTTTTGTTAATCCTCACCCGAGAATATTTTTTCCATTGATTTTTAGAGAGAGTGGGAGGGAGGGGGAGAAACATCTATGTGAGAGAGACACATGGATTGGTTGCCTCTCACACATGGATTGGTTGCCCGACCAGACCAGGGATCGAGCCTGCAACTGATGTATGTGCCCTTGACCTTGAATCAAACCTGAGACCTTTCAATCCAAGGGCCAACATTCTAACCACTGAGCAACCGGCTAGGTCTGTCTGTACTCATTTTTTAAGGTAAAAATATTCCACTTATAAATGACCTTCTAAAGCAGATGAGCCTCTGTACTCAATGAAGAACAATGACTATTTTTCAAATATTGTATGTAGTGATGATTAAGAAAAGGTTTGCAATGTTGTGATTTATAATAAATATATATTTGGTCATTCAGATAACCCCAAATACATTTTGTTTGGTCCTATCCACAGTTCCTGACTCACAATACCTAATTTCCTGAATGATAAGAGCAATGGGAGCATTTTTTGTTATAATATTTGGTCTCTTGATCTCAATTCCTGAAAAACTGCTTCAGAGCCATAAAGGTGAAATGGGTGTCTTGTTATTCAAATCAAGCCCCTTTCTATCTCACAGCTGGGTTTATGTTAATACGATGATTTTGGGAAAGCACCTGAAGATGGGGTTGTCAGGGGAACCAATCCAGAGTAGAGGGTTGGAACTCTTAGTCCCACCCCCTGTTTTCCGGATAGGGAAAATTGGCTGGAGATTGAACCAATCACCAATAGCCAATGAGTTAATTAGAGAGGCCTGTGTAATGAAGCGACCATAAAACCCCCAAAAGGAGGGGGTTTGTCTACAGAACCCATCCCCAAACTCCAGGAGGATAGATGTTCTTCGAATGAGGACATTGCCTGTGTCTTCATCCCCCAGTTGGTTCGTATCGTTCAATATCCTCTGTAACACACTGGTGACCTAGTGAGTAAACTGGTTTCCCGAGCCACGCTAGCAAATTACTCGAACCCTAGGAAGGGGTCGTGGAAATCTCTGCTTTATAGTTAGTCGCTCAGAAGTACAGGTAATAACCGGAACTTGCAATTGGCACCTGAAGTTTAAGGAGGGAGTCATGGGAACCTCCAAGTCTGTAGCCGGTGAGTCGTGATTGGCATCTGAATCACAGAGCAGTCTTGAAGGACTGAGCACCTAAACTGTGGAATTTGCTATCTTTGGTAGATAGTGTCAGAATTGAGTTGAAAGTTAGGACACCTAGCTGGTGTCGGAGAATTGCATGTCGCTGGTGTGGTTCCAGAACCCTTAGGTTTAATTTTAAAACTAAAACTTAAGTTAGCGTTTTAAAATTGAGATTTCTTTAGGAATTGTATAATCTTGTTAAAATGTGAAGTTTTGTTGATGCTGGGCTGGCATTTTGAATGGCAAACAGTTGAGGCTGAGTTGTGGCATATGATATACACATATGCACTACGCCAAGTCCACATCATTAATTTATCTGGTCTTACAGGAATTTAAATACCTGGCCTTCATTTTAAACATTTGGAAAAAACTCCTACTTGGGTTCCCCTGTGAATTTCTGCTTCTACAGGTTAAATACCCTTGGTTTTTTATATGCCGTGGTTCTTATCTCTTCTGTGGGCCTCTTTGAACTTACCAGTGTTCTCTTTTAGAACATATTATCTGGCTATTACAAAATGGGGTGTTTACAGACAGCATATTTTGAAAATTCAATTTAAGATACCCTTTGCAGTTTTTAAAACGAGAGAAACATGCTTATGGGCAATTGACAATAACTCTCAGGGCTTTTATCATTAGAGGTCTTTTTTTTTTTTTTTTTGTGTTCAATTTTTTTTTTTTTATTTTTTTTTTATTTTTTTTTTCGCTTAAAGTATTACAAAGGGTATTACATAAGTGTCCTTTTTTCCCCCCCGCCCTTGACAAACCCCTACCCTCCCTTACCCCCCAGTGTCTTATGTCCATTAGTTATGCTTATATGCATGCATACAAGTCCTTCGGTTGATCTCCATTAGAGGTCTTATTAAACCAGTCCTTCCCCATTTATGCTTAACTGAAAGCAGTTGTTTGATCTTAAATACAAGGAATCATATTTACTCTTCTTGAATTTCATTTTCTCAATGGTGGATTCTTTTTATATCTCTGGATCTTCTGTCTTCATTCCAGCTGGTTTTATATATATATATATAACATTGTACAAGTATACTTTTTACTACTTGGAAGTGGAATAATACATTTGTGTGTGTGTGTTTTAAAATACATTTTTATTGATTTTAGAGAGGAAGGAAGAGAGAGAGAGAGAGAGATAGAAACATCAATGATGAGAAAGAATCATGGATTGGCTGCCTCCTGCAAGTCCCCCACTGGGGATCGAGCCCACAACCCGGGCATGTGCCCTTGACCGGAATCAAACCCAGGACCTTTCAGTTCGCAGGCTGACGCTCTATCCACTGAGCCAAACCGGCTAGGGACAGCTGGTAATATTAAAACAGCTCTTAAGGGACTATAGACAAAGACAAAGCTTTAGTAACCAAATCCCCACTTAACACATCTTCCTGAAGAAAGTTACTGTGAATATTACCTTTAAAAGCTTTCCTTAGCCTTGGCAGGTGTGGCTCTGTTGGTTGGGCATCGTCCTGTGGAATTGTTTTATGGTATGAGTTCTGTTATTAATTATTTGAGTAAACTTTGTACTCTTTTCCATAATAGCTGCGCCAATTTACAATCCCAGCAAGTGTGCAAGAGTTCCTTTTTCCCTACTTTCTTGTTAAAATGTGTTATTTCTTGTGTTTTTGATAATAGCCATTCTACCAGGTAAGAGGTGATATTTCACTGTGGTTTTGATTTGCCTTTCCCTGATTAGTGATGTTGAGCACCATTCATTTAGTGTAGCTGTAGGCCACCTGTATGTCTTCTTTAGAACAATGTATTCAGATTCTTAGTATATTTTTAAAATGGATTTTTTTTTTGCTATTGAGTTGTATGAGTTCTTTATATATTTTGGATATTAATCCCTAACAGATGACTTACAAATATAGGGTGTCCCAAAAATGTGTACACATTTTGAATAATTATAATGCCAATGGGTTAAATCTGAAAAGAAACATTAATTGAGCTACCAGCTGTTAAAGTGTATATACATTTTTGGGGGACACCCTGTATTTTCTCCTATTTGACAGGTTGTTTTTCCATTTTGTTGATGGTTATTTTTGCTGTGCAAAAGCTTTTTAGTTTGATGTAATCCCACTTGTTTAGTTTTGATGTTGTTGCCTTTGCTTTTGATGTCAAATCCAAAATATCATTGCCGAAATCAGTGTCAAGGAGCTTACCGCCTTTTCCTTCTAGTTTTATGGTTTCAGATCTTACGTTCATGTATTTAATTCACTTTGAGTTAATTTTGTATATGGTTTAAGGTGGTGGTCTAGTTTAGTTCTTTTTTAGGTGGCTGTCCACTTTTTACAGTACCATTTATTAAAAACTGCCTTTCCCCCATTGTTTTATTGGTTCCTTTGTCATAAATTTAATTAACCGTGTATGCATGGGTTTATTTCTGGACTTTCTATTCTGTTCCATTGATATATTTCTCTGGTTTTATGCTAATACCATACCATTTGGATTACTGTAGCTTTGTAATGTAAGGTTGAAATCAGGAAGCATGATGCCTCTAACTTTGTTCTTCGCTCTCAATCTCAATCTTGTTTTGGCTATTTGAGGGTCTTATGTAGTTCCATAAAGAATTTAGGATTGTTCTATTTTTGTGAAAAAATAGAATTGTTATAAGCATTGCATTGAATCTGTAAATTGCTTTGGGTAATACAGGTTTTTTAACAGTATTAATTCTTCAGTCCATGAGCATGGGATATTGTTACTTTGTGTTTTTAATTTTTATCAGTCTTACAGTTTGCAGGTCTTTTATCTCGGTTAAATTTATTTATAGGTATTTTATGGGATTGTTTTTGCAATTTGTCTTTCTGCTGGTTCATTATTAGTGTGAAGAAACATAACAGATTTGTGTATACTGATTTTATAGCCATCAACTTCACTGAAGTCAATTAATTTTGTTTTTGGTGGAGTCTTTTGGATTTTCTAATATGTAATATGTCATCTACAATAGTGAGAGTTTTACTTCCTATCTGATTTTGGTTGCCTTTTATTTCTTGTCCAGTTACTCTCTCCAGGATTTCTCATACTATGTTGAATATAAGTGGTGAGAGTGGGCACCTGTGTCTTAATCCTGATGTTACAGAGGAAGCGTTCATTTTTCACTGTTGAGTACAATGTTAGCTGTGGGCTTGTCATACGGCCTTTTTTATGTTGAGGTATATTCCCTAGTATACCCATTTTGTTGAGAATTTTAATCATAAATTTACAATTTTGTCAAATGCTTTTTCTGCATCTCTTGAGATATAAGATTTTATCCTTCATGGTGTGTCTGCATTTTTCTTTTTCTAACTTACATTGCACACTTTGTTCATTAATTTGTTAGCCTTTTTTCTAATATCAACATTTAATGCCATTTTCATTGTATCTCATATTTTGGAAGATAGTACAGATGTTTTCATTATAATTTATTTCTACTTAACGTTTAAATTCCTATTATGACTTTTCTTTTTTTGACCTGGTATTATCTAGGAGCAGTTTCTTAAATCTATGAAGCATATTGTTTTCAAGTGTTTTGGGGTTTTTTTGTGTGTGCTTTTTTTTTTATGTCCCGGACTTAGTGGGATTCCTCCTTCGTGGGGAATAGTTGCAATCCCTGATCCCCATCACCAGTGGGGTTCAGATTTTGGTTCACAGTCCCTGGCTGTGGGTCATGGGATTAAGCCAGTGGGCATCCTTCATGGTCTGAACTATGACTGTATCTGATTATCTTGGAACCTCCGACTTTAGTTCTTGATTAATGAAAACATTCTTGGTAAATGCTTTCACTGGTCCCTCTTGCGCAGGTCTGAAAATTTCACCTCTAGCCATAGAATATCTCCTTAAAGCAGTGGTTCTCAACCTTCCTAACGCCGGGACCCTTTAATACAGTTCCTCATGTTGTGGTGACCCCCAATTTCATTGTTACAAATTGAACATAAAGCATAGTGATTAACCACAAAACAATATGTAATTATATATGTGTTTTCCGATGGTCTTAGGCGACCCCTGTGAAAGGGTCGTTCGACCCCCAAAGGGGTTGCGACCCACAGGTTGAGAACCGCTGCCTTAAAGGATTTAAAGTGGAATCCTTCCACTTACAGGGTTTTGCAAGCTTTCGTCACTACCTCCCAGGGTTGATAGTGGGTAATTTGTGTAGTAGGCGTTTCTCAGGCTCCTTCTCCAAAATCATTCCCTGATTATCTGTCACCTTCGTCACCCGTGGTCGCCATGGTAGGCAGGAGACTACCATAGAAAGGGGCCGACCTGTGAATGGGTCGTGGCCTCTGGGCAGCATCCGATCCCTCCCTCTTATCTAGTCACCAAAGCCTGGCACCCCCACCCCGGCCTATCGCCCACCGAGAGTGACGGCACATGCGTGACGAGGAGCGCAGGGAGGGCGGGGCTTAGCGCCGTTGGCAGGCGGACCGGGTAGGGAGCAGTGATGCGCGGAGAGAAGGCGGTGGAGGACCTCCGCGAAGCAGAGATGCTCGGACGACAATAAAAAGGTAAAACCCAGTTCCCAGTTTCCTCCTGGGAACTCTCGTGGGGTCTCCCCACCAGGGGCCCGCCCGCGCAGGGACGGTCCTGCCGGTGGAATCCTTTCTTCCTCACGAGCGTGAGGGCACCCCCAGGGGCAATACCCACGCGGCAAAGATCGGTCCTCGGGGTACGGGGGTGTTTGCGGTGACAGGATGGAGGGGGCGTGCACGCAAAACGTGGGTGGACCCCCCAACGGCGCGCGCGCGACCAGGAGGGTGGTCTTGGAGGAAAGTTGCCCGAAGGGGATGAAAACGAGGATCCCTGGACCGCGGGGCCCAGCCTCACCGAGCGGTGCCAGCCCTGCGCCCGCGGCTGGGGCTCAGGCCCGGGCAGTGGAGAGGTCTCGAGGTGTGGGAGCGGGCACCGGGGAATGTACGGCAGGAGACCGCGGGCGGCCCCGCGAGACCGCAGACAGCCCTGGGGAGGAGGGGTAGGGCAACGCGATAGGCCCTCCCGGCGGCTATGGGACGCCCTTGCGGCCGTTGCCCGGATCGGTCCCATGACCGGCGCCGGTGGTCCGGAGCTACCTGGCCGCCGCTTTTATATTGTTCTGTCCTCGCTGAGCATCCAGGGAGGGGAAGCGGCCGCGATGCCCGCGGCTGACTTCCAAGAGGTTGGCGGCGCTGTCAGGATCGTGCTGGCAGTGCCGGTTCGGAGGTTCGTGGCCCGTTCTCCCTCCGGAGGTGGGACCTGCAGGACTGAGGGCGTGGCTGCGGCCGGGAGTGGGTGGGCCAGCACTCGCTCTTGCCCCTCCGCACGACCGAACGGGTTACAGCCAGGGTGTAGCCGGAGACTCGCTGATAGGCTGTCCTGCCCGCGGCTGGGACTTCGGGCCTTGACCGCCCCCCCCCCGCCCCCGCCTTCGCGGAATTTTTCTAAGTCCGGATCCGGAGGCGTCCACCCAGCGTGCTCCTAGGCTCCGGGTCCGCGATGCCGGCTGGGCTGACCCTAAAGGTCCCCCGGGACACCAGACTCGGCCGCTCCTTTTGCTGCGGCTTGTCTGAGACATGCTCTTTTTTAAAAAAATTTTTTTAATACATTTATTATTTTGCAGCATCAGTTTGCCACTTGATGAAAACGACAAACACATAATCATATAACAACAGGTAATGAGTCATATTGAAACAGACTACATTAAAATCAAGAAATTTTACTTATATAATATACAAATAGGAGAAAGGTTTGTAACACGTTCATTGCCAAGAAATAGAATAAACTCAAATACATTCAGAGAAACGAGTAAAAATATAGACACGTTATGAGTTGAGTCTTCTAGTGTCCAATTATGCCGCGAGAAGGGGGTACATTCTCCGTGGCCAGGGAATGAAATAGGAAAAGCACCACGAAGCCACGAGTCAGCAGAGGTACAAACACGAAAAGCTCCCCGAGTCCTGCAGGTCCCAGAGCGCGCCGCCAGGAGGAGCTGGGCTGGGTCCAGTGGAACCTGCACCACGAGCAGCTATGCCGGGAGCAGCCGTGAGAACGCGCAGCGAGGTCACGTGCGCCCCAATGCGGGCCGCCAGGACCGCTGAGCTGCGCGCGAGGCATTTGCGTTGGCCACGCAGTGAGCAGAGCCAATGCCTTCTCCCCACATTGGATACTTGGAGGTGCGCTGACGGCAAAGATACACTGACCAGCGCTTCTCGCACCCGCATGGGCGCACACCCTGGTCCCCTCTGATCCCGCCGCAGCTGCAGGACTTGATGGGGACAGAATCCCTTATGGATCCAGTAACTTGTAGAGGACCACGTCGCTCTCATCCCACGGCGTGCGGGAGGAAAAGGACCTCTCCAAGGGGCCTTGGGGTCACAACAAGGTTGGGAGAGAAACTGAAGGCATAGGGGCTGGAGCTGGAGCAGGAGCAGCGGGGACCGTGTGCTGGGTGGCCTGCGCAGGGTTCCACCAGGCCTGGTTGTAGCTGAGGGCGCTGGGCTCTGTTGCTGGGAAGACTTGGAAGGGGCTATGCGGAAGGGGGATGCAGACACCTGGGGCGGCCGGGAGCACAGGGCCGGCGGGGAACACTGGCTCCTCAGGGAACCAGGTGTGGAGGGAGCACCGGGTCCTCCTGGAACGCAGGGCCCGCCCGCAGGAGAGGGCTCAGGGACGCAGATTCCCTGGGGCGCAGCGCGGGCTCCCTGACCTTGGTGGAAGGCACACTCTTAACAGGCTTTAGGGGTCGACCAGATAGCCCCGTCCCTTCCTTGTCCGCCCCCCCCCCCCCGCCCCCTTCTTTGGTGGCGATGGAGTCCTGTCTGCGGGGTCTCCGGGGCCGTCACCAGCTCCCAGGAGGCCGGTGTGATCTGTAGACAGACGCCCCATCACTGGGAACCGTCAGTGTTTTGCCTGGAAGATAAGTGTGGACGTGCTGTCCTCGGGTGATTGGAGGACCGGGGTCCCGGGGGCGTTTCGGCTGTGACCAGAAGCCTGACTTCCTGTCCCGGCCCCGAGCAAAGCCGCACGCCTCGGGCCTGCGCGCCGGCTGGTGTGCGCCTTGGGCCGGCGAACCCTGCTTCTCTGCCGGAGGAGGGGTTTCCCTGGCGAGGCTGAAGCGCAGGCCGTGCCGCGGTCCTCGCCTCGCTCCCTTCTGGGCGGCCGCTGGTGTGGTTCCCGCCGCTGCGGATCGATGTGACGTCGGTCGCGCTCTCGGGACGAGGGGCGGATATTCCTGGCGAATGGACCGCTCTGCTCGCCCTGCCCGCTGCCCCTCTCCGCTCCCCCCTGTCCGGTGGCGCTGCGCGGACGGAAGGGGTGCGGAACCCAGCCCGACCTCGGTCTCACGCCCACGGACTTCGGACGCAGCGGACACTCTCCGCTCGCCTCCCGGCCGTGTCTCGTGGGCGGCCCTCCACGCGGCATCGCACGCCTCCCCTTGGGTGCGCGCTGTTTTCGTCTTGGCCCTCGGGGTGCTTCTAGGCTCCGGGTTCGCGATGCCGGCTGGGCCGACCGTGAGTTCCTGCTTTTCCTTTCCTTTCCTCGCCGATGCGGTGTTTTCTCCCTCCTGGCGGCGCTATTGCGAGCGCTAGGATGGCCCTGTGCCGACCCCCATGTCCCTGGAAACTCCCGCGCCTTCATGGGCCCGAGGGCGGCATCCAACCGTGCCGGTCACCCGAAAAGCGGCCTTTTGCCGCGGTCCCACCCAGAACCGGCCTTTGCGCGCCGGTTTTGCCCCTTGGCCCCCCACCTCTGGGGGTGGGCTGGTGGCGTCCCCAGGCAGAGTGGGGCGAGTGCACCCAGGAGAAAAGACCAGGTGCTCTCGGCCGGTGGCAGCGGGGCGGGCCTCACGAAGTGAAGGCGTTTCCTGGGATCCGCGGACCATCCCTGGGCTGGGGCCTCTGGTGGTGGGACCCCGCGTGTGTCCCGACCAGAGAACCAACTCGCCGAGAGAACCACTGGCGGCCCGGTCTTTTCTTTCTTCTGCCAGCAGTTGTATGTCGCCTCCTGGGCCCGCCGCAGCCCAGTTCATTTCAGCCGCCGCTCACCCTGCTGCCTCTTTGCGGGTGGGCGAGGGGCCGTCAGTGCTATTGAGAAATCTTAATAGTAAATGGGGTAATGATACTATATTATCAAAAGATTGCGACCTAATATAATCCAAGCTGAAGTACTAGCAGAATCTGCGGAGGAGAGGTTGTTCTGATTCCAAGAATTGATTTGTCCCGGTCTGACACTGGCCTCAGTGTTAGAATAAGTTTAACCAATTTATCAGTCATTGTTTTTATCAATGTTGTTTTTATATCATGTTTTAATTTTTTTAAATATATTTTATTTTATTTTTTACAGAGAGGGAGAGGAATAGAGTTAGAAATAGCAATGAGAGATGTTTTTGTTCTTTTTATATCATGTCTTTGTTTTTGTTATATCATGTTATTGTTTATTAGTCAATTTATTATTTTCATATATATTTTACTAATTTTCGTTAATCTCTGACACTTCTATTATGGAGAAAGGACGAATAGCAATATTAAAATATTTATTCTAATTCATTTCCTTTCAATGTGCACGAATCCGTATACCTGTCACTAGTATATACATAATATGAGTTAACATCTTAGTTTCCTAAACTATACAAGACCCTTAAGCAACTTTACTCTTTCTTGATTTTTTTGTGGTTTTTCATTTTCTCTAAATCCCACAAAATATTTTTAGTTCATATAAATGTTTATAGCTTTACCTAAACAAGTTGTTTATTCTTTTTTTTTTTTTTAACATATTTTATTGATTTTTTACAGAGAAGAAGGGAGAGGGATAGAGAGTTAGAAACATTGATGAGAGAGATCGATCAGCTGCCTCCTGCACGCTCCCCAGTGGGGATGTGCCCGCAACCAAGGCACATGCCCTTGACTGGAATCGAACCTGGGACCCTTCAGTCTGCAGGCCGACGCTCTATCCACTGAGCCAAACCGGTTCGGCAAGTTGTTCATTCTTTGCTTTTTTTTTCCATCATGCATCTCATATCTCCCCTCTTGGGTCATTTTTCTTCTTCCTGAAGTATTTGTTTTAGAAACTGGCTACTCCACATGTGGTTAACAAACTAGCAACATCAACACTTGCCTGTAGTCCTATAGTCTATCTGAATCTAGATCAGAGATCTCCCCATGTCTAATCTTACTCTTCCATTCAACATAGTATGTTGAGTGATCCTCATAAAATGTAACGCCAATGTGTGACTCTTCCCAATTAAAACTCAATTGTTCCCCATTTCGCATAGGTTAATGACATGCCATGCTTATAAGGCCCTTTATTCACCACCCTCTCTCTACCACTCCCTCTCTTGCATTCTATGTTTTGGCCACCCTAAGTAAATCTCTCTTAGCTCCTCCAATGTGGAGATGCTTTCTCTTTCGGCTTCTACACATGCTGTTATTCTTTCTCTCCACAGCTATCAGTGCCACGCTAACTCATAACTCTTCAGTTCTCAGCATAAAAGCCACTTGCCTCTGGGAAACTGTTCATTGTCGTCCACATGCCATTCCCATACATCCTCTAGATGTGCTCACGTTAGCCTGGCAACTGTAATAAAGACATTCATTTCTTCTGTAAAGTTTGCTTATATGAGATGATGCAATCTAGAGAGAGGAAATTTCTGACTATTTAAGCAATAGCCAGAATTTCCAGGATTCTTGTAAAAATAAGTAGAAAAAGAGAATAGCACCAGCAAAATCAGTGAGACTAGCAGGAAATCATGAAATAACTTAAAAAGGTAGGTTTTTTTATGGAGAAAGATGTGTTAGTAAGCACTGCAAGATTATTTCTACAAGCAGTTAAAATAATATCAAATTCATAGTATTTTAATAGAAAAACATGCTTCTTTTAAGAAAACACAAATATACACTAGACCCAATACAAAATTTTAATAAAATAGAAAGTAAGGAAATTTTATTGTTTCATTATGCATACATGCTACATGTGAATTTACACAAATATATGTACTTTGCAATAGCAGGGATATGCAGATGCAAAATGCACCCTGGAGAAAGAGAAGCACAAGATATATATATATATATTACAAGTGCAAACTCAATAAATTAGTTACAATTTTATTAGGAATGTAGGACCAGTTTACAGATGATGTGGCGATGGTAGCAAAAGTGGCAGAAGGCACTCAGCACTCACCATGTCTAATAAATAAAGCTTAGTGATTCATTAAAAATTAGGATACTCTATAGGATCAAAACATCCAACAGTTCCGTAGATTTTACATTGACATCTTTCAGGTAAGCCAACAATTCTAGGTAGGCAAGAAATTCCCTGCTGACATCATTTCTTAAAAGGAATTACCTTGGAAAATTAATAATTTTAATGCCTACAAAAGCTGAATGGATCCAAAATAAAATACGGTCTCCATGAATAATAAGAAATATTAGTCTACCATCTTATTCTGCTCTTTATATCTTCAAATTTTATCACAGCTAGGGTACAAGTCTGGACCCTAACAGAAACTAACAAGCTTATAAACATTGTAAATATGTTCCATTTTCTTTGCAGTTATATTAATGTGCAGTGTGCTTTTGCATGAAACGATTTACTAAAATATTTAGATTTGTTATATAAAAATTATATTAGTATTCCCACCATTTACTTCACATCTCAGAAATTCGACTTGTATTGGGCTCTAGAAGTTTTGAGTAGTCATAGGTCATTTCTCTCATGTAATCTTGAGGCAAAAGGAAATTAATAGAAAGATAAACATTAGTTTTACAGTAACTAAACATGTGGCACCTAAGATATAAAAATAAGTACATATTCCAATTACTTATGCAATGAATGTGTCTTCCAGAACTCACACTATTTCTTTTGTTCTTTACCGTTGACAGGATAGTCTCATTTGATTTTTTTACATTAAGGCAAAAGACACATCTTTTCCGTGGTTCTAATTAGTCTCATTTTTCTAAGAAAAGATAAAATAATGCTTTCATAAAAGGTTAATATCAATACTAGGAAAAAGTTTTTTTTCTTTTGAAAATATGTGTTGGGATTATATTAATTGAATGTTTAAAAATACTAATCCTGAGCAAGAGTAAAAATGAGAACAGTTTTGACTAAAGAATAAAATTCCTTCATTGTTAAACCTAAACATCTTTAAAATTCGACCATGGAATATAAAATCAAAAAGGCTAGAATTCAGACTTCTGATTTCTACGCCAAAGCTGAATACTAAGAACAGAAATAAAACACACACAGTAAATAATACACAACAGTAAAAGCATCAGAAATTGATGCGTGTGGATTTTGTTAAATATAACAAAGCTCAGTCCTTTGTGGGTAAGTCTAGCTGGGTGAACAGCACTCAACAGTGTATGGCACTGAACAGATCCTTTGGAAAGGAGACACTGGATTCCTTTTTAAATAGGCACAGACTTTCCCCCCTCCCCAAAACATTCAAATACATAAAGGACACATTTGGAAATACAGTATGAATCCAGTTTTCATGAAAGCAAGAAGTTCTGGCCACTTTGGAAACTACAGTAAAAGTTACTTGAACTTTTAGTTCTAGATCTCCCTCCTGAAAAGTTAGTGCTTTCCACCCACAGAGCAGTATGGTGACAAAGTATTCCTATACCAGTGAGGCATTAAGTAAGGGCTTGCGACATGAGTCAGGTGAAGCCAAGCTCTAGGAATAGTTTCCTAGTTTGTGGTGAAAGTGCAAAGAGTGGGAAACCACAGGCACCGCAGGGATCCCCTCACAGTAAGACGGCCTGTCCACGTGGGAATGGTCAGTTCAGAGTCAGCACAGTGAATTCCCAACCCTCAGGCACAGCCCTCGGGATTCTTCATTATGTCTTTGTTTCACTCAAATGGTCTCTCCCTCTTCATCAGCTTCTTCGATCACCTGAATCTCATCTGTTTGAGGTAAGGAAGAATTCTCCACCTGCAGTTTATTCCCATCAGTTTTACATTTCTCTTCTTCCTCTATCATCTCCTTCCATATCTTGTGGTTTTCAGTGAGGTGATGCATTAGCTGACAAAATATTCGCTGTCTGCCTTTTCTTCTCTCTGGTTCTGTGAAATTAAAAAGTATAGATATTTTAGCCATAGCAATATGATTCAGCCATTCTTTCAATAAATATCTGAGTGCCTATCATATTCTAGGTGCTATCTAAGCACTGGCGTTACAGTAATAAACAATAAGATTGAAACAAGAGGTCACTGGTTTGATTACCAGTCAGGGCACATGCCCCAGTTATGGCTTGATCCCCACAGGGGCGTGCAGGAAGCTGTTGATCTGTGTTTTCTCTCCCATCGATGTTTCTATCTCTCTACCCCCCTCTCCCTTCCTCTCTCTCTAAAAATCAATTTAAAAAATGTAACAAATACTGTTAAAAGTAAAGCAGAAAATGAGATTATGGAAGTGTGTGTGTGTAGGGGGGAGATGGCACTGAAATATCAAATGATAAAACCAACCGTTTTAGGATTTTTTAATATATTAAATATCAAAATTTTGTTGAGTAGCCCTGGCCAGGTGGCTCAGTTGGTTGGGCATTGTCAAAAAAAAGGTTGCAAGTTCGATTCCTGGTCAGGGGACACATACTTAGGACATACTTAGGTTGTGGGTTTGATCCCCAGTAGGGATGTGTACGGGAGGCAATCAATCGATGTCTGTCTGTCTGTCTGTCTCTCTCTCTTTTCCTGTCTTTCTCTAAAAGTGAATGAAAACATATCCTAAGGTGAGGATTTAAAAAATTTGGGTGAGTATAGACTTTCAAAAGCCAGCCAGCTTCCCAAGATTATACTCAGATGGTAATGAAAAGATTACTTTTCACTATTCTAATATTAAGACAACTTTGGGGTGATGGTGGATGGGGTTCTTTGTAGTTATCTGTTCTGTATACAGCATGCTTGGAAAACAAAGTAATTAGATATTTAAATTCTACTTTAAAGAGCAAATAACTGACTTCATTTACAGATACAAAGGTAACAAATGTTTCTTTTTCATTTTCTATCTATACTCTTTGCTTTATATAGAAAATGGTGCCCCTACAATTTTATAATTAAAATCTGTAATGCCACAAAACTTGGTTCTCCTCTTAAGTCAGTTTTCCCAACTGCTTTTTAAAAAATCTATATTTTTATTGATTTCAGAGAGGAAGGTAGAGGGCCAACTGCTTTTTAATATATATTGATTGGTTTCAGAGAGGAAGGGAGGAAGGGAGGAGAGAGAGAAATGTCAATGACGAGAGAGAATCATCGATCGGCTTCCCCCTGCACACCCCCCACCAGGGATCGAGCCCACAATCTGGGCATGTACCCTTGACCAGAATCGAACCCAGGACCCTTAAGTTTGATGATCTATCCACTGAGCAAAACTGGCCAGGGCAGTTTTCCCAACTGTTTTGATCCATTTCTAAAGTCTATATGAAGGGCAGAATAACAGGCCAGGAAGGGTGGGGTGCGGTAAAGGAGGACCAGCCAGTAGGACCCACCCACCTCCTCCCTTCTGTCCAGGTGTGGTGACAGTCCTGTCATGCATGCATAGGTACAGCCTGCTGAGAAGCACTGATTGGAGGACAACACCTCAAGAGATGCTACTTTAGCTACGAGTGCTTGTCATGTGACAGCATTAGCAATGGGTACCCAGCCCATAGTAGGAACTCATAACCTGAACACTTACATCGTAGTTATTCAGGATAAGACTACTGAATCTTTAGAACAAAGATCCAAATCCAAATTAAATGGATATTTCAGTTAAGAACATTGAGTAAATAGTATTGCTAGGTTCTTACTAGGATTTAGATTGCCTTCTATTTCTTCATCTGTATCTAATTCTTCACCATCCTCATCAGAACAACTTTCAGTGTCATCATCCTCTTCCTCTTCTATCCACTGGCCCGGGAGCAAACCAGCAGCATCGTAGGAGTTACACAGGGGACCCACAATGTGGGTGATGAAGGACTCTTGAAGCTTGGCTAGTTGAGGAGAAGAACGATCCATGAAGGGACTGATGGGCAAACCAAGATTTGCTTCTTCATCTCCCTGATCATTTTAAAGAGAAAAGTACATTTTTAACTGTTAAGAGAACAATTACTAAGCTTTGCTGTTAAATTATCTTGAGGGTGTTTTTTTTAAATAAGCATAGTCTACATAAAAATAATTTTTACAAAAAGTGTCAATGAATCTAATTATTTCTCTATCATTTCAACTGTAAGTATTTCTCTAATATTTGAGAAATCCTAAACAAAACTTTATTCTCACTCATCCAATCTTACAGTCTCTTACTTTTTACTTAATCTTCTGACTAAAAAAAATAAAGTAAAATAACAAGTAAAAAAACCACACAAACGAAAAAAACTTTATTCTCACACTCAGTTAATTGATACCCAGCTAACAAGAAAAAAATACGTCTTTTTAAAGTATTAGCAAATTTACTAACAACCTGCAAAATTCCTTAGTGTCAAATACAGATTTTCTTTGTCCTAGGTGGAGACTGTAAATGGAAACACTTGTTGTAGCGGTTCTACAAACGTACAGAGTTTTGCAAATGCTTTTCAACACTCCTCCCCTTTTGTAATAGCAGAACCCTTCCATGGATGTAAATAAAAAAGCCTAATATGTAAAACAGAAAGAAGCTCTACTGAGGTGAGGATTCTGGGCTCAGAGCCCCAATTTCTTGCCCTGAGATATCCTCTCACTGGGGCCTCTCGGGTTCTGGAGAGCACAGTATAAGATCAGACATACCTAGTTTTAAAACCTGCTTTTGCCACCTATTACCTAGAGGGTGTTGGGCAAGCTCTATGTTCAATTCATGTGTAAAATTTTAAGAATCTATTTTACAGGGTTGCTATGGGGAATGAATACTTTCCATAATGCACAAATGCTGCAGGCAAGATGAGTCATAGATCCTTATGAAACTGTCGCAGTGATGAACTGTCCTGTGATTTAAATCCTCTATGACTAAGAAAACTATTAATGGTGTTTTTTTTTAAAACCAGCTGAGGTTGCCCACAGGATTCTACAATTTCATAGGTTTAATACTTTTTTTTGTTTGATTAAGTTTGGCTTTTCTAAGCCCATGGTACTTAGATATAGGAATATAAAGCTAGTATAATTACAATGATAAAAAGATGGGTAAGGTTAGAATTTTGCCTCCATATCTCAAAGATGTTTAGTAGCATAGCTAGAATGAGAGGAAATGTAATAGTTTTGATGAGGGTTAACTAGAACTTTCATATAGATTAGCACATTAACCTTTATAACAATTCTATGGTAGGGTGTTATTTTTTCTCCTCCTTTGGCATATGAATAATGAAACCTGGAAAATTTAAGTGATACTGTCTGAAATATGTGATTTTTAGTGAAAGATCAGGAATTATAATTGCTAACATTTATGGAGCACTTATGTGTCAGGGACTTTTCTTTTTTTTTTTTTTTTTTTTTAAATATATTTTATTGATTTTTTACAGAGAGGAAGGGAGAGAGATAGAGAGTCAGAAACATCGATGAGAGAGAAACATCGATCAGCTGCCTCCTGCACATCTCCCACTGGGGATGTGCCCGCAACCCAGGTACATGCCCTTGACTGGAATCGAACCTGGGACCTTTCAGTCCGCAAGCCGACGCTCCATCCACTGAGCCAAACCGGTTTCGGCGTCAGGGACTTTTCTAAGACTTTAAATAGTACGGTTGTTGTGAGGATTAAATAAATTATGTGGCAGGTGCCATCAACATTCCTGTTTTATAAATGGGGAACCGAGGCAGAGAGGTTAAGGTCACACTGCTGGTAAGGAAAAGGAACCAGGATTCAACCTCAGTCATGGCTTTAAGTTTGTTCAATAAGAATTAATTCTATATACTTTAAAAATAATTATATTGTAAACTGGGTTGAAATGAACTTTTCAAATGTTTTTTCTTTTTCAATGAAATCAGTGCATTTTCTAAATCTGGCATATATTAATACTTTAATTACCTCTGTACAGATGGCATTTTCCTTAGCATTAAATTCTTTTGTGAACATAAATTAAAACCTGAAACAGGCTTCCGTTATCTTTAAGAATGAATATGGGACTATGCAAACTGATTACTACAGATTAGGCAAATATTTATAACCATATATTATCCAAAAGTACAAATAATTTAGTTCAAGTATATCAGAATAGTAAAATAGTAATTCTGTGATTACACAGTGTAGAATATTTTAACCTATGAACAGCAGAGTACACATTGTGTTGGGACCTTTAGCTAAGGTGGCTGAAAGACATTGCACATTTATTGGTCATTTGATACAATCTGGGTGTGACAGGTGCAACAGGTAACTGTGCATACTTTATAGACTCCACTTCATCACTTCTGCTAGAGTTTCAACTCATGGTAAGAAAGCCTCACAGAGGCCTCACATGGTAGATATATTGATTTTTTTTTTTCTGGTGTTTAGGGTCAGTTAAGGATTCCCAAGGAATGTAATTCAAAAGTCAAGAAGGTGTGTTTGATGTTTTGGAGATAATGAAATATTAGGCTTGTGGGGAAATCGGTATACTCCTACATTGTAGAGAGCCTCAAAACTGAACCTCAAAAAATGGTAAAGATTCTGCAAAGTGGTAGGATTAGTTTTCAAGACAAGAGTTTAAAACACATGAGAAAAGACCATGTTTACATCTTTGAATCCTTGAAAACCATTAAGATCTACTTTGTCCCCATTTCTAGCTCTCTAATTTCTTATCCTTTGCCAGGACTTTTACCCAGTTGATGTTTCTAAGGCAATCTTTTTATAGCAGAGCTGAAGATGGTTGATAGTCTTTAAATACAGTGGGCCCTTGACTTAAGAGTTTAATTCATTCCGTGACAGAGCTCGTAACTCATATTACTCATATGTCAAATCATAAAGTGAACGAGTGAGACACGTGATGCTGGGCTGATGTTGTGGCGTTCACTGTGACGTTCGCTGCGCCAACTAGCGGTGGGGTATCTGAAGCTGGCTCGTAACCCGAATTTTAGCTCACAACTCAAAGCAAAAAATCGGCCGAGAGAGACGGCTTGTATCTCGAAAAACTCGTTAGTCGGGACACTTGTAAGTCAAGGCCCCACTGTATAATCTAAGTATAACCTGAATCAGTTAAAAACAACTTCATTTAGAAATAAATTATCATAGGCTATTGGTTCTCAGGGTTGAAAGGGACCTTGGAATCATAATGTAGTCTGTCCTTACCTCTATACTCAAGTACATTCAACCCACTTTAGATAGGCTATAAGCTTTTTTTTTTTTTTAAATATCAGCAGCAAAGGAAAAAGAGCAGAGAATATACTAAGACCAGAGCAAATGAAACTATTTCTAACCATCCTTAAGCAGAGCAATTCAGATTTCAAACACTGAATGTAGCTTTCCAAATCCCAAAGGGTAGTTAGTGTCTTCAGATGGCAGCTATTAAAAATCCCACCAATCTCATGTTTCAACTCACCTGCTCATAAAATTCATTGACAATGCCTTCTGTCCATTTCAAATGCAAGTTCCGAACTTTTGCTGGGCCATTGATATCTGCCAGTTTGATGCACACCTGGCATACTAAGAGGCGGTCATTTTCATTACTCCATTCTATACCATTACTATTTACATCATTGGCCTGTTTTGGAAAAACAGAATTATTTTAGGTTCTGAGGGCACAGGAGTTTTGTTGTTTCTACTAAATTACCTTAAAATTTTCCTATCCAACTGACAGGCAGGAATTTCAGTAAATGCTTCGTTTAATCTATTTGTGCCATAATATGGACATCTATGGTTAAGTTTTCCTTGAATTTAAAATGTTATTATAATTTTGTTTCAATAGAAGCAGAGACTAAAAAAACATAACAAACCATGGGTTTCCATGTCTGTGATTACCACAGAGGATTATAATTTGTGTGTGTGTATACACATACATTAATATGTAATATAATATATAAGTATATGTATGCAAAACATCAATAAATCATATAGAATTGTAACTTTGTACCTCAAAAAAAGAAAATATTGCCGAAACCGGTTTGGCTCAGTGGATAGAGCGTCGGCCTGCGGACTGAAAGGTCCCAGGTTCGATTCCGGTCCAAGGGCATGTACCTGGGTTGTGGGCACATCCCCAGTAGGGAGTGTGCAGGAGGCAGCTGGTCGATGTTTCTCTCTCATTGATGTTTCTAACTCTCTATCTCTCTCCCTTCCTCTCTGTAAAAAATCAATAAAATATATTTAAAAAAAAAAAAGAAAGAAAATATTTAAGTATCTAAGGAGAAGTTGGCTCTAGCTGTGAAAGACAAATGTGATATGGTTTAAAGAAGCTGAGATCTATGGTTTAAAATCCTGACTCAGAATGACTTGCTAATTTATTGTGTGATACTGAAAATATTGTTGAATCTCCTGAAGTCCTCTGCATCTAGAGCAGCAGTTCTCAACCTGTGGGTCGCGACCCCTTTTGGGGTCAAACGACCCTTTCACAGAGGTCACCTAAGACCAGTATATAATTACATATTGTTTTTGTGATTAATCACTATGCTTTAATTATGTTTAATTTGTAATGAAAATACATCCTGCATATCAGATATTTACATTATGATTCATAACAGTAGCAAAATTACAGTTATGAAGTAGCACGAAAATAATTTTATGGTTGGGGGTCACCACAACATGAGGAACTGTATTAAAGGGTCGCGGCATTAGGAAGGTTGAGAACCACTGATCTAGAGGATAGAAAAAGCAATATCAAGCTAGCCGAATAGCCATGGAGATTATTAACAAATGAAAAATCCCTAATTCATAGTAAATGCTAACATCGCTATTTAAATAAATAGTAATTATCATTATAAGGCAAACTACTATACCTTTTTTAATAACCCAAATTTCCTTTTGTGAAAAATGAAGTGAATGGCCCAGATCAGTGAGTTTTGAATAGTGTGATGGTAGTTTTTTGGCACCAAACCCTTTTGTCAAAGGAAAATTTACACAGACCACCACCACAGAACAACTAGTAAAGGAGAACTCTTGATTGGAGCTCTGGACCTCCTACAGTTTCTTGTGGTGCCTTTCTGAGAGACTTTGGAATAGAAGTCTCTGGGAAACACAGATTTCAAAGTACTTAGGTAATCTTTCGCCTGTAAAAATCTCACTGCAAACACATAATCAGAGCAGTGGATCAACCAATACTAAAGCTAATACATTGCCTCTTAAATTTTAAGAGGCAAAAGTAGGATGATCATGTGTAATTACAACAATAAAGTAAGGGATACACACAAACACATACACTAAAGAAGTAAAAAATGACAAACATAAATGTGAAGGGGGTGAGTAAAAATGGTAGTGATTTTAGAATGCGTTAGAACTTAGGTAACGATCAGCTTAAAATAGACTGCCATAAACATAGCCTAGTATATATGAAGCACATGGTAACCACAAAACAAAAATCTACAAGAGATATACAAGAAAAAAAGGGAAAGGAATCCAAACACAATACTACAGAAAGTTATCAGCATGCAAGAGAGTAGGAAAGGAACAGAGAACCATGAAAACAATCAGAAAACAATAAAATGGCAATAACTACATAACTATCAATAATTACTTTAAATGCTGATGGATTAAATGCTCCAATCAAAAGGTGAATGGATAAAAAAAAAGTAGTACAGATATACAATGGAATATTACTCAGCCATCATAAGAATGAAAACTTATCATCTGCCACAATATGAATGAACCTAAAGGCTGTTACGCTAAGTGAAGTAAGTTAGACAGAGAAAGACAAATACCATATGATTTAAATTATATGTGGAATCTAAAAAACAAAAGAACAAATCAAAAACAAACTTACAGATATAGAGAACAAACTGAGGGTGGCCAGAAGAAAGAGGGGCTAGGTGTAAAAAGTGAAGGGATTAAGAAGTACAAATTAGTAGTTACAGAATAGTCACAGGGATGTAAAGTACAGCATAGGGAATATAGTCAATAATATTGTCATAACTATGTATGGTGTCAGGTAGGTGCAAGACTATGGGGGATCACTTCACAAGTTATATAAATATCTAATCACTGTGTTGCACACCTGAAACTAATATAATATTGAATGTCATCACTATAAATAAAATGGTTCTAAAAAGAGAGAGAGAGAGGAGTGTGTTTGGAGGACTTGGGCCTAAGAGAGTCTTTTTCTAATTATGAGTTATGAAACAAATATTCATTCACTAGGCCAGTTTGGAGATGTGCCAGAAGGAAACAGAAAAACTCTAACCAAGACTAGAAAGTGTCTGTGGTGCAGATGGCATGGAGTGGTATGAAGGAAACTGACCTGGGCAGCAGGACCCCTGATGAGAGGCACTTGCAGTATTGAGATTAACTGGTGGTGTGACCACAGAAGAAGCTTTTGAGAACTATGACTCAGTTTTCCTATTTGTAAAATGAGTGAGTAATCTATAGGGTCCTTCCTGGATCCACACTTCACGGTGAAGACCCAGCAAAGGCAAAATAAAGGTGCCAACTCCCCCCCCCCCCCCGCCCCCCGAAACTCTGCTCAAGGACCATGTTCCGCTGCTGTGACATGGGGAGAAATAGGGGTTCAAAGAACCCAATGGATGCTGTCAGAGGCCAAGACTTCCCTTTTGCTCTGGCTTTGACTATTGCATCAAAAACCCAGGTAGAAAAACATGCCCTTCTTTCCTGGTGGGAACTCCAGCTCAAATCCCACTTGCTTTATGCCAAACCTAAGTGACATCATTACTAAAATTATGATGATTACACTACTACATACAATAAGTAAAACCTAATGACACTTACTATTCTGGGCTCCTTTCTAAGTACTTGCATAACTCGTGTATCCCCTCCATAACTTCCTTTTTTAAAAAATATTTTTTAATTATTTTTAGAGAGAAAGGGAGAGAGAGAAATAGAAACATTGATAAGAGTCATCGATCAGCTGTCTCGTGCACACCCCTCACTGAGGATCAAGCTGCAACTTGGGCATGAGCCCTGACCGGGAAT
Source organism: Myotis yumanensis (assembly GCF_028538775.1). NCBI lineage: Eukaryota > Metazoa > Chordata > Mammalia > Chiroptera > Vespertilionidae > Myotis > Myotis yumanensis. The sequence continues at coordinate 32,875,912 of NW_027223761.1, forward strand.
GGAACCGGAAACCTCTTGGTGCATGGGATGCTGTTCAATCCACTGAGCCACACTGGCTGGTCCTCTCCGTAACTTTCATCTTTATTTTCACAAATGAGGAAACCAAGGCATAAAAAGATTGGGTGACTTGGGTTAGGTCTTACTAGTTAGGAAGCTGTGGGGCTGCGACTTGAACCTTAACAGGCAACTGCTGTCAGTGCTGCTCTGGCACCACCTCTTACACGCTACTTGGCCACATCTTTTTTTATTGTCTTGTCATATTACTCCTTTGCTTAAACTCTTCAATAGCTCCACAGCCCCTCAGCTACAAGATAAAATCAGCCCTCCAAGAACTGTCCCTGGCCACCCTGCCCGGTCTCACATTGCTCCCCTGTCTACTGCACTGAGGCTCCAGACATGAGGAGTCATTTGCCTTCTCTGAGTGGACCATGATTCCTCCCTCGCTGTTTCTTTTGCCCAGTAACCAGCTCACGTCCCTGTCATCTGGCAAAAGTCCTGATCAGATTTCAGGTCTTGCCCAGGGTGAACACTTCAAGTGGACACTTCTGACTCTTCCAGGCAGAAGGAGGCACTCCCTGCTAGGTTCCTCCACGTTCTGTTTGCACATCCCTCTATTCTAGGTCTGAGCACATTGCAGCAGAACTGCCTGCTCACACCTGTTTCCCCATTAAACTGGAATTATTATGGCAACTTATTTATTATTGTGTTCCCAGTGCCCAGCACATAGTGGGCTTTTCAATAAATATTTGTTGGGATATTTATTGCTAGGTAACTTAGATTTGTATGTCTTCCCAAGACAAAATTTAGATCCTAAATCCTTGGAAGACAAGAATGACTCATCCTCTAGTGTAGATGTCCCAGGGCTGGCAGCATTGTTGGTGCTAAGTAAGTATTTGTTTGGTAATTGGATAAATCAACAAATACTTCCCAGAAAAGCTTTGACATGAAATGAGTAAAAAGGAAATCTTGATCCATTTATCAGAAGAAACATTTTTTTTGGACATTATGCACAGAAATAACCAGTAGGGCTGAAAATAGTAGATGGTGAGAGACAAATAAATTATTTCAGGAACAGAGAGCAACTAAAATGTCAAACAGGGAGCATAGCTTTCAAATTAGGAAAACACACTTGATAATAATATAAGATTTATTGATATTTTGTTCAATGAGAAATCTGTCTCCAAATTTTTTTCTTGAAGTTGAACTATTTATATTAAACCAAAACTACTTAATGCATCAATGCCATTGACCGACCTTTACACTAAATTCCAAGAAAGAAAATGCTCCCAATAGCCCATTAAAACAAGCTTTTTTCTTTGTTATTTGTTTTCTCTTTGTCTGATTATATGCCAATAGTTTTATAGTTCTACAGACTGCAAGGTAATGAGACTTCTGACCCTGAGAAAGTAATTTTCATTTGACAGGTATAAATCTTGGGAAGTATTACTAAACCACAGAGGCATGTTCGAACAATGACAGATTCCCTTGTTGCTATTTTTTAAAGGAAATTGTTGGTTTAGGAAATTCCAACCCTCGGAAGCATTCTTTGTGTAAGAAGATGCTGAATAATAAACCTACTTTACAAGCATGTGTGCTGTTCAATGGCAGGAAATGAGGAGTAAATAGCACAGAAGTGAGGCCAGTAATGGGAGAACATCTAAGTTAAAAAATAACTTTTATAGGGTACAGTTGGTTGGATCATCATCCCTTACAGTCCAGTGGTTCTCCACCTTCTGGCCCTTTAAATACAGTTCCTCATGTTGTGACCCAACCATAAAATTATTGTCGTTGCTACTTCATAACTGTAATGTGCTACTGTTATGAATCGTAATGTAAATATCTGATATACAGGATGGTCTTAGGCGACCCCTGTGAAAGGGTCATTCGACCGCCAAAGGGGTCTCGATCCACAGGTTGAGAGCCGCTGCCTTACACAGTAAAGTTGTGGGTTCAATCCCCAGGTATGGCACATACCTGAGTTTCGGGTTCTATCCCAGGTCAACAGGGGAGGTGGGTGTATACAGGAGGCAACCCATGATGTCTATCTGTCTCTCTCCCTCTCTCCTTCCCTCCCTCTTTCCCCCCTCTTCCTCTTTAAAATCAATAAGCATATTCTTAGGTGAAGATTTTTTTAAATGAGAAGAAAACAACAGATTCCTGCCAGCAAAAGAAGGGGCATCCTTCAGGAATCTAAAGCAGTGGTTTTTAACACTTTTTCACCCAAATGTCTGGGGCATAGAACACGCTGATTAGTACCACTATCCCACGAGGACAGGGACTCCTACTTCTTCGTTCCTTATTCTTTTATTTTTTTTCGTTCCTTATTCTTTAGCACAGTGAGGGCATATTCTCAAGTGGAAGAGTGGTGAGTACTCTCCCACACCAGCCAAAGACTAATATAAAGAAGGTGTAAGAGGTGTGGTGCAGTAGACATGACTGGCTTCCATGAAGTCCATCTTTAATTTCATAAAAGGCCTTCCTTGGCACAGTGCACAACTTCCTCAAATCTGCCCCTAAAAACTTCGGACATAATTGATTTGTCACCGTGTGAAAGTTACAAGTCTGTGTTGGAGAGGAAATGTAGCGAGCAATAGTATTTTAGAATGTGTTATAATAATAAAAATACTGTTTTAAAATACTGGAATATGTAGTATCTTACAGTAGATATTTATCATGACTTTGTGAACAGTATTAATTCTAACTTAATATTAAATAATACTTTCATTTAGTAACACGGACAACAATGGTTTCCATTTTTGATACCAGGCATAAATTACATAACAAACCTTGGCATTGAATTCAGCAAGGAAATCAAAATGTTTCTTAAGGTCTGTGGCAAGGATTGCTTCAATGACTAAAAAACGAAAGCGCTTGAATTCCACATGATCAAGATTAAGAAGGAAGTTGTATTCTGGACTAGAAAGATACAGGCTCCAAGCTGATGCAGCGTGATGATTCTCCAGAACAGATCTGTCGTTGTATAAAACTGCCTAAAAAGGAATAAGAAGAATGAGGTAGGCATCTTAAAGATATTAAACTTTTAATAATAAACAGAGTTAGGTTCAGATTGGAAGAATACAGTGAGTAACAGCTCTATGTCACTGGTATTTTAATTCTGTGAAGGGTTGTGATACTTTATAAATGAGTGGACCAAAGTGCAAGGTAAGGTACACCTTTCCTGCATGCTCAGCTAGTCAGGGAAAGGGCAGTTGGTTTTCCAAGTTCATCATCTTTGCAAATACCATGCTGCCTTCCAAGAGATGGAAAGTTGGTGTTTAAAGTCTACTTCATGAAACCAGTAAACCTTCTCAGATAAAGCTTAGTCCTTAGGGATATAGAATAGGCTTGGGATACATTTCTTCAGCTAGCATGGAATCAAGCGTGGTGGCAACAGAAAAGAAGCAGGAGTACAGTCTAGGGCAGGGGTCCTCAAACCTCGGCCCGCGGGCCACATGCAAATACAAATATTGTATTTGTTCCCGTTTTGTTTTTTTACTTCAAAATAAGATATGTGCAGTGTGCATAGGAATTTGTTCATAGTTTTTTTTTTAAACTATAGTCCGGCCCTCCAACAGTCTGAGGGACAGTGAACTGGACCCCTGGTCTAGGGCCTAGGCTGAGGCAGGCCCAGTGTCTGAGGAGGACACATCCTACACTTCCATCTCGTCACAGTGCCTGGGAATAAGAAGTATGAAACAGGTAAAAGCACAAATCCTTTGGTTCAAGTGGTATGGCACTATTCACTTTTTCTCCGCCTCTTCCTCCTCTAAAAATTAAGCAATTTTTAAAATCATTAAGCATAGTAATTTAAAAAAAGGTTTTAACAAAACATTTTGTGGAATATAACATGTATGCAAAAAATGCTAAAACTTGAATAGTACAGTTTAAGAAATGCCCATGTAACCAATGGTACTGGCAAAAATACAACATTGCTGACTCCTTGGAAGCTTCATTCGTACACCTTTCTTATCACAACTTTTTTCCTCCCCACAAAGATATGCATCCCTAAATAATATATTCAGTAGTTTAGTTTTGCCTATTTTTAGTCATTACATACAAGGAATCAACTTTGGGAATTGCTTTTTCGTAAAATTTTAAGGTGTAATTGGCATACAACATTATATTAGTGTCAGATGTACAACATTTAATATTAGTATATATTGAGAAATGATCACCAGAATAAGTCTAGTAAATATCAGTCACCATACATAGATATATAATTGTTTTTCTTGTGATGAGAACTTTTAAAATATTCTTAGAACTTTCAAATATGCAATACAATATTATTAAATACTAGGGGCCCGTGCATGAATTTGTACACCTGGAAAGGAACTGTGGGCCGCAAGGCTGCGGTGGGCACAGGGGTGCATCTCGGCCCATCCTCCGCGCCCCCGCCTGGCCCCTCCCGCTGCAGCCCCTGGTCCTGCCTCTGCTGCTCACACCGCTGATGGCATGGAGTGACTGGGGCTGGCACTGAGCCATCAGGTGCGAGTGGCGGCTGCCACCCCAATGGCTCCTCAGGAGCAGAGAAGTGGAGAAGCCCTCAGGGACAATTGGGGCCAGCTGATGGGGCCAGCTGATGGTCCCGAGCGATTGGGGCTGGTGATGGGCACCAGCAGTGGGTGAGGGCGGAGCTGGCACCGGCAGCAGGTGTGAGCACTGGGTGGGACCGCGGTGTGCAGGAGCAAAGAATTTTCAGTAACCACCAGAGGCTTGCCCCAATTACAGCGACTGGCGACTGGCGGTGCCTTGCCTTGGTCTGGCGTCCCCGCTCATCTGCTCCACCATCCTGCTGCCGCTGCCACCTGCCATGTTCTGCGTGCGCCCCTGGTGGTCAGCGTATGTCATAGCGACCGGTTTTTTTGGTTGTTCTGCCGTTCAGTCTATTTGTATATTAGGGTTCTATATATATAGATACATAGATAGGTGCCATGCTGTACATTACATCCTTAGAACTTACTTATACCTGGAAGTTGGTACCTTTTGACTCCATTCACTCATTACACCTTTTCATTGCTGTCTCCTTTGTGTGATTATATGGCACAGTACTACCCATCAGGCTGCATTTGTTCATTTGGATTATTTTCAATTTATATCTATTATGAATGTATAATCTATCATATTATACTGCTATGAATATAATCTTGTATATGTATCCTGGCACATGCATTTGTATAGGATATATGCACAGGAGTATATTTAGGGGATTGTACAGTATGTAGATCTTCAACTTTACCAGATAATGTCAAACTGTCTTATGTAGTGTATGAGAGTGTCTTTGTTCCACACATCAGTACTTGATATTGTTAGACTTCTAAAGTTTTTTTAAATTGTTAGGTTTCTCATGTTGATTTTAATTAGCATTTCCCTGCTTACTAATGAAGCTAGACTGGTTATTGGTTGTTTGGATTTCCCATTTTGTTCGTGCTTGTTCAAGGTTTTTGTCCAATTTATAATTTAGTTGTCTTTTTCTTACTGACTTTTAGGAATTCTCTGTATATTCTGGTTTCGATTCTATTGTTGGTTGTGTTGCTTGTACTTTTAAAAAAATTCTCTATATATTCTGATTTTGAATCTTATGTTGGTTGTGTTGCATATACTTTTTTCCCACTCTGTGTCTAGCCTTTTTAACATTCTTAATAGTGTGTTTATGGATGTTCTTAAATTTAATGTAGTGGAATTCATCGATAAGTTTCTTTTATGGTTAGTGTTTTTCTTTCCTGTTTAAGGAATCCTTGCCTTCTGGGACTTTGATTGTTGGTGGCACTGAATTTTTAAATAGATAATTCCTCTTAAATTGATTTACCTTGAAATATTGATGTAATCTGTGACCATGGACTATCTCTTTATTCATTTTTTAGTGTATATAAGTTTTATATTTTCCTGACAAAATCTTGCATATTTTTGTTATTTATTTCTAGGTACTTCATATTTTTGGATGCTATTAATAATAAAGGCTATCTTTTTAAAAAAAGCATTTAATTTTCTAATTATCAGAAGCTGGTATTTAAAAGTATAATTATATTTGCCCTGGCCAGTGCTTTTCAGTGGTTAGAGTGTTAGCCAGGGCACTGAAGGGTTGCGGGTTTGGGTCCTGGTCAAGGGCATGTACCTGGGGTGCAAGTTTGATTCCTAGCCCCAATCAGGGCACTCAGGGCTCCTGCAGGAGGCAACCAATCAACATGTCTGTTTCACATTGATGTTTCTCTCTGCCTCTCTCCCCACCATTCCTCCCTCCCTTCCACTCTCTCTAAAAATCAATGGAAAAATATCCTTGGCTGAGGATTAATAAATAAACAAATAAATAAATAATAAAAGTATAATTATTTTTATATATTGAACCTTTTGCCTAGCAATCTTGCTAAAATTTCTTTTTACTAATTTATTTGAAGATTTAAAATTTTTTTCAACTTGCACAATCATTATCTGAGATTAATAAGTTTTTTTTTTTCCAGTCTGTTTCTTTTACTTCTTTTTCTTGCCTTACTATACTGGTTAGAATCTGTAGTATTATCTTGAATTGTAGACATACTTGTCATATTATTAATATTAAAGAGAAAGTATTCAGAGATTCACTACTAAGCATATGCTACTTTGCTTAAGGTTTTGTTTTTTTTAATGACACCCTTCACTGGATTGAGAAAGTTCTCTTTTATTCCTACTTTGCTAAGAGTTTTTATAAGGAATCAATGTTGAGTTTTATAAAATGTTTTTTCTATAGTCATTGAGGTGAAATAATTTATAACTTTAATTTGTTACGGTGAGAATTTCATTGATTCATTTTTGTTAAATCTCTTGCAGTCTATGATAAATGCAACTTGTTCATGGTTATCCTTTCTAAATATTACTAGGTTAGGTTTGATAAAATTTTTATTTAAGGTTTTTACATATGTGTTTGAGTGAGACTGCCCTGTGATTTTTCTTTTTTGTATTATATTTGTCAGATTTTAATATCAAAGTTTGTATATTGGTAAGCCAACCGTTTTTTCATTATTGCCCCACTAACAAGACTTCTTAAATAATTTTTCCTAATCATTCCCATGAAAATTTAATACTACAGAAATAATGTATTTGTCTATGTACTATAGGCATATTTTATGTGCTTTGAACATAAAACGAGTAAGATTTTTTTGCCCCCTCCCCCTTCACCAACCAATTTTAATAAGCATAGTAATTATGAAAAGAACTTACACAGCCAGTGCTAAAGGCTAGGGATAAAACTAAAAACTCATCCCTGTTTTCATAGAGCTTCCTGTGTAATAGGAAAGAAAATCAGATGAAAATAGAATATAATCTTGGTTAAAGTACATATTCTAAGAGTTTAATTAGTTTTATGTATTATCTGTGAAAATTAGCTATAGTCTATATTTAAGCATCAATACTTAACAGCTTTTGATTATTTTTTACACTGTTTGATTTTATGTAAACAATGATATGATTTAAACTTTGTAATATAAAGGCTGAAAATAATCTAAAGGCTCATCAATAGTCAAAGGGATAAAGATGTGTGTATATGTTAGACAATGAAATATTATCTGGTCGTAAGAAAGAAATCCTGCCATTGAATTACATGAATGGATCTTGAGAGCATAATGCCAAGTGAGGTAAGTCAGAGAAAGAAAAATAGTGTATGATATCCCTTATATGTGGAATCTAAATAAGCTGAACTCACAGAAACGGAAAGTAGAAGGGTTGGTTACCAGGAACAGGATGGGAGGAAACTGGGGAGATGTTGGTTAAAGGATATACTTTTCAATGACTCTGGTTTTGCTCAGAGTCATTGATATGAAAGACCAAACAAACAAAGAGTCTGAGAAACCTAAACTTATGTCCCCTTTTGAAACACACACACACACACACACACACACACACACACACACACAAGGAAACATTTAAAAATCTTTAGGTCAGAGTCATAAGATTGAAGAGGTGGTAGTTATGAAAAGTGAAAAGTCCTGGATTAAGAAAGATTGTTTCATAAAAAAAAATAATATTCCTGTCTTTAAAAAAATCCAAGAGGTAGTAAACAAGTCAGGTGTTATAGAAAACAAACAGTTTTGATGAACAGCTGCCAACTTGGGATTCCTCTACCCTGAAGTTTGGGGCTTGTTCTAAAATTTCTAGTAATCCCATATTTTCTAAGGTCCTTTTCTCAGTTATCACCTTTGTTTTGCTAAAACAAATTTTTAGGTAACTTTCTGAGGATGGATGGGACATGGTTTTTAAATTTTTTGTATATCTGAGATTCTCTATTTTGCACTTAAAGCTCTGCTGTAGCTTAGCTGGAATTAGAAATCTAACTTAAAAATAATCCCTCTATACCAGCACTCCCTAGCTCTTCCAAGTTTTACATTTCCTTGCACTTACAACATAATCATCTCCTCTTTGTCTCTCTCACACACACAATTTATTGTTTTTCTTGCTTTAGTAGAACATAAGTTCCATGGGGGCAGAATTTTTTGGTTCTATTTTGTTCAATAATAATGCCTAGAATAGTGCCTCGCCCACAGTATACACCCAATATTCCTCCGAATCAATGAGGAAATGAATTCCCTTGGAATTTTAAAGACTTTATTCCAGAACCATCTGGCATCCATTGTTGCTAAAATATAATGCCAGTTGGATTTTTTGTTCTTTTACAAGTGTGTTGTTTTCATCCACTCAGAAATAATAATAAAAAGTCTCGGCTGTTCTGAAATTTTACCATGACATACCACGGGTAGGTTTGGGGGATTTTCTTCCCCCAACCCCAACTGATGAACACCTCTGGCATCTGATGAACACCTCAACCCAAAGACTCAATTCTTTCAGAAACTTCCAATAGTCAGATCTTGACCTAATCCCCTATGCCTTCTTTTTTCCTTCTGTATACTTTCCATGTCTTTATCATTTTAGTCTGTATTCTAGGAGAGATGGTCTGACTTTACTTCAAATGCTTATATTGATTTTTTTTTTAAATTTGCAGTATTTTTAGCTTCTAAGAGCACTGTTTTGTTTTGTTTTGTTTTCCATAGTTTCTTATTGTGGATGCAGTCTTTTTCAAATTCTGAGAATTTTAAAAAAACATTCAGTGCTTTTCTATTCCCTAGATCAGCGGTTCTCAACCTGTGGGTCGCAACCCCTTTGGCGGTTGAACGACCCTTTCACAGGGGTCGCCTAGACCATCCTGCATATCAGATATTTACATTACGATTCATAACAGTAGCAACGAAAATAATTTTATGGTTGGGTCACAACATGAGGAACTGTATTTAAAGGGCCAGAAGGTTGAGAACCACTGCCCCAGATTATCCTGTATTCACTTAATTCTGTTCACTTTAGCCTTTTTTTTTTCCCTAGCTACCGATTAATGTCTGGAAATCCTTGGTTTTCTATTGATATAAGAAAATGAATTCTAGATTGCAAGCGTGACTTTCTTCTGCACTATGTGTTTTATTGCTTAGTCTCTTCTTTAATTGGGAAGGATGTGAATGTGTTTGGGGCTTGCTACCTAGCAGGTTTTGCTTTAGAATTACAGACTGGGTGTCAGCTGTTCAGCTTCCAGAATGAGAAGGATTTACTCTGGAATACTGATACCCACACTAGTATTTCTCTCCTGGCAGTTTCCTTTAGTATCTAAGGGCTGACTTTTCTGCCTGGAGGTAAATGCAGGGCTGCAGCAGGTTTGCTTACAGGCACGTACACTTAAGTGCGAGCGAGCCTGTGTGTGTGTGCGCACACGTGGGCAGGCACAAAGACATCTGGACTTCCTCTAGAGTTCCACTTAGTCTGTAGCCCCACCTAATATACTTTTATGTCTCAATATTGAGCCATCTGTTTTTCATTTTCTAAAAATAGTATACAATTCTTTAATCTACTGGTGGTAATACCCTCCCATATTGAGCTTCACCCCTTACTGTCATTTTAGTCAGGAGGAAGGGACAAATGCATATGATTTTAGTCACCATCTTGATCCGTATTTTGACTGTATGAGGTTTACAGGTCCCAACTTGAAATTTTATTTCCCTTTACCCTAAATCTCATCAAAATATTAATACCTCAAGCACTAATCTCCTTCTTTTGCCAACTTTTCATTTGGAAATATCTGAGAAATCTCAGAATTTTAATACTGACATCCTTCCAGTTTAAACTTGACTAAATATTTTACCTCTTTCATGGAAAAGATTCAAAGTAATCCTCCTGTCTTTCCAGCATACATTCTTTACCATGAGAATGAAGAGGAATACTTAATGGTGGTATTGTATACTGCTGTCACTTTTTATAATACACTGGAGCGATGATATCTTTTAATAATTATGGCTTAATTAGACCCACTGAGCTTCCCAAGATGAGAGAACCTATTTTATTTACCTAATAAACACACTAAACCTCAGGCTTTCACAAAAGAGTCCTTATCTCATAGGCGCTAGCTGAGGCAGGTGTTAGGAATTTCATTACTCTGGGAAGAACTGAGTACATTTCAGACAAGCTAGTGGTGCTGCAGAGCAAAGAAATCAGGCGTCCTTCAACATTCAACAAATATTTACTGAATGTCTTTTGTGTGTGAGGTACTATTGGTCTAGGTATCTTCTTACCTAATAATAGACAAAGATGCTAATTGACTGTACCTTCGCTATGCTAACCAGCCAATCAGGAGAGTATGCAAATTAACCTAACAAAGATGGTGGTTAATTTGCACACGTAGGCTCCAAGCAGTGGAACGAAGCCTGATGGCCCCAGGGCGGTGGAGCAGCGAGGCCTCACGGCCCTGGGACAGGCTCCGGCCGGAGCCCGGTCAGAACGAAGGCCTGGGTCCCAGGTGCCGGAGGAAAACAGGTGCCAGCAGCCAGGGGAATGGAAGGCCTATTGCACGAATCTCTTCGTGCAACAGGCCTCTAGTCCAAGGGTCCTCAAACTTTTTAAACAGGGAGCCAGTTCACTGTCCCTCAGAACGTTGGAAGGCCGGACTATAGTTTAAAAAAAACTAGTCAGCTGCTAAGCAACAGGCAGCGGCGGCAAAAACACCCGGCAGGCCGGATAAATGTTTTCGGCGGGCCACATGTGACCCCCGGGCCGTAGTTTGAGGACCCCTGAAGTCTATATAATAAAAGCCTAAGCGACTTCTACGGCAGAACAACCGGTCGCTATGATGCACACTGGCCACCAGGGGTCAGTGCGCTTCCACAGGGGGAGCGCTGCTCAGCCAGAAGCTAGGCTCACGGCTGGCAAGTGCAGCGGGGGTGGCGGGAGCCTCTCCGCCTCCACAGTAGCACTAAGGAGCAGTGAGCCAAACGTTAAGGAGCAGTGACTAGGCAGGTGATAAGGAGTGAGAGGTCCCGGAGTGTGACTGGGCACTGGCTGAGCTGAGGGACACCCCACACCCCCATCTTCCAGTGCACAAATTTTGTGCACCGGGCCTCTAGTTAGGGAATAAAAGAGACAAAAATCCCTGCCCTTATGGAATCTTATATTCCACTGAGGGAACACATATCATAAATGAGCAGAATACAGAATATCTAAACGATCATTGCTATGGAAAAAAATAAAGCAGGGAAGGAGCATAATGAGTGCCAGGAAGGAGTTTCTGAAATTTTAGATGGAAGGACATGACAAAATGAGCTCTATGGATATGTGGG